>NC_064923.1:491744343-493096010 GCF_023897955.1 Schistocerca gregaria
GGACTGAGGACTTCTTGGTAGGGACGACCCAGCATGTTATCTTGGATGCAGAGTCGTCGTCGGAGGTAGAAGTAACTTTGGGTGTGGCTCAGGGAAGTGTGTTGGGACCCTTGCTATTCAAGTTGCGTTTAATGACCTTGTAAACAATATTAATAGTAACCTCAGACTTTTTGCAGATGACACAGTTACCTGTAACGAAGTAAGTCAGAAAGAAGCTGTATAAATATTTCATCAGTTCTTGATAAGATTTTGAAGTGGTGCAAAGATAGGAAAATTGCTCTAAATGTGAGAAATGTAAATCTGTGCACTTCACAAAAAGAAAAAAAACGCATAGTATCCTGTGACAATAATATCAATGAGCCACATTTGGAATCGGCCAACTCATACAAATACCTGGGACATGAAGTGGGATGAAAACATAGGTTCAGTCATGGGTAATGCAGATGGTAGACTTCGATTTATTAGTAGAATATTGGGGAAATGCAGCCAGTTTACAAAGGAGATCGCTTACAAAAAATCTCTTACGACGCATTCTAGAATATTGCTCAGGTTTGTGGGATCTGACGCAGACAGGACCAACAGGGGATACTGAAAGTATACAAAGAAGGGAAGTACGAATGGTCACAGGTTTGTTTCTTCCACAGGAAGGTGTCACAGATACACTAAAGGAACTGAACTGGCAGTCTCTCGAGGATAGATGTAATCTATCCCGAGAAAGTCTATTAACGAAGTTTCAAGAACCGAATTTAAACGATGGCTCAAGAAACACGCTACAACACCCTATGTATCACTCACATAGGGATCGTGATGGTAAGATTAGAAAATTTACTGCACACACAGAGGCATTCAAACAATCTTTCTTCTCGCACTCCAAGGAACAGGAAGAAACTGTAATAACTTGTACAATTGTATGTACTCTCTGCCATGGATCTCACAGTGGTTTGTAGGGTAGGTGGTTTGTAGGGTATAGATGTAGATATGTTGATGTGCATCTTGCATGTGATTTCATTTTAAATTCTCTAGCTTCTGTCTGCAGTGTGCTGACAATTTAATGTGTATGTATAGTTCTTTTGATTATTAGCTTTTAGAAGTGACCGATGTATTGATATTCGGCATGTAGCCATATTTACAGGTTAATTTGCGGTTTGAATTTCACATGACTCGTTACACATCATTACGATTTATCATGCAAAATTATCCATGGTACATGAAACTAACTAACTAGCTAACTCGTGCTTCATTTTGAGCCCCACACCCTTCTTAACATTGAGGAGCGTGCAATAGGGTCTCCTTCTTCTTTATGGTTCTCATGTAGAATTCAAATACTTTTTGTATATCATCTTCAAAATTGGCATTATGTATTGGTAATGTAACCTTGTCAGTTGATGATGTATTCTCATGTTGTTTCTCAATAATTGTGCAACCTTAAATACAATATTTTCTTTTAATAGCAAATGTTAGTTGTTTTGATGAGTATGGGAAGACTGATTTTCATGTGACATAGCTAGAATAACATGTCTGCTACAATGTCATTACGCAGTGTTAAATGATATCTGTTACCAAATGGTTGGTCAGGTAGTATGTGGTAGCTACTGGGCTGATAGTATGTCCTGTATATAACTTTCTCAACATGTCATAGTGTAAGGTTCTCAAGTATTTATCTGTCCTTTTGCATATTTGTCTGAATATCATAGCTGTTTTTCTCTTCAGTATATTTTGGAATTTTAAGTGGATATAACTTCAATTAAATATTATTTCTGATAATGAAAACTAACATCCCTCTACATGCTGTACTATAAATTAACATTCCATTTAATGTGTAGGAGTATGTAGGAGCTTTAGGTGTGATGAGCGTAACTACGTAAAAATGGAGATTTGGACCTACAGAGATTATTATTCCTTCTGTTCATGTATCAGATATTAAAAGACTATATAGTGGAGATCCATTTGGAATGGCAACATATCTTACGAAATTTGCTTCTTCTTATTGTTTCCAAAAGAGTATTACTGAAGAATTTTTCCGCTGTTAGCTGTGTTATTAGCGAGCAGTTGATGGAACGCACAGGTGTGGCTCATTTGATTGTTCTCATAGTTTTGACGACTGTGGGTTATTGGTATCTGCTTCAATTTCCACATACAACAGAATTTTATTACATTTCAATGTTGTTGTGTTAACATCAGTGATACTGCTTTTAATATTCTGGTTATTGTTGTTAAAACACTGATTTTAAGTATTGCCATTTGCCTACAACATGTTTCATTACACGATTAACTCTCTTATTGCTAGTCTTCTAATTTGCCTGAGATTATTTACAAATACATGATATAAATTTTGATGCTTACTCTTTTACAGTCGAAAGACCGCACTAAAGAATGGTTAATAATTTGTTAAACGAAAAAATATAATCCTCTGTGATTTCTTCGTATCAGATAGATCAGCATAGGTAATGTAGCGCCTGGTATGCACCGTTCACCAAAGCGGTGTTGTGCACGATTCCGCTAGAGAATAAGTAGCCCCAATTTCGTGGCGTCAAATCTGAGCTGCAGAGTTTAGTTCTCTAAGAGGCGTTGCCACATTGCATCGTAAGGTTTGCCCCTAAGACATTTTCTTTCTCCTCTTCCAGAGTGCTTCAATTTGCATCCTTAGGAGCAACAATTAGTGACCGCTGTTATCACTAATCAATAATTGTGTTGAAACAGCGAACCCAAATGCAATATCCAGGTTTCATTCTTAGCGCAGTCTGTAAACAACTGAGTTATACCAAAGTCAAGTGGCAATTCCCAATTGATGTTGGCGTCAAGTAATGTACCCTACGATCACTCCAGAGATCTTCATAGGCTATGTTAGCAGGGCAATAAATTGAACCATAAATGAAATTTTATTCACTCAGAGACGATAGACTTGTAGGGATGTTCAAATGAGAAAAACATTCGATAGCAATTAGCCGTCAGATTACGCAATGTATTAGGTTTTCCTCCTGTTCGCCCAATCCTTGGAATGGCGTAAGTGGTCATATTCGTATTATCTCAACATTTACAGTTTCATTTGTTTCATTTCTGTTCTACATAATTTTGTACTAATATCGCTGGCAAATGTTTCCTTAGCTGTTTACAGATTTCATGTGAAAGATTTCGAATTGTGGTAATTGAAAATGCGAGAACTGGATAAAGATGTAACGTTTTGAAATGGAATATCTTTGTTGCGTAAAATTTCTAGTCTTTGACAAGTAGGAAAATTTCAGCAGTTTGAAATAAGGAAGATAGTGCTCTGTCAGACTGAAGTTGCAGGTGGGTGGGCTTGTGGTTTTGTTATGATATTCGGTGTTGCTTGACACTTCTTAAAACTCGAAGTGTACAGTATAGACACAGGAGAAGCCGAGCAACCATTGTCTAGGTGTTATTTTCGACGTGTTGCAGGTGCAGACTTTGAGGTTTATTTATTGCCCTTTATTTGGCTACAAATATGGGATGCAGAATCTTGCACTGTAAAGAACAGGTAGAGAAAATGTTAAACGATGATAAGCAACCATGGACATCGTTTTTTAAGTGGGCCGAACAAAAGACTGGCGTCAATAGGCTGTATATATTTTTTGGTAAGTAATGAATAATTATGAAAGTAGTCTACTAATAGTGTGTACGTGTTCGTGTAATGTTGTAGGTGGTCGAAATAATTTTGATTAAAAGATTGTAAATGTATTTCCTAACAGTCTGAGATAAATTTGTGGAGCAGATTTCAGAGATGTAGGGAATGACGTTACGATTCTTTTTGGGGCAGCTGATACGATGTTCACCAAAGTTTGTAGCGTTTACGGTGCAGCAAAGGTGTAATTGTTGAATTAGTTTCTGTCACAATTTGCTGATGTAGGTGTATGGACGTAATTTATATATTATCATGCTTGCGATTGTACATGCATTGTAAGTTGAATTTGCTTGTGTGATCAACTACAGTTGTTGAGGAGACATAAGTCTGAAGGTTATTTTGGACAAATATAGTCTACAGCCTTTGCAGTGATAACCAGTCGATACTTGTTGTTTTATTGCGCTAGTGAAAAATGTTTGTAATTAGACAGTTTGTAGGCCAGAGGAAAGTACCAGTTCTGTTCAAAGACGATTGGTTATCTGAGGGTTGCATTTTTTTTCAAATCTGCCGTGTGCAAAGCGCCAGATGCTTTTTCGTTACCTAAATGTTTTCACACCTGCATGAGATTCATAATTTAATACTTTGATTAAACATCTTGGCCTACTGTTGACACTTCTGGCCTTACAAGGTGTTATATTTCCCTGACATATTGCCTCTCCCCAGTATATTGTCGTAGAGATTTTTGCAAATCTGTTTCTACCACATCTTTGCCCATAACTTTACAATGATGTTTCTTCTCTGCTATAATAAGACGGAGAGAAACCATAATAAAAGATAAGTCATGATAATGAGATAAATACTTCCGGAGCGTAATATGACACACAATCTCTTTCTCTGGTAACGGAGAAACGAGTTTTATGAATTTTTATATATGTAGGAAGTAAAATTATTGGGAGCTTATATTTTGTACTGTAAATGCTGTGGCAGAGAACAGCCCTTTGCAGTGAAGGCTAAAATTCACACAGGAACATAAGAAAACTGTTTAGCTGACACAGTCACAGTCGGTGTTCATTAGAGGAAATTAGTTCAAATTTTTATCACACCTGAGAACAATTTTTATGTAGTTTCAATAGTTTCAGAATCATCATTTCAAATAGCCTATGAGCTTTATATTTGTCTTTCTTTAATTTAGTTATTCAAAAAGTCATTTAACTTGCAAACATTTTGCATTATCATTTTTAATAGCTATGTGCAGCCCCATACCCAAAAAATACCACAGTTATATCCCACTTCATCTCTATAAATTATGCAATGTAAAAATACCCCCCGTGAAGGAGTTACACTGATTTAGATGTTGGTATGATCATTGATAACACTGTCACCATAAAAAGCAACTTGTCAACCGATGTTAGTTACCACAGTCCTAAATGGTGGAGAAAAGTACACCAATCTCAAATTTTCCATATTGTACAAGAGTTTTGGGAATGTCTTGATGTGTGGTGCTTAGGTTATAATTTATAGAACTGTGGAGGAAAAGTACACATGCAGAAGATTGATTTATTTTGCTTTTAAGCATCTTGCCAATTTTGCACAAAACCCATGAAGTGCAAGATGGCTAGTCTACTTGGACCAGCTGTTTCGTCTGGCAGTTTTCAGTTGACAAATCTGTTCAGAATATTCATTGTATGTAAAAATGACCCATAGATGGACTGAGATACTCTTATAATCTTATAAATATTGCTGATGGAGCAAAACCGAAGGTTGCAGCTACACCTGTCTGCATTGGCCTATGTTGTCCAGCTAGCAGATTCCCCTATTTTGAATACATAAAATATGGTGTCCATGACAACATTCATTAAAAACTCATTACTTCCTGCTATTTATAAAATCCTTAAAAAAATGTTGAGGCTTGGTCCAGTCCAGATTAACTTACTCTGAATACAAAGAAAACAAATTACATACAGTTTGGTAAACTGATTCTAGGTGAATCTAGAACTGAATTTTCATTCTGTAGCCTCATATGAGAGAGCATTCTGGGCTCAGTCTAGTGTAAAAGAAATGTTCGTTGTACAAATATGGACTCCTTGAATAATTAACCACAGCCCTACACAAGCGTACTGCATGCCTCCTTTCAGCAAATTAGAAATATTTACTTGTGCCATGACTCTGTACTTTCATGTGTGTACACTTACCCAAAATAAATCTTGGTAATCTTCACACAAGCGCTGTCAGTCACAACTGTAACACAAGGAACAGGAATGATCTCTGCATAGAACAAAGAACACGAATTCAAAAGGACATCAGTGGTATGGATACTGAGCTCTACAACATATTGCCTCCATACATTAAACTTGAAAAATGATATATCTTTTAAATTAGAACTTAAAAAAAAAAAATTGTTGATGCATGTTGCTACTCAGTAAATGATTATCAAGAAAATTATTTTATAAACTAATCTCTAGTATGTATAATTCAGTTGTGGGACAATTCCAGTGAAAAGTCTATCTTCATATGTTTCAGTTTATATTATACTACTTCACCATCTGTATTACTGTTTATTATGTTTGTTGTGTGGGGAGAAGCTATATGACAATAAGAATGATACCATTCTAAGACAAATATTAGCCCAAAAATAGTGCACTAGATTCTCAACACTAAACGCAAGTGACATTTTGATTGACTTGCATGGCGGGTAAAACGAAGTCTGAAATACCAAAAACCAACAGTCAAACTGTCACCCATTATCCAAATGTTCACTTACCCTATCTGCCTAAAATGAAGTCTACCGAACAAAAAACCAGAACTCATTGATATAACCAGTGAGGGTAAACCAAAAGCCACCAACCAGGCTTGAACAGTTACCAAACATTAACAAGAGAATGAAGCAGATTTGTGAAAACTTGCAGCATCACCAATTTAGATACAGGCCATTCTGTGTAAAATCAGATATATTGGCGGATCCTAAGGTGACCCTTCCAGAATTTAGTTTTATATGGACCTGTCTTAAGGGAGAAAACCACATTAGGAGGTTCAAAAAATCAGGTTTTTAAGCATAAATCATTAGCTTAACTATCAAAGAGTGTGCAGTCAGTTTCAAAGCGAAATTCGTATTCATTTATATTATGAGCATAGAAACGATGTATAGGTCATATCCAGAAGATAATGGGGCGTGACTCTGAAACATTCGGAGAACTAAAAAGCTTGGTGGAAAGGGAAGACTCAGTCATTAGTGAAAAAGCTCAGTTCTTATTATGGATTACTGATACGAAGACATACAGACAGTGTGCAAGACGTGATAAAAGCAATTACGGCAACACACTATCATATGATTTCCATGAATGAAAATCCTCGTCGCGAGTATTGCCCAGAGGGAGAAGACAGCTGGTGCAAGTGGCAGAAATGAACAGCCTTTGGAATGGGACATGAACTGCACCCTACTCCATTAACCCTGACGTACAAAGGAATATCTTCCAATATATGAAGATTTGTCAAGGGATGAATTACTGGGGAGGTGTTTGAGTGGCCATACACAAAATGCAAATGAAAGTTTTAATTCCATTATTTGACAATTAGCTCCTAAACACTTGTGCTCCGGTCTAAAAATTGTTGAATTGGCATCATATTTAGCAGCTGGCTTATTCAGTGGAGGGCATTCATCCCTTCTGATGCTCATGAACGAGGCAGGAATTGTAGTAGATATACAAAATACCAGTAATGCCAAACAAATGGATAACGAATGTGTGAGCTGGCAGAATCACGTAGTTCGTTGCAATCAAAGAAAGGTCAGAAAGCACTGCTGTAAGTGCAAAATGAAATCTGTGAGAAAGAAGGCTTACTGTATGGCTCTGGAATCGGATTAATCATTAAGCATTTTGTATTATTGTTAACTTCCTTGCATTTCTAGTTTCAGAGAATTTATTTTTCAAATGCATTTATCTTGAAATCCCTTTTTCACATTTGCTTGCAGTCTAACTCGAAAAGTATAGAACTAATCATAATGAAAATTGGTAATATGATCCTTTATAAAATTACGAACTATATGAACTGACATTGTGAGATGATATCATGATTTAAGAGGATTTTTCTGGGCATAACTAGAGGAAAAATCGTGAAAATCAAAGTAAATTGTTCCAACACCTGCAAAATTTTTAATTTTTACTATTTTCACCTACATTTAGGTTCATATTTTTAGAAAATGGTATTAATGTAAAATCAAAAGCGAATGGCTACTCTGCACACAATTGGAGAACTATACTCGCAACCTTCAGCGGACGTCACAGCATAACTGTTATTTTTGGCAGATATTTAAAAAAAAATTCAAATATGAATCAAATGTTAAAATTTGATTAAATTCTAGTTAATTCCACCCACCTAAAAAAAACCGAAAAAATCAATGTCAGGCAGCCTTCTAATGTGGTTTCCCCCCCTCCCCCCTTACTAGTGAAACTGTCAAATAGCACTGTTCTAACTCTAACCATTTTTTGGAAATTCAGGCTTGAAGGCTGTGTATCCGGGATCATTAGTCAGGCACCAGTTTCCTACAGGTCTAAGTTTTTTTTTTTACGCAGGAAGTATAGCGTCCATTGAGGTGATATTACGTTTGTAAAGTAGGAATGTCGTTCATGTTTTTTATGAAGGGGGCTGGGGATTACAGAAGTGTCAGATTCCACCCATCTGCGTTGACACCTTCTGTATGGCGGAAATGTCCACTCTAAGCTTCTCCAATATGGTGTCTATGACATCATTACATGCACACAGCAACAAACATGGAAATAAATATAAGTAAGACAATAACATCTCCTTCCAATAATACAATCAAACAAATGGGACAACCGTGGAAAATTCGGGATTCTAGGGTGTGGACACACTAAATATAACAGAAAAAAGTCCAAAACACACAAAATATGAGAAAATAAAAATTCCTTTAGACGAACAAAATCTACACGATTTGGACACTTCCCTTGCCCTTTGTAGCTCAACCGCAATTGTTGATACCACAAAAACTAAGACTGTAAATATTGGAATTAGACATTTCTCTTAACCTGTATAGGTCAACCACAGCTGATGGCACCAAAACTCCAACGCCTACAACAAAAACTATGAAAATTGGAATCGAACATTTCCCATAACCTGTATATGTCAACAATAGCTGACAATATCAAAATACCAACACCTACAACTACAGAAATTTGAATTAGACGTTTCACTCGACCTACATAGATCAACCACACCTGACAACACCAATACCTTCAACTAAAACTAAGAAAATTGGAATTTGGCATTTCCTTTGACTTATATAGGTCAGCATAAGTATTGATAAAAAAAAAAAAACCTCCAACTACGAAAAATAAAATCAAAACGCCACTACCTCAAAACCTCAAATCAAACATCCCTACATGCATTAAAAGACAATCAGTATACCATAAAAACACTAAACATCGCAACTCGAGAAGAACAGACCAAAAAAAAAGATCACTTACCATAAACAAATTCCAGCACTGCAAACTATGTTGATAATCCCCACCCCTCCCCGCAAAAGAAAAAATTCTCTCTCTCTCTCTCTCTCTCTCTCTCTCTCTCTCTCTCTCTCTCTCTCTCTCTCTCTCTCTCTCTCTCTCTCTCTCTCTCTCCCTCCCTCTCCCCCCCTCCCCCCCTCCCTCTCTCCCCCCCCCCCCCTCCATACACTACACTAAAGTTTCAGCGATCAGTTCAAATAACTGAAGGAATTTAATGACAAACAACATATCCTCCATCTCTGACTGCAATGCAACACTGTTACGTTTCATTATCATATCCATAAGTAACAACAGAAGCCACACAGTAAGTTAAATGTCTTACCGCACCACAAACAGCAAACAAAAACATGTAAAAAAAGTCACACACAAAGAAAATTAATTGGTAACTCACTGAAAGAACTTCCAAACCTTACGCCCTGGGCTCAAACATTGCCAATGACTTGACACATCAAACACCAAACCTCAAATGAACCCAACACCACACACCATCAGATGACATCATCAGACACAACCAACTCATTCACACACATCCCCCTTACGTCGTGGGTCAAAGCATGGGGGGTGGAATCGGATGCTGCTGTTGACCTGAGGGTTGGAACACACTTTCTACATGTTGTGCTTTAAAAATTTGTAGCACTTTAAAATACATAACTTTACGCAGTTAAATAGTACATACCTCAGTTTTGCTCTGTAGCTCTTTGGTCCTAGTATTGAATGTGGAAAAAATAATGAACAGCCCTTTTCTTTGAAATTAATACAGTGTAGTTGTGACTTGCACTTAAAGCTGCCTCCATCAGACAGTTAAATTTTCCAAATTTCAAAGTCATGTGGTGAGGGGGTGTTAATTATACGATTGGGAATGTTTGCTCTTTTGCTGAAATGCTTTTGTACCAGGTAGTAACATTAGATACAAGGAAGAATATCCTGACTCACTTTATTCATTGGCGAAGAATAAAATGAAAAGCCGCTTACATATGCCATTCACATTAAACATTGCAGGGAATTGACAAATAAGTCACACATACTACTTCAAAAATTGGGGCTGACCTGTAGCTTAGAACTAAACAGATGAGATATACGAAATGTATAATCCGAATACGGTCAGCCATCTGCTGTGTAATGGAATGACGACAATGAACATTTGACAGACTGAGACTGGAATCCTGATTCCCTGCTTATAGTGTCTGCATTACCATTTGGCTGTTCCTCTGCACTTGATGGCCAGGCCCAAATTCCCAAATGTCTTCAAACATGTTTCTACAACCTGCATAGATAATGTATATTTTCACAAAGGGAGACATTTTTCTTGAAAGTTTCTTGCCAGGTGTCAACAGATAAACCTAGGTTTGAATATTGGTGTGGCACAAATTCACATTGTCTTCATTCCTTTAGAGCTGACATGATGTTTGTCCATATTCACAACTGTGAATACATTGCATTTATTTCATAATGGTTGTAGTAGTCACAGTGGCTTTGACTTAGGAACTTGGTCATACTTCTGAACAGCACAGGCACAGCAGTATTGTATAAACAGATGAGATCTGAAACAGGTATCAGTCATTTTTCTTAATGAGTGGATTGTATTTCAGTGTTAAATGTCTGTGCCGTGTAAAGAATTAAGACACACCTTGGGTGCTCAAAGGTGGTGATACCTTTCTATTTCTGCAAATTAAAGACATCAGTGAGATAAAATAGAAGACGCAAAAAATATTGCGACGTTAGTAACTTTTCCTATTATACATTCATATGCACCAGACAAAAAGCTTGTTCAAAGAAGTTTCAAAAAATGTTCAGATATAAAGAAGTGAATTGTATTTTTAAAACTATTCCATCTGTGCGTTCAACTTTAACTCTTCAGCCAAATTTGAATTAAGTTTCCTTGAAGGTGACACACATTTTCTATAGCACTTTTCAGAAGTTGAGATATAATTGTATGGTTATGTACGAGGGTAGTTTGAAAAGTTGTCTGAATGGAATAGAAAAAAAGTGCTTACGTCACTGACCATTTTCTATTTTTCAATGTAGTCTCCTTGTAGGTTAATGCACTTGATCCAATGATGTTCCAGCACCTTGATCCCGTCTCGAAAATGAGTTTCCTCCAGGCGTGCAAAATATGTCAACTTCGGTTATCAATACTTCATTTGAAGTGAATCTTCGCCCACCAAGAAAAATTTTCAGTTTTGGTAAGAGATGACAGTCTGACGGAGCCGTATCAGGTGAATAAGGTGGGTATCGCAACAATTCATACCTTAGTTCCTGTAATTTTGTCATGGTGATAGCACATGCGTGCGGGCATGCATCAAGAGTTACGGCACCCATCTTGCAGATAATTTTTTCATTCCTAATTCTTCAGTTAAAATGTGATAGCCCCTTTCAGATGACATCTGGCAAGCCTGAGTATTTTCACACGCACTTCCAATCCACAGTGTGGATCATCTAAGCTCTCCCAACCAAATTTAAATTAATTTGTCCACTTGGCTACAGTTGAATGTGGAGGAGGATGGAAATTGGCATGAATGTCCTTTGCCTTCATAACTTCCTTTATGAAGTAGTTAATCGCTGCTCAATTCTAGATCTTTTTTCCATCTTCGCAAGTCATTACGTGGGAACAACTGAGCCATGTCACTGCTACAGCTCTCTTCCAAAAGGACTGATGTGGCTCATGTTTACAGGCTACAGTCCAATGAATATCATGTGAACAACTTGTCGAGGTAGTGCTGGCCTCTTGTGGTGATTCTGACAACTTTTCAAACCCCCGTCTTAGCTTCTAAGGTGGCTCTTCTGCCTAAGTATTTTACAGTCCCTCCAGTACTGTCACAGGGGCTGGTCAGATGATACAAATAAGAAAAGGGCTGTTCTACTTCAATCCTAAAGTCTTCTTGATGGTAAGTCAGTTTTGCGAGTTTCTTTCAATTTTTTACAGTGTAAGGACTGTTCCAGGAGCAATATCAAACCATGCAGTCTCTAGTTCTTTCTACTAATGCTATTCTAATGAAGAGGCTTTCAGCAGATGCCAATTGGAACACTGTTATTGTGGTACATCTAGCAAATGTTTTGCGGGAACAGCTGCAAGTTGGCAGTATGTGGTTTTGAAATTCGACAAAACTGGTACAAAGGAAACCTTTCCTGGTATCATATGAATTTAAAGATGTTGAGATTAACTACATGTCTCCTGCAGAATCATCGCTCAGTAGGAAAACGGCTGTTTGGGTTCCGTTCTCCAGTGTTATGTAAAAGGCGGATGTCCCATCGCTACCAAGTCACAGTGCACGGTTAAGTAATGTGGGCAAAAATACTGTGGAAAGAACTCGGGGCTTAGTCATAGAAAGGTGTAATACTTCTAAAAATACAATTTATTAAAACATTGTTCTTTTGTTTTTTGTATCTTATGTTAATACTAATGTTGTCACTCAATACCGTTTGCATTTTTTTATTTTATTTTGCTGATGTTTTCCTTTCAATTTACAGAAATAGAAAACAGTAATGATGTATCTCCACATGTATGCATCCAAGCTGTCTCTTTTAATTCTTTTCATTGCAAATATGTGTAACACTGAAATAAAAAAAACATGCACTTATAAAAAAATGAGATGCCTTTTTCAGCTTTCACATGTTTACTCCTGATTGCAGATCAACCCTGTATACTTTAGTAACAATTTTTGAAAACGTGCGCAACTTTTATTTTCCAATTCCTCTGAAGTGATGAGTGTGAATTTTATGTGCAAGTGGCATTTTCATTTATTCTTTGGTAGTGAATAAAGTGGGTTAGGATATTCTTCTTCGCACCTAAGATTACTGCCCGGTATGAAAGCATTTTACAAAGGATCAAATTGTCTACATAACACCCCTACCCCTTTCCATAGAACTTCAAAGGGGTCAATCAATATGAAGTGGTCCATTGATGGTTGCTTGGCAGTTCAAAACAGTTTTTTAAAAAAATTTACCTTTCACCTTTACTGAATGGCAGCCATTTTTGTTTAAGTGCGCGACGATGTTTCAGTTTAGAGAAGTTAGCAAAAATATGAATATCTCTGCACTGGGTTAAGTTACAACATTGCAATTGACATGATTGTTTTTAGACAAGTGTCCTCTACAACATTGTCTATTACACAAAATACTCTAAAATCAAAAATAACCAGTCAAAATGACCTCCAAAGTTTGGTATCCAAGTTTTCGAAAATCCACATTTTAAGCCCATAAATAACAAACAAGGAGTGATTTATGAGAGAGTATTTTTTTTTTTTTTTTTTTTTTTTTTTTTTGTTTTCCTATAGTTAGATATCATACACTCATTACTCTAAAACTGAACTTACGGCCGTTGCCTATTTAAATGGTTTGTTTCATTGTAATAAAATTTGTGATACATATTTAGTTAACAATATTAACCAATATTCATTTAGTTCATAAATTTTTAATAATGCAATATTTAACAATAGCTTTCACTTTTGTTCTATGGCAATAAAAATGTCCATTTACGTTCAGGTGTATTGTCAATAAAGTACAATATTGCTGGGTGTGGCATTGTTGGCAGTCTGTTTTGAAACTTCTGTTTGAGTGGATGTACATACTTCATAAACAGTGTAGAATGTGTTATGTGCATTGTTCTGTGTGTAATTTGTAATTAACTTTGTGAGATTAACTGGAATGCAATAACATGGATCAACAGTGCTCTGTTGGAGATATAGCAAGTGAAGTGTGTCATAAAACAGTTTACTGTTAAGTTTCAAAAAACTTGAAAAATGTCAATGACTTTAATGAAGTTAGACAAGCTTTGTTTAAATTTCGAGTAAGTTCTTCTGTAACATCAGTGTGCGAGTATCATCAGAAGAAATATATTCTGATGCAAAACCATATTTTAGGAAGAAAGTGCTGTGATCTACTTAAAGTTCATAAAAAGCCTGTTACTAAAGGTTTGAGGGAAATAAAACTTGAACATTTGTCCTTGTTACGTGAAAGTGAAACACCTTCCCAAGTGAAACGTAATTTGATTCCTGGAAATTCCTTGTGCCCAAATTGTTACTGCTATTGAAAATAATGTACAACAAATTTCAGATAAAATTAGAAAAGACTTGGAATTACGCTTTAATAATACAGATACCAACATTATTTCTAAAGTAGAAGAACACCTACCACCAGCATCATCTGACACTGAATATTTGAGCTTAATATAGAAATTAAAAATGTTCAGTGACATCTAAAGAGGAAAAAGTTAAAATTTTAAGTTTGCTCCCTGACTCGTAGACAAGAGAAAAAAATAGTTCATGAATTCAATGTTTTTAACCATTTGGTTACACAAACCCGAAAAATAGTGAAAGAGCAAGGCATTATTCCAATTGTAGGAAAGAAGAAAGGAGTAGGTATAATTGAAGAAACGATTAAAAAGATCCAGCAGTTTTTGAAGATGTACACAGCAGAATGTGCCCAGTTTGCAAATACAGCAAAAGAGGTGTTATAAATGGAGTTAAAGTAACAAAGCAGAAATAACTAGTGCTGTCAAATTTAAATGAACTTAATGTAGCTTTCAAAAATTCTCATCCCGAATGCAAAGTTGGAAGGTCACAATTTTGTAACCTCTGCCCTAAGTGGTGTATTTTGGCTTGATCTTCAGGGACACACTCCATATTTGTTTATATCATCAAAATGTGAAACTGATGATTGCAATTGCAAAACTCAGTGATCTTAATTAAGAGAAACTAGATTTAATGGTCTGTGACACTAACAGTTATGACTGCATGATGAGTTTGTGTAATAAATTCCCTGGTAAGGAAACCGTTTTTGAGTTGGTTCACAAATAGGATGTGGAAATGCCAGACAGTATTACCTTCAAACAGTGGGTTACACCTGACAGGGCAGAAATAAGTGGTTAGATCTGAAGAAGAGTACTTGGAATCTTTAACTGATAACTTACAAAAACTCAAGTCACTATCTGATTTTGCAGAAAATTTTACATTTGTGATTCAGGATGCAATATAAGGTTGCAACTGGGCAAATGATGAGTCAACAGTGCATCCATTTATTCTCTACTTCAAAAATGAGAAAGATGATTGCAGTTCCTCAATTTGCATTCTAAGCCACTACTTCGAGCACAACACTTTGGCAGCACATGTTTAAAAAGTACGTAATAAATTAAGAGAATTTTCCCAAGGTTGAGAAGCTGATACACTTTTCGGATGGAAGTGGTGGTCAGTATAAGAACAAAAAGAATTTTTCAAATCTGTGCAACCACAAAGTAGACTTTGGGTTGGAGGCTGATTGGCACTTTTTGCATCTTGCGATGGTAAAAGTGCACGTGATGGATCTGATCAAGAAAGAAGTGATTCTGCGTATGAAAACACTTCAAACATGATTTGAAAGCTGTATAGCAATAAAAAGGAGCAAGGAATTTCCACAAATTCCTTGGCAATGCAGAAAACTTAGTTCAATGATATTTAACATCAGAAACTGAAATTTGAAGATCATTGTGTCAGTAAAATTACATCCGTTTTTAACATTGAATGACATAGTGGCATGTGTGTATGATGGTGACTTGCAGAGGTTGAAAGAATGAGTTTGGAAAACAAGGATGTTTTTGTGCATTTTTACCATCCTGCTAGCCCAAGAACATTTTTCAAGAAATCTACTTGAGACAAATTTTGGATACCAATGAAAAATGCTTTAAGGAAACTTTCAGTGCTTGAACTTCCACAGCAACTGCGAGGTCTTATTCTATATCACAGAAGCTGTCTGAAGCAGTAAGTGTTCTTAACATTTACCACCAGGTTTAGGAATGGTCGCATCTCGAAGAACATTAATCGAATATATTTATTTTAAGTATGTCAAAATAATATAAATGTTAATTTCAGTGATTTTTCCACTTTTTGTATATAATTCAGTACCTTATTTCAATAATAATTGATTACATCCTGCCAATATCACACATAAATAAGCAACAGCCGCATCAGTTGTAGAGTAATATGAATTATCTCCTCATTTTCAAAAATTCATATCTTTGCTCAGTCAGATATCAAGTTGAAATTCTTACAGTTTGCTATAATATGGGTGTGCAAACTGTAAAAAAAATCATAATTTTATATTCAGTCCCACCTGAGATAACTAACCCCAAACTCTTTATATGGGGCTAGTAGTGTATGATATCTAACTATAGGAAAAAAATACTCTCATAAATCACTCATTGTTTGTTATTTTTGGGCCTAAAATGTGGATTTTTGAAAATTTGTATACCAAACTTTGGAGGTCATGTTGACTGGTTATTTTTGAATTTAGGGTATTTTGTGTAATAGACAATGTTGTAGATGACACTTACCCAATGCAGAGATATTCATATTTTTACTAACGTCTCTAAACTGAAACATCGTCGCACACTTACAAACAAAAATGGCCGCCATTCAATAAAGGTAAAAGATAAAATTAAAAAAAAACTGTTTTCAACTTCTCAATTATAGGGTAATTACATATAAAAAAGTAAAATATTTTAAAATGGTCAAGCAGCAAAATTTTTATTCGATCATTTCATTTGGATTGACCCAAAGTCAATTTTGACGTTCTTCTGATGGAGTTAGCTTAAAGTGAAAGTAAGAACTACTAACCTAAATGCAAAATGCATATAAATATTTTTATACTTAATAGTAGGACTAAAAAGTTACATTGCACAAACAGGTCTGTACTGTTTCACTGTTCAAAATTAATTTTTAGTCACAAATTTTAAAGCACAAGATGGAGGAAGTGTTTGTTAAAACATTTTTGATAAGAAAATCTTAGTGATGCATTATACCAACTCAATGGGCAAAGTGCTTGTTGCTTAAAAAAATTGAGATCTGTAGGTTAACCTATTACCAAGTAGTAGGTTTCTGAAAATGTGGGATTGGTGCCTGACTAAAGATCAGGCACACATCTTTAAGCCATCAAACCTGTATTTCTCAAAAATCGATAGTTGGGACTGTTCTATTTGATGAGTTTACTATTAAGACATGTAGGTGTACATGTACTGAATGTGACTAAATTATGAAATGGTTACATCACCCCAGTAAGACCTTACAGAATGACCCATACACACAACTATTGTCCACAACTAGTCTAAATAACTGTAGGAACTTGGATCATAAATAACATATCTTCTCCCATTACAACAAGCAGTGACTTACTTAGGAATTTGTCATATCCATGACGGACAAAAATAAATACATACATAAATAAATATCCAACCACAAGAAAAACACAGCACTAATAATTACAAACACAAACTTGACTCCACCAGCCAAGAAAAATCAAAGTAAATCGCAATCAAACTGGCATAAACTCTTCCAGTAGCAATTGTCTGCAGCTCGTTGTCTGGTGGCTAGTGTTGTTGTCTCTGGATCACAGGGTCCCAGGTTCGATTACCAGCCGTTTCCGTTGTCCTCATCATTGAATCATCTTTCATGAAAAGTGGTGAGATTGCACTGTGGTCAGATTGGGAAAGCATACGGGCCCTGATGACTGCACAGTTTAGCACCCCACAAATCCTCCTCCATCGTCGTCATCCAGTAGCAATTTAACCCACTCAACTCGTATATCAAATAACTCGCTTATGTATCTAATAAACTGTTTTGAAGCATAAACATTCAAAACAAGCATGTGCCATCAAATACTATAAATATACCATCTACAAACATGATCCAACTCAAAACTGTGAGTTTATGTACCATGACATCATGCAACAGTTATGTTACAGATCAAATCAGATGGGTGGAATTGCAACTTTTGGTTGCTATTTGAAGACACTCTTTCATATTTCTGAACTAGTACAAAATTTGCAAAAATGCATTGTATATGTATTTGTGTACTTCTAAATGAGATGAATTTGTTTCAGGATACAGGTTTTATAACTATCTCTTTGCCCATTTAATTTTGCATACAGGTGTGAATTTTTTTCCCCTCAACATCTACAAAAACAAGTTTTGCTAAATGTGAATACCTTCTGTTTGTGGTACGCATCTATAATCAGTATTCGACAAAGTAGCTCACTACTTGTCAGTCTTGAGTCACAGGTACAAGGTCGCTGATAGGGCATTTGATACCATTAAAAAGTAATTGACAAAACCTGAAACCATATCTTTACCAGTGCACTATCATGGGGTTTTGAGCAACCATTATGCGAGAACTGAAGTGTAAGCAGTCAAAGGCACTGCTAACAGATTAAAAGAAGCTACCATTCAAAATCTCTGAAGCCCAAGTTGTTATTTATAAATACAGGGTGCGTCAAAAAAAATGTACACACACACACACGTTGAAGCGTCATAGAAAATTTATTTCCCGTTCTACAGTGTTAAATTTCTGGAAATGGAAAGCTTAAAGTCAAATTGGAAAAATAAATGTACTTGGCAAATGTGATTAATGTTCAAACGGGTGGCCTTCAGCATCAATACATTTCTGAGTACGAGTCACCACTGATTCCGTACATTGTACCAAAGTGTCCAATGAGATTTCTGCGCACACCACCTGAATCTCATTCCAAAGTGTGTCCAGGTTACATGGTTTACATTTGTACACATCATATTTTACTGTGCCCCATAAAAAGAAATCCAGTGGCCCGAGGTCTGGAGAGCGGGCAGGAAACTTGACTGGTCCCCTGCATCCTATCCACTGGCCTGGCACACTGTGATCCAGTTATGCTCGTACGTCCCTTTGATAGTGGGGCTGGGTGCCATCTTGTTGGAAATAGAACTGATTATTACCGTATAATGCACGAATGGCAGGGAATATGGAGTCAGCAAGCATTGTTAGGTACGTTTCTCCAGTAACAGTACCTTCAAAGCGGAAAGGCTCAAAGAGTCCCCTTGCAGACAAACCATACCACACATTTACACCAGGTAAATTCACAGCCTATTCAACTGTAACGTGAGGATTATCTTCAGCCCAGTACACACAATTGTGCCTATTGACAGTCCCATTGAGTTTGAATTGGGCTTCATCTGACCAAATAATGCTAGCCATAAATCCCAGTTCACATCTCACCGTCTCCTGAACCCATTCACAAAATTCTAACCTTCGATCTGGATTGTCGTCACTTAGCTGTTGCACCAGCCTTGGAATGTACACACACAACTTGTCTTTCTTCAGAATGTGTAGCACACTACTAGTACTTACATTACTCTCGCGTGCCGCTTACCTTGAAGATTTTGAGGCGAACGCTGAAACTGTTCCAAGATCGCAGTTGTGGAATCATCACTTGTAGCTGTACAAGGTCGCCCTGAGCGACCTTTGTGCACATCACACTGTTCCCAGAATTTCGAATTTCTCATAGTTGTGCAATTGTTAACTTTGAACGTGGTTCTGTACCATACTCACTTCTCCACTGTCTTCGAACTGCAGCTACATTCTCAAACTTCCAGTACCACTTAATTATCTGCTTCCACACTTCAAAGCTCAAATGCACGTCCGCCATGTTGCAGTTACTTCCTTGCCACTGCTGCCACCTGTTGAAGAAACATAACATTACTTTCACTCAGATGTTTAACCTTGTAGAACGGGAAATAAATTGTCTATGACAGTTCAAAGTGTGTATACATTGTTTTGACGCACCCTGTATATGAATGGACTGTTAAATGTTTGTCTTTCAATCAAAGCTCCCTTCAGAAAAGAGCACAGATGCATGTGCACAAATTCACACTTGGATAACCACTATCTCCAGCAGCTCGGTCCGTGGGGCAGGGCAGGGGGAGGGATAGTATGATGCGCTTGTTGAGGGGGGGGGGGGGGAGGGAGGAGGAGGAGAGCTCAGTCTGGCAGTGTGTGTATGGACTGAAACTTACTGGCAGATTAAAACTGTGTGCCCAACCGAGACTCGAACTCGGGACCTTTGCCTTTCGTGGGCAAGTTCTCTACTATCTGAGCTACCAAAGCACGACTCACGCCCGGCCCTCACAGCTTTACTTCTGCCAGTATCTCGTCTCCTACCTTCCAAACTTTACAGAAGCTCTCCTGCGAACCTTGCAGATCTAGCACTCCTGAAAGAAAGGATACTGTGGAGACATGGCTTAGCCACAGCCTGGGGGATGTTTCCAGAATGAGATTTTCACTCTGCAGCGGAGTGTGAAAGGCAAAGGGTCTCGAGTTCGAGTCTCGGTCGAGCACACAGTTTTAATCTGCCAGGAAGTTTCATATCAGCGCACACTCTGCTGCAGAGTGAAAATCTCATTCTGTGCATGGACTGCTTACAGATTATTATTCAGAACAAGAATCTGTGAGCAATATGTATATGGACATGGCCTTTTGGACAACATGCTTTATTTTCACATATTTTGACAACTACAAACATTTATAATGTTTTATCCACTTGGCATCTTGTGTGTGAGGTCCAATGTAAAATGAACATCTTTTACAGTAAAAAGATGTTAAAGACTTGAAGATAAGTTGTGACTGTAGAAACCGGTAGTCTTAAATAAATTTTTTGATGCTATCTTTTTTGAATGGTTTTTAACTATTAAAATGAATCACCTTTCAATACTCTGAAAATAAGAAAATTTAATTCAGTTATGTTACCACCTGAGGTGCCACTCAACAATGTTGGTGTTAGCTCTTGAGCAAAAGAGTTTCATGACCACTGCATTAAATGCAATTCCACACTATCACCTAGGCAGCAAAATAATAGCACATGGAATATTAGTTTTTCTTTGTAATTTAATCAAAGTCCAGGGAAAAATCATGATATGTGAAAATAGCTTCTAGTGTACCCCAAGGGGATGTTGTTGGACACTTACTGTTGGTCATGTATATAAATGTTGTGGTGGATAATGTCAGAACATCTGTGAGGCTGTTCTTGAATGATGCTGTTGTCTACAGGGTGACCCTGGAGGAATGGTCAGTATTCAGGTGTAGAACAGAAATGATCATCCGAAGCAAAATGCCCTAAAATGCATATTACAGGAGCTGTGAGAACTACTTCAGTAGAAGAGGTGGTTCGCAGTAGTGACGATGAGATAGTGCTCATAGCTCTTAACTTGTGCATTTTAGAGCCCATGTTCACTAGACTGTTTTTGCTTCAAATGATTGTTCCTATTATATTTCCAATTACTGACCAATCCTCCTTTGAAATTCTCTATAGGAATGTTGTTATTTCAGAAAATTGTAGTGGACATTTTGGAAGACCAGCAGTGTTGATGCTTGGTGCAGGATGTTGCAGCTAGCCCTCAGCATAAATAAGTGGAAAGAACCTTTACTGTTCAATTAAACTATTAGTGATAAATCAATGGAAACATTTGCAATTGTAAAATGCCTGGAACTGTGCATCCAGAGTGACCTACAATTAAATTACCACAGAAATCTAATTCATATTAAACAAATTGTTCAGTACTGCTCGGCAGTCTGGGACTACTGCAATGTTGGATTGGTAGAAGTGGTAGAGAAGCTGCTTTGCAGATTGTGTAGTACTTGCAAAAGAATGAAAGACCTTCAGTAACAAAAAGTAAGAGATAAGCATTGTGCTTTGTGAAGTGAAGTGTACTGTTAAAATTAAGTGTGTGTATTTTAAGAAGAGTCAAGTAACTTACTTCTCCTGTCACCTCATAAAATGACAGTGACTGTAGAACTAGACAAATTATTGCTTTTATAGGATCACACCAACTTTTTTTTTTTTTCTGAGAACCGAATGCAGTTGGAACATGCAAGAGGTAAGTGTGTGTGTGTGTGTGTGTGTGTGTGTGTGTGTGTGTGTGTGTGTGTGTGTGTGTGGGGGGGGGGGGGGGGGGGTTATGTGAACTATCTTCTGAGAGTCATGCACTGTAATGTGACATGTATATTCTACTGAAGGTATCATCCACATAATCAAAAATGCAAGGCTGTAGATCACTGTCAAAGCCCCAGAGGTTTCCTGCTTTGGATTACAGTGTCCCCCCATAGCAATATCTGCATAGATACTCCTGAAGTTGTAGTACAGTAAAGTTTCCTATTCCCCTCTATTAGCACAAACAGCAAGTGAAAGACTTCTGGTTTTCCTCTGTTCTTCTGTAGGTTCAGCAATCTCCCTATTTTGTTCTTAATTCTTTTGTGAGATTGTTGTTAGAAACTGTAGAATGGTTCTGCAGTCTGTTGTAAATGCTGGTTTGTTAAACTTTATCAATATTATTATGTGACAACCTTGTCTTCTTCCTTCTAACAATTCTCATATAATGAGGAGACTACATGGCAGTCAGATTTGTTATCTTTTTTATTTAAGGTGTATGAAGTTCAGAACTCAAATATCACTCAAAGCATTTCGATGCAACCACAAAAAATTTGCAAGAATATACTTTAGTTATCTGAATAGCAGTAATTTGCTAAAGTTAGGACAATTTTTGGTGGGCTTTGTTGGCCCTGTGGCAGAATGCTCATTTGCCATTCAGACTTCTGGCCGATGCAAATATTAAACAACTGCATGTTCTATGAGCATTTTTGTTATGTGCAAGATACGTAAAGGTTAAAAAAATAATGCTAGTATGGTTTTTTCCCTTTTCCATAAACTTGTATTGGCAGACTAGCTTCCAACCACATAGCCACATGGTGATTCAATAAGTTGTGCTACCTTTAGTGAATTGAAGATGTTCAGACAATTTCAAAGTAGACTCTCTTAAGAATTTTGATATTCACACTGAATTATTGTAGGTGACTGATATTTTAGTTCTGCCACATTTTTAATACAAATAGAAAAAAATACATCAGATTGCTGTATGGTATCCTTGTAAGCCCGTATAGCATTTCCTTAACACTGTCCTGCTGAAGTCTTCCTTTAATCCGACCTGATGTGGGTTCCAATCACTTTAGCAGTACTCAAAAGTAACTTGTACTTACACGTATGTAGTATCCTTTTCAGATGTTCTACACTTCATTAGAACTGTCTTGGTAACCTGTAGTTAACCTGTAGTCAGCCAGTCACCTACCATACAACTGATCTAATCTGCTCTTTGCTTCTTATTGCAAGTCATTTTGCCACATTACAGCTAGATACTTGATTGATCTGTTTGACTCAATCTGGAACTACTGAAATGTTAAGATACCACCTGTCAGCTTTGATGCACGACATCATTAAGATCGTGGATACCACCGTTTCTCCCTTACATGAAATGGCGACAGTGATGTCACACATTAGACGTGAGCAGACAAATATAACACGATGTATTTAATTGAAAAAGAACCTTAAATTAAAGGACAACAATAGGAATTGGTGAGGGGGAGGCAAGGACAAACAAAATAGCAGACAATTTAATATTCAGTACATACCAAAAAACTTGCATGAAAATACTGCAAGCAAAATCCTCAAAAACCTGCGTAACCTCAATAAACTTAAATAGAGAAAATGGACTCTGATACCAACAAAATCTGCAAAATACTGGTATCTGAAATTAATTAAATTAAGTCTGAAGTACCACAAAAGCACAAATTGATCCAAGCAGTACCAAGAATTTACTCCGTGAAATCTTGGTTATGATGACAGATCAGTCTGTAGCGTACCACAAGGTAAAGTTAGTTTGGGGTGTGATAATCTGCTTGAGAGTTGGTAATGCCAATAACGGTGAATTCCAAATAAAGGTCGCAGTAACAGATCGACCAGTAGCGTAGCGTAATATTTATACTTGTGCTGTATTTAATACAGTTCGCCACATTTAATCCACCTCTCGTCATAAGAACTAAATGTACATGGTTAAATCAGAAAAGCTATAGTAAATTATGGAAAAGTATTCAGTGAGTATTTTGATGCAAACTATGTATGTATATCATACATGAACTATAAAAAATGCAAGTAGGTGTGGGGCAGGGGTCCACTATGTAATTTTCACCCAAAACCCAAATAAAAATATTATAAACAGAAAGAATTCATTTTTATATTCTAAATTAGACGTAATCCAAACAAAATAATCTGATACAAATCTAATGCAATACTATGGCTAAGCCTTTCTCTGGAGCACAAAATCCAATTGACAAGTGACAGCAAAAATAAGAAGTTAAAAACAAAAATCTTGAATGACAAGCCTAGGCTTCTCAAACCAGGAACACCTCCAGATGGAAAGTCAAACATTGCCATGCCAATAATGCTATCCATGGTCCATTGTGGTGGCATCCCTACCACTGCTACCTACAAGCTCTGTGTCTGAGGATGAGGTGGAGATTCTGGCATCCCCTGAGGACCTAGCTCTCGCTGGACCCTTGGGCACAATGGCTGTTGATGTAATGGGTACTCAGTCGGTAGCAGAAGGTGACTCTGAGGTGTAAACTGCCTCCTTGAGCACTACATGCCTTCCCAGCCTCATGATATCATCCTCCAGTGGAATTGCTGGAGTTTTTTTTTTTTTTCTCTCCACATCTGGCTGAGCTATGGCGACTGTTAAGTTTTACACCTGTATTGCCCTCCAGTAAACTTGGTTCCCGGCAATGTGGACCCTTGCCTTCTGCGGCTGTAGGGGATATCGCAAGAATCGTAGCGAATGTAATAGTCAGGTGGAGTTTGTCTCTGTCCTGAACGCCGTATGTAGTGGACCTGTGCCCCTTCAAACTCCTCTTGAAGCTGTGGCTGTCAGGATACAGACAACGCAGGAAATAACTGCAACGTATATCTCGCTCCAGATGGTGCAGTACCACTGAACAATAATGGCTGCACTGATTCATAAACTTCCTAACCCTTTCCTACTTTTGGGAGATTTTAACACCCATAACCGCTTGTGGGGTGGCACTCTGCTTACTGGCCGAGGTAGATACGTTGAAAATTTACTGTCACAGCTCTGCCTCTTAAATTGTCAACACACACACACACACACACACACACACACACACACACACACACACACACACACACACACACATTTCAGTGGGCCTTATGGCAGTTACTTGGTTGTTGATTTACCACTTTGCAGCCCAGGGGGACTTCTTCCATCTGCCCACTGGAGAGCCCATGATGACTTGTGTGGTAGTGACCACTTCCCCATCTTCCTGTCACTGCTCCAGCATCATGCCCAAGGACACGTACCCAAATAGGCTTTAAACAAGGCAGACTGGGAAGCATTCACCTCTGCTGTCACCGTTGAATCTCCCCCTAATGGTACCATTGATGTGATGCGTGAGCGGTCACCAGAACGATCGTTTTTGTGGCAGAAAACGCGATCCCTTTTTCCTCAGGGTGCCCCTGGTGAAAGACAGTATCTTCGTGGTCGCCAGAAATTGCTGAAGCCATTAAAGAGTGTAGGCGGACTCTACAGCAACATAAGCAGCATCCTCCCCTGGAGCACCTAATAGATTTTAAATGGCTCCGTTCCTGCATTTGCCAGCTGATAAAAAGACAGAAACAGGAGTGTTGGGAGAGGTAAATTTCGACCATTGGGTGCCATATGTCACGACTGGACAAAGGTCAGGCTTGTTTTTGGTTACCAGACCCCAGCAGGTGTCCCTGGCACTGACATCGATGGCGTGGTATCTATCGACGCAAATGCGACTGCCGAGCACTACACTCAATCCTCTGCGTCAGCAAATTATCCCCCAGCCTTTCACACCCTCAAACAGCCACAGTGAACCCTATAATGTGCCATTTACCGATTGGGAGTTAGTTTTGCCCCAACACAGCTCCTGGACCATATTGGATCCACAGTCAGATGATTGAACATCACTCGTCCGACTACAAGCGACATCTCCTTGTCATCTTCAACCGGATCTGGTGGGACGGAATCTTTCCATTGCATTGGTGGGAGAGCGCCGTCATTCCAGTGCTCGAATATGATAAAACCCCACTTGATATGGATAGCTATCGGCCCATCAGCCTCACCAATGTTCTTTGTAAGCTGCTAGAACATATGGTGAGCCAGTGGTTGTGTTGGGTTCTGGAGTCACGTGGCCTACTGGCTTGATGCGAGGGAGGTTTCTGCCAGGGGCGCTCTACCACTGATAATCTTGTCCCTCGAGTGTGCCATCCGTACAGCCTTTTCCAGATGCAAACACCTAGTTGCCGTCTTTTTTTTTATCTACAAAAAGCTTACGCATGACCTGGTGACATCATATCCTTGCCCTGTGATGAGGGTGGGGGTTGGGGGTGGTTTGGGGCCCCCTCCCGATTTTTGTCTAAATTTCCTGTTAATCAGTACTTTCTGTGTCCCAAGTTGGTGCCTCCCGTAGTACCCTCATTTCCAGGAGAATGTCCTGCAGGGCTCTGTATTGAATATGTCTATTTTTAGTGGCCATTAATGGTCTAGCAGCAGCTGTAGGGCTGTCCATCTCCTCTTCTCTGTGTGCAGATGACTTTGCATTTCGTAGTGCTCCTCCAGTACTGGTGTTGCTGAGTGGTGCCTAAAGGGAGCCATCCACAAGGCAGTCATGGCCTGTAGCCCACAGCTTTGTTTTCAGCCACAAATTTGTGTCTCATGCACTTCTGTTGACATCGTACTGTTCATTTGGAAACAGAACTTTTCCTTCATGACGATCCACTCACTGTAGTGGAGACATATTGATTTTTTGGGACTGGTTTTTGACACCCAATTGACTTGGCTTCCTCACTTTTGTCAGCTTAAGCAGAAGGGCTGGCAGCACCTCAATGCCCTCCACTGCTGGAGCAACATCAACTGGGGTGCAGATCGCTCTATGCTGCTGCAGAACCTTTGTTCGATCCCACCTTGACTATGGGAATCTGATTTATGGTTTGGCGGCACCCTCAGCACTTGGTTCACTTGACCCAGTGCACCACTGTGGCGACTGCCTAGCACTGGGGGCTTTTAGTATAAGCCCGGTGACAAGTATTCTGGTAGAGGTTGGAGTCCCTCCGTTGAACCCCCCAGGGGGTTTCATGGTCCTTTCGTGAGTGTGTGTGGCGAGCATGGGGCTCCGAGCTATTGTAGCCTTCCTTCTTTCCTAGGCTACATTTCCTTTCCCTTCCCCTCCTTTCCTGCCCTTGCTCCTTCCCTCTCTTGGTGTCCTTGTTTATGTTGGCCCCACTATCCTCCTGGTTATGTTGGCTTTGCACTTTGGTTTTGTTGCGTAATTACCTCATCCTTTTGGCATTCTGTCGTCCCCCTCTGGGGTTTGATGTCCATTACTAAATTTCTATTCCGTAGTGCGAGCCATTTGGGGAAGAGCACCGTACCTAGTGTGTCCGG
Source organism: Schistocerca gregaria (assembly GCF_023897955.1). Taxonomy (NCBI): domain Eukaryota; kingdom Metazoa; phylum Arthropoda; class Insecta; order Orthoptera; family Acrididae; genus Schistocerca; species Schistocerca gregaria. Next base: position 491,771,523 of record NC_064923.1, read on the forward strand.
CGTGTGTCGTCCTCTTTCCTTCCATCTTTTCCGTTACGTCATTGTCTGATGCTAGGGCCCATAGCCAGCACGATAGCCAGCCTGTGTGGTGGGGTTGCTATATACCCTTTTGGTTGAGCCGCCTGAACACCTAGGGACCACACTTCTGATACTTGAGCTGAGACCTCCTCATGTAAGCCTATACCCCCGCTGGCGAAACATTGCACTTGACAGTTCGCTTTTTGTCTAGTTAGGTTAGCTATACTGTAATAGCGATGTTGCAACAGCAGCCTCTATATACACAGCAGACGATACAGTTTTCCGTCCCGTCTCGTAAATGCAAGCGATTGAGTAATTACAATGTATATAAAAACTCGGTTTTAGTTGTACTACAATGACAGGAAGTAAACAACCGTACAATAATGCATGTTAAAGCATAACAATGCGCACCCTTTCGATAACGGAGCAAAGAAATACAAAAAACAAGCATCTGACGACTGGTACTTTAAAATCAATAATGTACGTAGTTTACAAAATAAATAATAACCGAGATTGCAATAAATAACCAATATCAGAATTTTTTCACTCACCAATTTACAGCGATTATGGCGCAATTCCATCCAGCTCGCCATCGTCACTGTTGTCCGATTCATCGCTAAAACCGTCTTCATCGTCTTCATCGGCAAGACAAATCATTAATTGTTCATGGCCACTGATAGTGCCTTCTATTCTCTGTGCTGCTCGTATAAGCTTCTCGATGTGCTCTACTTTTTTTCTCCATGAGGCTGCATCCACAGTCACAAGAGCTTCACGCAACAGCTTTTCCACCTCTGTTATTGTAAAGGACTTGTTGTTGTTCCTTACATACATTTTTACATCACTCCATACTAACTCAATAGGGTTGAAATGGCAGTGATATGGTGGCAGCCTTATTACAGTATGGCCCTGCTCCTTGGCAATTTCGTCTACTACGTATGTAGGTGTAGTAGGCTTGTTTTCTTTAACAAGAGAATATAACAGAACCTTTGTCATACCCATATCCGCTGCAATATTTCAAGCCTGTAACCACTGCACCATAACTTCTTTCCGATCATTTGTAGTTGGGGCTTTGTTCTGTATCACCGAATGATATGGAGCATTGTCCATTACAATTGTTGTAGGGACAGGATATTGTTTTAAAAGGTTCCTGAACCACTCAACAAATCGTGTGTGATCCATATCTTCATGGTAATCACCAGTCTTTTTTTATCTAAAAACTAAAAGTGCGTCAGGGACAAAACCACTGGAGGAGCCTGCATGGACCACAATTAATCTAGCTCCTTTTCCTGTCGGCTGATGGCTGCTACTGCTGGGTGTGTTATTCATCCAACATTTACTGACAGCTTCCCCGGCATTAACCCACGTTTCGTCTAGCCAAATTATGGAATGAATGTCTCTGCCCACAATTTTGTGCAAGAAAATGCTACGAGCGGTAACAATATGTGCCCTCTCTAATAGTACTTTGCGTCCGTCTAGCGTTTTGTAACGGAAACCCATATTTTTTAGCACAATTTTTAGTTATGTTTTACCACCCCTGAAGAGTTCACTTTCTTTTAAAGAGATTAATAACTTAGCTACAGTCGGATACTCTTTTCTGCTGTAGTAAGCATAAACATGCCTACGAACTGCATCAGTCTCGAAAGAATCTAAATCTGTGATAGGACTACGCCGCTTTTTCTCCTTTCCCGGGGTTGATAAAAATGTATTATTTGATCCAGACAGCTCGGAATCATTACGGCTTACTTCAGTATCTTCCAAGTTTTGTAGTGATATTCCCTTACTTACTACCGTTCTTGCACTAATACCAAGAGTTTTCGACGTACGTTGCACCACTTTGTCGGCAGGAATTGATGGCTGTCCATGAATGCTAACGTAGTTTTTCTCCTGCTCGTAAAACTCAGAGTTCTGCGTAGCAACTCCAGTGCCTAGCTGTTTAGCGGCACCCCTCGACGCAAAGGATTGTCACTAGGTGAACGAAGTCTTTTCGGTGGCATTTTCCAAGTAAATAAACTCACAACGTAACAAAAATCACAACGATATAGCACACAGTACAACGAAAACACGCGGTAAACACACAACTCACGTTGTATACACATTCACTAAACATAGCCGGCAACGCGGGCACTTTGACGTCACAGCCCGTGAGTAACAGCAGTGCTCACTGCGCTGTGATTGGCTGGCGCCCCACGCTGAACACCTAGTGCATATCGTTCTTCACTTGTTACTCTGTTACGCTGCCAACTTCATTCGCAAACGTCAAGTGCATGTTTCAGCGGCCCGGGTATAGGAGTGGTTGCTTGTCATCCTGGAGCATCGGAACTCCTGGTACTGGCCACCGTGCTCTTGCTGTGGCTGGGTGTTGCCTGTGGAGAGAGCCCCTGATTGGAGTGGGTGGTATCAGGGCGGACGCTATGCAAGTGAAACACACATGGGTCCAGAACTCTCTGCTTCTTCTGCCCCTTTGGCCTACCCTTCCATGGCTACCCCCTTGGAGGAGGGTCAGGCTCGTCGGTTAGGGGCGAAACCTTTACCCCGTTATCTGGTTTGCACCAGGTTTGATGGGGATACTTTCACCAATACCAAACCTTTGTTCTTCTGTGGAACACATTTAGGACAAGTTTAGTGAAGTGGACACTCTGAGCAAGATGCAGTTGGGTTCGTTATTGATCAAAACTGCTTCAGCTGCCCAGTCTTTGCCCCTTCATACCAGTGACCATCTTGGCGCAATTCCTGTGCCCATTACCCCCCACCAATCTTTGAATATGGTTCAAGGTGTAATTTTTCACAGGGACCTCATCATTAAAACTGTTGACGACAATCTAGGACGCGGGGTATTCACTTTGTTCAGCGTGTTCAGAAGGGCCCAAAGGACAATCGCATTAATACTGGCGCCTTTATCCTGGCCTTTGAAGGGGATAACCTCCCTGAGAAGGTCAAGATCATAGTTTATCGATGTGACATGAAGCCGTACATCCCACCAACTATGAAGTGTTTTAAGTGCCTGCGTTTTGGACACGTCTTCCCGTTGTTCAGATGCCCCTCTGGGAGGACTCTACACGCCCCCTCCGTGAGGGGAGTTCCTGTGTTCCGCCTCCTGTTTGTGTTAATTGTCATGGTAATCATTCTCCACATTCACCTGATTGCCTGGTTTATAAGAAGGAAAAGAAGATACAAGAGTATAAGTCCCTTGATCGTCTATCCTACACCAAGGTTCATAAGAAGTACGCGCTTCTTCGTCCTGTCGGTGATGTCAAACTATGCTTTAGTTAAATCTTCATCCCTTCCTCCCCCTTCCTTACCCCAGTCCTGCACCCCCCCCCCCCCCCCCCCCCACGTTACCCTCACCCTCCCCTCTGGGGAAGGTGTCCCACTTCTTCGGTGTCTGCCGGTCAAGCACACCACTCCCGGGACCCCCTTCCCGGCACCTTCTAGGCCAAAGGTCAGCTGCCACACGGCGACCATGAGAACCATGGTCTGTGGGCCCTCAGGTCGCCTGCTCTCTTTCTGTTTCAGATCTTGCTGCAGCTGGCTCCTTTTTGCAACACAGCCCTCGTCAATCTCAAACAGAAAAGAAGAAGAAGAAGAAGAAGAAGAAGAAGAAGAAACATAAGTCCTGGGACAATGAGCCTCTGGTGTCTCCAGAGGTCCCGTCCCCACCTTCACAACCTGACTCTGACCTGCTGTTCATGGATTTCGCCCTCTCCTTGTTGGTGACTTATGGTGACCCGGCGGCATGACTGGCTTTAGCCTATTCACCCCCAATTTGAATCATTATTCGGTGGTTATGCTATGGAATTGTAATGGATATTACTGTCACCTTCTGGAGTTGACATCCCTTATTTCGTTGTACTCTGCATCTTCTGTGGTTCTGCAGGAATCTCATTTTACTGATCACTCATCAATCCTCTGTGGGTTCCGTGCTTTCTGTCGAAATCGGGTTGGCTGCCTGCGGGCCTCTGGTGGAGTTTGTACGTTGGTCTGTATGGACGTTGCTAGCACGTCAACTACATTGCTGTTAGTGTCCATCTGGACCCTGGGGTCACAGTTGCGATTTTTATCTCCCTCCTGCTGCCTTAACTGCCCTTCGTCAGAAACTTCCTCCTCCTTGGGGAATTTAATCTTCATCATTCCTTGTGGGGCAGTGCATTTCCATCTAGTTGGGGTCTTCTCACAGACAAGTTTCTTGCGACCATGACTTATGCCTTCTTAATGACGACTCCCCTACTCATTTCAGTGCCAGTCATGGTACCTTTTCTGCCATTGATCTTTCTCTTTCTTCTCCCTCCCTCCTCCCTCCTCCCTTCATTACACTGGTCACCACACGACAACCTTTGCAATGGTGACCATTTCCTGTTGATCTTCTCACTCCCTTCCTGCTCCCTGTTGGACAGGTTACCATGTAGGTCTTCCCAATGTGCAGATTGGCCTCTATATACTGCACAGGTCATTATTTCACCCTCTTTGTCGGGTTGTATTGATGATGTCCTATGTGATACGTCTAATGCGATAGTTCACGCTGCTAGCCTTGCTATCCCATGCTCATCTGGACCATTTCGCTGCTGACAAGTCCTGTGGTGGAGTACAGCCATCGCCATACGTGATCACCTTCGAGCTTAAGTTCCACCCATCCTTTGCCAATCTAATTACCTTTAAACACCTTCGCACTAAAGCCTGTCACTTAATGAAATGGAGCGAATGGATGTGTTGGGAACGCTTTTTCTTCCCTTGGTTCTACGGTCCCTATGTCACGGGTATGGGCTACACTTTGATCTCTCCAAGGTTGCCATGGGCAGTCTACCCTCCCGGGCCTTCACCTCGCGGACGGCCTTTGCACAGACCCATTGATTTTCGCGGAACATCTTGAGACCCATTTTGTAACAGCATCAGCATCCTATCTGGCTACTTTCCTTCACCAGAAGCAGTGGGCTGAAGCTTCCAGCTTATGTTTTACCCCTTGTCAGTCAGAATCTTACAACAAACGTTTTACTGAATGGGAAGTTCTTTCTCCACTTTCTTCTTCTCATGATACGGCCCATGGCTCCATTAATAACCAATTGCTTCAACATCTCTCTTCTCCTCAACGGCAACATGTTCTCCAGGGGTTAAACTATATTTGGCTCCAAGGTGACTTCCTTCTCAATGGAGGGATAGCATCATGGTTCCCATCCTTAAGCCTAGTAAGAACACCCTGTTTGTCAAAAGCTATTGGCCAATTAGTCTGACAAACGTTGTTTGCAAGTTACTTGAACAGATAGTAGCCTGTCCGCTCATTTGGGTCCTTGACTCTCGAGATCTATTGTTCCCTTACCAGTGTGGCTTCTGAGAGGGATGGTCTCCAATCGATCATTTACTTCGCTTGGCATCCGCAGTTCGGCAGGCATTTTCCCAGTGCTGCGATTTGGTTGCAGTATTTTCTGACCTTCGCAAGGCCTATGACATGGTTTTGCGCCATCATATCTTTCTTACATTTCAGGAGTGGGGTCTTTAGGGCCCACTCCAGATTTTTATCCACCAGTTCTTGTTTCATCGGTCATACAGGGTTCAGATTGGTACTGTTTTTAGTTCTCCACGGACCCAGTAGAATGGCATCCCACAGGGTTCTGTCATGAGTGTACTTCTTTCCCTCATTGTTATAGATGGACTAGTGGCCTCTGTCGGTCCTTTGGTTACCCCTGCTCTGTATTTGGATGATATCTACATTTTGGTTAGTTCCTCTTCGATAGCCTCTGCAGAGTGGCAGTTCCAGGGTGCTATACTGTGTGCCTCTGTATGGACCCTCTCACACGGGTTTCACTTCTCTCCTTTAAAATCGAGGATGGTCCACATCTGTCGCTGTACTACGACGGTCCTTCCTGATCCAGAGCTCCAGCTCCATGCACAACGATTACCTGTGGTCCCACAGTTTGGTTTCCTTGGTCTTCTTTTCAACAACAAGCTCAGTTGGCTGCCTCATATCAGACTTCTGAAGATAGTATGTTTCCGTAAACTCAAATGTCATTCGCTTCCTTGCCCACACCTCTTAGGGTCCGGATCTTTCTACTCTTCTCCGACTTTATCAGGCTTTAGTGCTGTCTCACATGGACTATGGTTTGGCTGCTCCTTCTACACTGTGCTTCTTGGATCTGGTCTACCATCGTGGTATCCATTTGGCCACTGGTGCCTTCCCTGCTAGCCCTGTTGATAGTCACCTGGTTTGACACTGGGGACCCCCCCCCCCTTCCTTTCCTCTCCCCCCTCTCTTTCTGTTTGGTGGTCCCAGCTTCTGGTTTCTTATGCAATCACTGTTCGTTTCTCTCCCACTCATCCTTTCTATTCTATCCTGTTCCCAGACAAAGTACATCGCCCTACTTATTCCCGCCCTCGGGCACGTTTACCGGTTGGGCTCTGCCTTGAGTCTCTTCGCTGTAATTTTCAGCTTCCTTCTTTGTCCTGTCTCCCACATTCCCTTTCCAATACCCCTCCTTGGTTAGTTCCTCGGCCCCTCCGCCAATGTCCGAAAGATTCCGTTCCCCCGATAGTGTTCAGTTGTTTCTTCCGTCGCATTTCATGGGAGTTTTGGGGTGCTGTTGTTTTTTACACTGATGGCTCCAAACCTGCCAGTTGTGAGGGATATGCCTTCACATCCTCTGTTGGCATGGAAAATCATCTGCCAACTGCATGTGGTGTGTTTACTGCGGAATTGACGGCAATTTCCTAGACCGTTACCTTTTTTAAACAGTCCCAACTCAACCGCATTTTGTTATGTATGGACTCAGTGGCCTTCAGGCTCTTTCCCGCCATCCCTTGGTCTTGGTCATCCATGACCATCTTGTTCATTTACAACTTGGTGCTGTTCCGTTGATTTCCTTTGGGTCCCTGTCCATTTGGGTATCCCAAGTAATGAGCTTGCTGATTGGTTGGGGGAGGAGTCACTTACCACCCCCCCCCCCCCCCCCCATCCCCCTCCCTTGCCTCTAACTACTCTTGCGGCAGATTTATGGCTTCATATCAAATCCCACTTCGCACAATCATGGGCCAACTCCTGGGAGGCTATCTCCCTGTCTAATAAACTTCGTGCGATTGATGCTATCTCCCTGTCTAATAAACTTCGTGCGATTGATGCTATCTCCCTGTCTAATAAACTTCGTGCGATTGATGCTATCTCCCTGTCTAATAAACTTCGTGCGATTGATGCTATCTCCCCGTCTAATAGACTTCGTGTGATTAAGGTGACACATGTCCCGTGGCTTTCGTCCTTCCGCCTCTCCTGAAAGGACTCGACCACCCTGTATCATCTCTGCATCGGCCATACCAGGCTGACCCATGGTTTTCTTTTGCATAATGAGCCATCCCCACTTTGTGGTTGTGGAGCCTTCCAGTCATAACCCACATATTGGTGGAATGCCTCCCTTCTTTTGGCTCTGCATACTAAGTACAGACTCCCTTGCACTTTACCTTTAATATTGGCAATCGATTTCCGGATGGTTGAACTGGTTCTCAGTTTCCTCCATGAAAGTGGTTTTTATTTTCAGTTGTAAAGTTTTTAATCTTCCTGTGGAGTAGGAGCAGGGCAGTGAGGGTTGTGGTGTCTCCCACTGTAAGCTGTTTTTGGAGATTTTGGACTCCCCTCCCTGGCCAAGAGCCTCTTTTCTCTCCCTTTTACTCTGTTTTTATCGCTTTTTAGATTTGGTTAGTCTCCTTTTACAATACGCGCTTTTACACTCCAGCAGTTGTACGCTTTTTAATAGCAGATGTCTTGCCTGTACTGCATCAGCGGTGGGATATTTCTTGTCTTGGGTTTTTACTATTGACAACACAACTGCACTTCCACGTTTTTTAGCCTTTTGCCTCGTATCATTATGGCTCTTCTGAGATACACATCTGTCCGAATGGACCACCTTTGAAACAAGGGACTGATGACCTTGCTGTTTGGTCTCTTCAACCCCAACCAACCAATCTCCAATGAAGGTTAGGCGTGCACAACTGCTCACCAGTTACATTGCACACATTCGTAGTTCTCGTGAGCATCGTTTTCCCAACCACTGCGGCTCATCTCCTGCATCGGCGGCCCGGGACAGGTCTTAAGATACCTGTTTGCAACTGATTCCTTCTGTCTGAATTGGAGTCTTTCCCTTTACTAACTCTACTCAGTCCATTCACCTCCGTGCCGTAAACCTAGGCTGAAGCTTTGCCTGGACCTTTTGCGTGGCCCTAAGGACTCAGTTAACCCCGCAGCTGTCCGCTGTCACTTCCTCGTGATTCTTGATGTGTTGTGGGGTTATGAAATGGTTTACATGGAGGGCTCGATGGCTGATGGTCATGTTGGCTCCGCCTATGTCCACAGAAGCCATATTGAACAGTGTATCTTAACCGGGCGGCAGTTTGAGGGGGAGGGGACAAATTTATATTCTTGAGGAAAAAAACTTTGTTTCACAAAGCACATAGCATCCAGCGCATGTCAGTTGATTATTCATAAGATTTTGAAACCCACCCCTGCTGGTTTTTGGACATTTTTTTAACACATTCTAAGTTGATTTTTGAATGCGTGCATAGTGTAAGTGATGTCTCTGCCAGGGGAACCCTCGTCAGTCTTGTTAATGAGAAATTGGAGCATACGAATGAAATGTGAAACCATTTCCAAACATAAAACTTTTTGATTGTAGTAGGCCAAATAGGTATTACGTATGGTACTTTGTGAATTATATTGTTGTACTATCAAAATGATCATTATTGCCAAAACAGTCTCGTTTATTTTGCGCGTGTCACAGTTCCTGCAATGTTAGAAAGGCCTATTTTGTTTTTTCCAGCACACAGTGACAAAATAGACGTAATCAGATTGAGAAACCACACCAGTCGTGGGTATTATATGTATTGACAGCTTTTTCAGTATTAGACGACATTTCGATTTTTCATGTAGCAAAACGTTTGATGAACTTTGATGAGGTAATAGTTCTTTCGCAGAAAGGAAAGCATGCCATGTAAAGCTGCAGTAGATTAGAGAGAAAAATCACTAGTACCTAAGGACTGAAGAAATGTGTACTGTCTTGCCTGTCTCTTGTCTTTACTGGTTTTAGGTATCCTACATTTAATTTTGTCACACAGAAGAGCAAGTTATTAGCTAATAGTCAATAAAAAGGCCAGATTTTCTGAACAGTTCTTGTTCTCCCGGTTACAAATAATCCCATCCAGTATTAATTGCGTTTATTTTTATTTTATTTTTTAGAGGGACAAGATGTCAAACCGGCAGACTGGGAGCAGGAGAGGCAATACAGAACATTTTAATTTCCATTGTTCTGAAATAGTTTGATGGCATCCATTGCAAAATATACACGTTTGAGTTACGCAGAGCGCAATACAGTGACGTGCGGTATAAGAATATTGTTTGAACAGGCGTGGCACTGCACTTCGGCTCACTAAAGACCAAATAACATGTCTTCCATTTCCTCGAAGATATATATTTTATGTATCAGACTCTTCAGAAAGACTTCTGCATAGCAGTCTGACTTACAGTGGGGTGGGGTGGGGGTGGGAGGTAGTCTCCACGTGACCTGTTTACATTTAGTGATTTTTCTGTGTCCTCTTCGTTTGCTGCTCTCACTTCAAATGAAAACAAGGCGGATTTCTGTGGCTGGTAGCTATCAAATGAATTAAAATGCATTAACATAATTAAGGAAGGCTTAAATATGTTACTAGTTTTAGATTTTATTTCCACCTTTCTGACAGTCGAGCATCAATCGCCTTGCAGATCAATAAAGTTATTTTTGTCAGTTTGCTAAAGAAATTTGGCCTTTATTAAGATTTCCTCTGAGGCAGTAAATTTATTTGAAACGAATTCCACACTATTGGCTAGTTTTAACTGTTTGCAGCATTTCAATTGCACGTTTTCATCTTCTAGCACATAAGACATTATGCCATAATAAAGAACCAAACATGAGATAATACAGTACTGGTACTCCAAGAAAATTTACATCCCGAAAACCATACCAAAAAGCTTAATATCAGGTCGAGGCCTAAGTCATTGGGAATCTGGACATACGAATGTGCGCTTTAAGGAAAACTATGCATTTTAGTATGGTTCACGAAATTCTGACGCTCTTGGAGTATCCTCTGATGTCCTCCTTTCTTTCTTCTTCTTCTTCTTCTTCTTCTTCTTCTTCTTCTTCTTCTTCTTTTTTTTTTAAGACATAATGTAAGTAAAATCTTTTAATGTTTTACATGTACGAACATACTGTCTTCCTACGTCACTGTAGCTGCGCAAGTGCGGTGACACCTCTTGCCTGGTGCTCTCTGGCAACTGCTGAAATGAATCTACTTCTAACAGATCATGGGAAAATATTGCAAATTGTGGTACGAAAAGCGTTATTTTCAAAGTAGATTTTCTTTTACGCAAGATGAACTATGTGCGCGAATGTACGACGAATTTCTTAAATCACAGAACGTTTGCTCTCATTTAAAAATAAACTCCTTGATGACGAGCCATGTAGAAGATTTTTGAGCCCAGAAGTTCAGAGATTTATGTCGGTATTAAAAATTTTGCTGGCGTATTTGTATGATGTATCTTATAAAGTGTAACATGAACTAAACAGATCAACATTATATGTGAAAGCTTAGCTTCTCTTGTAGCTTATTAATCTTAGAGACAAATATTATATGTGAAAGCTTTGCTTTTCTTGTAGCAACACTGTGTATAGTAACTTAAACCATAAACTTTTCCTGTTGGTGGAATTCGAATTCATACTTCCGTAATATGAAAATTTGTAGCGTACATGTTGCTGCTTATCAAATATCTTTCAAAAAGTGCCAAGAAATTCTACACTGCTGTATAAAACCATATCTTTTCAAAGGATTGATAAGTTTTACAGTTCCGATGGAAAATATACTGTCACTTAACATGGAAAAAGTGTATTTTCACCCGGGAGAAAATGTATTTTTAACTGGGAATTTTTTTTTGCTTGTCCATGTATACACCCTGTAAATGTATGAGCAGAATATTGGAGGATTGTTGGAAAGATCTTTTGCTAATGTATGGCTATATAATTTGTTACATGTGTCAGCCAGAGCTCTCTTTATAGATGCACAACTTTTTATAACTTTACTTTATAGGCACTCCTGTGTCCATTTTTAAAGTGAACAATATTCTAAGTTTGTTTATTGTACTGGTTTTTAAAGAGAAACAATTATCTTGAAAAAGGGGAAGGGGTCAAAACTGGTCAAAACATCAAAAGATCCAATTCATACAATCTTAAAATTGCTTAAAATGTCATCTGTGTCCATTTGAGCCATATGCTAACTGACAGTAATGTAGTTGTTTCAGTGAACGTGTGTTATAGCATCATTTGATGGCCTGTAAAGGAGATTTGTCATCAGTGTTTCCTGTCGTGGTGGGGGCATTTGTATCCTGTGTTGGTGAAACTTGCCTTTCAATTAAGGAATAATACGAAGCAGTGATGATTATGACAAGTGAAAATGCAACATTTACCAAGTGCTGTCTAAATACAGGACAAAGATTGGACTTGATTATTGCTCTTGCTTTCTTTGTCTGGGGCAGATTTATAAAAATATATCCACAACTGCACAAGTGATAAATATATTTAAAGACATAGTCTGGCATTGTACATGTTAAAATTACTTAGGACAGAAAGAACTTTGCACCAATAAATGTGAGAATTGCACTATTTGAGCTTCCAGATTTGACAGTCCATCTACCTTCTTTTTTTCTCGCCCACTCTACAGCATGCGCAGTTCTGGGTGCTGGAGCTGTGGAGAGTAACTTGCCAGTTAGAACCCTTGTGGTGTTTTCATCCAACCACCAGGCTCATCACATGAATATCACAAGCTTATCCCTCAACATATAGCCAAATTTAAACTCTGATTTGATGCAGTACTAAAAGGCCTCACCAAAACATTTATGAGAAGCGTTAAATGTCATAATTGTGTGAATATTTTTACCCTTTTTGTCTGAATCTGTTCAGTTGTAATTTTGATATTTATTTTTACGGTTGAGCATTACAGGATTCTCTTTAGGAGGAGGGAATGGAATGGATTAGATTAGTATAGAACAGAATATATTTTGCACCATCCCAAAATAATAGAAACTGTATTGTGTTTTATGTACATTTGTTGTACAAATTCTTTGCTTATGATTCAAATGATAAAGCAGTTTTGCGTCATGTTCTGTGAACATGTCTGCCACAATTGTGGGAGTGTTTGCTGAGCTCGAAACAGAAAGCAGGTGGTAATACAGGTTCTTATCTGATTGTTGTGAGTTGAGTAACTATTTGCATGCTCTTCACTTGACTGATAAGAACAGAAAATGCTTTGGAGAACAGCTGTGGGTGGTAATTTGTCACAGTTCAATTTTCATGTTCAATAGTATAAATATTTTCTCAGATCCTACTATTTAATGTTTTTTCCCACAATAGGACAGGTATTAATGGCGTACTTCCGGGTGTACAACCAGTTTTTCTATCAATGTGCAATATTTCGACGACTGACCCAGTCATCTTCAGGTGCTGCAAGTTGTGTAGTTGCTACTTGGACTTAAAACAGAGCAATTTGCATCACCTGAAGAAGTCTTTGAGTCAGTTGTCACAATACTGTGCAAAAAAGGAAACAATGGCTCAGTTGTATATCTCTAAGTACACTAGTGAATCACCACAAGAAAAAGAGCTCATAGGATATATATTACTTAATTTAGTAAGTTCCTATAAGTTGTGTGTTTTTACAGTTGCTCTTTCCAGTGAAGCAATATTCTTGCTGGTAATGTGTTCTCCTTAAAAACGATCTGTTCATCTCCCTGTTCTCCAGCAATTCATATCAGTGACTGCCACTACTTGTGATTTCTCAAACTTCTCAGATATAATAAGTTGTTTAGGTTCTAATTAACGCTGAATGTTTCAGGTTGTCTGGTGTTTACTGGCTTTTATCTAGTATTTGGATATGGTGCTCAACTGTATTGTAATTTGATCGGATTTGTGTATCCTGCATATCGTTCAATAAAAGCACTGGAGACTCCGCAGAAAGATGACGACACAAAGTGGCTTACATACTGGGTAGTTTTTGCTCTTTTCTCTGTAACAGAGTTTTTCTCTGGACTTCTAGTGCACTGGTTTCCATTTTACTGGCTTCTAAAGGTATAGTTGACAAAAATTAGTTGCTGAATAAAAGTAAGGACATTTGATTTTTTTACATATTATTATTCTTTTTCTCTTCTGATTCCAGTGCATGTTCTTCATATGGTGCTTTGTTCCACTGGAGGCAAATGGCTCTATGGTTATTTACCGCAACGTTATTAGACCCTATTTCATAAAACATCATGCTCAAGTTGATAGTGCAATGAGCAACATTGCAGATTCTGGTAAAGTATATTCTATAAATTAATAAATTAAATGTGTAACTTACCAAACGAAAGTGTTGGTATGTTGATAGAGACACTAACAAACACAAACACACACACAAATTTCTCAAGCTTTCGCAACCCATGGTTGCTTCATCAGAAAAGAGGGAAGGAGATGGAAAGACAAAAGGATGTGGGTTTTAAGGGAGAGGGTAAGGAGTCATTCCAATCCCGGGAGCGGAAAGACTTACCTTAGGGTTGAAAAGGGACAGGTATAAAGACACGCGCGCACACATATCCCATATATACAGATACAAGCAGACCTATGTAAAGGCAAAGAGTTTGGGCAGAGATATCAGTCGAGGCGGAAGTACAGAGGCAAAGATGTTGTACGACAGGTGAGGTATGAGCGGCGGCTACTTGAAATTAGCAGAGGTTGAGGCCTGGTGGGTAACGGGAAGAGAGGATATGTTAAAGGGCAAGTTCCCATCTCCGGAGTTCTGATCGGTTGGTGTCAGTGGGAAGTATCCAGATAACCCGGACGGAGTAAGAGGAGCATTTATTAAGAAGTATATACACAATTATTAATGTTAATTATTTATATATATTAACGAAACAGAATATCATAGGAAATGCATAGGAAAGGACTTGTTAAACATAAACGAAAGGAGTTTCGTAATTTGTACACTGAACACATTTATCGGTCATCCACTTTAACTTCAAATTCATTGTGTGAATACAGGTTTGTTTTTTTTCCTTGTCTGAAATCTGATCCTGGGAATTTGAACGTCGAGTAGACATCTTCCTAGGCAAGTTCCTGAAGAATTCATAATACGCAGGAGGAATAAATTGATCAAGCATATCCTTCTTTTCGGTTGTCAAAGTCCTGGTTTTGTAAAGTCTCCCTTGCGTCACTGATGCATGGCTTTGAAGAGCTCTGCCTAAAGTGCGCTTATGAAAATCCATCTCGTGAAATTCTTCAGTCTGACGGAAACTTGATTTAAACCTCATGAAAAATGGCACTGCCCGTTTAAATTGCATCCATCTTGCTTGCAGATCATCCTCAGTTGTAATCTTCAACTGTAGTTCATCGAACATTTTACAAGTATCTTTGGATGGAGGCTTGAAGTGAAGATTAAATTTTGAAATGAAAACATAATAGTAATATTCTGCTTTCACCAGTTCTTTGCCAGTACTCCTACACCATTGAATGTAGAGTGCATACATTTTTATCATTGTGAGGTTTGGCTGAGATATCGACAACCCAGATTATCTTTTCTGGTATAATAGCTCTGGTAGGATGGTAACAGTGCGATATGTTCTTGAACACTGCTGTCGTCTATTTTATTTCCAGGTGTCTTTCTTCTTCATGAATCAGTCACAGCAAACACTTCCTCCTTTCCTACACACCTGTATAATCTCCATTTATTTGCAGTCCCTAAGAAGTACTTTTCACACACCAGTATACCATTATTTACTACCCAAAGGAAGTATTTGTATGTGACTGCTTTCGGAGAAAAAGATTCATCCTTAAAGCATTTTCTTTATACTGAGTTTGACTGAAAAGCTCCCCAAATATACAGTATCTGTCTGGCGTAGTCAGCTAATTTCCAAAAATTTTGGAATACAGGGTTGTATAAAAAGTAATGAGACTGAGCTTGTGAATCAAAATTTATTGTATATATCGCTACAACCGCCTCAATGTATGGCGCTTGAGTCAACAACCCCTCTGAATGCGAGATTTCCATGCTTCAGATGCTGCTGTGAATGCTGATTCTAGGATGGCCTTCAAAGCCCTCATCGTGGCGGCTGGGACCTCCTCCAGGTTCCCATGGCCGTGTCCTTTCACGGAAGTTTTTAGTTTGGGGGAACAAAAAAAAGTCTGGCGGGGCCACATTGGAACTGCAGGGGGCTGAGGAATCATTGGATTCCCCTTCTTGCCCAGGTAGCTGAACACCAAGAAGCAGGAGTGACTCAGCTCGTTGTCATGATGCACCTTCCAATCATTGTCGATGGCTGGCCTCACGTGATGGACCCTAACTGTCAGTCTCCGGAGCACTTCGCAATAAAAAGCACCATTGACAGTTTGGCGTTGGCACACACATTCATGGTGAATAGTGCATCTTCAAACATTTATGGTCTGCTAATATTCCTCCATCGCTGTTGAGTCTTTCCTTTCACAATCCTACCACGACACAAGACCCATAAAGTATTTACTCATCACTTAAATGAACTACAACAAACCATCTAGGACAGAATGTTCTTCCTTCAGGACGGTGGCAAACCCAATCAGTGGTTATGATCATACAATATTGGCTTTCACAACTGGTTCCGACTTCACTTCAAACTTCCAGGCTGATAGGCCGTGGTCAGTATATGAAACGTTTTCCTAAGGTTTCATCTCTGTGGCAGACGTCTTCAGAAGTAAACCGGCAAACTGCAACCAGAACCCAAGGGAGTGTTGGATATATATATATGGTGGAGAGGGCACCACAGTCAATCACACGATGTCGGCTAAGAGATTCTCTGGTAATGCAAACATACTAGACTCTAAGTAATAGTTAGTCATTCGTACTGTGGAGCGTTAACATCCAAATTGTATGTAATTTCACACTTCTCCTCTTCTGTTGAAATTATAATGGTTTTTATAAATCTCAATCGCCTCTCTATAAATGCATACATGGTAATGCAATGTTTTCGATATGATGCTTGTCTTGCTGAATTTTATTTTTGATCACCCTCTTGGTAACAGTGTTGTGCTATGACCAATTTATCTGTATTTCCCAGGTAGTAATCACTCTTGTGTTCAACCAGACAAGTGTTAACAATGGTTTCCGTGGTGTCAATACAATCCAGTCTACAACTCTAAGGAATTTTATATACGTCCGGTTTAGCCAAAGGATGTTGTTTATCTTTTGCCTATATTAAATATTCTTTTATCTTCATGGTGAACCTCAGAATAGTTTCCATACTACATTTGCTCAACACTTTCCCAATGTGATCTATAATCTTACTAATGAATGGAAGGAAAATTTTTCCCTTGGGTGGGTGATGTTCCTTGTTGATCCTGATTCTCTCCATAGGGCAAAGTACTTGATCTACCTCCTCCTTAGAATAACCTTTATTCTTGACCATCAACTATGAATGTTCAAACTCATCTTTGAAATTTTATGCACCTTGTCTACAGAGTTTTTGACCACACATGTTTTTGGTCTGGAGTGGTGGTTAGAATTTTTGAGGGTAACAGTAAGCATGCTTGGCTTTCCTACATACCCTGGGGCCCAACGTCCTACCCTTCATTTGATAAGGCACAACCAAAAAAATTCAGAATGAGATTTCCACTCTGCAGCGGAGAGTGCGCTGATATGAAACTTCCTGGCAGATTAAAACTGTGTGCCCGAACTAGACTCTAACTCGGGACCTTTGCCTTTCGCGGGCAAGTGCTCTACCATCTGAGCTACCGAAGCACGACTCACGCCCGGTACTCACAGCTTTACTTCTGCCAGTATCCGTCTCCTACCTTCCAAATCTCATTCTGGAAACATCCCCCAGGCTGTGGCTAAGCCATGTCTCCACAATATCCTTTCTTTCAGGAGTGCTAGTTCTGCAAGGTTCGCAGGAGAGCTTCTGTAAAGTTTGGAAGGTAGGAAACGGATACTGGCAGAAGTAAAGCTGTGAGTACCGGGCGTGAGTCGTGCTTCGGTAGCTCAGATGGTAGAGCACTTGCTCGCGAAAAGCAAAGGTCCCGAGTTCGAGTCTCGTTCGGGCACACAGTTTTAATCTGCCAGGAAGTTTCAAAAAAATTCAGTTGGCATCAAACTCCCCTGCACCCTGTGTCGATAATACGAAAGTATCAAGAACGTAACAGTGCCATGTGGCTGGTCTTTTCCTGTCAGTTTGCAGTGTAAGATCAACAATTGAATACTTCCAATCAACCATGTTGGCATTGCCAGAGATAATCTTGCAGCAGACTTCATGCGATAAATTGCGGTGCCACCTACACTGCCTATACATTTGGCACTCCCTAGAGTTCTGGTTTCGGTTCGCCACTTCACCTCTGAAGATGTATCCTGCAGTCGAAGATGAGATGTTAAGAGAGAGTTTTATATATGGACTGTGGCCTGGGTGTTTAAAGTGAATTCAGTGGTTATGTTTGTATTAAAATTACTAGTCATCCATAACAAATTGTATCAGTCTCTTGCCTATTTTATTTGTCTTCAGTATGGTATGTCATACCTGAATCATTGTTTGTTGTTGGGGGGGAATTTGGGTGGTTATTACTCATTCTCTAAACTATTACAGCTTTGAATGGTGTGAGGAGAAAATGGTTACATCTAATACTCCATTATCACTTTGGTTTTCCTTTATTTTCTTGTGATAGGTGCTCAGGAACATCAGTGGAGGCAATAGAACATTTGTCAGATGAATTTCGAAAATAAATATTGAAACACTGGTTCTTTGAAAAAGAAACTACCTTGTTTTCAGTGCGTATCAAACAACTGGTCCATTTGTAGTTATCCAGAGATTGAACTGTTATGCTTGCTTTAATCAGAAAGAGTTTAGTTTCTTTTCTCTCCAGAAGGGTACTTCCTTATTCTGTATTAAGGTTCATCATTATTGTGTCTCTCCCCAAGCTTTATCCTTGGTGACTTGGGTGAGGATGGGCAGCAGGGGACTTTAGCAACTCAGTTCAGTTATTGCCATGTCAGTCAGTCTTGGATTATGCTGTACTCCTAGTCTGCTAATAAATCCTAGCCCCTACCCCCCTTGCCCCAATTCTGCTTCTTCAATTGCACAATCCCTGAAAGAGGGAAATTGTTGGGTTACATGTGCTTTCCATATTCCATGTGTGCAGTTTCCAGATAATCTGGAGTGGCTATGTTTGGTGGGTTGACAATTTTGTTTGGCGTGTGTACTCATGTCATCTGTTCTCAATTATGCATAATGTTCTGCCATGTTGGCAGAGGATACTGTAAGTATCCCAGCTTGCAGCGGCTGAGGTTGTCCTTCCTGGATCCTGATAGAACCAACGTCTTGGGAGATGGATGAAATGATTTTCTAGGATGATTCATCTTGATCTGTGTTGTACTCACATACTGGATATACACTGCTGTGTTTGGGGCCTCTTGCTCATCATGCTTTCATGTTGGTGTAACAAAATTTCGTAGATGTTGATCATTGTATCCATTTATTTTTATGGTAATCTGTGTGTCTGAATGTTTTTGTGATGCACTACCCCTGTAGAGGAGTGCCGCGACATGGTTTCTAAAGAACACGGTAAGTGGCCCAAAAAGATAGATTACATGATGGCAGACCGTATAAAAATCCCAAAGGACAACCGAGAGTAAGTTGAAGTGGAGCCAAAAGCATTGTCAACAGTGTAAGAATGAAATCTGAATGTGAAGTGAGAGTATAACCTAGAACAGGCATGTCAGTGTGCTAATAGTAATAAGCATGGGAAAGCTTCAGATACACGAACACATTTAGGCATGGAATGCATATCCACTTTCCTCGTTGCCTATGCTGCCAGAAGACCTAGCCAACTTGTGCAGTCGTGAAAATGTACAACTCTGAACGGTGAATGCTGGTACAGTCATCTGGATATCGGTGTCTGAATCCAGTGGTGGTGCTAAATCTCTCTCCCCTTAATAGGCATATAGGGTCAGAAATGACAAGACCTGTGCTTTACCTGCAGGGACGAAGGGAGCTTCATATGTGTAGCCTTGCCAGTGGCTCAAATGATTACTCAAATGAAGGGCAGGACATTGGGCCACAGGATATGTAGAAAAGCCAAGCATATTTACTGTCAACCTAAAAAAATTGGCAGGAAATCCCCTGTGCTTGCATGAAGAATAGAATAGGCAACGTGTGTCACAATTCCTACTGGTTTTGGCGATGTGCTCTGGTCTGGTCAGCCCAGTGCCCAAACCAGCTTCTAGTTGGATGTGCGAGCCCACGTAGCAGCACCCTGCTTGCATTGGGGTGTGTAGCTATGACTTGGAAACTGTAGGACAGTATGCAAAAGATCGAGGAGTGTGTATGGCCTGCAGCAATGCACTGTTTCAGCTGGGCATTATCCACCGACGGGGGTGGATTTCTATGTGGCAAGAAATGCTGTTGAGAACTCTTCAGAGAGCATCAATGCTAGTGCCTTTTTTGTGCTTTGAAGGTTCTGACCACCTGCTCCACTTCAGAGTTTCACACTGGTTGGAAATGAGCAGTGGTATGTACTGTATTCCATTGCCTTAATACTAAGTCGTGAGTTGGGAGGAGGGGGAGGCGGTCGCAAGTTATCTGATTAGGGTGTGTGCAATTGTAAGACACACATGCCATGTTTGGAAAATTGAAATGTGATCACATTGTACACTGAAGAGGGCTAGTAAATTCAATGTTTGTCTTCTTCCAAGGGTGTTGAGGCCAGGGCCATGGGAAAAACTTTCTGCTTGGGAGGCTTGGTTGCAGCTGGATGATGTGGCCATGGAGAAGATGTGGAATGACACAACATTCAGCATCCTTAGTGCTCAACACTAATAAGTATTTCTCATTATTCAGAGAAACTGCAGTCTCTGTTTTCCCCTGGAAATGGGCCATAGTATTGCTGATACCCAACTCAATTGGAAGTTTATCAGACACTTGGCCATGTTCTGCCGAGATGAGTGAATGTGGACGCTTGTTCAGGTTTTACCGCCCAGACGTTGTTGATTAACATTAGCACATTGGCCTGCAGTGATGTTTCCATGCTCTTGTACACTACTGCTAAGTGCCCTTGCTTGTGACAAATGTAACGTGTCATAGAACTGAATGCTGGTAGAGCTTGTGGTGCATCCAACAGTTCAGACAAGACAGAGTATTACTGAGGGGGATCTTTCCTTATTATCTATTGAAGGTGTGCTCTGTTTAGACACTTGGTTAGGTTGCATCTGTTTACTAAGTTCATTAAAATCTATTTTGGAGCAAGAAGTATTTTCATGTCTGGGCTCACTGTGAGTGTCACCTGGAAGACTAACTTGCTGGCATGCAGAGGAGAGATGAACTATCAGAAAACACTATTTTAAGATGCTACTAACACCTCTAAAGTTCAGATAATATTTGCTATTGTGCGTTATTCGGAGTTGGGCAATTCTGAAGCTGTACACTGGACCTCTTTGTTTGGTGCAACTACATTTCTGACTAAGGAAGCAGCATATGTGAGTGCACAATTTACACATTCAGATCTGCATTTATGAATAAGGCCTATCAGATCTGCTATCACAAAGCTTCAGGTCTGTACTGGCCACAGCGTTTGCACAGTTTCATAAGGGCTGCTACTACTGCTTGCTAAGAGAGTGCTCTGGACTGTGGAATCTGCAGCAACCAGTGAGGGGTGAGGCAGAGGTTTCCCCAACAGTGCTTGTCCCACAGGCTGCATGCATGTTTTGGATCAGCTCCTCATTATGAGTGATCAACTCTTGCATCTGCTCCTGCTATAGTTGTTGTACCTGCTGGTGCCCCTGCTATGTTATTTGATGCTGACAAAGCTCCAGAAATTGTTGATCTATCATTACGAGCTATTTACCAACATGAGCATCAGCCTCGACATCACTTTTATAGTACATTACCCCAGTACTGGAGTGCCACAATGCTGTTTCTCAGGAGTGTAGTAGAGAATAAGAGTGGACAGCCTTTATACTGATCACCAAGCAAAGGGCACAGACTGATCTTAACATACCTACTTCAGAAACTTGAAGGACCAATGGGAAAAGTACCACATATGAATATCAGTGTTATAGATTAGGTGGAAGGAGACATGGATGTTGGATTCTGGTGACTAAACAGTGTTCTGCAGCAGCAGATGTACAGCCAGTCTTGGAACTGGTTTGCTAGTACACAGAGAGTACAATTCGGCAATATCAAATTTCAAGCCCATAAATGGTGGGATATGCACACTGAGAACAAGAATGGAAATTGTTATGACACTGACTTCTACCCATCGACAAACAAAGCTTGAAGGCTTGTATGATACAATAGTGCAAAATAATGTGAAAGTAATAGGAGCTATTAATGCCAAAGTGGGAAGAGAAACGGTGTTTTGACCAAATGTGGGAAAGTGCAGTCTACATACAGAGCATGAGGCTGGTTGATTTTTACTGTAATGAAAACATCTCACAAGTGATGCCTGCAAAGAAGGCATGGCTCAGACATTAAGGGTGTTAAGGTGAGGAGGCAGGCTGATGCAGATTTGTATGGTCAAGCAGAGGCAGAGGATACCAACAAAAATCTGTAACCATGTAGGAAAGAACAAGTAGTAATATGTGGATCCAGTCAACAACAATGAGAGGGAAAGAGCAGAATTCCAAAGAGAAATGGATGACAGGATGAGAGTGATTGTCATTGAGGAGGCAGCTATCATCAAGGAGCAGTGGCAACTAATGGGAAGATTAAGACAGCAGACAATGGAAGTAAAGCTGGAACTTGATAATGGAGTAAAGCAAAGTGAGTGGTGCAATAATAAACGCGAGAAAGCTACTGAGGAACAAAGTGCGAAGTAAAAGGTGCGCCAGCAAAATACACAGTTTACCGGACAAAGTTATGAAGAAATCGGGTGGAAAGCAAAAATTATTTGCAGAAGCAAAAAAGAGAAAATATGAGAAAAATAGATTGAAAGACATCGAGGAATGTGGAAATGAAAATGATATGAGAAGAATGTTTAAGGGAATAAGAGGGGTGAAACAAGGATGGCAGCCTTGGATAACAAAATGCAGGAATAAAAAAGGAGAGTTGATTGGAGGTGAAACTAAAATCGTTCATGTACGAAACTCAGAAGGCTTCATGGAATGAATTAAAGGACTTCACCTAGGAGAAAGTGACAAAACGGTGAGCTTAGATGTGGTTTTTGTCTTCACGAGGTGGCCATTGGAGTAGGTCATAAACTTGTCAGTAAGAAGTTTGGAGTCACATTGATAAGACAGTCAGAGCTCATGCTTACCTCAACCTCTTTCTGTTAGACGGCAACCATTAAAATTGGGTAAATGATGTGGTCATGGGATGCCCAGTCACCAGTACGTGAAATAGTAAATTTATACAGGGAGCACTTTGAGGAGAATATTTTGCTACAGATAATTATAAAACTGGCTTGCTTCTACCACTATGTGGAATGCACACTTATCTTTTGAGAAACATTGGACAAATTGCTGAAACATGTGAATTTGTTCTGTCTCATCCCACTATGGAAGTAGAATAAAACAGGGCTATCTCATTCCTGGATACCGTAGAGATATGTAAATGTGATGTTAGGCTGAAGCACAGTACATACAGGAAACCTATTCATAGGGATTTATATCTAATACTTCATTGTCACAACAGCTTCTATCGTGAAGAAATCTTGTGCAGGTAAGTCTACAGAGAAAGAGCCTTCTCCATGAGAGCCAATTAGCAGAGCTCAAATGCCTAAAGACCATGTTCAAAAGAAATGGAAATAAAAACCAGCTAATATGGTACATGTTGCAAGAGCAGAAGCAGCAATGTGAAAGCATGAGAGCAGGAGGCTGCCAAGGCAATAGTGTACATCATATATGTAGGTAAAATGTTGAACAAGACTGGCAACATCATAGGAAAGCATGACATTAAGTCAGTCTTTCATCCTCCTCCCAAGAGCCTGGCTCTTAGTGTGTGTGAAGGGTGACTTTAGCCACAGCAAGCAGAGTCATGGTATCTGCTGCCAATGTTGCAAAACCTTAATCAGGGTGACTGAACAATTTAGAGATGATGCCACGAGCATAAATGCTGAACTGAACTCTACCAACCCACCATATCAACTGTTGTATTGTCGAGAAGCTGAGCACTCCATGGAGCATGACAAAGTGAAGGGGCTCTGAGTCTTTGGAATTAAAGGAGGAGTAAAAATCGAACTTGACAGATTCTGATAAAGCCTAGCTTGTGACCTAATGATTAGCAGAGGGTGCAGTACGATATGTGACACACACAACAATGCGCAGGAGAGCTTCTGTAAAGTTTGGAACGTAGGAGAAGATACTGGCAGAAGTAAAGCTGTGAGGACGGGGTGTGAGTCGTGCTTGGGTAGCTCATTTGGTAGAGTACTTGCCCGCTAAAGGCAAAGATCACAAGTTCGAGTCCTGGTCTGGCACACAGTTTTAATCTGCCAGGAAGTTTCAGTTTCAGTGTAGTCTGCCCCTTCATGAGACCTCATGTTCTGAATTCTCGGAGATAATCCGGGGAAAAGTTCAGCTAGTAAAAAAACAGGCAAAGGCTTCCTGATGCTCCCTTCTACAATGACACCAGTTTTGTGGTACAAACACCTGGATTCTGCAATAGCTCTATTGAGTCAGTTGACATAGAGATATCAGAAAACCTAATAAACAGGGACAGAGGCTTAAGCTTAAGACTTGAGGTTCAGCACTAAGTTTATTAACATCTTGCCAGCCATCAAATCCACCAGAGCTTTGAAACAATGATAATGTGTATTTCATGTAATACCTGTGCAGACTGAAAAAACAAGAGCATCAAAGGGTGTAGTGGACATTGGGAGTTGCCCAGAGAGAAACAGTAGTTTGATCTGTTTAGAGTTCTAGCAGCAAGTATACATTCAACTAAACTCACGGCATCTGAAGAAGAAGAAGAAGAAGAAGAAGAAGAAGAAGAAGACAGACCATCAGTCACAAAACTATTTTACTTAAAGCAGTAATTTAGCTTCACCTGGAAGCACTGCATTCATCTTAAAGAAATTTATTTGCATAGAGCACAATGTGTGTGTTCAGTTTGCTTCAGCTTAGTTATTAGGGTTACCTTAATGACTAATCTCTCTCTCTCTCTCTCTCTCTCTCTCTCTCTCTCTCTCTCTCTCTCTCTCTCTCTCTCTCTCTCTCTCTCTCTCCCCCTCCCCCTCCCTCCCCCCTGCATACCATCACATTACTTCAGTGGGTTTCAGATTTGTCATAGCAGATCATGACATAATTATCTTGCAACTTGGAGTATCTGTCTTCTGATACAGTACTATGTTAGTCTTGAAATTTAATTTCACAGATTGTATCCTTAAATGAAGTCTGGCTAGGTAACCATTGAATTTCGACAATGTGTTTGCAGTGTCTGTCCCACGATAGCTGTGTAAAATCGTGTCTTTCCATTCACCCCCTCCCATCATTCGTCTTAATGTGTCACAAATACCTTCTTAAAACTCCTAGCTTGTGCCCCGTCACTAGTAAATATGCTGTTGACATTATAGAGGCATCATAGCATTATTTGTCATTTTATTCTGTGTACCTTTGAAAGGGAGAATGTAATAAAGAAGGATGGAATCATCAGCAGGTATACTGCTGGTTCTTGTTGTCCAATTGTCACAATGGTTTGTTGAATAATTCTGTAGCTATCATCAGGTTTTTCAGTGCAACTGATGATAGAGACAGGATTACTTGGGTGGAGGTATCGCCCAGATTGAATTCTCCCACACACTTTCCACAATTCAGGGTGTACTTAGTCTGGGAACACCTTCAGTTATTTATTGCACAAGAACCAAACATTGTACAGATATCATACATACATCATTTTGAAGAGAAACCCTGCAAATTTTTTTTCATGTATACCGCCACAGTGTAGCTTGGTAAATTGCCGATATTCAGCGCTAGTCGCAAACATAGCAATTTCAGGTGCGATCGATTGGTCGTACTAAAGAGGAGACAGCTGTTTCACAAAATGGCCTCGCCGATCACCAGATCTCACTTTGTGTGACTTTTTTCTGTGGGGACACATTAAAGACCTGGTGTATGTACCGCCTCTACCATGTGAGATAGCAGACCTCTTGGAGAGAATATGGGAAGACTGCCACAGTTGATGATGCCATGCTGGCACAGGTATGGTAAGAATGCGATTACCTTCTTGGCGTCTGCTGGGTCACTCATGGTTCCGATATTGAATGTTAAAACAACTTTGAGTTTCTCTGTAAAATGCAGTATGTATGACATTTGTACAACGTTTAATTCTTGTGCATTAAGTAATTGAAAGTGTTCCTGGACTTAATGTACACCCCTAATTTTTCCACCATGTGCATTCATGCCCTTTTTTCAGCAGGTATTGGATGACCACACACTTGCTCTTTCTCTCAATTTTTCAAAATGTGTACACCTTTTACACTTCAGACTCCAATATCTGAAAAAAGAAAGATATTAATGAAAAATTTGGTAAGACCACTTTTGTCATTAGTAACATGAAAGTCTTGAACCTCTGTCTCAGTATTTCAAGGTATGCTGTTTAGAACCAGTTAAAAAAGCTTCACAGCGCTAGACTCAGAATCTTGGAATAATTTGCATTGAAAGTATTTTTTGATTATGGCATTTTGCATAATTATCTCACTGTCACTGATTCTTAATTACATAAATTACTAATAATGATTTGTGAGATTCGTCAGGGAAATAAAACATTTAAAACTGAACTTCTTTGGATCACTTCAGTGTGTGACATACAGATATGCTATGCAGCAAGCTTGAACTGCAACTTTTGTTTACTCTGTGCTCTTTCATGAATAATGTTGAGATGAGAGACAGTGTTAGGGTTACCATAAAAGTGTGTTGCTGAGGTTTTAAGACATGGAATTGAAATTTATTATTTGTTACAATCCTATGAAATTATGTCTCTTTTATGGCTCAGTGCCACAAAACATTGCCTCTCTTATAGTTAAACTATAGTTCAAAACTATTTTACATTGATCAACAGTGTGCTTAGTTGATGTTTCAGTTTTATGTACAATATTTCTTCAGATGCAGAGATGGTCTTTGAAATATTGTGCATGGTGTGGAAACAGCAACTTGGTAGAACATCCGGAAGCACACTATTAATCGCACACTATGCCATCATGCCAAGAAAACCTGAGAGATCTTATTTTATGTTGCATCTACTACCTGAAAAACTGCTAACTTTTTAGTTTTGTTTATGTGTAAGTTAACAACAAGAGTATCATTCAATAATTTGAGACAAATAGAAATGGAGAAAAATACAGTGAATTTATAATACTGTTGTCAGTGTTGCTCTCTACCAGCATTAAGGCATCCATCCCATACCTCTGTCAGATTCCTAATTTCAGTAGTGAAGAATTCTTGGTCTTTGAGTTACTTGGTTTCTTTTAGACCATGCTGTCTCTTAAATTGGTGCCATGTAATCATTTGAAAATCTTAGTGCTAAGTCAGGACTGGAATGTGTATGTGCTAACAACCACTGATCCAATTTGGGATCAGCTTGCATTTTTCAAAGCTGTATGGGGGGGGGGGGGGGGGGGGAGGGGAGGGGAGGGGAGGGGAGGGGAGAGTTACTGAGTATTGCTTTTATGAAAGCTTCCTAATATCTTGTTCTTATCTCATTGATAAATTTAATTACAGTAATCACTGTTCATTGTATATTGTCCTTCTAAATCACAAAATACAAATGACCAAGAAGAGCCTCAGAAGGCCATTAACTTTAGTTTGCCAGCAGACTTCTGAAATTTGAAACAAATTCTAAGGTTACCTTAGAAGAGTGTGCTGTATGGATTCAGGTTCACAATGATAAAATCATATTTATTTGCGACTTACAAAATCTATCATCTCCTTCAAAAAACTGTTCTTTGTGTACAAAACAAATGCCGGTATGGATGTCACATGGATTTGGGGTCACTGTTAGAATAAACTTGCACACTTTGTGATAATTAGACTTATGTAGGCTTAAATATCCAACTTGGTACTAATCAGCAATTGCCCGAGGTATGTAGGCATACATATCTGAATAATGGTATTTATGCACTAACTATTAGATCTGTGTATACATATTTTATTTAAACACACTTGAGTATACTCTGGTTGGCTTCACACCTTCAAATAACAAGGTGTTTCCTCTTTATATTGGACTTGCGGCATTCATGTTCGTAAAAAAACTGACACACAGAAATAACTTAGAATCGTTAGATTTGTTTTTATTTTCCTTCAAGACAAGTAACTGAATTTGTTTCAAAGCTTGCTAACTTAAACACACAATTTCATGTATTAATATTTTGTGGTCTTCCTACTGATAAAGTTTGTTCTTCTAATTATTGAGAAATATTTGTAGTTACTGGGTTTATTGAGAGTACAAGCTTCTTAGCTTCAGATAGGACATAATTTACAAAAATTCTGAGCACTGAGAGGCAGTAGAACACTCTCAAAATCTAAAATGTTCTGTGAGAAAGGCAAATGTGCTTGGAAAGAGGAAAGTGCCCTAAGAGCATACAAAAATGAGGAACAAAGTTACAGTGGCAAACATCAGCTTTCCTCATTATTAGTGTATTTAATAACACAGGGAATCTGAAATTTCCTCAAGATAAAAGTACCTCGAACCAAAAGTTTGGGAACAAGCTGTGTAGTATACGTATCTACCATCAGTTCTCCGACTTGCATTACACTAATTCCTTTTTCCTTTCCTTCCTCTCCTCAGATTTATGCATCTGCACTCTGAAAGCCACTTTGCAGTGTGTGGTTAAAAGTACTTCGGATACCACTATCATTTCCCACCTTTCCTGTTCAATTTGCAAATTGTACATAGGAAGACCAACTGATGGTAAGCCTCCATGTGAGTTCAAATTACTCTGATTTCCCCCCCCCCCCTCGTTTTGGTCATTTTGTGATATGATTGTGGGAAAAAATAATGTACTGTGTGAATCTTCTCAGTTTTGAATAAACCACTGTGTGATACTCATGGTCTCTGTTATAGTGTCTGCAAATAGTTTGATGCCCATCACACACACTCTACACCTACCTCTTCTAGGGATTTTCTCCATTTTTAATGCTATCCATTAAGCGTCCAAGACGACAGAGTGTTACAAAAGAGCTGCTTAGATGAGAGTTTTGGTTTCTACTTGTCAAAAATTTAATTCAATGCAGTTGCTCCAGTTTATATCTCTGTAGTTACATACTTCTAGATATTTTACAGTTGTTGTTTGCAGTGATTGAGCACCAAGTGAGTCAAGTTCATTTATGTTGTCAACTACAAGTGTCTACACAAAACATTGATTTTCTGCAGGTGTACCTGCATTTTTCTCAAAATTTCTAACTTGAGTCAGCTACATGCGTCACCTGTGAATAACGTTGTGGATCTTCTGTTATCGAAATTATTGATATGTAAGCAGTGAACAGTTAAGACACTGGTAGTTGGCATCAGCATGCCCGTGGCTACTCCCATATATGAAGATTTGACCTATTATGAACAACAAAGGGTTTTTTTTATTGGCAACTCCATGGAGTATTCTGTGCACCACGATTAAATAGTGGATGTAATTTGAAGGAGAATCGGCATTGGTCGTATTTTTGTTTTGTTTTATCCGCAAAATCAATTTTAGATTACTTAGTGACCATCCTCAGTGCTGTAATTTACAATTAAAATTGGTAGGCACTGGTATCACATGAGTTTATGTGATCGCTCTAAGCTTGTTGATACCAGTGCCTACCAATTTTAATTGTAAATTACAGCACTGAGGATGGTCACTATGTGACCGAAAATCGTTTTTGCGGATAATAAAAAAAGACCAATGCTGATTCTCCTTCCAATTCCATCTACAAAGATTTTTGTTTGGTGGGAAGTACGGAAACTGCTGAGATACTCATTAGGCTCATATACCGTCCATTATGAAACAGTGAAAAATTAGGGAATCCGTCTCTGAAATCAAGAAACAAAATACCTACAATTGTCTAATAGGCTCTGGATTTTATGGATGAAGAAAGGAATTTTTATTTCACAACTTTTCAGTTTTGGAGAATCAATTTTTCCCTATAGAGTAGATACTGGATTGTAACAAATAAGTGTAAAACATGTTCTGTAATTCTAGAAGTTGAGTATGAGTAATAAAAATGTATAGTTACAGAAATGACAATGCTCCTCCAAAACTGGTAATGACTTACATCTTTTTCCAGTCACTGTGAGCTCGAGAACTTCATTGTTCCAGTGACCAGTATAATCTGCGGAGAGATGAACATTACTATTTTTAATCTATGAATCTATATGGAGAAAAGATACCCTTTCTTTGTTGCGCTTTTTACTTGATGTTAAATTCTGCAATATATTTTTTCAGTATCTTAATATGGCATTCTCACAACAATTTTTTTCTTTTCATATTCAATGTGCCTCCCAATTCATTTGGTCTTTTCTTGTCAATTTAGATCTTACTAATGTTTTTTTTAAATTTCTTCTTCTCAGGTTTCTCTTTCATCTACAACTTGAGGTTCCATTATTCTTCATATTTCAATGTCAAGTTAATTGGGTCTGATTTTTGACGCCATGAAACTCTATTAAATTCCAATATACTAGGAACATCATCAGATTACAGAGTCCATTTTTATTTTCAGTTCCTTAAATGCATCTTACCACCTGGGCTGTAATGACAGTATTTCTGTCCTTCCTTTTTATATTTGTGTTTGCTTTATCCTTATAATAAAGTAATTTAGTTCTGAAAGCATGTTTTGAATAAATGTGGACACCTTGTGTTGTAGATGTTCTTGTGTATGTACTTTTTATCTGAACGTCATATTTTGATGACACTATATAAAACATATGACTGTATTAATTTTAATGTTTGTTCCAGCAACAAAATTAATAGCTGAGAATATACTGAAGAAAGATTGATGTGCAGTGGGCTGTGCAAGTTACGAGCACATATTCTTCACATCTTTTATAATTTTTGATGGAGTGTTTCGCGTTGGACAAACGTCTCAATCGTAGCATCTCTTGTCTTGGCAAGTTGTCCAAATGTCACTGTGTTTGATGTTACTCACAAAGGTGTGATAAATGTGAAATCAGTATGTTAACTGCACGAATAAAATTTTTCCTGCCAACAGCTTTGCAATAAGTGGTGTTTTGAATAATGTTTTTGTTGTAATTGATGTTTGAATTGACACACAGTTATTGTCTTAAATTTTTATGTCTTTTGAGGAGCGTAGCTCTGACCTTAATGTGTTGTGCATATTTTGTAAATTCTTGTTTATGGGCCCAGTATCTTCTGCAAATTTTGGACAAATATACATGCACACACTGTTGCAGTTTATAATAAAATATTTTTGATTACCATATTTTCCCCCTATCTACTTACTAAACATTTATAGCTTCATCAGTTTCCAGTAATTCACTCTTCATATTATCTAAATCACAAAACTGATAACCCTCAGCAGTGTAGAAAGATTGAAAGTATGCATCGCAAAGAGAAGTAGCTGAGAGAATGAAATTATGTGTTTTGTATTGACTTTGTTAAATTGCTTTATTCTATTTCTGCTTACTCAAGGGACAATGGTCATGTTAACTATAACAGTGGAAAACTACTATTTTAAAAGCACTTTCCTGTCTGAGTTACATCAAGTAGCTGCTTCTGTTTTAATACTGCTTTGCTTAACATATACAAAACTACTCTGGTACACGTCAAAGATTAAGTTAACCAAATACTGTGATTGTGCAGGACTCATTGTAATGAACAGTGTTACTTGCCATGCTGCTAATAAGAGGCTTTGTCTCTGCACTACATATATAATTTGGGGGGGGGGGGGGGGGGAGAAATGAGTGTACTATGTAGTGTGTAGGTGGTTAGGAGAGATGTTTTTGGTTTGGCTGGGTGAGTATAATTCGAGAAGAAGGCTGGTACTTGGCCCAAAGGGCAGAATAGAAGGCTGCTAAGAGAAATACCAAGAAAAGATTACACACTGTAATTTGATCTGTCTTGAGAGAACAGCGGATGGCGCACCCCAGTGCTTTTGTGTGTTGTGTACATAAGTCTGTCTGGTGTAGATTGTAGCAGCATTTTATACCACAAT
This sequence comes from Schistocerca gregaria, assembly GCF_023897955.1. NCBI lineage: Eukaryota > Metazoa > Arthropoda > Insecta > Orthoptera > Acrididae > Schistocerca > Schistocerca gregaria. The sequence continues at coordinate 491,802,639 of NC_064923.1, forward strand.
CCTCAAAACACATCTAAAAAGTAAGATGTATTACAATATATGTGTGTAATGTTTCAAAGCTCTGAGCAGCACACCTAAGAGTAACTTGTTAATGAACCTAAGAAGACAATTAGTGTCTGATAAATGTTTGATTTCCATATTATGAGTTGTTGAACACCAAACTGTATTTACATCCATGTCAAGCAAAAGAAGATCCAAAAGCTACCAGTATTTTATAGCAGTTACATAGTGTGGGACCATCTATTAGAATCTATTACCTGATGGAACTCTGCTCCAGAGTATGAAAGTGATTAGTCTGTAACATTTTCAGCTTTGACTCGTACAATAGAAGGGAATGAATTTAAAGGTCTGTTAATTAAACTCTTTGTTAAGATTGTAATTAATTGAAAGCCTATTTTTAGGTTTACACAGACATAATGAAAATCAGTCACACATGTAGCATGTGCCTGTTGATGTCCACTGGTTTTAGTAGGAAAATTGTCTGATTCTTTGAAAACATTCTATATTTATAGCCCAAAGCATTGCAATAGCAGAGGTACTGAATTTTGTTGGAAGAATGCCTTTATGGAAACAGTTGCTATTAAGATTCCGACTGTAGTGAAGGCACTGGAAGCCAGGAACTCTTCCAGGACAGAGCACCTCTTAGTTATTAAAATGATAAAGGTGCTTATAAACTGCAGAAAATACAGGCAAACAATAGAAATAGTTTGTATTGAAAACTACACTAATATGAAACATAATGTGATATACGATGATGCCAGATGAGGTGCTTTTTAGTAGATTGTGTTGATATTACACTGGGTTAAAAGCATTCATCTGTCTGGTATTGACACAATTGTGACTGTGTGGAAAGAAAAATGGAATATGTCAAAACTCATTCAAGGATACGCAGAGATAAAATGTATCACCACCATGATATGGGGGAAGAGACTTGGACATCTATGTTTGTCTTGCAAATTGTTCTGAGAAGGAATATGTGATTGTTGATTCAGTCATTATTATTCATGCTTTATTATTGATATTAAGTTTTATTTTGTATATGAGGTTATAGTATTGTACTACCTGTTCTACAGGTAATTTAATTTCATTGTCAGTTGACAGTCTGAAAAAAGAAGTGAATGGAATTGATGGTTTCAACAAATATTTGCTGATATATTTGCCCAAAACAAATCACTAAGAAACTGAATAACTAAAAGAAGAAAGAAAGTGAAATTTTAATAGGACTTGATGCACAACCATACACTCACGCATTTTAGTTTTCGTATCTTCTAGGACTGAAGATCGAACTTACGAAATGGTTGTGTGTTAATTGAAGAGTGGTGCATGTACTGACAGTTTCAATTTTGGCACGGAAACATTTTTACGGTTTAGTTTGAGTTATATGAGGTGCTAACAAAAATCTCCAAGAATTTTAGTGTACTGGGTAAACTAGTAGCAGTAAGACATTTCGCCGCCAGATGTGTTGAATACCATGGCACAAAATTGCGCCTTTTTGCCACATGCAGTCGCAGTACAGGGTGTGATCAATAAGGTGCAAGATCTGTATTGTGGATGGAGCAGTGGAGGGGGGTCGGATAGCCTGGGCATGAGAGTGGGGAGCTTTCTAGAGAGACCAATATTTTTCCAGTTGCCTGCAGGGAAGCGGAGAATGAGCATGTTGATTTTTGTGCCTTCCGTTCAATAGTGCGCTCACATTTCAAGATAGAGAAAAATCTTGAGCAGTACCATCAAATTCTGCATGAAACTGTGATGGAGACCCTCGGAATGATTAAGGATACTGCAGAGATGCTGCCCTGAGCAACTCAACAGTGTTAAAGTGGCCCAAGCTGTTCCGGGAGGAATGGGAGCTCTTCGAAAACGGCCAGTACAACAGTCGCCCATCAGCTTCAAAGATTGATGAAAATGTGGCCAAAGTGAAGGTGCTCTTGGACTCTGACCGGGGCTTATAAGTTAGTCTGATAGTTGATGAGTTGGGATTTTCATACGGTACCATCCAAAAAATTGTTACTGAGGATTTGCCCATGCGAAAGATGTGAGCAAAGTTTGAGCCAAAAATCCCGAGTTATGAACAAAAACTGAATTGTGTGCAAATTTCCCCGGAAATTTTGAACTGTCCAAGAAAACCCAAATTTTCTTCACAATGGGATTATCGACAGCAAATCGTGCCTGGAGTAAGATTCTGAGACCAAATGCTAGTGCTGAGTGTCACACTGCCAATTCCCCGAGTCTGAAGAAAGCCATAATGAGCAAGTCAAGGGTCAAAACTGTGTTCATCTTTTTTTTTTATACTGTCATGGTGTGGTTTACCTAGAGGTTGTCCCCTGGACAAACTGTGAATGCTAAATTATTATGTGGAAACGCTTGACAGATTGCATGCTCTGAATGCGGCCTGACATAACAGCTTGTTGGAAGCTGTAGCACAACAAAGCTCCGTGCCACTGCATGCAGTGGGTGTTGGAGCACCTGATGTTTTTATTTCTTCTTTCCGAACTTTTTCTCATTACCTGTAACCGCCTGTTCATGAACATGTTGTGTAAGATTACTCATGATGTACAACCATATTTCATTACTTTCTCTACTACCACCTCTATTTCGTGCCCTTTAACTCCTGTTACCTGCAGTCTGGTTTTTGTACCAGTTGTCGATAACCTTCTGCTCACTGTATTTTATACCCGCTGAGGAGGTATTGAGTAGAATTGGGGAGAAGAGAGATTTGTGGCACAATTTGACTAGAAGGGATCTATTGTTAGGACATGTTCTGGGGCACCAGGGATCACCAATTTAGTATTGGAGGGCAGTGTGGAGGGTAAAAATTGTGGAGGGAGACCAAGAGCTGAATACACTAAGCAGATTCAGAAGGATGTAGGTTGCAGTAGGTACTGGGAGATGAAGAAGCTTGCACAGGATAGAGTAGCATGAAGAGCTGCATCAAATCAGTCTCAGGACTGAAGACCACATCATCATCTTCAAAAGTCAACACTCAAAAATCTTCTTTAAATGTGCCAGTACTGTAAGCACTGATTAACCTATCTTCAACATTTTGGCTAAGATAAATCTTGGGGTCAGTAATGCAGTGCACATAGTAATTTTTCTCCCAATCTCAAACTGGTCTTCGTCGATGTGGGCTTCTACCACTTTTTGTCATTCTTTAAATAATTTGTACCGCTATATTCATACCTGTCAGCATCTATTGTCACGAACCCGCTCTACTGTTCAGGGAAAGTTATCTCCATAAGGACACTGTTACGGTGTGGCTAATGGCTGCATAATACTTTAGTAGAGCTGGCCATGATGTCTCCTTTGTTGATGCTGCTGAGTGTGCGTTGTCCATGTGGCTTCTCATTGTCAAGGTGATGATTCCTTTGCTGCTTTGGGTCCAAGAAGAGGTGCGGGTTTTTTAATTATTACTGGACTATCAAAAAATGACGCAGTACTCCACGGTTTCTTTGTATCAAAAACACATTTATTGCCAAAACTATATACACAACTACACTCAACCGTGGCCAACACTCAAGTGGCCATAAACCCGTTGTAGCCCAAAGATCACTGTCGTAAACTACAAAGAACATACAATTCCAATATCGATTACTGATCGCAATACCTAACTTAGTATTATCTTAAGCAAAAGCTTTTTTTTAACATGACTTTAGTGTATAATAAAATAAAATGTCTATTTGCCAGTTCCATTACAATATCTATCTTTGGAATTGCAGTTATCATATTCTTCTTAAAGTCTGAGGATATTTTGCCTGTCGTACATATCTTCCACATCCAGAGGAATCATTTTATCATTGTAAAACAGGATCTCAATAATTCTAAAAGAGCATTGTCAACTTCAGGGAGTTTTGTTTTAACTTGGTCTCTCAGAGCTCTGTTAGTACTGGTTTACCATTTGAGCTCACTTGTAATTAACATTAGTTAATTACATGTGCTTCTGTTTCCTTGAAAGATCTCTCTAACTTTTCTTCGGGAAGCATCTATTTTTCCTCACATGTCTACAGCATTGCATTTATTCTCTAGCCATTTGTGCTTTGCTAGTTTCCACTTTCTGGCAACCATACTTTGTCGATGGCTGAATTCCCCTTTGCCTGATTAATTTTATAGACTTTTATATCTTCAGCTTTTATCAGTTAAATTCATTATCTCCTGTGCTATGAAGAGATTGTCACTAGGCTTGTCGTTTTATTTATGTGATCCAGCTGCCTTAACTATTTGATCTCATAAACATGTCTTCTGTTCTATTACTTTCTGTTTGTCAAACATTGCCTGATGCTCCCTCTGAAACTTGCAGCAATCTTTGGTTTATTTAGTTATTTAATCAGGTCCCATGTCCTTAATTCCTTCTTGCCTGCAATTCATTCAGTTTTAATCTATAGCTTGTAACAAGTTGGTTATGGTCAGAGTTCACATCAGCACCTGGAAGTGTTTTGCAGAGTATGAAGTCTGGTTTTAAAATCTCCATCTCGCCATTATGCAATGTGAAACCTTATGGTGTCTCACTCTCTTCCACACTCACAACCACGTTTCATGATCCTAAAACCAAGTGTTATCAATGATTAAGTTATCATACTCACTTCGTGGAGTAGGCAATGCACAGCCTCTACTGGAATCCATAGTGTCCTTGGAAATCCGACACTTTGCTGTCCAGTGGGCGTGTAATTCAGGATGGTCCTAGGCACATGAATTCTTAGTAAATGGTTACACAAATTAACTTTTTAATTTTTCTTTCCAAATTGAAAATTTGTAGCTCTTGTTTTATTTTTGTATTTTGTCCTTCAGTGTGGAACCTTTGACTGCCCAGAGATATTCCATCTCAGCTAACATAATTTTTGTTCTGTATTTTGTAAAAAGAACCCATATCTTACTTCCATATAATAATATTGGAATTGCCATTGTTATAAAGCTTTAGTTTCATTGCTTATCTGGTTTTAAGTTTTGGAGCCCCCCCCCCCCCCCCCCCCTACATGCACATGTTTAAATTTGAAAAGTTTTGCTTCTGTGTCATTATGAATTATTGGGGATATTTCAGGTCCAAGACCTTTAGAGGTGGGGCAACTACCCCAATATTTTACCATTTATTTCAATTTTTTATGTTAAGTTTTTCGCAGAAATGCCGTTACTTTTGATTTATCTGAATATATTATCCATCCATGTTGTTCTGTTATATTTCATAAGATACATAGTGCCCGTTGTGTTCTCTCCGTTGCTCTGTGACTTTGTCCACACAGATATTAAAATGTCTTGGTGAGAGATAGAAACCTTTGTTTTTAGTGATGCTGTTAGTTGCTTCCCCATGTCAATAAACACAGTACAGTTTTGATATAGACTTTAGCTCATTCTTATTAGAGTATTTGGTAAACCTTTCCCAATCAAATTTCTCATAGGATGTGTTGATTCAGACTCAAATGCCTCTCAGAAATCAATGAAGGCAATGTAAGTTTCCAAATTGAATTCCCTTCTCTTCGCAATCGTTCATTTCCCTTTGAAAGTGGCGTCTACTGTAGAGCAGCCTCATCTAAACCCCACATGTTCTTTGCTGATGATAGTATCTGCAATGCCTTAAACCTAATACTTACTAGTCTGGAGTATATTTTATAGGCCCTGGCCACCAGTCTGATGCCTCCATAATTTTTGCATTCACCCCTGTCGTCTTTCTTGATTTTACTTTTAGCCAGTTCTCAGGTATTGTTACCCTCCAGCACGTAATCAGCAGACCCACAAGTCTAAGATGTGAGAAGCTTCCACGATATTTCCAGCACATTGCCCTAACCTCGTCCATTCCTGCTAGACCATATAATCTCCTCAAGAGAAATGTTATCTGTTAGGTTCCTTTGTGTATGTCTCTTCCTCAGAGTTCTTAGCTTTGTACCAAAGATCTCTGTAGTACAAGTGCTACACGTCATCAATAACATTTAGTTTCACGATGTGTTTCTGTTTTCGATATATTTTCAGTGTCTTGTTAGGCCATGTACATTGTTTTCAGTGTTTGAAATGACTCTATCGTATGAATCTTGATGGCCCATCTTTACTAACTTTGCTTTGATTAAAGTATACTCTGCACAAAATTCTACCAATCTTTTCCCCCTTTCATAGCTTTCCCTGTCAGTATTCTCTATTATTGGCTTGCCCTTTCAGTTTTGCACTGTCAGACTTTCCCACAGTCACAATTCAGTTTGCATTTCCCTTAAGAGCGCTGTCTGACAAAAAAGTGAAGTTCCCACAAGATGTGGTTGAATATCAGTGTAACTTCATATGCATACACACCATTGGCGGGTAAGTAAATAGTAATCTGCAATTCTCTGTGACACAATGGCCAACAGAGTGCATTGGTGGTGTTCGTGTTCAACGTTGTTTCCAAGCCTGATAAGTTACAAGGTGCATGAACTGTGTGAGACGTTGAATGAATGATCACTGTAAGGGTCAGAGATGCCACATACTCATGCGAGACAGTGGTACAAGCGCCTGACAGAATTTGAAAGGGGTCTCATTGTAGGTCTCCACGTGGATGGTTGGTTGAATTGTGCAGTATTTAGATTCGTGGGGCTTCGGATGTGACTGGCTCACTTTGACTCGAGAGAATGTGAGGGCAAGCATACATTCCATTCGACCACATCTGACTGCTACAAGGGAGCACTGGTGTACTGTGCACAAAGAATACTCCAACCCCTCCACATCTGCATCTGCTGTCGGAGAACAAGTAATGGACTCTTTGCAACATTCTCTGTTTCACCCACTATTGCTAACAGATTAACAGCAGCTGGATTAGAGAAGTAATGTCCTACATGTAAGCTGTCATTAACACCCTACATGGGAAGCATATACTGCTGGTAATTGGCATCACATTCTGTTGGGCAGTGGACTGCAGTTCTGCACTATCGCAACTCCCTGGGGGCTCAATTCTTTGGCGAGTTCGTGCGTGGCTACCGTGCAGCCCCAGCCTTTGCATAATCTTTTCCCTTCCATGCTGCATGTCTGTCCTGCTATTCATTTTCCCCTCCCTTGGGGAACATGTCTGTGATATTTTTTGGGAATGTGTTCTGAATTTTCAGTATCCTGACATCAGTCCTCACACTGTTCTTTCTTTCTTCACTGTACACTACTGAAGGCCACCCCATGCATCTGCCATGTAACAGGTGACTGCGTAACATGTAATTCCCTGTCCCAGGTCGACAGTTGGACTTTGCATGTACCCTCCTGTATAGGCCACACATAGGGAGGGGTGACTGCCTGAGCTGTTACCTTCCCAAATTGCCAATTGGCGCCACTGTCAGGAGCTGTGACCTGAGGTGTGAACAGTCATCTTAAGTCAGGTGAGCCCCCACCTGAGGGATGGGGCTTCCAAGGCTGCTTGCCCCATTTTCTTCGGGATTTTTAAGACAGAGTTTTCAAGGTCCATATGGGTTCTGCCTTATCGGATACCTTTATCCAGGAAAATGGGATGCCTTTCTTTCCCTCGCCCCTTCTTCCGTCCTTTTCGTTCCTTCCCTGTCAATAGTTTATCATTTTATGGATATTGTAGTTTCCTCTTTTAATGTGGGATTTTATCGGTTTTAGTCAATCTAAGGTTGGAGGGACTGATGACCGCATTGTTTGGTCCCTTCTCCAACCAACCAAAATGGGGTGCCTAGGGCTCTGTCCTGAACGTCATCCTCTTCGCTATAGTCATTAAACTTACTATGGTCCATCTTCCACTGGGCATCTCTGGCTACCATTTTGTTGGTGATTTTACAATATATTACTATTCTCCACGGATTTGTCTCCTTGAGCGTTGTTTTCATCAGTGTGTTAATTGTCTTCACTCGTCGAGCATCGACAATGGCTTTCGTTTTCCCTCTGACAAAACCATTTGTATGAGTTTCTGGTGGTGCAGTTGGTTTCATCCACCATCTTTACATCTTTGACCTGTTGCTCTTCCGTTCACTGAAACTAAGAAATTCCTTGGGCTCACGCTTGACGGGAAACTTTCTTGGTCCTCCCATGTGTCTTATTTGGCTGCCTGCTGTACCTGGCCCATCAGTGTCCTACATGTCCTAAGATGTACTTCCTGGGGAGCAGATTAGACCACCCTCCTCCATTTGTACCAATCCCTTCTCTGTTCAAAACAAGGCTGTGTGTGTTTCGTTTATGCATCTGCACGTCCATCCATCTTATGCTGCCTAAATACGATCCACCATCGAGGAATCCGTTTGGCCACAGGCACCTTTTGCACTAACCCGGTTGAGCCTCTATGCAGAAGCTGCCAAATTACCACTGTCATACTGACATGGTGTTCTACTCAGCAGATATGCATGTCTTCGTCTGCTGTGCCCAGCCACCCATCATCCTATGACCTGCTCCTCTGACGAATCCTTTGACTGCCAGTATTTGATGTGTCCTCTATCTCTGTTACCTCCTGGAACTCTCTTTCAGCTATTATTAACTTAACACTATCTGCCACTTTTTCAATGTGTGTGAATCCTTCACCACCTTGGCTTTGTGTGGTGGCTTGTGTTCCCTTGAACTTAATTTGCTTCATAAGGAAACTACTGCAGGTCCAATCAATTGCTGCAAATTTGTTGACGTTCACACAGAATTTAGCGATAGTACCTTTGGGTACGCTGATGGCTGTTGGACTGACTGTGGTGTCAGGTGTGCCTTTGCCATTGGCACTGACAATTTTCAGTATCAGCTTCCGAAACACTCAGTATATACAGCAGAGCTCTTTGCCCTGTCTCGGGCCACGCAGTACCTCCGGTGACACAGGCTTTCCAATTGTGTTATCTGTTCCAACTATCTGTGCCCTCCAGAACCTCTGTGTGCTGTACACTGTCCATCTTGTAGTGCAATGGGTCGAAGAAAGCTTCCACTTGCTCACTCTTGAGAAAGCCACGATGATGTTTTTGTGGGTTCCGGGTCACATCACTCTGTAGGGAAAAAAGAATGCAGTTGTCCTACCTCGGCCAGCTAGTTCTTCCATTCCTTTCAATGATCTCTGGTGTTGCCATCTGTCAGCAGGTGTCACTTTAGCATCATCACTGGTTTTCCCTTCATGGGAACAAGCTCCAGGAAATTAAACCTCTCCCAGTACCTTGGCTGACCACCCCTCGGCTCTCTCACTGCGAGGAGATAATTTGAGGTGATTTGATGTGAACTCCAACGGGGTATCAGAATGCATGATAATGTCAAGGATAGTTAAGAGCTGTGCAGTTATGGGCTAGCTTGCCTCAGGAGAGAACACAACTGCTTTATAAAATTCTGACCATCTTAATCTGTGTGCGCCTCCAGGACAGAAGGGGGTGCAATGTCAATGGGCTTGTGCTATTGTTTGACCTATTCTTCTTCTTCTTCTTCTTCTTCTTCTTCTTATTATTATTATTATTATTTCTTTTTTTTAAGCCAGCATATTTCAATGTCTTTTTATCTCTGTATACATTCTCTCAATCTGTACATCTCTGGAGCTAGTAGACATGTAAATGTGTACTGCATTAGTGAATGTTGCTTTGTATCTTTCTGATATAATCACTATGCAGCTCATAGTAGTTTATCCCAAATTTGTTTACTCATTATTAGGCATACCCCTGTACTGTTGCTGTTTCATTTTGCGTTGATGTGAGATGTGTGGAGGATTATATGAGGATTGCCAGGATTCATCACAGGTTCTCTCTTCAGATAGTTATACAGGTAGGAATGGGATGCTTTTCCTTAGAGTAATACAAAAAGTATTGATTTTTTGATACATTAGACAAAAGATCTGATAAAAATAACTAAAAATGCTGCATGTTTAACATAATGACTGCCATGAGGCCACTGCTGTACACAAAAGAACCTAACCCCAGGAGCAGTGTGGCTGCTGGCACCCACACTGGCAGGCCAGCACATGCCAAGGCTGTTAACATTTAAAAAAGCTGTAAATAACATTTTACTGCATTCTGATGTATGTTTGTGCCAAGTTGATCAATACTGGTATTGGCATCTCAGGGTAACGTGAACTCAGTGCGCCACCAGATTGCTAGCTGTTGCAGTTAATTATCTCTCAATGAAAATTATAAACAAACAGTAGTTGTAAATAATAGATAAACTATAAATGAAATAAAAGGAAACACTCACTTACACAAGATAAAATATATTGAGCAGGCGAATAGGATTGAGCATGTGGACATCTAGCGGTCAGAATGTTTGGAAGAGGATGGAGAGTTATTTGTTTCTCACACCATCCATAAACTTCAGAACTCATCAAGTAACATTCCTGACATTTATTTCGTACTTTTAGATTTCTACTGTCTCTTTCTTTCATAATTGCCAGGCAGTGGTATTTTGTATGTCCTGACAATGAACTATGAGAGTAATCTTCGTTGAACTACTTAAACCTAACTAACCTAAGGACATCACACACAGCCAAGCCCGAGGCAGGATTCGAACCTGAGACCGTAGCAGTCGTGCGGTTCCAGACTGCAGCGCCTAGAACCACTCGACCACCCCGGCCGGTGTTGAAACATAGAGCCTTGCAATTATTTTTGCTCAGTTGACATTCCAAGTAAAAGTTTCTATACAGAAGTTCTTTATTTGCCTTGTTTCCAGTTGGTTTCCTATGCAGTATTGATGCATTTGTCACTGATGTATTAAAGAGGATTTAAGGTGAATTTGTGGTACCATCAAAGGATTTTTCGTAAGGGTGAGAAGTAACTAGTCACTTCACCTGAAATGTCTGTTTCTTTTTCCCTTTGTTATATTTATCAACTACTGTGTTTAGTTTTTCAAATCCAGTTCGATTTTTGCCTGGTAGAATGATATTAAGGTGTTTTGTTGAAAGAAAGAACACTTCCCTTTTGTCCTTCCACTTTCAAACTCGACTGCTGTAGGTTTAAAGATGGCTTCAGTTCTTTCGCAAAGTCCCCACTAACTATGTTCTCTTATTAAGAAGTTGTTTTGTGAGAGAAACGGGTGTGTAATAGATACCTGTAACAACTGTTCAGCCCTCTGAAAAAATTATTCATTAGCTCCAGCACAATATTTTGTCAAGTTTTCAGATAAAACATTCATGTGTTCTTCACGAGTGACCATGTATAAGGCATATCCAATCATAATTTGAAAACCTGAATGCCATATTTATGGCTTTAACAGGGAATATACTATAAAGATGAAAGTTGTCCAGTCAATGGTACCTTGGTTTCAGCTGTTGTAACAGTTTGTCATGTGCTATATATTCTGTACAAAATTTCCTTTGAAACATGCATTATTTCCATGAATTTTTGGGTCCTTGAGTTGGCAGTCCATTGCCTGTGCAGTAGATGCAATGGAAGAATAACTGAAAGTGATTTCTGATCATTATTTTAGGCAAATTGTCATTTTTGAAAAGAGGATTTGTGTTCCAATAATATTCTATTGTCTGATATATTATCAGTTCATTGTACATAATAATACCAAATAACTTATGAATTTTGTAATGATAATTTTTTTACCATTGTTTCATCTGCACGCTGTTGCTTACACAGTTGCTGTCTAAAACTGTATATCTGTTGATCTCAGTTACAACTAGGTTAATCAATTCCTCATCAAAAAATACATTGAAAACTTAATATGGTTTCAAAGCATTCCTATCTGTAGGATAAGAGGAATCTTATAAGTATATTTTTCTTAATCTGTAAACACAATCTCTTTGAAATCAGTAACATTGACATCATACCATTCCATTGTCTACAACCTGGAATCTAATGATGATACTTTCTGTATCTGGGCTAAGCTCTGAAGACATGTTACCTTCAAAATGTCCTGTCGACCTGACACTATTGATGACACTTTTACATTTTTTATTTTCTTGTGTGGTTGCTTTTCCTGATTTTTCTTGTTACAGTGGACCTGCTGTCCAGTACCACCAACTCTTGATACATGCCTTCTTTGTCTACAGACAGTAAAGGGCTGGAAGAGAGTGTTGAAGTATAGAAGCCAAGAAATGAGTTAAATATCAATAACTCTTTTGTATTTAGTTTCTCTGATATTACAATTCCAACATTGGGTTAACATCTCTTATTAATCAGTACAATTTTTCTGTACATATTCTTATGTTGTTGTTGTTGTTGTTGTTGTTGTCGTCGTCGTCGTCGTCGTCGTCGTCGTCGTCGTCGTCTTCAGTCCTGAAACTGGTTTGATGCAGCTCTCCATGCTACTCTATCCTGTGCAAGCTTCATCTCCCACTAACTACTGCAACCTACATCCTTCTGAATCTGCTTAGTGTGGTCATATCTTGGTCTCCCTCTACGAGTTTTACCCTCAGAACATGCCCTACCAACCGATCCCTTCTTCTGGTGAAGTTGTGCCACAAACTTCTCTTCTCCCCAATCCGATTCAATACTTCCTCATTAGTTATGTGATCTACCCATTTAATCTACAGCATTCTTCTGTAGCACAACATTTTGAAAGCTTCTATTCTCTTCTTGTCCAAACTATTTATCGTCCATGATTCACTTCCATACATGGCTACACTCCATACAAATACTTTCGGAAATGACTTCCTGACACTTAAATCTATACTCGATGTTAACAAACTTCTCTTCTTCAGAAACGCTTTCCTTGCCATTGCCAGTCTACATTTTATATCCTCTCTACTTCGACCATCATCAGTTATTTTGCTCCCCAAATAGCAAAACTCCTTTACTACTTTAAGTGTCCCACTTCCTATTCTAATGCCCTCAGCATCACCCGACTTAATTCGACTACATTCCATTATCCTCGTTTTGCTTTTGTTGATGTTCATCTTATACCCTCTATTCAAGACACTGCCCATTCCGTTCAACTGCTCTTCCAAGTCCTTTGCTGTCTCTGACAGAATTACAATGTCATTGGTGAACCTCAAAGTTTTTATTTCTTCTCCATGGATTTTAATACCTACTCCGAATTTTTCTTTTGTTTCCTTCACTGCTTGCTCAATATACAGATAGAATAACATCGGGGATAGACTAAGCCCTGTCTCACTCCCTTCCCAACCACTGCTTCCCTTTCATGTCTCTCGACTCTTACAACTGCCATCTGGTTTCTGTACAAATTGTAAATAGCGTTTCGCTTCCTGTATTTTACCCCTGCCACCTTCAGAATTTGAAAGAGAGTATTCCAATCAACATTGTCAAAAGCTTTCTCTAAGTCTACAAATGCTAGAAACGTAGGTTAGCCCTTCCTTAATCTAGCTTATAAGATAAGTCGTAGGGTCAGTATTGCCTCACGTGTTCCAACATTTCTACGGAATCCAAACTGATCTTCCCCGAGGTCGGCTTCTACTAGTTTCTCCATTCGTCTGTAAAGAACTCCCATTAGTATTTTGCAGCTGTGACTTATTAAACTGATAGTTCGGTAATTTTCACATCTTTCAACACCTGCTTTCTTTGGGATTGGAATTATTATAATCTTCTTGAAGTCTGAGGGTATTTCGCCTGTCTCATACATCTTGCTCACCAGATGGTAGAGTTTTGTCAGGACTGGCTCTCCCAAGGCCGTCAGTAGCTCCAATAGAATGTTGTCTACTCCCGGGGCCTTCTTTCGACTCAGGTCTTTCAGTGCTCTGTCAAACTCTTCACGCAGTATCGTATCTCCCATTTCATCTTCATCTACATCCTCTTTCATTTCCATAATATTGTCCTCGAGTACATCGCCCTTGTATAGACCCTCTATATACTCCTTCCATCTTCTGCTTTCCCTTCTTTGCTTAGAACTGGGTTTCCATCTGAGCTCTTAATATTCATACACGTGGTCCTCTTTTCTCCAAAGGTCTCTTTAATTTTCCTGTAGGCAGCATCTATCTTACCCTAGTGAGATAAGCCTCTACGTCCTTACATTTGTCCTCTAGCCATCCCTGCTTAGTCGTTTTGCACTTCCTGTCGATGTCATTTTTGAGACGTTTGTATTCCTTTTTGCCTGCTTCATTTACTGCATTTTTATATTTTCTCCTTTCATCAATTAAATTCAATATTTCTTCTGTTACCCAAGGATTTCTAGCAGCCCTCGTCTTTGTACCTACTTTATCCTCTGCTGCCTTCACTACTTCATCCCTCAAAGCTACCCATTCTTCTTCTATTGTATTTCTTTCCCCCATTCCTGTCAATTGCTCCCTTATGCTCTCCTTGAAACTCCGTACAACCTCTGGTTCTTTCAGTTTATCCAGGTCCCATCTCCTTAAATTCCCACCTTTTTGCAGTTTCTTCAGTTTTAATCTACAGGTCATAACCAACAGATTGTGGTCAGATCCCACATCTGCCCCTGGAAATGTCTTACAATTTAAAACCTGGTTCCTAAATCTCTGTCGTACCATTATATAATCTATCTGAAACCTGTCAGTATCTCCAGGCTTCTTCCATGTATACAGCCTTCTTTTATGATTCTTGAACCAAGTGTTGGCTATGATTAAGTTGTGCTCTGTGCAAAATTCTACCAGGCGGCTTCCTCTTTCATTTCTTTGCCCCAGTCCATATTCACCTACTACGTTTCCTTCTCTCCCTTTTCCTACTACCGAATTCCAGTCACCCATGACTATTAAATTTTCGTCACCCTTCACTATCTGAATAATTTCTTTTATTTGATCATACATTTCTTCAATTTCTTCGTCATATTCTTATAACAGAGTAGAATAGAATAGAAGAGATTCCTCTTCAGCATCTTTCAACTGTTTATCATTGTAGACAGTGCCTCTTGTTCTCTGGCTTCCAAGCCACTATGTCAAAGCTTATATGACCTCTTCGCAGCAGGCGGAGGTGCCCAGTTGCTATCACCTCTTGGCAGTGTTCTGTGCTCACACATCTTGCCCTTATTGTACATTTATCAAAACAGCATGCACAGTGGAAAGTTCTCTACTTGCTAACTACCTAAACAATCTTTCATCTGTCTGCAAGGAAGAGGTGCAACAATGTTACGCCACAAACAAGACCACTGAAACTCTCACCTTTGCTATCATAATTACCAATACAGTCATCATTCTCACTGCTGTCACTATCAGTTGTGTCCCCATGTGCATCTTCTTCACCAGAAAACTTCCAATAATGCTGGATTACTTACATCAATATCTGATACATCCTCAGTGGATCCATAGGTTTTTCAATGAAATGATGTCCCAGTAGTTGACAGTATGGGATCAATTTGTTTGAACTGATGTGGTTCATGCTAATATTACACAATAAAGCAGATCTCATGGTTCGTAACAAAATGTAAATTGGATTGGTAGTTTTAGTAACAAACAATGCTCCCCCCTCCCCCCAGTGCAGATCGTTCTGGTACATTGCCACACACATATGGCTGCATTGACCATGTGACCAGATAGTGCATAGTGCAGTTCATCGGATACCGTGAGCTGCTCAGAAAATAAGAAAATCTGCTTCAAAAACTTTTTTTGTCTAGACAGTGTTTTAGTGTTATCACATTCAAGAAAACTGTGGAGTAATAGAGGGTACTCAACAGAGAATTTTTGTGTTGTATGCCAGTCATTAATAGAAAAATGGCTGCAGATACTACAATGTCATTTATGGGCTTGTGGTAACTATTGTCCAATGCAGTGAAGTCTAATTTTAAGCCATTATCTGGCCAAGTAGGTTCAACAAGTAAGGAACTATCTGACACTTGGAAGGGCTTATCTTACAAAGTAGATTCTAATATTACGGAACTATCTGACGAGGTAGACTGAAAATCCTGAACTGTCTGTCAATGTAGGAAATTGGACAGGAGATAGAAGCTAAATTAAATAACACTGCAAGTACTTTGATCCAGTTGCATAAAGATTTGAAGGATCAGATCAGTAACCAATGTAATTAAGTTCACAGGGAAGTAAGAGCAAGTCTGAGAGGTGAATGAATGTGTAACTGTTTCAAAACAATGCAAAGAATTTAGAGAAATAGATGGCACACCTAAAACACTATCAAATTTGGAGGAATGATTACTCGAAACTGTGAAATTCTACCGCACGAGAGAAAGTAAGATCATGTAATACTCTTTGTAAGGAAGGTGCTGAATGTTGGTCAAAGTATGTTAATCTTTATACCATTAAACAAGCAAATGACAATACAGTAACACACAGTCAGCAAGAGTATTTTCAAGATGTGGCTAAATCATGATGTCTGTTGACTGATGATTGCCCACGATTTATTAGCTTTAATTTTAAGGAATTCCTTCATAACATGCCCAGAAGGATTAGTTTGTAGACTATGCTTGGATATAGTCACGAGGAATAAGACTGATGACTGTATCCAAGTATAGTCTACAAACTAATCCTTCTGGACATATTATGAAGGAATTAGGGCGACTGTGTGAAACATACTGTTCTGCGAGGCACACTACCTGGACACAACTAGTGCTGAAATTTCAAGTATCCTTAATGAGCTACCACATATGTCAATAGAATTAGCTCCTGTAGAAATTACGAATAAATGCTTTGTAGGAGAGCCCTTGTTAAAATTGTTTACGTGGCTGAATTCACCGGCGATCGACTCTGAAGATTTGCAAGTGAAGGTACAGGAGAATTTGAATACACAGGTAGGTACAGGGGCAAAACTTTTAATGATAATGCTGTTATACCAAACTCTCAAATACTTTGGTATTAGTAACGCATTTTCATCACAGCAGAAATTAAAAAAAAAATTAAAGGAGGAAACAAGCAATTTTTTGTCTTCAGTTTTGTGATGGATTTTTTAAGTTCAGAATATACTGCATTCAAAAGCAGTGTATCTAATAGAGCCTGATAAAGGGTAAGATAGAGGATTATATGATATAGATATGATCAAAAGCCTTAAGGCCCCAAGAGAGTTGATGTCCTTTGTGGATTTGGAGGATAGACGACCACCGTTGTCAGTTAAACTTCTGTCTTTGTTTTCTTTAGGACTGTTTGTTTTTCGCTATTCTGTTATCTTTTATTACTAGTACACCTTCTACTACCACTGCTTCCAGAAACAGAACTAAAAAAAGGCACAAACACATGTATGAAGTGCCTAGGGTTTATTCAATAATAATTGCATTGGCACGTTTACATAGGTAGCCATGAGCTTAGTTATAAACTTAACTATAAATTAATATTTCAGAGAAAGTTTTGAAGATGTATGATGCATGTGTAGTACACAAAAAGCCGAGAATAAGAATGATTTTAGCTCTATTTCATGTGATAGTAACAGAAAGTGGAGGAAGTTACAGCACTATGACACTTGCACAGAAATGCTTTAAGACATGAGATCTTTGGATGAGCAATGAATACAGTAAGCTAAATATTTTGGCATTCAGAATAAGAAGTTATTGGCTGTACACATTTTCAAACATAAAGAAAGAAGAATAGAATGGTTGGTTTTGTGTTTGGATTTTTTTAAAGTTACACGTGTTAAGTCACGCCACACATAGGAAAAGTGTGTCCAGGTAGGAGATGGAAGGGGAGACAAACTGATGGCGGGCTAGCATGTGAAGCCGAATAAGTAGCAATATCTTCAGAGTTAACAAGAGAAGATTTGATAATTAGTTATCTTTTGTGTAGTCTAAATCTAGTAATTATAAAAAGTAAAGGGTAAGCTGTAAGTACCAGTAAGTAGAAGCAAGATACATGTGAGAAATATTTGTACATAGTGATGTTATGTGTGTTGCAACAAAAAAGAGAAAAGAAAAGAGTATATATTAAGATAGAGAGCAATCAAGGAATGTCAGCACAAAGCAATTGTGAAAAACCTAAAAAATAGTAAAAGGGGGCTAGTAACTGTGTTTACTGATGTTTAGATGGGGCATACTTAAATAGTGAATGAGGTATGAGAGAGGAAAAGGGTAGATGGATCTGTAGGGGGATTGGCCCATACTGTGATTGGCCCATACTGTGATTGGCCCATACTGTGATTGGCCCATACTGTGATTGGCCCATACTGTGATTGGCCCATACTGTGATTGGCCCATACTGTGATTGGCCCATACTGTGATTGGCCCATACTGTGATTGGCCCATACTGTGATTGGCCCATACTGTGATTGGCCCATACTGTGATTGGCCCATACTGTGATTGGCCCATACTGTGATTGGCCCATACTGTGATTGGCCCATACTGTGATTGGCCCATACTGTGATTGGCCCATACTGTGATTGGCCCATACTGTGATTGGCCCATACTGTGATTGGCCCATACTGTGATTGGCCCATACTGTGATTGGCCCATACTGTGATTGGCCCATACTGTGATTGGCCCATACTGTGATTGGCCCATACTGTGATTGGCCCATACTGTGATTGGCCCATACTGTGATTGGCCCATACTGTGATTGGCCCATACTGTGATTGGCCCATACTGTGATTGGCCCATACTGTGATTGGCCCATACTGTGATTGGCCCATACTGTGATTGGCCCATACTGTGATTGGCCCGGTTTGACACAATGACTGACGGTCCTTAAGAGTGTAAGTGCAGTGAATATAAAAGTATGAAGCTGTATGATGACTGGTGGTTATATGATAGTTTTCTCCAAACTAATTCTATAATCAAAGAAACTTACCTGATAGTAGATATGAAAATGGTTGGAGGAGTGTTCCATGCTTGTTGACTAAAACCTATTGTGTGATTTGGCTCTAGAGAGTGAATAGTACACATATACCCAAATAGTAAGTCTTCAGGTGGTGGTGGTAACAATAATAATAATGCGAGAAAGAAATACTAACAAAGAGATAGAGGGGCCGGCCAGTACTTGCCTCAGCTCAGTACAGCCGATAGATAACACAAAACAGAACAGAAAATTTACATTCCTAGCTTTCGGAACTTTGTTCCTTTATCATGGAGGGGAGAGAGGAAAAAAGGGAAGAAGGGAAAGTGGATTTACTTACTCTCAACACAGGCTATGAAGCAACAAGGAAAGGTAAAGGAGGAGGGTAGCAAGGATGGAGGCATGGTTGTAAGAGGGAAGCCAAAGATATTCTACTGTTAAGTACTGTGCCAGCTTCAAACCAAAGAGGATGCATACAGAAGTAGAGGTATATAGTATACAGATAAACACAACTATGTAGGATGAAACTGTGTGAATGGCTGAGGAGGAGAGGGAAAAAGAAGACTGAAGAGTAAATAGGAGTGAGGTTGGTTAACGTAGGTTCAGTCCAGGGGGATGGCAGGATGAAAGGATGTGTTGGAGTGCAAGTTCCCATCTCCGCAGATCCGAGGGACTGGTGTTGGGTGGGAAAAGCCAAATGGCATGTACGTTGTAGCAGGTTCCTAGGTCCTTAGAATTATGTTGGATGGCATGCTCTGCTACTGGGTATTGGGCATCTCCTAAGCGGACAGTTTGTCTGTGCCCGTTCATGCGCTCAGCCAGTTTAGTTGTTGTCATATCGATGTAAAAGGCTGTGCAGTGCAGGCATGTGAGCTGATAAATGACATATGTTGTTTCACACATGGCCCTGCCTTGAATTGTGTATGTTTTACCACTAGTGGGGCTGGAGTAGGTGGTTGTGGGGGGATGCATGGGGCAGGTTTTGCGGTGGGGTCGGTTACAGGATTAGGAACCGCTGGGTAGAGGTGGTGGCTGGGAATATTGTAGGGTTTGACAAGGATGTTACGGAGGTTAGGGGGACGACGAAAGGCAACTCTGGGTGGTGTGGGGAGAATATTATCAAGGGATGATCTCATTTCAGGGCCTGACTTGAGAAAGTCATATCCCTGGTGGAGTAATTTGTTGATGAATACGAGGTCAGGATAATATTGGGTAACAAGGGGGATGCTTCTGTGTGGTCTGGGGGTAGGAACATTGTTGTTGGACGGGGAGGAATGTATTGCTCGTGAGATACGTTTGCGGGAGAGGAAAGAACTGGTCAGGTTATTGGTGGAATTGTTGAGGGATTCATAACTAGAGCAGATACATTTGCCACGAATACCTAGGCTGTAGGGAAGGGAGTGTTTGATGTGGAATGGATGGGAGCTATCAAAGTGAAGGTACTGTTGTTTGTTTGTGGGTTTGATGTTGATAGAGGTGTGGATGTAAGCTTCCACAAGATGAAGGCCAACATCCAGGAAGGTGGCTTGGGTTTTGGAGAAGGACCAGGTGAAATTCAGACTCGAAAAGGAGTTGAGGTTATGGAGGAAATTAAGGAGTGTTTCTTCACGATGATTCCAGACCACAAAGATGTCATCTATAAACCTATACCAGGCCAGGGGAAGCAGCTGTTGGGTCTTCAGGAAAGCCTCCTCCATGCAGCCTATGAAGAGGTTGGCATAGGACCGAGCCGTCCTGGTTCCCATGGCCGTTCCCCTGATTTGTTTGTAGTTCTGGCCTTCAGAAGTGAAATAATTATGGGTGAGGATGAAGTTGGTAAGTGTGATAAGGAACGAGGTTTTTGGAAGATCTTTGGGTGGGCGTTGGGAGAGGTGTTGTTCAAGGGCAGAGAGACCATGGGTATGTGGGATGTTTGTGTAAAGGGATGTAGCATCTATGGTGACAAGAAAGGTTTCAGGCGGGAGGGAGTGGGAATGGATTTGAGGCGTTCTAGAAAGTGGTTTGTGTCTTTGATGTAGGATGGGAGTCTGCACGTGATAGGTTGGAGGTGTTGATCTACCAGAGCTGAGATACGTTCTATTGGGGCCTTGAGGCCTGCCACAATTGGACGGCAGGATGGTTCTCTTTGTGCATTTTGGGTAATAGGTAGAAGGTAGGGATACGTGGCTCAGCTGAAGTGAGTAGGTCTATGGAAGCCGTTGTGAGGCCTTGTGAGGGACCTTGGATTTTTAGGATTTTCCGCATCTCAGTCTGGATCGATGGAATAAGATCCCGGGTAACAGCTTTGTAGGTTGAGGTGCTGGAGAGTTGACGCAGTCCTTCTGCCACATAATCCACATGGTCAAGTACCACAGTTGTGGAGCCTTTATCCGCCGAGAGGAGGACAATAGAGCAGTCTGTTTTCAGCTCCTTAACGGCGCGGGATTCAGCTGGTGTGATGTTGGGGATTGTTGGGGATTGTTGGGATGTTCTTCAAGAAGGACTGGGAGGCAACACTGGATCTGAGGAATTCCTGAGATGTCTGCAAGGGATGGTTTTGGGGGAGGGGGAGGAGAATCCCTTTGGGAATGTGGTTGGAACTGTTCTAGACAGGGTTCAACACTGGGTTTAGTATTTGGGGGTTGTGTTTGGGTGGTGAAGTGATATTTCCAGTTAAGGTTCTGGGTAAATGAGAGGAGATCTTTAACCAGAGCAGTGTGGTTGAATTTAGGCATGGGGCTAAAGGTTAAGCCTATTGACAGAACAAATGTCTCTGAAGGAGAGAGGGATCTGGATGAGAGGTTTAGAACTGAATTGGGACTGGTGGTATGTGGGATTTGACTGTGGTTATAGTTGAGATTTGGTCTGTGTAGGGTATGTGCTGGGATTGGGAGACTGAGTAGTGTGGCTAGGCTAGGTTTGTTGGCTATGAAGGGGGGTTGTTGAAGGTGCTGTTGTGGTTGGTGTTTGTAAGGGATAGGGAGAGGGACCCCACTTCTTAGGTGTTGCACTAGCACTGTGGATAGTTTTTTCAGATGGTGTGTGGCATGGAACTCAAGTTTGCAGCTGGCTTCTCGGATAATTTTCCTGAGTGTGTTTTCCAAGCAGGAGTTGGAGAGTTGGAGGAATTTGAAGAGAGATAGGAGCTTTTGGGAGTGGTGGTTACACGGTTTAGTGTAGAGATTCAGGACAAGTTTGGTAATGGCTAAGGATTGAAGGTTCTGGAAGTTCAGGAGATAGTGGTGGAAGGAGAAGAAAGGTACGGATAAAGATTGACCAGGCCAAGCAAGTATGTCCAGATCAGGGCAAACGAACACACGTTGCTCAAAAAATGAAAAAGGGAAGAAAAAAAAAAGATGAATCGTGAGTAAAAAAGGATTGCGGGTGGTGCAAAAAAGATCGTGGGTGGCTTGAAAATGTCCAAAAAAATTTGCCTGTGGCAGAGAAAGATAACCAATGGCACAAAAGGATCGCCAGCAACACGAAATCGACGGAAATGGATGATACTGGTAGGTGTGGAAAAGATTGTTGGCTGGAAAACAGCGAATAACGAACATTAAAACTATGGAATGTTAAATAAATAAATCAATAAAAAAATAAAGAGAAGTGTACTATAAACAGAAGAAGATAATTGGAAGGAGGGAAATGAGACTAGCACAGTTGGTGATGAAAATATATAACACTGAAGAAGAGAGAGTTCTTAGATGACAGATGTAAGTGATAGCTAACAAAAGGAACAAAACAACGAAGAATGTGGACCATATAGGTGATCTAAATGATTAATGGAAAATCTCATATAAAGATGTGAAACAAATACTAAATACAAAATCCTAAAAATCCAAGGTCCCTCACAAGGTCTCTCACAAGGTCTCACAACGGCTTCCATAGACTTACTCACTCCAGCTGAGCCACGTATCCCTAACTTCTACCTATTGCCCAAAATCCACAAAGAGAACCATCCTGGCCGTCCAATTGTGGCAGGCCTCAACGCCCCAACAGAACGTATCTCAGCTCTGGTAGACCAACACCTCCAACCTATCACGTGCAGACTCCCATCCTACATCAATGACACAAACCACTTCCTAGAACGCCTCAAATCCATTCCCACTCCCTCCCACCTGAAACCTTTCTTGTCACCATAGATGCCACATCCCTTTACACAAACATCCCATGTACCCATGGTCTCTCTGCCCTTGAACAACACCTCTCCCAACGCCCAACTATCCTGCAGACCTGGTCCACAGACATATCTCATGAGCATTCCTCCCCATCCAACAACAATGTTCCTACACCCAGACCACACAGAAGCATCCCCCTTGTCACCCAATATTATCCTGGCCTCGAACACATCAACAAGTACTCCGCCAGGGATATGACTTTCTCAAGTCAAGCCCTGAAATGAGATGATCCCTTGACAATATTCTCCCCACACCACTCAGAGTTGCCTTTCATTGTCCACCTAACCTCCGCAACATCCTTGTCAAACCCTACAATATTCCCAGATCGCCTTCTCTACCCAGCGGTTCCTAACCCTGTAACCGACCGCACTGCAAAACCTGCCCCATGCAGCCCCCCACAACCACCTACTCCAGCCCCGCTACTGGTAAAACATACACAATTCAAGGCAGGGCCACATGTGAAACAACATGTCATTTATCAGCTGACATGCCTGCACTACACAACCTTTTACATTGGTATGACGACAACTAACTGAACCTACATTAACCAACCTTACTCCCATTTCCTCTTCAGTCTTCTCCTCCTTTTCCTCTTTAGCCATTCACGCATCTTTTCATCCTACATAGTTGTGTTTATCTTTATACTATATACCTTTTTACTTCTGTATGCATCCTCTTTGGTTTAAACTGGCACAGTACTTAACGGTAGAATATCTTTGGCTTCCCTCTGGCAACCATGCCTCCACCCTTGCTACCCTCCCATTTTACCTTTCCCTGTTGCTTCGTAACCTGTGTTGTGAGTAACTAAATCCACTTTCCCTTCTTCCCCTTTTTTTCCCCTCTCTCCTTCCTGACGAAGGAACAAAGTTCTGAAAGCTAGGAATGTAAATTTCCTGTTCTGTTTTGTGTATCTGTCGGCTGTACTGAGCTGAGGTAAGTACTGGCCAACCCCTCTATCTCTTTGTTAGTATTTGCTTCACATCTTTATATGAGATTTTCCATTAATCACTTATATTTATGGTGTCTAAGGTAGCTACCTTTCATTAAAATTTCTCTCCACCGCATCTACACGAGTGTTGATCCCTGGAATTTGCGATTGCACAATAGGGATCAGTTTGTCTTGTCTTTCTGTGATATCTTTTAAGGTATGTAATCTCTGTTTCACTGCATTGAATTTAACATTACATACGCTTTGAAATGACCCTTAACATGTCATTAAATTCAGACATTATATTGGTACACTTGTCCTAAGTATCAAATTCTAATTTCTGGATCGACTTCTCTGAAATTGATCATCCTGCTTTTGTTTAAAGTCCATAAACATTTTATTCATTTGTACAGTTAAAGAATTACTTAATTCATTCTTTAATCTACTCGTAAATTTTCCACTTTATTATTTAACACCTCAAATTTAGAATTTAAAGCTTCACCTTGTGCTTCTAGTTTTTCACTTACAGAAAGATTTTGGTCACTTAACTGAGTATTCACTGAGTGTAACTTCACACTTAGTCCCATAATTAAATTAGCTACTTCAGTCCAGTCTGGCATGATCTTAGTTACTGTAATCTCAATGGTTGGTTCTACAGTTTCTGTAGGTTGTTGTTCCTTCTCCATAGTCCTAATTTTCTTTGATCTTGTCATCATTAAAAAAATCACCTCTGTGAATAATGACCACCCTAATTTACATTCAAATAGTTATTATCTTGAGCTCACCCGGCATTGTTTTGTAGGCTGCATCGGTGAGGTGTAGAAACGGCACTGGTGAATTACATGGGCACCGGCAGCATCAAATGTTGGTCGCGGCATCAGCATCGGCGGGTGCAAAGTCAGCAACTCAAACAGCAACCAGCAATGATGGCAAGTTACTGCAAATGCATCGGCTGGTTACTGTGTGTGTGAGGATTGCTTCCTCCCTACAACCAAATCTTAATTGAATCTTCCATACCAGTTGTATCGTCTCGTTATTATGTGTTGTTATGGCAACTCTCAACTTTTTCTCATCTTAATCTTCTTCAAAAAATTCCTTGTTTTCATGTCCTGCTCACTTTGGTCACCATGCTCTGTTGGTTTTAACGTGATGATTTACTTTAGCAGTTAATCGATCAGTTACACAACAGCTATTGTACACTTAAAGTGTACAAAGCAACTATACACACTGAGATTCTCTCAATCCTTTGACACATGAATACTGATGTTTAGTAAGTTCCCGTACATTTTCTTAACAATTAATTACTTTTTCAATAGATATAGTTTCAAAATTATCTCCAGTTTAACATGACAACTGTCCGGACCTTTTGAAAGTAAGAGAATGAATGAATAAGTAATTGTCTCTTCTCTTCTTTCAACAGCATTCAAATGTTCATTCAACAATGTCTGACATCACACGGATACAGCGCATTTATTCCTTGAGCTGGATGTGTAACTTCTTAGGCGGGCTCGGTGACTACCAGCCTATGCTGATCATCTATCTGATAACACGTCCGTCCTGCACACACATAATTGTGTTTCAGTAGGCACAGTTCTACTTTACCACACTCACCTCTAAAACAATGATTGTTTGAGACATTGGAAATACAAGGGTCTCTTGAATTTACCCTGCAATTCTCGAGGCAATACAATATTTTAATTATTTACAATACTTGTTTATAAACAACATTTTTTATTTTGTTATTTGGGGCACATATGTACAAATTTTTCAAATTTCCCACTCAGGATCAAGCTACATATAGTTGATTGTGAGAGAAACAGGAGTCTTTGAGATTGATGCCACAATATTTTTATGTTTGTTCTTGTTCTTTGTTAATTGTAAAACAGTAGACCAATTTGATTGAAAATAGCAGTCTTTTAAATTGGAATGGCGATTCATAGAGATCATTGGTATTCTAGGGATAAATAGTGTGTCCTTTGTACTTTCCATTCATAAGTTCAGTTTTGATGATGTTATTCAATGGCTGTTTAATGATCATCCTTTTTCCATTGCATAGTTTTGGTGAGTTGAGATTTCTGAGTAGTATGATTGGAGATCCAATTTTAAGTTTAAGGTAGTTTAATGGCGTTCCTGGTACTTGGAAAGAGTTTAGGAAATCTGTGGGAAAGTTCACACTTTCTTCAATGTTTAATATCATGTTGATCGATTTATATGTTCTCTCTTCACCAGGAATTTTCTTTTGAATATTAAAGTTGATCTCATCGACAATATTATTTTTAGCTTGCAATATTGCCCTTTCAAATAGCCAGTCCAGATTGGTATAGTTGTGAACAATGTTTTATAAATTTGGTTGATGGATATGTCTTCAGCAGTGACTATGTTGTAGAAATCATTGTTGAGTTTAATGAGACTGGTTGTCTGGTGAGTAGGATAAAAGCTATCACCAATTTGTAAAAGTTGTGGAGTAAAAGGTGCTGTTGTTTCATCTTTCAATAGTTCAACTCTCATATTTTTTGTTAGCTGCAGTATTTGTATGTGTGGCCAGAGATGTGATTTTTTTTAATATTGCACTGATCTTGTCAGCTGGAATTTACTAGGGGATAACTGAAAGTGTTTGTCAAAAATCCTCTGACAGTATGATTAGAGCTCCTCCCATCACTTCACAATTTCCTTGCAAGTCTTGTAATGTTCTGTCCTTGGCTTTGAGTGTTTCATTTTTGTGCCACTGTGCATTAATCCCAGAAGATAATTTTAGCTAGCCTTAGAATTTCACCCTGTTCAGGTGCTCTTGAAATTTAACGTACCAGGAATAGTTCTTCGACTTCGTTCAGTTGTGGTTGCAGGGCGGAATGGGCAGTTTGTCCTCCTTCCATTAGTGTGGCATCAATGCCAGATGATTTCAGTGCAAGTGCAATGTATTGTTTAGCACATATTTCCACCAACAATATATTTATTAGAAACATTTTCCCAGTGCTGCGTGGTGCATCCAAGTACATAATTCTGCCAGTATATCATCAATCCAGTCCATAATACCTCTGTAAATTTGCTTTTGATGGTCACTGAGGAGTAGTTTATTGTGAGCAATGTATTGAAGTAGTTCATTGATGTTGCAGCTTTTTTTCCGTGTAATTTTGAAGTTTAGCTCACTGATAACGTCTTTTCATGGTCCTTGCATCTCAAATTGTACTTGGGTTTGGTTGTTTATTTATCTTGTAGGCAAATTGGTGTTTCAGTGAAGATGTCGTCATTGAATTCAATAGTCAGTTCAGGATGAGCCTCTCAGATTTGGTACAACATGTCATCACTCATACTCTCTTTGAAGGAGTTCCGTAGCTGTTTTGGATTCGATGGGTTATATACCTTTGAAATTGTCGTGAATGTGTGTCTCATTTGTTCAGCTGAGGCTGTGGGTGAGGCTTCTTGCAGTGTTAATTCCCAGTGGTTATCGTTTTCCATTAGTCCCAAGTGTTGGCATGCTTCTCTGTATGTCTGGCATAGGTAACAATCAACAATCTTCAGATCTGCGAAACTTAATGGTCCCTGCGCTCTATGTAGCAACACCCATAGAAAATTTTAGTGTTGTTCAGCTTTACAGTGTATACTTGGCCTAGTGTGCCAGTTTTCATGGTTCCTGGATGATCTTCTACTGGAATTCTTTGTTTTTGTCACTGAACGGTTTTCCTTGCTTTGTTCCACTTATAATAGGTAGGGACATCGACATATAGTAATGTTTTCGTGAACATATACTAGTGTTTTCGTGAATGGATCCATTTGGTACAGTTGATAAAAAGCCTCAAACATTGAGTGCTGAGGTGGTTCACCTGCAATTTCTCTGGGATTGTGTTTTGTGTAGTACTCTCTCCATCCATTCTTCAGATGTACTGCTAGATTTGCACAGTTGTTTCACATTCATGTGTGGTAAAACCAAAAATCTGCCACGCTGATTTGTTACTGTTGCTGTATCTTCCCATTTGGTACATGATAATCTCATTAGTTTTGTTGTTTGCTATCTTTGCCTATTTGAAATACTGCCATGTCACTGTCTTTGTTCCCATTCTTACACATATATTTGATGGATTACACTGAATTGCAGTATTATACGTTGATGTGTGCTTCGAACATTTTGGAAAGTAGTGTGTTATGTGGTACTACCCACTGATGATCTATTTCCAGTCTGTCATTGCCTTGTAATCATATTTTTGCTGTGAAGGCACCATTAGTGGGTGATTGTCTTCTGTATTTAGGACAGCCATCAACTCCAGTTTGTGTGTCATCCAAGTATGGTTATGGGTATTTTTGGCCGACATGCTCCATGAATCATGCTCTTTCCTACTATGTCATACAGTTCTGGAGCTTGTTGTGAATTGGAAAATTCAGCTTTACTGATTTTATCGATATCTGCTGGAGTAATTTTGTCATGTGGCTATATGAGATTGTGTGAGTGAGGTAGTCTACCTTTTTGCCATTTGGTTGCATACATCCAGCATATAAATGTTCCAAAGATGTGGTATTTTGTGATCACTTCAATAAATCTCTTTTTTTTTTTGTTTTTCTCAGAAAACTCTGGCTATTATGTCATGTTGATGCATGGGAGTTTGTTCTTATCTTAGTTGTTCTTTGATTTTTGGCCATGAGGAGATGCACGTAAATGTTATGAAGAGGTCATGTTGTACTTATTTTGTTATGTGAGTCATGGTATCTTGAGAGTATTCATGCACATGTCTCAGGCAAATGGTGTCGGATGTCTGAGTGTATGTAACTTCTGTGCGATCTGGTAGAGGTCACTAGCTGACAGATACTGTTTGAGCTATACTCAAAATATTGTCATTTTTATTTGCAGTTCTGTTTGTTTAAATTTGTAATTGTTTATTAATTACTATTATACTTGTGCTTTGTTATGAGAGATGATGTGAATGTCTTTGAAGTAACTGCCACTATCAAAGTAATCCAGGAAGTATACAGCATTCTTATTTGAAGGTAAGTGTTATCAATATAGAGTTGTACCATTTTGAGTAAATATGAGTGTTTGTGCATTTTTAAGTGCTATGTCAAAAGTTTTAGGTGTCGAAATACTGCTGTTCCCAGAGAGGGTAGTAATAAATTCATTAATTATGTGGAAAGAGTAGAGGAGCAGGCTAATAGAAACTTTAGGCCTCCAAATACTGCAGAACCTCGACAGAATGTAAATGTAAACAGAGAGTGTGTATCCCGAGGTAATGGTAGGGGCAGAGGGGCAAGAGGCTGGTGCCATGCTACAGCAGATAGGCAAACTAACTCCAATCAAGGACATGCTAATAGACTGTGATCTCCAGTACATCGTGATGCAGTATGGGAAAGTAGATCCCATTCATGAAGATGATGGCATTTTCAAGATGGGAAACGGTAGTTTAAAACTGCTAGCAATTCCTTTTGTGATGTGTAATGAAGAAATGACTGAATTAAGAAGTAATGATGTGGGCAGTACAAATGAGGCAAATAACATCAAAACGTGTGTATGGTGGCTTAGATGAATTTTTGAACAGTAATAGGCGAAGGGAACATTGCAGCAATGAGGATTTAATATGTGGGTGTGCAGATAGGTTCAAGTCAACAGGGTAATGTGTGCAATGTAAAAGACAAGGAATTTTTTTACAAAGAAGAGGAGAGCACAGATAGTAAAGAATTGCAGGATTTAGACAAAAGAAATATTGTGGAGGTGATTAATGAGAATTTGTTTGTAGTAAAGCAGAAGTGCATACAGAGGATGACTGTAGTGGGGTCAGTACAGTGGCGGATACAGAAAAACCTCAAGGAGGGAATACTAAAGATACCTTGAGCAACATTCACTTTTACCATAATAAAAAATAATGAAGTTTCATGCAAAGTTAAAGAAAGTTTTATTTAAACTGATTATACATGTATACAAGACAATGCCATCTTATAATATAAAAAAGTTATAAGTGTCCATGAAGCATGGACCTTTCCGTTGGTGGGGAGGCTTGCGTGCCACAACGATACAGATGGCTGTACCGTAGGTGCAACCATGATGGAGGGGTATCTGTTGAGAGGCCAGACAAATGTGTGGTTCCTGAAGAGGGGCAGCGGCCTTTTCAGTAGTTGCAGGGGCAACAGTCTGGATGATTGACTGACCTGGCCTTGTAACACTAACCGAAACGGCCTTGCTGTGCTGGTACTGTGAACGGCTGAAAGCAAGGGGAAACTACAGCAGTAATTTTTCCCGAGGGCATGCAGCTTTACTGTATGATTAAATGATGATGGCGACTTTGGGGGTAAAATATTCTGGAGGTAAAATAATCCCCCATTTGGATCTCCGGGTGGGGACCACTGAAGAGGATGTTGTTATCAGGAGAAAGAAAACTGGCGTTCTAGGGATCGGAGCGTGGAATGTCAGATCTCTTAATCGGGCAGGTAGGTTAGAAAATTTAAAAAGGGAAATGTATAGGTTCAAGTTAGATATTGTGGGAATTAGTGAAGTTTGGTGGCAGGAGGAACAAGACTTTTGGTCAGGTGAATACAGGGTTATAAATACAAAATCAAATAGGGGTAATGCAGGAGTAGGTTCAATCATGAATAAAAAAAAAAAAAAAGGAGTGCGGGTAAGCTACTACAAACGGCATAGTGAACACATTATTGTGGCCAAGATAGACACGAAGCCCATGCCTACTACAGTAGTAAAGGTTTATATGCCAACTAGCTCTGCAGATGATGAAGAAATAGATGAAATGTATGATGAGCTAAAAGAAATTATTCAGGTGGTGAAGGGAGACGAAAATTTAGTAGTCATGGGTGACTGGAATTCGAGAGTAGGAAAAGGGAGAGAAGGAAACATAGTAGGTGAATATGGATTGGGGCTAAGAAATGCAAGAGGAAGCTGCCTGGTAGAATTTTTCACAGAGCATAACTTAATCATAGCTAACACTTGGTTCAAGAACCATGAAAGAAGAATGTATACATGGAAGAACCCTGGAGATACTAGAAGGTTTCAGATAGATTACATAATGGTAAGAAAGAGATTTAGGAGCCAGGTTTTAAATTGTAAAACGTTTCCAGGGGCAGATGTGGATTCTGACCACAATTTATTGGTTATGAACTGTAGATTAAAACTGAAGAAACTGCAAAAAGGTGAGAATTTAAGGAGGTGGAACCTGTATAAACCAAAAGAACCAGAAGCTGTACAGAGTTTCAGGGAGAGCATAAGGGAACAATTGACAGGAATAGGGGAAAGAAATACAGTAGAAGAAGAATGGGTAGCTTTGAGGAATGAAATAGTGAAGGCAGCAGAGGATCAAGTAGGTAAAAAGACGAGGGCTAGTAGAAATCCTTGGGTAACAGAAGAGATACTGAATTTAATTGATGAAAGGAGAAAATACAAAAATGCAGTAAGTGAAGCAGGCAAAAAGGAATAGAAACGTCTCAAAAATGAGATCGTCAGGAAGTGCAAAATGGCTAAGCAGGGATGGCTAGAGGACAAATGTAAGGATATAGAGGCTTATCTCACGAGGGGTAAGATAGATACTGTCTACAGGAAAATTAAAGAGACCTTTAGAGAAAAGAGAACCACTTGCATGAATATCAAGAGCTCAGATGGAAACCCAGTTCTAAGCAGAGAAGGGAAAGCAGAAGATGGAAGGAGTATATAGAGGGTCTATACAAGAGCGATGTACTTGAGGACAATATTATGGAAATGGAAGAGGATGTAGAAGAAGACGAAATGGGAGATACAATACTGTGTGAAGAGTTTGACAGAGCACTGAAAGACCTGAGTCGAAACAAGGCCCCTGGAGTAGACAACATTCCATTGGAACTACTAACGGCCTTGAGAGAGCCAGTCCTGACAAAACTCTGCCATCTGGTGCACTAGTTGTATGAGACAGGCGAAATTCCCTCAGACTTCGAGCAGAATATAATAATTCCAATCCCAAAGAAAGCAGGTGTTGACAGATGTGAAAATTACCGATTTAATAAGTCACAGCTGCAAAATACTCAGGCGAATTCTTTACAGACAAATGGAAAAACTGGTAGAAGCTGACCTCGGGTAAGGTCACTTTGCATTCCGTAGAAATGTTGGAACACGTGAGGCAATACTGTCCCTACAACTTATCTTAGAAGAAAGATTAAGAAAAGGCAAACCTACATTTCTAGCATTTGTAGACTTAGAGAAAGCTTTTGACAATGTTGACTGGAATACTCTCTTTCAAATTCTGAAGGTGACAGGGGTAAAATACAGGGAGTGAAACGCTATTTACAATTTGTACGGAAAGCAGATGGCAGTTATAAGAGTCTAGGGACATGAAAGGGAAGCAGTGGTTGGGAAGGGAGTGAGACAGGGTTGTAGTCTATCCCCGATGTTATTCAATCTGTATATTGAGCAAGCAGTGAAGGAAACAAAAGAAAAGTTCGGAATAGGTATTAAAATCCATGGAGAAGAAATAAAAACTTTTGAGGTTCACCGATGACATCGTAATTCTGTCAGAGACAGCAAAGGACTTGGAAGAGCAGTTGAATGGAATGGGCAGTGTCCTGAAAGGAGGATATAAGATGAACATCAACAAAGCAAAACAAGGATAAAGGAATGTAGTAGAATTAAGTCAGGTGATGCTGGGGGAATTAGGTTAGGAAATAAGACACTTAAAGTAGTAAAGGAATTTTGCTATTTGGGGAGCAAAATAACTAATGATGGTCAAAGTAGAGAGGATATAAAATGTAGACTGGCAATGGCAAGGAAAGCGGGAGAAGAGAAATTTGTTAACATTGAGTATAGATTGAAGTGTCAGGAAGTCATTTCTGAAAGTATTTGTATGGAGTGTAGCCGTGTATGGAAATGAAACATAGACGATAAATAGTTTGGACAAGATGAGAATAGAAGCTTTTGAAATGTGGTGCTACAGAAGAATGCTGAAGATTAGACGGGTAGATCATATAACTAATGAGGAAGCATTGAATAGAATTGGGGAGAAGAGGAGTTAGTGGCACAACTTGACTAGAAGAAGGGATCGGTTGGTAGGACATGTTCTGAGGCATCAAGGGATCACCAATTTAGTACTGGAGGGCAGTGTGGAAGGTAAAAATCGTAGAGGGAGACCAAGAGATGAATACACCAAGCAGATTCAGAAGGTTGTAGGCTGCAGTAGGTACTGGGAGAAGAAGAAGCTTGCACAGGATAGAGTAACAACAACAACAACAACAACAACAACAATTGTGGTTCTCTTCCTTAAATGATGAATTCTATGCACCTATTCTTCCTGACAAACTGGTTAATTACATCATCAATAGGACAACGGAAACTGAAATGAGCATTTGTCGTCATTTCCCGGGAGGCCCCTTGCGGGGCAGGTCTGGCCACCTTGGTGCAGGTATAATTACATTCGACGCCACATTGGGCAACCTGCACGCTGGATGGGGATGAAATGATGATGAAGACAGCACAACACCCAGTCCCTGAGCGGAGAAAATCTCCAACCCAACCGGGAGTCGAACCCGGGCCTGGAGGACGGCAATCTGTTACACTGACCACTCTGCTATCGGGGCAGACGTCAATAGGACAATCAGTGGTAGGATGAATGTTCAACAGAGCTAAGCCATTAAGTAGATGCCCCCCGCAAGGGGCAAGGGGAAAGGGGGGGGGGGGGGGTGCCCCATATGTATCTGCTACTGGGTCAGTTAGGTAAAGGATTAGAGGAAGTACAAGACGAAAAAGGTGATGTTTCAAGGTGTTTTGATATGTCATTTGTGGACAAACTGCCTTCTTCTAAGAGGGTAAACATTGAACATAATCCTACAAATATCTGAGTAATCTTTTTCTAAAAGCCTATAACAATTGCAGAAAAGCACAGGGAAGCAGTAAGGGACCTAATGCAAAAAAAATGGTTAAACGGGGAATTGTTGCGAAAGCTGTAGGGGTGTACAACAATCCATTAATTGTGATTATGAAGTGAAGTGGATCTGTGAGACTTGTTCTGGATCCTAGAGCTTTGAATAAAATAGGTTCATTAGACAGTGATAGGCCTGAGAATGTCAATAACCTGTTATTAAAATTTAAAAGGGCTAAATTCTTGACTTCAATGGCTATTGGAACTTGCCACTAGCAAAGTAATCCAGGAAGTATACAGCATTCTTATTTGAACATAAGTGTTATCTGTATAGGGTTCTACCATTTTGACTAAATATGATTGTTTATGCTTTTGTTAGAGCTATGTCAAAAGTTTTAGGTGTCAAACTACTGAGGGAAATAACTGTTTATGTTGATGATGCTTTGAGCTTGAATGTAACCTGGGAGGAATAGTGTGTGTTATTAGACAAAGTTTTGGATGCAATTGAGAAAGGGGGGATGAAATTAAATTTATATAAGACTGAATTTGTAAAAAGGGAATTGAAGTTTTTGGGACAATTTAAAGCTCCCACCAATAGACAGGAATTGAAGAATATGTGTGATCTATTCAGATTTTCTCGTCATTTCTTACCAGGACAATTGTTTAATGCTTTAACAGAAATCTGTTAAAGAAAGATGTACCTGATAAGTGGACTGCAGAGTGTCAGACAGCATTTGAGGAACTGAGAGAAGCTTTATGTAACAGTGAAATGCTTCACCGTCCAGATGTCACGAAACCTTTTTGTTTGACAGATTCATGTGTGTTTGAAATTGCTGTAGTATTGTTTCAAGTGGATAAGGAAGGAGAGGAAGAGGTTCACAAAAGTATAGCCTTAAGGGATCATAGCTTGTAAACTTAAGCATCCACAATTAACTAGGTTTGTTTTATATATTCAGCAGTAAGATATTGAGATAAGGATCTGAAAATGTAGTTGCTGATGTTTTATCTAGAGGTGTAGGAGAAAAGTGTGAGAATGAGAATCCATTGTTGTATAAAGAAGTGCATATTTTACTATAATGTAGGTTAGTTAGAATTATTTGGGAATCCCAGAGTATCCCAAGGTAGCAGAATATTGTAAATTGTTGCACAAAGGCATTTTGTTCAGGAGGAGAAAGAACACTGAAACCCAATGGAAAATTTGTTTTCCTGATCAACATGAGGATTTGTTAATGGACTATGTACGCAAAACGTTTAGTCACTATGGGGAAAGGAAATGTATTGCCAAGTTAAGTAAGACTGTTACCTTTAACGACATGTGTTGGTGTGTACATGAAAGAGTAGAAATGTGTGGTAGATCCCAGAAAGTTAGGGTAATTAATGTTTCAAGTACCCCATTTTGGCATGTCATATGAAAAGATAAAGGCTGGTGTGTCTGATGGTCCACAGGTTTGGCAGATCATTAAAGATGAACATTTCATCAGAACAATGGCAGAACTTTAAAAAATGCTTGGGTGGCATTCAAAACATTGTCAATAACTTTCTTGGAAATATATGAGCCACAGTATTACACCTAATTTGTCCAGCAAATCCTGGAAAGCTTCAAAATGCTCGGCTGCAAAATGAGCATCAAACAGCATTTCTTATGTAGCCATCTTGCTGACTTCATGGAAAATTTTGGTGCAGTCACTGATGAACAGGGTGAGCAATTCCACTAGGATTTTGAGGTCATGGAGCCATGGTATCAACATAGATGGCATGTACATATGCTGGCCGACTATTGCTGGAGCAACTAATGAGAATATTCACAGATAAAACACTTCATTTATGTTTACGATTTAGTAAAGAAACTTTACTATTTTTGTGTACTCAGTTTAACTAGCAGTAACAATATGTAGCTTTTTTCTGAGTAAAACTATTCTTTGTGAGCAGCATATTTGGTAAGTTTTACCTTTATTTTCCTTTTATATGCACATTTTGTATGACTTTTGAAACAAAGTTGTGTGATAGACAAAAATTGTCTTCATTTTTGAATTCAGAGGCCAAATGTTAGTCAAAATCAAGTCACAGATCTAAGATAACCAAATTGCTTTTCTCCATTGATGTGGACTCTGTGGATTGTCAAGCTTCTGCTGCAGCTACAATTCACCACAACTGTTCATGAGGCAGAGCTGCCAGAGAAAAAGCAATACTTTGTGGACAGAATGTTCACTGTGCTACAGCATAGACAATGCATTAATGCTGTGGACAGGGTAACACACCACTCAGTGCTAGATCTCCGTTGAATGTCATGCATGCTGAACTGCACTAGCCTGTGTCAAAAGCACACGATAGTGACATCACCCATCACCACCCCAGCCAGGATGCTGACCTGCACAACATGTGCACACAATCAGGTGGAAGAATCTCTATTTTTTTTTTTTTTTATCAAAAAACATGTAAATATTTCCTC
The DNA here is from genome assembly GCF_023897955.1 of Schistocerca gregaria. Classification (NCBI taxonomy): domain Eukaryota; kingdom Metazoa; phylum Arthropoda; class Insecta; order Orthoptera; family Acrididae; genus Schistocerca; species Schistocerca gregaria. The sequence goes on from NC_064923.1 coordinate 491,838,428, forward strand.
GTCAGTACTTGGTCAGACATTGGTACACTACTGAAAGATACAAGTGAGACACTCACTATCTGGCACAACATCCCTAAAACTCAATGCTGCAAATGACTCACATGTCACTGTGCATGAAAACACTAGCTGAAACATGGGACCAAGCTTGGATCAACAGTTTCCCTGGATCATCTTCATTACAGATGTGAACGAACCAGTGTTAGGAATTGAGTTCCTACAGCACTCCTACCTTTCATTGAATGTAAAAATGCAGTGCTACTATGTCTTGACACCAGTTGACTTACCCTTACTCTTTGCCACAATGCCTCCTCATCCACCACAGACTACCTCATGGCCCACTGGGCATCAGCACTGTGATGATGCATCATCTAACACCCTAAAGCAGTGATTACAACAATGGAGAACATAATGATGACACACAGCTTTATCTGGACACAAGCAAAGCAGTGGGTGCACTCCACACCAACACATACATGATGTATGCATCACACAGCCAGCTTCGATACTATCTCTGCCATGCTCACTTTGGCTGACCATGCCTAATTGCCACTACATCCCACAGCTATGCAGTCATTGTCCCCAATCACACTGCATCAAACATAGGTCAGTGCAGTGCACTCTGCCTCATCTCTCAGCACATCAAAAGAGTACCACTTCCCCCACCCAACTGGTTGCAAGTGAAGCTTAAAGCTTGAGCATGTACACCATTTTTTATACCACAAGTAGGCATGTGGTGTATTTTGCACACACTTAAAGAATGCATGTCTGTATGTTAGCAAGGTAAACATGTATGAGTGAAATCACAGTTTAATCTTAGTTTAATTGAACAATGATAAAATCAACTTACATTACATGAGTTAAATCACTGTTTAATTAAATAATGATGAAATAAACTTTCGCTGTATCACTCTCTTGCCGCATACAAGTATTAACCCATAGTAATGGCCCGGAAAAACGCTGCAGCTGTCAGATCCTAGCCACCACTTGATTGACTGCTAATTATCCCATAGACAACCACTTTTTTGTAGGATTGCACCACTAGCTCAGAATGTGTGTTATTTTTGTGCATGGATTGTAAATTTTTTCTCATCTAGCCCACTGTTTATTTTAGATTACTTCTGGTCGCTTTTACATATGATAGCACAATGCAATAATATAAGTGTAGGTATGGGCTTGAAATTGTAAAACGACAGTGGGAAGGCACATTTTATACATAGTTGTGTCTGATCAATGATTAAACAATGTGCTGTCCATAGTGGTGTGGTGCACTGAATGCTCAATGCCCCCTGGTCTGGCAAAGTCACACTTATGAGCCACAAACTTGGAGGTGGATGAACTATTACAGTCAGAGATAGTCTGCCCTTTGAGCAGGCCATAAAACTTGGGCTGAAAAGGACAGTTCTGTGTGACTTCATGTTGATTACAGAGCTCTCAACACTCAAAAAATATAGGACATTTATCCAATCCAGTTATTCAAGACTTTACACACTCTCTGGCTGCCACCACTAATTTCAGTGTCATTGATTGTAGAAAAGCTTACTTCCAAATACCTATGAACCAAGATGACATCTCTAAGAATGTAGTACTCACACCATTTGGACCTTAAAGTTCCTATTCATGCTTTACGGACTAAAAAACATAGCTCAAACTTGGCAGCAGTTCACTGACACTGTTCTCTCCAAATATGGCTTTTGTTATGCTTATCTGTGCGATATCCTAATATTTTTTACCACCCCACACAATCATGAATGGCATCTTGAACTAGTTCTTGCTGCCCTACAGGAAACATGCATGGTCACAAATGAGGATGAATCACAATTACGGTAAAGACGAGGTGACCTTCCTTGGCCACGTACTATGTGGGTCATTCCATGAAATATCATGGGAGCATTAAGATGACCATTTCAGAATTTAGTCATATTTGGTTCATGGATACCTACATCTCTTAATTGTAAAACTGTCAAACAGCACTGATCTAACCCTAACCATTTTTGATAAATTCGGGTTTGAAGGATCAGGGATGTGTACCCTTGTCATGAAGAAGGCACCAATTTTCCTGTTCCAGATACATACTATTCAGTTGACTTACAGACCTCAGTTTTTTAATGCCTCCAGTAGGTGGGCCACTAAGTTAATATAATGTATAAAAAGTAGGATATATCATTCAGAATTTTTATGAAAAATGTTCAAAAACACAGTTTTCTATGCCGTGCTTTAAATTTATTATTAAAAAAATAAAATCTGAACTTTGCCCAGAGAAACAGCAGAGAACTCATCTTTTGCACTGCAACTCTTTAGTGCTAAATTTAAGTATAAATAACAATGAAAAACATTTGGCATTGCAATTAGTAGTTCTTACCTTTTCTTAAAGATGACTCCATCGGTCATTTTTTGAAGATATGTTTACATATCTGCTAGGAAGCTTAGGTCCAAAGAAGAATATCCTAACTAACTCCATTCAGTGGCAAAGAAAAACATGAAAATGCCACTTACACGTGCCATCCACTTTCAATACTACAAAAACTATGTGTATTCCTTGAAAAATTGTTCCTTATATATGTGTAGTTCTCCTGTAGATGAAAACTGTAAACAGATGAGAGCTAAAACTGTTATCAATCACTCTTTCTCATTGTGTATGTTGTATTTCATTGTTAATTGTTTTTTCAGTGTAAAGAATTCAAAGAGACAGATTGGGTGCACAAATGAAATGATATATCCTCATTCTGTTATTGTAAATTAAAAAGATAACATCAGTGAAACTAAGGAAAAGAGTAAGCAGTTATGAAGACATTAATAACTTTTTAAATATGTACTGGTTTATACAGATATAAAAATTCTTCAGCGAACAGTTTCATAAACAAATTCAGATATAAAGAAAGAAAGTGTATTCTTAAAACTCTTCCATCTTGCCTGTAGCTTTGTTTTCATTGACATCTTGATTCAAAAACGAAATGAGTTCTTTTAAAGGTGAGACACATTACTTTTTTCATAGCAGTTATTATCAAGTTTATATACCCACACACTGTATCTTTCAATGATTGGATATCCCCTTGATGTATAACATTGAAGAAGGGCTATGAAAGGAATTGTGATTAAGCAGTGGGCATGCAGTTAATCTTAATGTCTTAAAATTCATGTGACACTGAGAAATGTGTCATGTGTACCAACTGTCCAACACGCAGTTGTTCCCATGAAGCGTTTTCATGAGATTCCGTAGCAACAGTGGTCCCTTTGCATCTGTTGGAAGTCTCTTCACATGAAAGGTGTTAGTAGCAGTGACTAATGATGCATGGTTTGATTGTGTTCCTGGAATTGTTCTCATTGTACTGTACCTGTGTTCTAAGAAACCTTCACATGATTTGGTCTGTGAGGGAACATAGAACATATTACTACCCAAAATTCTGTGGAGTGCCCATGTGAACAGCACAATCATTTTTCTGATGTAACAGAGCTACTCACTCAGAAATTTAGAATTCAACTTACAACGAACAGATTCAAGTTTTATTACTTGCTCCACCTTCATGGAGCACTGTCAGAAAAGCATCTACTGTTGGTGTCACATAGAACATGGTACTTGTAGCAAGAAAAGTTAAAGAGAGCAGCGGTGTAATTGCTGCTCCTGAAACTGTGGAACAAGACATAGTAATATTTTACGAAAATGATAATTTTCAAGACTTCATGCAAGGAAACAAAAGACTGTTTCCACCATGATAAACAAGAAGAAGATTCACAGGCAGAAAATATTTATTTTAGTTAATTTGAAAGAGCTGTATATAAAATACACCATGAAATACAAGATGTTAATAAGTTCTTTGTTTCTTTGCAGGAGGTAAAATTATATGAAATTTTTCTTGAAACATGGGTGAAGACAGTTCCAGAAGCACAATCAAACCAAGTATTTCTAGTCATTGCTACTAATACATTTCTAATGAAGAGACTTCCAACAGCTGAAAATGGGAAAATTGTTGCTATGGAAGTTCATGAAAATGCTTTGTGGGAACAGCTGCATGTCAGGCGGAATGTTTCTTTCAAATACTATGAAATACAGTACACAGCACACATTCCCCAGGCATCACAGGAATTTAAGGGAATTGAGGTAAACTGTATGCCTATTGCTGAATCACAATTCTGTTTGTGGCCCTGTGGGTATGATGCAGTATGGGCCCCCTTCTTCAATGTTGTACATAAAGTGGATATCCCATTATTAAACAACACAGAGCATGGCTGTATGAACTTCACAATAAGTGCTACGAGAAAAGTAATGTCTCTCAGCTATAAGTGAACTCATTTCGGTTTTGCGTCAAGGTGTCAAGTAAAACAAAGCTACGTGCAGGAGGGAAGAAATTTAAAAATACAATTTTCTTCTTTATATTTGAAATTGTTTATGAAACTCTTCTCTGCAGAATTTTTATATCTGTATATGCCACTACATATTTAAAAAGTTATTAATGTCTCCATAATTGCTTACTCCTTTTCTTTGGTTTCACTGATGTTATCTTTTTAATATACAGTAACAGAATAAAGATATATTACTTGATTTGTGCACCCAATCTGTCTCTTGGAATTCCTTACACTGAAGAAACAATTAACAGTGAAATACAACATAAACATTGGGAAAGAATGATTGATAACTGTTTTCAACTCTCACCTGTTTACAGTTTTCATGTACAGGAGAACTACACATATATAAGGAACAATTTTCCAAGGAATACACATAGTTTTTGTTTACCAATGCCCTGTAGAGTTGAATGTGGATGGCATGTGTAAGTGGAATTTTCATTTAATCCTTTGCCACTGAATAAAGTTAATTAGGATATTCTTCTTTGGACCTAAGCTTACTAGCAGATATGTAAACATATAATCAAAAAATCGACTTTACATTCAACTGTCTACATACACCATCAGGACTTTTAAATTCATCAAATGTGATTCTCTCTCTCTCTCTCTCTCTCTCTCTCTCTCTCTCTCTCTCTCTCTCTCTTTCCTTTTTTTCTATGGAGTCATCTTTAAATGAAGGTAAGAATAACTAATTGCAATCCCAAATGCTTTTCGTTGTTATTTATACTTATTACTAGCACTAAAGAGTTGCAGTGGACGAGATGAGGTCTCTGCTGTTTCCATGTGCAAAGTTATGATTTTAAAAAAAATTGCAAATGTAAAGCAAAGGATAAAGCAACTGTATTTTTGAACAGATTTCATAAACAATCTGATTGATCTATCCTACTTTTTATACATTATATCAACTTAAGTGACCTGCATACCAGATGCATAAAAAACTCAGGTCTATAGGTCAATTCATTACGGAGTAGTAGGTGCTGAAAATGGGGAAATTAGTGCCTGATTAATGACCGGATACACATCCTTGAACCTTCAAAGCATAATTTATGAAAAATGGTTAGTTAGGACACTGCTATTTGGCAGTTTTGCTATTAAGACATGCAGGTATCCATGTACCAAATATGACTAAATTCTGAAATGGCCAACTTACGATCCATGAAAATATTTGTGATTTTAGATGGAATAGCCCTAAATGACACAGGGATCAAACCACCTCAGAACGAATGGAACTCATTAAGCAATTACCACCACCACAGAATTACCATGACAAATGACACTTTCTAGGCATAAATTTTTACTGGCATCTCCTAACACAGGCGGCAGCAATATAAGCCTCCCCTGACTGACACTCTCACTGGATTGAATCTGAGAGGGAGGGAAATTAGAGACTGGGCTGACAAAATGCAAGAAGCATTAAAACAAGCCAAAGACTGCCTCACAAATGTAACCACATTGGCCCACCCAAATACCCAATGCACAGCTCATGTGAGGTATGGAGAAAGGGAGGGAGGGAGGATGCGGAGCAGGATGGCAGATGGGGGTTAAGGTGGCGGAGGGGTGAGGGTGGAGGTGCCTGGGAGGGGAGGGGAGGGGAGGGGAGGGGAGGGGAGGGGAGGGGAGGGGAGGGGAGGGGGGTAGGTGGTAGGGGGATGTGCTCTGTGGGGACACCAGCAGCAGTAACATCTCTGACCAGAGCCACACAAGGCTGAGTGCAATAACTGAGTGGACTCCAAAGAAGTCAGTTCAGTACAGTTTAGAAACTTGTACCTTGTTGGTGTCTTGTATGTTGGCTGCTGTGCAATAAAGCAGAAGTTTCAAACCAATGCATTGTATACATTATTGGTGCAATCCCTACACCTAATGAGGGAAGCTACCAGCAGTATTTTGTCTCTGTATATTAATATACACACATCAAAAAAAGTTTTCATCACCCCAGTTCCCTGAACTCCTGAAGATTGAAGTTGACTGTGGAACTTGTATCACAGGCCCAGTCCCTTTGACTGTTCAGAGATGTCACTAAACACACCCAAAGATGTAAACAAACATTAGACGGATGGTGTCTGACAGCTGATAAGTTCCAGTCATTCCACCAGGAAGGAGATACATGGCTTGTGTTGTCCATAGTTCAACCTTGCCTAGATGGTCAATACCATGGTTTGATCACGTCCACATTGTTACTTTGTGGCAGGGAGGACTCTCAACTAGGGAACTGTCCAGGCATCTAGGAGTGAACCAAAGTGATGTTGTTCAGACATGGAGGAGATACAGACAGACAGGAACTGTCAATGACTTGTTTCACTCAGGCTGCCTAAGTGCTACTACTTCAGTGGAAGAACGCTACCAATGGATTATGGCTAGGAGGAAGCCTGACAGCAATGCTACCATGTAAAATAATGCTTTTTGTGCAGCCACAGGACATTGTGTTATGAGTCAGACTGTGCGGAATAGCCTGCATGATGCACAACATCACTCTCAACATCCATGGTGAGGTCCATCTTTGCAGCCATGACACCATGCAGCGTGGTACAGATGGGCCCAACAACATGCTGAGTGCACTACCCAGGATTGGCATCATGTTCTCTTCACCGATGAGTGTCGCATATGCCTTCAACCAGACAGTTGCCAGAGACATGTTTGGAGGCAACTTGGTCTGGCTGAACACCTTAGACACACTGTCCTGTGAGTGCAGCAAGGTGGAGGTTCCCTGCTGTTTTGGGGTGGCATTATGTGGAGCTGACATACGCTGCTGATGGTGCCGTAATGGCTGTACAATACATGAATGCCATCCTCCTAGCGATAGTTCAACCATATCGGCAGCATATTGGCGAGGCATTCGTTTTCATGGATGGCATTTCTCACCCCATTGTGCACATCTTGTGAAGACTTCCTTCAGGATAACGACATCGCTAGACTAGAGTGGCCAGCAAGATCTCCAGACATGAACCCTATCGAACAAGGCTGGGATAGATTGAAAAGGGCTATTTGTGGATGATGTGACCCACCAACCACTCTGAGGGATCTACATCAAATCGCCATTGAGGAGTGGGACAATCTTGACCAACAGTGCCTTCATGAACTTACGGGTAGTATGCCACAATGAATACAGGCATGCATCAATGCAAGAGAATGTGCTACTGGGTATTAGAGGTACCAGTGTGTACAGCAGTCTGAAGGTCTTGCTGTATGGTGGTACAGCATGCAGTGTGTGGTTTTCATGAGAAATAAAAAGGGAGGAAATGATGTTTATGTTGATCTCTATTCCAGTTTTCTGCACAGGATCCGGAACTATCGAAACCGAGGTGATTCAAAACTCTTTTTTATCTGTGTAGATACAGTATATCATCATCATCATCATCATCATCATCATCATCATCATCATCATCATCATCATCATCATTTAAGACTGATTATGCCTTTCAGCGTTCAGTCTGGAGCATAGCCCCCCTTATAAAATTCCTCCATAATCCCCTATTCAGTGCTAACATTGGTGCCTCTTCTGATGTTAAACCTATTACTTCAAATCATTCTTAACCAAATCCAGGTACCTCCTCCTTGGTCTGCCCCGACTCCTCCTACCCTCTACTGCTGAACCCATGATTCTCTTGGGTAACCTTGCTTCTCCCATGCGTGTAACATGACCCCACCATCTAAGCCTATTCACCCTGACTGCTACATCTATAGAGTTCATTGCCAGTTTTTCTTTGATTTCCTCATTGTGGACACCCTCCTGCCATTGTTCCCATCTACTAGTACCTGCAATCATCCTACCTACTTTCATACCCGTAACCTCAACCTTGTTGATAAGGTAACCTGAATCCACCCAGCTTTTGCTCCCATACAACAAAGTAGGTCGAAAGATTGAACAATGCACGTATAACTTAGTCTTAGTACTGACTTCCTTCTTGCAGAAGAGAGAAGATCGTAGCTGAGTGCTCACTGCATTAGCTTTGCTACACCTCGCTTCCAGTTCTTTCACTATGTTGCCATCCTGTGAGAATATGCATCCTAAGTACTTGAAACCGTCCACCTGTTCTAACGTTGTTCCTCCTATTTGGCACTCAATCCGTTTATATTTCTTTCCCACTGACATTACTTTCGTTTTGGAGATGCTAATCTTCATACCATAGTCCTTACATTTCTGATCTAGCTCTGAAAAATTACTCTGCAAACTTTCAATCAAATCTGCCATCACAACTAAGTCATCCGCATATCCAAGACTGCTTATTTTGTATTCACATATCTTAATCTCACCCAGCCAGTCTATTGTTTTCAACATATGATCCATAAATAATATGAACAACAGTGGAGACAGGTTGCAGCCTTTTCTTACTCCTGAAACTACTCTGAACCATGAACTCAGTTTACCGTCAACTCAAACTGCTGCCTGAGTATCCATGTAAAGACCTTTAATTGCTTGCAAAAGTTTGCCTCCTATTCCATAATCTCGTAGAACAGACAATAACTTCCTCCTAGGAACCCGGTCGTATGCCTTTTCTAGATCTATAAAGCATAGATACAATTCCCTGTTTCATTCATAACACTTCTCCATTATTTGTTGTAAGCTAAAGATCTGGTCCTGACAACCTCTAAGAGCTCTAAACCCACACTGATTTTCGTCCAACTGGTCCTCAACTAATACTCGCACTTTCCTTTCAACAATACCTGAGAAGATTTTACCCACAACGCTGATTAAAGAGATACATCTGTAGTTGTTACAATCTTTTCTGTTTCCATGTTTAAAGATTGGTGTGATTACTGCTTTTGTCCAGTCTGATGGAACCTGTCCCGACTCCCAGGCCATTTCAATTATCCTGTGTAGCCATTTAAGACCTGACATTCCACTGTATTTGATGAGTTCTGACTTAATTTCATCCACCCCAGCTGCTTTATTGCACTGCAATCTATTGACCATTTTCTCCACTTCCTCAAATGTGATCCTATTCCCATCATCATTCCTATCCCATTCTACCTCAACATCTGAAACATTACTGATTGTATTTTCAACTACATTGAGCAACTCTTCAAAATATTCCCCCCATCTGCCCAAGGCATCCACAGGATTTGCCAGCAGTTTTCCTGACTTGTCCAAAATACTTGTCAATTCCTTCTTACCTCCCTTTCGAAGACTGCTAATCACACTCCAGAATGGTTTTCCAGCAGCTTGACCCAATGTCTCCAACCTGTTTCCAAAGTCTTCCCAAGATTTCTTCTTGGATGCTGCAATTATCTGTTTGGCTTTGTTTCTTTCTTCAACATAACTTTCTCTATCTATCTGAGTTCTAGTATGTAGCCATTTTTGATATGCCTTCTTTTTCCTTTTACAGGCTGCCTTGACTGTGTCATTCAACCAAGCTGTTTGCTTCATCCTACTTTTACACACTACTGTTCCAAGACATTCTTTAGCCATTTCTAGTACTGTGTCCCTGTACCTTGTCCATTCCTTTTCCAATGGTTGTAATTGACTACATTCAACTAACTGGTACCTTTCTGAGATCGCTGTTATGTACGTGTGCCTGATATCCTTATCCTGAAGTTTCTCCACTCTTATCCTCCTACATATGGACCTGACCTCCTGCACTTTCGGCCCCACAATCCCAATTTCACTGCAGATTAAATAATGATCAATGTCATCAAAGAATCCCCTGAATACACGTGTGTCCCTCACAGCCTTCCTGAATTCCTGATCTGTTATTATATAGTCAATGACAGATCTGATTCCCCTGCTTTTCCAAGTATACCGGTGAATGTTCTTATGTTTAAAAAAGGAATTTGTGATTACTAAGCCCATACTGGCACAGAAATCCAAGAGTTGTTTCCCATTCCTGTTGGCCTCCATATCCTCTCCAAATTTACCCATAACCTTTTCATACCCCTCTGCTCGATTTCCAATCCTGGCGTTAAAAATCACCCATGAACAGAACACTGTCTTTGTCCTTTACTCTAACAACTACATCACTGAGTGCCTCATAAAAACTATCTGTCTAATCTTGATCTGTCCCTTCACAATGCGAATATACTGACACAATCCTAATTTTCTTGCTAGACACTGTCAAATCTATTGACATCAGTTGTTAATTTACATACTTTATTGCAACTACGCTGGGTTCCATTTCTTTCCTGATGTAAAGCCCTACACCCCGTTGTGCTTTTTCTGCTTTGACTCCTGACAGGTAGACCTTGTATTCTCCCACTACCGCTTCATTTTCACCCCTTACCCGAATGTCATCAACAGCTAAAATGTCCAGCCTCATCTTAATTGCAGCTTCTGCCAGCTCTACCTTCTTCCCAGAGTAGGCCCATTGATATTAATAGCTCCCCATCTCATTACAATTTGCTTGCCAAGTCGTATCTTAGGTGTCCCTGGTTTGTCAGTTAGAGGTGGGACTCCGTCACCTCCAAAGGTCTAAGGCGTTTTGCTCTGATTGTCGCCAGCATCATATTTAAAGTACCAGGGAAGCAGGTTGCTAGCCTTACTTGCCCCGAGTCCCATTGGGTTTTACCCCTAACGGCTTAGGGACTAACCGGTGGATTTGGTAGTCTTTGCCGTATGAGCAGAAAGGTGACCCTGACTCAGAATATGTCCGAGATGCCCAGCCTTATTCCAAAGTAACTGGTATCCTGACTGTCGGGACCACTTACTTGGCCACTCATACGTTGCCCGTGGTTCATGAACTAGGACATGACTACAGGAACCCACACCATGAACCACATTATTTACATACAGGGTGTTTCAAAAATGACCGGTATATTTGAAACGGCAATACAAACTAAACGAGCAGCGATAGAAATACACCGTTTGTTCCAATACGCTTGGGACAACAGTACATTTTCAGGCAGACAAACTTTCGAAATTACAGTAGTTACAATTGTCAACAACAGATGGCGCTGCGGTCTGGGAAACTCTATAGTATGATATTTTCCACATATCCACCATGCGTAGCAATAATATGGCGTAGTGTCTGAATGAAATTACCCGAAACCTTTGACAACATATCTGGTGGAATGGCTTCACATGCAGATGAGATGTACTGCTTCAACTGTTCAATTGTTTCTGGATTCTGGCGGTACACCTGGTCTTTCAAGTGTCCCCACAGAAAGAAGTCACAGGGGTTTATGTCTGGCGAATAGGGAGGCCACTCCACGCTGCCTCCTGTATGTTTCGGATATCCCAATCACACGATCATCGAAATATTCATTCAGGAAATTAAAGACGTTGGCCGTGCGATGTGGCCGGGCACCATCTTGCATAAACCACGAGGTGTTCGCAGTGTCATCTAAGGCAGTTTGTACCGCCACAAATTCACGAAGAATGTCCAGATAGCGTGATGCAGTAATCGTTTCGGATCTGAAAAATGGGCCAATGATTCCTTTGGAAGACATGGCGGCTCAGACCAGTACTTTTTGAGGATGCAGGGACGATGGGACTGCAACATGGGGCTTTTCGGTTCCCCATATGCGCCAGTTCTGTTTATTGACGAAGCCGTCCAGGTAAAAATAAGCTTCGTCAGTAAACCAAATGCTGCCCACATGCATATCGCCGTCATCAATCCTGTGCACTATATCGTTAGCGAATGTCTCTCACGCAGCAATGGTAGCGGCGCTGAGGGGCTGCCGCGTTTGAATTTTGTATGGATAGAGGTGTAAACTCTGGCTCATGAGACGATACATGGACGTTGGCGTTATTTGGACCGCAGCTGCAACACAGCGAACGGAAACCCGAGTCCGCTGTTGGATCACCTGCTGCACTAGCTGCGCGTTGCCCTCTGTGGTTGCCATACGTGGTCGCGCTACCTTTCCAGCACGTTCATCCGTCATGTTCCCAGTCCGTTGAAATTTTTCAAACAGATCCTTTATTGTATCGCTTTTCGGTCCTTTGGTTACATTAAACCTCCATTGAAAACTTTGTCCTGTTGCAACAACACTGTGTTCTAGGCGGTGGAATTCCAACACCAGAAAAATCCTCTGTTCTAAGGAATAAACCATGTTGTCCACAGCACACTTGCATGTTGTGAACACCACACGCTTACAGCAGAAAGACGACGAACAGAATGGCGCACCCACAGACTGCGTTGTCTTCTATATCTTTCACATCACTTGCAGAGCCATCTGTTGTTGAAAATTGTAACTACTGTAATTTCGAAAGTTTGTCTGCCTGAAAATGTACTGTTATCCCAAGCATATTGCAACAAACGGTGTATTTCTATCGCTGCTCGTTTATTTTTTATTGCCGTTTCAACTATACCGGTCATTTTTGAAACACCCTGTATATAAATATGTAGTTTTTATGTGTTATGTAAATATTATATCTCATATGTATTAAAAATATATGTAGCCTATGTCTGCCCTTTGTATATTAGAGTATTGTATAAAAACCTGAAGTAAGTCTGTCAAGTACATTCCCAGATTTGTGTTAACAATGTTAAATGATGACTTGTCTTTATGTAGTTGTGTAAGTACAAAATTTATAAATTATATGTATTAAAATATACGGTAGGTTCAGATGCCAATCAGTGTAAGTCAGTGATAATCAGATGTTTTCAAAATGTATGTTGTTGTTGTGGTCTTCAGTCCTGAGACTGGTTTGATGCAGTTCTCCATGCTACTCTATCCTGTGGAAGCTTCTTCATCTCCCAGTACTTACTGCAACCTACATCCTTCTGAATCTGCTTGGTGTATTCATCTTTTGGTCTCCGTTGACAATTTTACTCCCCCAGGCTGCCCTCCAGTTCTAAATTGGTGATCCCTTGATGCCTCAGCACATGTCCTACCAACCGATCCCTTCTTCTAGTCAAGTTGTGCCACAAACTTCTCTTCTCCCCAATCCTATTCAACACCTCCTCATTAGTTATGTGATCTACCCATCTAATCTTCAGCATTCTTCTGTAGCACCACATTTTGAAAGCTTCTATTCTCTTCTTGTCTAAACTATTTATTGTCCATGTTTCACTTCCATGCATGGCTACACTCCATACAAATACTTTCAGAAACAACTTCCTGATACTTAAATCTATACTCGATGTTAACAAATTTTTCTTCTTCAGAAATGCTTTCCTTGCCATTGCCAGTCTACATTTTATATCCTCTCTACTCCGAGCATCATCAGTTTTTTTCTCCCCAAATAGCAAAACTCCTTTACTACTTTAAGTGTCTCATTTCCTAATCTAATACCCTCAGCATCACCCGGCTTAGTTCGACTACATTCCATTATCCTCGTTTTGCTTTTTTTTTATGTTCATCTTACATCCTCCTTTCAAGACACTATCCATTGCGTTCAACTGCTCTTCCAAGTCCTTTGTTGTCTCTGACAGAATTACAATGTAATCGGCGAACCTCATAGTTTTTATTTCTTCTCCATGGATTTTAATACCTACTCCGAACTTTTCTTTTGTTTCTGTGGTGTCACCGCCAGACACCACACTTGCTAGGTGGTAGCCTTTAAAACGGCCGCGGTCCGGTAGTATACGTCGGACCCGCATGTCGCCACTATCAGTGACTGCAGACCGAGCGCCGCCACACGGCAGGTCTAGGGAGACTTCCTAGCACTGGCCCCAGTTGTACAGCCGACTTTGCTAGCGATGGTTCACTGACTTCTATGCTCTCATTTGCCGAGACGATAGTTAGCATAGCCTTCAGCTAAGTTATTTGCTACGACCTAGCAAGGCGCCAGTATCCGTACTATTGATATTGTGAATCATGTACCATAAAGAGCAACGTTCTCCATTAATGGATTAAAGTTAAGTATTCCACCAGCTACGTCCGTTTTTCTCAATTCTAATTCCCTTGTCATGTTCCAGACCTCACGCCTGACTGCGTGAGATAAAACGCGTGCATTTCGGCCAACTTTAGGTATACGGGTTGCCTCTTCTGCCAACCACAACATTGGCGACGAGGCAATACCGCGTCTTATCGATATTGCCCTGATTTACTTGTGTAATGGCTTCGCCACAATCTCCAGATGTACTGTCCGAATTTTATCGCTTACAGAATCAGCAGACGCAGGCCTTACTGGATGCCCTTGGACAGCTCGTCCAGGGTCAATGTGCGATGCAAAACGATGCGGCAGCAGCCGCTTCACCGCTAACGCAGCCACAACACGCTGTTGCACCAACTTTTCGACCTTTTGATGCGTTACTGGAAAGCTGGACGGAGTGGTCCCGCCAATTTGGATTCCATCTCGCCACCTACAGAATTCATGGTAATGAGCGGCAGCCATTTCTATTGTCTTCCGTCGGTGTGAATACGTACCGTGTGATCGTCAAATTATTTCCCCGACGCGACGTAGCAACTCTGTCCTACGAAGAAATTTTGTCTGCGTTAGATGCATATTTCAAAGAATCAGTCAATGTAGTTGCGAAAAGGTATGCCTTCTTTTGTACAAAACGTACGGCAGGTCAGACTAATCGGGAGTGGGTTGCAACCTTGCAAGGCCTTACCAGGGATTGTGCTTTTGAGTGTCAGTGTGGACTCACTTATTCAATACTATGGTACGTGATGCAATTGCACAGAACGTTTCTGATGTTCTTATAAGGGAACAGGTTTTGAAATTAGTCAATCCATCCCTAATAAGTGATGGACATATTGGATCGGCAGGACACACTTGACTTTGCTCAGGAATCATTTGAAACTTCGCCAGCAGTGTGTCAGGTCAACCGGCTCGCCGGGCGAGCTGCACGGAGCAGTAAACAGCCCTCGCGCCCGGCCGCGCCGCTGCCACCAGACTCTCAGCCACGTGTGCCGCGCAGGCAAGCTAATGCAGTGATCAAACCATGCCCGTGGTGTGCTACTAAACATTAGCGTGAGAATTGCCCGTCACGCCAAGCTATTTGCTTTTATTGTAATACGAAAGGACACGTTCAGAGTGTTTGCCAGAAAAAGCTCAGATCGGAAGCTCAAAACCGATCCAGGCCCTTTGCTTCGCGCTGGAATCGGAATCGAACCAAGGATACTCAGGCTTGCGAAACTTCGCCCATGGAAATTCATGTAGTTCTTTCCACTCCGCTCAGTGCCTCTCTCTCTAACAGTGACTGTGTTTGTCCCAAAAATAGTGTTCGTCGACATCGCCGGAACTCCCGTCGAGTAGCAAGTGATTATGTACCAGTGTCAGTTCACGTTGCACGAGACAGTCGCTCTTGTCGTCAGCAGGACAAACTTTTTGTAGACTTATACATTAACGGCAAAGTGATAGCATTCCAGCTCGATACCGGAGCTGCAGTTTCACTGATCAATCAAGACACTTACAAACTGCTGGTCACACCTCCGTTGCGTGCCGCAAATGTTAAATTACGTAGCTATTCAGGACAAAAGATCCCTATGTTAGGACAGTGCAGCCTTCTTGCAACATACAAAGAACAAACCAAACTTGTCATTTTACGTCCTTCATTCTTCTTCTGCAGTGAACTTGTTTTGTTTCGATTTATTTCAGTTGTTTAACTTGTCTATAGTAAATAAGGTCCTATCAGTGAACCAGACGGTGCATTCAGACAGTGTTCCTCGTCTATGTGAAGAATTTGCAGACACTTTTGCACCGGGACTTGGTTGCGCTAAGGACTATGAAGCACATTTGGAGCTGAAAGTAAACGCGCAACCGAAATTTTTCCGAGCGCGCAATGTTCCCCACGCATTGCACGATGAGGTTGCAAAAACATTACAAGATTTGGAATGACAAGGTGTCATTGAACGCGTGCAGGCTTCTCTCTGGGCATCACCCTTAGTAATTTTGCCAAAATCATCCGGAAAATTAAGACTTTGTGTGGATTTCAAGGCAACAGTGAATCCACAACTAGTGATTGCTACTTTTCCTTTACACCACCCGGAAGATCTTTTTGACAAACTGTGCCCGGGTAAATATTTTTCGAAGTTGGACCTCGCAGATGCGTATTTGCAAATACCGGTGGACGAAGAATCCCAGCGCGTTTTGGTGGTTAACACGCATCTTGGTTTGTATCGATTCAAACGACTGCCATTCGGGTGTGCATCCGCCCCTGAATTGTTTCAGCAATATCTACAAACTGTTTGTGCGTCGGTCCCTACTGCAGCAAATTATCTGGACGATATTGTGATCTCTGGAAAGACGGAAGAAGAACATTTGGTCAATCTCCGAACATTATTTCAGGTCTTGCGACAAAATGGTCTTCGCTTGTGAAAGGACAAATGTGTGTTTTTTGCTCGGGACTTACCATACTTGGGACATGTACTCAATGCCCAAGACATACATCCCAGTCCAACGCACCTTCGTGCCATACAAGACTTGCCATCGTCGCAGAATTTGAAGCAGCTACAGAGTGCGCTGGGAAAAATCAACTATATCATAAATATATTCCGCATGCCTCTTCCATTTCAGCTCCGCTTCATCGTTTACGCCGTAAAGGTGTTCCGTTCGTCTGGACGACGGAATGCGAACGCGCCTTTTGCCAGTTGAAATCGGCGTTGCTTTCCAATTCGCCATTCGATTCCTAGAAGCCCCTTTTGTTGATGGTGGATGCATCGGATTTCGGGATCGGTGCTGTGCTTGGCACAAAGATGGATCGCACGATCGCCCTGTTGCCTTTGCGTCCAAATTACTCTCGTCTGCTCAAAGAAATTATTCACAGATCGAGAAAGAAGCATTGGCTCTCGTATTTGGTGTTACAAAGTTTCAAGATTTCTTGTATGGTCGTCACTTTACCATAATCACAGACCACAAACCATTGACATCGCATTTTCATCCGACCAAGCCTGTACCTCCACATACAGCGCAGAAATTCATTCGCTGGTCTATTTTCCTCTCGCAGTACCGCTACGATATATTGTATCGGTCCACTGCTAAGCACGGAAACGCCAATGCATTGTCCCGCTTGCCTGTTACTGAGGATAGGGCATTCGATTCCTCCGAAATTGCTTGCATGTTCATTGATGCGGAAACCGATGACGTGGTCGAATCGTTTCCGATTCATTTTCGTCATATAGCTACAGCCACAGCTGCCGACCCTGTCCTTGCTCCCGTTCTGCGTTTTGTTGCTACGCAATGGCCCTTGTCCAATTCACGGATCGGGGACCCGTTGGTTCGCCGATTTTTTGCTCACCAGGAGAGACTTTTGGTACGACGTGGTGTTTTGCTGTTGCGTTCTGATGATGATCAGTCCAGGGTCGTGGTACCACGTTTGTTACAGTCCTCTGTCTTACAGCTTCTCCACCAAGGACATTGGGGTATAGTGAGAACGAAACAACTTGCTCGTCAGCACTGTACTTGGTTCGGAATCGATGCCGCGATTACGAATATGTGCTCTTCTTGCAGGTTGTGTGCCGAACAACAATCAGCGCCACCACGGAAATTATCTGCATGGCCAAAAGCCACTTCCCCTTGGCAATGCTTACACATCGATTTTGCTGGTTCATTCTGGAATGCTCGATGGTTGGTTGTGGTAGATTCATTCAGTAATTTTCCTTTTGTTGTCTGGATGTCTTCCACGACATCATCTGCCACCATCCAAGTGCTATCCACCATCTTTTGCATTGAAGGTCTTCCACAGACAATTGTTTCCGACAATGGCCCACAATTCATGTCTGCAGAATTTCAGTCATTCTGCAAGGCCAATGGTATTCAACATCTGATGTCCGCACCGTTTTCGCCACAGTCAAACGGCGCCACTGAACGATTGGTCAGGACTTTCAAGTCACAGATGTTGAAGTTGAAAGATTTGCATTCTTGGAAGGACACGTTATTGCTCTTTTTGTCCTCGTATTGCTCTTAGCCCCAAGATTGTCGCTCGCCAGCTGAGTTGCTCCACGGTCGTCATTATCGAACCTTAATGTCTTTGCTACATCCGCCACATCAGGTTCCTGTGCCTTGGCAGACATCTGCTTTTGCTCCAGGCGACGTTGTCTACTATCGCCACTATCGAGGTTCGCGGCGTTGGCTCGAAGGGCGCATTCTCCACTGCCCCGGCAGCGCTATGTATCTGGTTTTGGGGGCCTCTGGCGAGGTGCGTCGGCATCTCAATCAGCTGCGCCTCTGTCGTCGCATGGGATCTGCCGCTCGCCATCTGCTTTCAGCGACAGTGCCGTCCGGTCGGCGCCCCGGGGACCCATATACTCAGCCCCAGGTGTTACCGACACTGCCTTCCATTTTGCCCCATGGCGACTCGCCGCCGCCACCTCCGCCGCCTGTTCTCCCGCCGGCGACGCCTGCAGTGGACGTGTCGCTACAACCACCGGGCGCTTCCCTGGGTCACGCACCACCAATCACTTCCTGTGACCAGTTGTCCTCCGACATGAACCTCTTGCCCGTTCCGGACCATATGTCGTCTTCGCCGGCGGGTGCCCCGGCCCGATGGAGGTCGACCCTTCGGCACCTCCTGTCTCTCTATGGGCGCATACACCGCATGTTGGCGTGTACCCTGGAGCAGGTTTTCAGGCGTTTCCTAACTCCCCACAGTCCGAATGGCAGGGTGCGGGTGGCACAGCCTCGCCTGTTGTTAGGCTCCCCACCTCGTCACATACGTCAACATGCAGTCCTCCCCGCAGTGGGCGGAAGCCTTATGCCACAACCGTACGCCGATTTGCGGGGGAGGAATGTAGTGTCAACGCCAGACACCACACTTACTAGGTGGTAGCCTTTAAATCGGGCGTGGTCCGGTAGTATACGTCGGACCCGCGTGTCGCCACTATCAGTGATTGCAGACAGAGTGCCGCCACACGGCAGGTCTAGAGACTTCCTAGCACTCGCCCCAGTTGTACAGCTGACTTTGCTATTGATGGTTCACTGACTTCTATGCTCTCATTTTCCGAGACTTTAGTTAGCATAGCCTTCAGCTAAGTTATTTGCTACGACCCAGCAAGGCGCCAGTATCTGTACTATTGATATTGTGAATCATGTACCATAAAGAGCGAAGTTCTCCATTAATGGATTAAAGTTAAGTATTCCACCAGCTACGTCCATTTTTTCTCAATTCTAATTCCCTTGGCATGTTCCAGACCTCACGCCTGACTGCGTGAGATAAAACGCGTGCATTTTGGCCTCCTTTAGGTATACGGGTTGGCTCTCCTGCCAACCACAACAGTTTTCTTCACTGCTTGCTCAATAAACAGATTGAATAACATCGAGGAGAGGCTACAACCCTGTCTCACTCCCTTCCCAACCACTGCTTCCCTTTCATGCCCCTCAACTCCTATAACTGCCATTCGATTTCTATACAAATTGTAAATAGCCTTTCGCTCCCTGTATTTTACCCCTGCCATCTTCAGAATTTGAAAGAGAGTATTCCAGTCAACATTGTCAAAAGCTTTCTTTAAGTCTACAAATGCTAGAATTGTAGGTTACCTTTCCTTAATCTAGCTTCTAAGATAAGTCGTAGGGTCAGTATTGCCTCATGTGTTTCAATATTTCTATAAAATCCAAACTGATCTTCTCCGAGGTTGGCTTCTACTAGTTTTTCCATTCATCTGTATAGAATTCGCTTTAGTATTTTGCAACCGTGGCTTATTAAACTGATAGTTCGGCAATTTTCACATCTGTCAACACCTGCTTTCTTTAGGATTGGAATTATTATATTCTTCTTGAAGTCTGATGGTATTTCGCCTGTCTCATACATCTTGCTCACCAGATGGTAGAGTTTTGTCAGGGCTGGCTCTCTCAAGGCCGTCAGTAGTTCCAATGGAATGTTGTCTACTCCAGGGGCCTTGTTTCGACTCAGGTCTTTCAGTGCTCTGTCAAACTCTTCACACAGTATTGTATCTCCCATTTCGTCTTCTTCTACATCCTCTTCCATTTCCATAATATTGTCCTCAAGTACATCGCTCTTGTATAGACCCTCTATATACTCCTTCCATCTTCTGCTTTCCCTTCTTTGCTTAGAACTGGGTTTCCATCTGAGCTCTTGATATTCATACAAGTGGCTCTCTTTTCTCCAAAGGTCTCTTTAATTTTCCTGTAGGCAGTATCTATCTTACCCCTCGTGAGATGACCCTCTACATCCTTACGTTTGTCCTCTAGCCATCCCTGCTTAGCCATTTTGCACTTCATGTCGATCTCAGTCTTGAGATTTTTGTATTCCTTTTTGCCTGCTTCATTTACTGCATTTCTATATTTTCTCCTTTCATTAATTAAATTCAGTATTTCTTCTGTTACCGAAGGATTTCTACTAGCCCTCGTCTTTTTACCTTCTTGATCCTCTGCTGCTTTCACTACTTCTTCCCTCAAAGCTACCCATTCTTCTTCTACTGTATTTCTTTCCCCCATTCCTGTCAATTGTTCCCTTATGCTTTCCCTGAAACCCTGTACAAAATCTGGTTTAGTTAGTTTATCCAAGTCCCATCTCCTTGAATTCCCACCGTTTTGCAGTTTCTTCAGTTTTAATCTGCAGTTCATAGCTAATAGATTGTGGTCAGAGTCCACATCTGCCCCTGGAAACGTTTTACAATTTACAACCTGGTTCCTAAATCTCTGTCTTACCATTATATAACCTATCTGAAACCTGTCAGTATCTCCAGGCTTCTTCCATGTATATATGTATATATGTGTAAAATGTAATGCAGAAAAATATAGGCGATTCATACAATGATAAGACTTATTTTTATTGAAACCTACTACAACAACTCACCTATTGCGAGGATACAGAAGAATGAAACTTAAATTATTTACAATATGACTAAAATTTAAAACAAAAACTGTTTCTTATGGTCACTGCTCACTTCACTGTTTGATCATTTTATCCATATGTTCATCATTATTGCTGCCATACTCTACAGGATTCTTGATGTCTTTTGTTTTTGAGGTTTATACATGTGGGATTTGGTTTACTGAAGGTAACCATCGATAAAATGAGAGGTAATGTGGAGGAATATATTGCAAAAGTTCCAACATATGGTTTTTTTTTCAGCTCTTTAACATGTCAACGATCTGGATACAGGGGATCTTGAACATTATTGATCAAATGAGGATGCCTTCCTTTTGAATTTGATGTAATGTTGATCTCATAATATTCAGTGTCTTCCAGCAATGTTTCTTCATATTAAATAGAATTTTCTTGGTCTTTGCAGTATCTTAATCATTTCATTTGTAACCAGTTTACTTTACCCCCTTCAGTATTGGTCTTCCTGTTGAAAATTGAAGCTTCCAAGTTTTTGGTTCAAAGAAACTCTTCTCACTTCATCTCTGTTACCAAAAATGGATTTTCACGTTTGGCAAATGTTACCAAATCAATCCAACGTCCTGGACAAAACAAAAAAAATATCTTCCTTTAATGTTTCCATTTGATAACGCCAAAATCTGTATAATTTGGGAGGTAACTGTGTCCTGATACCATAAATCAGTGGTCAATGTAATCAGCTGCCATTCCTGGATCTTGCAAAAGTTTTTGCCATGATAAGTTTAGTTTGATATTTCTGTTTTGACCTGTGCAAGAATCTGAATACATGGCAATATGGTGATGATTTGAGGCATGTTGTTTAAGATGTTTAACATGTGCTCCAATTTCCTGTGATCTTCAAGATCCTTCTGTCTCATCCCACATGTACATGTAACCTTTAGAGTCATTAAAACTGTGCACTCATAGGTTATATATGTACATATTTAGTTTGTAATAGGCAACAGATGTGGGAAGTTCTGGGAAAGGTAAAGCTTTTTCCAGATCAAAAGTAAAAATGTAAACATCATCTCCCCCAAGCAACTTGTCTGAATTCAAAGAATCTCTTGCTTGTTGTCCTCACCAAAATTGAAGTTCTTGTGCAATCTTTGCCTTGTCCTTTTTGCAGCATCATTCTCAAAAGAAAGATGTTCTGCAGGGAAGCACACAGCTGGCTGGCATGTATCTTTGGATGGAGGGTTAAAATGTAAATTGAAATTAGTAGAAAACGTGATAATACATCTTTTCTTTGACAGTTTTGGTACCATCCTGTGCACATTTATCTACATAAAGGCTGTACATCTTTCTGATATTCAGATCAGACTGCAAATATCTCCTATTTTGTGCATCAGAGAGAGTAAAATTACTTTTATAAGAGGGAAATGATTCAATGTGTTCTTTCACTTTTGTCACATCAGTTTTATTTGTTGGCAGCCTATGGCCTCTTTTATCAATATATGCAGATGGTTCCGTACTATGCAATATTTTATAAAGACGAGCATCAATAACTTGAAATGTAACCAAAAACAACTTTTTACACGTACGAACTGACATCACTGTTACTGTCAAATAATATGTCAGAGTTTTCAGTTTAGGTGCCTTCAATGAGTTTCTTGGACGACATTGCTTCACCGTCATGTTGTGGATCAGTCCATGAAGATAGACATTTTACTTTGCATGATTGCCCAATTTATAAAAGGATTCAAATAATGATCGACATTCTGCAGGATTTACTAAATCAAAACACTTTCATGAACATTTACAGTTCACATATTTAAAGGATTTTGCAGGGGTATTACTCTCACTTCTGTTCACATAAGCTTTCCCAGAACATAGTTTAGCAGAACTAACTACCCTTTCCCATGAATATTGCTTCCTCTTCCGTTTTCTTCCTTTCTGAATCATCATATTTTTTTCATTGCTTTTATCATGGTTGTCTAACTGGTGATCATCTTCTTAAGTGACATCTACAAATAAATAATATATTTAGGAAGTCATTCAGTGCAACTCACCAAAGGATTCACAATTCAAAAAAAATTATTCCAAAACACATGTTCAGTGATGCTTGTAATGTAACATTCTGGTTGGAACGTTACAATATCAACACTAACAGAAGTCATTAGGCAGGGTAGAGCATACTAAGTTTTTGGGTGTACATATAGATGAGAATCGTAATTGGAAAATTCATATTTTGGATCTTCTAAAATGACTAGGTTCAGCAACCTTTGCAATCAGAGTAATTGCCAATTATGATAATACAGAAATTAGTAAGCTAACATACTTTGCATACTTTCACTCTCTGATGCCATATGGAATAATATTTTGGGGTAACTCAACATTTAGACAGAAAGTATTCACTGCTCAAAAAGAAAGTGGTTAGAATAATGTGTGGGGTTCATATCACAAATCTTTTAGGTATCTTTTTAAAAGATTGGGAATGATTACAACAGCCTCACAGTACATTTACCCACTAATGAAATTTGTTCTCAACAATGGGGACCAGTTTAAAAACAACAGTGACGTTTATGATTATAATACCAGAAAAAAGAAAGACTCACACTATCCTTTACTCAACCTATCTTTGGCACAGAAAGGGGTAAAATATGCTGCTATAAAAATTTTTGGCAAATTACAAGATGAAATAAAATATCTGACAGACAGCAGTAATAGCTTTAAAAATAAATTGAAATCATATCTCTTTGAGAACTCCTTCTATACCATAGATGAATTCCTGAATAGGAATAAATAAATCTATAAATATAGTATATGCATTTTGTGCCATTTAATGGAATGGGGTAAATCATAGAAAAATATAAATATTAATCTTTATGTGCATTTCTTTTGCACTTGACACATTCCACATCATAATGGCTACCATACTGTGCGATTGATCAATGGAACATGCCACCAACTAAGTAGCTAATATCAATAACAAGATAAACAATACACTAGTTTTGAGAAAGAAGCCTTTTCTGAGTGGTCACAAGAAATAGTAGTAGTAGTAGTAGTAGTAGTAGTAGTAGTAGTTGTAGTTTATTCATCCAGAGACAATGTACATTGCATGGATTTCATCAAAAACTACATAGTATATATATATATATATATATATATATATATATATATATATATATAAAAAATAGAAAAGAAACTTCCACATGGGAAAAATATATTAAAAACAAAGATTCCAAGACTTACCAAGCAGGAAAGCACCGGTAGATAGGCACCATGAATAACACACACACACACACACACACACACACACACACACACACACACACACACACACACACACAGACATATTTAAAGGCAAAGAGTAAGCTCGAAATTCTGTGTGTATGTTTGTGTGTTTTATTCATTGTGCCTATCTACCGGCGCTTTCCTGCTTGGTGAGTCTTGGAATCTTTGTTTTTAATAGTATATATATACACACACATATAGGGTGAACAATACTATACAAAATACAGATGTGCATAGTAGACTACATAACATCAGACCACATTGAAATAGCATGTACAACTCTGATTATTTACATTGATGTATGAGAAAGACTTTTTACATGGAATATACAGTTGATATTTAGATATAACACATACAATTCTAGCACTTTTGTACTTATTATTTATTTAGATCATAGCAACAGTCAGATAAAAATTACTATTGGCGCAGAGTACATAAATATAATTGTTTAGTATGAAGACACATTTTAGAGGTTAGAATGTACATACCTGAATCAGACGAATTATTATCATTGTCTGGTACATATTCAGAACTGCTCTCTGAAAACTGTCTACTTTCAATGAGTGGAGAGAACATCCTGATCTAAAAATCCCATATTGTATAACAGTAGCAGATTACTATGTCTAACAGTACACCAAGAATGTCAAGTTATGACTTACTCATCTCAGCAACTGAAAGATTGAATACTAAGGAATCTGTTAAGACATATAAGTCACTCACAGAAAAATGATGACTTACATTGTTTGGCTTCTGAGTCCTGCAATAGCCTATGTCTATCCTAATGTTAATCAGAGTATCATGTAAACATTTGAAGTAAGATATAGCCTATGTCAGACTGAATGTTCATTAGAGTAATGTGTAAAAATGTGAAGTACATCAGTCAGTTCCAGAGTTTTGGTAACAATGTTAAACAATGACATAACTTTTGTATAACAGTATAGATGCAGATTATGAGAAAACACTGACATTGTGATATGCCCTGCTGACAAAGCAAATGCCAGTGTGGACAAGATAATGTTGAGAAGATTCACTTTCTACAGCATATCCAGTCATATAAACATCTGTAATTTCCTTCCTGTGAGTCAAGTGGGCATATGTTAGGTGATTTCCCATTCAATCAAGATGATAATAGTCATAGGAGGCCCCAAAATATTAGTACAAGACCCCAAGAAATGACCATACAGATGAAATGATTATTTATTTATTATCTTTTCTCGCATATAGTCACCAACTGGTGACTTGCAAATGTCATAGCATTTTTATACAATTTTTGTACAAACAAAAGGAATTTGCAATTCACATGTACAAGAAGCCACTTACGGGTGAAGCATGTGGCAATATATGGTGTAGTACTTCATAATGCAACATACAGTTGTTACATAGTAAAGGTATTTGAATTTACGGAATGTTGCTACAAAAATAATATATATTACAATCACCTCTGAATAGTACATTGTTTAGATAGAAGAGTTAGGCCTACATTTAAGAATAGCTACGTTTTAATATCAGTATTCATTCAATGAGTACAAACATTTGAAGGTTAAGAATGATTTTAATTCCCTTTTGAATACTTTACCTCTGTGGCATCTTCTAGCACTTGGCAGTTTGTTAAACCATATCTGACCATTAATCCAAGGACTATGATCTGTTGTCTTTAGTTTAGTTCTGTTTCTGAAGAAGCAATCTTTTTGTCTTGTGTTATGGGTATGCACATCAGAGCACTTAGTTTCATTACTTTTATGGTCCACGAGGAATGTTATTAATTTGTATAGATACAAGGAATATACTGTTAGGTACTCATGTTGTACAAAGGGTTCCCTACATGAATCTCTGTATCCTAGTCAATGCATGGTCCTGATTGCTCTTTTCTGCAGTGTTCGGATTCTGTTCATGTCCCTATCAGCAGCACATCCCCATACCTCTATTCCATAATTAATATATGCAAATATTTTCTCATAATAAGCAGTTTTTAATGTTTGTTCAAAGACTAATTTTGATAGTTTGCTAATTAAATACAGTGAAATGTTGGTTTTATTGCATACAAAATTGATATCGTCTACCCATCTAAGATTTTCGTATAGATATGTTTCCAAAAATTTAAATTTGTCAGTGTCTACTTTTTTGATGCCACTTATATTATCAATACAGGTTTGGTATGAATTACCAAGTTTAAATGGTAATAGCTGCAATTTGCTAATATTGAATTTTAGACCTTGATCATGGAAGTACAGTAAGTAGTTATTTGAATTAAGCCGTCAGTTGCAGCCAATGTCAAGTCATTAGTTTGTTTGCAAAAGAACAAAAGTGAGGTATCATCTGCATAAGTTATTAATTGGGAGTACAGAGGTGCCTCTAAATCATTAATGTAGACCAGGAAATGGAAAGGCCCCAATTCAGAGCCCTGAGGTACACGTTGTTTTACTGTTTCATAGCTGGTTGGGAAATGTTTTATCTGATCACTAATTTCATAACTCAGCTTTGTACACTACTCACAACTGGTTAGATAAGTGATCAGTAGTTGTATGGATGTGGCATTTATATTGTAAGTTTCCAGTTTGCTTAGTAGTGGCTCATGGTTAAGTGAGTCAAATGCTTTAGTAAGGCCTAGAAATATCCCTGCTGTCTGCATTCCCTCATCCAGGGCATCATACTCCTTGTGGAGAAATTTGGTAATTGCCATAATGGTACTGTGGCGCTTTCTGAAGCCATGCTGTGTTTCTGCTAGTAAATTATTCTTTGTGATATAATCAATAAGTTGTGACAACAAAACAATTTCAAATATTTTACCAAAAATTGGTATTAGGGATATGGGCCTGAAGTTTGATAGCTCTTCTTTTGATCCTTTTTTATGCACAGGTTTAACTGTACTTTTCTTTAATATATTTGGAAATGTGTGCCCCCTGATACTACTGTTGATCATATGGGTAATTATTCCAACTAATACCTTACTGCATTTTTAATTATAATACTACTCAGTTCATCACAGCCAGATGAGTTGTTATTCTTTAAGTTATTTATTATTTTTCTTATTTCCTCCACACTCACTTCCTTAAATTCAAAAGCAGTTTCCAGCCTAGGGTAAAGCTTTACCATCCGAGTCAGACCTGTGTTGTTAACTAGATTCACAGCTGAAGATATAAAATATTCATTAAATATATTGCAGATTTTATTTGGATCATTAATATGGTTTCCTTCATGTTGGATTCTGTCAATTTGAGCATCTAACTTAGGGGTGGCTTTGCGATATCTATTTATTATATTCCATGAAGCCTTCCCTATATTTGTTGACTGAGCTATTTCTTTATCTAGGATCTGTTTTCTTAAATTTTAGAGCTGTTCCTGAAATTGTTTTTTTAGCTTAATTGTACTTATTCTTAAATATTTGCAATTTAATTGACTTATGTAGCACACTTAGATCCTGTCAAAGCATTCACAACAAGGTCCCAGAGTTTGAAGTATTCCTAAAAAGCAGTAGAGCTCATGTAAAATGGGACACACAAAATGGGCTAAACCTGACATTATAGTAGTGAGATTTTTGGAGTAAATGTGTGTTTGTATTGAAATGATAGAGTAATGAGAAATGGAGATGGTGTGTTTGTTGCAGGAGACTAGAAACTGAAGAATAACCAGTGCTCCAGCAGGGGCAGCTTGACCTCGGCCAGTTCTGACTGCTAGTAACATGCCATCCCTGCGGAAGTAGACATTATTTTTGCAAAGTGATTCCTAGAATTTTGATAATATTTTGATTATCCAGATCCTAGTTAAAAAGACTTTTTACTTTGCTTACTATATTTTTGATCCCCCTAGTTTCACTCTCTTCTTCTTTATAATTTGAAATGTAGCAACAGATTTTAATTTTTATTCTTACACACATCTATAAATGGTGGTGGAAGACAATGCTTCAGGCAGTCAGTAGTAATCATCCAAAAGTCAGCATATCTGTGTTACTGTTAAAGTCCCAGTTTAGCTATCAAAAAGTACCCATAGTGCTATAATCAGTCATGGGTGTGCAACAAAATGCACTTAATCTGCAGGTATCAAACATTACGTTAACATCATGTATTTATGAATCACTGTGTGGGAGACACATATATGTATCATATTTGTGTATCTTTGACCTAATCTGCCAGTGACTGAAGCACGAGTCTGTTCATTAATGAGTGTAACTTACTGATCTGGTTTAAATATTCAGAGTTTTGACTATTAAAAGCTGATCATCAGAACAGGGAAACTGTGTTTCAGTAAATGTGAAGGGCTGAAAACTATTTGCTGCCATGTAGTATATGTATTTTAACAAATTCCAATCCAACCCATTAATAGCAGGAGAGTGATCCATGATCACCAAAGGCCAATTACTAGTTCAGGTAAGTTCTGCTAACTACTCCATGCCTTATCAGTTAACCACAATACAAGACAAAAAGACAATAAAAGACAACAAAAAAGACAATAAAAGACGATAAAAAGTAATCACCACTAACACTCCTTACTTATTGAAGTAGTGTATAAAAATATAAACAAAATTAATTAAAAAAAATATTTTCCAATTTTATAACTGGTTACTGCGAGGAATACCATGTACATAATGCTTATTGTGTCATCATACAGAAAGTAAAACTGCCACCTGTGTCTGATTAATAGATACACTCCAAGCTTCTCACACAATTATTTTGGATAAATAATCTATTTTTCATCATTACATCTATTTCACCCAAGAAATAAAGCAACCCAGCACTTCACTGAGATTTCTACCATTTACCTTATCTCTTACTGAGAGTGTCAACCAAGTTATTAAATTATATACAAAGTGCCCAGAACATAAAGTATCCCCCCCTGCGGGTTCGGGGGTACGAATAGGCCCGCGGTATTCCTGCCTGTCGTAAGAGGCGACTAAAAGGAGTCTTCAAAGTTTTGGCCTTATGTGATGGTCCCCACTTGGGTTTGACCTGCCATTTTCAAAATTTCCGTTGTTAGTGCGTGCCATTTGGGGAAGGACGCCTTACGTGGTGTTTTTCTATTGGTCCATCGTGCACCTCCATATTGCATGCTATCTATTGTCGTGTGGAGGGATTTACACCCCATGTCTTCTGGGTTGCCTCCTCGTCTTGTGCGCAATCCCCTTCTTAGCGCCCACGGCAATTGTGGACCCTTTCAACACCTAAAATCCAGCACGGTAGCCAGTCCGTTGTGGTGGGGTCGTCATGTACCCTCTTGGTGGTAGCCCCCTGACCACGCAGGGATCGCACTACAGATGCCAGAGCTGTTTCCTCCCCATGCATGCCAAGGAGTATGTGCCCATCTTGTCTGGGGCACGGGGACTCCGGGCAATGGGATATCGGCCAGGTACCCGTTGCTTTGGCTGGGTGGCGCCCTTGGGGAGAGCCCTCGTTCGGAGTAGGTGGCATCTGGGCGGATGTGGCGCAATGAAGCGCAATAAATCTCAGCAAGCTGGTGGCCGCACTGCCACCAGCGTCTCTAAGCGAGGTAAAATTGAATTCGATGCTGCACAATATGATCCTCAGTCGTTCCCCTCGTTGGCTGCGCCATGGGAGGGACGCAGATCTTTTGCCAAGCAGGAGCCTTATGTACCACAATACCTTGTCTGCAGCAGAAGTGATGGTGACTCCTTTCTTTCGACAAAGCCTATGTTTTTTGTGGAACACCTAGAGGATAAGTTTGGGGAAGTGGCGGGTTTGTCTAAAATGAGGAATGGGTCCATCCTCCTCAAGACGGCCTCCCCAGCCCAGTCACGGGCGTTGCTCTTGTGTGATAAGCTGGGAGATGTCCCTGTTACAGTCACTCCCCACAGTAGCTTAAATATGGTCCAGGGGATTATTTACCATCGCGACCTCTTGTTACAGTCCGATGACGAGCTGAGAGCTGACTTGGAACGACGTGGTGTGCATTTTGTCCGTCGTGTGCACAGAGGACCCAAGACCAACAGGGTGGCCACCGGTGCCTTTATCTTGGCCTTCGAGGGTGCTGTATTGCCTGAGAAGGTCAAGGTAATGGTTTACCGTTGTGACGTCAAGCCATACGTCCCTCCCCCGATGCGGTGCTTCCAGTGCTGGAAGTTTGGGCATATGTCCTCCCGTTGCCCATCCAGTGCCACATGTCGAGATTGCGGACGCCCCTCCCATCCCGATTCTCCATGTGCGCCTCCGCCTGTCTGTGTCAACTGTGGGGAACACCACTCTCCATGCTCGCCGGACTGCCCCGTTCTTCATAAGGAGCGGAAGATTATGGAATTTAAGACCCTGGACCGGCTTACTTATCGCGAGGCAAAACTGAAATTTGAAAGGTTGCATCCTGTCCCTCTTCAAACTTCTTATGCTGCAGCTACGTTATCGTCGCCCTCGCGGGCGGCAGTTGTCGCCTCCTCTGTGCCGCCTTCAGTTGGCCCTCGGGGCCGTCCATCTCTGTCTGCCCCCCTTGTGTCTGGGGGCAAGCCTTCCTCTGTTGCCCCCTTAGCAGTTGGGGGCAAACCCCCTTCTGTCACTCCCCCCGCACATGCTTCAGGAGTGACATCTGCTCCAAAACCAGGGGGCTCGATCCCTCCCCCTCCCCCTCCCCCTCCCCCTTCTCTGCCGGCGTCGTCTCCGCCGGCGTCGTCTCTGCCGGCTCCTCTCTCGCGGAAGGGGTCCCTCGGGGCCCTCCCTTCTTCCGTTTCTTCTGCTACCCCGCCGGATGTCAGCCAGTGGCTGAAGGTTCATCCACCTGCTGGTCGTAGGGCTTCTGCGTCGTCGTCAGCCTCCGACGCTCCTTCAGAGAAACTCTCCCAGCCCTCTAAGCCAAAGGACAGACGCGAGAAGAAGGACCGGAACGTGTCCAAGAAGAAGGACGGTCCGGCAGTTTCAGTACCGCCTGCTGTCAATAGCTCTGGCTCTGGGGATGCGGTGGAGATCCTCGCCTCTGCCGCGGATCTCGCCCTCACGGAACCCTCGGGGACGTCTCCTATGGACACAGCTGACTCTCGCTCGGTGGCGGCCGTTGACTCTGCGGCGCCGTCTGCCTCTTAGTGGACTTAACGCCCTCCCAGTCCCTTCCTGCTTCCATTCTCCAGTGGAATTGCGGCGGTTATTTCCGCCACCTGCCTGAGCTCCGGATGCTTTTGAGTGTTTCCCCTGTTCTGTGCATTGCTCTTCAGGAAACTTGGTTTCCAGCAATGCGGACCCCTGCCCTTCGCGGTTATCGGGGATACTATAAGAACCGCGCTGACTGTCAACGAGCTTCAGGTGGAGTTTGCCTCTTTGTTCACCACTCTGTCTGTAGCTCACCAGTACCCCTTCTGACGCCTTTAGAGGCAGTCGCTGTCAGGATTGAGCTCTCGCCGGCTATTACTGTTTGCTCTGTTTACATTCCTCCATATGGGCAACTCCCCCGACATGTCTTGGCTGCGCTGCTGGCTCAACTCCCGCCGCCATTGCTGCTTCTGGGCGATTTCAATGCCCACAACCCTCTATGGGGTGGGACTGTCTCCGATGACCGTGGTCGCGCTGTGGAGCATGTGTTGGCTCAGCTCGACCTTAGCCTATTGAACACCGGTGCTCCCACGCATTTCAGTGTGGCCCATGGCTCGTTCTCGGCCATCGATCTCTCTCTTTGCAGCCCCGGACTTCTCCCATCCCTTCACTGGAGAGTGCATCCTGACCTGTGTGGTAGTGACCATTTTCCCATCTATTTGTCACTGCCCCAGTGTCATTCTTCTGGGCGCCTGCCCCGCTGGGCTCTCAACAGGGCTGACTGGCCGGCTTTTACTTCCGCTGCCACCATTGCTTCTCTCCCACAGGGTGACATTGACGAGGTGGTCCGTGTCTTGACCTCGTCAATTATTTCTGCGGCCGAGACTGCCATCCCTCGCTCTTCTGGACTCCCTCGGAGGAAGTCTGTCCCCTGGTGGTCGCCGGAGATTGCTGAGGCTATTCGCGACCGTAGGCGGGCTCTCCAGCGTCATAAGCGGCACCCGTCTCTGGAGACCCTCATCGCCTTTAAGAAGCTCCGTGCCTTGGCCCGTCGTCTTATTGCACGGCGTAAGCAGGAATGCTGGGAGAGGTACATTTCATCCTTGGGCTCCCGTGTCTCCCCGTCGCTCGTGTGGTCCCGCATCCGGCGGATTTATGGATACCAGACCCCTATGGGTGTCCCTGGAATCTCCCTGGATGGCGCTGTCTGCACGGACGCCGCCACAATTGCTGACCACCTTGCCACGCACTTTGCTACGAGCTCTGCGACTGCAACTTACCCTCCTGCCTTTCGCTCTCTAAAGGAGCGCGCCGAGCGGACGCCGTTATCGTTCCACACACGTCGTTCTGAAAAATACAATGCTCCTTTCAGCGAGAGGGAATTCCTTGCTGCCCTCGCCAATTGCCCTGATACAGCGCCAGGACCGGACTGCATCCACGCGCAGATGCTGAAGCATCTCTCCAGGGACTGCCAGAGACACATCCTCAACATCTTTAACCGCATTTGGAGCGAGAGCGTGTTCCCGTCGCAATGGCGAGAGGGTGTTATCGTTCCCATCTTGAAGCCCGGTGCGGACCCTCTGGTGGTGGACGGCTATCGCCCCATTACACTAACCAACGTTTTGTGCAAATTGCTCGAACGTGTGGTGGGGCGGCGTTTGTGTTGGGTCCTTGAGTCGCGCGGTCTCCTCGCTCCATCCCAGGGTGGCTTCCGTCAGGGCCGGTCTGCTGCGGACAATTTGGTGCGGCTGGAATCTGCTATCCGTACGGCCTTTTCCCGCCGTCAGCATCTCGTTGCTGTATTTTTTGATCTGCGGAAGGCATATGACACAACATGGAGGCATCACATCCTTGCTACGTTGCGCGAGTGGGGTCTTCGTGGTCAGCTTCCAGCTTTTCTTCAAAACTTTTTATTGCGCCGCTCTTTCCGGGTGCAAGTCGGTGCCGCCTCTAGTTCATCTTATATACAGGAAAATGGGGTCCCGCAGGGCTCGGTATTGAGCGTTTCCTTATTTCTAGTGGCCATTAATGGTCTGGCTGCAGCTGTGGGGTCGTCGGTGTCTCCTTCTTTGTATGCCGACGACTTCTGCATCTCATTTAGCTCAACGACTACGGGAGTCGCCGAACGCAGGCTGCAAGCAGCCGTTCGCAAGGCGGCATCATGGGCTCTGACTCATGGATTTCAGTTCTCTGCGGCCAAGACTCGAGTTATGCACTTCTGCAGGCGTCGGACGGTCCACCCTCATCCGGAACTTTACCTCGACGGTCACCTACTTGAAGTGGTGGACACTAGCCGCTTCTTAGGACTCGTCTTTGATGCCCGGCTCACATGGGTACCTCATATTACTCAGCTGAAGCAAAAGTGCTGGCAGCACCTCAACGCCCTCCGCTGCCTGAGCCATGCGTCTTGGGGTGCAGATCGCAGCACGCTGTTGCGATTGTACAGAGCCCTTGTGCAGTCCAGGCTTGATTATGGGAGCCTGGCCTATGGGTCTGCATCGCCCTCAGTGTTGACGTTGTTGGACCCCATACACCACTGTGGGGTTCGGCTTGCAACTGGTGCTTTCCGTACGAGCCCCGTGGATAGTCTGCTGGTGGAGGCCGGGGTTCCCCCGCTGCGGATTCGCCGCCACCGACTGCTCGCCGACTATGCTGTCCATGTGCATTGCTCACCGGGCCATCCCAATCATCGCCTGCTTTTCCCTGCCAGGGTCCTCCCTCTGCCCGACCGGCGACCTAGGTCTGGGCTTTCCATTGCTGTCCGTGTCCAGTCCCTGCTGTCGGAACTGGGGTCGTTCCCTCTTCTGCCGCCCTTCCGGGCCTGTGCACCCACGCCTCCCTGGTGTATGACCCGTCCGTCCGTCCGCCTGGACTTGGCACGGGAACCCAAGGACTCGGTTCCGCATGTGGCCCTCCGTCACCGTTTTCTTGCGCTCGTCGCCTCGTTTTCAGGCTGTGAGCCTGTCTACACTGATGGTTCCCTGGTGGATGGTCGTCCTGCCTACGCTTTTGCTCACGCTGCCCATGTTGAACAGCGCTCCTTGCCGGCTGGCTGCAGTATTTTTACTGCAGAGCTGGTGGCCATATTGCGCGCTCTTGAGCATATGCGTTCCTGCTCAGGTACGTCCATCGTCATCTGCAGTGACTCCCTGAGCAGCCTCCAGGCTATCGACCGCTGCTATACCTCTTGTCCTCTGGTATCCTTTATTCAGGAGTCTGTTTTTGCCATTACCCGCTCTGGTCGTTCGGTGGTCTTTGTTTGGACGCCAGGTCACGTTGGCATCCCGGGGAATGAACGTGTCGACAGGCTGGCCAAAGGGGCGGTCGACGCCCCCACTTTGGCGATCGGCCTCCCGGCTCGTGATTTGCAGCTGGCGTTGCGCCGTAAGGTGCTTCAGATGTGGCGTGACGAGTGGCGTAGCCTGACTTCTCCGAATAAACTGCGGGCTGTCAAGGAGACGACCGATGTGTGGCAGTCCTCCCTGCGGGCTTCTCGCAGGGACTCTGTCGTCCTGTGTCGGCTCCGCATCGGCCATACCTACCTGACGCACGGACATCTTTTGCGTCAGGAGGATCCCCCCCTGTGTCAGTGTGGGTCCCGGTTGACGGTCGCCCACATTTTGTTGGAGTGTCCCTGCCTGCGCATCCTCCGGCAGACTTTTAATCTCCCGGGCACGTTGCCTTTGGTTTTATGCGACGATGCCTCCATGGCTGACGACGTTTTAAATTTTATCCGTGGTAGTCCTTTTTATGGTTCCATTTAGGGGGGACCTGTCCCTTTCCCTTTCTGTGTATCTTGTCCTCGAGTGTCTCATTGGTTGCAGATTTTAATGTGTGTATTCGGATGGTTGACTCTTTCCCAATTTTTGTACCCATGGTCAGTCAACCAGTCTCCGACCCTCTTATTTTCTTCCGTTTCTTTCTGTCCAGTGTTCGTCTGTACTCTTCTTGTCTCTAGTGTTCGCTGACACATTGGTGTTCTTTCAGTGACTGGGGGGAGGGGCGTCTCCCCCCCCTTGGGGTTTTACCTGTTCCGTAAATTTTGTTTCGCCGGTTTTTTGGAATGGGGGACTGATGACCTTAGCTGTTTAGTCCCCCTTAAACATCCCAACAACAACAACAACAACAACATAAAGTATCATCCAAATACTCATTCAGATTTAAATATTATTTAAAGCAATGACTAAGATAATGATATATTTTAGTATCTTTTTAAGAGTCAGAATTTAAGTGCTCTGAGCTCCTTCTAACATTAGTTATTAAAAGCTGACTAAAATTTGTCAAATGACTTGTAATTATTCCGGTGAGATCTCTAATGTGAAGTCTCTCTCTTCTAAAAATTAGCTGAAGCTGAATAAGGGTTGCAACCCGGAATTTAAGTTGAACTATTTGTATAGTTTGTCTCAAGTGAGCCACCAATATTAGGATCCTAAAATGAAAAACCCCTGCAAATGTTAATTTACCTGCATAAAAATCATGACTAGATCCCTATGATAAGCAACTAACTTTGATGATAATATCTGGTCATTATGGGCATTACTCACTTCCAGAGAATACTATATGATAAAATGAAGAATAACAGTGTCCCAATTCCATGCAGCAATTAATGAAAATAACTGCACACTGCACTCAATTACTGGAAACAAAATTTAGATCAATGTTATGCCTCAGAATGAAATTCCAGGTTGATGTGAAAAATTTTAAAGTTTACTCTAACAGGGGCCAGGGCCAGAGAGGAAATTAAGGGATGCTAGTACACAAAAACCTAGACTGGATTGTCAACCTGGAAGAAGAGCCAATAGTGCATGCAGCAAGAGCAAGCCACTGAAATAAATTGCCACACACCACCTGAGCTGGAGGACAAAGGTGCCAATGCAGAAATTAACCTGATGGATAAAGGAGGATAATGTCATTCTGTTGACAGCACACACTAAAGCAACAACACTTAAGTCATATGCAAGAATGGCTTTCAGTGTACTGATGCTGCAGGAATAATTGAACTGGAAGTATGAAGAGCAGAGTTGAGATGCTGTGGCACAGTGTTGAGCAATGACTGGGTCAGAAAACTAGGGCAAATTAAGTCATTTTTGCCACACGATAACGTCATTGGTGTAAACTGACTGGTAAAAATACTCTGGCTTCCACAGTTTAATTCTCAGTTTGAAATTAACCAGTCTTGAGGTGGGACTGTGAAACTCAAACTGCAGCCCACCTAGATGATTACAATTTACTATGCAAAAGTGGGCCCAGGCCGAAGGACTTAGTTGCCATTGGCTGCTGCTATCTCCCTTCTGCCTTCATTGATGGGAAGATTTGGATGCCTTGTAACACCAGACTTCATGGATGGTTAGCTAATGGTACTTGGTAGAGAGGCAGTGCAGGGACACTGGTGAAGAGTAGCTGTCTTTTTCTTACCAAAGTAAATGCTTAAGAGCAAAATCATGTTTGCTCTTCATTTAATGGAACTATAGTATACTAAACTTTTAATTATATCACTCTGTTGCCTTGTAAAAGTGTTACTGCAAAGTAATGATCCACTTGAAGCATTAAACAGTGTAGCTGTATCAGATCCCTGCCAACTACTTATCTGATTACTAATTGTCTTGTAGATATCTGCTTCACTGTGGGATTGTGCTGTTAACTCAGAATCTGGCTCATTTTCTTACATGGATCAAAGATTTTTCCTGGCCTAGTTCACTATTTTATATTACTGCTGCTCACTTGGACATATGACAATACAACTTATTGCTGTTTTAGCTGAAGCAGTAATGAAGGAATAGGTGTGGGCTCACAACTGTAAAATAACAATGGAATGTTAAAAGACAATGTTATTCATAATTTGTGCACTTCATACATAGGTGTGGCCACTTGAGGGTTAAAAGAATAGTTGACTAAGCACTGGATACACATGTATGCATGTTAAACATAGCATGAGGATGTAGACAGAGTGATGATGAATGAAATGCATTTGGCTGTCAAAGCACAGTCAGTGAAGACTTAAGTAACTACTGTAACAGCAAAAATATGTAATATTGAAAGGGCTCTCGCAAAACTCAAGAAAATCCTGGTCATATGTTAAGGATGTCAGCAGCATTAAACGTAGTGTGCAGAGATTCGTGGATGATAAAGGAACTGAAATTGAGGGCTAGCAAAGCAAAAGCAGAAGTGTTAAATCCTGTTTTCAAATGTTCAGTTACTAAGGAAGACACAGAAGTTCTCCTGCAGTTTACTTCTCACATTACTGCATAAATGAGTGATATGTATATGTATATAGATGTGGATGTGAGTGTCAATAGTGTTGAGAAGCAGCTGATGTCACTAAAATTGAACAAAGTTCTTGGGCTCGATGGAATCTCATTCAGTCTCTACTGAATTATAATGGCTGGATTAGTTCCCATTTTAACTATAATATACTGTAAATTCCTTGAACCAACAACTACCCATTGGTGGGAAGAAAGCACAGGTCACACACTTCTAGAAGAAGGATAATGGAAGTGACCAACAGAACTACCATCTAGTCTCAATGGAGTCCATCTTCTGTAGAATCTGAAGTGGCTCTTTTCTTATAAACTGACTAATCTTCCAGATTGTCAGAGTATCACAAAGTTTCAAATGGAAGGATCCAGTCCAAAGTGATAAAAATGGAGAGTGTAACTATTCTCATTGGTATTTGAAACGATTGTAAGTGTTGATTATTTTTACTTCAAATAAAATGATACTCGGTGACTTTAATTCAGTGAATGAAAATTAGCTTCAGGTGAAAAAGTCATTGATAGTTAATGGTGCACTTGATGGCACATGACCGTGAAAGTAGTTACCATTTGTACATAAGAATTATTTTGTGGAAAGTTGATCAGACTCTGAATTATTGTGCAGGCTTGGCGTTTTAATAATAAAATAACTAATGGTGGAGTGCTTAAGGCACTTGACCACTGTGTCACCAAACAAATTGACCTCAACTTAATTTTTATGGCCAGAAATTAACTGCATGATTCAACTGGAAAAAAAAAACAGAGAATGTCACGTAAGTACAACCAAAAGAAATAGCTCTTTACTCTTCATTCAATAGAATTGACATAAACTTGCAAACATTTTAGCTGTAATAATATTAGGAAGTGTTACATGGCAGTCCACAAACAGGAATATCTTTTGAGACTGTCATTACCATGTTCGTTCAGGATTATTTAATCAGGCACAAGAATTCACCCCTCTGCCTTTATCAAAAGATATGTTATACAGGCCCTTCGAATGGTGAAGGCAGTGTTCATTACTGCAACTTTGCTTCCACCATTCCACTACATATTATTCACTCCAGTTGTTACCCAAAACTTTAATCATCAGAGTCTTTCCTTGGCATGATCTTCATCTCAGCTATTTGTTACAGATCTGTTCCAATCTATGCTTGGTAACTAAAAATCAAAGTGTATTGTTAAAGTCTTAATTACTCTGTCAGTGCTCACATT
The DNA here is from genome assembly GCF_023897955.1 of Schistocerca gregaria. Classification (NCBI taxonomy): domain Eukaryota; kingdom Metazoa; phylum Arthropoda; class Insecta; order Orthoptera; family Acrididae; genus Schistocerca; species Schistocerca gregaria. The sequence goes on from NC_064923.1 coordinate 491,877,026, forward strand.
CATATTTAACATGTTTTTCCTTCCATTCAGATGAAGATCATGGGAAACTTGAGCTGAGTGCCAGGACAGAGCCTTCAGACTTTATCATCATTCATGATTGTAAGCATTATGGATGATGATCTACAGGATGTGTACACCACAGGAAGTTTGGAGTTTATTTTGCATACAGTTGATATGGAACTGAAGGTCCTCAAAAACCAGTTTAAGTGTGCAGTTTATAGATAAAGTTCATATGCCTCATACAAGATTAGTAAAAGAGCAGAGATTTCTCTGAATGCAGCATCCAACAAATTATGATTTTACCCATGAGAAGTGAACATACAACTGTGGTCAACATGTTTTATCTGAGAATAAATAACTAAATTCTTTGGAGTTCTTTAAATTACATCAGTTTTTACAAAGACAGCATTTGTACACACAGTGTAAAACGAAAAAGTTTTTTTTCTGTTTATAGGTGGGATGAGTTCAGGTTTTACAAGAGCCATGTATTTTTTGTTAGTTTCATATTTCATTCTAATTTATCAATGTACAGAGTGAAGAAACACATGTTAGTCCATATGTTAGGGTAATTGGGTTAAAAAGTTTGGACATATTAAATGGTAGATGTCAACGTGTGAACTTTTAGGTTGATGAGATGATCCTGACCCCAGGAAAGAAGGAGGTGTTGGTCATCTGTGGCACGGCCCATTGTAGAAGGGTAGGGTCACAGAGAGCCAGGCTGTTGAAGTACTATAAGGTGACAGGCCTCAGGATAGGTAGGTTTATTTCAAGGAGACATCAGACAGCCCATCAGATATGAATTACATTATTTTATCAATAACACATAATACAAGACTTACATAAAGTTGTTCCAACATAAAACCCTTATTAACACATACACAAAATTTACATAAGCTTATAAACAAACTGTTATTTCATAGCAAAATCCTAATCTTGTGAGACTGTGACTGGGGTGGTCAGTGAAACTCATGGGAATCCCTCTTGTTTAGGCTAAGATCAGTGTCCAGTGGTACAACACTGAAAGGAATCAAACATAATGAAAACCTCAGACAGGTAGGTACTAAAGATGTTAAAATATCACAAGACTCTTAAAAACGTACAGTGAAAAGCAATGTTAGTGTGTTGCATCAGAACATCAGGGGATTCAAAGACAAAGTAGATGAAATTCTTGTTTGTTTGGAAGATTTAGAAACAGAGAATGCAATAGATGTACTATGGCTGCCTGAACATCATATAGTAACAGGTATAGAAAAGGTAAATGTAACTGGGTATAAGCTTTCAGTACATCTAAATAGAGACAATATCAAAAAAGGAGGAGTTGCCATGTACATTAAAAGTTATCATAGTGTGAAAAATTTAGAACTAAAAAATTTTGTGTAGAGCAACACAATGAGTTTAAACTAAATAATAGCAATTTTATAATTGTAACTGTGTATATATTCCCACTGGGAAATTTTCAAGTGTTTCTGAAAAACTTGGATGTCTTGCTATGGTGTTAGACAAGCAAATTATTTCTTGGCAGATTTCAATTTAGTTTTTCTGAAAACGTGTTATGAAGAATGATATTGAGTATTACTCAGTTCTTTCAATTTCTCTAGGGAACGGGAGAAGCAGAGAAGGTCTTTAACAAGTCCTAATTGAATTTGTGAGTGGGGCAAAAGGTGAGACCTTTGGAAGGGACTGCTATTTCTGCGGGGCTAAGGCTTTTGGAGGAAAGGTCCATGACTGTGTTTTGGGTCTGCTTAGGTTCTGGATTCTGTGTGGGGGTGGGAGGGAGTTTTCAAGTGTGGGGTAAATGTAGTAGGTCTGTGAGAAAGGGTTTGTCAGCTACGAGTGGATGTGGGGGAGATTTGGAGGTTGTTGTAGAGGTGGTGGACTTTCGTAGCCCAAGGCAGGAGTAGGAAGTGAGCATGCTGGAGAGATTTTTGAGGTGCCATTGTACAAGTTGCTCTAGTTCCTGGAGGGCAAGAGTTTCAATGTGTGTTATGGGATCCAGGAACTTGGGATTGCATAGCAGGAGAATTTTATGAATGGAGAGAAGATCTTGCATGGAGGTTTGGGTCTGATTGATATGGTTTTGCAGAACTATGTTGGTGAAGGCTAAGGTCTGGCAGAATCTAAACAGATGTAGGTAATTGTGGAAGGAAGTGTGGCAGCTGGAGGTGGGTAATTTGATGGCAAGGCCATTTGTAGGGATTCCATGGGCCAAGCAACAATGCAGGATCAGTATGTGGGACTGGGTTCTGTCTAGGCATAAGCAAAATTTTCTGTATAGATACAGGTGGAAGGAGCAACCAACCATGGTGGTGGAAAAATTGCCTAAAAATACATAGATAACATAGAATTACATCCAAAAAAATTCTCAAAAATACCTTCAAACACATTTGAAAAATCATGAAAAAATGAAAAGGATGAAAAAGGGGGAAACAAGATGAAATCTGAGGGGGTAGGCCAGTAGTGAAGGTGAAAACCAACAGAAATTGGCATCAAGCCACAATGAGATCAAAGAAAAATTTAAAAAAAAATGTAATGTGGGTTGCAGGTCTATGAGTGGATAAGTGTGAAGAAGAACAGCAGATATGAGTCGATTAGATGAAATTAGTAACTGTGAACTGGAATAAAGAGGGGAAGGAGTGAGGGGATGGGGGGAGGGGGTAGGGAGGAATTGGCAGGATAGATAGAAGTTTGTGTGGCACAGGAAATATGTGGAAATAACACACAAAGATATGGGAGGGTGACACAGAGGGAGTGATCAACATGAAGGTATAGTATTAATGATATCGGAGAGAGTAATGTGGATCTGCACCAATAAACAGTATGGTCTTGTAGCCATCTATTGTGCATGGCTGAGACAGTTGATACAGTGTGGCTCATAAGTAGAACATGCAGTATGCAGTATGCAGTGCAGTTTTTAAGGTAACAGGAGAAACACATTAAAGGAGGAGACACACACACACACACACACACACACACACACACACACACACACACACACACACACACACACACACACACACACACACAGAGTCTCTGGCACCTGGAGCCAGACTGCAAGCAGCAGCACATTATGGGAAAGGCAACAGGGTGAGTTAAGGAGGAGGCTGGGTTAGCAGTGGGAGGAATGGCAATTAAGTGCTGCTGGGAGCATGCAGGTGTGAGGGGGAGAGTAGGACAGTGCAACACAGCTAGGTGCAGTCAGGACATAAGACAGAGGGCATGCGAGAGAGGCAGGGGGCAGCGGAAAAGGAGAGAAGTAAAAAGACTGGGGACATTAGTGGAATAGAGGGCTGTGTAGTGCTGGAATTGGAACAGGGAGGGAGCTAGATGGGTAAGGACAATGACTAATGAAGGTTGAGGCCAGTAGGGTTACAGGAACATAGAATATATTACAGGGAGAGTTCCCACCTGGACAATTCAGAAAAGATGGTATTGGCTGAATCCTGATGGCACAGGCTGTGAAACAGTCATTGAAATGGAGGACATGATGTTGGGCAGTGTTCTCAGCAACAGGGTGGTCCAGTTGTTTTTTGGCTACAGTTTGTCAGTGGCCATTCATGCAGACAGACAGCTTGTTGGTTGTCATGCCTACGTAGAGTTTCTAAATGACAATTCCTTTTACTGACTAGATGAATTTTTGGACATAAATTAGTAATCTTACAACTACAAGAAATCATTGAACTGTGCATGTAAAGAAATCTTTTGTTAAATTGACTTATTACATGTCAATATGAAGTCATATTCAACATATATGGAACAAATATTAATCTAATCTAATCTGATCTTAAATACCACAAATAGATCTTTGGTTTTATTGGGATTCTTTTCCTTTTGTCTTAGTATTGCACATATGTTTATTACCTGTGCATTTTCATATACTAATTTAAATTGTCTGTTTTTCATGACCAGTACAGTATTTTACAGGCAAGTCTCGTAAATGTCAATGTCCACTACATGCATCTTGTGAGTGTCTTTATAGGGCTAAGTTTCAACCCTGGCACTGCACAATTGCAGTCCGCAATGATCACACAGCCAGTGTTCCACATCGACAGTCAGGTACAGTGCAGTGAATATTATTGCCTTCAGTGAGTGAGGATGCAGTGGCTGTTTACTGTGCTCTCACATTGGCCTTGGGTGTGCTTTCTTACAACAAACGGTTCATCAGACTCATCTGAAGATGACTTCTCTCAGTGGATCATGAATGTAAACATATCTTAATGCAAACTTGAACAAAGTGTGTGAGAAATCACAGTGTACTTATTTAGGCACGAGACTTGCCATCAGTGTCAGCAGTTTGTAGTATCACTTGGAAGAGTGTCTTAAACATCCACTGTGCAGTCATAAGTACAAGCACTTCTCCATAGAGTCTATAGTATCACAGCCTTTCTCATTCTTTTCATATTTTAATATTGACCCCATGAATTCCTCATGATATAAAGTATAACTAAAAATATTTGCGTTGTATTTACACATTTCATAGGAGAGAACTCTGGTCCACAATGATTCACAAATTTATAAACGTGACATTTTGGCTTCAACTTGACAGACAGGTACACTGTCAAGAAGTTATTGTGTTTACTGAGGGTTATGTTATCATTTGTTTATTTTCAAAAGTATATGTCTCTGTGCATACTACAACTGTTTCAGAATACATGAAGAAGACTTCATTTAGCACAAAGGTAGGTAGGTAGGTAGGTAGGTAGGTAGGTAGGTAGGTAGCAGTGAGGTCATTGGTCACATAGTGCAAAGGGAAAATCAACTGTGAGCTTAAGACTGACTGAAATAACTATTTGCTAGTTATGAAGTAGTGTCAGTTTCACAGTCCTTAAAGTCTTATATTGCTGCTCTAGGTCTATAAACATTCACAGGTATCAACTTGGAAATGGCTCCTATTCAAAAGTCAGATATACAAAAGTCTAAAAATTCTGAAGCATGTACCTATACTACATTATGCTTGTACTTTCCTTTAGGATCAGTTATTTCCATCATGATAGTAGAAATATTTCTTTTACTGTGTACCAGTCATTATGCTTGGAGCACAGCTATTATACCACATACATGATACAAGGTTAGACCCTTGTCTTCACTGTACTAACATCTAAGTGGGTGTCAGTCACTATCTTACTAAGAAATATGCCTGTTACTTAAAACTTACGGCAGAAAAAAAATATTGTTTGTGTTTTGATGGTGTTAATTGGTTAATTTTAGATGGTATCACCCAATACTGTTTCACTTGCATTCTGTACCATGCGTCACAGTGTTCTGTTAAAGGATTACCTCTTTTATGACAAATCTGGCTTAAATGTAATGCCATTTGCCATGCAGAATTTTGTGGATGCCTATGCAGACTTCTCTGGAGCATCTTCTCTGTTGCAGGAAATTGCCAAACTTTCCAACTAACAACGTATACCAAATTATCAAATGATGGCTGAACACATATTTTCACTTTCAGCCATCCATTTCCAGATGTTTATTGCGTAACTACATTTACAATTAAATCCATTAAAATTCTTTCTCGATGAGAACTCAAATGAGAGTGCTGCTGATCTAACAGTAATGCAAAAGCTTTCTTACATTAAAATAAAAAAAAACATCATTTGTTTTTCTCCTAAGACATTCCATAATCCCATTTCTTCTTTGCATGTCTTCTGGACCTGTGGACTGCATACCAGATGTCCAGCAAACAGTTAGTTTTCTCTTGGCTTCCATGCACTGCAGCTACATATTTTTTCATATGCCCTCTCTGTGGGAATATAGACACAGTACACACAGTAGGTTTGTTGATATTTGATCCCCCTACTTTACTTAAACATTGCAAAAATCTTTAGCTGACTCAACAGTTCTTCATATATTGTACTTGAACCACTATGTCCTGTTACACTACCAACTGTATGGAAATTCACATAGTGAAGTATACCGTTCTTTGACTTAATACTCATTTGTGCTTTGCCTAAGTGATCACATGAATGTATTGTTAATCTCTGCATTCCACCCACTATCTTCAAATTCTTATTGATGTCTGTGGTTCAGTGAACTAACTTCGATTATCAATACAAGACACAGTTTCCAATAACGCTGTAGGTAGTCATTAATGGCAGTGCCATGTTCCTGCCTGAATATTTTTTAAAGAATTTGAATTGTATTTTATTCCATGTGCTCACTCACTACTGTATTCTTAACATCTAAAAAATCTCTAAAGCAACATAGCTGATGCTGAGACAAGTAATTTAATGTAAGTCACATTGTGTCACAAATGTTGAATACTCCAAAAATGGATGAAAAATGTTGAACATGTGACATCACCAGATGACACATGTCACTGTATGTGTAGCAGTCGGGCTTGGCTGTGAAAGGATGGTTGAGTGATGCAATATTTGCTTTTGAGCAAATGGTCCAAATTTCAAACCTTTGTAAATGTGATCTGTTGTAAATGTAGAAGCTACAAAATTATTATCCTCACATTAACCAAGCAAAAGCTGTTCTCATTTTTTATGTATTTTCCTTCTGTGCCTTCATTTTTTTGTTTATAGATATTATTTAATAAAGGAAACTCATACTTATTTCTTGTGACACAATATGGGATGTTTTTGCAATAAAGCAGCAGAATCCATGAGACTGGTAAATAAATAAAATAACTATTATTACATCAGCGTAAACACACAATTGTGTAATGCAGTGAAAAACACACTGTCTTCCAGACAAAATACTCCTCCACACTTAAATTCCAATCCCAAAGAAAGCAGGTGCTGACAGATGTGAAAATTACCGAACTATCAGTTTAATAAGCCACGACTGCAAAATACTAACGCGAATTCTTTACAGACGAATGGAAAAACTGGTAGATGCAGACCTCGGGGAGGATCAGTTTGGATTCCGTCGAAATGTTGGAACACGTGAGGCAATACTGACCTTACGACTTATCTTAGAAGAAAGATTAAGAAAAGGCAAACCTACGTTTCTAGCATTTGTAGACTTAGAGAAAGCTTTTGACAATGTTGACTGGAATACTCTTTTTCAATTTCTAAAGGTGGCAGGGGTAAAATACAGGGAGCGAAAGGCTTTTTATAATTTGTACAGAAACCAGATGGCAGTAATAAGTCGAGGGGCATGAAAGGAAGCAGTGGTTGGGAAAGGAGTGAGACAGGGTTGTAGCCTCTCCCCGATGTTATTCAATCTGTATATTGAGCAAGCAGTAAAGGAAACAAAAGAAAAATTTGGAGTAGGTATTAAAATTCATGGAGACGAAGTAAAAACTTTGAGGTTCGCCGATGACATTGTAATTCTGTCAGAGACGGCAAAGGGCTTGGAAGAGCAGTTGAACGGAATGGACAGTGTCTTGAAAGGAGGATATAAGATGAACATTAACAAAAGCAAAACGAGGATAATGGAATGTAGTCAAATTAAATCGGGTGATGCTGAGGGAATTAGATTAGGAAATGAGACACTTAAAGTAGTAAAGGAGTTTTGCTATTTAGGAAGTAAAATAACTGATGATGGTCGAAGTAGAGAGGATATAAAATGTAGACTGGCAATGGCAAGGAAAGCGTTTCTGAAGAAGAGAAATTTGTTAACATCTAATATAGATTTATGTATCAGGAAGTCGTTTCTGAAAGTATTTGTTTGGAGTGTAGCCATGTATGGAAGTGAAACATGGACGATAACTAGTTTGGACAAGAAGAGAATAGAAGCTTTCGAAATGTGGTGCTACAGAAGAATACTGAAGATAAGGTGGATAGATCACGTAACTAATGAGGAGGTATTGAATAGGATTGGGGAGAAGAGAAGTTTGTGGCACAACTTGACTAGAAGGGATCGGTTGGTAGGACATGTTTTGAGGCATCAAGGAATCACAAATTTAGCGTTGGAGGGCAGCGTGGAGGGTAAAAATCGTAGAGGGAGACCGAGAGATGAGTACACTAAGCAGATTCAGAAGGATGTAGGTTGCAGTAGGTACTGGGAGATGAAGCAGCTTGCACAGGATAGAGTAGCATGGAGAGCTGCATCAAACCAGTCTCAGGACTGAAGACAACAACAACAACAACTTTAAAGTCAAGCACATAGGCCAAAAAGCAACACTAATGTGAGTACTTCACTTGAATTGGGATGATCACCTGTGGTATACTGAGCCTGAACTGCTGCATGTGTTGCAAAATATGTCACCTGATGATGTCACATGTTCAACATTTTCATCCCCTTTTGGGGTATTTTGACATTTGTGATCCCCATGTGTCTTATACTAAATTACTTGTATCTGCCTGGTCCATGTTGCTTCAGATTTTTTAAATGTTAGTAACAATCATGTTGTATTAGGACTAGGCATCCACTAACACAGTTTCATGGCTTAACTGTATGTGTAACAGTTATTTAATTGACAAAAGACAATTTCTATTTCTGGGTATGCTTCCAACTATATACAAAATAATTGTAGATAATACTTGAGTACAAGTCATATTACTTATGCAGTTTACTCACATACTTGTACTTCTTTGCATAGATCATGTTTTTTTAGTGCTCATAAAGCAACAAGCTAATATATAACTCAAAGCTTCTATGTTTTATGCAAACCTGAATGTGTAGAAACGTTAAAATTAGTGTACACACTTCATTAAATCCTGGAACCATGTCTGACTCAGGTAATGTAATAGGCAGCTCTTTGTGAGATACTGAAATTTTGGATGGACCTGAATGTAATAGCTGCCATTTTCAGTTTTTTCTCTTTAAAAAGGATGGCTTCAGATGTGTCCTCCACTGTGTTTTATCCACCACCTGGAATTCTTGAGTGTATGTTACTTTTCTGTCATAGTGTGCTTTACTTAAGTCAGTATTTTCCATTAATGTAAACAGTGTCTGTCTTATTTTCTCTTCCCAGAAAATTTTCTTCCTTGGGATTTGGGGAAGTGGGTTCATCCACTCATTCATTTCTGATTCCCTAAGTATTAACTCACCTGTTGTTTGTTGAATAGAGGTGTGTGGTAGATTACTGACTTTTTGTTCGAAAGGCCCAAGGCACTCAACCCAGCATGTTTGTTGATTGGCAGCATAAGTATGACTAATTTCTCTAAAAATCCTTCCTACAGCATTTACTTCTGGATGAAATCTTGAAATTAAAATTTGCATAATTTGATGTCCCCACAGAAATTTTAAAAGTGCAAATAATGGCTAAAGTCATTAACTCAGTAGCAGAATATTTGCCCTTGCACTCAGAAAGAATATGGCTAGCAAATCTTATGATACAAATGTTAGATTTGCAATAAGCTTAATTGATTTGGAATAAACAAGCACCCAAACCACTGCAGGAAGCATCAGTTGCAAAACAAGTCCTTAGACATTTCAGAATGGTGGAATACATTTTGAAAGGCCAAAAGCTATTTGATGATCTTTCAACCAAAACCACCGTATTTTTTTTTTTTTTTTTTCTCAGTAAACTGAGGAATATATCAGTATTCAGTAATCACCTATGTAAAAATCACATAAAAATTGAGACCAGCCTTGGAAGTACTTCAAGTTTTCTCTTTGTTCTAGGTGTAGCCAAAACTTTTTATTGCACTGATATTATCACCGTCTGGTGCTGTTCCCATCAGTGGGCATATATGTCAAAGAAATTTAATTTTATCCTTAGCAAATTCCGATTTTTGCCTCTAAAACCTTCTTTAATACTCTTTCTGTTAAATTATTATGTTCCTCCCTGGTGACTGTTGCGATGAGTAAATCACCACCATACAAGTTACTCTGTCTAGCAATTCAGGTCCCTGCACAGTGTCTCGGGCAGTAGCAAAGACACCCGAACTGTCTTTTAATCCAGAGAGCAGAAAACGAAATTGGTAACTTCTACCTGCAAGTATAGTGCAGTATATTTGGAAGATTCCTTTGTTAATTGATCTTGTCACAGGAGTCCTCAGGTCAATGGTCATCAAAAATTTTGTATCATGAAATATTTGTATTTGTTCATACAGGTTCTCAGGCATAGTAAGGACAGGAGCAATAGTTTGATTAACTGGTGTAGCATCAAGCCAAGGCCAACACTGCCACCAGGTTTAGCCATGGCTAATTGTGGACAACAATACAGAGATCATCCAGGATCGCATTTTACATATCTACATCCACATAGATGCTCCACAAGCCACACTGTATGGTGCATGACAGAGGTATTGTAATAAAACTGGTTATGCTGAGGTAAATGTACTAACTGGTCTTGGATCATATGTAATGACCGATTTCCAAGTTGAAGACTCAAAACCCATAAATCGACTACTATACAGCTATAAAAAAAATGTATAAACATAACATATGTAAACATTTAATGTAATTATGAAATGATTATAGGCTTCTTAAAAAGGTAAGCAATGATAATTATTTATAGTTTATTTTTGAAATGTATGTTTCAAAAATGATTTTACACAAATAGATCAGTATATGATAGTACTTTTTTTGCTACGTGTTGTTAGTCAGTTTTTTCTCTTTAAAAAGGATGGCTTCAGATGCGTCCTCCACTGTGTTTTATCCACCACCTGGAATTCTTGAGTTCTCTGCCTTTGAGCAGTTTGTAGTATGAGTCTGAAACACACGGATGGAGTACAAGTTATGTGTTTTGTGGTGGTGGTTAATGTTGATTTGTATTGTGAAGTGAAATGACTGAAAATACATCTATCCAGCAACAGAAAGTCCACCAGTGTTCATATTATTTAATGAAATGAAGCTGAGCATCCTCTAGTCCAGAATAAACAGTTGCATTTCAGAATGGATTATGAGCCTACAACTTACAACAAAGAAGAAGAATTAAAGAAGAGTGTTATTGAAAACTGTTTATACAAGTTGTACTGTTGCTACCTCTCCCTGCAGTGTGTCACCATCTCACTGTGCCACGCGCTGTGAAAATGTGACCAGCTGCCAAAATTATTAACTTACTTCAAAATTAATAAATCGAATTAGGGCTACAAGAGAGTCATTATGGTTAGAGTACCCATACCACTACTAGTCGCTGGCCGCAGTGGTCTCGCAGTTCTAGGCGCGCAGTCCGGAACCGTGCGACTGCTACGGTCGCAGGTTCGAATCCTGCCTAGGGCATGGATGTGTGTGATGTCCTTAGGTTAGTTAGGTTTAAGTAGTTCTAAGTTCTAGGGGACTAATGACCACAGCAGTTGAGTCCCATAGTGCTCAGAGCCATTTGAACCAGTACTAGTCATTTCCTTCCCTGTTCTACTTGCAATTAGAGTGAGGGAAAAATGACTGTATATGCCTCTGTATGAGCCCTAATTTCTTATTTTCATGGTCTTTATGTGCACTGTATGTTGGTGGCAGTAGAATCATTTGTCTGTCAGTGGCAGTAGAATCATTTGTCTGTCAGCTTCAAATGCCAGTTCTCTAAATTTTCTCAATAGTGTTCCTTGACAGAAAAGTCACCTCCCAGCCAGGGTTTCTCATTTCAGTTTTCCAAGCATCTCCATAACACTTATGTGTTGTTCAAACCTACCGATAACAAATCTAACACCCCACCTCTGAATTGCTTCAATGTTCTGCTTCAATCCAACCAGGTACGGATTCCAAACACTTGAGCAGTATTCAAGAATAGGTTGCACCAGCATCCAACATAAGGTCTCCTTTACAGATGATCCATACTTTACAAAAATTCTCCCAATAAACTGAAGTTCTACATCTACATCCACATCCATACTCTGCAAGCCACCTGACGGTGTGTGGCGGAGGGTACTTTGAGTACCTCTTCGGTTCTCCCTTCTATTCCAGTCTCGTATTGTTTGTGGAAAGAAAGATTGTCTGTATGCCTCTGTGTGGGCTCTAATCTCTCTGATTTTATCCTCATGGTGTCTTCGCGAGATATACGTAGGAGGGAGCAATATACTGCTTGACTCCTCAGTGAAGGTATGTTCTCAAAACTTCAATGAAAGCCTGTACCGAGCTACTGAGCGTCTCTCCTGCAGAGTATTCCACTGGAGTTTATCTATCATCTCCATAACGCTTTTGTGATAACTAAATGATCCTGTAACGAAGCACGCTGCTCTCCGTTGGATCTTCTCTATCTCTTCTATCAACCCTATCTGGTACGGATCCCACACTGCTGAGCAGTGTTCAAGCAGTGGGCGAACAAGTGTACTGTAACCTACTTCCTTTGTTTTCGGATTGCATTTCCTTAGGATTCTTCCTATGAATCTCAGTATGGCATCTGCTTTACCAATGATCAGCTTCCCTACCTTCCCTACCGCAGACCTAATATGCGTGCTACATTTCATATCACTTTGTATTGTTTTGCCCAGATGTTTAAACTATGTGACTGTGTCAAACAGTACACTACTAATGCTGTATCCAAACATTACAGGTTTGTTCTTCGTACCCATCTGCGTTAACTTACATTTCCCTTGTTTAGAGCTAGCTGCTATTCATCACACCAATTAGAAGTTTTGTCTAAGTCATCTTCTATCTTCCTCAACTTCCACACCTTTCCATACACCACAGCATCATCAACAAACAACCACAGTTTGCTGTGCACCCTGCCTGCCAAATGATTTGTGCATAGCGAACAACAGCAGTCCTACACCATTTCCTGGGGCACCCCTGATGATACCCTTGTCTCTGAAGAACACCCGCTGTCGAGGACAACATACCGGTTCTAATACTTAACAAGTTTTCAGGCCACTCATATACATGTGAAGTTATTCCATATGCTCATACCTTCATTAACAGCCTACTATGGGGTCCCTCTCTTGCCCTTCATCCATAGTTTGCAGAGTATCATACAAGAAAAGGCAAGCTGTGTTTCACATGAGTGATGCTTTCTAAAACCATGCTGACTCATGGGCATAATCTTCTCAATCTCAAGAAAATTTAATATATTTGAACTGAGAATATGTTTAAGAACTGTGCAGATAGATGAAGTTAGGGATATTGGTCTGTAATTTTGAGGGTTCATTATTTTAACCTTCTTATTTACAGCAGTCACATGCTCTTTTTTAAGTTACTCCAGACTTTGTGCTGGGCAAGAGATTAATGAAAAATTCTAAGTAAGAAAGGGGCTAATTGTTGTGGCTGTGCCTTCTTGTAATGTTTTGTGGTTCCTGTCTGGATGAGGAGAGGGCGATGTGGTAGGTGGGTGGCCAGTTTCCTCTCACTGCAGCACAAAATACACATGTGGTTCAAATGCACTTTATTGGAGGAACCAATTGAGTGCTTAACTTCAATGATGTTCAATCTGTGCATTTTTTCTGTAACTCAATGGAAAAAATTGGAACAATTCAGAGTGCTACACATTGATCTGGCAACAAGATGTGTCAGAGGAATCAAAATCAGAGTCAGGGCTGATTGGAAGGTGAGAAAGGGTGTCAGCATTGCCATGCTTTGCCGAAGGTCTGTACTGAATTTTGCACTGATTCTGGGAGAGAAGCAAAGCCCGACATTGCAATTTGTGTAAGAACCAGCTTTGATGGATGAAACAAGAACTGAAAAGTCTTGTGATCTGTCACTAAATAGAACTTATGACCCAACAGATAATGATGGAATTTTGCCACACTATACACAACAGTGAGAGCTTTTTCAATTTGTGAATAATTGCACTGAGTTTGAGTTAACAACTTTGTGGTAAAGGCTATAGGTCTGTCTTGTGCACCAATTCTGCATGAAAGCATAGTGCCAATGCCATAAGAGGAAGTGTTTACTTGGAAAATCGCTGGTTTGGCAGGATCAAAATATACTAAATATCTGTCATTGAGCGAGGCATTTTTGAGTTTCTGAAATGCATTATGACACTCTTTGGTTCACACAAAAGTCACATTTTTATGATGCAAGTGGTGTGATTAAGCTGTGATCTGTGAAGCTTTCAGAGTGAAATAAATGTAATGTCAACTTACCTAGCAATGACTGCAGTCCAGATTCATTTTGAGGAGCAGGCAACTCACTGATAAGAAGCAAATGAGATTGGAGGGGTACACACACCTTGACTATTTATCACATGACCGAGTACTGTACTTCTGCCTGACAAATGTCATACTTTTCGAGATGAAATTTGAGTCACACATCTGACAACACTTGAAAAAGAGTACACAAATTGCCAATGTGTTCCTTTGGCCTATGACCTGAGATGACAATATCATCAAGGTAGTTCAAACAGAATGGCCCTTGAGCAGTCAGCTTTTCAATTAACACTGAAAAATGGCAAGTGCTGAGGCACAGCCAAAGGGAAAATGTAGATACTTGAATAGGCCTCAGTGTGTATTAACAACAAACACTTTCAGTGATTCTTCATCTAGTGATATTTGTAAATACGAATCATGTAAATCCATCTTAGAAAAGTAACGGCCTGCGCTAATCCTGTCCATAAGTTCCTCAGGATGAGAAAATGGATAAGTGTCAGTTATTGTCTGTGGTCTGACAGCATTTTTAAAGTCAACACAAATGTGGATGCAACCAGAAGGTTTGGCCGGCAAAACCAATGGATTTGCCCACTGACTAGTTTGTATTGGAGTAATTACACGATTGTCTTGACATTCTTTTAATTCATTGGCTACTTTGTCTTGTAAAGCAATGGGAACAGATTGAGTGTGGAAAAATTTAGACTGTGCATTGTCTTTCAGGGTAATGTGCACTACAAAATTATTAGCTTTTCCATGTCCATCAGAAAAGAGTTCAGGAAATTCCTGAAGCAAACTAGCTACACTGTCTTTTGGATTAAAAGCAGTCACTGAAATGGATGCTAAAGCCAAACAAGTCACATGAATCCAAGCCAAAAATATTTTTGCTGTTTCTTGATAGCAGTAAAGTAAATTTCACTGTCCTAGTGTGAAATTTGTAATTTGCAGGCAAACTACACTGGCCAAATGCTGGGATTTCTTGTCTGTTGTATGCAGTTGTATGCAGTGATATGCATGCCAGATTTTGATAGGTCTGGTGAGCCTAACCGTTCATACGTGGCATGATTAAGCAAAGTTATAGAAGTATCTGTGTCCAATTGCAAGGCAACATGAAGACTGGCAATTTGTGGTGTTACAAATAGTTTGTTGGAATGGCGTTGCACTGCACTGGAGTGAGATGATGGTACAACCTTGCTTGAATTGCTGCTAGAACCTGGAGTCAGTTTTCAAAACTCTGCATTCAAAGAATGTACGTGAGATCTGTTTGCAGACTGCCTGGGCATGGCCTTTCTTTCTTCATGATTAACATCTCACATTTCATGACAGGCTATCTTGCCGTTTATGGCAAGCAAACCAGCGAGGGTACTTCACTAGATTTACAGTCTGGCTACTTGTTTATTAGGCTGTCTGTGCATCTGTGTGCATGCTCATTGTGGGAGCTGATTGGGGCAGTCACAGGCATGAGGTGACTCAACTGACAAATCAGGACCTGATCAAATTTAGTGGCGGCTATGGTGTGGATCATCATGTCACTGTAAAAGTTGCCACAACTAAACTTGAATTTACACTTCCTAGTGAGACCCTCTAAATTTGTATACCGTTGATGGTAAATATGTTCTGATTTTTTCTTAAGGCAAAAGAGCTGAAATCTGGCTGCCATGACCTGAATCTGCTGTTCACAATGTTGACTTGATGTACTTACTATTTCATAATAGGAGAGTGCATCGGGAGGCGACGTAGGAAGAGTTTTTGAATTAAGCGAAACATGTGGGTTTCCACGAAAGACATGAAATAATGAGTCCACAGTACCTTGAACTCTGTGGAGCTTACAGTGGGTTTAGAACTGGGTGAGATATTTGAGCCATTTCTTATCTTTCTCATCATAGTGCCAAAGCCATGGAATGTTGTTTGGTGGCACTTGTTGAATCAGATGGTTAGGCAGCCAATGCAGCTTGTGTGGCAATCAATTGCTGTATAGTGGAAAGCAGTGTGGTGATTTTCTGATTCTGAAACTGAAAAATCTAATTTAGTTCCAGAGCAGGAGCAGTCTGTGGGTGAGGGACAGAGGCAGGGGATGGAGGCGGCGGGCTGGCCATTGTAACGCTAACATATTACAGCAAGATATATAGGACAAACAGAAAAGCAATGTGGAAAGCCTGTGAAAAGAGAACTAGATTAGTTCTGCAGCTCCTCGTATGGAAGTACAAGAACAAATTGGCAAATAGAATCACTGTAATGACAGCTCCCCTGCAGCAACCTAGAATACGTGAGAAGCAAACAAAACTTGTTGGTCAGACTCATCGCCACTTGTTATGGCTGTGCCCTCTTGTAATGTTTCGTGGTTCCTGGGTGTATGAAGAGAGGGTGATATGACAGGTGGGTGGCCGGTTTCCTCTCACTACAACACAAAACACAAGATTAAAATACACTTTATTACAGGAACCAATTGAATACTTAACTTCAGGGATTAACAGCAGTCAAATAACATGTACTAATTCTTCAATCTTTTCCATGTCCATATCACGACTATATACAATGCCTAACATTCCCTCACCCTAAAGTGAGAGGGTGACGAGTATCAATGTGGAAGACTAGAGCACGGAGCAATGTATTGAGGTGCAATGTGAACCGAGTCCTAATTCAATGTACTAAGGTGCTGAGATTGAGACAGCTTGGTCACCAGTATTGGCCTATATGCATGCTGTCCAGGGGGGCATTATCAGCATTAAGCCTGGAGGCGTGTTTTGGTCTTCTTGTCATAGGCGCATTTAGTTCAGCATCTGTTATACAGTGTTTCTTAGTGCTGATCATGTGATGTGGTGAAGGCACAGTTTACGCATTCTGGTGAGTAATACATTTTTCAGTGCCACATACTATCATTCTGCTGGAGGTTGGAGTATTACATCTTCTGCTGCAGTTACTGCTCTAGCAACCAGCGCATTCACCATTTTTGCGAACTTCATCTGCTCATCGTGGATCTTGCTCTGGGCAAATGTCAGCTCAGTCAGTGCAAACCATAGCTGAAGTTTGTCTGGCAGAAACTGCAATGTTCGAATTTTTACGTGTGGCATGTTTTCTGTTGGGCTGTTGGTTTGTATGGTCACACGCATGTTTGACGTTGGAGTAATAGGCGTCTCCAATTCTAACTCCAGTGCTTCAAGTTGTTCATATATCTGTTCTTGAAGGTTCACCAGCTGCATCTCTTCATTCCTCTGTGAACTTTCTGAAGTCACTGTATTCTCTTGTTTGTACATAATAATTTTCTTTATGTTCATTGTTTGGGGTCACCACTAAAGTCACTGAGGTTAATTAATAATTATTTCCAAGAGAGATTAATGCATTCAAGAAAATAACTTTGTTTTTGCATTTCGTTGAACACAGGAGCAATACCATAGCCAAGATATATAAAAAGAGATGGCATAGCGCTAGAACAAAACCAAATAATAAACACATCGTAAATAACATTCTTCACAGAATAAACGCCAAAGTCCACTGTGCGATTTCGTTGTCACCAGGCAGTTCCTACAGTAGTATCGCAACAAGTTAATGGAACTGGCAGTATTTCCCTTGCCCCATTTTGTGACTGATGTTGGACCTCATAATGAAGTCACTTTTAATTTTTTTAATTTAACATAACTGAAGCATAAGCAAGAATGATGCTGTATGGCACATTTTACAGTTTTTAGGAAATAGACAAAAACTGTTAATTCCAGAGAATTATTGCAAAATAATAATGTAATTACAGATATGTAATGTTTATGCATACATACTGTTGAAAATACTTGGCTGTGCTTTTTAAAATTGCACTAAGCATAGTTTTTTTTAAAAAATAAATAAGTATTAAAATCTAAAAATTCTGTATAGTGATGGGCATACAGCATTATTCCAGATCACTCTGCACCCTGCTGTAATGATAAGTTTGCCTGGAATCCAAAAGTTGTAAGTAAGAAAATTATAACAAGAAACAAATTAATTTTTATTGTAAACTGATTACTTTGGTCTTAAAAACATAATAGAACATGAGTTTGCTATCAAGTTGCAAATCTGGTACATCACACCCAGTTGTCACACAGCAGGTTTTCATAAAAATGCCTTTATTTTGCCTCCATGTATATCATCATGCCCAACAGATCACTTTTTAATAGATTGCTTTTCTTCTCCTTACAAAGTTTCAGTGCCCCATTGTGGAGCAACTGAACATGAGAAGGCAACAGAAATTTTTTTACTTCATGCTCACAACCATGTTTCACAGTACAATGTGTTTCCCATAGATGAAGCATGTTGTGATTACAACACATGCTTATGTCTCAAGGCTCATCACTACATAGCTTCAACCAGATCACACCAGTAATTTTCTAAGCAGGTGCTGTTTTGAAAACCAACTCAATGGATCCTTTGACCATGAAGTCTTTCATCATCATCTCATGAATGGTCAGTTTTGAAATATCGACAAAGGCATAAGTCATGATATGCTTCCACTGTAAAGTTAATCGACACAATTCACATCTCACATTTAATTGGTTTCCCCAGAAGCATCTTGCTCTGATGATACCCCAGTATGAGACTGCTGTATTGCAACTTTAACTCAGAATACATCTTCTCATTAAAAGTCTTTCTCAGATATCCATTTTGTATATTCATGAGAAAAATTCTAGATCTGTACATCAAATTGTTCTTTCAGTTTTACGTCTTATTTATCATCTAAGCTATCTGCTCTCTCAATTAGCTGCCAAGGAGTTTCTTTTAGTTTGGATCGACTTTGTCCATTCATTGTTTTTATAGCATCAGGAATGCCCCTGTAACCAACTTTTAATTCTGAGAGTTCGGATCTGAGAGCATCCTGAGTGGATTGGAAGGCATCCTGTTTTGTTGATATGTGATGAAAATTTGTATTCATCTGTGATTCTGTTCTTTTATACGTGTCCATGCCTGTGTCTACAATGTGGCTAGTTTGTGGGTTGTACTCTTATCCTTCAGCTTGTGATTCTATCTTTCCAGTTGAAGTTTCTACATTATCAGCTGCTGGATCAGCACATATGGTATTTGTTTGGTATGAATTTCATTATCACAGTCTTCTGTAGACTTCATATTTAAAATTTAACTATTTTCCCATGCCATAGATGGCTGAAATTGTTTTAATAAATTTTGTATTTCTGTTTTAAACAGCAATGTACTAATAACATTGACTCAAAGCATGACTTTTCATTAAGAAATTACTGACCTGAAGAAACAAGAAGTAGTGTCGTTTGGTACTGTCTATGCTGTGTACAAAGTCAACCATCTTGTTGGTGCTTATTTCATGACTATCATAATTAACAAATTTGAGCAACTAGAGTTCAGATAGATTATGGGTCATGAACTACCTGCCTGACTGACTCAATTTTTGTAATAGACCTACATATAGGCAGAGGGATAAACTATGATATCTTTACCTTGTGTGTGTGGTGGCTTGTTTCAATTGTTGGAAATATATGTGTATTACAAAATATTATTTATATTATTTTATAAGTTTATAACTTACTTTTCATATTTATTGACTGTTTACTTTCTTACTCAATATCATGTTATCTCATTGACCACATACATGAAACATGAAAAGGAAAAATACAGGTTGTACTTCTCAATGGCAAAAATTTGTATATACAGGAAACTCAGATAAATTACATGTAAGTTCCGATGTAAGGTCACCACATGAAGTGGATTCTTTTATATAAATTAACTAGTATTCCAGATTATAAGAGTAACATCAAGTCTCAAATCAAAGGATGCAGACCAAAGGTGATAAAACACAAGAGTGCAAGTGTTCTCATTGGTACTTGAAATCATTGTAAATGCTGATTATTGTACCAATTGACTTTAATTGACTGAATGAAATTTAGCTTTAGGCTAAAAGCTTATTGCTGGTTAATAGTGCTCTTGGTAATACATAACTGCATAAGTAATTAATGTTCATACAGAAGAAGTTAGTTTGCCTAAAGTTAATTGGAATTTGAATTAAGATGCAAACTTGACTTTGTGATAAATTGAGTAATGGTAGAGGCTTAAGACACTCAATCATTGCACACCATAAAAGCTGTCTCCAACTTAATTTTTAAGGCCAGAAATTAACTGCATGATTTAACTGGAAAAGAAGAACAGGGTTATTTGTTTTACTGCATTAAAACAAGTTTGAAATGCAATATTTCAGTTATTATTGACAAATGCGATACATCTAGTGCCACTTTCACCCATATTGTGTCCATGTCAGAACAAGAAGAAGACAATCTACTGACACATATTTCACAGAAATAACTATTATCAGAAAAAAAAGATTGGTATAACATCAGTGTGTTAAAAATATTAGTTTTTCCAAGGCTTTGCTTTTGTAAAAGTACAACCAAAAGAAATAGTTTTTTACTGTTCATTCATTAGAAATGACATAAACTCTCAAACATTTTAACTGAAATAATATTAGTAAATGTTAAATTGTGGTCCAAAAGCATGAATATCATTTGACATTTCTGTTCCGGATTATTAATTAGGCTCAAGAATACACCCATGTGCCTTTATTGAGAGGTATGTTATGAATCCTAGGACATATTCTGTACTGAAGCATAATCAGGTATCTTCAACAGAATGATTTCCTCTGTGCCAGTCAACATGGACTCCAAAAGTGTTGGTAATGGGAAACCCAATGTGTATGTTTCTCACGTGACATCAAGAAAGCATGGTGCAAGGCAGATAGGTGGATGCAGTAGCATATTTCTTGACTTCCAAAAAGTGTTTTCCTCGGCACAAAACTAAAATTTATTAGCAAAAGTAATGTCTCCAGAATGAAATTTTTACTCTGCAACAGACTAGCATTGATATGAAATTTCCTGGTAGATTCAAATTGTGTTCCAGACTGAGATTTTAACTCACACAAGCAAGACTCACGAGCTGCCACACAGCTTTATTTTCACCAATACATCATCTCCTACCTTTTAAACTTCAAAGAGGCTCTCCTGCGGAAATTGCAAGATAAGCCCTTCTGGGAGAAAGGACATCGAAAAGATACTGCTTAGCCACAGCTTGGAGGATGTTTCCAGAATGAAATTTTCCCTCAGGAGTGGACTGTGCACTGATTTGAAACTTCCTGACAGATTAAAACTTCCTGACAGATTAAAACTTCCTGACAGATTAAAACTTCCTGACAGATTAAAACTTCCTGACAGATTAAAACTTCCTGACAGATTAAAACTTCCTGACAGATTAAAACTTCCTGACAGATTAAAACTTCCTGACAGATTAAAACTTCCTGACAGATTAAAACTTCCTGACAGATTAAAACTTCCTGACAGATTAAAACTTCCTGACAGATTAAAACTTCCTGACAGATTAAAACTTCCTGACAGATTAAAACTTCCTGACAGATTAAAACTTCCTGACAGATTAAAACTTCCTGACAGATTAAAACTTCCTGACAGATTAAAACTTCCTGACAGATTAAAACTTCCTGACAGATTAAAACTTCCTGACAGATTAAAACTTCCTGACAGATTAAAACTTCCTGACAGATTAAAACTTCCTGACAGATTAAAACTTCCTGACAGATTAAAACTTCCTGACAGATTAAAACTTCCTGACAGATTAAAACTTCCTGACAGATTAAAACTTCCTGACAGATTAAAACTTCCTGACAGATTAAAACTGTATGCTGGACTGAGACTCAAACTTGTGACCATTGCTTTTGTATGCAAGTGCTCTATCGACTGGTAGAGCACTCATTCACAAAAAGCAAGGGGTACCTGTCATCATCTACATCCACATCTACATCCATACTCCGCAAGCCACATGACGGTGTGTGGCGGAAGGTACCTTGAGTACCTCTGTCGGTTCTCCCTTCTATTCCAGTCTCATATTGTTCATGGAGAGAAAGATTGTCGGTATGCCTCTGTGTGGGCTCTCATCTCTCTGATTTTATCCTCATGGTCTCCTCACAAGACATACATAGGAGGGAGCAATATACTGCTTGACTCCTCGGTGAAGGTATGTTCTTGAAACTACAACAAAAGCTCATACCAAGCCACTGAGCGTCTCTTGCAGAGTCTTCCACTGGAGTTTATCTGTCATCTCTGTAATGCTTTCGTGATTACTAAATGAGCCTGTAACAAAGCACGCTGCTCTCCATTGGATCTTCTCTATCTCTTCTATTAACCCTGTCTGGTACGGTTACCCAATCGGTGAGCAGTATTCAATCAGTGGGTGAACAAGTGTACTGTAACCTATTTTCTTTGTTTTCAGACTGCATTTCCTTGGGATTTTTCCAACGATTAATTTTATATGGTCATACCATTTTAAACCAGATAGTTTATGGAATTAACTGCTTCCAGTTGCTGACCTGCTACATTGTAACTAAATGATAAAGGATATTTATTTCTATGTATTCACAGCACATTACACTTGTCTAAATTGAGATTCAATAACAATTCCCTGCACCGTGCATCAATTTGTTGCAGATACTCCTGCATTTCAGTCCAATTTTCCACTGTTACAACCTCTCGATATAGCTACTACAGCATCATCTGCAAAAAGCCTCAGTGAACTTCCGATGTTATCCACAAGGTCATTTATGTATATTGTGAATAGCAACGGTCCTATGACACTCCCCTGCGGCACACCTGAAATCTCTTACTTTGGAAGATTTCTCTCCATTGAGGATGACATGCTGCGTTCTGTTATCTAGGAACTCTTGTATCTAATCACACAATTGGTCTGATAGTCCATATACTCTTACTTTGTTAATTAAACGACTGTGGGGAACTGTATCAAACGCCTTGCAGAAGTCAAGAAACACGGCATCTACCTGTGAACCCGTGTCTATGGCCCTCTGAGTCTCGTGGACGAATAGCGCGAGCTAGGTTTCACACGATCGTCTTTTTTGAAACCCATGCTTATTCCTACTGAGTAGATTTCTAGTCTCCAGAAATGTCATTATACTCGAACATAATAATTGTTCCAAAATTCAACTGATCGACGTTAGAGATATAGGTCTATAGTTATGCACATCTGTTCGACGTCCCTTCTTGAAAACGGGGTTTACCTGTGCCCTTTTCCAATCTTTTGGAATGCTACGCCCTTCTCGAGATCTACGGTACACCGCTGCAAGAAGGGGGGCAAGTTGCTTCGCGTACTCTGTTTAAAACTGAACTGGTATTCCATCAGGTCCAGCGGCCTTTCCTCTTTTGAGTGATTTTAATTGTTTTTCTATCCCTCTGTCGTCTATTTCGATATCTACCATTTTCTCATCTGTGCGACAATCTAGAGAAGGAACTACAGTGCAGTCTTCCTCTGTGAAACAGCTTTGGAAAAAGACATTTAGTATTTCGGCCTTTAGTCTGTCATCCTCTGTTTCAGTACTATTTTGGTCACAGAGTGTCTGTACATTTTGTTTTGATCCACCTACCGCTTTGACATAAGACCAAAATTTCTTAGGATTCTCTGCCAAGTCAGTACGTAGAACTTTAGTTTCGAATTCGTTGAACGCCTCTCGCGTAGCCCTCCTCACACTATATTTCGCTTCGTGTAATTTTTGGTTGTCTGCAAGGCTTTGGCTATGTTTATGTTTGCTGTGAAGTTCCTTTTGCTTCCCTAGCAATTTTCTAACTCGGTTGTTGTACCACGGTGGCTCTTTTCCATCTCTTATGATCTGCGCATATTCATCTAATGCATATTGTACGATGGTTTTGAACTTTGCCCACTAATGCTCAACACTATCTGTATTTGAGATAAAACTTTTGTGTTGAGCCGTCAAGTACTTTGAAATCTGCTTTTTGTCATTTTTGCTAAACAGAAAAATCTTCCTACCTTTTTTAATATTTCTATTTACGGCTGAAATCATCGCTGATGTAAGCGCTTTATGATCGCTGATTCCCTGTTCTGCGTTAACTGTTTCAAATAGTTCGGGTCTGTTTGTCACTAGGTCTAATATGTTATCGCCACGAGTCGGTTCTCTGTTTACCTGCTGAAGACAGTTTTCAGATAATGCATTTAAAAAAAATTCACTGGATTCTTTGTCCCTGCTACCCGTTATAAACGAAGGGTCTCCCAGTCTATATCTGGTAAATTAAAATCTCCACCCAAAACTGTATCATGGTTAAGAAATTCAATCGAAATATTTTCCAAATTTTCCTTCAGGTGTCCTGCCACAACATCTGCTGAGCCAGGGGGCCTATAGAGACATCCAGTTACCATGTTTGAGTCTGCTTTAACGGTGACCTTCACCCAAATATCACATTTCGGATATACGTCAATTTCCTTCGATACTACTGCACTTTTTATCGCTATAAACACTGCCCAGCCTATCTCTACGGCATACATTCCAATCTGTTTACGTCTGGTTTGAGCCAACTTTCTGTCCCTAGTACTATATGGACATTGTGACCGTTTATTAATGAGAGCAGCTCTGAGACCTTTCTATAGACGCTCCTGCAGCTTACAATTACCACATTAATATTGTCATTCCCTGTTGCGTTTTGCCTACTGCTACCTTGTCGCGTCTTGTCGGTCCTAGGGAGGGAATTCTCTAACCTAAAAAAACCACACGTGCACTCCACACGTACTCCGCTACCCTTGTAGCCGCTTCCTGTGTCCAGTGCACGCCTGAATCGTCTGAGACTCTGATTTAAGCCTTCCACTTGGCTCCAAACCAGAGGACCGCCATCGGTTCTGGAAACAACACTACAAATAGTTAGTTCAGATGCCACTCCACGAGCGAGGCTTTCCGCCTTCACGAACTCCACCAACCGCCTTTATGAACTGAGGATGACCTCGTAACCCAGACGGCAGGAGTCATTGGTGCCGACTTGAGCAACAATTTGCAGTCGGGTGCATCCAGTGCTCTCTATCGCTGCCGGCAGGGCCTCCTCCACATCTAGGATGAGACCCCCTGGCAAGCAGATATATTAAACACTGGCCTTCTTCCCCGACCTTTCCACTATTTCCCTAAGGTCCCGAGTTCGAGTCTCGGTCCGGCACACAGTTTTAATCTGCCAGGAAGTTTCATATCAGTGCACACTCCGCTGCTGAGTGAAAATTTCATTTTGGAAGTCGTTGGAATTCCGCTGCAGAAATATTGAGCCATGCTGCAACTATAGCCGTTCACAATTGCGAAAGTGCTGATGTAGTAGGATTTTGTGCGCAAACTGACCTCTCGATTATGTCCCATAAGTGTTCGACAGGGCTCATGTCGGGTGACCTGGATGGCCAAATCCTTCGAACAGTTATCGCTGGGTGTCATGGCACATTGTCACCCACAAAAATTCCATCGTTGTTTGGGAACATGAAGTCTATGAATGGCTACAAATGATCTCCAACTAGCCGAACATAATGATTTGCCGTCAATGATCAGTTGAGTTCAACTAGAGGACCCTGCCGATTTCAGTACACACAGTCCATATCACTGTGGAGCCGCCACCAGCTCGCACAGTGCCTTGTCGATAACTTGGGGCCGGCCGTTGTGGCCGAATTGTTCTAGGCGCTTCAGTCTGGAACCGCGCTGCTGCTACGGTCGCAGGTTCGAATCCTGCCTCGGGCATGGATGTGTGTGATGTCCTTATGTTAGTTAGGTTTAAGTAGTTCTAAGTCCAGGGGAACGATGACCTCAGATGTTAAGTCCCATAGTGCTCAGAGCCATTTGAACCATTTTCGATAACTTGGTTTCATGGCTTCGTGGGGTCCGCACCGCACTCGAACCCTACCATCAGCTCTTACCAACTGAAACTGGAACTCATCGGACCAGGACAGTCGCCTACAGTCTAACCGGTATGGTCACGAACACAG
The DNA here is from genome assembly GCF_023897955.1 of Schistocerca gregaria. Classification (NCBI taxonomy): domain Eukaryota; kingdom Metazoa; phylum Arthropoda; class Insecta; order Orthoptera; family Acrididae; genus Schistocerca; species Schistocerca gregaria. The sequence continues at coordinate 491,902,678 of NC_064923.1, forward strand.
GCGAGCTGCTACATGCGATGTCGTGATGTTACCAAATGCGTCCGTCGTCTGCTGCCACAACAGATTAACGTCAAATTTCGCCTCAGTGTCCCAACGTATACGTTTGTCTTGCGTCCCACATTGATTTCAGCGGTTATTTCACGCAATGTTGCTTGTCTGTTAGCACTGGCAAGCCTACCCAAACGCCGCTGCTTCCGCTCGTTAAGTGAAGACCTTAGGCCACTGCGTTGTACGTGGTGAGAGGTACTGTCTGAACTGTGGTATTCCCGGCACACTCTTGACAATTTGGATCTTGCAATATTGAATTCCCTAATGATTTCGGAAATGGAATGTCCCATGCGTGTAGCTCTATCTACCATTCCACGTTCAAAGTGTGTTAATCCCGTCGTGCGGCCATAATCACGTCGGAAGCCTTTTCACGTTAATCACCTGTTTACAAATGACAAATCCGCAAATGCACTGCCCTTTTATACCTTGTCTACGCGATGCTACCGCCGTCTGTAATTGCAGATATTACTATCCCATGACTTTGTCACTCCTGTGTGTACGATTCCTTGGTCTCATGACGATAAAAAATCATAAAATCTTGAACTTCCAAATACGGTTCAAAACAATGGCGTAGGAGTTTCAGCCGAAAGCTCAAGACAGTTTAATCATTCGACGCATCTGGAAGCTACAGATGATTTTATTAATAAAAGTTTACGTATCGTGCCTACTTCACCCTGAACGTTTCACTGTGAAGACAAAGTCATGCGATAGCGATATTCATACACACAGATGCGGTAGTATCGCATACACAAGGTATTAAGGGCAGTGCCTTGGCGGAGCTGTCATTTGTAATCAGATGAGTTATGTGAAAATGTTTCCGTCGTGATTATGGCCGCACGACGTGAATTAACAGACTTTGAACTCGGAGTGGTACCTGGAGCTATACGCACAGGACACTCCATTTCGGAAATTGTTAGGGAATTGAATACTGTAAGATCCACAGTGTCAAGAATATGCCGCGAATACCACATTTCAGGCATTACCTCTCACCACTGACAACGCAACGGCCGACGGCCTTCACTTAACGATGGATAGCAGCGGCTTTTGCTTACACTTTTCAGTGCTAACAGACAAGTAACACCGCTTGAAATAATTGCTGAAATCAATGTGGGACTCCGAAGAACGTATCCATTACGATAGTGCGGTGAAATTTGGCGTTAATGGGCTATGGCAGCAGATGACTGACGACATCGCCTGCAGCGCCTCTCCTGGGCTCGTGGCCATATAGGCTGTAGGTTGGACCCTAGATGACTGGAAACCCCTGACCTCGTCAGATGAGTTCCGATTCCAGTTGGCAGGATGTGATGGTAGTGTTCGGGCGTGTCGCAGAGCCACGAACCATGGTGGTGGCCCATAATGGTATGGGCTTTGTTTATGTAGAATGGATTGGGTCCTCTGTTCCAACTGGACCGATCATTGACTGGAAGTTGTTATGTTCTGCTACTTGCAGCCCGTTTGCAGTTATTCATGGGCTTCATGTTCCCAGAAAAGGATGGCTGTTTTATGGACGAAAACGCGTCATGTCAAGGGGACAATTATTCGCGATTTATGTGAAGCACATTCTCGTCATTTTGAGCGAAAGATCACCGGACATGAATAGCATCGGAAATTTATGAGACTTACCGAGAGGCCAGTTCGTGCAAAAAATCCTGCACCTGCAACACAATTATGGACGGCTATAGAGGCAGCATGGTTCAATATTTCTGCAGGGGACTTCCAACGACTTGACGATTCTATGCGGAGTTGCTGCACCACGCAGGGTAAAAGGACGTCCAACACGATATTAGGAGATATCCCATGACTTTCGTCACTTTAATGTATACAAGCTATTTTGAAGAGTCTGTTGGAAATAATATTTACACAAATTTGTTTTCGTATTTTTTCTTACAGTCGATGTCGGCCATGAGGCATTAGCTACAAAAAGAATCCTTCCGTTTTCCTGAAACGACATGCGGAATCCCACAGTAAAGCAAAATAAGGATTACTAGACAGAGGACATAAGTCTGTGTTTCTCTGCACCAACAGCACTTGGAACACTTCCTATGGACTTACTGTTATAATAATACGATTCAACGGATCCTAGAGCAATCATATATTTACCTTATTGTCTACTATTCATATTTTGGAGACAATGTTATTCCAGTGACACAGCTGAGTGTACTCAGAATATTCCTGTAGGGAATAAAATGAGTTTGCGAAACACAAAGCGTCAGCTTGGTTGTGAAAATGTGCTGTTTGTCACTAAAATCATCTGCTGTCGAAGCCTACGGAAAATTCTTGCTACAGATTTGCCTACACAGTTTAGAAAATACAGCAGTGACAGTATGATAGCGGTCGTTACTCTCTCTTGTGTTAATAAATGGAATGCTGCAGCTCTTCTTAACCCTTTGTCTACGTATGTATCCCACGATAGTTTAACAGTGAACCCATTGAAATTTGTTCCATGTTATTGCTGTTATCTGTGTCTCACTCGTAAAGGAAAAAACCTACTAACAGTTAGCACAATTCTTATAATTCAAATCGCACCTGTGCACATTCTTCTGTGTTCAAGTTTCATTGTTAACCCTCGTCACGTATTTTGTCACATCAAATTAGTTCACATCAGCAGATATGCAACCCAGTTACCAGATTCGCAAAGCGGGCTGCCTTCCCCAGATACATCACCTCAATGACTTGCACTAACGAATAGACGCTTGCCACATCACAAACGAGCATCTGCAGTGTGAGTTGCAAACTTGGAGGGATGCTCTGTCCACTGATGTGTGTCTGTTTCCAGTACGTCTTGTAGTTTTTGTGCAGTCGTATTCTGAAACCATGGAGATACTTATGAGTAACCCTGAATGTCCTACTCCCATCCCCACACAGCTGGAAGGCGATACAGCGTGAAATATTGTTTTCATATTTTTACTTCTGCCTAAAAGACACATACATTAATGTTTTTGAAATAAAATCGATAGTCAAAGCGTTAAGCACCATCTTCTCAACCGTAATTCTAACAAGCGAGTAGATTTACAAGATGTACTACAATGTCAATGTGAGACTCCGGAACTGATTCAAAAATGTACTACAAGAGCTTTGTACAGCCTTGATCGCTCACTTTTGAGCTAAAGATTTTGATTCGGCTTGGAATGAGTTGCCGGACAGTATTGCTCCAAATTACATCAAGACACAGGGGCTGGTCAAAAATATGGAAACAGCACCAGAAGTGCATGCTTGAACATACGAGGGTCAGTCAAAGAGTAATGCCTCCTATTTTTTTTTTCTACGTTTAATTGTCAGGAAATTTAAATGCAATTACATAGGTTGAAAACTACAACATTGAAGATCATTTTGTCATTTTTCAATGTAATCTCCGCCCATCTCTACAGTTTTGGTCCATCTTTGAACAAGGGCATGTATCCCAGCACGGTAAAAATCACAGCTCTGCTTCCTAAGCCATTGACGCACGGATGTTTTGACGGTCTCCTCATCTTCAAAATGAATCCCACGATGAGCTTCTTTTAGTGGCCCGAACAGATGGAAGTCTGATGGTGCCAGGTCAGGGCTGTATGGGGGATGAGGCAAAACTTCCCATCCAATTTTGACAATCTCGTCAGAGGTGTGACGACTGGTGTGTGGTCTTGCATTGTCATGCAAAAGAAGAACATCTGCCATTGATTTTGTTGGGCGAACTCGCTGAAGACGTGCTTTAAGTTTTTTGAGGGTTGTGACGTATTGAACAAAATTTATTGTGCATCCCTGCTCCAAAAAATCAACCAGAATCACACCCTCTGTATCCCAGAAAACTGTTGCCATAACTTTCCCTGCCGATCGCACAGTTTTGAATTTTTTCTTCCTCGGCGAGCTTGTGTGACGCCACTCCATTGACTGCCTCTTTGATTCGGGTTCAAAAAAATGCACCCATGTTTCGTCCCCGGTCACAATTTTTTTCAGAAACTCATCTCCCTCCAAACGGAAGCGCTGCAAGTGTTGGGAGGCTATTGTTTTCCTTGCCTCTTTATTCTGATCGGTTAACATTCTTGGAACCCACCGTGCACAAACTTTTGAGTACCCCAATTGTTTAATAATCGTGATCACACTGCCTTTACTAAGAGAAATAATGCGACACACTTCATCTGCAGTCACCCGACGGTCACCACGAATGATGTCATCAACTTGCTGAATGTTGTGTGGAGTCACTGCACTCACCGGCCTGCCGCTCCGCTTTTCGTCAGTCAACGGTGTTTGCCTTTCAGCTTCCTTACAACGACGAACCCATCGTCTAACAGTGCTGACATCCACTGTCACAACACCATACACCTCCTTCAGTCTTTCATGAATGCGTATGGGCGTTTCACCTTCTGCATTCAAGAATTCAATCACACAACGCTGTCTCAAACGGACATCGATGTCGGCCATCTTACAAACTTCTGCTGTGCTGCCACCTGTTGACACAGAAAGTTACTACTGCAGTGGATTGCAGAAGAAGGTTTGAGGAATGGCGCCAAATTCAAATTTTTCACTTAACTTAATTTTTTTAAGTAGAAAAAAATGGGAGGCATTACTTTTTGATCGACCCTCGTAAATGCAGATGCTAGCCAAGCATGCATGTGGTGCTAATGAATTTCGAACGGCACCTGTGCAGTGCTCCCAATACGTTGTAAGTTTCAGTTGTAGTCAGAAAAGTGTTCCGTGTAGTTGTCAGTGCATTGTGTTGGAGCCAAGTGAATTCGAATGTGGGTAAATTCAAAAATGGTTCACATGGCTCTGAGCACTATGGGACTCAACTTCTGAGGTCATCAGTCTCCTAGAACTTAGAAGTACTTAAAACTAACTAACCTAAGGACATCACACACATCTATGCCCGAGGCAGGATTCGAACCTGCGACCGTAGCGGTCTCGCGGTTCCAGCCTGTAGCGCCTAGAACCGCTCGACCACTCCGGCCGGCTGTGGGTAAATTGTTCGTGCTCTTAGTGGGTAACTGAGGTAGACGAAGTGCCTGGTATTTCAAGAGGCACCATATCGAAGATTTATGCTGCATACAGGGAAAGCGGAAAAGTATCATCTGCTAAGTCACAGCGCGGACGAAATTTCGTGTGGTGTGACCTTCACAGAAGGTCATTGGAAATGACTGTGACGAAAAATAAGACGACATAACTGAATTTCACCGAGCGAGGTGGCGCGGTGGTTAGACACTGGACTCGCATTCGGGAGGACGACGGTTCAATCCCGCATCCGACCATCCTGATTTAAGTTTTCTGTGATTTCCCTACATCGCTCCAGGCAAATGCAGGGATGGTTCCTCTGAAAGGACACGGCCGACTTCCTTCCCCATACTTCCCTAATCCGATGAGACCGATGACCTCGCTGTCTGGTCTCCTTCCCCCCCCCCCCCTAAAAAAACTGAATTTCGCACTCGCGAACTGTATCAGCATCAGAACAACAGGAAGGGTGCTCCATAGGCATGAAACGGTGGGAAGAGTTCCAGAAACAGAGAATTGTAGTGCGAGCTGGAATTTCAAACTACGCAACAATGTTGCAAATACTCTTAACCGAAAAACGTGGCGCCGAAGACGTAAAATCTGGACTATCGAACAGTGGAAGAAAGTGATTTGGTCGGATGAGTCTTGTTTCACGCTGTTTCCAGCTTATGACAGAGTTTACATCTGGCGTACGCCATCGCAAGCTTACGATGCAGACTGCTTGTTGCTAAGAGTGGAACATGGTGGGGGTCCGGTGATTAGTTGGGTAGTCATATCGTGGTTTTCCTTGCTCCCCATGGTTACTCTGCAAGGTCGTATTACTACCAAGGATTATGTGATCATTTTGGCTGTTCAGGTTCATCCCTTGGTACAATATTTGTTCTCCAGTGTGATGCCGTATGCTCGCGTCGTCTAGGACTGACTTTGAGAGCATCTCCGTTGGCCAACACAGTCACCAGATCTCAGTAATACTGATCCTTTGTGACGCATTTCGGAGAGGTCGCCGTCCACCTCTATCATCGTTACCTGGGCTTGCCACTATTTTGGAGGAAGTATGGGAAAAATGTTCAGATGTGTGTGAGATCTTATGGGACTTAACTGCTAAGGTCATCAGTCCCTAAGCTTACACACTACTTAACCTAAAGTATCCTAAGGACAAACACACACACACCCATTCCCGAGGGAGAACTCGAACCTCCGCCGGGACCAGCCGCACAATCCAGAAGGAAGTATGGAAATATTTATATTTTATTTTGTTCTACGCGTGTTGGCTCTTTTCAGTGTACCTGATGATTAACTTGCGAATTACGCCATATGTGGCTCCATATATTCACATGGTTCTTTATTATTGTATTTTAGTAGAGTTGAGCCAGTTAAGACCAACAACTTGTTTTACTTTATTTCAGTTGTCATTGTGTAATTTATTATGTTACCATTGCAACAGAAGAACATTTGATTAGATAATGAACCACTGCTAGCGGCATTTGGCGCTGTTACCTATTAACTTCTAGTGTTTTCGAGAATGAGTTCTCTCTGTACTGTTGAGCATAATTCATTTATTGTATGCTGAACTATCGGTATTGCCATTATTGCCGTTCTGGATTTTCTGCTGTGGCTATTTCCAAGCCCGTGTATTTGACTGTATTTTACATACTTAGAAGACGGCATGTAACCTTTCGCGTGACAGGAACTAATGCCTGTATTCATGCCTCATTTGTATACTTATTGTAACATCTACTGTAACTTTGTTTTTATAGTATGGTTTGAAAATGGACATAGTGTCCAAAAATGATTCTTCTTAATGCGACTTTCGCCGGCATTCCAGCTATTTAGTTCAATAAACGAAACTTTGCTAACCTATTCCACCTGCAGCATGCTGGAGGTTAGTAAGTACGGTATAAGGTTCCCTGAAAATCATACAGTCCCCGTATTTATCCATTCCGAGTGAAATGAAAGCTGTTTTGAGTGACAGCTAGTTTCCTAGACCATATTAGGCACGGTAGTGTTAGGCACGGTAATGTCTTGTGCCTTTGGAGTATAATATTTTTGTCGACCCCCTGTATGGTAGTATGCAAAGCAAAAAAGTTTCAGGTGTATTATAATTGCTAGCAATTAAAACTGAAACACCAAGTTGGGTAGCAAATAAGGAAAATTTACTTATTGTATTTCTACAGTATAATATTTATAAGTTATTCAAGGTGCAAAATTTACTACAATGAGCAGCCACCTCTGACAGATGTAATGGCTTTAACTTAGTTGGGTTCTGCGCCGAACTGAGTTTGAATGACAGATGTGGGTACATCATTCCTTACTGCTCGGATTGTGTGCCACAGATCATCATTCGTAGTGGCTGGCGATTCATGGTGTGCTAATCTCCTGGCAATCCACGACTACTTGTTTTAAATGGGTGAAGATCTGCAGAATATCATGGCCAGGATAGCACTCGAACACACATGTTTTTCACGGCAGCTCAGAACAGTAAAGGTGACATGTGATCTTGCGTTATCTTGTTTAAAGATAGCTTCACAAACACGACAAAGGTAGGACGTAGCCACCACTATGAACATAGAAATGGAATGCCTGCAGCCCAAATTGTCCGCTATGCAAATCAGAGGTGATAATGTTATATATCTTGTGGCGCTAAATTCCATCGCACCAGATGCTGGGCCCTTACAACATAAACAAATGCAATAATGCAAAGTCAGTTTTCGTTAGAGCAGCCACACACGGATACGTCCGAAGTGATGCTGTGTGCAGACTTAGGACCTGTCTGAATAAACGACTTCGTGCCACTCATGTGTCCAGTGTTCCTGTTGGGGACATTACTGTCGGTGTGCCTCTCTCTTCTGTCGTGTAAATGGAAGCTGTAACAAATGTCGCCATGTCGACAGTTAGAGGTGATTGAAACAACATCTGACAGCCTATTTGGAGACTTGTTTGTGTATCACCCAAGCCAATAAAGATGCCTATCCAAGTTAATAAGAATGCCTATCCTATCACACCCATGGCAACAGTTGGCCATTTCAGCAGCAAGTTAATTCTTCTCTAAAATGAACGTAGTGAATGTAGAAACAAGTGAGTCACAGCTGCTTAACATCTCTTTTGGATTATATCAGTACAATAGGCTTCCATTTGATGTGACTAGTGTCCCCGATACATTTCAACAATACTCATACAGAGCATACTTCAGTGTACGAAGTATCTGGACAACATCATCAAAACAGGAGAAATACTGGAGTAACACTTCACATATCTGTAAGTCCCATTCCCAAGACTGAAATCAACTGGTCTGCACTGCCAGTGAACGAACGTAATTTCAGGCAAACTAGCGAGAAGCATGTTGGCCGTATTTTAAGCATTAATGGGTTGAAACCTAGAGGGGGGCATGTCAGTGTTATACTTCGCCTTTCTGTCCTCAGAAATCTTAAAGAGCAGCAATATTTCAAGAGTTATATTAACTATTAAGTAAGTTCATTCTGAAGGCAGCCCAAATAGTATACTCATTAAAACAACTGTGCGGAAAAAAGGGGGCGTTAAGTTTGTATGATTGGAAGTATGCCAGAAGGCGTTTCTTCAGTTTAAAAAAAAATCTGAACTCATCTCCCTGTCTCACAAATTTTACATCAGCAAGTCCCTTGTTCTTGAAGCAGATGCACTGCATTGTGGGATAGGAGCTGTATTGTCACACAAAAATGCTGATGGCCATTAACAGCCACGTGCTTTCACTTCCAAAACATTAAGAACAGCGCAGTTAAATCGTTCACATTCTCTAAAAGAAAACGTGGAAATAATCTACGGTATCAAAAGAATTCATTTTTTCCTGTTCCCTCGATAACAGACCACAAGATTATGATATTGCAGGCTGCTGAAGAAAATGACACTAAAGCTGCCAAGATGGACCTTGTTTTTGAGCAGCAACTACAACATCCATATAGGATTACTGCTCAACAAGTAAATGCTGGTCATCTGTCTCGCTTGCATATAGGCCTGGATAAGTGATAGACAGGAAGCCACGTGCTTCTCAATTGACGACAATATGCGCCAGACACTGCAGTAATTCCCTATTACTGCTACGAAGTAGCCCAGGCACAACAGCTCAGGGTCTGTTGCTTCCCGGGGGTTTGTCATCAGTTCAGCATGTGAGGCTGGAGCGTTTACCCAACGAAACAGACGCATGTTCCAACACGTATTTTTCTCTTCGATATCCCTTCAACACTTTGGACGGTGTTTCGTTTCTGGCCACGAGTCAGAAGGTCAAATCAACGTTCCCCGTTGGATTCATCCCCAGATCCTACAGAGGACACAAGTCTGTGTTTCTTTGCACGAACAGTTCTTGGAACACTTGTTAGTCACTTACTATTATAATAATACGATTCAAAAGATCCTAAAGCAATCACATATTTACATTATTGTCTACTATTCATATTTTTGAGACAACGTCATTCCAGTAACACAACTGAGTGTACTCAGATATTCCTGTAAGGAATAAAATGAGTTTTTCAAACAGAAAGCGTTAGCTTGGTTTTGAAAATGTGCTGTTTGTCACTAAAATCATATGTTGTCGAAGTCTAATGAAAAATCCTGCTGCAGAGTTCTCTACATAATTTACAAAATAACATACAGCAGTGACAGCATCATAGCGATCGTTCCTCTCTCTTGTGTTATTAGATGGAATGCTGCAGTTCTTCTTAACCGTTTCTAAGAGCGGGATATATGTGTTCCACGATAGTTTAACAATGAACCCATTGAAATTTGTTTCGTGTTATTGCTGTTATCCGTGACTCACTCGTTAAGGAAAGCCTACTAACAGTTAGCAGAATTCTTATAATTCACATCGCAGCTGTGCAGATTGTGCTGTCTTCACGTTTCATTGTTAGCCCTAATCACATATTTTGACACATCAAGTTAATTCGCATCTGCAGATAGGCAATCCAGTTACCAGATTCGCAAAGCGGGGTGCCTTCCCCGTATACTGTAACAAATGAAGCCACTGCCACAATGTTACGCTTACTGGTGCAAACTCGTCAGTGAGGCAGAGAACCCAGTCCACATGTATCAGGCACGTGCATAAAATCGAAAGGTTTTGCATCAGCGTTTTTCTTTGTGGGGAGCCTGAGCACGAATGGGAGTAGCTGCACTTAGACTTGGCTGGACTATTCAGGGACGACACGTGGCTTTAGTTGTGGATACATCCTCAGATTTACCTTGTGTGGTCTGGATGCATTCAACAACAGTGGCTACGATTTAGGACGTAATAATCGTATTCGCTACAGACCCTTGTATTGGATAATGGCCCATGCTCCTCGATATCAGCCTTCAATAACTATCGCAGGAAGAATGGAATCAAGAATCTGTCCGATGTCACCTTTCACTCGACCTCACAGATCAATTAGACAGTACATTCAAGTCACAAATGTGGAAAAATCTTCTAATGACGCTGTACGAGGATGTACTGACCACCTTAATGGCTGTATTTGGCCGATCCGATTCAACGGTAGCAGCCGGCTGAGGTCTTGCACAAGCGCAGAACGTGGAACCTCTTAAATTTTTTACTTCCATCACAACATTCCCAGAAATCACCTCGCACAAATGTATTACCAAGCAGGCTCTTGGGTGTAAGTTCGCCCCTTTGGGTTGAGCAAAGGTGTGTTCGGCAACAGGGGTCGGCAATGGTTTGACGTCGCAGCCGATGAGGAGCAGCTGGTATGGCATCGCAGTCATCTGTGCCTGCGATGCCAGACGACAAGCCGACACAGGTTCACCTGAGCCTTGAGCGTGTGCTCAACCCTCGTCCAGCCGGCTGACGTGGGCCGCAGCAACTGTTCTCGCCTCCTCGTTCACACACATGCGACCTCCGTCCCAACTCGCAGCGGAGCAGACCAAGTACGCCGCCATTCCTAATGTCGCGTTGCCGCTTGGAAGCAGACGATGGGTGGCCTAGGTGTTCATTCGTTGGCTCCTTGGCGATGACGACTAAAAACGCAGGTTTGACCACTATCTTCTCCACGTACTTTCGTCCCAGCTTACAGATACGGCACGTAACTCGCTGTAAACTGCGCAACCGGTGCCTGAACACACTTAGCTGTCGGTTTTTCCGCTACATTGCTCACAAATTTAAGATTCAGTGTTACTTGCTGCCTCCCGTTTTTGGCGCTCAGCATTGTCCTCTGAATGCGAAAATATTCGATTGTCACTAAGATATGGGAGAAATGATCATTGTAATAAAATAAGAGAAGTCAGAGCACATACGGAAAGATTTAAGCGTGCTTTTTCCCACGCGCTGCTAGAGAGCTCAGCTGTAGAGAAATAAACTGAAGCTGGCTCGAAGAATCCTCTGCCAGGCACTTAAACGTGAACTGCAGAGCAGTCATGTGATATACAGTCGTGGACAAAACGAGCGAGGCCCCTCGCCTTTTCGTTATGCTGATCCGCAAAGAATTACCAGAAGTGAATAACTTTTTAGCGACACCAGATGATACTAACAGCTTGCCGGCGCGGGTTAGCCGTGCGCTCAACGGCGTCATATCGCGGACCGCGCGGCTCCTTGCGCCGTTAGTTCGAATCCTTCCCTGGGCATGGATGTGTGTTAGGTTCGCTAGGTTGAAGTAGTTCTAGGTCTAGGGGACTGATGACCTAAGCAGTTTGGTGGCATAATTCTTAGTCATTTTTTGACCTTTCGCGTAAATTTATTCGCAATGTTCAAATGGCTTTGAGCACTATGGGATCTAACTTCTCAGGTCATCAGTCCCCTAGAACTTCGAACTACTTAAACATAACTAACCTAAGGACATCACACACATCCATGCCCGAGGCAGGATTCGAACCTGCGACCGTAGCGGTCTCGCGGTTCCAGACTGTAGCGCCTAGAACCGCTCGGCCACTCCGGCCGGCATTCGAAATGTCCCAGTTGCAGTCGATACATCAGCATATTAATCGTAGCTACGCTTTCGATCCAAATCACGTTTACAGGAATGCAAATAAAATCCATTTCCCTATACACGTGGTAATTCAAATCCCACTATTAATGCCACAGCGTTTTAGATGTGCGAGCATTCGCACTTCGGCTAATGAACGTTTTCTGGCTATGACACGTCGAATGGAGAATTCGAAACATTGTAGAATACGTTTGGCAGCTAAGTCGCCGTTTATTTCCTGGGGTGGTGCAGAATTATCCTATAAAATTTACTCGCTAATAACATTTTTCTGTTATTTCGATGCCGGCGGAAGTGGTCGTGCGGTTCTAGGCGCTGCAGCCTGGAACCGCGAGACCGCTTCGGTCGCAGGTTCGAATCCTGCTTTGGGCATGGATGTGTGTGATGTCCTTAGGTTAGTTAGGTTTAACTAGTTCTAAGTTCTAGGGGACTAATGACCTAAGAAGTTGAGTTCCATACTGCTCAGAGCTATTTGAACCATTTTTTTGTTATTTCCATAAACATCCCGAATTATTGTCACATAAGCGGTGACATAAAGGTAGACAATTCATGTTTTTGAGTCCAGAAGGCTCTGTGCAACAGAAGCTGCAGATAATTTTGTCATTTTAATTGCGAAATTGCCGTTTTATTCATGTCTGGGGTAAATAATAAAGGGCTGTTTGCCTGGGTTGTCTGCTAGCGTAGTGTTTACTACTGCAAGGAAGGTCTGGTTTGTTTTCGGTTCTAATCTCGATGGAGGCAGATTGACTACCAGTAAAGGAATTTTAAGAAATTCTCGCACACGCAATAAGTTTTGTTACCTTTATTCTGTACCGGCGCCCCGTGGATGTAGAATGAAACTCTTGTAGTATTTCATACTTGTTACTGCCTACTTTTTCCGCCTCTGTCAATAATTGAATTGACTTAAGTGTGGCACTGAATGATTTTTAACTGAATTTCGTTATGAATCTTCACGCATTGCTAAATTTGCGCCCTTTCATGGTAGGTCAGCCACGGTAACCCAGTAAGACCGGTCTGAACGTTGACACAGACCGTTTCGCGGCCGAATGCGCATAATATTTTGCTAATTCGTTACGATCTGAGATACTTTATCTTACTAAAACAGTTATGTTATATCGATAAGCTGAAATTCATGTTTATTAGTACAGTTCATACTAATTAGCGTTTCTTCTTTCATTTATATCTTATATTTAGGCGTTGTGGTTCAGACACTAATCAGCATTGATATAGTCTAACACATGATTGAAAACAGCCTGACAAATTTCGGATAGTTTTTCAATTTCACGCCTGTGCATAGTATGTTGGCAGCACTTCGTCGCCTTGCCTGTTATGCTGTGTAGCAGACTTTAAAGCTGTGCGGATCAGCATAACGAAAAGGCGAGGGGTCTCGCTCGTTTTGTCCACTATTGTACATGTAGACCGAACACGCCGTAGTGGGGAGGAAGACAAGATAAAGAAAAATGGCTGACAATTTTTAAATGATTTTAACATTTTATCGTCGTTCTTAAAGAATTCTTGTGGCTGCACTTTTCGCATAAACACATGCACGTACCCATTGTTTGTGACAAATGTCCACACAAAATTCTCTCTCCCCTGTTCCTTTGTCAGCCCATACACTCTTCCGTTTTCCGTTTATGCACTGCACTTCCCTCCACTGTCACATTTCCTTGCGAGCTCTTTACTCAATGGTGGTGGAAGTATAAAACTGTTTCCCTAAATCACACAAAATGTTGACAATGAAGAGCTCCAGTTTCTCAAGGTACAATGCTGCTCTGTTGCGTAGTTTAGGTTGGGATACATTATCTATACCAATTTTAGTGATGTGATACAGTTTTGTTTTCAATATATTACATGTAACACTTATACGTGTATCAGATTAAATATCCTAAAGTGTAGCCAGATAACCGACCGCTATGGCCGAGCGGTTCTAGGCGCTTTAGTCCGGAACCGCGCTGCTGCTAAAGTCGCAGGTTAGAATCCTGCCTCGGGCATGGATGTGTGTGATGTCCTTAGGTTTAAGTAGTTCTAACTCTCGGGGACTGATGACCTAAGATGTTAAGTTTCATAGTGCTTAGAGCCATTGCAATTATTTTGTAGCTAGAAAAATACGTTTCTTTTTCAACCGTTTGGTGATTTAATTACATGTCTGTACTCTCAAAACAATAAAACATTAGAAATAATTGCAATAAGGAACAACCACTAAAATACAACGAGATCTCAAATGTTAAATTGTAAGTTTTCAATTCAAATTACCTTAATGGTAATAAAAAACTTTGTACCATACTATAATGAAGATTTTCGGTTTATGGTAAATTACACAGAAAACATTTAGTAAGTGTGCATGACTTTCAATTCACGGGTTCGCAATCATCAGGCAAGAACGACTCAAATCTCAACCTACTACGCTGCTATGCACGCTCCGATTTCTAATGGTGTTGCCAAGGAGGAGAAGTGTGCAAACCTTAACTTGTACTGGATGTTTTACAAATTTACAAACACAAATGTCAGAAATGGGTACTTTTTAAACGCCTGAGCTCTACTTAGACTGTGCAATGAAAAAAAAGGACTAATTATCGTCTTCAGTATCAATTTACGTCTTTAAAAAGTTGCTTCGGTAGTAAGAGTACTGATAATACTTTTCCCGATATATCGATTTCATAATAGAAATATGGAGTGCCGGTGTTTTTATCTTATATTTTTTCGCAATATTTGGTAAATATTTGAAATTGTAGTAGAACATAATTTTACTTTCACTGTGTGAAGGAGTCTTACTACTTTTTGAGCTTTCATCACGTCCAGTCTTTCTCTTTGACTGCATGAAGATGGCACAAAGAAGAGTATCGATTGCACTGAGGAATGGCGGTGTGAATGGAATAACAAGATTTCCGACGTGAAGAAACAGCACACCAGTTGCGTTAAAAATAACAACAAATTTTAACGTATTTAGCGTGCTATTTCTTCGCATCGGCATTCTTCAGAAACAATTTCTGAAAATGATGAACACAAATCTGAATTACAAGATGGATCTTAGCGGTGGGCAGAGACGCCAGAGGAGCAATGCTGACGCTCGATGCTACTAACAGAAACTGCAGCACCTGGTACTTTCTAAAATATCCACAGTCCAAACAATAGGCAAAACTTACATTAAATAAAACAGTGACTCTTCAAGATCATTATCCTTTAAATGGCTTCGTATTTGTTAACATCATGCAGACCAAAATCGGCCTCATTAATCATATTTCGTCCAACTCAATAACAGCATAAAACTAACCCCTGGTAGTTAGGTATAACTTCATTTCCGCCCACAACCAAGTGACTTCCTGCTTATCTGTTATTTTCCACATCATGCCCGTTAATGGTCTCCGTTAGTTGTTGTGTGACTCATTACCTTTAGATTCCCTCTTCTTCCTAATCTCATTTCAGACTAATTAACATAATAATCTGTATTCATTCTTAAATATATTCATCCTCCTTTCAATACGATCTGTTTCATATTTACGACTCTGGTTTCTGGCACTGCTATTTAGGTATTTTAACACTGGACGTACACTGCACAACACAATTAAATTATCACGTCTTCGAATCCCCGTAATGGTTTCCCATTGCGACGAAGAAGTTTGAAATTTACACTCCTGGAAATGGAAAAAAGAACACATTGACACCGGTGTGTCAGACCCACCATACTTGCTCCGGACACTGCGAGAGGGCTGTACAAGCAATGATCACACGCACGGCACAGCGGACACACCAGGAACCGCGGTGTTGGCCGTCGAATGGCGCTAGCTGCGCAGCATTTGTGCACCGCCGCCGTCAGTGTCAGCCAGTTTGCCGTGGCATACGGAGCTCCATCGCAGTCTTTAACACTGGTAGCATGCCGCGACAGCGTGGACGTGAACCGTATGTGCAGTTGACGGAATTTGAGCGAGGGCGTATAGTGGGCATGCAGGAGACCGGGTGGACGTACCGCCGAATTGCTCAATACGTGGGGCGTGAGGTCTCCACAGTACGTCGATGTTGTCGCCAGTGGTCGGCGGAAGGTGCACGTGCCCGTCGACCTGGGACTGGACCGCAGCGACGCACGGATGCACGCCAAGACCGTAGGATCCTACGCAGTGCCGTAGGGGACCGCACCGCCACTTCCCAGCAAATTAGGGACACTGTTGCTCCTGGGGTATCGGCGAGGACCATTCGCAACCGTCTCCATGAAGCTGGGCTACGGTCCCGCACACTGTTAGGCCGTCTTCCGCTCACGCCCCAACATCGTGCAGCCCGCCTCCAGTGGTGTCGCGACAGGCGTGAATGGAGGGACGAATGGAGACGTGTCGTCTTCAGCGATGAGTGTCGCTTCTGCCTTGGTGCCAATGATGGTCGTATGCGTGTTTGGTGCCGTGCAGGTGAGCGCCACAATCAGGACTGCATACGACCGAGGCACACAGGGCCAACACCCGGCATCATGGTGTGGGGAGCGATCTCCTACACTGGCCGTACACCTGTGGTGATCGTCGAGGGGACACTGAATAGTGCACGGTACATCCAAACCGTCATCGAACCCATCGTTCTAGCATTCCTAGACCGGCAAGGGAACTTGCTGTTCCAACAGGACAATGCACGTCCGCATGTATCCCATGCCACCCAACGTGCTCTAGAAGGTGTAAGTCAACTATCCTGGCCAGCAAGGTCTCCGGATCTGTCCCCGATTGAGCATGTTTGGGACTGGATGAAGCGTCGTCTCACGCGGTCTGCACGTCCAGCACGAACGCTGGTCCAACTGAGGCGCCAGATGGAAATGGCATGGCAAGCCGTTCCACAGGACTACATCCAGCATCTCTACGATCGTCTCCATGGGAGAATAGCAGCCGGCATTGCTGCGAAAGGTGGATATACACTGTACTAGTGCCGACATTGTGCATGCTCTGTTGCCTGTGTCTATGTGCCTGTGGTTCTGTCAGTGTGATCATGTGATGTATCTGACCCCAGGAATGTGTCAATAAAGTTTCCCCTTCCTGGGACAATGAATTCACGGTGTTCTTATTTCAATTTCCAGGAGTGTAGTTCAAAAGCGCCTACAACCTTTCTCTGTATTGATGCAAAAAGCGTGGAGCTTTGGGATGTCCCCTTCGGGCTTCTTGACGCTTCAAATAGCAAGACACATGCCAGAAAAGTCCAGAGCTCAAAAGTTCATGTGAGCTTTTAAGTGGGCTCATAATGTCACATTGCCGCCAAATTTCGGCACAATTCAGCCTAGTGTTACCGTGGACGTGTCACCTAACGGGGAGTCGTCACAGCCCGTCTTACGCTCATTTAACCCCGTCTTTTAACGCCTCCCCAATGGAGGTCAGAACCACGGCACCCAGCGTTGGAATCACACGGCTCATTAATGGGTAACAGAGGAAAAAATTTGTCACATCCCCGTTCAGAATCGACGAGAAAAGGCCTCAGGGGGTGGCATAAAGGGCGTCAATGAAACCATCCCTTTCTCTTGGGGCGCTGATTGCCCTGAATTTCGCTGTTAAAATGACAATTCGCAGTGCGTCTTTGACACAGCTGACATGCACTGCACGGTTCAACCTTTCTTTAAGGACATCGTGCGCCAGCAGCCAAGCTGAATACACTGCTGGCCATTAAAATTGCTACGCCAAGACGAAATGCAGATGATAAACTGATTCATTAGACAAATATGTTATACTAGAACTGACATGTGATTACATTTTCACGCAATTTGGGTGCATAGATCCTGAGAAATCAGTACCCAGAACAACCACCTCTGGCTGTAATAACGGCCCTGAGACGCCTGGGCATTGAGTCAAACAGAGCTTGGATGGCGTGTACAGGTGCAGCTGCCCATGCAGCTTCAACACGATACCACAGTTCATCAAGAGTAGTGACTGGCGTATTGTGACGAGCCAGTTCCTTGGTCTGCATTGACCAGATGTTTTCAATTAGTAAGAGATCTGGAGAATGTGCTGGCCAGAGCAGCAGTCGAACATTTTCTGTATCCAGAAAGCCTGTGCAGGACCTGCAACATGCGGTCGTCCATTATCCTGTTAGATTGTAGGGTTTCGCAGGGATCGAATGAAGGGTAGAGCCACGGGTTGTAACACATGTGAAATGTAACGTCCACTGTTCAAAGTGCCGTCAATGCGAACAAGAGGTGACCGAGACGTGTAACCAATGGCATCCCATAACACCACGCCGGGTGATACGCCAGTATGGCGATGACGAATACACGCTTCCAATGTGCGTTCACCGCGATGTCGCCAAACACGGATGCGAGCATCATGATGATGTAAACAGAACCTGGATTCATCCGAAAAAATGACGTTTTGTCATTCGTGCACCCAGGTTCGTCGTTGAGTACACCATCGCAGGCGCTCTTGTCTGTGATGCAACGTCAAGGGTAACCGCAGCCATGGTCTCCGAGCTGATAGTCCACGCTGCTGCAAACGTCGTAGAACTGTTCGTGCAGTTGGTTGTTGTCTTGCAAACGTCCCCATCTGTTGACTCAGGGATCGGGACGTGACTGCACGATCCGTTAAAGCCATGAGGATAAGGTGCCTGTCATCTCGACTCCTATTGATACGAGGCCGTTGGGATCCAGCACGTTGTTCCGTATTACACTCCTGAACCTACCGATTCCATATTCTGCTAACAGTCATTGGATCTCGACCAAGGCAAGCATCAATGTCGCGATACGATCCGACCTTCATCAAAGTCGGAAACGTGATGGTACGCATTTCACCTCCTTTCACGAGGCATCACAACAACGTTTCACCAGGTAATGCTGGTCAACTGCTGTTTGTGTATGAGAAATAGGTTGGAAACTTTTCTCATGTCAGCACGTTGTTGGTGTCGCCACCTTATGTGAATGCTCTGAAAAGCTAATCATTTGCATATCACAGCATCGTCTTCCTGTCGGTTAAATTTCACGCCTGTAGATCATCATCTTCATGGTGTAGTAATTTTAATATACTTCGTCCTCCGGATGAGTTGCACTGTTGGACACCTCTACGATCTCTGAAGCGACTGAGTGACACACTACTTGGTGGCCGTAATTAAGGTGCAGCTACTCACCAAGATCCAGTATGGGCTATAAATACCACTGGCAGCGAAACTTGATAAGTACGCCAATGTTAATGTGGAGGAGATTTTGGCTGGAAAAAAATTAGTTCCACTTTTGACCACCAGGTGAAAATCTGGCGCTGTACATTCTTTCTATAGCAGTATGCCATCCACGCTGTTATTTGAGAAGCCAAAACGTTAATAGTATGGCTATCGAGAAGAGAGACCGTGCGCTGTTAGTGATACTGTTTTATGTGAACGGCAGCAATTACAGTGCTGCATTCAGAGGTATCGCCGGCAGAAAGGTCTGATGAGAGGCCAGATGTTATTGAATAGTTTATACAAGATGATAATGAAATTTAAAAATACGGGTCAGCTTGGTGTGGCCCCTGGAAGAGGAAGGCGTTCTATCCTGGTCGAAGTTATTTACGAGGTTGCTGTTGTAATTGACCGTGCAGCACGTGCTCCGGGTAGAGCTAATGCTCGTGTGGTGTCATGATAATTGTCCTGCCCATGGTCAACAGTATGGAAAGTTTTGCGGCGTATTTCTCTCTCGTACCCGAACATGATCCAGACGGTGCAGCAACTGAAACCTCATGATCCGCATCAACTTTCTGGATTTGGTCTTCGTTTTCTGGCACGAATCGGAGTGGCTGATCAGTACTCCATGGAGAGACGAGGAAAATTTTACACTGCACTTTTCAGTGAAGACATAGAATTTCCGAGTTTGGCTGCTGTTATACCTCGTGCTGTGCAAGATGAGCTACTGAACTCGCCGTATGTAACTGCACCTTCATTCTTGGGCCGTTCTTCTTTGAAGAGAGGGCCTGACAAGCGTTCGTTGTTGACACCTTCTTGTACAGCATGTGATTCGTGCTTTGTGGAAACCAGCGTTTTTATGGGAAACATATGATGTTGCTCGCCCAATGAATAGATCTGCTTAGAACAATCTTCCACGAACACTGATGAATTCTTCTCGGGTTATCAGCCGAATGGTGGCGTCGTCTTGTAGCAACGTTTCAATGAGTTTCGTACCCATCATCTTTTGGTGAAGTGACGAACATGTTATCACCAGAGGCTTTCCAGATGCATGGCCTCTGACATCAATCCATATGACTTTTGGCTCTGGGAATGTCTAATAGAAGCAGTTTATCCGGGACACTTTCGGTCTGTACCTGATTTGAAGGCCAGTATACAGGAACACGTTGCTCATGTCTCACCAGAACTGCTGCAAGTAACTGTTGATCACGTCGTTGTAACGATGCACCATCTCGCCGACGTCTCCGGTGCTTACAGTGAACAAATTATGTAAGCAGCGGTTAATAATGAAATCAACATTATACCGTTCTTACTTGATTGACCTTTTTTGACCAAGTCCCGTTACTAACCCATTGCATATGGAAACATTTCTATACGTCTTGCGAATTCATATCGCCAGATTTTCACGTAAATCGGCTTCTCATTAACACATTAACATATCTACCAAGTTTTGATATCATACGATATTTTGAGCCCATACTGGCCCTCAGAGTAGCTCCACTTTAATTATAATCACCCAGTATCATAGGGACATCAATAGGCAGGAGTAACTTCATATATTGTTCACTGTTGTAGGACTGTCTCCACTTCCTAGTCACGATTCTTTCCCGTGGAGACAGCGCATACAAGCGATGACGTCACAGTCACCTTTAAATGATAACTGAAAAAAAATTCAGACGTTGCCCGATATCGACAGATAAATACGATGTTGTAGTGCCTGTGTTATTCTGATTATGATGCAAGTGCGAATTCATTTAATGTAATAACGGCTGTAGTCGCCCCCGTACCTGTTCCTGTGGACTTGCATGCATGCCCAAAGGAGCTTTGCATCGTAATCAGAATAACACAGGCACTGAAATATCGTATTTATTTGCCAATATAGGGCAAGCGACTTTCAAATACAAAGTCTGACCTGTACGGGAATATACGTAATGTATGTACGAATACAAGTCGTAGACGCATAGTTGACGACGTATGGAACTTTGGGTCTGGCCTTGATTCGTGCATGGATAGCCAAATGGTAAGGCGACCGCTTGCGATAAGCGGGAAATACGGTTTTCAGTCCTGGTCCGGCACGATTTTTCATTGTCGTCACTCTATTCTACAGCTGATAGTTGTCCTTATTTGCAATTGCGAATTAATTTAATGTATTCGCGTTCATTTGTTGTCTCCTTTGGCAGTAGTGACTAAAACCGCAGGTTCGGCCGTCACTTCCTGCTGGTACTTCTGTCCCAGCCTACTCTGTAAACGGTCAGACCGGAGCCCAGACTGATTACCTGTAGATTTTTGCGCCACGGGACTGACAACTTTAAGATCCAGTGTTACTTATTGTACTGAATTTCTGCCGCCCAGCGTAGCCACTAACATGCCATTGTGGAGAGGGAGCTAGCACGAAGAGAAACGACTGACGAGTTAAATGATTTTTATATTTGTTATCTTTGCTGTCTAATTCTTTCGGTTGCACTGCTCACATAAACGAAACACATTGTTTGTGGAAAATTTCCAAACAAAATATGAAACTCCTATTCCCTACATCATTCACTCACTCTTCCTTTGTCTGTCTACGCTCTACACGCCCCTCTACGATCATATCTCCCAAAGATATTCTTGTGAGTTCTTTGCTTGCTGCGGGTGGGAAGTATGAAGGATGCTTACACAATGGACCCAATAGTTGGACTATCTCAACACATCATTCTTTCTGATATCGATATGTATCTCGAGCCATGTGGGGATCACTAGGAATCTTCCCTCTACCCTTAAAGTTCCTAGAGCCTGCTCACAATCGGGCCTACGGACCAGTTAAAGCGGAGGGGGATTTTGGACCGTTGCTGCACGGTGCTGTCGATACCAGTGACATCTGTGAGCCTTGATGATCTAGCGTTGGTGCTCATACCTCTAGGAGGCGCAAGTTTCAGATGTATTTGCGAGGCTCTCTGCCGCAGGTCACAGTATAAAGCCGGCTGCTCTCGGGTTTTCTTGCTGTTTGCTACTGGAACTTTCTTTCTGGCATACGACAATCTTGGCTTCTCTTTCTGGTTCCCTGCATGGAATTTTGATCACTGTCTGACGCAGTCCAGCTGTAAGGATGGGGCCTATATTAACAGTGTTCGCAGCTCAACTGATCATGCACATGAGCCTAAACTTCTGTATGCGTTCTAGGTTGCTACTAAACTGTTCTTGCTATAAACCAGCCACCTCCCTGACTCAAGAAATGCAATGTGGTTGTGCGATACCTCATGTCCAAGCGGACAATGCGTCTTTACACTCAGGAACTAGTGCGGAACCGTTGATACTTTACGCAGCGTTGAGTATGGCTCTCCTGACCCACCGATTCCATATTTCATATCACACACCAACGGGAGCAGTAACGTCGTGGAACGATGAACTGCCGTGTAGATAGGCCATCATCCTGTCGCTGTTCAATTCAGATAAGTGTTGCTAGATGTTTCTCCTTCTTACACGAGGCACAACACGATCTTCTTACAAACAAGCAAGATTCAAGTGCGATTTATAAATGGAAAACCCCGCTCTTTCCTGATATACAGGATATACACTGTGATACTCTTACCTATTTTGTCAGTTTCTCTAAAAATACTAATCATTTGTACGAGCGCGTGCTGAAAAGTAGTGACTCCGAATTTTTTATGTGAAAACTCTTCAAACTTTTCAAATAAAACAAACGTTATTTCCATTTTCCATGTTTATTTTTCGCGTGTACATACTTACAGCCCTCTGCTGCTAGCGGGCTCCGAATTGTACGGGGTAACGTGGCGCTCTGTAAAGTAACTATATGGGTGCGTGAGAAACGGCGTGCTGTAATCGAGTTTAGAATTCTAAGATTTCGTCTACACGTGGAGCAGCCTCTCTTTCGGCCTGATAATGCCCGAACACACACGAATGAAGCGGCATTTGCAACAATCCAGCCCTTTCAATTCACTATCAACGATCCTCTGCCGTCTAGTGACGACTTGGTCCCATCCGATTTTCATTTGTTTTAGAATCTTAAAGAACACCTTTGAGGACTTCACTTTGGTACTGATGAAGCTGTGCAAGTAGAGGTGAGGTTGTGGCTCCATCACACTCTCATTGTGACAGTATCTTCCGCCCGCTTAGCTGAATGGTAACGTGTTTGCCTACCACGCAGCGGGCCTGGGTACGATTCCCGAGTGGGTTGAATACTTTGAAACGTCCCCTGTGAAAAATTTATACACGACTGTGCTTAAACTGACAAACAATATTTTTAGCGCAACACAATCTGACTTTCAAAAATCCCTACAAAAGAATGGCCCTGAATAACAATAACCTATACCTTTCACAAATCACTTACCTCACAAAAATCTTCGTTACTCGAACTACTGCAATACAGCGAGCGCCACTACTGCCAGCTAACTAAAAGTTTCAAACTACGGAAGTCACTAACTAATGATAGGCACAGTTAGAAAATGGAAGATTTTAATAGAGAACAAACAATGTATTTACCTTTATAGTCATAATACACTCCTGGAAATGGAAAAAAGAACACATTGACACCGGTGTGTCAGACCCACCATACTTGCTCCGGACACTGCGAGAGGGCTGTACAAGCAATGATCACACGCACGGCACAGAGGACACACCAGGAACCGCGGTGTTGGCCGTCGAATGGCGCTAGCTGCGCAACATTTGTGCTCCGCCGCCGTCAGTGTCAGCCAGTTTGCCGTGGCATACGGAGATCCATCGCAGTCTTTAACACTGGTAGCATGCCCCGACAGCATGGACGTGAACCGTATGTGCAGTTGACGGACTTTGAGCGAGGGCGTATAGTGGGCATGCGGGAGGCCGGGTGGACGTACCACCGAATTACTCAACACGTGGGGCGTGAGTTCTCCACAGTACATCGATGTTGTCGCCAGTGGTCGGCGGAAAGTGCACGTGGCCGTCGACCTGGGACCGGACTGCAGCGACGCACGGATGCACGCCAAGACCGTAGGATCCTACGCAGTGCCGTAGGGGACCGCACCGCCACTTCCCAGCAAATTAGGGACACTGTTGCTCCTGGGGTATCGGCGAGGACCATTCGCAACCGTCTCCATGAAGCTGGGCTACGGTCCCGCACACCGTTAGGCCGTCTTCCGCTCACGCCCCAACATCGTGAAGCCCGCCTCCAGTGGTGTCGCGACAGGCGTGAATGGAGGGACGAATGGAGACGTGTCGTCTTCAGCGATGAGAGTCGCTTCTGCCTTGGTGCCAATGATGGTTGTATGCGTGTTTGGCGCCGTGCAGGTGAGCGCCACAATCAGGATTGCATACGACCGAGGCACACAGGGCCAACACCTGGCATCATGGTGTGGGGAGCGATCTCCTACACTGGCCGTACACCTCTGGTGATCGTCGAGGGGACACTGTATAGTGCACGGTACATCCAAACCATCATCGAACCCATCGTTCTACCATTCCTAGACCGGAAAGGGAACTTGCTGTTCCAACAGGACAACGCACGTCCGCATGTATCCCGTGCCACCCAACGTGCTCTAGAAAGTGTAAGTCAACTACCCTGGCCAGCAAGATCTCCGGATCTGTCCCCCATTGAGCATGTTTGGGACTGGATGAAGCGTCGTCTCACGCGGTGTGCACGTCCAGCACGAACGCTGGTCCAACTGAGGCGCCAGGTGGAAATGGCATGGCAAGTCGTTCCACAGGACAACATCCAGCATCTCTACGATCGTCTCCATGGGAGAATAGCAGCCTGCATTGCTGCGAAAGGTGGATATACACTGTACTAGTGCCGACAGTGTGCATGCTCTGTTGCCTGTGTCTATGTGCCTGTGGTTCTGTCAGTGTGATCATGTGATGTATCTGACCCCAGGAATGTGTCAATAAAGTTTCTCCTTCCTGGGACAATGAATTCACGGTGTTCTTATTTCAATTTCCAGGAGTGTATATATATCAGTTCATGACACCAATTCTTACAAATTTCAAAACTCCGCCATCTCTCTCCCCACGTCCACCACTGCTGGCGGCTCACCTCCAACTGCGCAACGCTACGCGCTGTTAGCATCCAGCTGCCGCTGCCCAACACTACAATGGCAGACAACAATGCAAACCAGCCACAGACTGCACACGGCACAGCCAGTGATTTTTTATACAGAGCACTACGTGGCGGCGGCGTTACCAACAAAAAAACCTAAACAGCCTACTTACATAGCCCCCATGCTCCCCACAAAAAAATTTACAAATAGTTTTGGGCAGTGGCCAATACAGATTTGAAAATTTTTTTCATAATTACAATAACAAAGAATGAAATGCACACACTTATCGATACAATGTTGGTCAAAAGCTAAAATTTTCTCACAGTCTATAAAGACAGTCCTGATCATTCATCAAAGTAAAATTGCAGTGTTTTTCTCAAAGTCTGAGTAGTAAAAGAAAATGCACACAGAAGTAGTGGATTTCCATGCAGTCTTGAAGAAGTAGTGTTGTCCTTCCAACGGAAAGACAGTGTTGACTCTTGACATGCAGACAGGTAATGGGCCACAACCGAGCAAACCCACAGCAGAGTCAGTCGAAGTTTTCAAGAATATTGGTAGGTAGGTCGTCACAGAGTAGACCCATTGTAGTCCTGGTAGAGATTACGGTATTGGTGGGCCACCAGAGGTGCAAACCCACTGCAGTCCTTGTAGAAATAATGGTATTGGTTGGCCATCGAAGGTGCAGACCCACTTCAGTCCTTGTAGAGATGGCCAGCAGCCATCTATTGCGACTGTGCAGGTGCACAATCACCATCAAAGAGTCTTGTGGACAATATAGCAAGTCCATAAACCTTCACTAGTGCACTCACAATTTTTTTTGGAAATGTCCTTAGAATGAGCAATGCTGTTAACCAGTCCCTTGCTGAATTATTAACACACGTGCAAACACTATCAGTCCCTACTTCTCACAGATTGTCCATATACTATGACCAACAGAAATGTGTGCAGTGAAATGTAACTTGCAAGTTACTTAATTTGATGAACAGGTGTCAATTACAATTTTATAACATGAGAATACAATAACAAAGGTACAAAATATATCATTAAAGAACATAATAGTACAAATAACATTTGCAGTAATACAGGCTTTACAATAGAATCGAAATAACATATACATCAGTGATACAGGAATTATGACGTAAGTACATACATAAAAGATCAGAATAACTTTTGAAACATCAACTTCACACATGAGCATTAGAACAAAACAGAATAAATAATGTGTAAACATCTTTACGAAGTAAATAACATGTTATTAATGCAAATTATATTTGAGGATAACAGTATTCCTCATCATAGTGAATGTAGCTTAGTATTATAAGAGAAAAAATTCTATGAAACAGTACACAGACAGGAAGAAAACAAATACACAAGGGTACACAAACACAGTGGGATAACACAAAGAAAGGACAGGGTTTGTTTTACTGCAGTATTTTGCAAACAAAACTTTCTTTACTTCTCGGAGATCTCCCTTCATTCTTCATTATTTCCAAAAAGTCATATCGAAGCCTGCTTTTTGTATTATGCTCACATCCTCTTTCAAAAATAGTTTTTCTCCACTGTACACTACTTTTTTGGCCAAACCATGCTTTTCTTCCAATTCATCATAGTTAGTTTCTTATATAGTCTACCCCCTCTTAAGCTAACTTAAATCTACTGAGCTCAGATGCTAAACTAAGGGACGAGGCAATGCAGCAGCACAAAACAATTAACACAAACAGCAATGATAAAAAAATGGAAATTGGCAAAAAAAGGCAGCAATATTACAACTAATATAAGGCAATGCGCAACAAACAAGAAAAATAAATCAGTAATAAAATTGGCTTAACCTAGTAATACAAAGTGACATTCAGTAGCAAAATGAATGGCAAACAGCCGCAGCAAATGCTATAACTTATACCTAAACATGACAAAGCTCAAGCAGAAAAAATGTTACACTAAAGACAACAATGCAGATAAGGACAATGTCTATGCAATTAAAGTGGTGCACCACAAAAATTAATGCTACAACAAATTACCAAGTACTTGAAAAGAAAATTATATATACAGTTACTGTTATTAGTCGCTTCTTATTGCTCTTTCCATTCCAAGAGCTCCTTTTTCGAAGAATGTGGATCATGAAATAATTATTTAATAGATCTGTTGACAGAAAGTGTACACATTAGCAAATGCATTTAATTTTATTTTATAAAACCAATGCTGCAACACAGCTGGAAACCAGATATCAAATGAAATAAGCAACTATGGACAAAGCATAAAAATATCATTCAATAGTCATGTGACATTTCATAAGTTAGTAGAATTCTCTCAACTCTCGTAGAAAGACGTTTGTTATAATCAGGTGTCAGATGTAAGTATCTTTCTCAGTAATGAGCGTGTCGTATTTGCGGTGCTTTCTACAAAGGAATGTCAATAGCGAGGATAATGGCCCTTTTTTTTCTTTTTACCTGTGCCTCTGAAAGGCACACACTAATGGCTCTCTTTTGTCAGGTGGTTGTCGCACAGCTGGGTGCCCACGACGCATTACGTGCAGTTGGTCACTTAATTGTCTTATCGAAATATTTACGACACCAGTTTCCGCTACAGTGGCAGTCTCATATAAAAATATTTTCGCAGGTTGATTATTTGCGTTACAAATGTGTAGAAAATAAAATCCTATAAATATAATAGTGTCCAAAAAATTTTCGCCACCATAGTGATACAATCACGCATATACACACATTTCATAACTCTTAAAGTACGATTCTTGGTTTCCAACATCCTTTTTCACAAACCAGAGTCCCTAACCACTACTCATTATTCCTTACCTTATTCGTCGACACTTCTTCAATATTTCATCATAACAGATACGTAGCATAATCAAATAACTCATGTAGCATCAGCTTATTGATCATAAACATACCGCAACAGCATAATACACATAGTCATCGTAATAATATCATAACACCTCAGTCAACTCTCAAAATCGTCGTAGCTTCCTCCAATAATTTCAAAACCTAAAAAAAAAAAAAATTCTCTGCTCATGTCAAGTGTCATCTGCCTCAAACGTACTTTAAAAATCATGATCCCATACCAAATACATCATTTAAAGCTCTTATAGTATCACAATGGTTCTGAAAAAATATAAACAGTTCACAAAGTACAGACAAAATACTATTTCGTAAGTGTTAAGTTATCCAACTGTGTAATTACGTAAACATCTGTCACCGATGTAGTGTAATAAATGTTTGTTTCTCTCACTTAAATGATCAGACAGCTGTGTAATTTATGTGTTAGAGAAATATGGTACCGATGTGTAAAGTTGTATAAGCAAATACCATATTAGCTAGGGCTCCTTGTGCTTGCCACACACATGGTATACAAAGTAAGCGTGTACCCCCCTGAGGATTAATGTAATTATATCCTCAGATGTTACAGATTACAGCAATCGAATGAAATGTATCACGGAAAACCTTTGTATCATTGTATTTCAAATATCTTTAAAAATAAATGTTTTAAGTACAAAATTAGTCACTCAAATACGCGTACTGTAGCGCTAAACTGGGCGTCGTGTTGTAAGATAATCTCTGTGAAAGTGTAATAGTTATCGTCCTCCGAAAGCTAAGTTCTACAGAAGTCAATGTACTTACCTCATGATAAACAAAAGTGAAATGCTTTGCGTATAGATATCGTAGTTACTACGCTTATTGCCGTGATGAAGTAAGTACTGTACTGTAACGTATTGTTGTGCTACAGAAAAGGCTGTCTCATTGTAGCTATACCACAAAGTTACTACTAAAACATGTTTTACTTTCCAGAATAATACAGAAAAACTGTGCAGATATAAAACAGATACAGTGCAACAGCAACATTGTAAATTGTCACTCATTAGTAGCGTCGTGATAAAATCGTGTAGCTATTAGAGAAACCAAATGCTAAGTCATCTTTAATCTCACCGAATGAACTTCAAATAAAGAATGTGTTTTCAAGTAAACCAAAATGTTGCATTAAAATCTCATTAGCAGTTCTGGTAAATGTTCTAAGTATGTACGCCTTATAGTCGTTACGTAATCGTGCAACTAACAAGGAAGAATGTACTCACACAATAACACTGTGACGTCTGTTCACTATAACAATGCACTCGTAAATACTGTCTAAATATGTTCCGTAGGTTCTAGACTGGATAGTTAACTTCAAAACATTGTTGCATGTTAACAGATTCTTAGTGTGACAAAGTATACTAGTGACGTGATGTGAACAGCTTTATGGCAAACACAAAGTTAAAAAGCAGATTATCTTTCAATAAATGGTTTTACATGTGAAATGTGGTGTAAACCTTTACTCTTCCTACTATGCAAAGCTCGAGCTTCAACGGGATTATCATGTCGTATACGTCGGTAAAGAATACTGGAATTTTTCTCAAGGTTAGCGTCTATGTTATTTTTCTCTGAGCCAGCCGGCGCACGCGGCTGCCTGCGGTGCGGGTCATTGTCTGTCTCTTTGTTGGCGCGCGCCGTTATTGGGATTAGGAGACCTAACTTCTACAAATTCACCTTGACGAGAAGGCCCTGACCTGTTTGAAGCTCGCCAGTTCTGATGGAATTCAGCTCTGTCGTTTTGTCGGTAGTTTACATAGTTTCTTGTTTGTCGGTCATGTGGTGGAGAATTTCTCCCTGAATCGTAACTGCGCGCTGAGCTGTTGCGTCTGAAATTATTCTGTCTCCCTTGATAATAATAGTTCTGGTTACCATATTGTCTGCTTCTATGGTTGTCTCTGTGATAGTCATTACTATGGAAATGCGGTCTTTCTCTGTAACTATTACTCTGCCAGTGGTTGTCATACGGGTGGTGTCTGTTTTGGTCACGATTTGCGTTGTAAGAATAGACTTGTCGTGTCCAGTTATTGTTTCCGTCGTCACGGAATTGTGACGGATGTGAACTGTAGTGATTGTTTTCCTGTTTTCGCATCCCGCGACTGTGTGTGTCAATTTCTAATTCTTGTAAGAGTCCCTCAAAAGCTTCAATGTCGTCTTTGAAACGCCCTGCCAAAATAATATTCCTTAAATGTTCAGGCAATTTGATTAAGCAAATGCGGATGAGTTCTGACGGGCTGTATGGGTTTGAAAGATACTGATTCTTATGTAACATGTCTTCAAAATATTTGACAAGACTGGAAAATTCAGATTGTTCGAAATGTTTCATCATTATGATGCTATGTTTTACTCGGTCTCGTGTAGCTTGAGACCAATATGCTGAGAGGAAGGCATGATAAAATTCTCCTTCACTATGACAATCGTGAATGACCGATCTCATTCTTACAGCTGGTTCATTCTCCAAGTAGCCACACATAAATTCTAATCTGTGCTCTAATGACCGGTTGGGAGGAAAACAATGAGAGAATTGATGGAGCCACGCTTGTGGATGAATGTCGTTGCCAGAATTCTTAAATGTTTTGAATTTACGTGCAGTAATGAACAGCTTATAGTTAAAATCATCGTGTCGGCGGGTAGCATATCGTTCATTGTTACGTCGTGTCGGCAGTTCCATCTCAAAATTCGGTGCACCTTGCCAATTTCTTTCACAATTTCCGAAATGCCCTGTGTTATTATTTTGTGGCTTTTCCGTATTTCTATGTCCCTCTTCCCGTCTTGGAGCGCGACTGTCCTCTGAAATACGTAATTCTTGTATTACCTGTGTCAGCTGATCTTGCACTTCCCGGATTTCTCTTTGGTGTTGTGTATTAATTTGATTCTGATTTTGTTTGAATTTCCTAATTTGTTCGCACTCTTCTGTATCATTCAGATCATCATCTACCTTTGTAGATAAGTTAGTGAACTGATCTGAAAGTTCGGCTACTTTCTCCGATAGTGAACACATTTCCTCAGTGTGTTTTTCTGAACCAAGTTTCAGAGTGTCCATTTGTGTTGAAATCGAATCTACTGTGTCCTTTAAGTTTTCCTGAGTTCTTGCAAGTTGCGTAACCGAATCGGTGGATGCAACTGAGTCCATTTTAGCTTGCAAGGTGTCGTGATTTTCAAGAACAATAGTTTGCAGTTCTTTTATGGCTGCTTCATGATTCTGTAATGCATTTTCATGCCGCGAAAACATAGGTTGAAAATGCTCACAAATTTGTGTTTTTACGTCATTACAGATTTTTTGGCATTTCGATTCGATGTTATGTAACTCAGTAGTTAAATCTTCACGTGTTTGTTCAAGTGTGGTGTCTAACTTTCGAAGATTTTGTTCCATTGTGTCTAACTTTTGAAGCTTTTGCTGTGTTTGTCTCTGATTTTGTTCCATTGTGTCTAACTTTTGAAGCTTTTGCTGTGTTTGTCTCTGATTTTGTTCCAAGGTGTCTAACTTTTGAAGATTTTGTTCCATTGTGTCTAACTTTTGAAGATTTTGCCCCATTTGTTTCTGATTTTGTTCAAGCGTTGTGTCTAACTTTTGTAGCCTTTGTCCCATTTGTTGCATTAACTGTAATAACAGTGCACTGGTGTCTGAAACATGTTCCTCAGTGCTATTCAGCAGTGCATTTGAACCGGCAATATTCGCATTTTGAAAAGCAAAAAATGTGTCTTGATTTATTTGAGAAAACGGGGAGGACGCAAAATCTGAATCTACAGTATTTGCAAGATTGTGTCCTGTCATTTCGGAATCCTGAGGCGAGCTGTTGCCGACCGATCGATCGATAATGCTTCCCTGTTCACTAATTGTTTCACTGCCTACACCATTATTTGCAGCCCGCTCCATTTCCCTATGCGCTATTACCAAATTACTACTTTGAACGTTAGTGAATTCATTACATGGTGACGCTAACACACTGCTTTCGTCTTCACTGTCATTTCTCAGTTTACTTTGGAGCCTAGTGTTACGTTTTTCACACGCCATTATTGTCACAATTTTTCACACGACAACACAGAAAACACAATTTGAAGAACAAAAATAAGAGAACACATTAACATAGCACTGAAAATAATAACTAGTTAATTGCAAGCGCAGCTGCGAAATACTCCGTGCAAAAACTACATGCATGCCAAAACTGTTTTACTGTACAACAATGAAAATCTGCAACTACAAAGGAAATTCTCTCTATGATTACGCGCTAGCAATAAACAAAGGCTACACTAACTACACAAACTACACAAACTACAAGAAAAAAAATGAGAAGATTCCAGTGAGGTATCCTGGCAGGGTCGCCATATGAAACGTCCCCTGTGAAAAATTTATACACGACTGTGCTTAAACTGACAAACAATATTTTTAGCGCAACGCAATCTGACTTTCAAAAATCCCTACAAAAGAATGGCCCTGAGTAACAATAACCTATACCTTTCACAAATCACTTACCTCACAAAAATCTTCGTTACTCGAACTACTGCAATACAGCGAGCGCCACTAGTGCCAGCTAACTAAAAAGTTTCAAACTACGGAAGTCACTAACTAATGATAGGCACAGTTAGCAAATGAAAGATTTTAATAGAGAACAAACAATGTATTTACCTTTATAGTCATAATATATGTATATCAGTTCATGACACCAATTCTTACAAATTTCAAAACTCCGCCATCTCTCTCCCCACGTCCACCACTGCTGGCGGCTCACCTCCAACTGCGCAACGCTACGCGCTGTTAGCATCCAGCTGCCGCTGCCCAACACTACAATGGCAGACAACAATGCAAACCAGCCAGAGACTGCACACGGCACAGCCAGTGATTTTTATACAGAGCGCTACGTGGCGGCGGCGTTACCAATAAAAAAACCTAAACAGCCTATTTACAACTTTCTCTGCTTGTGGACCGGGTGTTGTGTTTTCCTCCTCCTCATCATCACCGACGCTCAAGTTGCCCAGTGTGGCGTCGCCTGAATTAAGACTTGGCACCTCGGCAGCCGAAGCCCGGGTGGGTTTTCCCAGCCATCACTGCCCCACAATGATTTCTGTGACGGTATCAACAACCTGGTCTCGTGTTAAGAGATGTTTGGTTTCGTTTTGCGGCAGCGCGGTTCCTTCCGTCCCATTACGGCGAACCTGCACCTACCTGTGAACATTGCCTCAGCAGATCATCAGTAGGGAACTCCGACGTGTACGTTTTATGGCTAGGCTCCGACTCCTCTCTAGAATACTCTAAGTCTTCTCTACCACTAGAGAAAGGCGCACGAGAATATTGCTTTACCATTGGTCAGTTTACTCAACAGCCAATAGCAAAACAACATTCTCCCGCGTCAGTCTGCGCTTTTCATCAGTAACCAATCGCAACATAGCAAACCGAACCTAAAGACTGCACTTTTCATCGACGTAATTATCTAATATGCTGAAGTTTTGCTTATGCTTAAAGTTATTTACTATTGTTATTTTTATCCGAATTATTTTCCCTTTATCATAAACTTACTTTACAAATCTATTCTACAAAAATCCCCTTTGTCCACATCCATACTTCTTCGAAATGTCCCCACACTAAATCCCTCTACATAACTCGTTAAACAATTATCTTCATATTGTTCTTAACCACACTCACCCATCATTCATACTGCTAAAACACATTTATAACATTTACCTACACAAAAAGACATAATAACACTATATGAAAATACTAGAGCAGTTTATGACAAACATTCTATTACTTTAGTGCATTCTTGTGGACACAATCGAAACTAAATCAGTCCCCTATCCAATTTTGTCCTCTATCGGCTGATACATAAACTACTTGCGCGTCCAGTCTCGCGTCACCGTCTGTCACTATCCAGCTCTGAGACACATCTCCCACTTAACCGCCTCCAAGGCAGGATCAGTACACGGCGCTACGCCTCAGTTTGTGGGGCGCTCAACTGCGCGGTCATCAGTGCCCGTACAAAGTCCCAATTTTTACACAGTTCAAGTTTTTTACACAGTCTGATCTGGCCTCTGTCACGAACAATGATGATGATAATGATGATGAAATTATGAGGACAACACAAACACCCAGTCCCAGGGCAGGGGAAAACCCCAACCCGGCCGGGAATCGAATCCAGGACCCCGTGATCCAGAGGCAGCAACTCTAGGCACTAGAGCACGAGCTACGGATTCTCGCGTTAGGGGAAATGTGTTCATCACCAGACTGACTATTCTGATATATAAATATGTAGACATGAAGA
The DNA here is from genome assembly GCF_023897955.1 of Schistocerca gregaria. Taxonomy (NCBI): domain Eukaryota; kingdom Metazoa; phylum Arthropoda; class Insecta; order Orthoptera; family Acrididae; genus Schistocerca; species Schistocerca gregaria. The sequence continues at coordinate 491,936,838 of NC_064923.1, forward strand.
ATGAAGGTGTCGAATGTTTCTTTCCAGCACTCCCTCATACATCGAAGCAGGTAGCACACTTCACGACAGTATGAAGTACAAGATGATTCAAAAAGAAAGGATAAAATTCAATCGTTAATGTGAGACAACCTGTGAGAGATAGAAACACATTGCACACGTCACTGGACAGAAGAATGTTCGAATTGTTATGCACGCAGAGACAATATACTGTACGATTAATACGAACACCATGAATTGCCCGAGAAGCATTGAAACTTTAGTCTATTTCATTTCAAGTAGGAATCAACAGGGACCTGTTTATTGTAAAGATAGCTTCAACAATTTGATTTCTCACATCTTGAAGGGTAGCTGCCACACGTGGGACAAACATACTATCTTTAACGTACGCCTACACAAAAAATCTCAAAGTGTGAGGTCTGGTGACTTGGGACGTCAAAAAACGATGAACACGATCCTCTTTCAATCCAACGTTGCGAGGTGCTTTGTTAAGATAAGTCCGCCCCTCAAGGTGCGCTTCATGAATCAAAATGAAACTATTGGAATCTTCGTTAAGTTCAGGAAGCAACCAATTCTGCAACATGTCCAGGTCTGATATTTCTGTTGCAGTTTCCTCCAGAAAAAGGAAATGTCCATAAACTTTGTGAATAGAAACCGCACAAAACACATTCAGTTTCGGTGAGACTCATTCACGTTCGACCACCAAGATTTTGGAATCCTCAAATTCTCACATTACGGCGGTTTATTTTACCCGATAGCTGGAACGCCGAATCGTCTGAATAGATGAGTCATTAGGAAAAAATGTCCTCTGCCAAACCCTGGAGAAATGAAATGCAAAATTCGTACCTTTTAATATGGTCGCCGGGACGCAATCGCTGCAGTAACTGCAACTTGTAAGGTTTCATATTCAGGCGGCGTTCCAGAACAAGCCACACCGTAGTTTGAAGAAGTTGAAGTCCGTGGCCAGCCCGGCTTGTGGACTTCCGAGGGCTTCGTGTGAAGGCGTCTCAGATACGCTCGACATTTTCATCAGACGTGCATGGCCGACCAGCACTCCTCCCTTTGAATATGGAACCAGCTTCCAAGAATTTTGTTGCAGAGACGACTTCTAGCTAAGCGAAGGCGGATGGCACGTTGCCCTTGAACAATGTTTAACTTCGCGGGTATTCCAACACACAAAATGATTTCAATTGTGATGTAGTGGCCATACTGTCAAATACAAACAAGAGCGCAGCTCAGTCACAACTTTGAACCCTCCTATAGCCAGTGACATGCGCAATGCGTTTCTATAGTTTATAGTTTGTTAGTAATAAACAATTTAAATCTGTCGCTTCTTTTTCAATTATCATGTATATTACATGGAGCTTTCACGGTATTGCAGTTTTAAGGACTGGCAGTGTAGGTTCTGATCATGGACGGTGCTCTATTCACAATCTGCAGCAGATCATGAGTTTCTGCTTTTCGCGAATGCGTGCTAACTATCAATAAAAAATCTGTTGATACTTCACGTTTCATTAACTGTGCTACCATTATTGAATGTTAGAGATAACAGGGGTAACTGTGTGAAACGTAGATGGCAAGAGAATTATCTACTTCTAAAAAGACTGATTCAGGTATTATTTACTGTTTTGATGAAAACTTATAAAATAAATAAGCAGACTTATCTGCCAGCTTTATAACAAATTATAACTTCTATCAAACGTTGTTAAAATTAGCCGACCGCTGTGGCCGAGCGCTTCTAGGTGCTTCAGTCCGGAACCGCGCTGCTGCTACGGTCGCAGGTTCGAATCCTGCCTCGGGCATGGATGTGTGTGATGTCCTTAGGTTAGTTAGGTTTAAGTAGTTCTATGTCTATGAGACTGATGACCTCAGATGTTAAGTCCCATAGTGCTTAGAAACATTTGAACTGTTTTGTTAAAATTAGAGCCCTCTGCTTTTCTTTGCAAGTCTAGAGAATAGTGAGCAAGTTCCTTCGCACTTTTGGCTGTAGTGACGCTTTGCTGTATTTCAACTGAATAAAATTCTGGAAGTTTCTGGCAGATTAACTTAGCGCACACTCCACTGCAGAGTGGAAGTTCATTTTGGAAAGAATGAAATTCTGCTGGTAGTGAGAAAATTGTATGGACCGAAGTGGGCAGAAAACTGAACAGCTAATCGCGTGTCGCTTTAATATATTGATTACTCGTTGATAGTGTTCCATTTGTAGCGAAGTCAAATACGCTGCAATAACGGGGAACAGCATTAACGTGTTTTTCGCATAATTGGCTTTTGACTGTTCATTAATGTAATTTCAGAGCTCTCAGTGTTGACACTGACACTTATAACTTTCCGAGCGACGCCAGTGAGGGAAATTTAATTACTGCTCAGCGCTAAAAGGGGCCAATATTTTAAGTTTGTCATACAGTAGATGGATATAATCAGCTATTTAATATTCTGCAGCGAAAGGTGTGCCAGGACGAACACAGAAAAAACGCCAATACAAAACACAGTTAGCAATACTTGTTGAGAACTAAATTCATCCAATGCAATTCACACACTACATGGTACACAGCCACACTATTCTTGCTGTAATTGCAACGAAAAGGATTGACGAACTGAGAAATATCGTATGAATAAAGCCATGTAGACCACTTTACATATGTACGACATCTTTATTTATTTATAAAGTCTTTTCGGCTACTGTCGTAATTAAATCTGTAATTAAGGTTAAGGAAACGTAAGGAGGAGAAGTGCTTGTTATACATTATGAAGCTACGATACGTGAAAAATGAAAAAGTTTAAATAACTTTATTATTATGAGACAGTGAGAGTTCGGCTGCCGACCTTTCAGCACATGACGTAATATTCATTGTGTACTCCGCACAGCCCTCAAGGCTCAAACCGCGTTACGTAAGTTGCAGGAAGATTAAACATACAGTTCGTGACTGCTCAGAAAGCCAATGATACTAAATAATTTTGGAGCCCACAACAGAAGGCAAATTTCATGAACAACTAATAAGCTCATCCTACAAAGAACTGTCACCGCAAGAACCCCCAAGAGTACCCATCTGATCCTGACAGTTCCCATCTGCTTTTCTTTGCAAGTCTAGAGAATAATGAGCAAGTTCCTTCACACTTTTGGCTGTAGTGACGATTTGCTGTCATCATAATTGTTGCCCATAATTGTAATTCCTAGGTATTTAGTCGAATTGACAGCCCTTAGATTTGTGAGATTTATCGTACACCCAAAATTTATCGGATTTCTTTTAGTAACCATGTGGATGACCTCGCACTTTTCTTTGTTTAGTGCCAACTGCCACTTTTCGCACCATAGAGAAATTCTCTCTAGATCATTTAGTAATTGGAATTGATCGTCTGATGATTTTAGTAGACGGTAAATTACAGCATCATCTGCAAACATCTAAGGGGGCTCGTATTATCACCTAGATCATTTATGTAAATGAGAAACAGCAGAGGGCCTATGACACTACCTTGCGGAACGCCAGATATCACTTCTGTTCTACTCGATGATTTACCGTCTGTCACTACGAACTGTGACTTCTCTGAGAGGAAATCACGAATCCAGTCAGACAACTGAGACGATACTCCATATGCACGCAATTTGATTAATAGTCGCTTGTGAGGAACGGTATCAAAAGCCTTCTGTAAATCTAGGAATATGGAATCAATCTGAGATACCTTGTCGAGAGCACTCATTACTTCATGGGAATAAAGAGCTAGCTGCGTTGCACAAGAACGATATTTTCTGAATCCATGTTGGTTATGATTCAGTAAGTCATTTTCTTCAAGGTGATTCATGATGTTCAGGTACAGTATATGCTCCAAAATCCTACTGCAAATTGAGGTCAGTGATATGGGTCTGTAATTCAATGGCTTACTCCCATTTCCTTTCTTGAATATTGGTGTGACCTGTGCTTCTTTCCAGTCTTTAGGAACAGACCTTCCGTCAAGTGAGTGGTTGTATATGATTGCTAAGAATGGCGCTATTGTGTCTGTATACTCTGAAAGGAACCTGATTAGTATACCGGTTGGACCGGAAGACTTGCCTTTCTTAAGTGATTTGAGTTGTTTCGCAACACCTGACATATCTACTTTTATGTCACTCATGCTAACAGCTGTTCTTGTTTCGAATTCTGGAATATTTTCGTCGTCCTATTTCGTTAAGGAATTACAGAAAACTGTATTTAGTGATTCCGCTTTAGTGGCACCGTCATCGGTAACATTTCCATCGCTATTGCGCAGTGACGGTGTTGACTGTTTTTTGTCACTGGTGTATTTTACATACGACCAGAATCTCTTTCGGTTTTCTACGATATTTTGAGACAACGTTTCATTGTGGATACTATTAAAAGCATCTCGCATTGACGTCCGCACTAAATTTCGAGCTTCCGTGAAACTTAGCCAGTCTTGGGGATTTCGCGTTCTTCTGAATTTGGCATGCTTTTTTCGTTGCTTCTGCAACAGTGTTCTGACGTGTTTTGTGTAACATGGTGGAGCAATCCATTCTCTTATTAACTTAGGCGGTAAGAATCTATCTACTGCTGTCGATACTGTATCTTTGAATTTGAGCCATATCTGGTCTACACTTACATAATTAGCTTTGAAGGAATGGAGACTATCTCTTAGGAAGGCGTCAAGCGAATTTTTATCTGCTGTTTTAATTAGATAAATTTGGCGTTTATTTTTAGTGGTTTTGGTTGATATGGTGTTGAGCCTCGCTACAATGACCTTGTGTTCACTAATCCCCGTATCCGTCATGACGCTCCCTATTTGATCAGGATTATTTGTGGCTAAGAGGTCAAGTGTGCAAGTGTGTTTTCGCAACCATTTACAGTTCGTGTGAGCTCATGAACTAATTGTTCAAAGTAATTCTCAGAGAAAGCATTTAGAACAATTTCGGAACTTGTTTTCTGTCTACCACCTGCTCTGAATATGTATTTTCGCCAACAAATCGAGGGTAGATTGAAGTCTCCACCAATTATAGCTGTATGTGTGGGGTACTTATTTGTAATGAGATTCAAGTTTTCTTTGAACCGTTCAGCTATTATATCATCTGAGTCGGGGGGTCGGTATAAGAAGCCAATTATTGCTTTGGTACGGCTGTTGAGTATAACCTCTATCCATAGTAATTCGCAGGAACTATCTATTTCAGCTTCACTACAAAATAAACTACTACCAACAGACACAAACACACCACCACCTACTTTATTTAATCTATCCTTCCTGAACAGGGTTTGCGCCTCTGTAAAAATTTCGGCAGAATTTATCTCCGGCTTTAGCCAGCTTCCTGTTCCTATAACGATTTCAGCTTCAGTGCTTTCTATCAGCGCTTGAAGCTCTGGCACTTTTCCAACACAGCTACGACAATTTACAACTTCAGTACCGACTGTTACTTGGTCGATTCTCGTCGTTTCTTTACCCTGTCCCTTTGAGACTGGAGTCCTTTTTGATCTTTCCCGAGACGGTCTAACCTAAAAAACCGTCCAGTCCACGCCAAACAGCCCCTGCTAGAACCTCGAGCTTTACTTAAATATGGAAGACTGTAACACTGTCATCTGCCTTCAATGTTCAGACGGGTGCAATACTATCGACTCAAACTGCAAGCGGCTAGTAAACAGTTTCTGTTCGAAGGCCGTATAGTCCAGAATCGGTTTCTAATCAGGCAAAAACACCGTGAGCGTTGAGACAATCGTCTCAATGACGCACCACATTAACGATAACCGTTTGGTAAAACACTTTGTCCTTGTGCGTCGAGATGTCCGTAACTGCCTTATGCAGTTGTCCACAAACATTCTTCGACCCTTCAAGGCCTGTTTAAGGGGACTGAAGTCCTGATAATCGCATGGGTAGAGATCAGCACTATAGAGCGGGTGCTCGAGTGTTTCGCACTTGAGTTGGCGTAACTTTTGCGTTATGCCAATTGCGATATGGGAATGTGCGTTATCACGGAGCAGCAAGACCATTTGGCGCATCTTTCCACATCGGTGGTTTTCGACAGGCATCCTGCCCCATATATATTCTTCATTCTTCGATGAATCTCTACTCGTGTTTGTCCTACGATAGCCAAGAAAAGGGTAACAGCACGTTGGTTCTGTATGTACACATTTGGTAATAACGTCGCCATAGTTCACGTATCCACATTTAGCGCAGGTACTCGGAAAGACACGAGTGCTTATGTACCCACATCGAAGTCGCGCTACGTTACATATACTCTGCAGGAACGCCTTCAAACGGAAACTTTTTCATCGTCCCTTATAAACAGGAGGAAGTTCATAGGTTTGGATCCCGTCAGAAATTAATTAGCTGTGAATTGTCAGAACAACTGCCTCTTACTCTTCTCGACGGTGTCCCAATACCACAGCAGAAGACGCTGAAGAACTTAACTGTAACTCTAGATGAGCTGAACTTTAGATGAGCTGGTCGACTGAACACAGAATACCGTTACCATGTGCAGAAAGACTTCCTCTTGCTTCTACGCGCTCCAGACGTTTCAGAACATATTTCAACAGGACGTAAAACGTTAACTTGTGCACTCACTCGTTCTGTGACCCTTCCACTATTACAAAGTTACCCTACATGGCACGAATGAAAGCCCTTAGAACTAATGATGAGCACTCGTGTGCGTTACGTCTGCAACATCCGTCTATTCGACAATGTCAACGATTCATAGCTCCAGTTAGGATGGTTGCAGTCAGACAAATTGCATGCCTACCACACGCTATGTCTGTTCCATCAGCTCTTCAATTCGCATGCACCCCAGTACCTAACATAAGAGATCAAAAAAATGGTTCAAACGGCTCTGAGCACTATGGGACTTAACATCTATGGTCATCAGTCGCCTAGAACTTAGAAATACTTAAACCTAACTAACTTAAGGACAACACGCAACACCCAGCCATCACGAGGCAGAGAAAATCCCTGACCCTGCCGGGAATCGAACCCGGGAACACGGGCGCGGGAAGCGAGAACGCTACCGCACGACCACGAGATGCAGGCATAAGAGATCAATTACTGTCATCGCATCATATTCGGAACACGAGGTTTCATTTAGCTAGTGTTCTAGCGATGTTCGTTCTTAAAACAAAAACATTCGCAAACGCCACTGCACACAATTCAATGCCCTGTTACATTAAAAAATGTGAAGCCCCGTAACTTTTTATCTAAAAACGTAACACAAATGCTTCCATATACTCTCACTTGCACTTCTTCCTCTTCTCATTTCTCAGTCAGTGACGCGATTGCCTTTTCCGTTATCTTCGTTACTTGTGTACTATCACGTTGCTCTTTCTGTTACTCTTACACACTTTCTCTAGCGTCCATTCTTGCCAGTATCGTGTGTTTAAATTTGACTGCCTGTAAATTGATTTTCTACTTTTCATGAACTAATACAAACTAAACTTTTCACTTCTTCAGCAACTACTGTTTGCCATAAGTAGGTTACAATTGTTTCTAACTGTTGTATTGTATTCTAAATGTAGGACTCCACATAACAAATGCGTCGTAGTGAATGCAATGTAATGAACTGCTTATTTATACGTAATTTGTTCTCTTTCCAGGACGAATAAATAAAAAATGTTCTGAAATTTATAGAAACAAACAAACAAACGAACATGACGAGTCTGGTGTAAGGCTAAGGTCACCCATCGCATATGTGTGTTTATAAGTGAAATGTATGGTATGTACAGGGTGATTGTAACTAAAGTTAAACTTTCAAGCCTCTGTAGAAATAACACCACTGATCAGAATGACGTCAAATTGCAACGGAATATTATCGGAGAAGGGGGTAAAGTATAGCAGAAGAAAAAGATGACGCTGTAAGCATCATAATTTAATAGTGGTCAACTACAAATGATAAATGAATCATACAACAAGGTGTACGTTTGACGTTAAACCAACTATACTATTCAGTGTGCATCGATGTACAGGAGGGATACTGTTAGTTACGTAAGCCTATTCACCATGGCAAGGTCATACATATCACATCGTATGGGAAAAATCGGTTTTTAATTCTCCTGAGGCCAAAAACTGCATAAAAAGCATCACTGACGTCAGTTTTTAATTGTGTTGAGGTCAAAAACAGCATAAAAACCGTCAATCACATCGGTTTTTAATTGTCCTGGGGCCAAAAACCGCATAGTCAAATTGGATTATTAGTTTTAGTGTGACTGGCACAAAACATGTTCAATTTGCTGCCCACCGTTTTCTGCAACAAGTTGAAATCGAGAAACAGCATGTTCCACAACTGATCCAAGTGTTTCTGGGGTCACGTTGCGCGACGCGTGCCTTCAATGCAAAAAAAAAAAAAAAAGTTCAAATGTGTGTGAAATCTTATGGGACTTAACTGCTGAGGTCATGAGTCCCTAAGCTTACACACTACTTAACATAAACTATCCTAAGGACAAACACACACACACACACACACACCTATGCCCGAGGGAGGACTCGAACCTCCGCCGGGACCAGCCGCACAGTCCGTGACTGCAGCGCCCAGACCGCTCAGCTAATCCCGCGCGGCCCTTCAATGCACCTAAGTATGCAATTGGAACACTCAACACATCTTTCAGATAGCCTCACCGCCATGAGTCACGCGGATTAAGATAGGTGATCGGGACTGCATGGCTGTAGGGAAATGCCGGCTGATAATTCTAACATTTCCAAAAACCGAGCGAGGTGGCGCAGTGGTTAGATACTGGACTCGCATTCGGGAGGACGACGGTTCAATCCCGCGTCCGGCCATTCTGATTTAGGTTTTCCGTGATTTCTCTAAATCACTCCAGGCAAATGCCGGGATAGTTCCTCTGAAAGGGCACGGCCGACTTCCTTCCCCATCCTTCTCTAATCCGATGAGACCGATGACCACGCTGTCTGGTCTCCTTCCCCCAACAAACCAACCATTTCCGAAATGCGCTTCAGCAGCTGCTTAACTGCATTTGCAATAGACGGAGGTGCGCCATCTTGCATAAAAATGATCCCATCCACACATTCACGCTGTTGGAAAGCTGGAATGTAATTTTTGTAATGCAGTTTTACAAGCAGAGCGCGATCCTGCATTGAGACGGTCATGGCTAACGTCGCAGACGTGAAAGGAGGAAAAGCCGTGCACCCGGCGTGTTCATACCAACTTCAATGTGCCGTGCGCATGAAAGTTGCTTTCATTTACGTATTCTGACACATACCAGCTTCTTCTCCGATAATTAACATCATTCTGACCAGTGGTGTTATTCCTACGGCATTCTGAAAGTTTAGCTTTCGTATACCTATGAAACTGTTTATAGAGGGAATAGGTGCCAACTTCAAGCACTGTAGCTCCATTTCTCGTTAATGATGAAAGATCAGGAAACCCTCAGCTGTACGATCTGTGTACGATCAACAACACGTGCCCGCTTCATCACAACTGTACTCCAGAACACCTATCTATCTTTAACGACCTGATACCATACAACACATAACACTCGTTGTGCGATGAGCCATTCAATTCGACGTTCAAGTAACTTGTTCTAAGACCTAATCCTACTTCCTTTACCAGCCTTCTGAAAAAACTATTTTAAACCATCTAACCCATTTCACACCCTCACCTATCTGGACAACACCACAATATCCTATTCACTTAGATGTAACAAAGTTCTCTTCATTCACATTGTAGTACAACATACGAGGGGAGATCGGGAAGCAACGCACAATAGTTTTATTACCAAAAAGTTTAACAATTAACAAAACAAAAAAATCACAAATCGACATACATCTTTCACCTACATTTTCACATAGTGATCAACGTTCTTAACACATTTCTCCCATAGTGGTGCCAGTTTCAATGTACCCTGCTCATAGAAGTCCGTTTGGTTGTAGCATAGTTATTCTCCGGGCGACTGATTTCACTTCCACATGTGTCGCAAAGCGTTGGACGGCCAGGAATTTCTTCATGGGGTCAAACAGATGAAAGTGCGACGATGCAAGGTCCGGACTGTATGGCGGATGCTGGAAACCTCCCATCCAAATTAGGCGATTTTCTCACAAACAGGAGCAGCAACATAAAGAAGTTTTGGCACTGCCAGCATTAATGTGGTGGCGTTCGTCGCGAAGGGCACGACGCAACTTATGCAAAGTTTTAATGCAGACTGCAGCATTCACAGTGATCCAGTGTTCAGCGAAGTCCACCAATAAAACTCTATGCACATCCCAGAGCAGGTGTCACAAGCACTTTCCTAGCAGACTGAGCCACACTGATGTTTTTTGGTACTGGGGAAGCAGCATGTTTCCACTACATAGAGGCCTATTTTGTTTCGGACTTAGTGGTATGCCCAGGATTCATCACCAGTGACGATTCCTTTCGGAAAGTCATGCCCTTTTCCGGCGTAACACGTTAAGTGATTCTAGTTCGCCATAATTCTCTGGCGCTTGTGGTTCTTTGTCGGCTTCCTAGCCACCGAGCGAGCACTAACTTTACGAAATTTCAACATGTCGTGAAAATATCGTAGAGCGCACCATAGGAAATGTTGAACTGCTGCAACAAGGTTCACAGTTGCACATGCTGGTCATTCCAAATTGCTGCCTCAATGACTCCGAAATTCTGAGGGGTTGCAGCTGTTACCGGCCGGCTGGAGTGTGGCGAATCACAGGTTCAGCCGGTCCTCTTGGAAGAATGCACATCACCTGGAGACATTGTTACGGTCCATCACTCGGTTTATGACCTTTGGCCCACAAATGTAAGACTACAATTGCGGCTACTCTTTAAAAGTTTAGGACAGCAACATGCGCGCCATGTTTGTTTCGTAGTTAAGGCTTCTCTCGCTAGAGCTGCACATGAAAACAAAACACCATCTGAAACTCTAAACTATATCGTCGTGAAATTTATACATTCCAGATGCACTGCGAGAGGAGAATAAATTATTGTGCATTACTTACCGGGCCTACTTCGTAGCATCCACGTTTTTATCCACAATGAAACAAGGCAGATTTTCGAAAGCCATCGACACTATCCAACTTGGTCCTCTACGTACGAAGATATGGTGACACGGAAAATGTTTGCAAATACTTCATTGGTTCGATGAATGTTTGTTTAATAGAAGCCATTACTTTGTACTGGATGGCGAATGTTTCACACAAACAAAAGTAAGACCGGGTGTGAACTAAAGAAGCGTAATTGGAACTCATATGTACATAAACGATTTCTTAGACAGAATCAGCTCATTGTTCGCCGACGATGCTGTTGTTACTGCGAAGTATCGTCGTTGAACGACAGCAAAAAATGCACAAGGGCTTGCACAAAATTTCTACTTGGTATAGAAATGGATACATATGAGGTAAATAAAAAGAAATAACCCGATAGTATCTCGTCCCACCGTATTAGCATTTAGGGGTAACACTGCAAGAGATTAACAGGGACAATAATATAGAATCAGAATTTTTTTTTTTTTGTTCATCGTTCTTCTCACTGGTTTGATACGGATGTATTCCAATCTACCTCTACAGTTTATACCCTCTACATCTCCCTCTAGTACCATGGAAGTTATTCCTTGATGTCGTAACAGATGTTCTATCATTCTGTCCCTTCTTCTTGTCAGTGTTTTCCATATATTCTTTACCTCGCCGATTCTCTGGAGAGCCTCCTAGTACCTCACCTTACCAGTCCACTTAATTTTCAGCATTCGTCTGTAGCATTACATCCCAAATGCTTGGATTCTCTTCTGTTCCGGTTTTCCCACAGTCCACGTTCCATTACCACACATTGCTGTGCTCCAAACGTACAGTCTTAGAAATATGTTGCACAAATTATGACTAATGTTTGATACTCGTAAACTTCTCTTGATCAGGAATGCCCTGCTGCCTACGTAACAGAATTCCTTAACGCCGCCGACTTTCTGACCATCAGTCCCGGTGTTACGTTTCTCGCTGTTCTCATTTCTGCTACTTCTATTTACTTTCGTTTTTCTTCGGTTTACTCACAGTCCACATTCTGTACTCGTTAGACTGTTCAATCCATTCATTAGATCGTGTAATTCTTCACTTTTACTCAGGATAGCCATCAGCGAATCTTATAACTGATATCATTTCACCTTGAATTCCACTCCTGAACCTTTCTTTTATTTCCATCATTGCTTCTTCGATGTATAGATTGAACAGTAGCAGCGAAAGAATACATTCTTGTCTTACACCCTTCTTAATCCGAGCACTTCGTTCTTGGTCGTCCACATTTATTGTGCCCTCTTGGCTTTTGTACATGTTTTATACTACCAGTCTCTCCCTGTAGCTTACGCCTATTTTCCTCAGAATTTCGAACATCTTGCAACAATTGACCCTGCGAACGCTTTTTCCAGGTCGACAAATCCTATGAATGTGTCTTAATTTTTCTTTAGTCTTGCTTCCATTAACAACTTCAACGTCAGAATGGCCTATCTGGTGCCTTTATCTTTCCTAGAGCCAAATTGATCGTCATCCAACACATCCTAAATTTTCTTTTCCATTCTTCTGTATATTATTCTTGTCAGCAACTTGAAATCATGTCATGTTAAGCTGATTGTGCGATAATTCTCGCAATTTTCAGCTCTTGCGGTCTTTAGAATTGCATGGATGATATTTTCCCGAAAGTCAGATGGTATATCGTCAAACTCATACATTCTACACATCAACGTGAAAAGTCATTATCTTGCCACTTCCCCTAATGATTTTAGAAATTTGGATGGAATGTTATTTATCCCTTGTGTCTTATTTGACCTTAAGTCCGTAAAAATTCTTTTAATTCTGATTCTAATACTGTATCCCATATCTCTTCTATATCGATTCCTGTTTCTTCGTCTGTCATATCAGACAAGTCTTCCCCGTCATAGAGGTCTTCAATGTACTGTTTCCATCTATCCGCTCTCTCCTATGCATTTAACAGGGATTCCCATTGCACTTTTAATGTTACCATCCCTGCTTTTAATTTCACCGAAGGTTACTTTGACTTTACTATATGCTGCGCCAGTTCTTCCGGCGATCATTTCTTTTTCGACTTATTCACATTTTTCATACAATCAGTTTGCCTTGGTTTCCCTGCACTTCCTATTTATTTCATTCCTAAATGATTGTATTTCTGTACTGCAGAATTTGCCTGAATATTTCTGTGCTTCCTTCTTTTGTCGACCAACTGAATTATTTCTTCTGTTACCCGTGGTTTCTTCGGAGCTACCTTCCTTGTACCTGTGATTTCCTTTCCAACTTCTGCGATTACCCTTTTTTTAGAGATGTCCGTTCCTCTTCAACTGTACTGCTTAATGATCAATTCCTTATCGCATTATCTGTAAATGTAGAGAACTTCAAGCATATCTCACCGTTAATTAGCACCTCCGCATCCCACATTTGCGTATTGATTCTTCCTGTCTAGTCTCTTAAACTTCAGCCTACTCGTCATCATAACTCAATTGTGACCGGTGCCTGTGTCTGCTCGTGCGTACGCCTTAGATTCCAGTACCTGACTTCGAAATCTCTGCCTGACCATGATGTAATCCAACTTGAACTTTCACGTATCTCCCAGCCATTCCCAAGTATACTTCTTCCTGTTATGATTCTTGAACAGAGTATTTTGTATTACTAGCTGAAATATGTTGCAGAAATCAATTAGTCTTTCTCCTCTCTCATTCGTAGTACCAGGTCTATATTCTCCCGTAACGCTTGCTTCTAATCCTTCCCCTGTAACTGCATTCCAGTCCCCCATGACTTTTAAATTTTCATCTCCCATTACGTACGGAATTACCCGCTCAGTATTCTCATACACTTTCCCTGTCTCTTCATCTTAAACTTGCGACGTCAGCATGTATACCAGAACTATCTTGTCGGTGTGCTGTCGATTCTGATGAGAACCACCCTGTCACTGAACTGTTCATAGTAACTTAGTCTCCGCCATACCTTGATATTCATAATGAATCCTACTCCCATTATAATATTTTCCACTGCTTTTGATATTAACCTATACTCATCTGATCAAAAATCTTTCTCTTCTTTCCATTTTACTTCAGTGACCCCTAATATATTGACCCCCAATATATTTAAGTTGATCCTTTGCATTTCCCTTTTCAGATTTTCTGGCTTCCCTACGACGTTTAAATTTCTGAGACTCCACGCCTCGACTCGTAGAACGTTATCATTTCGTTGTTTATTCAGTATTTTTCTCATGTTCACCTACACCTTGACAGTCACCTACCGGAAATGCGAATGGGGGCTAGTTTGGAACATTTTGCTGATGGAGGGATCATCATGACACCTTTCCAATTACGGGGCATATGTGCTTTGGATACACATTGTGTGTCCTTAATGCAGTCATTTCCTTTGCTTTCTGCATCCTCATGCCATTGATCATTACTGATTCTTCCGCCTTTAGGGGCAGTTTTCCATCCAAGGGCGAGGGAGTGCCTCTGTCCATTCCTCCGCTTTCTTTGACATGGACGTTGGCTGAATGAGGGTGACTCCTTATGCCGAAAGTCTTCGGCCGCCAATGCTGATGATTTTTACACAAAACTGAAGCCGTGGCAGGATTCGAACCCGGAACCGAGGACGTTTTTATTACTAATCGAAGACTCTACCCCTAGGCCACGGGAATCAACAAAATCGTTATTAGGGAAGGCGAATGGAAGAGTTGGAGTTTTTCGGAAGGGTTCCGGGGAGCGCAATTCATTTGTAAACGAAATCGTATGCAAAACCGTAGTGCAGCCAGTTCTTCCAGCATTTGGGGTGCTTATTAAGCAGGCATGATCATACACAACAAACCATGATACAGACAATAGCTAGTAGCGCAGTGGCTAATATTTTCTCGGAAGCTATCACGCTTTGGCAGTTAAGCCAAAATAAGCGTCCCTTCATTTTCATCCTATCACCCTGCCAAGTCTCTTCTGTATCAAAGAGTGACTGTGGGGAGGGTTCTCCTTGTTAGCCCTCACGAAAGCCAGAGAAGTTGCATCGAGGAAGAGGTGCCACGAGGTATGTTTCAAGTCGGTATACCACACATCAAAGTGTAACGGAATGCTCTGAGAAATTTGATAGAACTAAAAGAAAAATGCAGTTCTCGCAAAAACTTGTTGGGTGATTTCAGAGAAGCTATATCCCAAGAAAACTGTGCGACTATTGTGTTTCCACAATAGTATATCTCAGATAGGGATCATAAGAATAAGGTAAGAGAGATTAAGGTGTTAAGGTGCGTGCAGGGGCAAATAGATAATCGTTTTCCACTCTGCAATAGGCAGAAAATCAATAATATTGACACAAAGTACTCTCCTCCATGAATTCTACAGTGGTTTGCGGAGTATTTATGTAGATTTAGATGTCTTCAATCCTACGCATCCAATCTTTTCACTTTACACAGTACGCTGAACTCATGAGTTTCCTCCCTGCAGCTCAAGGTGCAGAGCAGAGTGATCTTTGTTCTACGCCATCACTTGTCCAATCATCCTCTCAAACACGTCGTCCTAACAATTTACCCAAAAACGGCACTATAACAGGTGGAACCGCTTGTTTCCACCCCAATCATTAGATACCCTGTAAGTTTCTCACCTGCAGGGAGCCAATCAATTACATTTCAAAACAGTGATGACAGACTACACTTTGCATCCTTCTTCCAAGAGATCTTGACCGAAGCTACATCTTATACATCACTACCTGTCCACTTTATCTCCACTGGCCCATGTGCTGTATACGTTGTCCAAGAATTCTTCCGGCTCTATTGATAGTGAAACTGAGACACTGTTACACGCCACTAGCAACTACCCTAACGTACTGTGAATCTAACACAGGCAAATAAATGCTGGGACTTTTGGGCAGAGACAAGCAAAGCTCAGCATGGCACTACCCAAAAACTTTTGCAAGTACTGGAAAGCATTTCACCACCTCAATGGTACCATCCCTCACCCTATTATCCTATCCTCAGCAGTCATTCACTTCCTGTCAACCTCACCTAGGCCAACCACTTTGCTTCCTCCTTCAGAGATATTTGCGCAATCGCTGACAATTCCAGTTTTGACCATTTCATAGACACCTATGTCTATCAACACGCCAGAACGTCTATTCCACCTCTTGTCTGTAGCTTCAAGTCACAGATCATAGGAATTAGCAGAGTGGCCTTTCCTGTGGCGAAGGAACAGAGGGTGTGAACTTGGACCCCCAGCCTTTGGGTACCTACTGCGCCTAGTCGAGCACCAGGCTCGCTGCTGTTTTCTCTCCATCTGCCTCATCTCACGTCTTTTGTCGAGTTTTCTTTGGATTTGTTGATTTTCAGGTTAAATTCATAAATATGTTTCCCCACTCGACCCCATCCTGGTTCAGCAACAGTAATCCAATTTTCAAGTAACATTCGCACAGTTTTCGTAAACTGTTATTCATACATCCTCGTGTCATCCTGTAGCTCTTAAACACAGTTTCTTTTTTCCACGATTGATCGAGCGACTAGTTCTCCGCTAAAACAAGAATCTTCAAAATCTGAACTGGATAATTTGAAATATACCGTATACTACAACGGCTATAACGCCAGTCTTGTAGATGGGATGCACCGCTCGAAATCAGCCAACAAGAATAATATGATCTTGTAATACAGCTGTGTACTTAAGTCAGTCTGCCATTTGTGGGTAATATATCATACAGGCTTGCATGTTTCCTTAAGAAAGATGGTGTTAGATCTCTTATTCCACCCGCGATCGGATTATTAGCTTATTCATAACGAAATGACTAGTTGGATCGCTTTGCTAATTATGGGGTCTACAAACTGACATTCGCTCAGTGCGCTAACGCATACATGGACAGAAGTTAGAGCATGTTTTCGTGAGCACTTACTTACTAGAAGGGCGGCTGTGAAAAACAAGGGTTAGCGGGCAGGGCGAACAAACAGATTCTTTACAAACCCATCACGTGACAACTAAAGGGTAAAAGTTAACTCTACGGGAGGAAACTGAAATAACTAAGTTGTTGAAGTATTCGAAAGATTTGTATCTAGTGAGCAACTTATAAGCTAGAATAAAATTTTTTATGACGCTGTGATGACAGCTTTACAAAGATGTCACTAGCCGAATCCTCTATGGCCAGGCAACGAGCAGAAGGCTTGCCGTTTGTTACACTCTACTATGAACTCGTGTTTACTCCTCTGATTTTCAACTTGATATTTGTTTTAACTACTTTTAAAGCATTTTAATAACTATTACTTTATTCAAACCATGTATTTCCAGCACTATCTTGTATTTTTTTTTAATATTATCCTTCAGTATGTAAATCATGGTCACCTCACGGCTGAACTCGCCATCGCTTGGCGCATACAGTCAGCTGTTCATTCGCGTTGTCTCAGCGAGCGGCTGACTGTCATAGCCGACACGCTGCTTAGCGCAGTTATTGTTTATTGTTGTGCAGTTTGCCTGTTCACCCACATGCACGGGTTTTCTCCATGATTTGGTGAGTGTGACTGTTTAGTAGCTTCTGGTTAGGATCTTCGTCCCCATTGGTACGGAAAGTCCGTCATAGTACTTATCTATTTTAGAAGGAATCTGTATAATAATTTATGTACCTTTTCAGGCTTCTGGTTTTATTTTTGACTACTGCGGTTACGATCCATTTTACTTTTTACTTTTGACTCTTGCGGTTCACTCTGTCAAAGGCAAGTTATTTTTAAAAGTTATTTAAGTCGGTAGTTACTTAGCAGGGGTTGGACAGGTTAGAGGTCACAACTTCATGTAATATACGCGTTTTTATTAATTTACAGAAATTCAGAAGATATGCCACTGGTGCGAAACGTGTCAGTTTTAAATACGTGCAACAGAGAGTGCCTTTTTACCGAAAATTGTTAATTACATAAGTGAGCGAATCCATACATGTCACAAAAATGGATGTACGTACATAGTATGTATGTACATAAGTATGTACGTTCCACATCTCCTCCTAAACCACTGGAAGATTTCAGCCAAACTTAGTACATAAAATTTACTGTCTGGAAAGAATCGCTGTGGGGTAAGAACCACCTACATATCAGAGGGCTGGGACTGAGAAAGAAGCGTAGCCGACGAAGCTTGAATTCCCAGACTTTATTTGTTCAGCATTCGAGAATGAGGGTACTTTGCGACTCGCATCAAACTTTACACATAATTTCAAACCTTTACGAACTTTTTCTCTGTGGTAACCCCCATAAATGATGAAAGGAAAAACATTTAACGCTTACTACATTCCCTCTGTTCATGCAGTAAAACTGCAACATCAGGAGCGGCGTTCAAATTTTTTGTTTACTACTAACTCCATTCGCAACAAATTTGGCAGACAACATCGGCATATGCCTTGAATGTACCTGCAAATTTATATCACTGCACAACACACAGTTCAGGAGATATGACATCATAAACACTGAAATGCCTGAAAAACAGCCACATCATGCATGTAATTTTAATTTGTTACTTCTTTACTACTAACTATTCCCAAAACTTCTCTCACATGGACTTGGAGGAGTTGAGGAGAAGATACGAGGGAGAGGAACAATAGACAGAGAGGGAGGGGAAGGAGGAGATGGACTAATAGAAGATTAGAAGAAATACGAGGGTTGGAACTTAAATAGAGGCAATTGTTTATTCACAACCGATACAAAAGAGTTACATGTTTGCACCTGTTACTGTCCTTCAAAGTAGTCACCAGCGTTGTGTAGAACCCGTTGCCAGCGTTGTGGAAGACGTAGTATACCGTTAGCAGAGTTTGTTCTGTTGATGGTGGGAATGGAGCGATCTACTGCTACTGCCTGTAGAATCTCAGGAACAGTTCTGAAGCAAATGCCTCGAAACGGTTCCTTCATCTTTGGAATCAAATCAAAGTCACAAGGACTTAAGTCTGGGGAGTATGGCAGATGGCACAGTACTTTCGAGCCCCATCGACTGAACAGAGAAGCCACAGCTTGCGCTGTATGCGCCCGCCCATTGTCGTGCAAAATAATGGGTGGGTTGCGCAGAAAGTGTCGCCGCTTCTTCAGCAAAGCTGGTCGCAGGTGATGCTCCTAAAACGAACAGTAATACTGTGTATTGATAGTCTGCCGTGGAGGAACGTAATGTGTTTGGATAACACCATCACCATACTGGCTAACGGTATACTACGCCTTCCACATCGCTGGCAACGGGTTTTACACAACGCTGGTGACTACTTTGAAGGGCAGTAACAGGTGAAACATGTAACTCTTTTGTATCGGTTATGAATAAACAGTTGCCACTATTTAAGTTCCAACCCTCTTACATATCCGGGAAAAGCTGGGTACTTAGCTAGTAAGTTCAATAATATGGGGTGGAGAAAAGTTGTGTCACGAAATTTTAACCTTGGATAGCTGATGTCAGTGGGAACCAAAATTAATAATGTTGTGTAGGTCGACAGCGCGCAATTTTTAAACTACGGAAACTTGCCACCACGCGTTCTGTTTGGCCGCTGGATTACCCTGTTGCCGGATGCTCTGGACAACGCATGAGGGCGAATGCTTTGCCTGCCGGAGATCGCAATGTGTTCAAGGCGGCCCGCACGCTCGGCGATAGCGCGCCAGCCTTCCACTCCTGGAGCCTGGGGCGAATCCGCTGGGGTCCCGACACATCCATTGTAGTTTCATGATTAGACGTATCGGGAACAAACCCGTCAACAGCTGTTAGTTCGTGTACAGAAACTCTTTTACAAATTGTGTCGGCCCTGTGAAGTACCTTTCTTGCGGGTAGGATGATGTTTACCTAAAGCCGGTAAACAATGTCGACACTAGCTTGGTAACGCCGAACGGTGTTTTGCCGAACTCTTTAAAGGATTCCTGGCATTGCCCTGATGTGATTGGCGGCATGGTGAATGCGATCCATCAATTCATCTTCGTTTCTAGGTGCTTCGCGTGCGGGTGGGTGACCTAGAATCTTGAAGAGTCCGCACAGGAAAAAGTCGAGTGGAGTGAGGTCTGGTGATAACAGGGGCCATGTCCTACGAGCACCTCTATCAATTACCCGGCCATCGAAGTGTTCATTTAAATATCCGCCGACAGCACGACTGTTTTGTGCGGACACTTCATCATGCTGCAAACACATGCGTGGCCATTTGTCCAGGGAAACATCTTCCATCAGGCCGGGAGGAGTGTCTTGCAAAAAGTCAAGATAATTTGCTCCGGTAAGTCGAGGAGGTAGACGGACCGGCCCAGTCAGATGGTCACCCACAATGCCTGCCCAAATGTTGAGCGAAAAGCGTTCCTGGTGTCCGTGGACGTACGTGGCGTGATGATTTCCCCTTGCCCAGTAATGAAGGTTTGTAAAGGCCATTCCAATGGAAGGTGCTCTCGTAGGTAAACGACACAATGGCGGGGAAGTCGGGATCTCGTGCAACACGTCACAGAAACCATCGGGAAAACCCTAGTCTGTGTTCATAGTCCGCCATAGGATTTAGGTGTTGGACAGAGTGTAAACTAAATGGATGCTGGCCGTCATCTCTCAAAACCTCCCACACTAACCGGTGAGTGACCCCCCATGTCGTGTCCAACCCCCTGAACCAGCCGGAGTGGCCGAGCGGTTCTAGGCGCTACAGTCTGAAACCGCACGACCGCTACGGTCGCAGGTTCGAATCCTGCCTCGGGCATGGATGTGTGTGATGTCCTTAGGTTAGTTGGGTTTAAGTAGTTCTAAGTTCTAGGGGACTGATGACCTCAGAAGTTAAGTCCCATAGTACTCAGAGCAATTTGAACCAACCGCCTGAGTAATTTTCGTAGGTACTTTTACGAATTGCTCGAGAACAGTTTCTTCAAATGCAGCATCCCATCGCGTTTGAGGTCTTCCAGCATAACCATGATATCCCACTAACGAGCCTGTTTCGCCAAGTCGCCGGTGAATAGCTGTAAACGTTTGCGGGTGGCGTCTTGCTCGGTACTGTTCCTCCAACAATCGTCGAGCTTCATCTGCATTACCGTCGGCTAGTCCGCAAATAAAAATCATATCTCTTTGTTCTTCAAACGAATACTGTGCCGCCATGCTTACTGTAAGGGAAATCCCAAGGCCAATCGCAGAGCGTGGCGCCAAGTTTCCGATGTTTAAGAATGGTGCGTTGTCGACCTACACAACACGAGTAATTTTGGTTTCTGCTGGTAGCAGCTCTCCAGGGCT
The DNA here is from genome assembly GCF_023897955.1 of Schistocerca gregaria. Taxonomy (NCBI): domain Eukaryota; kingdom Metazoa; phylum Arthropoda; class Insecta; order Orthoptera; family Acrididae; genus Schistocerca; species Schistocerca gregaria. The sequence goes on from NC_064923.1 coordinate 491,957,921, forward strand.
AAAAATTCGTGACAGTTTTTCTCCACCCTGTGTATGTAACGTGAACAATATAATGAGGGTAACATTGTTTCCTGACTCCAGGTAGCAATATACTGAAAAAAAACATGCAGTCACTTCCGATGTTTTCCATTTCATTAACTTTTTTTTTCAATTTTCAACTTCGGTTTGTATCGACTGTATACGAAGGGAGAAAGACGAGGCAGCTCCGCACTCCATAATAGCCGCGCCTGTGGCGCGTACGTGCCAGTCCCGTCGCGGACAATCTCCAATTCGCATCACATATTTTCTCGAGAACGGAAAGAGGAGTGACTCTCCTTCCCCGGTTACAGGCAATTTCGATATGTTAGCTGTATTTCGTTCTCAGTAATGTACGGCGTGAATCGCACCTAAGGTAAACCGGCCAGCGACTAAATTTCTCACTCCAAACTTTTCAAAATATGCGCAGTGTTCCACTTTACTTCCAACTATCACAATAACTACGGGCAATAATCAAATGAAAACAGATTCATTATCAAGCTGTCATATAAGGCTGTAAGAAGCAGTTTTTCCTTTATTTTTACCGAATAGGTTCCTCAACATCAAATGAGAAAGACTGCATAGCGTAGAACACGCGTGAATCCCAAAACAGTGCTTTTTATATTTCTCCGCGAAAAGTGGAAGTTTTACTGAGAAGCTAACTACAGTGGTGGTTGTACCTTTGCTTCATTTTTATATAACAACTTTTATAGGCTAATCGGATGCCTCGAAATTTCAGTCCCCGTGTACAGCACGAGGAGCGACCAGCACGTCCATGATTGCGGAGACCCAGAGGGAGGGGGAAGCCTGACACACCTCACGCGTTCCCAAGGCCTCTCTATTTACTTCTATGCTCTGTGCTTTCACTACACACAAAACACACGACTAACAGACTTAAACATTAATGCACTACTTCTATGGAAACGTAACACAGCCCCAGTAACGGCTCCTTCATCTACCACCTGGAACCTAGCAAGCTTCAAAAACCTAACGTGTTGCAAGCACCCTTTCAATTTTCTTTCTTTTTACGATTGTTAAATCCTTATTGCACATACTTCTCAACTTTTTCATTTATTGATGTAGTTTCTGTTCTTGTTATTACTGTCTCGATCCTGAAAAACTGTGATAAAATTAGGTTTGCGTTGAATTAATTGACGAAATATTATGATTTGAAGATATCGTAAGTTCATCTGTATACAGAAATATAAGTCAAACTTGATGAGAACCAATCATCCAGCCTGTTTTCTACTCTGATTGTTGCTGATGTAAGTTTATTGCTCATGTAAGTTTACTGTGTATCACTACTATGGGTCGTCAGGTGTATTTTCTCTGGCGTTTCTAAAGATATTTGAAATTTAGTTTTTGCGACGTGTTGCTGATGTCAACTGCAACAAATCCAACTTATCACGTCTTTCACACGATGCCCATCATGCATATGTTTGTTTCTCGCTGCAAACAAAGTGGTTTTATATCTGAATTTTTCGTACCGATTCGATAGCGCACCACCATATTAATCTAGTGCGATAGTCGTTTTACCGATCTCTATCAAAAGGAAATGTAAAACACGAAGAATAACCAGCACTCAAGCAAAAACTGAACAGCGTGCTTCTCCGTGGCGGTAGCACTCAGCGCGGCCCGAGGCGGTGTTGCTGCTGTGGTAATCCTTAGTCCACGTGTTTTACCATCCCTGTTCATAAATATGGTAAAACGAACATCGCGCTATACTAATATTGGGCCGCTTTGTCGAATGAGCAAGTAAAAATATACTTTAAAAATAATTTTATTTGTAACCTCAAACAAACCAAAATTTTCCATCCATGCTGGGCGTCGCAAGGAGGACTCTATGTGCAGCATTTGGTTGGGCTGACTCCAGCTACACGTTGCAAAAACAAAAATTGAAAATATCTGCTGAAACACCAGAGAAAATGCATCTGACGACTATCAGAAGAGACACCATCTGTACTTATAACAAAATACCAGGTACTGAATATATCAATGTGAAATTATTGCCTGAAAATTTCAGTTGGAATGACTTTACGGAATCTGATTTTTTGTGTTATTATTCAAAATGCCGAAAAACACGAAGTTGTTGATTATCGTGAAAGGGTGCCACTATAAATAGCGACAGTCGGGAGCTGAGAGGTCACTCGGACAGAGTTCTTCGTTGTGTATGGACCGTGTCATACGTGTTGACAAACAACGAATTATTGCGTGGTGCCTATTAACATTGTCACAGGATATGTCCGTTGTAGTACTGCAATGAAGACGACGGGCAATCTTCTATTATTAAATGTTTGTATTTCGCAACATTCCCAGAAAGGATAATCTGGCATCATATTGTGTATTTTGAGTGGCCGGCCGTTGTGGACGAGCGGTTCTAGGCGCTTCACTCTGGAACCCCACCACCGCTACGGTCGTAGGTTTGAATCCTGCCTCGGGCATGGATTTGTGTGATGTCTTTAGGTTAGTTAGGTTTAAGTAGTTCTAAGTTCTAGGGGACTGATGACCTCAGATGTTAAGTCCCTTAGTGCCCAGAGCCGTTTGAACCATTTATATTTTGAGTGAATAAACTGCCCAGAAGTAGAAATTAATAACCTGCCGTGATTTTTTTCAGTTAACACAAAAAATCATAAAAAATTTAATACAAGATGAGCCATAAGTGATTTTATTTTGGAATGTAAGTTCACAGTGTTAGCGGAGCATGAGTGATAGGATGTGGTAAGGAACAGAAACGTTTCACATTACACAAAAGAATGCCCTCTGTCCTCCGTGTAGGCACTCGCCACTTTGTAAATCACTCTGCTCCAGGCTGTGAGAAACCTCAAAGATTATCTTATTCCTGAAACACAACAAACTTTTCAGTGAAACCTTTTCCTATTGACTCATCAATATACGTCTTTAACAAGGTCCTTGACTTCATCCTCACCAGTCGTATCCACGAATATTTTGAACGACGCATATTCCTTCTCAACATCCATTGAGGCTTCTAACCAAAACCTTTCTTCAAATAACATCTAAACTTTACTCATCTTTTATCGCAATAACTAAACATACGCTGCTTTGCTATCTTGACTTCCTTAGACATAGAAGAAGAAACGGAAACTTTTGACAGACTCATGTTCCGTTTAATCGTTGCTACTATGTATTCCAGTCACATATATCCATTCATTTGCCTGCTTTCAGTCTCATTGTCCTTAGTTCATTTCAATTAACGATAATAAATCTTAAATCTTCCATCCATTCGCAGGAGTGCTCACTAGTGTATCTTTTATATATAGTTATACGTTCAAGACACCAACCGCAGTCCGCCTGCTCCATACGCCTTCATTCATCTCTACAGCCCTCCCAAACATTCTTTCAATCTGATATTAACAATTTCTCATTAGTATCTGATAATAAATCCACCCAATTCCAGGCAATAAGCACTGAACGAGCCAACCGCCGATTTTGGCTTTCTATCACTCCACCGAACACTACCATCCCAGCCAACTCACTAAACAGCAGAATATCTTGGAAAAATAATCTGGAAATTTTTCTAACTGTCCGAGAAAAAATAACCCCAAAATACTGAAACTACAAGAATGTGGAACGTGGAGGTTACACCTGTCCACCGTCATTTTTCTTCTGTCAGTGTTGCTCGTATCTCTGTTCCTCTCAAATTATGTAACTCCCTAAAAGTCTTTGAACGTCAGGTTCTCCATATTGCATTCCGCGTATGCCTACCCTCCCTTACAAGCGTCCTTTACGAATTAATTAAATTCCCGCACCTTCTCGGATTCCTATAGTGTTTCTGGAAATTATTCAGGTCTCTTAAATTCGATCAGTAAAGACTGGTCACTGCAGCTACCAACACATATATCATCTTCACCTATTCACTACCAACGTCCTATCTCATGGTAATTTGAAGGAATAAACGCCACCTGAATCAGAAATATTTACAAAAATCTGTCTTTACTATTAGCTATAGTTCTTTCCGTCCTGTTCTCTCCATAAATCAGTCAATTGTTGCAGAAAGGAATTTGTGTGGATAAAATATAAGGAAAACAGAGGTAAAGTACACTCCTGGAAATGGAAAAAAGAACACATTGACACTGGTGTGTCAGACCCACCATACTTGCTCCGGACACTGCGAAAGGGCTGTACAAGCAATGATCACACGCACAGCACAGCGGACACACCAGGAACCGCGGTGTTAGCCGTCGAATGGCGCTATCTGCGCAGCATTTGTGCACCGCCGCCGTCAGTATCAGCCAGTTTGCCGTGGCATACGGGGCTCCATCGCAGTCTTTAACACTGGTAGCATGCCGCGACAGCGTGGACGTGAACCGTATGTGCAGTTGACGGACTTTGAGCGAGGACGTATAGTGGGCATGCGGGAGGCCGGGTGGACGTACCGCCGAATTGCTCAACACGTGGGGCGTGAGGTCTCCACAGTACATCGATGTTGATATTGTCGCCAGTGGTCGGCGGAAGGTGCACGTGCCCGTCGACCTGGGACCGGACCGCAGCGACGCACGGATGCACGCCAAGACCGTAGGATCCTACGCAGTGCCGTAGGGGACCGCACCGCCACTTCCCAGCAAATTAGGGACACTGTTGCTCCTGGGGTATCGGCGAGGACCATTCGCAACCGTCTCCATGAAGCTGGGCTACGGTCCCGCACACCGTTAGGCCGTCTTCCGCTCACGCCCCATCATCGTGCAGCCCGCCTCCAGTGGTGTCGCGACAGGCGTGAATGGAGGGACGAATGGAGACGTGTCGTCTTCAGCGATGAGAGTCGCTTCTGCCTTGGTGCCAATGATGGTCGTATGCGTGTTTGGCGCCGTGTAGGTGAGCGCCACAATCAGGACTGCATACGACCGAGGCACACAGGGCCAACACCCGGCATCATGGTGTGGGGAGCGATCTCCTACACTGGCCGTACACCTCTGGTGATCGTCGAGGGGACACTGAATAGTGCACGGTACATCCAAACCGTCATCGAACCCATCGTTCTAGCATTCCTAGACCGGCAAGGGAACTTGCTGTTCCAACAGGACAATGCACGTCCGCATGTATCCCGTGCCACCCAACGTGCTCTAGAAGGTGTAAGTCAACTACCCTGGCCAGTAAGATCTCCGGATCTGTCCCCCATTGTGCATGTTTGGGACTGGATGAAGCGTCGTTTCACGCGGTCTGCACGTCCAGCACGAACGCTGGTCCAACTGAGGCGACAGGTGGAAATGGCATGGCAAGCCGTTCCACAGGACTACATCCAGCATCTCTACGATCGTCTCCATGGGAGAATAGCAGCCTGCATTGCTGCGAAAGGTGAATATACACTGTACTAGTGCCGACATTGTGCATGCTCTGTTGCCTGTGTCTATGTGCCTGTGGTTCTGTCAGTGTGATCATGTGATGTATCTGACCCCAGGAATGTGTCAATAAAGTTTCCCCTTCCTGGGACAATGAATTCACGGTGTTCTTATTTCAATTTCCAGGAGTGTATATGTAAAAAGGTTTGAATCAGTTTATTTCAAATAAATAATTGAACCCGATTATAATAAAGGCTATTTATTCATAGGTAAACTTCTGAAAATAAAAAATACTACTTTGTTGTTTAATTATCCACATCTCATACTCTGACCTAGCACATTGTGGTTACATTTTAAGCCAGGAATCGTGAGATGCCATCGAAAATATTAGGAATCCTTTTTGCAAAAGTGACTGACGTGGAAAATTGTAAACTATTCGAAGAAAGCACAGTAAATAGGGTAACAAAGAATTAAGGAAGGAAAACCCCTTTAAATCTTAACATCAACACAGATGAACCTCGAAATAAATGGAAGAAAATTAGAAACAAGATTAAATGAAAGCCAAATGTTGATATATAACGCTTAAGCCCTAGTAAAACAATGGATTGCACGAGTGAGTGGCATAAAACCTAAGTTAATCTGTACACTGTGCACAAGAGAAGACCATAATTTAGGCTGTTTCAGGACCTCAGCGAGATATTTTGAAGGACCATAGGTCACTCACGTTTGTATCACGCAACATGAGTTTCCTAAACTGCAGTTTTTATCTATGATCATGAGAGAAGCGTTTCTCGTAATATGCAACACGCTGAAGTCCACCCTTATTCTGCTTATGACAATTCAGAGTACTTGCCTAGTCACACCTTGGCGTCTTCCTCTTGACCGATATTAGAACAAATGGATGTGGGCTTTGTTCATCCTGGGACTGATGGGTTGATCTTCTCCTAATCCCCCTTAAATATGTTGCAGGAATGCCGTACTAGGTTTGTGACTTTCCTATGAAGGCAGGTGTTGCTCAAGCTCTTTCTTTCTTTCTTGTTCGATATTTTGTAACCTCTGTCTTCCCCTACAATTTTTAACCTCTACAGCTACACCAAGTACCATGGAAGGTATTTATTGATGTCCATCCTGTTCCTTCTTTTTGTCAATTTATTCTAAATGTTCCTCTCCCTGGCCATTTTGTGAAGCATCACCAAATTTCTTACCTTATAATTGCATCTAATTTTCAACTTCCTTCTGTATAACCACGTCTCACACGATTCAGTTCTCGTTATTTCTGGGTTTCTCGTAGACAATGATTCACTTCCATTCATACTGTAGTCAAGGATACCCATACCCGGAGGCAAGGGCGGGCGGCGCCCCCCCCCCCCCCCCCACCAACCTCCTAGCTCTCAGGGAAAGGAAAAAAATGTAGTGTAATCAGGTGTTTATCTTTTAAAATGATTTAAAAGTCGATATTATGTATGTTTTTAACAGGGTTCGTCCCCTCCGCCCTACAAACTATCGTATGGGCGCTCTTGGCTGTGCTCCAAACGTATATTCGCAGAACTTCCTTCCTCAAATTGAGGCCGATGTTTGATACTAGTAGACTTGTGTGGTCTGGAATACCCTCTTTACATCGTGGATACAAATTTTGATGTCACGTTTATTGCTAATATCATTTCTCCTTTTCCCGGTTACTTTAGTCCTTCTTCAGTTTACTCTCAATGTAAGGCGTGTGCTCTTTAGTTTATTCCATTAAACAGGTCATGCAATTCATCCTCAGTTTCACTGACTATACTAATATTATCAGCGAATTTGATACCCTTTCACTCTGATACCACTATTGAACTTTTATTTACGTCATTGCTTCTTCGATGTACAGATTGAATGGAAGAGGCGAGAGGCTGCATTCCTTTCTTTCACACTTTCTAACCGGAGCACTTTTTTCTTGGTTTGCCATTCTTACATTTCCATTTTGGATATTGTACATATTGTATATAAACCGTCTATTCTTATAGCTCACACATATCGAACATCTTGCACCATTTTACATTGTCAACAGATCCTATGAAGGTGCCTTGCTCTTTTTAAGTTTTACTTTAATTATCAAGTACATCATCAGAACGGCCTCTCTGGTGCCTTTACCTCTTGCAAAGCAAACTGACCAGCATTCAGGGCTTTTTGGAATTACTTATGATAAGTCCTCAGAGGAAACAGCACATTCCAGGGTGGAAATTTAACAGATAAGGCCTGTACACTGCTCCTGAAGCTGACTGGCTGAAAAGCCGGAATACTTGAAGAGATGCTTAGGAGTTGTTACGACCTCGCGATATGGGGGAGGAGGGGCAGAGGGTACTTTCCTGACAGGAAGAGACAAAAAGTGGGACCTACGGATTTAAAAGCATTCGATATTTCTGAAGTCGGGATTCAGTGCTTTTTCGTAGTCTGTCAGGTTTTTCTTTATTTTTTTATTTTGTAGGCGAGTGTTTTGGTATTCAGCGGAGTGCAGGTACTAGGTATGGTGAGACTCCACACAAGTTTGTATAGCTGGGGATGGTGTTTAGTGGAGAAGATGGACTTGATGAGTCAAACTGAAGCCAGTAATTTACATTTGGGAACTTCAAATGTGGTGCTGTTGTGTGCTTTTAACCTGTTACCTTTCAGGTGTTATACTGTTTTGTTGGTATCCATGGCGGAAACTGCACAGGAGTAGTTGCAAACGATGTGTTGACTGTTACCAGTGTCCTTTTTCTGGTGCTATGGTTGGATTGAGAGTTTCCATGCCACCTTTTGTCTCCTCTCATTTTCATCATTTTTATTAATGCTCTATGTCACTTCAGGGAGGGAACAGGCCGAATAAGATTGTTCTGATGACAGTATTTGTTTAAGGAGTTGGGCATTCGGACTACTGCTTCACCGTATATTTATTCCCTCATGAAGTTTGTTGTAAATAATCCACTACAGCTCAAAAGGAACAATGAGGTGCACACTTACAATACTAGAAGAAAAAATGACATTCATCACTCAACATTAAGGTTGTGTTTAGCACAGGAAGGGGTGCATAACGATGCAAAAAAATTTTTTGACCACTTACCCAGTGATATAAAATAGCTAACAGACAGCAAAGTAAAATTTGACAACAAATTGAAAAAGTTTCTCCTTGACTACTCCTTCTAATCCTTAGAAGAATTTCTATGTTTGTAATGTATAAAAGCCTCCTGCCGAGAATCATGGACCTTGCCGATAGTGGGGAGACTTGCGTGCCTCAGCGATGCAGATAACCGTATCTCAGGTGCAACCACAACGTTGGGTTATCTGTTGAGAGGCCAGATAAACGTGTGGTTCCTGAAGAGGGGCAACAGTCTGAATGATTGACTGATCTGGCCTTGTCATATTAACCTAAACGGCGTTGCACAGCCGGTACTGCAAATGGCTGAAAGCAAGGGGAAACTACAGCCGTAATTTTTCCAGAGGGCATTTAGCTCTGTTAAATGATGATGGCGCCCTCTTGGATAAAATATTCCAGAAGTAAGATAGTCTCCCATTTGGATCTCCGGGTGGGGACTACTCAGGAAGATGTCGTTATCAGGAGAAAGGATCGGAGAGTGGAATGTCAGATCTCTTAATCGGTCAGGTAGATTAGAAAATTTAAAAAGGGAAATGGATAGGTTATAGCTAGATATAGTGGAAATTAATGACGTTCGATGGCAGGAGGAACAAGACTTCTGGTCAGGTGAATACAAGATTATAGATACAAAGTCAAAGCGGGATAATGCAGGAGTAGGTTTAATAAGGAATAAAAAATTAGGAGCTCGGGTAAGATGCTACGAGCAACATAGTGAACGCATTATTGTAGTCAAGATAGACATGAAGCCCATGCCTATCACAGTAGTACAAGTTCATATGTCAACTAGCTCCACAGATGACGAAGAGATTGAAGAAACGTATGATCAGATAAAAGAAATTATTCAGATAGTGGAGGGAGATGAAAATTTAATCGTCATGGGGGACTGGAATTCGATAGTAGGAAAAGGAAGAGAAGGAAAAGCAGTAGGTGATTATGGAATGGGGGTAAGGAATGAAAGAGGAAGCCACCTAGTACAATTTTGCACAGAGCATTACTTAATCATAGCTAACACTTGGTTTAAGAATCATGAAAGTAGGTTGTATACGTGGAAGAGTCCTGGAGACGCTGGAAGGTTTCAGATAGATTATACAGTATAATGGTAAGACAGAGATTTAGGAACGAGGTTTTAAATTGCAAGACACTTCTAGGGGCAGATGTAGACTCTGACCACATTCTATTGGTTATAAACTGTAGATTAAAACTGAAGAATCTGCAAAAAGGGTGGAAATTTAAGGAGATGGGACCTGTACAAACTGAAAGAACCAGAGGCTGTAGAGAGTTTAAGAGAGAGAGCGTTAGGGAACGATTGACAAGAACAGGGGAAAGAAATACAGTAGGAGAAGAATGGGTAGTTTTGAGAGTTGAAATAGTGAAGGCAGCAGAGTATCAAGTAGGTAAAAAGATGAGGGCTAGTAGAAGTCCTTGGGTAACAGAAGAGATAATGAATGTAATTGATGAAATTAGAAAATATGAAAATGCAGAAAACGAAGCAGGAAAAAAGGAATACGAAGTTCTCAAAAATGAGATCGACAGGAAGTGTAAAATGGCTAAGCAGGGATGGTTAGAGAACAAATGTAAGGGTGTAGAGGTATAATCACTAGGGGGTAAGATAGATACTGACTACAGGAAAATTAAAGAGACCTTTGGAGAAAAGAGAACCACTTGTGTGAATATCAAGAGCTCAGATGGAAAACCAGTTCTAAGCAACGAAGGAAAGGCAGAAAGGTGGAAGGAGTATATAGAGGGTCTATCAAGGGTGATGTACTTGAGGAGAATATTATGGAAATGGAAGAGGACGTAGCTAAAGATAAAATTGGATGCATGATACTGCGTGAAGAATTCGACAGAGCACTGGAAGACCTAAGTTGAAACAAGGCCTCAGGAGTAGACAACATTGCAATAGAACTACTGATAGCCTTGGGAGAGCCAGTCCTGACAAATCCCTACCGTCTGGTGAGCAAGAAGTATGAGACAGGCGAAATACGCCCAGACATCAAGAATAGTATATTAATTCCAATCCCGAAGATAGCAAGTGTTGGCTGGTGTGAAAATTACCGAACTAAAAACTCACGGCTACATAATACTAACACAAATTCTTTTCAGACGGATGGGAAAACTGGCAGCAGACGACCCCGGGGAAGATTAGTTTGGATTCCGTAGAAATGTTGGGACACGTGAGGCAATACTGACTCTACGATTATCTTAAATTAAGGAAAGGCAAACCTACGTTTCTAGCATTTGTAGAGAAAGCCTTTGTCAGTGTTAACTGAAATACTCTCCTTCAAATTTTGAAGGTGGCAGGGGTTAAATACAGGGAGCGAAAGCCTATTTATAATTTGTACAGAAGCCAGATAGCAGTTATAAGAGTAGAGGGGCACGAAAGGGAAGCAGTGGTTGAGAAGGGAATGAGACAGAGTTGTAGTCTATCTCAGATGTTATTCAATCTGTATACTTAGCAAGCCGTAAAGGAAACAAAAGAAAAATTCAGAGTAGGAATTAAAATCCATGGAGAAGACATGGAAGCTTTGAGGTTTGCCGATGACATTGTAATTCTGTCAGAGACTGCAAAGGATTTGGAAGAGCAGTTGAACGGAATGGACAGTGTCTGAAAGGAGGATATAATACGAACATCGACAAAAGCAAAACGAGGATAATGTATGTAGTCTAATTAAATGAGGTGATGCTGAGGGAATTAGATTAGCCGGCCGCTGTGGCCGAGCGGGCTCTAGGCGCTTCAGTCCGGAACCGCGCTGCTGCTATGGTCGCAGGTTCGAATCCTACCTCTGGCATGGCTGTGTCTGATGTCCTTAGATTTGTTAGTTTTAAGTAATTGTAAGTCTAGGGGACTGATGACCCATAGTGCTTAGAGCCATTTGAACAATTTTTTGAATTAGGGTAGGAAATGAGACCTCGAAAGAAGTAGATGAGTTTTTCTCTTTGGGTAGCAATATAACTGATGATGGTAGAAGTATAGAGGATGTAAAATGTAGACTGGCAATGGCAAGGAAAGAGTTTCTGAAGAAGAAAGAAATTATTAACTATGTGTATAGATTCAAGTGTCAGGAAGGGTGCTCTGGAAGTTTTTGTATGGAGTGTAGCCATGTATGGAAGTGGAACATGGACGATAAATAGTTTAGACAAGAAGAGAATAGAAGCTTTCGAAATGAGGTGCTGCAGAAGAACGCTGAAGATTAGATAGGTATATCACGTAACTAATGAGGAGGTATTGAATAGAACTGGGAAGAAGAGGAATTTGTGGCACAACTTGACTAGAAGAAGAGTTCAGTTGATAGGACGCGTTCTGAGGCATCAAGGGATCACCAGTTTATTATTAGAGGGAATTGTGGAGAGTCAAAATCGTAGAGGTAGACCATGAGATGAATATACTAAGCAGATTCAGAAGGATGTAGGTTGCAGTAGTTAGTCGGAAATAAAGAAGTTTGCACAGGATAGAGTAGCATGGAGAGCTGCATCAAACCAGTCTCTGGACCGAAGACCACCACCACAACAACAACAACAACAACAATGTGTAAAAGGTGGTGTATAGGAGCTGCTAACTGAATCTGTATATCTTGTTTTCGTTTCGGAAAACATGGTGATGTTTAGAGTACAAACAGTTGTACAAATTAATTCGCAATATGAATGTAAAATGACTCGTTCTACATCATGACGATTTATCATGCAAAATGATCCATGGAACGTGGAAGTAATTAACTAACTATGTAACTGAGAGCTCAAATTACTTTTCACTTGATTGCTAAGCACGTTGGGAATTGAATGTGGTATTGCTTTCATTTTATCACTTCCCTGTGTGGTTTGTTATGAGGCGAGCATCGGAGGATGTGACACACTGCGTTTCCGTGGGGGGTCTGCTCTTCCACGAACACAGAGAGGGTCGTACACAGTCGGCTTGAGTGCCTGGCGGGGCGACTGACTCGGTTGAGTTTCGCCCATTGTATGTAGGGCAAAACGGCCTGCGAGCCTTCTGAGTGTCGCCAAAGTTTGTGTGTTTACCGTTGCGGTGTGTCTGGGACGAAGACTGCTGGCGCCGACTGATTTTATTGTCTTCATGATTCTGAGAATTCTTGTGGACAGTGCCCTGCTGGGTGCGACAATATGGCCCCAGATGGCCGGTGTTCTTGGCATGCCGTTTTCGTAGCCGGTCAAACGGCAAGTTCAGTGCCCCCAGCTAAATAGCAAAGGCATGATTGGTCAACTTAAACTGAGGCCAGTTGACAACATAAAGCCCTGAATGAAATTTGAGGGAACGGTCACTATTTGTGTGAATGATGTTCTGAGATAGTGCGGGGGAGTTTTAGAATGACCACTGAATACTGATTCGAGGCTTTTCGAGCGTAGTGGGGATTTGAATAACGTTGATTTCGCTCTTGAATTTAGTGGGCGCATGGCATTCGGGATCTGATCTTCGTCGAAACTGGACGGTCTTGCGACTTACTCGCACTTTTTCGAAATGGTTGTGGAGCATGACTCCATTCATACTCCAGTTTCATTCTGCAACTTAAGATCCAGATTCTTACTCTGCGTTTTCGCACCTGTACCTACTGGGCGACTTAGGCAATTTTGCTGCGTCTCTTCATGGAGATACATTTTCGTGCATCGAGGAGTTTCTCTGCTATGGGCACGCTAGCGGAACTTAGAATTCTCGGACAGCATTCGAGGCCACGGGTTGGAACGGAGTTGCGGCACAGCAGGATTTGGTGGCTACATTATGCCTGCCGACGACGTGCCGCTGGTTTCAGGACTGGTAAAGTATTTTGCGGCTCCGGCATTGTAGGACCTATCATTTCTATACTGAAGTCCTCAGCAGCACGCGCGCTCGCTTTGCTACAAGTCCACCTTATTTGTTTCTCCGTGTGTTCCTATGTGAGCTCTCACTGCTAATTTCGATACTGCATTATAGTCGGGGGAGTATTATTTGATTTATTAGGACCTCCAGTCATAACCGTCAACCTATTGCATCACAGAGAGTAGGAGCCCTTGTTCTCGATCCAGCTCTTATTCTCATAATAGTTCAGTATACCCTTTCCTGTACCCTACTATTTGTATCTTTGTGTTCTGATTATAATAAATCTCATTGTAATATTTACTCGGCATATCATTTCGTAGACAGATGCAGAATCCCATTTCATCTCGTTTATTATGATAAAATAACCCCCCTTTTTTACTGAATAGATCATGATTTTTATTAAATTACTGTGTGAGTGCACTCCCTATTTTACCAACTAGCAGTGTCCACCATCAATTCCTTTCGTTACCGTAGTGCACATAATTAGGTGGTAGGTAAGGAGGGGTCGCGTGCATGTCTAGTTCTCATGCAAAATTCTCCACCTGGACATCTCACAGGATCGCGAAACCTTTCTGAATGGAGTTAAACAGATACAGGGTATCTTAGGTTTTTGGTATTGGAGTAATGACAATTGTAACCCAGACTCCCTATCAAAATGAGGCTGGTGGCCATTAATAAACGCTCTAAATGTAGCAACGCAGTTAATTGGCGCCGGTCCTATTTCAGGGCATTGTGTCACTTACAGATTCCTGGTAGGGTCGACAGAGATGAACAGTCATTGCTGCAAAGTTATCAAGTACGTAGGAGGCTCGGGACACAGCGTTCACTATTACCTTGCGCCAACCTTTTGGTGTGATTGTGCCATTATGAAGTGCCAATTTCGACTCATGTAGGGACGAACTTCCATTGTAGTGAATCTTATAATGTCGTTTATATTTCGGGGTAGGATGTTTAAAAACTTTTCTTGTCTTTTTACAGGAAATAGTACCGGTCAGATCTATAATAAGTTTTATAAATAAATATTTGTTGATATATGAACCATTGTGGGATATGGCAGCTGTACGTCTGTTGACACTGGAGAAGGTGCTCTACATTGGTTACCACATCCGTCAGTCAGATCGTTACTCACTCCTGAGAGCATCAGGAGCTTGTATAAGCATACATGTCTGCCGTCCGATTAGATCACCTGCATCGCAATCATTCCTGTGGTGTGAGTGCATTATCCTTGGGTGCGGACACCTAAATGTCTTTAAACGTACCCGTGGTCGGAAATCCAAGGTTTTAACTTTAGATGAAGAAGGACGTAGTGGTTTGGGCCATCTTGACAAATCCCTCATTCATTAAACATTTGTGTTAAGTACCATCTTACGACGCGCAGAAATTGGAGTGGTGTACCATTATGTATAAACCACATCAGTTGTCTGTGTGCAAGAGTGTCGTTCTCCTACAGCATGGAAAATCTGACGTGCAGAAATTATTGATAAGCAGTACGATGTAATTTGTCCGGTAAAATGTATGGTCCTATGAGTCTGTCACCCATAATTCCTGTCTGCACACTGATATTAAAGCGAACTTGATGCCTTGCTTCCATGATCGCTGGAAGATTTTCATTTTCCCCTTCATTGTGGACATTTATTTACCTCCCTGGGTGAATGCTGCCTGTCCTATGCATAAAATGCAAGGATGTGAACCGCAGATCTCAGGCGATCCCTGTCAGGTTCCATAGGCAGAACTCTGTAACCTGCTGTGGTGGTCTTGTAGCCAGACAGCTTGCACAAGTAGTAAGTAGAAAGGATAATTTAGTATTCATGACCCAGAGGGATGAACATACAACAATTGAAGTCTCCATTTACAAGGGGAGGCCTCCAATTGTGAAATTCAGATTCGATTCATACTGCGCATAGTAAAAGCTCATGGCCAGAGGTGTAATGTGGCAAAACACCAAGATGCACTTCTCAGCCATTTTCGAGAAAATTGACAGTTAAAAGAAACCGTTGCGGTGAAATACTCTCTACGATTAATATTTTTCAACAGCGTCGTGGCGCAGCGATAAGCGCTCAGGTTCGTAATCCAAATGTCGCCGGATCGAATCTCGCGCCATGCAACCTTTTTTTTTAGTATTTGTTTTTTGTAATTCAAATGTGTATACACACTCACTCACACACACACACACACACACACACACACACACACACACACACACACACACACACACATATGCATATAATAAGCTGTTGAAAGTCGTTTGTCGTGGAAAAACTGCCGACTTCGAACATGATTATGTTTCCCTCAGACAAAGTTGTATTTCACAAATGTTATTAATTGTCTTCATAGTGTTAACCACGTATAGTTAACGGAAGACGTAGAAACGATATTCCGAAACGAATACGTATAGCGTAAGTCAAACGTTCGAATTAGAATAGAGACCCCACGAGCACAAATTTGCTGTGGCAGGTATGAAATATAAATTCCGTTACTTGCTCGTTACACTTGAAGGACAGATGTTGAATGGGCCGAAACGAGCCGCCGCATAACAGCGTAGTTGCCTGTTACCTTCGAAAGAAGGTAGATGCGGTCCCTAGCGCAACTTATAACATCGTCGAAAATCAGTGCGGACGTGAGAGCTTTGGTACACCCTGTTAAACAAACGGAAAAAAGAAATTGCATGGGACGAGATTCGAGACCGCGACTTTCGGATTACGAACCTGAGCGTTTACCGCTGTGCCACGACGCTGTAGTAATTCATTAATCGTAGAGAGTATTTCACCGCTGCGGTTTCTTTTAACTGTCGATTTTCTCGATAACGGCTGAGAACTGCATCTTGGTGCTTTGCCACATTACACCTCTGGTCATGAGCTTTTATTATGCGCAGTATGAATCGAATCTGAATTTCACAATTGGCGGCCTCCCCTTGTTAGATGAGAACAACTGTCCATTCACTACAAGGAACAGAACACAATAGCGTGATTTCTAGAGATGTGGGTGGCACTACTTGGTGCAGGTTGAAATCATTCACTAACGACTGCACTGGAATATTCTTACACTATGAGGTGTGCAAGCCATGGTTGATCGTTAGCGGTAGCACGCTCGAAGCCTTCATCGGCGGTTTGTTGTCGCGTGCCAGAGGGTGGTCGAGGTTAGTATAATCGTAGTTGCTTTGACGTTGCGGTGAGCTACTCCTCGTCGAGTCGACGATGTGAACTCCGAATGAGGAATCGATAGGCGTGGTTGGCATCAAGCCCAGAGTGAACTGCTCAGCGAACGAACTCTAGATAGAGAAATAGAGGTGTACAAATTCCCTTTGCAGCCTGCTTGCCCCTAACTCCTCTGCAACCATTCATGCAGGTGAGCCTGCCGGGACGTAAACACAAGAGTGCGCGTGTAGTGAGGCATAGTGGGTAATGCGGTCGACTTGGGGCTCCCGCAAGCCCGGCCTACCTGGGTTCCCGCAGGCCTGCCAAGCTTCACGGGACCCGCTCAGCTTGCTGCGCCTGATAACAGGTTGCGCTGTCAAGCTACCGAGACTAGAGTAGCCAGGTAGTTAGGCCGCAGTTCATTTATCACAACGGTGGGGGCAGCACAATGAATAGGTCGAACTTTAGTGAGATTGAAAAAAAATTGACAACTGGCGAATACATGCTGGTAACGAAACAGAGCACAAGTGCCGCGTGGGAAACGTTTCCGTGTGTTTGTGAGGTCGCTTCAAATAAATCAGTAGGCGTGTCTCAATGCAAACTATGAAAAAAGCTCTTAAGTACTTATTCGGGAACCTCGAGATGTTACGACATGTGTGCAAATTTGACGAGCAGCTCCCTCACTTCGTAAATATCTTGAAAGAGGACAAAGATTTAGTGGCCGAAAAGTGCGTCGAAATGTGTGCTAAGGACCTGAGACCATTTAGCAGTATAGAGGGAGAAGGATTTCTTAATTTAGGGCAGACACTGATCGACATAGGTAAAAAATATGGCTCAGTTGATATTAAAAATATTATGCCTTCCCGAGTGACAGTAGCTATGAAAGTTCAAACCTTAGCTGATAAAGTGCGCAGCAAAATGCTCCCAGATATAGTGCATGCGATTCGGTCTGGTATATGTGCCAGTACAATTGATCTATGGACAGACAATTACAAAGGGGTGCATTACATTTCCGTGACAATGCATTACATAAATTCAGACTGGCGTTTGAATAAATGTGTACTAATGTGCTCTGCGTTTCCTGGCTGCCAAAAAACTGGCTCGAATATTCGAAATGAGTTGGAAGATCGCTTAGAAACTATGGGTGTTTCTCTTGAAGACATTACCAAAATTACGTTTGTCACAGACCAGGATAGTAACACTGTCAAAGCTCTCGAAATATATCAGCGTCTTCCATGCATGGCCCATAGTATAAACACAGTCTTGAAACATGTTCTGAGCGAACAGTTTTTGAAAGAAAATGTTCCAGATATATTAGCCATTCTTAATACAGTGCGGGCTACGGTTTCCTACTTCAAGAGAAGAGGTCTCTGTGTGAGACTGAACTCATCTTTAAAGCAGTGGGTTTCAACTCGTTGGAATAGTTATTTTGACATGCTTGTATCAGTTCATTCTCAGATTGATTCAGTGAAGGCTGTCTTACATAACGAAGGTGCCTCTGATAAGATGCTGGGTTATGACCACCATATAACTGGCCAGCTTAAAGCTTTTTTTAAACCGTTTAAAGAAGCCACAGTTAATCTATAGGGTGACAAGGAGCCAACCCTACATTTAGTTCTACCGTGGTTTTATGCCTTAAAAGCTCACTGTACTGTACGGGATAACGATGAAGAGGTTTGTAATTTTATTCCATCTGAATATTATAGAACCAATTGTGAAATATGTATGTTGATGAAATGTATTTTCAGGACATGAAACCTTTGAAACAAGCCGCCGGTGCCTTCCTAGACCAGAAAATGTGCGTTAGTATGTTCCATAAAATTGCAACGTTTGTGGTGCCTAACTACCGCACATTAAGAACGTTAACCCAGGATGAAAAAATTGATGTTTACCAAGCAGCACGACAGATGTGTGCTGAAGGTAAGCTCCTAAGATAATGCATATATTCTTCATCTACATGTACATGGGTACTCTGCAAACACACGCAAGTGCTTGGTTGAGGGTTCATCGAACCACTTTCAACTTATTTGTCTCCTATTCTCGAATTTCGCGCGGGATAAAACACCTACATCTCTCCGTCTGAGCGCTGCTTTTTTGTATTTTATTCTGATGATCATTTCTTTCAATGTAGATGGGACTCAACAATATATCATCGAATTCGGAGGTGTAAGTTGGTGAGCGAAATTTCATATATAGATCGCGCCACGTAAAAAAACGCCATTGTTGTAATGATTCCCACCCCAACTCTAGTATAATTTCCGTGACACTCTTTCCCCTGTTTCACGATAATACCGAACGAGCTGCCCTTCTTTAGACTCTTTTGACCTCCTCCATCAATCGTACCAGAAAAGGCTCTCCAACTGCGTAGCAATGCTCCAAAACAGTGTTTTGTAATTAAAACGCCTACAACATTTTCTGTGTGTCCATTCCTATTTAAGTGGGTCGTAATTGTAATCAGAGGTATTAAGTAGAATCTACAGCCTTTAGATTTGACTGGTTGATCTTGTAAACGAAGTTTAACGGACTTAGTTTAGTACACACAGGGATAATCTCGCTCTTTTCATTATTTAATGCCAACTCCCAATTTTCACACCAAAAATATATATCTTAGTTAAATCGTCCTGCAGTTAGTTTTGATCTTCTGGTGACTTTACTGGACAATAAATGATAGCATCATCTAAAAACTATTATAATTTCAACTATGTGTAGTACGATCTTCACATTAACCTGCAAATATTAATTGGAACCTGGCGTAGTTTCAGTACAAGTGCCCAATCACAGCACCCAAGAAACAAATCAAAAAATGGTTCAAATGGCTCTGAGCACTATGGGACTTAACATCTTAGGTCATCAGTCTTCTACAACTTAGAACTACTTAAACCTTACTAACCTAAGGGCATCACACACACATCCATGCCCGAGGCAGGATTCGAACCTGCGACCGTAGCGGTCGCGCGGTTCCAAGCTGAAGCGCCTAGAACCGCTCGACCACTCCGGCCTGCAAGAAACGAAACCAGGACCGTACAAAATGGCGAAATTTGAGGACTGGGCAGAAGAGTCTCCTCTCCTACATGATGAAGTCAGCAGATACTTGCAAGAACACTGTGTGAACGAGGGAGATATTCTACAGTGGTGGAAAAATAACTCCCAACGACTTCCTCGACTTGCGTGTGTGGCAAGAAAAATATTAAATATACCAGCCACTGGTGCCTCTAGTGCTAGCATTTTTAGTTGCGCTGGAAAACTAATTAGCGAAAAACGATCACGTCTTAATGCAGACAGACTTAACGATCTCGTCATAATTAATTCAAACACTAATCAGCAGACACATTAAGAATACAGTAGAACATTAAACAGGAAACTAAGAGTTTGAGTGCAAATTTACTACTTAAGAGTGCAGTTTTCTTTCTTGTGCTTTCTGGGCGTCAATTTCTGAGATAGAAATTTTGTAATGCATATAGTTCATTTTTATTTTAGACTAAACTTTTTGATTTCAGTCCTCCCAAGTGACATTTATTATTGTTTGTAAACCATTTTCTGTTACTTGTGTTTGCAAAAGTAGCTAAATATTTTTAGGAGTATCTGGTTTGGCCTAAATAATACCTTAAGGAGAACTGAAGGTAAATTTGTAAATATTTTATATTGAAAAGCGTTCTGCAAAATAAAATATTCATTTGTGGATTAAAGCAATACACATTATGAGTTTAAATTACAATTTATTTTGTTGAGTTCCAAACACATTGCTAAATGTAATTTTATTCCTGTATTTCTATATTAAGGGGAATCCCACAAGCAGGGTCAAGATGCTGAAGACTTAGACACTACAAATGCTTTTGAAATGAAGAGCGTCTTTTTCCACGAATGTATTGTAGTAGGAATATAATGGAAACTCTGAGGCACTCTCCACAGCGTCTACGTCTACGTCATGAGGGTTCAGACTCGTCGTTTAGGTATGTGTTATGAGGGTCTACAGTCGGCGTTTAGGTTTGCATCATGCAAGTAAACACTCGTCGTCTAAATCTGCATCATGAGGGTCCGAACTATGGTCTCTCATGACGCAGACCTAGACTACAAGTGTGGATTCCGATGACGCAAACTTAGACGCCGCCAAAAATGACTCAGAGTCGCCATTGTATTCCCAGTACTATAGGTTTTAGACGAACTGGATACGAAACAAGTGCTTCGATTTTGTTAAAATGCTTTTTGGCAATTTAGAATGATTTTGCCAACTTCGAATTAATTCACAGAACCAGTAAAATACAGCCTGGAAAAGTAGTTAAATATTTGTATAACTGGTGTCATCCTTGGCTGAAACATACTAAAGTTAAAGAATCTAGACTTCCAAAATCTTAATTTGGTTCTCATTGCAGTACAGTGGTTATCAGGGGCGTGGGTAATTTATTCTTCTGGGGAGGGGACCAATCTTCTTTTTAGGAGGTGGAGGTGCACTTTCTTAGTACAAATATCCATCCGTTTCAGTGTTGAAAACTGCAACACAGACTGCATTGCGTTCCACTAAAACAAAAAACCCTATGTTCATGGGCTCGGGGAGGGGGGGGGGGGGGGGGGAGCCCCTGCCCCCGCCACCCCTCCCCGTTATCTACACCCCTGGTGGTTATCTGTAGCTTTTAGTGTGCAAGGGAGCTCCATTTTCAGTGATTGTTCTGCTTGCTGCACAAACCTGTTTGAGATATGATCTGATGTTGGTTCGAATCGAGAATATCCAGTATTGAGAGATTGTGAAGTCTCGAAAAAATCCTTTTATATTTGACAACTAGCTGAAAACCCGGCGTTGCCTGGGCATTTATTTATTCCATACTCTCGTAGTCCATCTTCCCTCCTCTATTTTCTCTCTATCCATTTATTCCTCTCCCACTATCTCTCTGTTCACCTCCCCCTTCATCCCCATCCCTTGGCCCATCTCCCTCCTATAACGGATCTTTTACGTTGGGATAAATTTATTTTATTTTTTGTTAGATTTTTCGTTAAATAGCTGAATAAATTGTAATTAGAAATAATTTAACTAAGCAGAGTAGAAAAGATAAAGTCAAAGCGATGTTCATTGGGCGGACATTATCGTAATGTAACGTCATTGCGTTGTTCGGTTGTTAAAACGAGTCGTTTGTGTTCCGTTCTGCTGTTCGGTAGTGCGCGTATCTGAAAGGAATTAATTCCAGGACTATAATATACTTTCACATAATAGTTACGATTCAGTGTTCCGACAAAAGGGGTTAGCGTCAGTGTTAATTTGAATTGTGGGTGACAGTATTAGTGTTGACAGAGGCGTGAAAACGGACGTAACGAAAGTTGTTCGCATATCATCCTTGAACGTGACTTTTTATGTAATTAACGATTGCGGGCTCATTAAAAGCTATTATCTCATGATTAGGATCAATCCCACTTTCCTCCTAGATAGTTATCATTCATTAACATTTACGTAATAAGAAAAAGGATTATTAATAAAAGTGATGTTAAATGACAATCACGTGTTATTCCGTTAGTGTGGAACCGACGTAATACGTCTGAAATGACATTGATGTATAATTTGTGTTGAATACTGAACTGATATAGGAAGTAAATTGAAATTAGTGAACATTTGATACTGAGACTATAGAAGCAGAAGCGCTTAAGGTTTCTCTTCTCTAAAATGGCAAAATAGGTACGAACTTTAACTCAATAGTCGACATTATGTATTGCAAAGACACTAGCTTTTCATACTTATTTTGACGACGCGCTGTTAAACAAAGGAACGTTGAGTCACTGTACGAGTAATAAAATTAAATCTAAAAACATGATTAATAACGGCGAACTCCGCTTTAACAAGCTGTATTGCGTGTCGTCATCGGGCAATAACTGGTCAACCCTGGAGACCTGTGTGATGAAATTAGGAGTCGCGCATATAAAACAAACTTAAAAATTCATTCAGGCTACAGTTGAGTCGGCACAACAAGACGGGCAGTTGTACCCCACCCTCCATCATTCTCCACGTCCTCTCTCTGTTGGACTCTGCCACCTCAGCTCATATCCTCTTCGCCTATCTGTGAAAACTCATATACAGGGTGTTACAAAAAGGTGCGGCCAAACTTTCAGGAAACATTCCTCACACACAAATAAAGAAAAGATGTTGTGTGGACATGTGTCCGTAAACGCTTAATTTCCATGTTAGAGCTCATTTTAGTTTCTTCCACCTACGCTCAATGGAGCACGTTATCATGATTTCATACGGGATACTCTACCTGTGCTGCTAGAACATGTGCCTTTACAAGTACGACACAACATGTGGTTCATGCTCGATGGAGCTCCTGCACATTTCAGTTGAAGTGTTCGTTCGCTTCTCAACAACAGAGTCAGTGACCGATGGATTGGTAGAGGCGGACCAATTCCGTGGCCTCCACGCTCTCCTGGCCTCAACCCTTTCGACTTTCATTTTGGGGGCATTTGAAAGCTCTTGTCTACGCAATCCGGGTACCAAATGTAGAGACTCTTCATGCTCGTATTGTTGACGGCTGTGATACAATACGCCATTCTCCAGGGCTGCATCAGCGATTCCATGCGACGGAGAGTGGATGCATGTATCCTCGCTAACGGAGAACATTTTGAACATTTCCTGTAACAAAGTGTTTGAAGTCACGCTGATACGTTATGTTGCTGTGTGTTTCCATTCCATGATTAATGTCATTTGAAGAGAAGTAATAAAATGAGCTCTAACATGGAAAGCAAGCGTTTCTGGACACATGTCCACATAAAATATTTTCTTTCTTTGTGTGTGAGGAATGTTTCCTGAAATTTTGGCCATAAATTTTTGTAACACCCTGTGTATCTGTCAACTTTTTGTGGTGATCAGTGAAGCAGTGCCAAAGTTTATTGCTAGGTAGCATTTATTGTAATACTTTTTGATACGCAGCATTGATAGTTTTGTTTTCTGGCGCGTAAACAAATGATGTTGAAGGTGTCCCGACAGGGGAATATGCGACATACAATTGGCCATGTGAAAAACGTGATTTTCAACACTGATGTCACAACAAGGCGGGTACCAGGTTGAGATTCATTGGGAGAGTCCTTGGAAAATGTAGACCATCAACAGAGGAGGTGGCTTACAAAACACTCGTTCGACCTATACTTGAGTATTGCTCATCAGTGTGGGATCCGTACCAGATCGGGTTGACGGAGGAGATACAGAAGATCCAAAAAAGAGTGGCGCGTTTCGTCACTGGGTTATTTGGTAACCGTGATAGCGTTACGGGGATGTTTAGCAAATTCAAGTGGCAGACTCTGCAAGAGAGGCGCTCGCCAGGTTTCGAGAGGGTGCGTTTCTGGATGAGGTATCGAATATATTGCTTCCACCTACTTATACCTCCCGAGTGACATATACCAGATAGGATTGATAGAGGAAATAGAGGAGATCAGCGTGTTTCGTTACAGGTTCACCTAGTAAGCGCGAAAGCTTCACAGAGATACTCAGCCAGCTGCAGTGGCAAACACTGCAACAGAGTGATGTTGCATCAAGGAGTTGTTTACTGTTCCAAAAGCAAACATTCGTAGAAAAGTCAACCAATATATTACTTTCTCCTATATATATCTTGCGGAAAGATCATAAACGTGAAATTATATGCATTCGAGTTCACATGGAGGATTACCGACAAACATTCTTCCCACTAACAATTCATAACGGGAAAAGGTAAGGAAGAATATGATAGTCCACACAAACCACATCGTAATGTGGTTTAACGAGTATAGATGTAGATTTAAATCAGGTAGCGGGCCATATGAGGTCTACCACGACATTTTTCTCTTGTAACGGATGTTCCAGTGTCTGCAGCTAAAACTAAATCTTCAGATTTATCCCAGCTGGAACAAACTGCTGGAACTTTGTCGATTTTCGCTGTTGGCTGAACTGCAGAGTGACACCGTCTCAGCTATTTTCTACGTGCTACTGTGTTGTTTTATATTTAATGATAGATTCAGAATGACTGATATAGGAGACATTTTTTAGTTATGAAGACAACGGCGTCATAGAGGAGGTAGTACAGAGGTCAACACAACCAATAAGGAAGGCAATGAACCTTTTTATTTTTTACCATAACAATTTTCTGTAACAATATCAGGCACCCTTTTTGAACAGCTTGTGTTTAATGTACGCTGATAGACTGAGCATGAGATTTCTTCAGTGTTGAGCGTTACGTGGTACGTTCTGCTGGCGAAAGGTTTCCTGGGATGGGAAGAGCCAGGCCAAATAACGTTTGAATATCAATCGTATGAAGATTTTTATTAACACTTGCCACTTAACTAGGCCAGCAAGACCTTGACATATTAAACAAAATTACTTAATAACAGTTACTGATAATCGATCAAAAATTTATCAGATATTTCCGTGAGAACAAATAACAAAAGATTATAGTGTTAATTCAACTCTCCAAAAGTCATTTATGGGAACATGAATTATGAAAATTTAAATTTACAACAAATGTTATTCTCTTTCCAAAAATATACAAAACTTGTGTGCCACTGGTTACTATTGCTGAATTATTTACGGCAAATTTTTATAAGGGAAGCTAGATAATATTTAGTCAATTGAAGTTAGATAGCAATCTCTTCGAAATTTCGGAGAAAATAGTCTTCAAATAGTCCACAAACATTTCTTGGGTGTATTTCACTAAATGCAACAAATAATTGAGGTTTATTTAAAAAGCAGTTCGTTAAAAGGAAACAAAGAAACAAAGCTGCTCGACATGAAAGTTGCATGGGGGCTTAATTAAATAGAATGCAAATAATTTTAATTTTAGTCGCTGTTTGTCCCATTACGCAGTCTCGTAACCGGTTGGCCCTGAATAATATTAGTATTGCTCCGCAATCTGACTGCATAGAACAACAAGAAATAGGAAAGAAAATTTCCAATAACACAATTAATTAATTAAGTCCCCAGCAACTATAAAAGCTACGAAACAAGAAAGCATAAGTGTAACTGTTCTGTGTGTGGAAGTGTGATTCAACGTACACATCTGGCACGTTTCTTCTTTAATACGACAAGATGCTTTAAACGCCATTTACAATGAAGTAATTAAAAAAACAGCCAGAAATACTATGATTGCACATAGAAAGCAGAATTACACTCTGATACATGAACACAAGCCAGATGCTTTGTTGACTGAACCTGTGACCAAGAGGCATTTTTATGTGAGACATTTGAAATAAAAAATTTTCTTTACCTTCATATATATTTACGACAAATTCACTCTGATCATTACAAAATCCCCAATCCAACAACATCTGGTGTCTTGTCCAACAGAACAACTCTACACGACATGGTCACAATTAGTACTCTAACTACGGCTACCTCAGAACTACTACTGCCCTCAGCAACTTCTCAGCGGCAACTGCCAGTGGAGGCAGCCGAATAATACTTTTTGGCGCAATCTCTGGCACTGTGACTCAGTGTAGCCACCTTTCAAAGTACCGCACGTCGGGCAATGTGGTCCTGACGAACAGTCCCGAAATTGCTTAGGGCAGGTCCGAGACGCTGCTCAGCACACTCCTCCTTAAGCAGCCGGTGGGTTCACGCCCCAAGGCACAAAAGTACAATGATAGCCTGAAGAACGGAGAAGCAGTTTTTAAGTGAAATAAGTAGAAACTTAAGTCATCAGACTACACGATGGCACTGCGGCCAAAAAAAGTTGTAAGAAGCTGTTAAAAGATAAGAAGGTAATCGGATAGCCAGCCCCTTTCACTTACACCTGGAAGTGAAGATGATCAAAGGTCAACCGACATTCAGCTTCAAATCACGCCACGGGGCGGAAACGGTGAATGCTTCACCGCCAAAATACGTGCAACTACATTTGCCCCGGTGAGTCGTATAAGGTAGCGGCCTTCAAATTAGTAAAGAAGGCGGCTTGGCAATTTAGTGCATAACATACCAGACAAAAATTTCTTGTCCTAAATAATGACGCATTTAACATTAAAGCAATTTACAGAATCCCAAAAATTTAAAACACTCCATCAGATTACAACTTTTTGACAATTACTGAATGGGCGCTATTACGTTTTGATACGAGCGACACGTTACTCAAATCGCCTTGCCAGACACAGGAACAGAGGACAACTACAACAGAAGGCTGAATCGATCCGATATAGAAGCAGCACGGCGCAAACACGCGTAGGAAGCGAACCAGTGACAATATCACGCTCACAGCGGAGGGCAAGATCCCTCTTTACGAATGCCACGTGGTCTCGACACTGAAGCAACGAAGTAAAAGCATACAAAGCCGCGTGCGGCTCTGCGGTGGGAAACGGTGGAAAAACTTGGGGCCGCCAGAATATTTGTGGATGTTATCGACCCGCCGCTCGCCTCCACACCTGGTTGGCCGAAGGAATAATGTGTCGATTCCCGTTTCCGGTGGAGTCCGCTCGAGTGAGGAAGATACTCAGCCAGACAAACGTAGAAGCAGCACGGGCGGTAGAACCAACAGCCGGTCACTGCCACGCAGACCTCGCTGTCCGCGCTGCTTCACTCACTGCCTCTACACGGAAAACTGTCTCAACGGCACTCGGGGCCAACGCGCCACGCCAACTTGTCGCCAGAGATAGTGTTCCAGGAGACGAGGCGCGAACTATCGATCGCGCGAAGGTTCAACGTGCTTACTCTTGACATAATTGTAGAATATTCACTGAAATATAAAATGTAAATTAATTTCGTTTACAAAATGGTGGAATCATATTGTAAGACGTCGTGGTCTCCTGACCTTCATTGCTTACATATTCCGCCCTCACAATCATATTCCGCACATCAAGAAGCTTCATTCGAACCCAAACTCGGTAAGATAAAGTCAATGTTGTATGAATTCATGTAAACAATATGCAAATAACTAATAAATCGCAAGTGCTCACCGTGGTTGAAATACTCGAGGCTGGCGTACACACACATATTCCAGACACGACGGTCACAGGAGCTTTTAGTTCGAGAGAGGCAACTGCACGCCAGGAGGTCAGTCCCAACCCATCTACGTGGCTGGTGGACGCCCGTGGAGCAGACAGCGTTCGCCCGAGGGAAAGGAGGAACGACCCCGTGTTCGGTTTAAAAGCAAATTCCGCTACATTGTGTGGGAGCGGCCAGCCTAAGCATTCTTTATACATAGCACGTAGTTTCAGAGATTTTCGCAGGGAGACAGCAAACGCCAAACGCCGATACTACAGATTTCAGGATTGGTGGCCTTAAACGAAACGTCATTCTCCCTCTTTAGAAGAGCAATGCTGATTGGCAGACGATATTTCTAACGCCTTGAGCTGAAGAAGTAATGGAAGAGACCGAAAGATATACCCCTTCAAGTCTGGTGTGAAGAGGCGCTGTTCCGTTGTCGCTCTTGGAGCGAGGAACAAATCTCTCCTCAGTACTTCACTGGGAGACCACCTCTGTCGAGAGCGAATCGAAGTGCGACTCTTTATTGAGTCCTTAAGATTAAGCGTTGTTCACTGTGTTGGCCGACAGGCTTATTGTGCGGTATGAACGGACAGAGTTATAGTTAAACGCCTGCGAGCGAATTTTTGAGTGGCATTGCGGTGGTCCTGTTATCTGACCAGTGTACAACGCCAACAGTTACAGTAGGGGCGAATAGGAATCCTTGACTTCATCAAGGCGTAGGGAGAATTTGATTGGCGAAGGTCAATGCAGATAGATCGAGAGTTATCTTATTTATCAGCAGCGAGCGGCGCAGGCAGCAGTCATCGCAGCTTACAGTATTGTGCGCTACAGCTATTGCGAGCCTCATATTTCCTCCACAACAGTACACTTCACTGCATTTCATATGCGACAGCTTCAACCGTACCTAGCAACATTCTAAAGGATAATTATTCAAGTTGAGTAGGCGTGCCTCTCAGCCATTCTGCCAAGTCAATAACAATATTAAACTTTGTATAGAAATTTCATTAGCGAATCCCATCCTTGAGAGGTAACTTCACATTCCGCAAAAAACAAGATGTAACTTATTCAATTCATAACTAAAAGTGCCATTGTGATTTCTCAGAATTTTTGCAAAATAAATAATAATTTTCGTTAGTTTCATGTTTTTCTTACACTAACTAGCACTACTCTAGTACCCAAGTATCCCACTAGTTACGTAAGAAATTTTTGTGAATTTTTGTGTCATTTACTTACAGCGGATAACTCCAGAAGATATTTATTGCTGAAGTTTTTTCAGGCATTTCTGTTTAGAACGTTAGAAGCGTCTGTCTGACTTCTGTAGTAGTGTGGGGGAGGAAATTGCATCTTGCAGGAGCCACAGGGTAAAGGGTACATCTCAGATTAATCCGTTGTGCAGAATAATAGAATAGCAGATCAACCCCACGCTCACAATATCCCAGGACACCTTTGTTTCAATACACTGAGTGCAAAAGCCTAGATTACATTTTTATTCAAATATTAATCCGGTATGGCTGTCTGCTGGTTGCAGAAAGTACGGATACTGGATTCTTATATTTTCCGTAGGTCGCGTAATTTCAAACTGCATCACATTAGTGAATTTTGTATTGCGGAGAGCTGTCTCGGGGACGACATGTTGAGGTGGCAGGGGGCCACGACGCTTTTCCTGCTTGCTTCCTGGGACCAGATGGTCTGCCCGAATCCCGCAGAACTGTTATGATAGCGCGCTCTCTGGAAGACTGTATGGACGATATCAGTGATACGATTCGCTGATGACATAGCTATCCTGAGTGGAATGAACAACCTAATGTGTAAAGAATATGGATTGAGAGCAAATCGAAGAAAGACGAAGGTAATGAAAAGTAGCAGAAATGAGAAGAGAACAGAGAGAAACTTAACATCAGAATTGATGGATGCGAAGTAGTTGAAGTTACGGAATTCTGCTACCTAGGAAGCAAAATAACTGACGAGCGAAGCAAGAAGGACGTGAAAAGCAGACTAGCAATGGTAAATAAGGCGTTCCTGGCCAAGTAACAAACATAGGCCTTAATTTGAGGAAGGAATTTCTGAGAATGTGGGTCTGGATCACAGCATTTTATGGTAGTAAAAGATGGACAGTGGGAAAACTGAACAGAAGAGAATCGAAGGGTTTGAGATGTGGTGCTACATACAAATGTTGAAAATTAGGTGGACTGATAACGTAAGGAATGAGGAGGTGCAGTGCAGAATTGGACAGGAAAGAAATATGCGGAAAACACTGAAAGGAGAAGGGATAGGATGATAGGACATCTGTTAAGACATCAGGGAATGACTTCATGGAAATAGAGGGAGCTGTAGAGGGCAAAAACTGTTGAGGAAGTACAGAGACTGGAATACATCCAGTAAATAATTGAGGACATAGGTTGCAAGTGCTATTCTGAGATGAAGAGGTTGGCACAGGAGGGGAATTCGAGGCGGACCACATTACACCAGTCAGGATATTGATGAACTCCGCCCCTCCCTCTAAAACAAAAGACCAACATCAGATTCCCAATTCACAAAGTGGAAGGGACTTCCTCTTCACACAGAGCCATTAATAATTTATTACCTGCTAATGAACGCCTACACCGAACTGGACTTATTGACACTGCTACACGTTCTCGATGTTGTTCCTTGACATGCTTCGACATGGATTTACCTGCGGTGGTCACCTAGAGAATTGGTTCTGGTTGCGGAATCAACTTGCTGTCCTCACCAAGACTTCTGTCACTGCTTACTCCACCGACATCACCCAGCAAACTGATTGGAATGCATCGTAATTGTCCCGTTATCGAAACAATTTTGCTAACTTGCTACATCTCACGTTTGGCAAGCTGTTCCACCGATTCTGGTATCTTTTTACATATAGGCAAAAGAAACCACGTTTAGGCACGTATCCTGTCCTTTAACTGTTTCTTTGCTACAGATTGATTTGATGTACATGTTCTGAGCGTGTTGGGGGTTGATCTTTTACTCTGTTATTCTGCGCAACGGATTAATCTGAGATGTACCCTTTACCCTGTGGCTCCTGCAAGATGCAATTTCCTCCCCCACACTACTACTGAAGTCAGACAGACACTCCTAACGTTCTAAAGAGAAATGCCTGAAAAAACTTTCAGCAATAAATATTTTCTGGAGTCATCCGCTGTGAGTAAATGACACAAAAATTCACAAAATTTCTTACGTAACTAGTGGGATACTTGGGTACTGGAGTAGTGCTAGTTAATGTAAGAAAAACACGAAACTAACGAAAATTATTATTTATTTTGCAAAAATTCTGAGAAATCACAATGACACTTCCAGTTATGTATTCAACAAGTTATATCCTGGTTCTTTTCGGAATGTGAAGTTACCTTTCAAGGATAGGATTCGCTAATGAAATTTCTACACAAAGTTTAAGATACTTGTTGCCTTGGCAGAATGGCTGAGAGGCGCGCCTACTCAACGTGAACAATTATGCTCTAGAATGTTGCTAGGTACGGTCGAGGCTGTCGCGTGTGAAATACAGTGAAGTGTACTGTTATGGAGCAAATATGGGGCTCGTAATAGCTGTAGTGCACAATACCGTAAGCTGTGATGACTGCTATCTGCGCCACTCGCTGCTTACAAATAAGATAACTCTCGTTCTATCTGGATTGACCTTCGCCAATCAAACTCTCCCTAGCCCTTGATGAAGTCAAGGATTCCTATTCGCCCCTAGTCTGACTATTGGCGTGGTACACCGGTCCGATGACCAGTACACCGCGATGCCACTCAAAATTCGCTATAACTCTGTCCTTTCACACCGCACAATAAGCGTGTCGGCCAACACAGTGAACAATGCTTAATCGCAAGGACTCAATATAGAGTCGCCCTTTGATTCGTTCTCGACAGAGATGTTCTCCCAGTGAAGTACTGAAGAGAGACTTGTTCCTCGCTCTTTCGAGTCCACATATGAGCGTGCTCGCTCTAGTTAAGTGTTCGCGCTCCAAGAGCGACAATGGAACGGCGCCTCTCCACGCCAGACGTGAAGGGGTATATCTTTCAGGCTCTTCCATTATTCCTTCAGCTCAAGGCTTCAGAAATATCGTCTGCCAATCAGCATTGCTCTTCTAAAACGGGAGAATGACGTTTCGTTTAAGGCGACCAATCCGGAAACATGTAACTTTTGCGTTTGGCGTTTGCCGTCTCCCTGTGAAAATCTCTGAAACTTCGAGCTATGTGTAAAGGATGCGTAAGCTGGCCGCTCCCACACAATGTAGCGGAATTTTCTTTTAAGCCGAACATGGGGTTGTTCCCCCCTTTCCACTCAGGCCCACACTGTCGGCTACGGGTGGTCACCGGCCGACATGGGCTGGGTCGTCCTCTGAAGGGCCTGGCATCCCGTTGTGTGGCCTCTCTCCCGAACTAAAAGCCTCTGTGACCATCGTGTCTGGAATGTATGTGTGTCCGCCAGCCTCCAGTATTTCAACCACAGTGCGCTCACTTGTCAATTGCATATCCTTTACATGAATTTATACAACATTGACGTTATCTTATCGAGTTTGGGTTCGAATGCAGCGTCTTGATGTGTGGAACATGATTGTGAGGGCTATGAAGGTCAGGAGACCGCGACGTTTTACGATGTACAGACGAACAATTGATTACAATTTCCGAAAAACTGGATGATTTATTCAAGAAAACTGAGCAAATCAATAACGCATCGGTCCCTCTGTGGCTCTTATGGAAGTAGTTATTCTGGTTGGCGTTGATTGATAGCGTTGTTGGATGTCCTCCTGCCAGATATCGTGCCAAATTCTGTCCAACTGGTGCCTTAGACAGTCAAAATCTGCAACTAATAGAAGGCCCTGCCCATAATGCTGTACACAATCTCGACTGGGGACGCCAGGTGGACTTACTAACTGAGATGGGGTTTGAAAAGCGCGAAAGCAAGTACTATCAAGCGTGTGGAGAAATAGTACAATACCTGACGACTGGAGAACAGGATACATTGTTCCCATCTTCAAGAAAGGCAGTAAAAGACTTTGTAAAAACTACAGAGGAACAACCCTTATGAGTTATACAGCCAAGATTTTTGAAAGAATTTTACTAAATCGAATAAATGAAAAGATAGAAAAGGAGGTGAGTGAAGAAAAGCAGGTGTTTAGGAAAGGAAGAAGCACGATCGACCTGATATTTTCTATCCGTCAACTGATGGAAAAAAGTTGAGAGTATAACAAAAGGGTGATAATGGTTTTTATAGACATAGAGAAGGCATATGACTTAGTTGACAGGGAAAGACTCTGGGAAGAAACGAAGAAGATAGATATAGAAGGTGGATACATTAATGTTATAAAGACAATGTACAGAGGACACAATTGTAGAATTAGAACACCATTGTGGAACACTGAATACTTCGAAATAAGATAAGGACTTAAGCAAGGAAGTATTCTATCTTCTGCACTTTTTAATGTTGTGATGGAGGGAATGAATAGGGCAGTTAAAGATATAGTAAAAGAAAAAGACAAAAAGATTATTTTTGCAGATGATATGGTAATATGGGGTGATAAAGAGGCAGATGTACAGTTACAGCTTGATGCGTGGAAGGAAATAATGAAGAGGTTGTTGTTGTTGTTGTGGTCTTCAGTCCTGAGACTGGTTTGATGCAGCTCTCCATGCTACTCTATCCTGTGCAAGCCTCTTCATCTCCAAGTACCCACTGCAACCTACATCCTTCTGAATCTGCGTAGTGTAGTCATCTCTTGGTCTCCCTCTACGATTTTTACCCTCCACGCTGCCCTCCAATACTAAATTGGTGATCCCTTGATGCCTCAGAACATGTCCTACCAACCGATCCCTTCTTCTGTTCAAGTTGTGCCACAAACTTCTCTTCTCCCCAATCCTATTCAATACTTCCTCATTAGTTATGTGATCTACCCATCTAATCTTCAGCATTCCTCTATAGCACCACACCTCGAAAGCTTCTATTCTCTTCCTGTCCAAACTATTTATCGTCCATGTTTCACTTCCATACATGGCTACACTCCATACAAATACTTTCAGAAATGTCTTCCTGACACTTAAATCTATACTCGATGTTAACAAATTTCTCTTCTTCAGAAACATTTTCCTTGCCATTGCCAGTCTATATTTTATATCCTCTCTACTTCGACCATCATCAGTTATTTTTCTCCCCAAATATCAAAACTCCTTTACTACTTTAAGTGTCTCATTTCTTAATCTAATTCCCTCAGCATCGCCAGACTTAATCCGACTACACTCCATTATCGTCGTTTTGCTTTTGTTGATGTTCATCTTATATCCTCCTTTTAAGACCCTAACCATTCCGTTCAACTGCTCTTTCAAGTCCTTTGCTGTCTCTGACAGAAATACAATGTCATCGGCGAACCTCAAAGTTTTTATTTCTTCTCTATGGATTTTAATACCTACTCCGAACTTTTCTTTTGTTTCCTTCACTGCTTGCTCAATATACATATTGAATAACATCGGGGAGAGGCTACAACCCTGTCTCACTCCCTTCCCAACCACTGTTTCCCTATCATGTCCCTCGACTCTTATAACTGCCATCTGGTTTCTGTACAAATTGTAAATAGCCTTCCGCTCTCCGTATTTTACCCCTGTCACCTTCAGAATTTGAAAGAGAGTATTCCAGTCAACATTGTCAAAAGCTTTCTCTAAGTCTACAAATGCTAGAAACGTAGGTTTGCCCTTCCTTAATCTAGCTTCTAAGATAAGTCGTAGGGTCAGTATTGCCTCACGTGTTCCAACATTTCTACAGAATCCAAACTGATCTTCCCCGAGGTCGGATTCTACTAGTTTTTCCATTCGTCTGTAACGAATTCGTGTTAGTATTTTGCAGCTATGACTTAATGAACTGATAGCTCGGTAATTTTCACATCTGTCAACACCTGCTTTCTTTGGGATTGGAATTATTATATTCTTCTTGAAGTCTGAGGGTATTTCGCCTGTCTCATACATCTTCCTCACCAGATGGTAGAGTTTTCTCAGGACTGGCTCTCCAAAGGCCGTCAGTAGTTCCAATGGAATGTTGTCTACTCCGGGGGCCTTGTTTCGACTCAGGTCTATCAGTGCTCTGTCAAACTCTTCACGCAGTATCGTATCTCCCATTTCACCTTCATCTACATCCTCTTCCATTTCCATAATATTGTCCTCAAGTACATCGCCCTTGTATAGACCCTCTATATAATCCTTCCACCTTTCTGCTTTACCTTCTTTGCTTAGAACTGGGTTTCCATCTGAGCTCTTGATGTTCATACAAGTGGTTCTCTTATCTGCAAACGTCTCTTTAATTTTCCTGTAGGCAGTATCTATCTTACCCCTAGTGAGATAAGCCTCTACATCCTTACATTTGTCCTCTAGCCATCCCTGATTAGCCATTTTGCACTTCCTGTCAATCTCATTTTTGAGACGTCTGTATTCCTTTTTGCCTGCTTCATTTACTGCATTTTTAAATTTTCTCCTTTCATCAATTAAATTCAATATTTCTTCTGTTACCCAAGGATTTCTACTAGCCCTCGTCTTTTTACCTACTTGATCCTCTGCTGCCTTCACTACTTCATCCCTCAAAGCTACCCATTCTTCTTCTACTGTATTTCTTTCCCCCATTATTGCATTTGCTCCCTTATGCTCTCCCCGAATCTCTGTACAAATTTTGGTTCTTTTGGTTTATCCATGTTCCATCTCCTTAAATTCCCACCTTTTTGCAGTTTCTTCAGTTTTAATCTACTGGTCATAACCAATAGATTGTGGTCAGAGTCCACAACTGAAAAGGTATGGATTAAAAATAAATAAAGATAAGAGTGAAGTAATGGTATTTGGAAGAGAGAGGAATCAACAGAAATATTACCTTGAATGGAGAACCCCTCAAAGTAGCAGAAAGTTTCACTTATTTAGGGAGTGAATATCTAGGGATGGAAGAATAGCTAGCGAAATTAATAGGAGGTTACAGAAGGGAGGCAATTTCTACCAAACAATAAAACACCTGATTTGGAATAATGAAGTTTCAGAAAGAGCAAAACTCCTTGTGTATAAGAATTATTACATCCCTATTGTCATCTATGGTGGAGAAACATGGACAATGACAGAAAGGGACTGGAGCAGACTGCAAGCAGGGCAAATGAAATTTCTCAGAGCAGTTAAGGGAAAAACAAAAATGGACAGAGTAAGGAATGTAGAGATTAGAAAGGACCTCAAACAAGAAAGTATGAGAGAAGAAATTGAAAGAAAGAGATTAAGATGGTATGGGCATGTTAAGAGGATGCATGGGCAGAGACTCCCCAAAATTATGGAAGAACTAAAGATGGATGGGAAAAGACCTAGAGGGCGCCCAAGAATACGGTGGAAAATGGGAGTGAGAATATCTGTAGAAAGGAGAGGTGTGACCTGCCAGCAAGTGGAGGAAGAAAAGTGGTGGGAGGACCGAGCCAAATGGAGAAGACTCATCAGCTCCCAGACCCGGCAGTAGCTGGAGCGGGATTCGGATATAGATACATAGATACACTCCTGGAAATGGAAAAAAGAACACATTGACACCGGTGTGTCAGACCCACCATACTTGCTCCGGACACTGCGAGAGGGCTGTACAAGCAATAATCACACGCACGGCACAGCGGACACACCAGGAACCGCGGTGTTGGCCGTCGAATGGCGCTAGCTGCGCAGCATTTGTGCACCGCCGCCGTCAGTGTCAACCAGTTTGCCGTGGCATACGGAGCTCCATCGCAGTCTTTAACACTGGTAGCATGCCGCGACAGCGTGGACGTGAACCGTATGTGCAGTTGACGGACTTTGAGCGAGGGCGTATAGTGGGCATGCGGGAGGCCGGGTGGACGTACCGCCGAATTGCTCAACACGTGGGGCGTGAGGTCTCCACAGTACATCGATGTTGATATTGTCGCCAGTGGTCGGCGGAAGGTGCACGTGCCCGTCGACCTGGGACCGGACCGCAGCGACACACGGATGCACGCCAAGACCGTAGGATCCTACACAGTGCCGTAGGGGACCGCACCGCCACTTCCCAGCAAATTAGGGACACTGTTGCTCCTGGGGTATCGGCGAGGACCATTCGCAACCGTCTCCATGAAGCTGGGCTACGGTCCCGCACACCGTTAGGCCGTCTTCCGCTCACGCCCCAACATCGTGCAGCCCGCCTCCAGTGGTGTCGCGACAGGCGTGAATGGAGGGACGAATGGAGACGTGTCGTCTTCAGCGATGAGAGTCGCTTCTGCCTTGGTGCCAATGATGGTCGTATGCGTGTTTGGCGCCGTGCAGGTGAGCGCCACAATCAGGACTGCATACGACCGAGGCACACAGGGCCAACACCCGGCATCATGGTGTGGTGAGCGATCTCCTACACTGACCGTACACCTCTGGTGATCGTCGAGGGGACACTGAATAGTGCACGGTACATCCAAACCGTCATCGAACCCATCGTTCTACCATTCCTAGACCGGCAAGGGAACTTGCTGTTCCAACAGGACAATGCACGTCCGCATGTATCCCGTGCCACCCAACGTGCTCTAGAAGGTGTAAGTCAACTACCCTGGCCAGCAAGATCTCCGGATCTGTCCCCCATTGAGCATGTTTGGGACTGGATGAAGCGTCGTCTCACGCGGTCTGCACGTCCAGCACGAACGCTGGTCCAACTGAGGCGCCAGGTGGAAATGGCATGGCAAGCCGTTTCACAGGACTACATCCAGCATCTCTACGATCGTCTCCATGGGAGAATAGCAGCCTGCATTGCTGCGAAAGGTGGATATACAGTGTACTAGTGCCGACATTGTACATGCTCTGTTGCCTGTGTCTATGATCCTGTGGTTCTGTCAGTGTGATCATGTGATGTATCTGACCCCAGGAATGTGTCAATAAAGTTTCCCCTTCCTGGGACAATGAATTCACGGTGTTCTTATTTCAATTTCCAGGAGTGTAGATAGGTAGATAGATAGATAGTAACAAACTGCAGTATCAATGCTTGCTCTTCACAATGTTACTATATTTCATTTTTTTCGTAAAAACGACGGCCCCTCTTAATATCTCTTTCACCATTCACCTGCTAAACTGCATAGCAGTCAGCTCTCTTAATATATTCAAATTTGGCGCCGGCGTGTAAACGAAAACTGCCATCGTGACAGAAGAGACTCAGTAGAGGAATAAAACGCCATGGTTGCTGCATTGCAGACACTTACCGCGAGTAGTCGATTGAGACAAGAAAGTAGCTACCGTAAAATGGGGCTGAAACGGAGACAGCGATTGGCTGCGCGGAAGTATCACACCGTCATATCACTTGGCATTTTGTGCGGTTTACATTACGAGCTGTCAGCCGTTCGGATGCCTCGCAACAGCGCGCATGCGCGGAGCCTCGTGTGCCGCCGGGCACAACTTCGGGAGTCTCCGCCGTGGCGTCGCGGGAGAGGAGGCGTCAGTTGTCGTCTGGCAACCGCACGAGACGGATGACTGCGGGCGAGCTAGCGCCTGCCGCTGCCAGCGCCGGGCCGTCGACGGCGGCTGCGGCTGCCGCGACGCCGGCGTCCTCCTCTGCCGACGTGCAGCCGGCGCCGCTGCCGCCGGCTCCCGCACCCGCTCCGTCTTCCTCGTTCCACCTGCCCCCCGCGCCGCCTCACGGGGACCCGCATATCGCCGTAGGAGGTAGGCGTCTCGCAAACCAAATACAACACTGTTCGTGTTGCCTTCGAGCATCAGAATCATATAGTACAGCTCCGAAAAATTACATCTGTTCTGAACCCCAGTTGTTTTGATTTAACTAAAAATTATTACTGTCATAACATGTCCTGGGGGGAAATGATATACTTTCCATAGAACTTATGTGATTCATTCATTAGTCTTTCATTTTTTATTCTTTATACGACAGAATCAAAAGTGCATTTCAAAATTTCGTAACGGGTTACGACCAGCTAGGGGTCATCTTCAGACTATCAGTCCATAAAAAGAGGAGAAAAAGAGTTATTACAGAATCTACAAAACCTCTGACCTTATACATGAGTTGTCTTTAGTATTGTTGACAGCGCAATGGGCACGTTGCTTCACCACTTACATCATGTGCGCTTTGATATAATTTTATTCATTCTATCATTACTTCGATAGTTGCTTGGCGGGTTTTATAGATTCTATTATGATTCTTTGTCACCTCTGTTTGTCCATTGCCTATGAAGATGAGCTTGGGCTGGTCTAAACGCTCAGGTGATTGGATCGTATAAAACATACGTACATATAGAATAATACATTATCTTTGCCAGCTATTCAGACATGCTGACTGGGTCACATCATGTTTCTTGTTTCTCCTTTCTTGCAAAGGGAAAACACGTGGAACGTGTTGTCAGACTGGACCTTTTGCTTTACATGTAAACAAAGTGATGTATCTTTCACTATGGTAAAAATTAATTATTTACTAGAAAAACGTACAATACCTTGAATTATTGTCCACTTTTTGGGGTTTTCAGGTGATATACTCCCGCGTCCGACGCCTCGTTTTCCTTCTATTTCCCAGTAGTACTCGCAGGCGGTAATACATGTTTTGATTAATAGTATGGCCAAAGAAGGCGACGTATTCCTAGGAAGGTATTGCGATGTGCAGCAGCTTGTGCTCTGAATAGATGCTCGTAAATGTCTCAAATAATTTTTGTACAAGAAATCAGAATCTCTGGGTTGTGTGTGAGTTTGTTTTCAATGTTACTGCTACAAATTTTGAATGACACTATGTACCCTTGTACGGCTCATTTTTAGCCTCGGTTTTCATTGGTGTAAGAAGACGATATTTCGTTGAAGCTTGTCCCTGTGAATTCAACTGGACAGTGTATTTTTCTGATGCTACACCCTTCGCACTGGAAATGATTGTATGTATCACTTATGTTATTACTCAAATTTAACGGTACTGACTTGTGCAACGGTCTACTGGAATTAATGAAGTCGTAATGTGAAACATTGACTGTAAGAGTCCATTTGATTTCTCAGATATTAGTTTGGATTAGCAAGGAGCAGGTTGCTAAAGTAGCTATAGTAATGATTTTGCATGCACAACCACGCAACTACAGTGTGATTCAGTTGAGTCATATCCAAGATTTAGAATTGGCAGTTTATACGCCATTGAGGGCAACAGCTGAAGAGCAGTCATCCGACGAAATTTTTTGTATTTTTTCTTGTGACAGTGATAAAGTCAAAATTCATGAAGTCTTTAAAGGCAACGAAACTGTTACGGCACAAATTGGAGTAGATACAGAAAACTCAATTTCGTTATCAGAATTTTGTTTTCAAACTACATTCTGTCTACTAAACATCAACGTTATGAGTGATGATTCCGTATTTATTATCCTTAAAACAATGAAAAAATACTATACCGTCTCTGCTGATAAGAATAAATAATACATTCAGCATGCCTCCGCGTAAGGTGGAAGGTCTGCAATAATTCAGAATGCTTCCAAAATGCACCAGGAAGCGGCGGCAGTGACAGCAAGTCTTTCACATATTGCAGTAGTTTACGATAAAGAGCTATGGGGGAAACCTAACAAAAACGTTCTCTGGAACAAGGAAGCGCGTAATTTATTTCTGTAAAGGCATTCCTGTTTATTGTTAGATGTATTACGATCTGTATGAATCGGTTACATTGAATACAGGCTACAGCAGATGGCGATGTGTGGCGTAACTGCGAAGGGACAAAAAGACTCGAAGAATTTTTTGCGATCTTACAGTATGTCTTTCGAGGTAGAAACGACTAAAATCCTTCGTTGTGATTGAAGAACATGGTAAACAATGTAGTCTTACTTACACCAGTTTGTTTGCAGATGTTACAGCAATGCAGAAAACTATTCAGTGCTGATATCTGAAACAAAGTTTATAATGATATTCTGACTCCCATTACCAGAAGTACCGGAGACGATACATACTCAGATGGAAGGAATGTTAGCTACAAAATGGTTCAAATGGCTCTGAGCACTATGGGGCTTAACATCTATGGTCATCAGTCCCCTAGAACTTACAACTACTAAAAACCTAACTAACCTAAGGACAGCACACAACACCCAGTCTCACGAGGCAGAGAAAATCCCTGACCACACCGGGAATCGAACCCGGGCGCGGGAAGCGAGAACGCTACCGCACGACCACGAGCTGCGGACTATTAGCTACTAAATGTTCCCTAACTCATCACTGTGTACCCAGGGGCCCTTTTAGTGCTCGCTGACCCGGGGCTTGGCTCTGAGCACTATGGGACTCAACTTCTGAGGTCATTAGTTCCCTAGAACTTAGAACTAGTTAAACCTAACTAACCTAAGGACATCACACACATCCATGCTCGAGGCAGGATTCGAACCTGCGACCGTAGCGGCCTTGCGGTTCCAGACTGCAGCGTCTATAACCGCACAGCCACTTCGGCCAGCTGACCCTGGGGCGAATAGATTTTACCGAAATGGAAGGGGCTACTAATCAGGTGTGCTGCATCCTCTTACCCCAGTAAATTGATAGTGATCTTCAACAGCAATGTCTTAAGAACGATTGTCTCTAAGAGAGACATCGTGGTCAACCCGCACGACTCCCGCAGTTATAGAGGATCGTAATGTGTAACAGGCAGACATCTATCCAGACCATCACACAGGAATTCCAAACTGCATCGGGATCCACTACAAGTACTATGAAAGTTAGGCGGAACGTGAGAAAACTTGGATTTCATTGTCGAGTGGCTGCTCATAAGCCACACATCACGCCAGTAAATGCCAAACGACGCCTCGCTTGGTGTAAGAAGCGTAAACATTGGATGATTGAACGGTGGAAAAACGTTGTGTGGAGCGACGAATCACGGTACATAGTGTGGTGGTCTCATGACAGGGCGTGGGTATGGCGAATGCCCGGTGGACGTCACCTGCCAACGTGTGTAGTGCTAACAGTAAAATTCTGAGGCGGTGGTGTTACGATGTGGTCGTGTATTTCAAGGAGGGGGCTTGCACTCCTTGTTGTTTTGCGTGGCACTATCACAGCACAGGCCTATATTGATGTTTAAAGCACCTCCTTGGTTCCCACCGTTGAAGAGCATTCGAGAGGGCGACTGCATTTTCCAACACGATCGAGCACCTATTCATAATGCGCGGCCTGTGGCGGAGTGGTTACTCAACAATAACATCCCTGTAATGGAGTGGATTGCACAGAGTCCTGACCTGAATCCTATAGAACACCTTTGGGATGTTTTGGAACGCCGACTTCGTGCCAGGCCACACCGACCAACATCGATACCTCCCCGTGAAGAATGGGCTGCCATTCCCCAATAAACCTTCCAGCACCTGATTGAACGTATATTTGCGGGAGGGGAAGCTGTCATCAAGGCTAAGGGTGGCCAAACACCGTATTGAATTCCAGAATTTCCGATGGAGGGCGCCACGAACTGGTAAGTCATTTTCTTTGCCGATTTTGCTTACATTTTACCCTGGCGTTGTCAAAAATCCTCCCTCTATTTGTGGTGTCCTGGAGTCTAACGGGCAACTACAAATTACATGTACGCGTCGTGCTAACGTCTGGAGGCCTTTCCCTAGTCGTTAACGTTGTACTTCTCCCCTTTTTTCTACCATCGGTCACTCGCTGTAGCGCTCAAAACCAGGACCAGTTTACTCTGAGGATGTCTTTTATATCTACATTAATACTCTACGAGTCACCTGACGGTGTGTGGAGGAGGAGACTCTGGGTACCACTAACTCACCGCCACTTCCTTGCTCTACTCGCAACGTCTGTCGGTAAGCCTCTCTATTAGCTCTAATTTCTCGTCGTGAACATTTCGCGAGACGTATGTGGGAAGAAGAACTCTCTCGAAATTTCAATAGCGAACCTCTCCGTGTCGCACACTAAGGAATGTAAAAAAGGTGAGAAAGTACTTTTGCTTGTCAAGATTGACAGAATTCAAATTAAAGTGTATGTGAGTAGTCAACATTAAATATTCAGTGCTGAGGTAAAAGATGTGGAACACAAATGAAAAAAAAAAATTCAAAAGCGTCGTGCAATATGCTTTAGACAAGAATGTTTCGAGCAATATCTTAAGGGATAGGAACGGACCAGGATGGATTAATAGCCATTAGAAAACTGCTACTTAAATAAAGAGAGTTTCACCATAAATTCAAGAGAAGTGAAACAAAAGCTGAACGAAGCGAAGATGAGCGTAAGGAGAGCAATGAGAGAAGCGTTCAATGACTCTGAAAGCAAAAGTTTGTCATCTGATTTGATAAAAGATTATAACAGGTTTTGCTCTTACATAAAATCGACACGCGGTTCGAAATTATGTATTCATTTATCAGTGACCATAATGGTACCGAAACGGACGAAGTACGTAATCTTCCGAAACGTTCCCTGCTTTCCATCATCGTACGAACTTCGAAATGGCATATATTGAGATAACTGATCGCTGAATAGCAAAACAGCAACAATCGCTTTGTAGTGGGAGGGCATCAGTATCAGATGAGACACCTGTAACATTCTACAGAGATTATGCGAAACATGCTTCGTCCTAGCAGGAGTTTACGGTAAGTTGCTGGAGCAACGAACGCTACCTAGCGACTGGAATGAAGCTTAGGTCATTCCCGTTTTCGAGAATGGTCGTAGAACACATGCACATAATTATAGGCCAATATCTTAGACATTAGTCTGTTGTAGAATTATGGAACATGTTTTATGCTCATGTAAGACGCTTCTGAGAACGAGAATCTTCTCTATAAAAATGAACATGAATTCGGCAAACAGAAATCTTGCGAAACTCAGCTCGTTCCGTTCCTCCATGAGATCCACAGAGGTCTAGGCACAGCGCTCAGGTTGACGCCGTGTTCCTCGACTTTAAGAACGCATTTGACACTGTCCCGCAATGCTGCTTAGTGAAAAAAGTACAAGGGTACCGAGTACTTGATCAGATGTGTGACTGGATACAAGACTTCCTTGCAGACAGAACTCAACACGTTGCTGTTAACGGAGCCAAATTGGCGGAATTACAAAGGAATTTTCCGGAATACCGCAAGGAGTGTGATAGGACTGTTACTGTTTACAATATACAGTATATAAAGAATCTAGA
This sequence comes from Schistocerca gregaria, assembly GCF_023897955.1. Taxonomy (NCBI): domain Eukaryota; kingdom Metazoa; phylum Arthropoda; class Insecta; order Orthoptera; family Acrididae; genus Schistocerca; species Schistocerca gregaria. Next base: position 492,001,255 of record NC_064923.1, read on the forward strand.
AGAATGCGTCGCAAGCTCTTAAAAGCTGTTTGCAGATGATGCTGTCGACTTTAAGAATGTATCAACGTCGGAAGACATTAACGATTTGCAGAAGAACATTCAGAGGATTGATGAATGGTGCAGGAACTGGCAGTTTACCCTGAATGTAATAAATGTAAACTGCGCGTACACAGGAAAAAAAATCACTGTTGTACAACTACGCCATTGGTGACAAATTGCTGGAAAACTGCCAAAAAATATGTAGGGGTCTCTATCCAGAGTGACTTGAAGCGGGATGACCTCATAAAACAAATAATAGGAAAAGCAGATGCCAGACTAAGATTCATATGGAGAATCATCCATTAAGGAAATGGCTTACAAGGCAGTACGTCGACCGATTCTTGAATATTGTTCTTCAGCCTGACATCCTTACCAGGTTGGACTGACAGAGGAGATTGAGAAGATTCAACGAAGAACTGCGCATTTCGTCACGGAATCTACATCTACATACATACTCCGCAATCCACCATACGGTGCGTGGCGGAGGGTACCTCGTACCACAACTTGTATCTTCTCTCCCTGTTCCACTCCCAAACAGAACGAGGGAAAAATGACTGCCTATATGCTTCTGTACGAGCCCTAATCTCTCTTATCTTTGTGGTCTTTCCGCGAAATAAAAGTTGGCGGCAGTAAAATTGTACTGCAATCAGCCTCAAATGCTGGTTCTCTAAATTTCCTCAGTAGCGATTCACGAAAAGAACGCCTCCTTTCCTCCAGAGACTCCCGGCCGAGTTCCTGAAGCATTCCCGTAACACTCGCGTGATGATCAAACCTACCAGTAACAAATCTAGCAGCCCGCCTCAGAACTGCTTCTATGTTCTCTCTCAATCCGACCTGACAGGGTCGTTGTTTGGCACGAGAGCCCTACGGAGATGCTCAACAAGCTCCAGAGACAGTCACAGAGACAGGCGCTGTGCGACACGGTGAGGTTTGCTATTGAAATTTCGAGAAAGTTCTTTCCACAAAGATGCGGACAACATATTACTTCCTCCCGCATACGTCTCGCGAGATGATCACGACGAGAAATTAGAGCTAATAGAGAGGCTTACCGACAGTCGTTGCGAGTGGAGCAAGGAAGGGACGATGAGTTAGTGGTACCCGGAGTATCCTCCGCCACACACCGTCAGGTGACTTGTAGAGTATTAATGTAGATATAAAAGACATCCTCAGAGTAAACTGGTCCTGGTTTTGAGTGCTATAGCGAGTGACCGATGGTAGAAAAAAGGGGAGAAGTACAACGTTAACGACTAGGGAGAGGCCTCCAGACGTTAGCACGACGCGTACATGTAATTTGTAGTTGCCCGTTAGACTCCAGGACACCACAAATAGAGGGAGGATTTTTGACAACGCCAGGGTAAAATGTCAGGAAAATCGTCAAAGAAATGTCTACTGAAGATGCTGAATGCTAACGCCAAGTGTCTTGTTGTAGCAAAAATATAATGGAAGAGTTTGTTAGCTTCCTGTCTCTATTTGCCTTCCTTTTGTAATTTATCATATTGCTTTAACATAAAAATAGACAATACGCGACTGCACGTAACACGAGGCAGATTTTTGCAGGTAAAAATTAGTTCCAACAAAATTCTGCGAGAGACGTTCAGTAAGTAATGCAACACTTTCTTCTGGTTTTTATTCACAATTGCAATACACTATATTATTCCCCACTCTCCTGGCTACAAAGCCCTTTCTTTCAACGTTATCTCGGCTCAGACGACGTTGGCCATCTTATTGGGAGGGCTTTTGTGCACGCAAGGTACCACCCTTCTGGTCGAGGTAGGAGCCATCGTCTCGCTGCGCCCTCATCATCCATGTCCTCCTTCCCGCGGAATGCATCGTTGATTGAGCCAAACTAAAGCCGGAAGGAGGCAGATCCGGACTGTAGGGCGGCTGAGGCACAACAGTCCAGTGACGTTTTGTGAGATAATCTCAGATGCGCAGACTTGTGAGGTCTTGCGTTGTCATGGAGGAGGAGACGTACCACAGTGCGCATAAGAGTCGATGGTTGCACCATGAAGGAGAACATCAAACAGAATAACCGGTTCAGAGTGCCACAAGACCTTTGTCATGACTCTACCGGCAGAGGGAGCGGCTTTGACCTTTTTCTCGGAGGAGAGATGGTGTGACGTCATTCAGTACAGCCCCTTTCTTGGCGTTTCGAAGTGATGAACCGATGTTTTGTCGCCCGTGACGATGTTAGACAAAAATTGTCACAATCAGCCTCTTAACGTCAAGCAATTCCGCACAGTGGCCCTTCGTTGCTCTTTATGGTCTTCGGTTAGGTGGTGAGGAACCCAGTGGTTACACATATTTGAGTACCCCAAATGGTGGACGAGTGAGTCAGCGCTAGCAACGGAGATGTCCAGTTGAGGAGCGAACTGTTGGATTGTGATCCGTTGATCACCTCGAATGACAGTGTCAGCACGTTGCATCACTGCAGGAGTCACAGCTACACTATGTGATCAAATGTATCCGGACACCTGGCTGAAAATGACTTACCAGTTCGTGGTGCCCCCCCCCCCCCCCCCAAGTGGTAATGCTGAAATTCAATATGGTCTTTGCCCACCCTTACCCTTGATAACAGCTTCCACACCCGCAAACATACGTTCAATCAGGTGCTGGTAGCCTTTATGGGGAATGGCAGCCCATTCTTCAAGGAGTGCTGCACTGACGAGAGGTATCGATGTTGGTCAGTGTGGCCTGCCATGAAGTCGGCTTTCCAAAACATCCCAAAGATGTTCTATGGGTTTCAGTTCAGGACTCTGTGCAGGCCAGTCCATTACAGGGATGTTATTGTTGAATAACCACTCCGCCACAGGCCGTGCATTATTAACAGGTGCTCGATCGTGTTGGAAGAAGCAGTCGCCATCCTCGAATTGCTCTTCAACAGTGGGAAGCAAGAAGGTGCTTAAAACATCAATGTAGGCCTGTGCTGTGATAGTGCCACGCAAAACGACAAGGAATGCAAGCCCCCTCCTTGAAATACACGACCACATCATAACACCACCGCCTCGGAATTTTGCTGTTAGCACTACACACGCTGGCAGGTGACGTCCACCGGGCATTCGCCATACCCACACGCGGCCATCGGATCGTGACATTGTGTACCGTGAACCGTCGCTCCACCCAACGTTTTTCCACTGTTCAATCGTCCAATGTTTACGCTTCTTACACCAAGCGAGGCGTCGTTTGGCATTTACGGGCGTGATGTGTGGCTTATGAGCAGCCACTCGACAATGAAATCCAAGTTTTCTCACACTTGCTGTGGATCCCGATGCAGTTTGGAATTCCTGTGTCATGGTCTGGATAGATGTCTGTCTATTACACATTACGATCCTCTTCATCTGTCGGCGCCGCACGGGTTGGCCACGATGTCTCTCTTAGACACAATCGTTCTTAAGACTTTACTGTTGAAGATCACTATCAATTTACTGGGGTAAGAGGATGCAGCACACCTGATTAGTAGCCCCTACCATATAGGTGAAATCTTTTCGCCCCAGGGTCAGTGAAAACTAAAGGGCCCCTGGGGTCACAGCGATGCGTCAGGACATATTTTGTACCTAATATTCCTCCCATGTGAACATCTATCGTCTCCGGGGTTTCTGGTAATGGGAGTCAGAATATCATTATAAACTTTGCTTCAGATATCAGCCCTGAATAGTTTTCTGCATTGCTGTAACATCGGCAAACAAACTGGTATAAGTAAGACAACATTGTTTACGATGTTCTTCAACCACAACGAAGAATTTTAGTCGTTTCTACCTCGAAAGACATACTGACAGATCGCAAAAAAACTTCCAGTCTGTTTGACACTTCGAGCTACGCCTCCATCACCATTTGCTGCGGCCTGTAGTGAATGTAACCGATTACGCGCTTCCTTGTTCCAGAGCACGTTTTTGATAGGTTTCCCCCATAGCTCTTTATCGTAAACTACTGTAATATGTGAAATACTTGCTATCTCAGCCGCTTCATGGTCCATTTTGGAAGTATTCTCAATTTTAGCAGACCTTCCATTGTACGCAGAGGCATGCTGAATGTAATATTTATTCTTATAAGCAGAGACGGAATAGGATTTTTTCATTGTTTTAAGGATAATAAATACGGAATCATCAGTCATAACGTTGATGTTTAGTAGACAGAATGTAGTTTGAAGACAAAATTCTGATAACGAAATTGAGTTTTCTGTATTTACTCCAATTTGTGCCATAACAGTTTCGTTGCCTTTAAATACTTCATGAATTTTGACTTTATCATTGTCACAAGAGAAAATACAAAAATATTTCATCGGATGACTCTCTGCTCTTCAGCTGTTGCCCTCAATGTCATGTAAACTGCCAAATCTAAATATTATGTATAACTCAACTGAATCACACTGTAGTTGTTCATGCAAAATCATTACTATAGCTATCTTAGCAACCTGTTCCTTGCTGATCCAAACTGATATCTGAGAAATCAAATGGACTCTTTACATTCCGAAAGCACCATTAAATTTGAATAATAACGTAAGTGATAGGTAGAATCATTTCCAGTGCGAAGGGTGTAGCATCGGAAAAATACACTGTCCAGCTGAATTAACGAGGACAAGCTTCAACAGAATACCGTCTTCTTAATCTTAATAAAACCAATTCTGTAAACGAACCGTGTAAGAATACATAACATTATTGAAAATTTGTAAGGACATTGATTACAAATTCATCACGCAAACCAAAACGTCGACTTACATATGCAAAAATCTAAGACAATTACAGACTTGGATACAGTACAGAATTGCGCTTTCTTTGGCCATGTTATTAATCAAAACATGTATTACCGCCTGCGAGTACTACTGGGAAATAGAAGGAAAACGCGGCGTCGGACGCGGTAGTATATCACTGTAAAACGACAAAAGTGGACAATAATTCAAGGTATTGTACGTTTTTCTACTAAATAACTAATTTTTACCATAGTGAAAGATACGTCATTTTGTTTACATGTAAAGCAAAAGGTCTAGTCTGACAACATGATCCACGTGTTTTTCCTTTACAAGAAAGGACAAGCAAGAAACATGATGTGACACAGTCAGCATGTCTGAATAGCTGTAAAAGTTAATGTATTACTCTATATGTACGTATGTTTTATACGATACAATCACCTGAGCGTTTAGACCAGCTCGTGCTCATCTTCATAGGCAATGGACAAACAGAGGTGACAAAGAATCATTATAGAATCTATAAAACCCGCCAAGCAACTATCCAAGTAATGATACAAATGAATAAAATTATATCAAAGCCCATATGCTGCAAGTGTTGATACAACGTGCCCATTGCGCTGTCAACAATACTAAAGACAACTCATGTATATAACATGAGCGGGAATAATGACCTTTATGACCCCACTGTTGAAGCTGTCACTAGCTCAGAAAGAAGTTTAGTATGCGGCAACAATTTTTTTTTTATATTTTGCCCAATAACAGAAATCTGTCAGGTGACGAAGCAAATTTTAAATGTAATTTAAAGACATTTCTCCTGGAAACTCCTTGTATTCCGTTGACGAATTTCTACTCAGAAACTGGTAGCCAATAAGGAAAAATGTAATTGTATGAGCAGGACTAAAATAATTATCTGTTAACTAATGTTAACACTAATTATGAATACACATTCTGTAAACTGACTCGTTTCACATAATTTCCGTAAAAGAATCGTTCAAATGATCTAGGTCTCTCTGGAAGGCCCTAGAGGAGGACACAAAGAGGCTTGCCTTTTTGCCAGTCTGTAAAAATCAACGACTCGCGAGGCCAGTGAAAGACGATGTTGGCTTCAAAATCCCCGTGGTGTATGAAGTACCCTATGGGTGTGGAAAGTTTTATGTCGGGCAGGCTGTGTATTGTTGAACAGTACCTTGTAGAGAACGCGATGTTTTTCCGCCTACGTTATACTGAGAAATAAGGTGTAGCAGAAAGGGACACCGGATTGCAATCGACAAGACATCCGTTACTAAGCGGACGAGTTGTTTCTGGTATAGCGTCATAAAAGAAGCGATGGAGAATAAAACTTTTGTGCAACAGTCTCAATAAAGACAGCAGCCTGCAATAAAGGCGGCGCTGACTGAGACCCGTCCGTCGGAAAGCAGAAATGGGCGCGTGAAGTTCGCAGCGATAACGTTACCGTATGTGGCCCTTGAGTGAGCACTGGTGTATAACGGCGGCAGAAGCAACGACACGACACTCACAGCTTGAAAGTGGTCGTGCTGCACTTATAAGGGGACCAGACCTACTCGCCATCATTGAATTCGTCCAAATTTATGGTGTACGTAGCACTTGGCCAGAAACGGAAGCGACAGTAAAAGTGGGAGCTCCAGGTGGCCAAGCGTTTAGAAAAGAGAAATTTGTTTGGCCCCGTCGGGTGAGGTATGAGCCATTTATGCAGGCGCAGTTCACAGGAAGGAGCCGGCGCAGTGGAAGCGCACACTACGGAAATACGAGGCTCGCCAGATCGACACCCTATGCTGAAACTTTTTTGTTTACTTTCAGTTTTTATATTAAACCGTAAATAAACCGAAATAATGTTCAATGTATTGTATTTTAATTTTTTCGTAAAAAGTATGAAAACGAAAAACAAAAAGGCAAAGGAAATTTGGGATTGCAAATAAATTTCCAGAAAGGGATTGTAAGCCGTAAACGAGGATTTCGTGTACAAAATTAGCTGTTTTATTATTTTGTAGTTGATGATTTACATGTGCTCGAGTGCTATTCATCACAAAAACAGGGGAAGCAGCAATTTTCTCGGTACTTTGCACACGTTATAAGCGCCGCATTTTCACAATTACATACTTGTTTTAAAGTTTCTATAGGAAAACGAACTTCATTTCCATTCATGGAAGGCTCTCTCTAATCGCACAGTTTGCAGGAAACCACGCGGGAGAAAAGCTGGTGATGTGGAATGGGTTGTATTCTGATGCAGTCTTCTTGAAATATCATTTCCTTTTTTCTCTCTATGACATATGAGCGGTTTTGAGGCCTTGTGATCAAATTCTTTACCTGACGGTAAAAACAGACACGCAGGGTTGCGCTATCTAAGTGCATTCGGAAAATTTACTTTAATATTGCGCGATGGCAATCCTTCTTCATCTTGAAAATCTCGTCATATAGTTGTGGATTGGTTTGCCCTTGCCATGAGACACTCCTTAACAGAAAATATGTCATCCTGCACGATGGTAGTCATCGCGTGAGTCAATTTTTTTTTTAGGCTGTTGAAACTTTCCCAGTTTTTGATGACGTAACGAAGACAATCTTTTGCATCGTATTCGTTCATCCTTTTCTGAATACTGGGTTTAAAATTTTCATTTGCGTTTATTTTTCAAGCCTATCATGAAAATATTAATAAGTACAATATATTGAGCATTATTTCGGTTTATTTTCAGTGTGAGTAACGTAAAAACTGAAAACTGAAAAATTCAGCCTAGGGAGTCAACTCTACAACCTCTTTCCGTTGCACCAACCGCTGCCTGGAAACTCTGCTAACATAAGAAACTCATATCTCGCCCGACAAGCGTCAAAAATGCAATTTTTTTCTAAACGTTTCACCATATGTGACTTTACCCCTGTCACTACTATTTTTGAGGAAGTCCTGCATACACCGTAACTTTGGACGAAATCGGTGATTACGAAGAAGGCGCTGTCCCCTTGTTAGCCGAAAACACTTGGGCATTATTTAACCACATGACGCTTAGGGAAATTAAGGAAAATTTTATCAGTCTTAATCTTAACTCGTGTTGGCGCAGTATACTGACAATTCTCTCCATCACCCCTGGGTAGGTATACGCAGATACCTGCCGAGTAAAACTGCGAGGGACGGGAAAAACCCACAACAACAAAGTTAGGAAACTACTGTGAAAGCAAAGAGAGCTTCACTGCAAGTTTAAACGCAGCCAAAACCTCTCAGACAAACAGAGGCTAAACGATGTCAAAGTTAGCGTACGGAGGGCTATGTGTGAAGCGTTCAGTGAATTCGAAAGTAAAATCCTATGCACCGACTTGACAGAAAATCCTAGGAAGTTCTGGTCTTACGTTAAATAAGTAAGTGGACCTAAACAGCATATCCAGACACTGTGGGATGATGATGGCATTGAAACAGAGGATGACACGCGTAAAGCTGAAATACTAAACACCTTTGTCCAAAGCTGTTTCACAGAAGAAGACCGCACTGCAGTACCTTCACTAAATCACCGACGGAACGAAAAAATGGCTGACATTGAAATAAGTGTCAAAGGAATGGAAAAGCAACTGAAATCACTCAATAGAGGAAAGTCCACTGGACCTGACGGGATACCAATTCGATTCTACACAGAGTACGCGAAGGAACTTGCCCCCTTTCTAATAGCCGTGCATCGCAAATCCCTAGAGGAACAGAAGGTTCCAAATGATTGGAAAAGATCACAGGTAGTCCCAGTTTTCAAGAAGGGTCGTCGAGCAGATGCGCAAAAACTATAGGCCTATATCTGACATCGATCTGTTGTAGAATTTTAGAACATGTTTCTTGTTGTCGTATGATGTCATTTCTGGAAACCCAGAATCTACTCTGTAGGAATCAACATGGATTCCAGAAACAGCGATCGTATGGGACCCAACTCGCTTTATTTGTTCATGAGACCCAGAAAATGTTAGACACAGGCTCCCAGGTAGATGCCATTTTCTTTGACTTCCGGAAGGCGTTAGATACAGTTCCGCACTGTCGCCTGACAACAAAGTAAGAGCCTACGGAATATCGGACCAGCTGTGTGGTTGGATTGATAAGTTTTTAGCAAACAGAACACAGCATGTTGTTCTGAATGCAGAGACGTCTACAGACGTTAAAGTAACCTCTGGCATGCCACAGGAGAGTGTTATGGGACAATTGCTTTTCACAATATAAATAAATGACCTACTAGAAAGTATCGGAAGTTCCATGCGGCTTTTCGCGGATGATGCTGTAGTGTACAGAGAAGTTGCAGCATTACAAAATTGCAGCGAAATGCAGGAAGATCTTCAGCGGATAGGCACTTGGTGCAGGGAGTGGCAACTGACCCTTAACATAGACAAATGTAATGTTTTGCGAATACACAGAAAGAATGATCCTTTATTGTATGATAGCGGAACAAACACTGGTAGCAGTTAGTTCTGTAAAATATCTGGGAGTATGCGTACGGAACTATTTGAAGTGGAATGATCATATAAAATTAATTGTTGGTAAGGCGGGTGACAGGTTGAGATTCATTGGGAGAGTCCTTAGAGAATGTAGTCCACACACAAAGGAGGTGGCTTACAAAACACTCGTTCGACCTACACTTGAGTATTGCTCATACGTGTGGGGTCTGTACCAGGTCGGGTTGACAGAGGAGATAGAGAAGATCCAAAGAAGAGCGGCATGTTTCGTTACAGGGTTATTTGGTAAGCTGATAGCATTACGGAGATGTTTAGCAAACTCAAGTGGCAGACTCTGCAAGAGAGGCGCTGTGCATCGCGGTTTAGCTTGCTGTTCAGGTTTCGAGAGGGTGCGTTTCTGGATGGCGTATCGAATATATTGCTTCCCCCTACTTATACCTCCCGAGGAGATCACGAATGTAAAATTAGAGAGATTTGAGCGCGCACGGATTCTTCCCGACAGTCGTTCTTCCCGCGAACCATACGCGACTGGAACAGAAAAGGGAGGTAATGACAGTGGCACGTAAAGTGCACTCCGCCACACACCGTTGGGTGGCTTGCGGAGTATAGATGTAGATGTAGATGTAGAATGTATCCAACATCTCTGCTTCCGATGTGTCACTTTGACGAGTCCTACATTTCCGACACTTCTTCTGAAACTAATAGAGTATCCATTGCTCTTCAGAAAGCATTCCAGGAACTGCAACTCGCGTCCGAGATATTGCGGCTCATATTCGTCTTGCGAGCGTTACAAGCATATCAATCGTTGCTTTTTTCTGGCTCGGATGGTGATTTGAAAGTATCTGCAGGTATCGGACTTAGTGTGCCGGTTTTCGATGCACGAAGTGGCCCTGGTTCTTGCCATGCCTCGTAACAAGCATATATAGAAAGGGTAGCTGTTGCATCCTTTTATACCTCCGTAGCATAACGAATGTTATCATGGAGGCGTTTCAGGTGTCTTACAAAACCATAGAAATTCAAAGCATAACAATAGTTTTAACAAGAAAGAAGGAAGCCTCAATGTAACCGAATCCTGGATTGCATTACCGCTGCCAACGGTCCTTCCAGGTAACAAGCGGAGAGCTACACAATTAATGATCAGGAAAAGTCCTCCAGATATAAAAGCTATCAGGCAACGCGTCATACCATAGTGCTTGGATTTTTCAAAGTACATCCGCAATGCTTATGATGTGTAAGTGAAAAATATCCTCTAAAAAACATATTTATAATATTCATTCTGTTGAGGCATGTGTTTCCAAAAGCAATAATCCAAACAATATAATTTCATATTTCTTAGCGATTGGCATATGCCCCAGTTCAATAAAGCCATATTCTGTGAAGAAGGCTTCTCAGTCGACCGTGATTGTTTGAAAATGCAAAATATGTCCCTGAAAGGAAGAACGTTGTTCATGATACACCTATTTACAACAGTGTTTCAGCTTCTTCAGGATCAGGTCATTCTAAAAAGTAGAAAAAAATCATGTTAGCCCACAATATGTTTGGTCATTTTCCAAAGATGAGGATCGTGAGGTGATCCACAAGCGACTCCTGTTTTGACTGGTCAGCGGAAGTGTTTAAACTCAGAAGAGTGTTCCTGGAGCCACTCTGTAGCCATTCTGGACGAGTTGCAGGAGTTGTCCATGTCCGTCGGAATTCATAATAGACATGAATGGCTACAGGTGATCAGACAGTATAGTTACGTACGTGTCACGTGTCAGAGTCGTATCTAGACGTATCAGGGATCCCATATCACTCCAACTGCAGGCGCCTCACACCATTAGAGCACCACCACCAGCTTGAATAGTCCCCTGCTGACATGCAGGGTCCATGGATTCATGAGGTTGTCTCCATACCCTTACACGTCCATCCGCTCTATACAATATGTAACGAAACTCGTCGGACCAGGCAACATGTTTCCAGTTACCAAAAGTCCAATGTCGGTTTTGACGGGCACAGGCGAGGCGTAAAGCTTTTTGTTCATGCAGTCATCAAGCGTACAAGAGTGGGCTTTCGGTTCCGAAACTATTGTTAATGGCTGAGCATTGAAATCTGCAGGAATTTGCGGAAGCGCTGAACTTCTGTCATGTTGAACGACTCTCTTCAGTCGTCGTTGGTCCCGTTGCTGTAGGATCTTTTTCCGGCCGTAGCCATGTAGGAGATAGGATGTTTTACCAGAATCCTGATATTCACGGTACACTCGTGAAATGGTCGTACGGGAAAATCCCCACTTCGTCGCTACCTCGGAGATGCTGTGTCCCATCGGTCGTGCGCCGACTATGACACCACGTTCAAACTCACTTAAATCTTGATAACTTGCCGTGGTAGCAGCAGTAACTGATCTAATAACTGCGTCAGACACTTACTGTCTTATACAGACGTTGCCGACCGCAGCGCCGTATTCTGTCTGTTTACATATCACTGTATTTGTATATACATATCTACACCGGTTTCTTTGGCGTCTCAGTGTGTATACCAGAAGATGAAATGTAAAATTTTCGAAACCTATTTAAAAAAATACAGCTACATCGCACTATTGGACTTCTCATTCCAAAAAAAATAAAAAAAAATGGTTCAAATGGCTCTGAGCACTATGGGACTCAACTGCTGTGGTCATTAGTCCCCTAGAACTTAGAACTAGTTAAACCTAACTAACCTAAGGACATCACACACATCCATGCCCGAGGCAGGATTCGAACCTGCGACCATAGCAGTCGCACGGTTCCGGACTGCGCGCCTAGAACCGCGAGACCACCGCGGCCGGCTTCCCATTCAGTTTTATATTTTAGTAGTTTTAACACCTGTATTTAAACAACTGTCATAATATATAGGACTTGCTCAATCAGTTATTTATATCTATGTTTTCCTTACGTTGTTGCACAAAGAAAATGGTTTCCTGTCCTAAGAGTACAGAATGGGCGCGTAAATGTTGTACAAATTTCGAGAAATGTTACACCTACTAGCACTACAGTTTTCATAAGGACATTGAGACTTCTTTATCAAAATAAGGATTTATAATTATGCGAAGTATGTCTGGAAATAGATTTTTGTATGCAAATTGCGAATAGGTGAAAAAGAAGAATAGACAATAAAAACTACAACCATTATTTTTATCAGTGTTTCATAGGGTACTCTATGCGTTAAAACTGAAGTCACTGTGTGTAACAATATGCCCCATTGTGGGGTGAACTGGTACAATGCGTGGGATAGCAGGAAGTGAGTTAGTCATGTTTAGGCCATTATTATGTACGTGTGTCGGACGCCTCTAATCGCTATGGAGGGCAATTCGTGGGCTGTACAGTACCGAAAGAGGATCAGCCATCCTATTGTCGAGACCGACGATGAACATATCAGCCAAGGGTTCGTCTTGCGCCACACCTCCTCATGGCGTGAGGGGGGGGGGGGGGGGGGGAGGGGGGAGGCGCCGTGAATGTGTGCGACAGTCTTGATAAGCAACGTCTCGTCCAGTTTGTGAACGGCTTGCCGAGGATGATCCAAGTACTTTACAATGCTCTCGGTGGAGCAGTACGGTATTCAGTGTTACATAGCAGCAAGTTTTGATTTCACAGATGTGCACTTTAGAACAGACTGCTTTTATTTCGGTTGTTGTTCTGTTCTTATTTTACAGAAAACATTTTTTTTATTTAGTTGTGCTTGAAAAGCGTTGTTCTTTCTTTCCCTACTTTCCTTGAATTTTTTTGAACAGTTTAATAGCAAGTACTGACATTCTTGATAGGTGACTGTTATGCCTGTACATAAAGAAAAAAGAAGATTAATATATAACACTGATGCTACATTACAATGTATGACACATGAAAGTAGTACAAAGTTTTCTGGTGCATATGTTACTGAAAATGTTTTAACGGGAGAGTTTTCGCTAACAAGGGAATTGCGTAATACTGAACATTCAGAAGTGCACGAAAAAGTGGTTAAAATACGAATCGCTCACCCCGGAAACAGTGGTATCAGCGATTCACATGAAAAATTGCGCGTCTTACCACGACAGGCATTTGAATGATCACTTGTTAAAGATCTAAGAAAGGAACTCTGGTAACGTGAAGAAAAATAAATTCGATGTGAAAGGAACAAAAAAAAAAAAAACACATTTCAATGCAGTGACTTATTGTTATAATTCCATCTGCTTAAAATAATTGCACTATCTGAACAAAGATCTTTTTTTACTGACTTGATAATGTTGCACAGTTATTCAATCTGTGGGGTTTCAGTGACGTGGTCAAAGCAAAATGGAGCAGAACAATATGCACATCTGACTAAAGCCACTTTTTCACACACAACATTACTTTTGAATTCAAGCGGTCCGGTGTCAAACGCCAAATTTTCAAACGATGGTACTTGTATGTCTGCGTCATAAACCGCCTTTTGCCAAGGGTGTTGGAACATAGGCCTGTACATAGATGCAGGAAGTTGATTATACAGCACAGAGTGAAGTTATGTTTATGAAATGGCGATCGTGTAACTTCATTTGTGGTTTATCATTTTGTAATCTTACAAAATCAACGGTCATTCTCAGGTAGACGTTATATTGCAGAAGCACACACCATGAAGTTGGCAATATTTTTTTGTCTTTGGTTGCAATATCTTGAACGTAACATCCTCGTTCGGGAAACTTTCATCTAACAGTGTACGATCTTTATGGCCTGACCAGGAATCACACGGCAATTTGCTTTCACATCATCATTGTCGGATGGCGCTAGCAGACAGCAGCGTGCAGCAGCATGCGGATGGCTAGTGTGGTTCAAGGCGTTCGATCTCATGGACTTCCCTTATAAAAGTGAGAACCCTATGTCGGTTCGATAATCATGACTGAAGTTCTCTCTGCAGGGCGAGCCAGGAGGAAAGGTGTACGATTTGAGGCTGATGGTGAATCTGAACAAAAACTTCAAAAGAAGGGGTGCCCTCTCTTTTAACCCTGTCCAACATACAGCTGTTTGAAAATTACGAGCGTCAGTTGCATGTCCTTTTTCACCAGCACTCACATGAGAACACAGCCTTGCGAATACAACCTAAGCGATATTAGCCTACGTTGTGTAGTCTTGACTGACCATTACGAGCAGATTCCGTATGGACAGTAACACGATACCTCATTGAATCGAATTCTGCGCGATGGATCGGTCGCCAAGGAGTCATTTCTTGGGCGCCGGGGTCAACCGGCGTTACTCCATTACGTTGCTTTTGAGGGGTTGGCTTAAGAGGGCAGTGGGCAGTCTACAAGCGCAGAGTGGACACACAGGAGGGTCTTCTTGCTCGTATTTTACGTGTTTGCTTAAGTAAAGAACCGTACGAATAGCTCAGATCAGCAACACAGCACATTTCGACAAGACCATCAAAATTCATTACAGTTGGCGGAATTTTTGAACATCTTTTGTGAGGAAATGAACACAATTAAACAAAAAGTAACAATGTTTAATTTATTATCACCTGCATTTGTCCTGTTCCCCTTTGTTTTCATTAGTTTGCTCCAAAACTGTTAAGAATAGGACACATGCTCGTAAGACGTTTTTTGTTCAGAATCACTTATATTGTCACCCCTCAAAGCATGCACCTTTTCTCCTGACTCACCCTGTACTTCCTTGAATACCGTAACGTGATTGTTGGAGGTGTACCGAGATATGAGCTTCCATTACGCTTAAGACTCTAGATTCGCATTCAGGAGGTGTGTTTTTCAATTTCTCATCCTAATTTATCTTTTCCATTGTTTCTGTAAATTCTGAAAATAATCTTCTAAAGTGAGGGCTAAGCCGTTGCTCCACTATATCCTTTCTTGCAAGAGTGGTAGCCTCGCGAGACATACTGGAAAACTTCTGTAGGGTTCGTATAATAGGAGAGAGGTACAGGGAGAAGTAGGGCTGTGAAGGTGGTCCTGTGTCTTGCCTACATAGCACAGACGGAAAGAGCATTCCTGGCGAAAGGCAGGATTCCAGGTCTGGGTCCCTGTCCTGTCAACAGCTGTAAGCTGCCTTGGTTTTTCAAAACAGCACGAACTACTCTGTAGTAGATACAGAAAAGGGAATTCAATATTTTGACTGATCATCTAATTGTTTTGACCAATGCGCATTATATGGCTTGTGTTACGTTATTGTGATGTTTACTACAGTGCAGCTACATTTTTTGTTTAATTAAATCATTTTGTTCATGCCGAAGTTATATCTTAATGGTTGTTAATGACAGGATTGTAAATTTATGCTCCAATAATTTAATTATAGCATGTACATCTCCTTCCGGTTCAGTTATATTCGTTCTGACGGCTACTGTTAGTGTGCGTGGGCACATGCGAACACACACACACACACACACACACACACACACACACACACACACACACACACACAAGTCCATTATATCAGTAACATTCGCTGGCTAATTTACATGTATGGACTTAATTTTCCATTCCATCTGCCTTATCAGTAATTAGATGTTTGATATTTCCGCTGATTGCGCACGACATATTAATTTTTAGCGTTCTGCAAGCGAATGACCTTTGCGTAACGAAGCTACAGGTTTTCACTGTACTGGATATTTTTACCTTATATGAAAATTGCATCTCTTTGCAGATGTTTCAGTCCGATTCTGAAGTCAGATCGAGACGCATTTCCTTTCGCGGATAGCGTCTATAACCATTCTGATTAATGGGATCCTTAGCAACTGATTTGCATTACTTAAATAGTAGTAGTAGTATCAGTAGTACCAGCAGCAGAAGTAGCAGTGACCTTAAGAAGGAAGATTGGGTTTAACGTCCCGTCAACGTCGAGGTCATTAGAGACGGAACATACGCTGGGATTTTGTCAAGGATGGGGAAAGAAATCGGCCGTGCCCTTTCAAAATAGTTATCCTGGCATTTTGGCTGGAGAGATTTAGGGAAATCAGGGGGAAAAGTCACAGAAAACCTATATCTTGATGGCCGGACGCGGGTTTGAACCGTCGTCCTCCCGAATGTGAGTCCAGTGTGACAATCACTGCGCTACCTAGTTTGGACAGCAGTGATTTTAAGTTATAAGAATGCTTTGATGCATTTGTCCACACTAGTCCATCACGTGCAGGCCTCTTTATCTCTAGATAACTACTGCAACGTATATCCATTTAAATTACATTGTAGTACATTACAGTAATACTTGTTCCATAGATCACGAATACAACATCTCGTAATAATGTGGAACGTGAGAAAACGTAAGTAAAGTATGTAACAATTACTATTTCATATCTAAAAATTCGTCTATTGAGCAGAAGGATCTGTCATTCAGGAATTCTTTTAATCTGTTTTTAAATGCTGGTTCGCCATCTGTCAGACGTTTAATACTATTTGGTAGATCACTAAAGGTTTTTGTGGCAGCATAATTCACTTCTTTCTGTGACGAAGTCAAATGTAACACAGAATAATGAAGATCTCCTTTCCTCTAGTGTTGTAGCTAAGCACTTGGTTATTATTTTTGAATAACGAGTTATGAGTTATTAATAAAAATTTCATAAGTGGACCTACGTATTGCGAAGGTACTGTGAATATCCCGAATTCCTTAAATAAATGTCTGCAAGGTGATCTTCGGTGGGTTCAAGCTATTATTCTGATTACAGGCTTTTGTGCAACGAATAATTTTTCTCTTAATGAGGAATTACCCCAAAATATGATGCCATATCAAAGCAGTGAATGTAAATAGGCATAGTAGGCTAATTCAGTGGTATGTTTATCACTAAAAGTTGCAATAACCCTAATAGCATAAGTAGCTGAACCTAAAAGTTTCAGCAGCTCGTCAAGGTGTTTCTACCAGCTCAATTCCTTATCAATGCATACACTCAGAAATTTTGAATATTCTGCCTTAGCAACGGACTTCTGTTCAAAGTCTATGTTTACCAACAGAATTATTTCATTTACTGTACAGAACTGTACATACTTGGTTTTCTCAATTTTTATTTTTATTAATTTCTATATTTATCAATGTGCTGTGCAGAACTTTATAGACTGTGTTTTCTCAAAATTTAGTGAGAGTCTATTTGCAGAGAAGCACTTAATAATTTTCTGAAAGACATTATTTACAATTTGTTCAGGTAATTCTTGTTTGTTGGATGTGATTACTACACTTGCACGATGAGCGAAAAGAACCAGCTTTGCATCTTAGTGAATACAGAGTGGCAAGTCATTAACATACGTTAAGAACAATAAGGGACCCTGTGAGACACCCCTCTTGATACCTTCCCAGCCAGATAACTCTGCTGATTTTTGTATACTACTTGTACTGTTAATTTCAGCCTTCTGCATTCTTCCAGTTAAATGTGAATTAAACTGTTTCTGTATCATGGATTATTGTAGTCAAACCTGTGTTCTACCTCTACATTTTTACTTCTCATACTTTCTTTACTATGGAACTGACGATTCCTTGATGCCTCGAGGATGCCTGTTATATATTTCTTTTTCTCAGTTTTATTCAGTATATGTTCATTAGTTATTCGATCTACACATCTAATCTTCAGCTTTCTTCTGTAGCTATATGTTTCAAAAGCTTCTAATCCCTTCTTGTCTGCATTGTTTATCATCCATGGATGATTTACCTACAAGGCTATATTCTAAACAAATACATGAAAAACTGTAACATTTAATTTTGTATTCCATGTTGACAAATACTTCTTTCTCAAAACATTTCTCATGCCATTGACTGTGTCCATTTTATATCCTCATTAATGCGGTCACAATCAACTGTTTTGTTGCCCAAATAATAGAACAGGCATACTACTCTGATCTTCCCCGAGGTCCACTTTTATCAATTTTTCCGTTCTTCTGTAAATAATTTGTGTCAGTATTTTGCAACTATGACTTATTAAACTGATTGCTTGGTAATATTCGCACCTGTCAGCACCTGCGTTCATTGGGCAGAGTGTTTTGCCCATTTGTTATATCTTGTACACCAGGCAGAATAGTTTTGTCATTGCCGGGTCTTCCAAGGTTCAAATGGTTCAAATGGCTCTGGGCACTATGGGACTTAACTGCTGTGGTCATCAGTCCCCTAGAACTTAGAACTACTTAAACCTAACTAACTTAAGGACATCACACACATCCATGCCCAAGGCAGGATTCGAACCTGCGACCGTAGCAGTCGCGCGGTTCCGGACTGCAGCTCCTAGAACCGTCTTCCAAGGATGTCAATAATTCTCAGGTAATATCGCCCACTGTGGGCCTTGTTTTGACTTATGTCCTTCAGTGAACTGTCAAATTCTTCTCGCGCTTAAGTATCTCTCATGTCAGCGTGATTTACTTCTTTTTCTATACTTTTTCCTAGTTTTTCCCTTTACACCTTCCACATATTGGTTCCTTCTCTTTGCTATACTGCTTGTTATCTGAGCTGTTAACGTTGCTACACATGCTGCTCTTTTCTGGAAAGGTGTTTTTAATTTTCATATACGCTTCTTCTATATTTCCCATAGACATGCGTCTACAGCCTTGCGCTTCTCGCCTAATCATTCCTGCTTTGTCATTTTCAACGGCCGACAGGTGTGGCAGAGCGGTTCTAGGCGCTTCAGTCTGGAACCGCGAGGCCGCTACGGTCGCAGGTTCGAATCCTGCCTCGGGCATGGCTGTGTTTTTATGTTGCATTTTCCAAGCATCCTGATAATACTGGCTGAGCGCAGCTGCTCAGTAGCGACGAAAGTTGCCACTGTAGTTCTGCGTGGAATCCCGCGTTAATATCAATACGACGAGAGCGCACCCAGCATTGTGGCGCAGAATCTAATTGCGTTCTATGTAAATCATATTTTCTGCCAAAGTTGATAAGAAGGCCGGAATTTTTGTGGAGAAGTGGGAAAAAATATTTCATAGTACTTACAAAATCGACGTCTATTCGCCACCAGGTGCAGTAATTGAGCTAATTGAGAGGAAACTGGCTTTTAATGTTCACTGGCTGGGCATCCACCCGTTGCGCGCTGTAATGGCAGCCTGGGAACGAACACTGGTCGTGGAATTAAATTTCATCACCGACATGAGCCGCGAGTACCCGAACAATTACGTACTATCGGATAACACTTCATAACCCCTTCCTCCACCCCGTCCCCCATTTCCACGGCCTCTGGCTCTCACTGTGTGTGTGTGTGTGTGTGTGTGTGTGTGTGTGTGTGCATACGCCAGTGCGAGAGGAAGTGCGTGCGCACTCGCATGTACGTGCATATGTATGTGTGGCAGGTGGGGTGGGGAGGAAGGTTTGAACAGCGCATTTGAGTTTTTCATTTGTATGTGCCACCTATGCTTCTAACTCTTTTGCTATTTGCATTGCTATGTTTCCAGAAACAAAAGTTTTATTCATAGAAGCACCTACTGGTTTCCGCGTTATTCTAAGTCTGCTACGAACGCTAGTAACTAATTCACGCCGGCCGGGATAGCCGAGCGGTTCTAGGCACTACAGTCTGGAACCGCGCGACCGCTACGGTCGCAGGTTTGAATCCTGCCTCGGGCATGGATGTGTGTGATGTCCTTAGGTTAGTTAGGTTTAAGTTCTAGGGGACTGATGACCTCAGAAGTTAAGTCGCATAGTGCTCAGAGCCATTTGAACCATTTTTGAACTAATTCACTCTCTAATTATATCAGAAACATTTCACTATATTTATATATCTGCAACTTTCGTTGTTGCAAAAATACTTATACTCTTATAATTTTGCTTTTTATAGGAATGAAAGGATCACAGAATAGTGAATAGTAAAATATGTAACTCAGCTTTGGTAACGCTGGTTACAGCAACTGTAGAATGCAGATTTAGCCTATCTGTCCGGGATTGACTGCAGTTCCATGCCACTCGCTGTGGCCGAGCGTTTATAGGCGCTTCAGTCCGAAACCACGAGGCTGCTACGGTCGCAGGTTCGAATCCTGCGTCGGGCATGGATGTGTGTGACCTCTTTAGGTTAGCTAGGTTTACGTAGCTCTAAGTCTGGGGGACTGATGACCTCACATATTAAGTCCCATAGTGCTTAGAGGCATTTGAATCATTTGGGCAGTTCCATCAACTATAGTCAGAAGAAAACTAATCTTCTGTTTTGATGTACTATTCGAAGAACAGTTCCAAACCAACAGTACTCAGTTAAAACTCTAGGCAGGCTGTCTCTGTCCTTACATGGTAATTCTGTTCCTTGCTCTGTTTCTCCTGAAGAGGAACCACTGTCTGTCAGCCACTGTTCTATCCCACTCGAGGACTTGAAGAGCTGACGACCGTTCTGCAGGAACTCCCCAGCAAGACTCGCACTGACCTACAACTTGCAACGGTCAACTTCTTTTCGTGCACCCTTACTTAAGCACGCGTCTCGCTTTACTGGTGGCTCTGCCGCTACAGGTGGAGGGGGGGGGGGGGGGGGGAACCGTGATTCTCACTGACGTTCACGGTACTCCTGGTACCAACTGTCACAAGCTCTTCTTGTGTGGGATCTCAGTACACCACACCCTACAGCATACAATGTTCATATGCGTCTATTATCATCATTATTTTCTAAGGCGTTTGTCCCACTTCAACGCGGGGTCGGCCTTGATACTATGGGTTTGGCGATGTTACTGACAGAGGATGGCCTGATGCCCTTCCTGTCGCCACGTCGTACCCCCCAGGACGGAATTAGTGTACCCCAGATGTCTAGTGTAAGCCACCAAATAGTGGGAACGTATTTCAAATGTCTGCGAGTTGTGTAACTGAGGCGGGACATGGGGACCAGCCCAGTGTTCACCTATTGGGATGTGGAAAACCGCCTAAAAACCACATCTGGGCTGGCCAGCACACCGACCCTCGTCGTTATTCCGCCAGGCGGCTTCGATCTGGGGCCGGCGCGCCTTCCGAGTCCATAAAGCAGCGCATCAGAACCCTCGGCTAACATAAAGGGTGCATATGCATCTATTATCTAAGCTTGTAAGGATTTTATTTTATGATTTAATGCATGTCGTCTCAAAGATTGTGATAATGCAAAGTTTACATATATAACACCCTTATATACCTTGTATTTACTCACAATGTTTGTTCACTGTAAAACTAAGTGCACCTAAATACTGTGTGTGTGTGTGTTTTACTTAGGCTATACAATGATACCTAAATGCAACGCAATGTAAGTATCCTAAAATATATCGATATTTTAGCTTCGTACACAGTGCGTAGATTTCTGTTATATCCCCCATCAACACGATCTCAGCATGTAGCTGCATATGGTACAGAAAATACAGGGTGGTTATAATCAAACTTCCGCTGCTTCAAGAGCTCCCATGAAAAACAAATGATCATGAGACAAGAGAAATAACGAATAAAGCATTGATAGATACACATTTTACTTTTAACATGAGAGGGTAACAACTGTTAACTGGGTACCACGTTTACGTTTCAGGCAATAAACGTCGCTAATTGTGCCGACGATCTGCATTCACGACAGCCTGGAACCGCACTTGACATATCATTTTACAAATGTTCGTAGCACTTTTCGAACGGTGGACCACGGAATTTTCAGATCGTGACACAGCTCATGCACTGCTCAGCCATGGCAACAGCAGCTTCTTCGAACTTGTGGTACAGTTGGTCGGCTGCCTGTCCCAGGAGCGATTCCCAAATCACCAGTTACTTCGATCTTCCGAATCATGTTCTTTAACTCCGATGCGGAATGACAACGTCTCTGTATTCCTTCAATAAAGTCGATACTTGCGAAGAGCAGCAGCACCCTTGATGCTGTTGCGAAAAACAGCTTTACCAGTAAAGCCCTGCTCACCTTGTCCAGACCCATGTTCACTGTCTGAAACTGTAGTGCACACTGATGCTTGTGTTCCAACCCTACGTCAGCGTACCATTACTGGCGCCTAACAGCAAGTCATAACACTACTAGCAACGCAAATCCTGCAGCGCACAGTCTGAAAAATCAGTCCTCTTAAAGTTGGGTACCAAAGAAGTAAATAGCTTTTGTCCATTATTGTCCAGGTAACGAATTAATTATAACACAACCCTGTAACGTTCCTGTAATATATAATAAAGACGATGAGTTAGTTAATAAATCACGTCAAATTCGGAAAGAGACTGCTTGCATATCATACAATACTTACATAAACCACAATTTTAAATTGCAGTTATAGTGCTTCACCAAAAATTAATGAAATGGATTGTTCCATTTTGTCCATGTCGATAGATACAGGTGTGACCCAACGAAGTCTACTTTTAAAAATTTGTTGCCGGATGAGAATCTCTGGAACCACCAGTTATTTCCCTCATATAAGGTTTAAGAGACAGATGATCTGTTTGTAGTCCTGGCTACGTATGATGTGTTACGGTGGAATTTAAAATCACACACTTCGAGTATTTATCAGAGCACATCGTCTAGCTGATTATTTGCGTCCTCCCTAAGGAAGGTTTGCATCTGACAACTTCTGAGCATATCCGATACTCTGTTGCTATGTTTTTCCTATTCGCATAATTTTCCATTTATAAAATTTGTTCCAATGATTACTCCAGTGTGAGGAGTAATTTTCCGATGTAGTAAAAAAGGCTATAGAAAACCAGTGTTAGGGGTAACAACTTCCTTGCGGTGCGGGAACAAAAGTACAACTTGCATTTTCGAGGCAACATCAACTACGGTACAGTTGGAGTGATTGCTTACTAAATTACTTTTTAACTTCAGCGATAGATATATTTAATGAAATAGCGTACTCATTATTTTCAAAACATAGAAGAATCATGTCATAGCCTCCGAAAAACTAAAAATTTCAGGTCAGTTCTCCCATCTCTGTACAGTGTTGATATCGGACATTTGGCATTTAGTATGAAGTTCATGTCCTGCTTAAGTACTGTGTTTAGTCGTAAGGAATCTCTTTTGAGAAAGGATTGATTTTACTACAATCTGCATATAAATTAGAGAGAAAATGGAACATAGAAATATCAAAATACTTAATGTTGTTATTGCTCTGACTTGCGGTTCTAGGCGCTTCAGTCTGGAACCGAGTGACCGCTACAGTCGGAATTGCGAATCCTGCCTCGGGCATGGATGTGTGTGATGTCCTTAGATTAGTTAGGTTTAGGTAATTCTAAGTTCTAGGGGACTGATGACCACAGATGTTAAGTCCCATAGTGCTCAGAGCTATTTGAACCATTTTTTGCGTTCTGCAGTGAACCAAGATCAAAAGAGATTTCGGTGGCCACTGTGCAGATTTCCACAAAACTGTATTCATGTCATATACGAAAAAGTAAACAATCAAATTCTTCACATCTTTCTTTATATACTCCCCAATCCAAATTATAAAAAAATTGGTTTGCATGATAAGAATTCTTTTCACTCGAGACCCCACATTTATATTGCCATGCACCACCGCCATAATAAAGAAAACTTTAGCTATTATAACTACTGAATGATTCAATTTCACATTCATGAGCGTATCTACAATCAAACCACACACTTCCGAAATCTATTCTTTTGACTATTTAATCGTGATTTTACGTTATTGAAAAATTTGAAGAAATCTGTTTTCCGGCATTATTAGGAATGAATTATATCTGCAGTAAGTTCTTATTGGAGCATTACATGAATTTATTTAGTTGCTGCTAGCTTCTAAATTATTGTAATTCGAGCTGTTACAAAATGACATCAGATACTTGTAACATATTTCATTTCTTGCCTATCGAAAGACAAGTAAAAGTATGCTTTGCACTTAGTTGAAACTGTGGGACTACAATTAATTGAAGGAACTCTGTTATGGAAATGAGCAGAACAACAATGGTTCAAATAAGATGGAAGTCAAAAAATGGTTCAAATGGTTCTGAGCACTATGAGACTTAACAGCTGAGGTCATCAGTCCCCTAGAACTTAGAACTACTTAAATCTAACTAACCTAAGGACATCACACACATCCATGCCCGAGGCAGGATTCGAACCTGCGCCCGTAGCGGTCGCACGCTTCCAGACTGAAGCGCCTAGAACCGCTCGGCCACACCGGCCGGCAATATGAAAATCGATGAGTTCTGCTGCTATAACTAAATGACAATGACATAATAAAACTCATCCCATCACTGAAATAGGTGAAAGGCATTATTAGCTGGGAGACACCTTCCGGGTTGGTCCACCTCCTAGTGTGTCTTTTTATTTGACGTAGCTTCGGCGACTTGTGATGCATGATTATGAAAAGAAGATAGAAGAACACAGCACCCCGAGCTGGTAAAATCTCCACTGCACTCGGGAATCGAACCCGAGCCTCCTGCATGGCAATCTGCCGCACCAGCAACTGAGCTATGGAGGTGGCCGTGGGATTGGTTGATGGAAGTGAAGCAATAGAAGGTGTGGGATTTAAATTTATTTATTGATTTTGATGTTTCATTTAACTGCCTCTGTAATCGAAGTGGCATAGGCACCATCATATGCTGACCGTAGAACGAAAGTATCCAGTTCGAAAGTTGCTGGCAGAACAAACGATTACAGACAGGATTTGACTGGGAAGGGGAGGAGAGATGGTTGAGTGAAGTTCGTGATCTTCAGACTTCGTGCCAATGTCCTGGGTTACTTTTAATAAGATTCTTTTGGGTGAGTGAGCAGGTCATGATACGTTTAAAGCTATCGGCCTTTCTGCTGCTATTGAAGGGAGTCTTCATAAGGATAACTTACTTGCTAATTTCTGATTGCTTCTTTATGCATATTGTCGGGTCTCTATACCTCCAGGAGTGTGGTACTGTTGGTGGTGATGGATACTGAATAAATGGTTATGTGAATTAATTTGCTACGTTCCTTATTGTGTTGGCGATGGATATGGAGTAATTGGGTCTGTTAATGACATTTACTGGTTTCATCATTGTGTGCAAAGCATTTGAATTGTCAGATCAATATTAAGAGCACCGTTTTATGTCAGCTGAATAAATCGTTATCTTAATTATGTTTACAGTGTTCTTCTTAGCGTTGGAAGCTTTCAGTTGTTTGGGTTGCGCAGGATGTTTAAAATAGATTAACCGAGTTTCACAGATCTTAATCGTGAGGACAGAAACGTGGGGTCCCCCTGATGCAGACAGCTGGCTCGCTCGTTTGTTACCCAACACGCGTCGAATCGAAATGCCAATAACACAGCAACAAAAGACGCTTCACCTTCTCCGATTATGCAAGTGCAGTTCAGTTTGCTAATGTGCGGCGTCATTTTCGTCCAGAGCACTGCACTGCTTCTCCGGTAGTTCAAAGTATTCGACGATGGTGCCAGTAATTTCGAGACATTGTTCGTTTATGTGAAGGAAAATCCACCGGTCGCCCTCATGCACTCGTTCAAGGCGTAAGCGCAAGGCAATTCCGCACACAGTCCACGGGAGCCCGCGCGTCGTGCCGAGAAGTATTTACTCCTTCTGTGTCTTGATGCATGATGTGGCTCCCTGGTGTGACGTACGGCAACGTTTGTGTTTCAAACCACACGTTATTCAGCTGCTACAAGCCTTTCGTGATACGTATGAACAACATCCTGTAGCCTTTTGTGAATGCATTGTGGATATGGAGATGAAAGATCGATTTACTCCCGCGTTTAGTGTCCAGTAACGTGCCTGCGTTCCATTTCATCGGCGAAGTCAACGGTGTGTGGCGGAGGGTACCCTGAGTACCTCTATCGGTTCTCCCTCTATTCCAGTCTCGTATTGTACGTGGAAAGAAGGATTGTCGGTATGCTTCTGTGTGGGCTCTAATCTCTCTGATTTTATCCTCATGGTCTCTTCGCGAGATATACGTAGGAGGGAGAAATATACTGCTTGACTCTTCGCTGGAGGTATGTTCTCGAAACTTTAACAAAAGCTCGTACCGAGCTACTGAACGTCTCTCCTGCAGAGTCTTCCACTGGAGTTTATCTATCATCTCCGTAATGCTTTCGCGATTACTAAATGATCCTGTAACGAAGCGCGCTGCTCTCCGTTGGATCTTCTCTATCTATTCTATCAACCCTATCTGGTACGGATCCCACACTGCTGAGCAGTATTCGAGCAGTGGGCGAACAAGCGTACTGTAACCTACTTCATTTGTTTCCGGATTGCATTTCCTTAGGATTCTTCCAATGAATCTGTCTGGCATCTGCTTTACCGACAATCAACTTTATATGATCATTCCATTTTAAATCACTCCTAATGCGTACTCCCAGATAATTTATGGAAAAAACTGCTTCCTGTTGCTGACCTGCTATATTGTAGCTAAATGATAAGGGATCTATCTTTCTATGTATTCGCAGCACATTACACTTGTGTACATTGAGATTCAATTGGCATTCCCTGCACCATGCGTCAGTTCGCTGCAGATCCTCCTGAATTTCAGTACGATTTTCCATTGTTACAACCTCTCGATACACCACAGCATCATCTGCAAAAAGCCTCAGTGAACTTCCGATGTCATCCACCAGGTGATTTATGTATATTGTGAATAGCAACGGTCCTATGACACTCCCCTGCGACACACCTGAAATCATTCTTACTTCGGAAGATGGAGAACACAGCAACCAGACAATATTGTCGTGCACCAGAGAGACTGTGACATGCGGAACAGACCGAAAATTTCATTTTTCAAAAGGACAAAGCGCTACAGTACTGGCACCTGCTTGTTAGAGCATTTATTAGCAATGAACTGCATCAAAGGTGTATCGGCCATAGGGCGTGTTGAAGATATAGTTCTGTGAAAGGGATGAGATGTTTGAAACAGCCTGCTCATAAAGAACATTCACTTACGGACATTGACTGATTAGTTATCTTAATTAGGTTCACTGCGCGTTTGATACTTTTAAATAATAGAATCTGCAGGAGATATGTGATTAAATGTAAAAGATGAACAGATGTATGTGAAGGGCATGTGTATGTGGAGACCGAGTACTGGTGACGGATACTTGTTAGACCACCGCAGTCTGATTCAGCAACTTCCGGCGGATTAGCGTGCTTCAGCGGCCACTGTGCAGGCAACAGAGGGGCCGATTGAAATTCCGCCCCACGCTCGAGGCGGCAGTTTAACCGGCGACCTTTGATTACCGTCCGCGTGCCGTGGCGGGTGCAGCGAACCAAATCGATCGTCTGTCTGGCTGGTTCGGTAAAATATTTAGTAACAGCCCCTCCACACAAAAGACGGAATGCGTTATTTAGCGGCTTCCCGTTCAGGAGAACTGCATTTCTGTGTGGCATGCCTTTGACAATGGAAACGTTTGAGAACCACTGTATTTAAAATTTTAGCTATGGATACATTTTGTTCAAATTGCAATAACATCTTACCATTCGATATTTAATTCTATTTCCGTAAATGCCTTTGGAGATGAGGCATTATCAAATTATTGCCTCCGCAGGGTCAACCCGAACTCTACCGACAACTTTCGGAGGCTTTAAGGGATATTTTCTGAGTAGTTTGGTGTAAGGGACCTGTAATATTGTTAAAGAACAACTGCATTTCATTTGAACGCCTACTCCTCCTTATACCTGCGCTGCACCAAAAATACGTGCACAGCTCTACAAATGTCTACACTAAATGCTGCCCGTCTTTTTTCGGAAAACAATATCTTAGAATGTTGCTAAAAAAATTGTGGACCCAAGAACAAATAGACCTAGAAGGGAACATTGAACGAATACGAAGAATGGTCACAGGTTTGTTCGATTCACTACGGAGCGGGACGATAACGGTGAAAAACCTGAACTGGTGGACTCCAGTCATCCAGCGAAACCTACTCACAGAATTTCAAGAATCAGTACGAAGTGAATAATCTCGAGATATTTTTCATCCCCCTCCGAATCGCTCTTGTAGGGAGCATAAACAGAAGATTAGACGAATTACAGCATGCACATAGGCGTTTAAGCAGTCATTCTTCCCGCAATGCAGTCGCGAATGGAACGGTAAGAAACACCTTTCAGTCTTATGGCTGGTTTGATGAGGTCCGCCACCAATTTCTGTCCTTTGCTAATGTCTCAATCTCGGAGTAGCACTTGCAACCTATGTCCTCAATTATTTGCTGAATGTATTCAAGGTTATCTGCTAGAGCTTTTATCCTCTACAGCTCCCTCGACTACCCAGAAGGTTATTCCTTCATCTCTTAACACGTCTCAAGTTTTGTCAGTTATCTACATCTACATCCGCATCCACATGGATACTCTGAAAATCGCATTTAAGTGCCTGGCAGAGGGTTCATCGAACCACCTTCACAAATCTCTATTATTCCAATCTCGTACAATGCGCGGAAAGAATGAACATCTATATCTTTCCGTACGAATTCTGGTTTCCCTTATTTTATCGTTGTGATCATTTCTCCCTATGTAGGTCAGCGTCAGCAAAATATTTCCACATTCAGAGGAGAGAGTTGATGATTGCAATTTCTTGAGAAGATTCCGTCGCAACGAAATACGCCTTTGACTGATTTATCGCGTAACCGAAGTTTAATGAATTCCTTTTAGGAGTCAGGTGGATGACCTCACACTTTTCGTTAATTAGGGTCAACTGCCAATTTTTGCATCATTCAGATATTTTTTTTAAAAATTGTTTTGCAATTTTTTTGGATCTTCTGATGACTTTATTAGTCGATAAGAGGCAGCGTCATCTGCAAACAACCGAAGACGGCTGCTCAGATTGTCTCCCAAATCGTTTACATAGATAAGGAACAGCAAAGGGCTTAGTACACTGCATTGGGGAATGCCAGAAATCACTTCTGTATTACTCGACGACTTTCTGTCAATTACTACGAACTGTGACCTCTTTGACAGGAAATCACAAATCCAGTCACGTAACTGAGACGATATTCCAAAGCACGAAATTTCACTTTGTGTGGGAGAATGCCAAAAGCCTTCCGGAAATCCAGAAATATAGGATCGATCTGAAATACCTTCTCATTAGCACTCAACACTTCAGGCAAACAAACAGCTAGTTTCGTTTCACAAGAACGATGTTTTCTAAACACACGTTGACTGTGTGTCAACAGACTGTTTTCTTCGTGGTAATTCATAATGTTCGAACACAATATATGTTCCAAAATCCTGGTACATATCGACGTTAATGATATGGGCCTGTAATTTAGTGGATTACCTCTACTGCCTTTCTTGAATATTGGTTTGACCTGTGCAACTTTCCATTCTTTGGGTACGGATCTTTCGTCGGGCGAACGGTTGTATATGATCGTTAAGTATGGAGCTAATGCATCAGTATACTCTGAAAGGAACCTAGTTTGGCCCAGAAGACTTGCTTTTATTAAGTGATTTAAGTTTTTTCATTGCTCCGTGGATATTTACTTCCACGTTACTCATGTTGGCAGCTGTTCTCGATTCGAATTGTGGAATATTTACTACTTCTTTTGTGAAGGCATTCCGGAAGGCTCTGCTTTGGCAGCACTGTCATGTAAAGTATCTGCATTGCTATCGCGCAGAGAAGGCATTGATTGTTTCTTGCCGCTAACATACTTCACATACGACCAGACACTCTTTGGATCTTCTGCCAGGTTTCGAGACAAAGTTTCGCTGTGGAAACTGTTATAAGCATCTCACATTGAAGTCCGCGAGAAATTTCGAGCTTCTGTAAAAGATCGTCAATCTTGGGGATTTTGCGTCTGTTTAAATTTGGCATGTTTGTGTCGTTGTTTCTGCAACAGTTTTCTGATCCCTTTTGCGTGGCAAGGAGGATCAGCTCCATCGTTTGTTAAGTAATTTGGTATAAATCTCTCAATTGCTGCCGATACTAATTCTTTGAATTCAAGCCACATCTAGTCTACACTTACTTTATTAATTTGGAAGGAGTGGAGAATCTTTCTCAGGAAGGCGTCAAGTGAATTTTTATCATTTTTTTAATAGCCACATTTTTCGTTTATTTTTGAAGGATTTAGGGGTTACAATATTCAGCCCCGGTACTATAACCTTATGTTCACTAATCCCTGTATCCGTTTTGTTGCTCGTTATTAACACAGGATTATGTGTTGCTAAGAGGTAAAGTGTGTTTTCACAACCGTTTACTATTCGCGTAGGCTCAGGAACTGACTGCTCGAAATAATTTTCAGAGAATGCGTTTAGCTCAATTTCGGATGATGTTTTATGCGTACCTCCGGAATTAAACATGTATTTTCGCCAGCATATCGAGGGCAAATTAAAGTAACCACCAACTGTAATCGTATGAGTCGTGTACGTGTTTGAAATCAGACTCAAGTTTTCTTTCAACCTTTCAGCAACTGTATCATCTGAATTAGGAGGTCGGTAAAAGGATCCAATTATTATTTAATTTCGGTTGCCAAGAGTGACCTCTGCCCATACTGACTCACATGAACCATCTACTTCAATTTCGCCACAAGATAAACTACTTCTAACAGCAACAAACATGCCACTGCTAAACGTGTTTAGCCTATACTTTCAGAACACCGTTAGGTTCTTCGCAAAAATTTCGGCCGAGCTTATCTCCGGCTTTAGTTAGCTTTCAGTGCCTATAACGATTTGAGCATCAGTGCTTTCCATTAGCGCTTGGAGCTCTGATACTTTCCCAACACAGCTACCACAATTTACAACTGTTATGCCGATGGTTCCTTTATCTACGTTCTTCCTGTGTCCGGCCTGCATCCTTTGTGACTGAAGCCCTTCTTGTGTTTTCCCGAGACCCTCTAACCTAAAAAACCGCTCAGTAGACGCCACACAGCCCCTGCTACCCATGTAGCCGCCTCCTGCGTATAGTGGACACCTGACTTGTTCAGCGGAGCCCGATACCCAACCACCCTTTGGCGGAAGTCTCGGAACTTGCAGCCTACACCGTCGCAGAACCGTCTGAGACTCTGATTCAAACCTTCTACTCGGCTCTGTACCAGAGGTCCGCAATCGGTCCCGTCGACTACGGTGCAAATGGTCAGCTGTGCTTTCATTTTGCAAGCAAGACTGGCAGCCTTTACCACTTCTGTTAGCCGCTCGAAACCAGAGAGAATCATTTCTGATCCAAAGTGACACGTCATTGGTACCGACGTGAGCAACCACCTGCAGTTGGCTTGTCAGTGTTATCCATATGTTCCATTTTTCATCGATTCTGTGGAGAACTTCCTCATTCCTTAACTTATCAGCCCACTTAGTTTTCAACATTCTTCTGCAGCTCCACATCTGAAATGCTTTTCTGGTTTTGTCACTGTCTATGATTCACTACCATACAATGATGTACTCCAAAACTACATTCTCAGAAATTTCTTCCTCAAATTAATGCCTAATTTGATAACAGTTGACTTACCTTGGCCAGGAATGCCCTCTTTGTCTGTGTTGGTCTACTTTTTATGTCTTCCTTTCTTCGTTCGTCATGAGTTATTTTGCTTCTAAGGTAGAAGAATTAATTTAGGTTTTCCGCTATTCTCATTTCTATTATATCTCATTACATTTGTCTTTTTGCGATTTACTCTAAATCCATATTCTGTACCATCAGACTATTCATTTCATCCAACAGATCTGGCTATTCTTCTTCACATTCACTGAGGATAGCAATGTCATCAGCGAATCCTATCACTGATTTCCTTTCACCTTGAATTTTAATCCCGCCCTTGAACCTTTCTTTCATTTCCGTCATTGCTTCCTCGATGTATAGATTGAAGACTAGGGACACTTCGTTTTTTGTCATCCAGTCTTATTGTTTTCTCTTGGTTCTTGTAAACATTGTCTACTACCCGCCTACCCCTATAGTTTACTTCTATTTTTCCCAGAATCACGTTGTCGAACGCTTCGATTATCAGCGTAATGTGAGAACTGCCTCTCTGGTGCCTTTACCTTCCTCGAAGCCAAATTAATCCTCAATTCTCTTTTCCATTCTTCTGTACATTATTCTTGTCAGTAGCTTGGATGCATGAGCTGTTAAGCTGAGTATGCGGTGGTTTTCGCACTTATGTGCCCTTTGCTTTCTTCCAAATTGGTTGGATGATGTTTTGCCGAAAGTCTGATGGTGCGTCGCCAGTCTCTTAGGTTATTCAAAGCAGCTTGAATAGTCATTTGGTTGCCACTTCCCCCTGTTGTTTTAAACATTCATATGAAATGTAATCTGTCGCTTCTATCTCATTTCATCACAGGTCTTCCACAGCTCTTTTAAATTCCGAGTAATACTGGATCCCGTATGTCATCCCTATCCTCTCCAATTTCTTCTTTCAACTTTCTATCAAATAAGCCGTTTCCTTTATCGAAGCCTTCAGTGTATTCTTTCCACCTAACTGCTCTGTCTCCTGCGTTTAACAGTGGAATTCCCATTATACTCGTAATGTTAGCAGACCTGCTTTTAATTTCAACAAAGGTTGTTTCGACTTTTCTGTACGCTGAATCATGCCTCCCGATGAACATTTCTTTTTCAATTTCTTCACTTCTTTGCTTTAGCCATTTCGCTTTCGCTACCATGCATTTGCTGTTTGCTTCGATCCTGAGGGATTTATTTTGCTGTGTTCCTGTCTTTCCGTGAACATTTTTGTACTTCCTTCTTTCGTCGATTACTTGAAGTATGTTATTCAATCTCTCATCGCAGTTACCTTTCTAATACCTATGTTGGCTTGTACATCTGTGATTGACATTTTTAGAGATGTCCATACCTCTTCAACTCAACTGCCAATGGCGGTATTCCTTACCGCGTTCCTAAGTACTTCAGGACAACAAAGGACTTGAAAGAGCAGTTGAACGGAATGGACAGTGTCTTGAGAGGAGGATATTAGGTGAACATCAACAAAAGCAAAAAGAGGATAACGGAATGTAGTCGAGTTAACTCGGGCGACGCTGAAGGAATTAGATTAGGGAACGAGACACATAAAGTAGTAAAGGAGTATTGCTATTTGGGGAGCAAAATAACTGATGATGATCGAAGTAGAGAGGATATAAAATGAAGACTGGAAATAGCAAGGAAAGCGTTCCTGAAGAAGAGAAATTTGTTAACATCGAGTATAGATTTAAGTGTCAGGAAGTCGTTTCTGAGAGTATTTGTATGGAGTGTAGCCATGTATGGAAGTGAAACATGGACTATAAATAGTTCAGACAATAAGAGAATAGAGGCTTTCTAAATGTGGTGCTACAGAAGAAAGCTGAAGATTAGATGGGTAGATCACATAACTAATGAGGAGGCATTGAATAGAATTGGGGAGAAGAGGAGTTTGTGGCACAACTTGACTAGGAGAAGGGATCGGTTGGTAGAACATGTTCTGAGGCATCAAGGGATCACCAATTTAGTATTGGAGGCAGCGTGGAGGGTAAAAATTGTAGAGGAAGACCAAGATATGAATACACTATGCAGATTCAGAAGGATGTAGGCTGCAGTAAGTACTGGGAGATGAAGAAGCTTCCACAGGATAGAGTAGCATGGATTGCTGCATCAAACCAGTCTCAGGACTGAAGACAACAACAACAAATACTTCAGACTCCCACATAATCTCACACTGATTCTTTCTGGCCATTCTCTTAAATCCCAGTCTACTAAATTGTGATCTGAGTCTGTATCTACACCTGGGAATGTCTTACAGTCCAATATCTGACTTCGTAATCTCTGTTTCACCATAACGATCCAGCTGGAACATTCTCGTATCTCTCAGTCTTTTCCAAACGTACCTACTCCTCATGTGGTTCTTGATCGGAGTATTCGCTATTAAAATCTAATTGGTGTTGTAATCGGAAGTATCATCTACCATGCATTTTACTGTTGTTTACAGAATACGATGTAGATGTAGGAAATCAGAAGGCGTTCCTTGAGGTGGGTGGGGACTGTGTTGTGTGAGTTTTTAATGTCTTGCACCGTGTTCAGTGCGTTTATATCTGTTTCTGGTATTTTATGTAAGTATTGCATATATAAGGCAACGGATGGAACAGGATTTGTGGAGAATTTTTGGATGTAGGGATCCAAGGAATGATGAAAATTGGGGTAGGCAATAATGGGCTACAGAATGAATGAAGATCTATTCAAGATTGCAACAAATTTAGTTTGCCAAGAAGTGATTGAAACTGGAGTGTGCTACAGTGTCTTTGAGGTAGTGAAACGCTTTTCAGTACCTTGCTTTTCCAGGAGGACGGCGCTATAAATCTCCTTCCGGCCATCCAGATTTAGGTTTTCGGTAATTTCCCTAAATGAGTTAAGGCGAGTGTCGGGATGGTTCCTTTGAAAAGGCATGGCCAGTTTCATTCCCTGGTCTTCCCTAATCCGAGCTTCTGCCTGTAGTGACCATGTTGTACGGG
This sequence comes from Schistocerca gregaria, assembly GCF_023897955.1. Classification (NCBI taxonomy): domain Eukaryota; kingdom Metazoa; phylum Arthropoda; class Insecta; order Orthoptera; family Acrididae; genus Schistocerca; species Schistocerca gregaria. Next base: position 492,035,542 of record NC_064923.1, read on the forward strand.
TAGTTAAAAGCCTAATTTTCCCTCTTCCTTCCAATACCTTGACAAATCTGTAGGTAGTTTGGTGTTGAGTTTGAGGACTCTTGCTAGCACTCCCGGTATTTTTTTGCATTCGGGATGTCATGAATATATTTTCCGTGGTTGACACCGGTGGCGTGTAAGAGCGTTCCGATTCCTGGTGCAAGGCGAGGACCGACACAGTAGATGAGATTCTGTAAGAATGAGTCAAGTACATGATCGTAGATGGGGACTGTGGTTGGGATGAACTGGGATAAAGACGTGAGTGGACATAGTTTCATCCTATGTCTCTGTATGTTATTTCTGTTATTTTTATTTATTCATCCAGATATGATCTCACAATGGTATGAGGTTTGTCATCATAATAAAATTGAAATAAATGGCGACAGGAGCGCCATCCAGCCAGCTTCTACTACTAACGTTGCCAAGTCCCGTAACTAACACGCTGACCCCGCGAGGACCCGGAATAAAGGCCGTGAAAAAGAAGACGAATATAATGAAAATAAATGGCTCAGACGTATATACGCAGAGAATATGAACGTTGATAACTATAAGGATAGGACAGGCTGAAGGACACATGCTGGCATTTACCTGAAATGATCTAGGGCACCAAGGAGAGCCAAATCAGGATGTCCGGCAGAGCAAAGCCCGTTCTCCCGAATATGAATCCAGTGTCGTAATAAGTGCACTGCTTGATGAGTTAGATCTCTATACTACATTTTTTTGTCGTTCACAATTTATACCAAATATACTACAAGATAAATATTAATGCTGTAACACAGCACACATTATGGACACCCGCTGGTGACTCCAGAACCAATACATTCCTTGGAGAAATGGTATAGGGAGACAAGTCTTTTGAGGGGTTTGCAAGAATTACAACTGGAGTAGCGTTATTCTCTGGTAGGGTGTGTTATGACAGAGGAAAAAGCTCGCCATCGAGCGTCTAGCATCAACTTTGATTCATCCTGGATGCAACTACGGATGTCTAGCTGGAGAAGGTCTGATCATTGTGGACGAGTAATGGAATGGATTGCTGGAATTGATATAAATTGTGCCACGAGGTGTAATTTTTAGGTTAATTATAGATGTTTGGGAAGATGATTTTATAGCCATTGTGAGGAATCTCTTTGACACGACAGTTGTATTTATTCTATAGTATCACAAGTGTAGCATTATTTTCGTAAAGAGAAATGAATGTCAGAAGCCATTATCGAAAGTCTTGAAATAAACAGAAATCTATGAATTAACATATAATCTCTACTTGTCGTTTACCGTAAGATTTTTAGAATTCAGTGAGTGTCCTTGAAGCGCTGTCACAAACTTCGACACAGCAAGAGAATCGATTGGTTTTATTGGAGAGGCCCAACACTGTCGACATCACCATCCTCGTTTCCCAGGGACAACAGCCATTCGAGGAACAAGCTCACACGTTCGTGAATAAATAAATGTATATGGGATTATGTTTAGAGACCTCTGCTCCATTATGAAATTGAGTCACCTGATACGCCCCATCCCCATTTGTTTCTTCTGCCCACATTCCCAGGCAGGTATCCCACCCTCTGTTTACGACGAGGCTCTGATGTCCTAATTTCCTCGTTAAAGCAGTAGACTGGAGACAAGGTTTTCACACATGTACAAGGTATGTTTGTAGAATCATTGTGTTTTATGAACAATGCGTTCCGGGAGCAACAGTAAATATTTCACTCGATCGTAGTTTGACAAACACTGCGTAAAGGATAAATATAAATGCATTTAGCTGTAGTACAGTGTGTGGCACAAAAGGGCCTATATAGATTTAGCGAAACAGGTCGAGGATTCTGTAGTAAACCATTTACAATTACAACAAAGAAACCTTTGCGTATTACTATTTCACACACTGTCCGTGTTTCGAAAATGATGTCTTGTAGGTGGCCACCATTGTTACGTTGACACTTAGACAGTCTGCGATATAAGTCGTTCACGCCACCTTCAAGCATATTTATAGGAATGTATCTGATTTCTGCACGAAAGGTGTCTTTTGGTTCCGCAACTGTGTATAGAAGTCTAGTATACATCCTGTGTTTCAGGAAACAGCAAAGGAAGCAATCACAGATCAGTGTCATGAGATTTGGCAGGCCACAGAATGTCCCCTTTTCTTGAAATGATGTGGTTACCTAACTCTCTGCGCACTGCTGCCAGTGAAAGTTGAGGACAACGAGACGTGACACTATCCTGCTGAAACCAATACTCATTTGTCTGGAACTGTTACAGTTCATGTGCGAGGAATGAGTCGACCTACCGTTGAGACGTGGCTGTGGTTGCTCGTCCATGCTCATCCTCAAAAAAGAAACGGCCGATTATGCCCACTGAAGAAACAGAACACCACACAGCGACGTTCTGTCTGTGTAAGGGGTGTTGATGGAGTTCTTGAGGATTATTCTCGCACGAGTAACTGCAGTTTTGTTTGTTGACTTAACATCTGAGATGAAAATGTGCGTCGTCACTCGTACATACCAAATTTAAGAAGTCCTAGTTGTCCCTAATTTTAGTCAACAGTTGAAAAGAGAGAATCATTCGCTTTTCATAATCATTTTTGTTTAACTGATCCAAAACTTGAACCTTGTATGGTTGCAACTTTTAATAATTCCGTAAAATTATGTGCATATTACGATTGGACATTCCCACTACTGCCGCAGTTTGTCTCACAGAACTCTTTGAACTATTGGTTACATCATTTTGCAACTCCTCCATTCGTTCCTGTGAGCGATAGCTTCTGGACCGTCCTGGAGATTTCAGTTTAAGTGTACTTCCTGTTGCTTCAGAGTTTTCCACCAGTAATCACTGTACTTTTTGTACCTAATGATATGACTAGCTCTGTTCAAATTACATGTTTATGGCGAATATGATCTACGACGCGTGGAACTAACATATCAAATTTATTAAAAAGTGTCTACACCCATTCATCAAATGCACAAAAACAGTTTAGTCTTCGAAAAACGAAACAGATCTCATCTGTAACGGGGGATCAGAAAGTTTCCTTCGAGGGCTTTGCTGTAGCGTATGTGGAACATAGCGCGACTTCAATACCGGTATATAAACACCGACACATGGACATGGGATTAATGTGCCATTCGCGTCTTTACAACGTACATACTATAAATGCCGAAACGTGAACTATGGCCACGTTTTTTCCAAATGCGTTCAAACAGGAACAAACTGCTGCTATTCTTTTCTCGACTACCGAAGGACAAAGATTGGAACACATATTTCGGGGAATGAAGAATGTGTATGGGGCAGTTGAAAATCACTGTTGTTTCATGGTGCGTCACGTTTCATTACTTGTACAGTGGAAGATATACGTTCAGTAGAAGAAATCTGTTAAGATACTGACTTTAGGACACGTGTTTGTTGGACATGTTTTTCTTGTTTTGGTCCCAAAAACCTCGCAAAACATGAAAGGCGGAAAAGCTTCCAGTAGAACAGGCCCACTGAGGTATCAGAACGGTTTTCGCTTATAACTATCGACTCGGTCGTTTCCGGACAAGGGTCTCCTACCTCAGATTGATACATTTGCCCTTCTCCATATTTCATGAAACTCTGTAACATCATGAGGGAATCACTCTGTATATTTAGTCTGTATATTCATGTAAGTTAATCTTCTTATGAATATACATATATTTCTTTTAGAACTGAGCTTCAAAGTTGGTTAAGCCGTCTTCACCATTTAAAACTAATCCTTATCCGCTTAGACTGTCTCCTGAATTTTGACTGTCGTGCCATGCGCACACTCGGCGTAGCGCAGTCGTAGAAGTTGGAAGTTGGAGTGGGTCGCTGTCGTCGGCAAGCCGCGCTCGCTGCATGCAAACGTGTGGGACGTGCGCGTCCAGACGTAATGCATTCAGGATAATTATTCGCGCCGCATACTCATGGTCTCAAAGTTCCAGTGTGAAGTGGTAACTGCTACATTGTGGTTACAGGATATTACTGACACAGAATGTAGTTAATTTGTTTTGCAAGGACTGTAAGCTCTCCATTGTTTTTGTATGAAACTTAGGCCAAATTAATCTTCCGCTCCAATAAAAATTTACATATTAACAAAAATTTGTATCCAAAAACTGTTTTCAACTGAAACAGGTGTGTTAACCTTTAAGTAAATAGAATCTAATTTGAATTGAACTGTAACTGAATACAACTTCTCTTTATATTAAATATGCAGCTGAAGTAAAACAATTATCTGGCCCTAATCAAAATTTCCGCTTACCTCGCGTATTGACAGCATTGTTGCAGATCTCTTGAAAGCACAACAGCAAACATTAAGGAGCCAGCGGCTAAGCTATATTTCTGTTTTTAATTAAAATTTTCAAACAATATTAAAACCGTTTCTTATCGCATGGTGCAATGTGGTAACGCGTAGTGACAAACCTTCTTTAAACAGTAGGATGGAGAGAATAACTATTTCTATGAAGTGCCATTCCAAGACAACGATTTTAGAATGAAGTATGTACTCAAAAAGACAGAGTAAAACTTCGTGTCATCCTCACACATAACAATGGTCTGAACAATACTAAGCTTAAAAAATTTAACAATAATTTGAAAAGTATACATTGCTAACAGAAAATCTGTATAAAAACCAAACGGCTTAATCAGTTGATATCTCAATAAATGACTCAGGGAGGTGGGGTGGTCTTTCTCTCAGCTCTGGGCAAGTTAACTAGCTGACAGTAATCATTCCGACAAAGTAACCGCGCAGCGTTGCAGTCTTACCTTACACTTCTGCTCTTCAAAAATAATAACATTTTTCAAAATTTATATTTTTTCCGCCTTTCTGTATATACGTCATATTAATCCCGTTGTCCGTTACAATAAATATTTCTCTATCTAACAGATACGATAACAAGTCAACAGAGTACTGCTGAATACGTCAATCACATACAACACTTAACTAAGAAAGTATCAGACTGCGCAGACGCAAAGATGGTGTCACCACAAGACCAAAGATTGTTTAACAGCTCTCTGTCTCTCTGACGTGCACATCGATAACTTACAAAAATCAAAATGAATGCCTCAGTACAGGACTAATAAATCCAGTAATAAATCGTACTATCTGTGGTCCATTATTAACTATTATCCTTTGAACATGTCGTAGTCCGCTTCATAAAATTACCGGAAAAAGAAAGCCCATAATCGGATATTTGGAGGTGAGGTGGGGTAATATGTAAATGCCGTTAATCACACCGTCGGTTTTGTTATAAGTTCTGCAAGAGGCTACTGTTGGGAGGGAAGAAGTAGAGATGGTTCTGAGTCAGGATGCGCTCTCCCGGTTTGGTCTTTGCCTGTTTTCCTCGAAAGGGCGGTGGTGACCTGTTGTCGCCAGTAGGCGCAGTGCAACAAGATTCAGAATTAGATATTTACTTCCATAAGTTACAGTCAGCGCCTTGACTTGCTGTTGATATCGGCTGTCGATGCCTTCCGTAATGTAAGCGAGGTGGCTTCGCTCTGGGATTTTGAAAGTTTTAACCTTTTGCTGGCTTGTGCAAGCTTAGCATACGACAGCTCTAATGAACAGCATGTTAGCACCACTTCAATACGTTTTGCAATTGAGCACAGCGAAACTGATAAACAGATGCTTGGAAGAGAGTGTTAGTCAGCCATTTGTTTTGCTTTAGCAATTGCAATGCATTGGTCAGGGCAGCATCGTGATTAGCTTGGCAACTTTTGTGATCTGTTGTGTTCTCCTCCCAGGTAAAAACAGCGACGAAATTTTCCTGAAGTAGTGTTTTATTTCTTTTTAAAACCATTCACTGACAAGAGCATGTAGGACACAATAAAGATAAGTAATAATTCTGGAGGTGAGTATGCCGGCCGGAGTGGCCGAGCGGTTCTAGGCGCTTCAGTCTGGAATCGCTCGACCGCTACGGTCGCAGGTTCGAATCCTGCCTCGGGCATGGATGTGTGTGATGTCCTTAGGTTAGTTACGTTTAAGTAGTTCTAAGTTCTAGGGGACTGATGACCTCAGCAGTGAAGTCCCATAGTGCTCAGAGCCGTTTCTTTTTTGCAAGTGAGTATTTGCCTACTCTGGGTTCAAATGGCTTTGAGCACTATGGGACTTAACTTCTGAGGTCATCAGTCGCCTAGAACTTAGAACTACTTAAACCTAACTAACCTAAGGACATCACATACATGCATGCCCGAGGCAGGATTCGAACCTGCGACCGTAGCGGTCGCGCAGTTCCAGACTGCAGCGCCTAGAACCGCTCGGCCACTGCAGCCGGCGTCGGGACTAGTTCAAATGGTTCAAATGGCTCTGAGCACTATGGGACTTAACATCTTAGGACATCAGACTCCTAGAACATAGAACTACTTAAACCTAACTAACCTAAGGACATCACACACATCCATGCTCGAGGCAGGATTCGAACCTGCGACCGTAGCAGTCCCGCGGTTCCGGACTGAGCGCCTAGAACCGCGAGACCACAGCGGCCGGCCGGGACTGGTCAAGCGCATGACTCACAGTACGGAAAATGGCTACAGTAAACATTTATTAGAATTCGTTGCTCACTTTACATTAATAATGCAGCATTATGCATGTTTAATACCTCTAATAACGTTTGTAACGGCACCTGTCGCAGTTACTGCGTTTAATCCCACGTACCCGGCCGCGATGTGTTCACGGGATATAGACGTGGTACGGGCATCTGCTGCTTCGGGATAATAGGCGCGCGTTAATGTCATCGGGCGCCAATAAATTTCCAACTAGGACAGCGCGCAGCGATTGTAATCAGCGGAGACAAAGGGCGGCTGCATCGGCGCTCCGGAGGACAGTCTATGAGCGTGCCAATGCCCGAGATCTTGGAACAATGTGGCTGCAGGCCGTGGCGGAGTATGCCTGGCTTGCGCACTTAGTTCCGAGAAGCACAAGTAGCTCCAACCATCAGGCCCTTCAACACCTCCCGTTTCACAGCATTTGTGAAACAGTTGTGAAGTATGTCATAGTTTCCCTTGCCAATTTCCTGTTGTGTTTCCGAATTTCAGACTTCTAGAATCAATGGAAGTAATTATTCGTCGTTTGAATAAAACTTTTGGAAAATTATTGCAATATTTCTTTGGATGAAATCCGGCATATCGTACCTAGAAACGAAGGTTTGAATTCTGAGTACACGTGGTATAAATTATTGTCTGTATTTCTGCCTGTTCGACGTTTTGACACATTTTTCTCTAATAGTAGTTTTCCGACTAGGACGATTTGGTGGTTTTAGTGCCGAGTTGGTTTCGTGTTGCAAAGTGTGTTCCTTCCACATTCATTGTATTATTATTATTATTATTATTATTATTATTCTGGGCCGAACGGAGGGAGGGGGACAAGATGGGCCGCCAAATGGCGAAGGAACAGAGAGGGAACAAAAACTGACCGAAAAAAAACAATAAGAAAGAAAGACGGTTCAAGGAATAGTCGAGAGCCCCACGTGAATTCTCCTGCCTCTCGTGTTCCTTCCTTCTCCCTACTAGAAAAAAATATTTCTCTCGGCTTGGGACTGTAAACGCAAACCGTTGTGACACTGCCATTTCGTCCAAATGGCATAATATAAAAAGCTGTACTGCGGACGGATGCCTGCCGCAGTTATGGTTTGTGGGGGAAGTGTACACTTGTTCTACACAACTGTCAGCAGCTTTACGTTATGAATCTAGGTGTCACGAGAACAGGGTTAGACTAATTACAGCGAGCACAGATGAGTTTAAACGATCATTCTACCGCGACCCATACGTGAATGGCGTGGGGAAGAGGCATACTTACTGGTATAGTGAGACGTACCCTCTGCCGTGCGCTTCACAGTGGATCGCAATATGAATGTAGATGTGGAGGCACCATGCGTTATCTTGAAAAATGTACGGCAGATTTTGGTCCCAAATATGGCGGAGATATTGATAAGTTAACGAAAGAGCTGCTTTCAAGTTCCAAGTGAAAGAGATGATGAAAAGTATTGACTTCCCATTTAGATATTTTCAAGATTTTTTTCGAAGTTTGGTTTAAGAGATGCTTATAAAAACATAGAAATATCTTTGAAAACATTTACTCAAATGCTAGTGGCTGCAGCATCTTGTGAATACTTCCTCAGAAAATTACTAATGATAAAAAACTACATAAGGTGGAGTATGGGTGAAACCAGATTGTTAGATTTAGTTATCTTGTGGCCATAATACGACACTACTACTAAACTTCGCTTGAATGACATAATAAAATAGTTTGCTGCGCTCGAAGCAGGGAAATGCAAAGTAAAATTATAATAAAAACACAAATTCTAGCAAGGGATGTTTCCTCGACTCTTACTTTTAACCATTTACTCTTATTTCTAGTTAATAATTGATACTATATTAATACGTTACGACGAACAAGAAAAACTAGTTCTTTATTACACTGAAGTGCCAAAGAAACTGGTATAGCTATGCTTATTCAAATACAGAGACATCTAAACAGGAAAAATACACGACTGCGGTCGGCAATGCCTGTGTAAGACAAGAGTCTGGCGCAGTTGTTAGATCGGTTATTGCTGCTATAATGGCAGATTATCAAGATTTAAGTGAGTTTGACCGTTGTGTAATGGTCGGTAAACGAGCGGTGGGACAAAGCATCTCCGAGGTAGCGATGAAGTGTGAATTTTCCCATATGACCATTTCACGAGTGCACCGTGATTATCAGGAATCCGGTAAAACATCAGATCTCCGACATCGCTGCAGCCGGAGGAAGATCCTGCAAGAATGGGACCAATGATGACTGAAGAGAATAGTTCAACGTAAAAAAAGTGCAACCCTTCTGCAAGTTGCTGCAGATTTCAGTGCTGGGCCGTCTACAAGTATCAGCGTGCGAGTCGTTCAACGAAACATCATCGATATGTGCTTTCGGAGCCGGAGGCACACTGGTGTACTCTTGATGACGAGCCGGAGGCATACTCGTGTACTCTTGATGACCGCACAACACAAAGCTTAACGCCTCGCCAGACGTGAAGATTTATTGAACATATCTGGCATGTCTTGCAACGTGTTGTTCAGAAGAGATCTCCACGCTCTCGTACTTTCACGGATTAATGGACAGCCCTGTAGGATTCATCGTGTCAGTTCTCCCCAGCACTACTTCAGACATTAGTCGAGTACATGCCACGTCATTTTGCGGCACTTCTGAGTGCTCGCGGGTGACCCTACACGGTATTAGGCAGGTGTACCAGTTTCTTTAGCTCTTTGGTGTATAGGTCTATCTAAAACCAATGACCATTAGCTACCTTAAAAATAAATTAAACGTTTTTTTAGGAAGTTTATACAAATTGTAATTTCTTACCATGACACATTTAATGTGTACAAACAACATTTTTCGTCTATATACTTCATTTAAGTAAGATTTTGCAGTACACCTTAATTATTAAATCTACTTTCAAATTAGAAAATGTTCTAAAACGTACAGAAAAATGTCTGAAAGATTTTTTTAAGAAGAAGGAGGGGGGGGGGGGGGGGGAGCGGTTTTTCCAATTCCGACAGGTGTGCAGGATCACATCGGTATGGATCTGTTGTTACTCAGCTATGAATATTTCTTTCTTTTTACTACAAAGATTCATGATGATTTCTCCACTAGAAAAAGATTCCGTATTAGTCCCCCATTCGTATTTCCAGTAGGGGTCTTGCAAGGGCCGGCCATAGTGGCCGTGCGGTTCTAGGTGCTACAGTCTAGAATCGAGCGACCGCTACGGTTACAGATTCGAATCCTGCCTCGCGCATGGATGTATGTGATGTCCTTAGGTTAGTTAGGTTTAATTAGTTCTAAGTTCTAGGCGACTGATGACCTCAGAAGTTAAGTCGCATAGTGCTCAGAGCCATTTGAACCATTTTGTGCTTGCGAGGGGGACGTGACCATGAGGAAAATACTGAAATCCCAAGGGAAAGGAAACATTATACTGATCAGAGCTTGAAATGTTAGAAGTTTAAGTGTGGTAGGAAAGCTGGAAAATCTGAAAAGGGAAATACAGAGCCTCAGTCTGGACATAGTAGGACTCAGCGAAGTGAAATGGAAAACGGAGTAGGATCTCTGGTCAGAAAATTTAGAGTAATATCTGCAGAAATAGAAAATAGTGTCACGGGGGCAGGATTCGTAATGAGTAGGAAGGCAGCGCAAATTATTGTGATCAGCTTGTAACGTAAATATTTTTTTTCTTGTTAACGTTGTAATTCTAAATTTCTCATACGTGACCGACGTATTATATTTTTTAATACTTTTTATTTTTCTTTGTTGAATAATGATATATTGATTTGTGATTAAATTGTCATTTGAGATTTATTGTTCATACGAATATTTATACACTGAAACGTAATGAGTGCCTGTAAAGTGTTAAAGTGCTGTCGTTTTGAAAGTGCATTGTTACTGTTTTGCGTGCAAGAGAGAATCGGGCACGAGTTAGCAAACTGTACGATTTCTTTGTGACAATAGGGGCGTTGTGATCGCGGTCACCATTAGCCGTCTTGTAACGTGGAGTGGACAGGAGCTGTGATGGGAATACGGAACAGCTCATTGGTCTGAGAAGGGGGCTGATCGGGTGAGTCGCAGATGCAAGTGAACAGAGCTGCGTCAACAGTCAAAGCGGCTGACTGCCGGGACTGAAACTTGAGCACCGCAACGTTCCCGGTAATGTTTCCACTATTGGGATTAAGTAAACGTTGTAAACTCGACCACTGATTTCATATAGAAAAGCTGACGATGATAAATAATGTCAGTTCGTAAAACTTAGAATTTGTCTATTATAACTAGCAGTTTCTCTTTTCTGATGGATCAGTTTAACTTGCAGACCTACTACGAAAAACACACATGATTATTAAAGTCTGTAGTAAAAAAATCGTAAAATTTCTTAAGATATTGAGTGCTACAGTTCACCGCGTAGCCATTTCAACAGAAAGAAAGCAACTGGAACATAACACTGTTACCGCTAATAATTGTTACTGAAATATTTATGTGAAAATTATTATATTTTCTAATTGCTATACAAGGTGCCCAGAAGGAATGGTCTATATCCAGGGGTGTGACAAGAACGTTCGTTTGAAGTAGAAAACTTCTTCTGGTTGTGTGTTCTATTCCGAATGGTTGCAAAGATAGCAGATGTAATGTTCATTCGCTTTTGGCGTAGTAACGCGCACGTATGTGTCTTTCGTACCCAGTCTCTTTGACGTTTTATTCTAACCAAACACACTTCGTTGCTTTCAGCCACCTTGCTCCGGATGTGTTTCTGCCATCAACCTAGCCCGTTGAACGTGCAGCTGTCCATAGCGTGTTGTGAATGAAGTAATGCGAGGGCTGAGAGGGTATCAGAGAGAAGCAGCGGTTGAATATGTTTGTACATGAGCTGGCTAAAATGCCACACATCTACACTAACGAAAAATATGTATATATGGTGTATGTTTACAGACTCTGCTATGGTGGTGATCCTGCTGCTGTCGAAGAACATTGTCTGCGCCTTCTGACATTTGAAAGTCCTGGTCGTAGAGTGTTTACCGGAGTTTTCAACACATTGTGTGAGCAGGTATTCTTTCAAGTTCCGATTTATCTTCTGAACGTGTAGTTCAGCAGCTTGTGCAGCAACGGTAAAACAATGTCGTAGTGGTGCAGCATAGACGTAATATTAGCACATGGCGACTTTCTGCACGTATCAATGTCACACGAATACGCGTGTGGCGAAAATTAGGCTACATGCGTAAAACTTGTATCCATTTTACAAACAGCGCTTCCACAATCTTCACTATAGCACACTAATAATTATCAACGGTCACAAAAAAATACACACGCTAAAATGGAAACCAGTTTCCAAGTTAGTTTTTCGATCTTTGTTTGGCGCGGCTTGATCAGTAACATGGTGGTAAGTACAGTCATTATAGAACAGTGAACGACGGAAAGTTACTTCCATTTTTCGGAAAACCCGTTTGTTGAATAGTTTGAGGACGGGACTGCAGTATCCTTCCAGCATGAGGAAGCCCTCCACATTTTAGCAGACGCATGAGGGAAAATCCAAACCGTACTTCGCTAATCGGTGTATTGGTCATGGTAGTAAAATTAATTGGTCATAGAGCTCACCAGGCTTACGCCATTAGATTTTTGTTTATGGCACTGGCTGCAGTCAGAATAGTGCAAACGAAAAGTGAATACGCGAGATGAACTACTGGGTCACATCATGGACGCTGCTGTCCTCATTAGGGAACGTGCAGAGCCACTCAGACAAGCAAAACACTTCCTCCCAAGAGTGCACAAATGCCCTGAAGTTGACGGTGGGATATTCGAACATCTATTGTGAACTTGACAACAACTGTAATATGACATGTACGATAAAGGTTAGAAGTGAATGTATTAAAACTACTATTTTTCAATCGATACCTTGTAAAACGCATGCTGTAATGTTACTAACTGTTATACATGTGTAGATGTTTAAACCTGACAGTGTGTGGAATAATACAGAAAATAAATATCAATGTACAGTAAATGCGTTATATCTCTAAAACCATCCGTATTAGACCATACGTCTAAATAACCGTTTCTGTCACATCCATCAATATTCAGCAGTCCTCCTGGGACACCTTGAATATGTCTTGGTTTGAATGACGAGTAACTGTGATAACACAAATGCGTGAATGGGTGAGTTCTGTTTTGTTATTGTTGCCGATTTTATTTCTTGGAACTAGTTCTCAAATCGAAGTGATTTTGACAGTGCTCCTCGTAAATAAGGCGTTCTGACCAGCGTTGTGCTTTCTTGCCCCTACATGTGTGATTCTGTTATCCTATTTGTTCTGAAATTATTTTTATGCTAATTTTGATTTAAGATGTGAGTTGATTCCATTACGAAACATTCCCCTAATGTTCTTATATGGGTAAGCCTACCAGCTATTAGTTCGGTAGCCCACCATAAAAACTGAGCATTTTGAGCTGTAGAATTTAGGTTAAAGTATGTTACTCCTCTGAAGCAATACAGTGATGAGCCAAAACATTACAACCATATGCTTAATAGTGTATTGGTCCATTATTGGAACTCAGTATATGAGCGGTTCAGCGTGGCATGGATTAGACAGGTTCTTGGCAGTGAGGATCAATTACCAGTTCCTGATTCATGCGTCGATTTGTTCATTTCATAACCCTTCGACGCATGGATTTGGTGTAAGAGAGTGCGCTGCTGGACCTCAGTGCTTGACATTTCTGTGCAGTCTTAAACCCTGATTGGTAGTGCAATGGTTTACATTCCACGTGTTTAGATTCACACTCGAGGCGACGTAAAGAACGACTGGAAATGAGTGATTCGAAGCGACGAATCACGCTGTATCCTGTGGCATAGCGATGGAGAGGTTTGGAATTGGCAAATGCCTGGAGAAAGTGGTCTGCCATGAATTGTAATACCAACAGCGAAGTACGGAGGAGGTGGTTGTGGTGTATGGGAGTGTTTTTCGTGGTTGAAGTACGGTACCCTTTTTGTACCTAAAAAAAGAACACATTGTACAACATTGTGTAGTGCGTACAGTAGAGTAACAGATTGGAGACGATGATCGTATGATGACGACGACGTACCCTGTCATAAAGCAGCATCCGTGAGGCAATCATTTGTGGAACTCCAGTGGAAGACTCTGCAGGAAAGACGCTCAGTAGCTCGGTACGGGCTTTTGTTAAAGTTTCGAGAACATACCTTCACCGAAGAGTCAAGCAGTGTATTGCTCCCTCCTACGTATATCTCGCGAAGAGACCATGAGGATAAAATCAGAGAGATTAGAGCCCACACAGAAGCATACCGACAATCCTTCTTTCCACGTACAATACGAGACTGGAATAGAAGGGAGAACCGATAGAGGTACTCAGTGTACCCTCCGCCACACACCGTCAGGTGGCTTGCGGAGTATGGATCTAGATGTAGATGTAGATAGACTCGCCTGCTTAAATTCCTGTCGTGAAGCCAATGGAACATATTTGGGATGACTTATAACGTTGAATTCGTTGCGTAATCCACCGTTGAACATCACTGCCTTTTGTGGGTTCGGATTTTGAGAAAGAATGTGCTGACATTCCTTCAGACATTCTACCAGTTCACTGAAAGTGTCTCCAGTAGGACTGAAGTCGTCATTCACTGAGGTGACAACGCTCTTGGGTTAGCGGTATTCACATTTACAGATGACAGTTGTACCGCGTGCACAATCTATAGAACGGCAGTGCGCTGGCGGAGCGGCATTTGTATTCGGGCGATTCATATGAAAATTTTTCGACGCGATTATAGCCGCACGACGGAAACCAACATATTTTGAACACAGCATGGTAGTAGGAGCTAGACGCATGGGACAATGCATTTCGGAAATCGTTAGGGAATTCAATATCTGTGAGGACGGTGCGCCTAAATTTGGCTTTAACGGGCTGTGGCACCACACGACCGATGCGAGTGCCTTTGCTGACAACACGATATCGCCTGCAGCACCTCTCCTAGACTCGTGATCGTATCGTTTGGCCCCTATACGATGGAAAACCGTGGCGTCGTCAGCTGAGTCCCGATCATAGTTGCTAAGAGCTGATGGTAGGGTTCGAGTGTGTCCCACACCCCACTCAGGCTGTAAACAAAGCTGTGTGAAGGCATGTGGTGGCGACATGATAGTGTGGACTACGTTTACATGAAATGGTATGGGTCACCATAGTCCAACTGAACCAATCACTGACTGAAAATGATTATGTTCGGCTACTTGGGGACTATTTGCAGTTATTCATGTTCTCAAACAACGATGGAATTTTTATGGATGACAATGCGCTGTATCACCAGCCCACAATTGTTCGTGACTGGTTTGAAGAACATTATGGACAGTTCGGGTGAATGATTTGCCCACTCATATCGCCCGACATGAATTCCGTCCAACATATATGGGACGTAATCGAGGAGTCGGTTCGTGCACAAAATACTGCAACGGCAACAGTTCCGCAATTATCAGCGGCTATAGAGCGAACATGTCCCAGTATTTCTGCAGAGCGCCTCCAGTGACTTGTTGAGTGCTTCCCACGTTCAGTTGTTGCGACACGCCGGACAAAACATGGTCCGACATGATAGTAGGAAGTATCCTATGACATTTCTCACGTCTGTGTAAAGCCAGAGGTGGACACACGCCATATTATTGTCCGCTAACAAGTGTAGCATACTTTTGATCAGATAATGTAGGTGCTCATCAATCTCGAGTGTGAGTCACGGAGCAGTTTACCGTTCCAATGCCGAGAGATACATCCCGGGAAGAGTCAGTCAACGTATTACTTCCTCACGCAAACCCTTTGCGGAACGATCACGTCAGGAAAAACCACAGCCATTGAAGCTTCTACGTCGGCAACGGTACACTGTAGACCAATGTTAAGGGCATGGCAAAGGTTATTTCCCATTGCACCAGTTATTAGGGCATATTTCTATTTATTCACGTTTGAAGCGAGGGAAGAATGGGAACTGAAATGTTTCTGTGCTCGCTGAAATCAGTCTAATCTTGTGTTTTCGATCTTCACGAGAGGTGATTGTATTATTTTTGGATTTATCACTTGAATGTGGGACTGGAAAATTTGCAAGCAGGCATTCGCTGCATAGTTCGCGACTGTCCTCAAGAGTCTGTCATTTTGTGGGTGTGTCTGAAAGGGGCAAAGACTGGTCTCCGAAAAATATCTTTCTCACGTCGCGACTATCGCTGGTAAAAGGCGTGTTGCAATGACGGCGATTATGTGTGTGTGTGTGTGTGTGTGTGTGTATATAACGGATTAATGGAAATGTGTGCTATACAATTACGTGCACATTTTGGACCACTCATTGTGACCAGAGCACGGGAAGGTTGTAGTATGTGGCACATTCCATTTGTTCGATGAAGTAGGTTCAACGCTGGAGCGTTATAATGGACGAATCTGTTCGTGTCAACAGTTTGCTATCGTCTGTTATGGGGAAGACTGGTAAATAATGAAAAGTGTGATGTCATCCACATGGGTATTGAAACGAATCCGTTAAATTTCGGTTACAGAAAAAAAATCACACAAATCTTATATACTCAACTAAATACTTAGGAATTACAATCACGAATAGCATGAATTGGAACGGTCACATAGATAATGTTGTGAGAAAAGCGAATCAAGTATTGCAGAACACTCAGAAGATGCAATAGATCTGCTGAAGAGACTACGCCAGCCGAAGTGTCCGAGCGGTTCTAGGCGCTACACTCTGGAACCGCGCGACCGCTACGTCGCAGGTTCGAATCCTGCCTCGGGCATGGATGTGTGTGGTGTCCTTAGGTTAGTTAGGTTTAAGTAGTTCTAAGTTCTAGGGGACTGATGACCTCAGCAGTTAAGTCCCATAGTGCTCAGAGCCATTTGAACCAAAGAGACTACCAATACTACGCATGGCCGTCCTGTTCTGGAGTATCGCTAGGCGATGTGGGATAGGATTGGCGGAGAAATCGGAATAGTTGAGAGAGGGGCAACTCATTTTGTACTATTGCCAAATAGGGGAGGGAGTGTCACGGATGTGATACGCCAGATGGAGTGGCAATCCAGAGTCCTTACCACGAAATTTCAATCACCAACTTTGTCCTCCGAATGTGTAAATAATTTGTTGGCTCCCATTTGTCTAGGGTGAAATGATAATCGTAATAAAATAAGAGAATTCAGAGATCACATGGAAATATGTCAGTTTTCGCTTTTCGCTCGAGTCCTCAGAGTGGAACGGTAGAGAAACAATAAGAAGGTGGTTTGATTAGCCTCTGCCATGCACTCAATTGTAACTGCAGAATAATCGTATAGGTGTAGAGTACGTGCCACTAAGTCGGCTTCCTGCGTCCGATGTAACACCACGCCACAAATGTCCCTTGTAATTTTATGTTATGGTTTGCCTGTACAAATGTAACAGCACTGATTATGAATTTCGTGTGAATAATAATTATTAGGACACGTAGAAATTATTGTAAATATTTTGCTTCTTTGTGCTTTATCAATGCATGTACAGTTGGTTATAAGTTACATTCCTGTGGGCATGCTACGGACTTGATGTATTGGAGCTGTTGGGTATGGTGCCATCAAATCAACCGGTTTGAAGAACAATTCCTGGACTGGCCATTCTGTTCTCAAGAGAATTCATTTGTGGGTGCCTGTGGAGTGCAGTCGATGGAACAGTGACTCTCGCGAGCACGTGCGAGGTGCGCACATCAGGTACGTGACGTGCTAGTTGTCACGTTCCTGGACGGTGCTGTGTGGTAGCAGAGGGCATTCTCACCGATCCAAGCCATAACTACAATGCCGTTCGGCAGTGCAGTCGTTCAATTAAAGAGGCGTTATCGCGTTTCCGCTCTCAATGACGCCACTATTAGGCTTTGCACTCTGTAGCTACCACAGTAATATTCTTTTCACTGATTTAATTCCAGAATATAGTTTTGTCTAACTATAGGTGAACCACTTTTGTGACTTGGAATAGGGACACGTTTCCTGATGTCCTGTTTCAAAGACCGATTATCATTATGAATAAAAAACTAAATGAAAATGGCAGTTAAAATTTTCTAAAGTTTTGCTCAATTCGTCTTGAATTTCTTAAAAAGATGTAAAGCATTTTTGGTTTACTAATTAATTAATTGGACACTTTAGATTAAAAAATCAGTAACATTCAAAATTAAAAAGGGATGAAGACACAAATAATTTTATTAAATTTTAATTAATATAAATTTACTTACCTTGTAGTTGTACTGTATGTTTTGTAATTGCTTGGCGGGCAAGGTTTCATCGTTCTTTTGTCTTTTGTTCCTGAATGTGTAGAAAGGATAATTTTGGGTGGTTTAAAACAGATTTGGTTAGCTTAGTTCAGTGCATTTTGTAACGAAAAACGTTCATCTGCAGTAATAACTAGCGCTTTCCTACGCGCGTAGAGATTGCCAGTGCGCTTTTCTTTCAAAAGATGCTCTTTAAATATCTTTTTGCAGAGCTCTGGCATTTTGATATTAGTAAGAGTTGTTTTTGTTAAATCCATACGTGCCACAAATTACTCAGTTCGTAGTGCACGAACCAGTACAAATATCGAGACACTGTAATTCATTATTTGTAGAATGTGAGCGAACTATTATTAAAGGTTCAATTTCTTTAAAACTGTACAGGCCGCGAACACTGACAACGAACTCAATGTTATCGTCAACCGCAAGACTAATGTTAATCATTAACTAACTACAAGTTTAACCGTAGAAGACTGAATGACTACGCAGATTCCGTACTTCGATTTGGCTTGTTTAAGAACCTGCGACGGTAAGTAACTTCCTTCAACTTTTAGGCCACAGTGATTTTGTTAGAAAGAAATATTAAAAACGTAGTATGTTGTCTCTATTTGCAAGTTCGTTATATAATTGCAAGAATAAAGACGACACCCTTCAATCTGGTTTGGGCCTATATGTAGCACAGGTCCACTGTAAAATTCAAAATTAAAGAGGAATAAAGGCTTAAATAATTATTTTTAAGTTTTATTTATTAGAAATTTTCTTACATTGGAGTTTTGTATATTGTGAGACCTGAGTTTCTCCTGGCGTATACAACTCTCAAGTATCTTCCTGGAATTCAGCCAGATAACACTTTCAGCTACCGTCGATATTTCGGAAGGAGAACACCCCGCCATTTTCAAGGGAATCTGTAACGGACAGGCGACGTCCGTTGCAGTTTGCCATGAAAATGGCGGGGTGTTCTCCCGCCGAAATATCGCCGGTAGCTGAAAGTGTTATCTGGCTGAATTCCAGGAAGATATTTGAGAGTTTTGTGTATTGTTTGGCTTGTAGTATTTCAGTGTTGGTATATCTTTTTATATTGAAACCGTAAAAAAGATGATTGTTTACTCTTCGATAGTGCTTCTTGGTAAAATTGCAGATCGTTTCTTTGAATCTTTCTTGCTCTCGTGTATTTGCATTTTCTTTTTAGTAAATTGTCTTTAATATTTATCAAGCATGTATTGTCACTGTGTGTATTTTTAATATGTAAATTAACCTCATTTTATGGGCTGTAATACCGCAGTATTTAAATACTACCAATGCAACATCTTCTATTCACGTCAGATGTACATATATTGCAATAAAAATCGGTGCGTCTGCACTTCTAATACGGACAAGGAAGTGGACAATTGCAGATTGATATACTACATGTTACATATTATTCACTCAAATATTTTAATTCTTACAACTTAATTTAGTTATCACCATTGAATCAGAGGTCTGCAACACTGAACGGCAGTGTTTTCTTGCTATCTCTGGTTATCGTATAAGCTTTTCGATGTGGTGAGATCCTTTTACGAAACTTAAGTAACCAGTTTTCTCCTCCTCATGCGGAAATATTTTGTTGACACCCACCGACGTAGGGAGAAGTAATCATCGTAATAAATAAGAGAAATCAGAGCGCGCACGAAAGATTTAAATTTTCGTTCCTTCCGCGCGCTGTTTGATAGTGGAACGGTAGAGAAATAGTCCGAAGCTGGTTCGGGTGAACCCTGTGTCACGCAGTTAAGTGTGAGTAGCAGCGTAGATGTAGATGAAGCTGACTCAACTTGTAAGGCGTTTGCGGAGAAGATACTGCATTCCGGTTGTTGCTTCTCCCATACATTCGACGTGCACCATAAATAAAAAAAAATACTAAATATAAGTTTCACATAATATTAGTATATTATCCATCCTCAGCAACTGTAGTCGTATATAATGAAATAATAAGCAAACAGATGCATAACATAAATTCAATTTCCTTACCGGTTTCTGGCACTTAGCGCCCTTCGCCAGAAGGTAAAATTTAAATGTCGTGTGACCAGGGCATCCCGCCAGGTAGACCGGTCGCCGGGTGCAAGTCTTTAGAGTTGACGCCACTTCGGCGACTTGAGCGTCTATGGGTTGAAATGATGATGTTTAGGACAACACAACACCCAGTCCCTGATCGGAGATCTGGCCCAGCCGGGAATCGAACCCGGGCCGTTAGGAATGAAATTCTGTCGCACTGACCACTCAGCTACCGGGGGCGGACTTCAGAAGGTTATACCTATCTAATTACTTAGGAACGTCCACAGTAAAGTGCATACGGCAAAATGACATGGTCAGGAAATTCACAGTGTCTGTACAAAACTAGAAGTATATGAGCACGGAATTTTGCTTTGTGCACGTTTTGTGAAGTGTTCGGATTTTGGCCTCAGCCTTTAGGCTGGAGGCTTTAGTGTCTTGCTTAGTGGCTGGCTCATACATTGTTCTTACTGCGATCGGCCAGCCACGGCCGTCTGTTATGTTTTTTTAACTGCTTCTACCATTTTCTCCTGTTTTTCTCTAAGTTTTAATCTTGTCATGGTATCTTCTTTTTGTGCTTCAGTGTGGGTACACACATGGTTTGATGCGTTTTGTTACTTTCAATTTCCATTGCTGGGTTCTATACCTGTTTACTGTATTTTGCTGCCGCTCGTCTCTTATTATTTGCGCACGTGGAAAGAGTTTGCTATCGTGCTCCCAAGACCACACCATCCATACATGCATGCATTTATCCATCCATCCATCCATCATTCCATCCATCCATCCATTCATCCACAGCAATTTGAAAGCTTCAGTGTCTTGTCCATATCTTTCGCACAATCACACGGTCTAGTAATAAACAGGGGTGACTCAGTACAAGTGCCGCAACCTGCAACGGGCACGTGGACGAATGATTCCGAGTAAGCGCCGCCACAGCCTGCCTGCCAGTTATGGCCGCATACCTGTTACATGCTTACCACGATCTGTCACCCCGCATTGTGATCCGGGATACAACGCCATTGGATACGACGCGTGATCTTAAATCCTACACGTTGAAGGCGAGCTGAACAAACAGCTGCATTAGGCAGCTTTTACAGTCAGTGGAAAGCATGGAAATGATTCAGAGATAAGCAGATAGATTTGTCACCAGCTGGTTCAGTCGGTACGAAATCGTTGCGGAGATGTTCCGTGAGCTTAGATGGTTATAACACCAACAGAATTTTTCGTCGCTGTTTGATAGAACACAACAACTATAAAGGGCGAAATGTCTTGGCAGATTAAATCTGTCTCGATAGAGACTCGAATTCTGGATGTTTGCCTTTCGCTGGCAGGTGCTCTACTACCTGAGCTAAAAATGGCTCTGAGCACTATGGGACTTAACATCTATGGTCATCGGTCCCCTAGAACTAAGAACTGCTTGAACCTAACTAGCCTAAGGACATCACACAACACCCAGCCATCACCACTTGAACTACCCAAATTCGTTTCTCACAGCTTCACTTCTGCGAATACTTCAGCTCCTACCTTCCATATTTCACAGTAGTTCTCCTGCGAAACTTACGGGACTAGCAATACTGAAATAAAGGATATTGTGTAAGCATGGATTAACCAAAGCCTATTTGATGTTCCCAGAATGAGTTTTCACTCTGCGAGGAGTATGTGCTTATATGAAACTTCCTGGCAGATTAAAACTGTGTGCCAGATCGAGACTCGAATACGGGAACTTAGCTTATCGCAAGCAACTGCTGTACCAACTGAGCTACCCAGAACGACTCACGACCCATCCTAACATCATTACTTCCACCAGTATATGAGTGTACGGGTCATGACTCGTGCCTGGTTAGCTTAGTTGGTAGAGCTCTTACCGGTGAAAGGCAAATGTCCCAAGTTCGAGTCTCGGTCCAGCACACAGTTTTATCTGCCAGGAAGTTTCATATCAGTGCACTATCCGCTGGAGAGAGAGAAATTCATTCTGGCACTATAAACCGTGTTATAGTATTATAGGTCGAAACGAAAGGGGCGAGCAGAGAACCATAAAACAAGCAGTTATTTCTAACAGTCACGGGTCTGGTAACCAGAGGTTTTTCGCGATACTATCACGTTTCCTACCACGCCGAATTACGCTACTGACCATTAAAATTGCTACACGAAGAAGAAATAAACGGGTATTCATTGGACAAATATATTATACTAGAACTGACAGGTGATTACCTTTTCACGCAATTTGGGTGCATAGATCCTGATAAGTCAGTACCCCGAACCATCAACTCTGGCCGTAATAACGGCCTTGATACGCCTGGGCATTGAGACAAACAAATCTTGGATGGCGTGTACAGGTACAGCTGCACATGCAGCTTCAACATGATACCACAGTTAATCAAGAGTAGTGACTGGCGTATTGTGACGTCCAGTTGCTCGGCCACCATTGACCAGACGTTTTCAGTTGGTGAGAGATCTGGAGAACGTGCTGGCCAGGGCAGCAGTCGAACATTTTCTGTATCCAGAAACGCCCGTAAAGGACTTACTACATGCGGTCATGCATTATCCTGCTGAGATGTAGGGTTTCGCACGGATCGAATGGAGGGTAGAGTCAAGGGTCGTAACACATCTGAAATGTAACGTCCACTGTTCAAAGTGCCGTCAGTGCGAACAAGGGGTGACAGAGACGCGTAACCAATGGCACCCCATACCATCACGCCGATGATACGCCAGTATGGCGATGACGAATACACGCTTCCAATGTGCGTTCACCGCGATGTCGCCAAACACGGATGCGACCATCATTATGCTGTAAACAGAACCTGGATTCATCCGAAAAAATGACGTTTTGCCATTCGTGCACCCAGGTTCGTCGTTGAGTACACCATCGCAGGCGCTCCTGTCTGTGATGCAGCGTCAAGGGTAGCCGCAGCCACGGTATCCGAGCTGATAGTCCATGGTGCTGCAAACGTCGTCGAACTGTTCGTGCAGATGGTTGTTGTCTTGAAAACGTCCCCATCTGTTGACTCAGGGATCGAGACGTAGCTGCACGATCCGTTACAGCCATGTGGATAAGATGCTTGCCATCTCTACTGCTAGCGACACGAGGCCGTTGGGACCCAGCACGGCGTTCCGTATTACCCTCCTGAACCCACCGATTCCATATCCTGCTAACAGTCACTGGATCTCGACCAACACGAGTAGCAATGTCGCGATACGATAAACCGCAATCGCGATAGGCTTACAATCCGACCTTTATCAAAGTCGGAAACGTGATGGTGCGCATTTCTCTTCCTTATACGAGGCATCACAACAACGTTTCACTAGGCAACGCCGGTCAACTGCTGTTTGTGTATGAGAAGTCGGTTGGAAACTTTCCTCGTGTCAGCACGTTGTAGGTGTCGCCACCGACGCCATCCTTGTGTGAATGCTCTGAAAAGGTAATCATTTGCATATCGCAGCATCTTCTTCCTGTCGGTTAAATTTCGCGTCTGTAGCACGTCATTATCGTGGTGTAGCAATTTTAATGGCCAGTAGTATAGTATCCGTATGTACGCCATTTCCTGCAACATAAACTAGCAGACTATTTGGATGATGTTCCTTATGGTAAAAGGATGCGTATGTCGTACATGAATGGTGATGCACTGGCACACTTTCTTATCGGTGTTCGGAAATACGTAGCACGAATCTTCGGCAAGTGTATTGGTCGAGAAACGCCAATACCATGGCCTCCTGGATCCCTCGACTTCAACCAACCAGTTATATTTTTTTTGTATGGGGTTATTTAAAATGATTGACGATCTAGTTCTTTATTATTTGAGAACAATGAGGATTTCATGTATTTATTATTTGACACTATTGATTTTATTACCTAGTATGGTATTGTAAACGTTTCTATGAACCTGATGATGGCATGTGGACCGTAAATGGTTGTTCAATAAAGATATTTCGTCACAGCTCGTGGCGGTAATTTATGATGTTCTTCAAATCTTTAGAAGTTGTTGGGCACCAACTTCTCATATTTGCTGCAACCCATTTGTTAGTCAATAAATTTTGGGAACCCATTATGTGTGGTTCTCAGTGCGTACGGAACACTGCTGGTATTTTTGATCGTGCACTGCTACAGGCATCGATGAGGAGACATACTGGAGCCTTCCTTCACATGTACGCTGGCCATGTGGAAACTCTTTGTACTGTGTGTGGCCTTACGTGTTTATCTCCAATTTGTGATGTTACGTGTATGTAGGCGAGCTACATTGGTACGAGGTAACGTGAATCTGTTTGCGAAGCTGTGCTGTCGCAGGGCCGATAGCGCGACGCGGCCGGGCGGAACGCCAAGGCCGCTCCAGGGAGCCACGTGCGTTAGCAAAGGAGCGGACCAGACATTTGAAAAGGGGACAAAAAAGACACTTCTGCCAAGAACACATAAATAATTGTTTAAACAATATTTGAAGACAATCTGTTATCATTCATCGTGAGCACACTTGCACAAGAATGTTGACTTATTTATTTACGAAGTAGTTATTACTTGTATTTATTGTAAGCGATCTGAGTGTAACTGAATGTTCGTGACATTTCTTTATTTAAATATTATTGTAATAGTTCAGTCCAGGAAGCGGTCAGCTTGAATCAAATCATGGTTGTACAGCTTAAGGATGATGTATATTTGGTGGGGATGGCCTTCAGCCAATGGAGAAGCAGGCAGTAGCAAAACATTATGGGAGTCCAGTGGAGACTGGGAGTTTCCGAATGATGAACGAAAAGGAGCGATTGTGGACACTTTTATGTGGGTTCTGGAAGAAGGCAGAGTAACGGGCGCGATTCCGTCGTCTAACTGATTGATTGTGGGCTGCTGCCATACCTTAACTTTTGAAGGGACTTCATATTTCGAGAGGTCTGAACGTGCTCCAGAGTAGGACTCTCAACTTTTTCCGCTTGTAACACAGAACTGCCCACAGAAAGAGTATAAGTTACTGTTCTTCATATCATGTGTGTCAATTTGAGAGTTGTCATGTTGAACTCTGAACTATTTTGAGCTGGTGAATCTATCCTGTATTGTGATCACGGAATGAATGTATTTTTCCCGAGTTTTTGATGACTATTTAGTTTGGGGATTTTGTACCATTTTCGTATCGCTATCAACGTATCTTCACTGCATTTGATAACGGTATTTTCTGCCTGCATTTTTGCTTAATATCGTAGGACCAATTTCTGTTTATTTGAGCTGTTCTTTCTTTAATAAACATTATACTACATAATTCTATGTTATGTACGTCAGCTACAGAAGTATGAATAGAACCTTAGTAATTAAATTAATCATTTAACTTTTATTTTGTATTTGTGTATATTTCATTAATTCGCAGTTCTAGTCAGTGCGTAGACTGTTTAACTGCAGGGTCATAGCTACAGGTTGTTATTTGTAGCGGGCTAACCGCGGGGCATGAAGTCAGACCTGCGCGGCTCAACTTTATGACTACATTGAGCTATAATTTTTAACCACGGCCGTACATAACCCAGGTACTTAAGGTATGAGCAATATGAGGCAAAGTCGCATCCGGTTTGCTCGTATGGGATGCTATTAGCCAGAGCAACTCCACCATGCAGTAACCATTAGGTAATGTCGAAAATCGGGATCTACGGGGTTTCTGTTATAAAGTGTTCATATTTTCAGTCGTAATATGTGGTATCGGGGAAATCATTGGTTTCCGGACCTATGTTTATTAGGAGTATTTGCTTATTTCATCGTACTCTGCTTGTTCCCTATTTATCTATAATAGTTCAAATGGCTCTGAGCACTATGGGACTTAACATCTGTGATCATCAGTCCCCTAGAATTTAGAACTACTTAAACCTAACTAACCTAAGGACATCACACACATCCATGCCCGAGGCAGGATTCGAACCTGCGACCGTAGCAGTCCCGCGGTTCCGGACTGAGCGCCAGAACCGCTAGACCACCGCGGCCGGCATCTACAATAGTAAAATAGCCAGTGTTGAATAGGAAATACATTTGTGATGTTCTGCAAAATATATTATTTATTTCGTCACGAGTCGGCTTTCGGCCACTGCGGTCACCATCTGTGGTTATTTGACGACGGTGTCGGTAACCGAAAGCCGACTGGAGACCCAATAAATAATATATTTTACCGAACATCAGGAAAGTGTTTCTTCCGCTGTTAGGGACGTGTAGTAAATAAACATTTGCAAGAGACTGCAGAGCAATTCAACTGTCCCCAAACCTTCACATCGCGTAAGAATCATACTGTCTAGTAACAGGGATCAAAGTATGTCTACATCTATACTCTGCAAGTCATATTACGGCGTTT
The DNA here is from genome assembly GCF_023897955.1 of Schistocerca gregaria. NCBI lineage: Eukaryota > Metazoa > Arthropoda > Insecta > Orthoptera > Acrididae > Schistocerca > Schistocerca gregaria. The sequence continues at coordinate 492,061,620 of NC_064923.1, forward strand.
GGCAGATGATACTCCTGGGTACCACTGTCTGATTCCGCCCCCTCTCCCGTGTTCCATTCGTGCATGGTGCGTGGGACGATTGTCGGTAAATCCGCGCCATAAACTCTGGAGTGGTTTGCGCAGTATGGATGTAGGTATAGATCAAGACGGAGGTCGCAGCTCAATTCCATATACCATATTTATTCCGTACAGTACCGACTGAGCGTGGTAAGGAAGTAGCAGACCATTTCAGAAGATCGACTGTTACCTCTTTTACCATGGCCGGGATTACGTCTTCTTTCAAACGTGTGTGCGATATGGTTGGGAGGTAACTTCTACGTATCGGTCCTCTAGCAATGTTTCAGTGCTTAATAACCGTATGTAGCGAGTTGCCCCAGGAACACATCCAGGTCCACTGGGGCCCTCACACGCTCAATATTTAATGTACAATACTTAGTATTGGGAAATTATATTGACCATCTGTGGTCGATGTTGACAGTTGGTGCCATATATGGAAAAAGACTTCAAAACTTTAAAAATCCTGGCGCATTTTCAGTATATTACGCAATATATTTTACCGTGTGAGGGTGGTCTTGTGCAATACAGATACCAAGACCCAGAGAAATTAATTTCGCTCCTAACGATTTTCCACAAAGAATTGGAAAATTCTGATGGCAGAAAATTATAAAGGGGCCTGGCAGATGTACGTATATGAAAACGCCATGCGGCACGTTGAAGAAGCGAAGTTTCTTATTGAGCAGGACACGCCAAACACCACGTTCACTACAGCGTGAAAGAAAACTGAGGACCTTGGTGTCATGACGGTAAGCAGGAATGTTCGTTTTATTCAGAACTGGCAACTAAGACCAGGTCAGCTGTCCAGGCAGCAGGCATGTGTATTTTCCATACAATAGTTGTCACAGCACAGACAAGATTAATGTCGCTTCTTCGTAAAACAAACGAAGGACAAAAACTCAACTTACTGGAAGTTCTGGAAATCAAGCGACATCTTAGTTGAATATTAAATGACCAAATACATCTCAATACCTCCCCTCTTCTAAACTTCACTTCGTCCTCACTGTTTTCCAATACTTCCACCACTGTACGCTCCTTCCTCTCCCTGCATTTTCCTGTATTCATTTATTTTATCATGACTGCCTGTGTACTTCATATCTGTTGTTACAACTCTCATGTCTATCTTTTACTGTGTTAATGTATCACTTTCCATATGTAATACCTCTTCAAGCTATGCCTTTGTATTCTTTTCAACTACTAGTTTTGTTTCATTGGGACTCTAAATTTACATCGTTATACAAGCACTGTTTTTCGAGATTAACGTTCATGTTTTCCCTGATTTACTTCCTTTATACACTCCTGGAAATGGAAAAAAGAGCACATTGATACCGGTGTGTCAGATCTACCATACTTGCTCCGGACACTTCGAGAGGGCTGTACAAGCAATGATCACACGCACAGCACAGCGGACACACCAGGAACGGCGGTGTAGGCCGTCGAATGGCGCTAGCTGCGCAGCATTTGTGCACCGCCGGCGTCAGTGTCAGCCAGTTTGCCGTGGCATACGGAGCTCCATCGCAGTCTTTAACACTGGTAGCATGCCGCGACAGCGTGGACGTGAACCGTATGTGCAGTTGACAGACTTTGAGCGAGGGCGTTTGTTGGGCATGCGGGAGGCCGTGTGGACGTACCGCCGAATTTCTCAACACGTGGGGCGTGAGGTCTCCACAGTACATCGATGTTGTCGCCAGTGGTCGGCGGAAGGTGCACGTGCCCGTCGACCTGGGACCGGACGGCAGCGACGCACGGATGCACGCCAAGACCGTAGGATCCTACGCAGTGCCGTAGGGGACCGCACCGCCACTTCCCAGCAAATTAGGGACACTGTTGCTCCTGGGGTATCGGCGAGGACCATTCGCAACCGTCTCCATGATCCTGGGCTACGGTCCCGCACACCGTTAGACCGTCTTCCGCTCACGCCCCAACATCGTGCAGCCCGCCTCCAGTGGTGTCGCGACAGGCGTGAATGGAGGGACGAATGGAGACGTGTCGTCTTCAGCTATGAGAGTCGCTTCTGCCTTGGTGCCAATGATGGTGGTATGCGTGTTTGGCGCCGTGCAGGTGAGCGCCACAATCAGGACTGCATACGACCGAGGCACACAGGGCCAACACCCGGCATCATGGTGTGGGGAGCGATCTCCTACACTGGCCGTACACCTCTGGTGATCGTCGAGGGGACACTGAATAGTGCACGGTACATCCAAACCGTCATCGAACCCATCGTTCTACCATTCCTAGACCGGCAAGGGAACTTGCTGTTCCAACAGGACAATGCACGTCCGCATGTATCCCGTGCCACCCAACGTGCTCTAGAAGGTGTAAGTCAACTACCCTGGCCAGCAAGATCTCCGGATCTGTCCCCCATTGAGCATGTTTGGGACTGGATGAAGCGTCGTCTCACGCGGTCTGCACGTCCAGCACGAACGCTGGTCCAACTGAGGCGCCAGATGGAAATGGCATGGCAAGCCGTTCCACAGGACTACATCCAGCATCTCTACGATCGTCTCCATGGGAGAATAGCAGCCTGCATTGCTGCGAAAGGTGGATAAACACTGTACTAGCGCCGACATTGAGCATGCTCTGTTGCCTGTGTCTATGTGCCTGTGGTTCTGTCAGTGTGATCATGTGATGTATCTGACCCCAGGAATGTGTCAATAAAGTTTCCCATTCCTGGGACAATGAATTCACGGTGTTCTTATTTCAATTTCCAGGAGTGTATTTCTTACAGGTCAACTTTTAGCTTTTTAACTGCATTACCACGCCACTGTCAAAGATGACATTTGCTCTGTGTTCGTGCCTCACTCTAGGTGAGCAACATTTTTGTAACCATGTTTGCTAATATCATAACTTGTTTGAGGTCGATAGTCGGTTACAGTCTGTGGATGGCCTTGTAAGCCGAAAACAGATTAAATGAATAAAATAATGCTGTAGATGCAGAGCGTACATAATATCGTGTTTTCCATTTACAATACCTGTTTCATTTCGTTTGCAACAGCAGCTAAGTCAGGGAAATTGATAGAAAGCAGTACATGTACACGAAAAAATTATACGGTTAACTTATTTAATTTGTAATTCGTTGTTGTAGTGCTTTATGAAACAGAGCTGCCATGAAAGAGCCACTGGTCCATTGAAATATATACAGAAAGTTCCTCGGACTCGTCTCAGCCTTTATGGGTAATTACGGCTTTTATTTTGGAAGGAAGCAACTCACTCGCAATACAGATCGCCATCGTCGAGCTCCGACATGTTCGCTATGAAAGCAAGAGTTCTAATTCACGTGTACCAGTTGTTGGTTTCCTGCCATACTGAAATCCCAGAGAACGTGTACAGCTGTGTAACTGTTATCAGCGTAACTACCTAGTATGTCATATAAAATTCAATTTAGTCGGTTACTCCTACTTCTTATGCAGTTTTATCAGTTGCTAATACGTTCACTGAAACAATAGTTTTTTTTGTTCAGTTTCTCTTTCTTGGTAACGAAGCTACCAATGAAATGTTCCTCATTTTTTATGCCTTATAAATATTAAAATAGTGATATTTATTATATCTGTCATCAAATGTCACAGTTACTCTGTTTTCTGGATAAATATTGATACGCTCGGTGATGCTAAAAGAAGGGTTGATGATTATGACAGTGACGATGATATCAATGATGCTGATGGCGATGGTGACGAAAAGGCCGACTGCAGACTACTAGTATTACTGCTTCTGTTGAAACAGTCGAGCTGCAAACGTTTTTACACGTTGTTTTATTCTCCTGTAGACCTGTTTGCCAATGACCACCTTGTTTCTAAAGTAAAAGAATGGGAAATGTGATGTCGCTTTTGTATAACTTAGTCTGAATTTCGTTTACTGACAAAACATAGTTTTATGCCAGAAAAGCAATTTCATTTTCATTTAGAAACCGACATATTCGTAATTATACTAGTTATTAGTCATATTGTACCTATTATATGTGATGTTGGTGCTACCATTATATCATGCGATTTAATGAGTTTTTGGTACCTGGAAACAGTCGACAGATGATGTGTTACTTCTCCAAAAACAAGAGTTCATTGCTCATTATACAGACAACTAGGGTAGTCTGTGTTAATTGATTCTGTAAAATACTTTTCTACGTGTGTCCTAGGATTCAAGGTGAAATGAGCATATTTAGTATGTTTCACAGCTGCAGTAACGTTGCGCAAGAGCGCAATGTACAATTTGTGCCACATAGCGACTATCACCTTCGGGTTAAGCGTAACGCTTTAGTGCCGTAATTGAGTTGTAGTTCTCGATGTTTCCGACATCTCTCTAAGCTCGCAACTTTGTTAGACATAATTCATAATGCCATAAACCGCTTTGGAGAGCTTAATCCTGCCGAAGCCAAGCTGATTAATACGCCTTGGAGTAATCTCTAAGTTCAAACTCCAATAACGGCAGTAGGTTAGTGTCTGACATAAAGCACGTTAATGAGCCTCAACAGAAACCTGCTGAGAGTAAACGGCCAATACTTCAGCGAAACACTCCTTGGACTCTACTTGTTAATATCTTACGATTTTATTTCCCGCTATGCTTTAGGGACGTTCAGGTGTAATATGTATTGTATTGTATATGTATTGTATGTAATTACAGCTGAGTGAAACAGTATAAAATACGTATTTTCATTTAATCACGTATTAACTGTTGTATGTTTGACACTGTTTTGCGTCGTGAGGATTACGTTCCATTGTGAGCGAATCAATTCTATTCTGCAATGCTGATCAGAAATTTATCACTTTGTATCGTAAGATCTCTTATTGCTATCTCTCCTCTGCTGTGCACTCCGTTACAATTAGGTGCCATTCGATCCGTAGATTACCTAGCTCTCGACGTCAGGTGATTATTTGAGTTACCACTATTTGGCTAGCATGACAGCTAAATTGACGGCACGAAGCTCCTCATTACGTGTTTGCCCGTCGACGTATTGGGTGAAACTGTCAGATCTCCCGTGCAGTAAATAAATGTTATGTAGCTCACAGAATGTTGCAATTCATTCAGTTACTACCATTTCGATAGTTTTAGGGTGAATTTCACGTCTTATTTGATACAAAAAAACTCTTTTTGGCATCCGTTCCATTAGTTCTCCACAAAGCAAAATCTGATCTGCTCGACAGGAATCGGATCTTGGTTCTTCGCGTTCGCCTGTAGCGACGTTAACGACTAGACCGTGGATACAAGTAAGTGTGTAAAATACTGTTTATATGGTTCATTCCTACGACATTGATATCGCTGTTGATGTTGTTGTGGTCTTAAGTCTGAAGACAGTTTAATGCAGCTCTCCACGCTAGTCTATCCTTTACAAACGTCTTCATCTCTAAGCAGGTACTGCACCCTACATCCATTTGAACCTCGTAGCTGCAGTCAAGCCTTACTGTTTCCCCAAGAATATTTATCACCCTACCCTCCGTTGATGCCTCAGAATCTGTCCTATCCACCCATCATTTCCTTTAACCAAGTTGTGCCTCATATTTTTCTGTCAAATTCAGTTTATTATCCCTTCATTAGTTATGTAATCGACCCATGTAATTATCGGCATCTATGTGTATCATTACATACAAGCAGCTTTTACTCTCTTCTAGCTTAGATTAGATTCAGTCTTCGTTCTATAGTCCCAAAAATGAGATGATTTCATGAGTGTGGAACAAGTCAGAAAGTATAACATGAAAAACATAAAACATTTGGATATATTACTCACTACCCTGATCATTTGTCAGGAGATTGTCAAAATAGGTGAATACATTACAGTATACTGGAACTGCTAATATTTACAGAGCTAATACACTGTCAGAATGAAATACTGTTAAGCAGATATAATGAATTTATCACACACAAAATATCTAATCACAATTGTTGTGACCAAGTGCTCTCAAACTGAATTCTAACAGATATTTTTACTTAAGATGGTCTAACAGTCACTGTTAAGATATTTCTCTACAGAGTAGAAGGAGTTGCCTATCAAAAAGTCTCTCAAACTCTGTTTAAACTGTGATTTATCTGAAATCAGATTTTTAATGATTGCTGACAATTTATTGAAAATATGTGTTACTGAATATTGGACCCCTTTTTGGGCCAAGGTAAGTGATTTTAGGTCTTTATGTAGCTTGTTCTTATTCGTAGTTTTGATACAATGTATTGAGCTGTTGCTTCGAAGTAGAGATATATTACTTGCAACAAATTTCTTTGAGGAATAAATGTAGTGAGAAGCAGTGATTAGAATACAAACTTCCTAAAATAAATTTCTGCATGATGCTCTGCAATTTACACTGCAAATGAGTCTTCTTAGACGCTTTCGTACGCTGAAACCTTTTGTTCAGTTTGACGAATTACCCCAGAATATGACCCCGTATGACATGATAGAATGAAAGTAAGTAAAATATGCATGGTTTTTTTATATTTTTTCTCCTACACCCGATATCATTTTCCGGTGGTATGCCTTTCCCAGCTGAATTTTTTTACCGAGATGTAATTCCAGAAATTTAACACCGTCAACCTCCTCGATCTGCATGTCTTCGTGTGTTATACACATACTGGAAGGAAATCTCTGACATGTTCTGAAATGCATGTAGTGGAGTTTTTCAAAGTTTCGTGACAGTGAATTACTTTTAAACCATTTATTAATGTTAGTGAAAATTTGATTAGCAGGAATTTCTAGATCTTTGCTTGACTTACTGCTTATTGCAATATTTGTTTCGTCTGCAAATAAAACAAACTTAGCATTTGGCAATGTAACAGACGAGAGATCATTAATGTACAAAAGAAAAATCAACGGACCCAAGATTGAACATTCAGGAATACCATATGTAAATAATTACCAATCAGACGAAGACTGACTGCTTACTGCACAGGTATTTTGCAACGAGACCCTTCGTTTTCTGTTAGTTAGGTAAGACTATAACCATTTCGCAGCACTGACGATGACACCACAAAAAATGGCTCTGAGCACTATGGGACTTAACATCTTAGGTCATCAGTCCCCTAGAACTTAGAACTACTTAAACCTAACTAACCTAAGGACATCACACACGTCAATGCCCGAGGCAGGATTCGAACCTGCGACCGTAGCAGCCCCGCGGTTCCGGACTGCAGCGCCTAGAACCGCAAGACCACCGTGGCCGGCATGACACCACAATATTTTAATTTTACTTGAGAGAATGCTGTGTTTCATACTGTCAAAGAATTTTGACAGGTTACAGAAGATGCCAGTTGCCTGTAACTTGTTATCTAATTAATTGCATACATTCTCACTGTACATGTAAATAGGTTTCTCTATACTGGAACCCAAACTGTGACTTGGACAATATCTTATTTGCAGCCAAATGTGGAAGAAGACGCTTAAATACAACCTTTCCATATATTTTTGAGAAAGCCGGCAAAAGTGAAATAGGTCAACAGTTTGACAGTATCTTTTCATTCTTCTTCTTGTAAAGAGGCTTAACTTCAGCATATTTTAGACAGTCTGGAAATGTGCTGCTGATAAGAGATTGATTACACAAATAACTTAAGATAGAATTCAACTCTCATGAGCACTCTGATTAATTTCGTTGATATGTTATCATAACCACTAGAATACTTTGATTTTATAATGGATGCTACTTCTTTGGTTGACGAGAGAGTCATTTTCATTTTATTGGTAAAGACTGGTCTCAGAAACTCCACTGCACAGTTTATCGAACCTTATAATCCAAGCTGTCAGTAACAGAAACAAAGTACTTGTTTAAGAGGTTTGCAGCACTACATGCCCTTAATACCAACGTCTCGTAAATTTTTGTAACTATCAGTTCCTCATCCTCTTTGGCCCTCCTGTCTCTGTCTTCACTATATCCCATATATTTTTTATTTTGTTATTTTTCTCATAACAAAGCTCCTTCGATTTATGGGTTACTTGTTTCAATATTTTTCAATATTCTTTGTAATGCATTACAATGCTTTTGTCAGAGCTGTTCCTAGATATTAGATGTAGTCTCCTTTTTGTCCCGCATCATTTCTTTATTCCTTGTTTAATTCTTGGTTTATTTTTAGACTTCGGTTTGATTTGAGTTACCTTTAGGGGAAACCAAGTTTCAAAAGAGCTTCAAATGATTCAAATGGGTCTGAGCACTATGGGACTTAACATCTGAGGTTATCAGTCCCCTAGAACTTAGAACTACTTAAAACTAACTAACCTAAGGACATAACACACATCGATGCCTGAGGCAGGATTTGAACCTGCGACCGTAGCGGTCGCGCGGTTCCAGACTGAAGCGCCTAGAACCGCTCGGCCACAACGGCCAGCTTCAAAAGAGGAAGTAACTTTATTAAACAATACATTGTACTTTCCATTGAGTCAGAAGTGTTGTAAACATCTACCCAGCTCATGTGTTTGAGTAATCTCCTAAAATTCTCAGTTTTTGTGTGATTTCTTAACCTCCTGCACTCAGATTTAATAGATTTTTTATACTGACAAGTTTCAAGATTTAACACAACTTATCGCATGTCAAGACCACGTAGCCTATATACCATTGGTTTCGTAATATTTTTTTCCTAGATTTGTCTACGAAGATATTATCAATAGCAGTCTCAGTGCGTTTATATACCCTAACTGCTAAGTTCACAGTAGGAATCAAATTGGATGACAGTGTTACTGACTGCAATAATTGTTCACTGACAGAGCTTTTCAATAAATCCACATTGAAATCACCACTAACCACAATATCCTTGTTTTTTACTGTGAGATGGGACAATAGTGGTTCCAGATTTTCTATGAAGAGGTTAAAAGTTTCCAGAAGGTGTTGTGTATAAACTTACCATTATCAGGGACTTATTATGAAGTACTACTTTTCTCGCACAAGGTTCTCAGTGCTGCTGTGATCAAAATTTATCAATATAAGTATCCTTGGAATTGAAACAGTTTCTGACAAATGTGGCAACTCCTCCTTTCTCTATATTTTCACAACGAAAGTAAGAAGCTAACTTGAATCCTGTAACATTTAACATATCTATATCAGTGGTCACATGATATTCAGGAAGCAGATTATATCAAATGGTTTTCATTCTTCAACACAAATAAGTAACTCATTAAGTTTACCGCTCAGTCCTCGGATATTCTGATGCAATAAGAATATTTTTTGTACTGGGTGAATTACAAGTGGATGAACCTAATTTTTCTGTCACTTTTTGAATATTTCCAATTTCAGTTACGGGCTGTTTGCATGAATTGTGTACATTAGAATTTGCTTCCTGGCTGCCTATTTTATCAATATGCTTGTCATTTTCAGCCTGTCTGTGAACATTTTTTGTTGCTGCCCTCCCTACCCTAAAATGGTACCTACCCTTAAGTTATCTGCTATTGGCTCAGACACTTCTTCCTTCCCTTTCCTGTTGAGGTGAAGGCCATGCCTAGTATAGTCACACCTGCTGATAGTCAACAGAAACCATACCGATAATTGACCCCATACCTGATCCAAGCTTTTTATCGTCCACATTTCACTTCCATACAATGTCTACACTCCAGACAAATAGCTTCAAAGAAGACTTCTTAACACTAAAAAACTTATACTCAAAGTTAGAAAGTTTGTCTTATTCTGAAAATCCTCTCTTGTTATCACTATTCTGCATTATATATTCTCTTTACATCTGCCATCATCAGTTACCTTGTCCAGTCACATTTATGTGACCCCTATTAAAAGCCTGAATATGTTCCTGAAGGATAGATACAAACTTATGTTGCCTTTCAGAATGAGGAGGTCGTCTAGAGGGGATATCACGAAAACATTCCATAGTCCATAAAGCTCCCTCATCTGGCCTGGATCCTTCTGTGATTGTTGAAGGGTGTTTGCTTTCAGACATTTCACATCGTACACGCCAACGGCTCTGTGTCTGACAGAGCATAAAACATGGTTCATCTGAAAAAGCCATCTGTCGCCACTCAGTGGACACACGTTTGCGGCACTGGCGTGCAGATTCCAGTCTTTGTTGCCAATAAACAGCAGTCAACATGTGCGCATGAACCAGGCGTCTCGTGCACAGGGCCATATGTAGCAATTTTTGCTTAAGTCATTGAGGAGACTCTGTTGTTAGTCCCTTAGTTCATCTAGGCGCTCAGTTGCTCAACATTTGTACGTCTATTCGACCATACACGTCTCCCCAACTGTCTTCACCCCTATCATCTAAGGTCTGTGGTGCCTCGGTGACAGTTTTTGATGGCGCCATTTTATCATGCATAATTTACTTTAATCACGGCGGCACGTGAATAGTTCACAAACGTTTCGGAAATGGTTCCACCCTTGGCCCGAAAGCCAATGACCGTGTCATCCTGGACATCAGACAAATCTCTCCATTTCCACATTACGACAATGGCTGCCCTGTTTTCCGCATCTCCGACAGGATTTATATACCCTGCACTGCCAGTACTGCCACCTACCATCTGTGAGTGGTTATTGAAAGTTGCCATTGAACATAGGCGGCGGTCACATTAATGTGACTGAAATGTCAATTTTTCTGCCTAAATAGATAATGCATTTACTACTTCTAATATCTCATTTCTTAAACTAATTTTCACAGATCAATTGATTTAACTCGAATGCACTTCTTTACTGTGTATTAATCTTGTTTATATTAATATCATAACTTCTTTGAATATACAGGTATTCAGGTAAGGGGCGGAATATTTTGACAAGCCAGCTTCCATCTTCAGGCATGCCTGATCAGAAGATTCCAGGTTCGTATCCTGGTAGGGTCGCCATATGAAATGTCCCCTTAGAAAACTTAACTGCATAGTAATTGATTAAGTTTTCTAAGGGGACGTTTCATACTGATGATTGATTGTTTTCCACTGGTCGCCATCTTTATAACAACACCGGCCTGCCCCTCCTCCTCGCAGCCCCCCCCCACCACAATCCCTCCCTCCCCTGATGGCGGCATCTAACTGGCCATCTCCAGGCAGACCTGGCAGGGTGTTGGGGGTAGCAAGTCGCCGGTAAACGATCCGGTGTTCTCAGTCCTGATTCCACCTGCGCCAGACACGGGTCTCAGTCGGCGCAGTGACAAGAAGTCCTCCTCCTTCTTTTCAGTTGCCCGACGGTACTGCATTTCCACACAGACTGCTGTTGTGTTTCCGATATGCTCAATGCTACATCCAAGATGTCGGACTGTTGCAACAAATTGGGTCCGTTAAAATGTAAGTCCATGGCAGAAGCATTGCTTTGCTACAGCGAACTTTGTGAGCTGTTCGTTGTCTGTGTGGCTTTTATACTCACTGCATCTCTGCTGTGTGTCTGAATATTCTGACCTAATAAATTTTCTCGCAGTGGCACAGGATGCAATATACTCCCCGTTTCCGGATTCCTAGGCCATCTTTGACTGACCCTAACAAGGCTTCCGGTGAGGTTTGTAGGCAGTATACACATTGACGTTATGTTACCAGAGTATTCTTCCGATTTTTGCCGACGGGTTTCCGACGTTTTGGAACAGGTTTCTCTTCATCCTCACCAAGCTGTGACCTTGGTCTTATGGCAAGCCGTATCTGGTGGTTGCAACAACCGCACGAGGCACGGTCTGTGGGGCTGCAATTCGGCGGTTGGACTGTCTTGTCCTGAAATTTTGGATGCTATGTGCGCTAGTGTGCGTAGGACACTTTCTTATAGCGAGGCGGCGGTACATGTGTTGCAATAGTTTCCAGTAGACGCTGTATCTTAGTGCGCTGTCTGCCTTCACTTGACGAGCACATCAGAAATGGAAGTTGATTATTTTCTTTGATCTCTATCGTGAATTTGATGTTTTGGTACAGTGAGTTCAGGGTGTTGCAAGAAGACTTGAGATGACGTCCTTGTCAAACAATGGTATGATTCGGTCCTCTCGGTGTATCAGGGTGACAAGGGAGGTCAGAAGGTCCTCTTTCCTGTTCCAAGACTTATTAACTTCATTTTTTGTGCACTTCGTCCCTGTAGGAGGAGCAACTTCTGTCTCCCTTTTCTTTCTACTGAGATGTTAGTCACCTAATTTTAAGTCAGACAGGATGACACTCGGCTACTTGCAGACAAGCCGCTAGATACGAACGTCATGCAGCCAAACCACCGCAAGGAGAACACCAGAAAACTTTCATCAAATGTACAGAGAAAATTATTAACGACACAACTTTTTCTGTGTTAGGAAAGAGTCTAAATTTCGCACTCACACCGAACGACCCTGCCAACAGCGTAGTTTTTATGCGAGCATACTATGAACTTTTCATCTACATATCGAAATGAGCGCAAGGGTTTGTAGACTGCCGAGTCCAGGGCTTCTTTTCAAATGCCTCCTTAAATATATTAGCAACCACTGGCGATAGCGTGCAGCTCGTCGCCAATCCATCCGTTCGTAGTAATTTCCGTCTATTAGAAAGTAGATTGACAGAAGAACGAATTCAGTTTCGTTAGCGCTGGTACAAACATTTCTCCTGTCACGCCTAGGGAGTCTCTTGGATGTACCCTTGTGAGGAGAGACACTATGTCGAGGCTCACCATGAGGTCTTCTTAAGGGCAGTCGGAAGTTATGGGGCTGTTGGATGAAATGCACTGAATTACGTATGTGGTGCTGGCATTTAGCCACAAAGGAGCCTAGCATCAGTGTATAACTTTTTGCTAACTGATGTTCGTGCGCAGATGTTACTAACAAGTGGGCGGAGTGGTTCTCCTTGGTTACGGACTCTAGTTGGTCCGTAATGTGTAGCTGGCGCTACTGGTTGCAGAGGAAGTCTTACTGTGTGTGTTGGAGAAGCTCTATGACCACTCGGTTATTAGGCTCGTCTTGTATTCTCCTGTAGACGTTTTCTTCTAATCAGTTGTACATTCCTCGGTCTATACTTGGTGTCAACAGACCGTGACATTTCCTTTGTCCGTTGGGAGGAAGGCTGTCTCGTAATCTTCTCGGAGAGACTTAAGGGCTATCCTCCCTTTCTTGGAGATGTTTGGCTTCGCTGTAATAATATCCCGAGTAAGTGTACTGCTTGTTTCACGTCATATTTAATCCACAGCGTCCCACGTAAGTGGAAGAGAAAATTCTTCCACCGTACTGATAAATTACGCTGTTGGCAGGGTCTTTCGGCGTCAGTGCGATATTTAGACTCTTTCATAATACAGAAAAAGTAGAATCGTCAATAATTTTCTCTGTACATTTGACGAAAGTTTTTACTGTTCTCCTTGCGGTGGTTTTGCTGAATGACGTTCGTATCTATTGGCTTGTCTGCAAGTAGCCGAGTGTCATCCTGTTTGACATAAAACCAGGTGACTAACATTCTACGGGGAGGAAGTGCACAGCAAAATGAAGAAGTTAACAGGCCTTGGAACAGGAAAGAACACCTTCAGACCTCCCCTGCCGCGCTGACACGCCGAGAGGACCGAATCACCATGTTTGACAAGGTCGTTCCTCAGATGAGGACCGCAACCGCCAACCACATCACCAGAAAGGCCAGCCTACCCCTAGTAAGGGAGAGGATGCGCACACTCGACCCCGACTCAAGGGAACCTCAAGAGAACTCTTCAAGGTACACTTGCTCTTGGCGTCTTCACTCTCTCTTGACTCGTGCGAGTGGATGGATGGTCTCAAGTCAACAAGCATGACAAGCCGCTAAACCACCGCAAGAAATATCTTAGAGAACTGTAAGCAGTCATATGTTGACGATGTTTCCTTAACTGTACTAACAAAGGGGCTAAATTTCGCACTGACACAGACGACATTATCAAAAACGGAATTTATCAGCTCTTTAACATCCTTGCGACGCTGCAGAGGAAATATGGCGTGAAATATACCACACAATTACTAGAGCTACTCCACCGGAGCCAAACATTTCCAAGAAAGAGATGCTAGTGCTTATGTAAATGGAAAATTGTGTTAAGATCTTATGGGACCAAACTGCTGAGGTCATCTGTCCTTAAGCTTACGCACGACTTAATTTAACTGAAACTATCTTACGCTAAGGACAACACACACACATCCATGCCCGGGGAAGACTCGAACCTCCGACGAGCGCTTATGTGCCTGCAAGAAGGTTATCATCAGGAGTCGAAGAAAATGCTACAATGCTGCTACCATATGAATTACTGTACAGGTATACAAGCAAAACACATACGATCTCATCAACTGCGACATGGTTGCGTATACAAACAGTGATCCAATACTGTTAAATGTTTTTTATTCCAGTCTTTGACCACAATATGAATTCCGTCCGTAATTCAATCCGTAATGACCATCTTCAGATCTTTTTTACACCAATGAATTCATATTGTGATCAAAGACTGGAATAAAAAACATGTGACGTACGGTCTATTGATGACGTCTGCGGGAGAGTAGAAGACGATACTATCAATTAAGTGATGAAGAAGACCATCATGCTTCTCTAAAACACATTCCAAGATAAGATGGTGAAGAGACTGAACCGCCTACACTTTTCGGACTACCTAAAGTCCACAGGGGAACAACGCCACTCCACCTAACTGTTAGCTACATTGGCGAACTAACATCGGGTAGAAAAAATGAAACCTGGCAGTGATGTCAGCCACTTTAATGACATATTCCAGCACCACATACGCAATTCAACGCATTTCATCCAGCAGCTCCAGACATTCCCACTGAGCCGAGAACATTTCATGACGAGCTTCGACGTGGTGTCTCTCTTTACGAGGGTACCTACAACACACTCCCTAAGCCTCACAGGAGAAACATTTGGAGCGGTGCTAACGACGTCAATCTACTTTCTATTAGAGAGAAGTTACTACGAGCAGACAGTGTGGTGATGAGCTGCCCACTGACACCAGTGATGTTCAATATGTTTATGGAAGCCCTTTAATCGGCGGTCTATTGCCATTGATTTCGATGTTTAGATGATATATTCATAATCTGGACGTATGGACGACGTCATACACATGACTTCTTGCAGTATCTGAAAAAGCTATGTGAAAACATCAAATTCACAATGGAACTGGAAGAAAATGTCAACCTCCGTTTTTAGATGTTCCTGTGAAGCGAAAACACACTAGGATACAGCATCTACCGTAAACCAACGCAAACAGATTTGTACTTGCATGCCTCCTGTTCTCAAAATACTCAAATGGCTCTAAGCACTATGGGACTTAACATCTGAAGTCATCAGTCCCTTAGACATATAGACATAGAACTACGTAAACGTAACTAATCTAAGGACATCACACACATCCATGCCCGAGGCGGGATTCGAACCTGCGACCATAGCATCAGCGCGATTCCGTACTGAAACGCCTAGAACCGCTCGGCCACAGCGGCTGGCCCTGCAGCAGTCAGGCCTCTTCACAAGGACAAGGTGTCTAAGCACACCAGTGCAAAGAGCATGCAAAATCTCTTGGCACGACAGTCTAGTAGCCGAACTGCAATCGTGTTTCGTACGAACCGTTACAGCAATACCCAGATACGACTTGCCATAATACCGAGGCCACAGCCTGGTTACGTCGATCACTCCATACGTCGGGAACACGTTGGTGAAAATCGGAAGAATGCGCTGGAAAATTTACGTCAAGTGCATGTCCCAGCCACCACCCAAGACGAAAGTCTTTTTTGGGTCAATCAAGGATGGCCTAGGCCTCCGAATCCGGGTTTATACCGTATCCCCTAGTGGCAAAATGTAAGTAGGCCTGACTATCCGAAAGGTACAGGAGAGACGCCCGGAATATAAACGCCAAGAAGCTAACGAACAGCTGCCTAAGTCTGCTGTAGCAGAGCGCTGCATCCCCGCAGATGTATAGTGAATTATGACTGCACGAAAGTGTTGCATCAGTCCAACACCTGTAATATTGTTCTAATAGAGGCTGCAGAGACCAGGCTACACGACGAATTGTAAATAATGACAGTGGTTACCAACCAAGCAAGTCCTGAGACATACCGTTGAGCGTGGTCAAAACAGAGCCTGCGCGGAAAAACGCACCCGTAACGGCAACTGAAGACTATGAAGTCGAGTTGTCTGCAATCCGGCAGAGACCCGCGTCTGGCGCTGGGGACTGCGGGACTTTGGACACCGAATCGTACCCTTTTGACGTGCTTGCCCCACCACTGCGCCAGCGCGGCGGCCAGAGACCGCGGGCTAGTGGTCGACCAGAGGAAGACTGTCATTAGGAACACCTGAAGAGGGGAAGAAGTCGGCTTGCTCAAACATCACGCCTTCTGGTCGACGCCACCAGGCTCAAGTACTCAAAATCTCCCTCTTTCAAGTCATTATAAATTTCGTCCAACGGATATTCCAAGTCCTTTGCCGTTTCTGACATAACTGCGAACTATTGCAAGATAAATATGTTATTCACTCCTCTCTTCCGGAAATTGGAAAATGCATGATACACATTGTACTGTCTTACAATATATCCATTCACTACCGATTCCGATCATGGACCATCTTCACTATTGTGACAGCTTCACATGGCAGATACGCTATTTAACCAGGAAAGTACACTCCATTGCTGACTCGAAAACGTAACAAAATTGATAGTGAATGCCGTATTGAAAAAGAGAACTGAGACTTATTGCTGTATTACGGCGTTACTACCAATTTTCTTAAGTTTTCGAGTCAGCAATGGAGTGTACTTTCCTGGTTAAATAGCGTGTCTGTTACGTGGAATTGTGACGATGGATATTTTTCCACTATGAAGATGGTTCATGATCGAAACTGGTAGTGAATGAACATAAGGTAAGACGCCACAGTGTGTGATGCATTTCTCCAAGTACATCGATGCTGTTGTCAGTCGTCTGAGGGGAAAAAAAGATTGCTCTTCCGGAAAGCATTAATGCAAATTGATGACAAGAACTTACGGTTAGTCAAGAGAAGGACGTAGAGAGGACGGAAAACTTTACACACAAAACTCTCCTTCTCGAGTACACATTATAGATCACTCATAAGAGAACTACAACATAAAAAGCTGATTGTCCTGCTGTGGTATCTTTTGGTTTCAATGCCTTAGTTACGCCCTTGTTACGCGTTATATTTGAACTGTTGCTTGGCTGATAGGTCGATACAACCACAGCAGCTAGACTGCAAGAGACGAGTACACAGACATTTCGTTCTTGACGCGTAGTGACACTTAGGTCCAGTGACGTTAGGAAAAGGTACTACTGCGTGTGAGTCAAAGAAACGTTATGAACGGTACGGTGAGCTATCTAATTAGGTTAGAGACGAATTTTACTTGCGAAGAGTGTGTAATCACCCATTTCTGTTTTAGTGCAAGGGAGCCTTCCACGACCGGTGTTTACTTGAACTAAAATCTCCGGGCTGTGTGGCGTGTTCGATGAATAAGGTATTCATTAACATTCTTTTCTATAAGCAGGAGATATCTTCAGAGATGAAACTAGTAGTTATTTCTTTTAGTAATATTTTGCGTGTTGGGCAGTTGCCAGTTTTATCATTGAAATTTTATCCCGCAGATGTATAACAGAACGTTAGCAAATTGTTTTACACATCGGCCACGGCGTCTCAACTAGCACGTTTTTACTGAAGTTTCGTATTTTTCTTGTAATATCATATTTGGTTTACTGCCAGAAATCGAGGAACACCTGTGTTTGTATGCACTGTCTTTTGGCAATTTTTCAGATTGCTTTGTTGTGCAGCGTCTGGCACGTAAACATATTTCGAAACAGTTCCGAAATCTGTAATATCTGTCGGTCAGCCAGACACTGCTATATAAGCATAGATCTTTTTCGGTGTAATAACATAATCACCAGTCACGTTAAATTTACCCTTAGTGACAGTACATAATACACTATGTATTACTACGAAAAGAAACAAGATCCGCCAAATGTTCTGGGTTTAACCTAATTTCTATCTACGAGAAAAATTTGTGGTAAGGTATTATGAGACCAAACTGCTTAGGTCATCGGTCCCTAAGCTTACACAATCTAACTTAAAGTAACTTACGCTGAGGAAAACAAACACACACACACACACACACACACACACACACACACCCATGCCCGAGGGAGGACTAGAACCTCCGACGGGGCTATCGACGGAAATCGAACGTACATTTCTCCATTTATTTTGCAACTTCATCGTTGTTATTTATCCTCTTCTACTAATTGTGTTTTTGGTTCGCTGCTCCTAGAATTTTACATAGGTAACCGGCAGCTGAGTACATCTCACGGCGATGTCCGGGGGTTCTTGTAGAAGCTACAGACAGACGGTTTGAACCTCTCGTTGGACAGAGATAGTTACTGAACTGATTCAGCTGTACCGTGAGCAATAGAAGGACTGATGCTGTACGAGATACGTGCTCGTTTACGATCAGTTAGGGGCTCTCAATGTGACAATCGCCCAGATTTCACCGGAAGAAGCTTAAGATACTCCAATACATCACCATGTTGTAACAGACGAGTGTAAACTGTCGTGCAGGCGTGAATAAGGTTTATTAAGGTGTAGAGCCCCCCCCCCCCCCCCCCCCATGAACCATGGACCTTGCCGTTGGTGGGGAGGCTTGCGCGCCTCAGCGATACAGATAGCCGTACCGTAGGTGAAACCACAACGGAGGGGTATCTGTTGAGAGGCCAGACAAACGTGTGGTTCCTGAAGAGGGGCAGCAGCCTTTTCAGTAGTTGCAGGGGCAACAGTCTGGATGATTGACTGATCTGGCCTTGTAAAACTAACCAAAACAACCTTGCTGTGCTGGTACTGCGAACGGCTGAAAGCAAGGGGAAACTACAGCCGTAACTTTTCCCGAGGTCATGCAGCTTTACTGTATGGTTAAATGATGATGTGTCCTCTTGAGTAAAATATTCCGGAGGTAAAATAGTCCCCCATTCGGATCTCCGGGTGGGGACTACTTAAGAGGACGTCGTTATCAGGAGAAAGAAAACTGGCGTTCTACGGATCGGAGCGTGGAATGTCAGATCCCTTAATCGGGCAGGTAAGTTAGAAAATTTAAAAAGGGAAATGGATAGGTTAAAGTTAGATATAGTGGGAATTAGTGAAGTTCGGTGGCAGGAGGAACAAGACTTCTGGTCAGGTGAATACAGGGTGTGCTGGTAAGCTACTACAAACAGCATAGTAAACGCATTATTGTGGCCAAGATAGACACGAAGCCCATGCCTACTACAGTAGTACAAGTTTATATGCCAACTAGCTCTGCAGACGAGGAAGAAATTGATGAAATGTATGACGAGATAAAAGAAATTATTCAGGTAGTGAAGGGAGACGAAAATTTAATAGTCATGGATGACTGGAATTCGAGTGTGGGAAAAGGGAGAGAAGGAAACGTAGTAGGTGAATGTGGATTCGGGGTAAGAAATGAAAGATGAAGCCCTCTGGTAGAATTTTGCACAGAGCATAACGTAATCATAGCTAACACTTGGTTCAAGAATCATACAAGAAGGTTGTATACATGGAAGAATCCTGGAGATACTAAAAGGTATCGGATAGATGATATAATGATAAGACAGAGATTTAGGAACCAGGTTTTAAATTGTAAGACATTTCCAGGAGCAGATGTGGACTCTGACCACAATCTGTTGATTATGAACTGTAAATTAAAACTGAAGAAACTGCAAAAAGGTGGAAAATTAAGAAGATGGGACCTGGATAAACTGAAAGAACCAGAGGTTGAACAGCGTTTCAGCGAGAGCATAAGGGAACAATTGACAGGAACGGGGGAAAGAAATACAGTAGAAGAAGAATGGGTAGCTTTGAGGGATGAAGTAGTGAAGGCAGTAGAGGATCAAGTAGGTATAAAGACGAGGGCTCTTATAAATCCTTGGGTAACAGAAGAAATATGAAAGGAGAAAACATAAAAACACCGTAAATGAAGCAGGCAAAAAGGAATACAAACGTCTCAAAAATGAGATCGACAGGCAGTGCAAAATGCCTAAGCAGGAATGGCTAGAGGACATAGGTAAGGATGTAGAGGCATATCTCACTAGGAGTAAGATAGACACTGCCTACAGGAAAAGACCTTCGGAGAAAGGAGAACGACTTGTATGAATATCAAGAGCTCAGATGGAAACACAGTCCTAAGCAAAGAAGGGAAAGCAGAAAGGTGGAAGGAGTATATAGAGGGTCTATACAAGGGCGATATACTTGAGGACAATATTATGGAAATCGAAGAGGATGTAGATGAAGATGAAATGGGAGATACGATACTGCGTGAAGAATTTGACAGAGCGCTGAAAGACCTGAGTCGAAACAAGGCCCTCGGAGTAGACAACATTCCGTTGGAACTACTGATGGCTTTCGGAGAGCCAGTCCTGACAAAACTCTACCATCTGGTGAGCAAGATGTATGAGACAGGCGAAATACCCTCAGACTTCAAGAAGAATATAATAATTCCAATCACAAAGAAAGCAGGCGTAGACAGATGTGAAAATTACAGACCTATCATTTTAATAAGTCACAGCTGCAAAATACTAACACGAATTCGTTACAGACGAATGGAAAAACTGGTAGAAGCCGACCTCGGGGAAGATCAGTTTGGATTCCGTAGAAATGTTGGAACACGTGAGGCAATACTGACCCTACGACTTATACTAGAAAATAGATTAATGAAAGGCAAACTTACATTTCTAGCATTTGTAGACTTAGAGAAAGCTTTTGACAATGTTGACTGGAATCCTCTCTTTCAAATTCTAAAGGTGGCAGGGGTAAAATACAGGGAGCGAAAGGCTATTTACAATTTGTACAGAAATCAGATGGCAGTTATAAGAGTCGAGGGGCATGAAAGGGAAGCAGTGGTTGGGAAGGGAGTGAGACAGGGTTGTAGCCTCTCCCCAATGTTATTCAATCTGTATACTGATCAAGCAGTAAAGGAAACAAAAGAAAAATTCGGAGTAGGTATTAAAATCCATGGAGAAGAAATAAAAACTTTCAGGTTCGCCGATGACATTGTAATTCTGTCAGAGACAGCAAAGGACTTGGAAGAGCAGTTGAACGGAATGGACAGTGTCTTGAAAGGAGGATATAAGATGAACATCAACAAAAGCAAAACGAGGATAATGGAATGTGGTCAAATTAAGTCGGGTGATGCTAAGGGAATTAGATTAGGAAATGAGACACTTAAAGTAGTAAAGGAGTTTTGCTATTTTGGGATCAAAATAACTGATGATGGTCGAAGTAGAGAGGATATAAAATGTAGACTGGCAACGGCAAGGAAAGAGTTTCTGAAGAAGAGACATTTGTTATCATCGAATATAGATTTAAGCGTCAGGAAGTCGTTTCTGAAAGTATTTGTGTGTAGTGTAGCCATGTATCGAAGTAAAACATGGGCGGTAAATAGTTTGAATAAGAAGAGAATAGAAGCTTTCGAAATGTGGTGCTACAGAAGAATGCTGAAGATTAGATGGGTAGATCACATAACTAATGAGGAGTTATTGAATAGAATTGGGGAGAAGAGGAGTTTGTGGGACAACTTGACAAGAAGAAGGGATCGGTTGGTAGGACATGTTCTGAGGCATCAAGGGATCACCAATTTAGTATTGGAGGGCAGCGTGGAGGGTAAAAATCATAGAGGCCAGATGAATACACTAAGCACATTCAGAAGGATGTAGGTTGCAGTCAGTACTGGGAGATGAAGAAGCTTGCGCAGGATAGAGTAGTATGGAGAGCTGCATCAAACCACTCTTAGGACTGAAAACCACAACAACAACAACAACAACAACAAGGTGTAGAGCAGCGACAGCCTACCTGCCGGATTAGAATTAATTCTACATCGTGCTGGCACAAAGTCGAAGACTTCTGACGTTCGTCTCCTTGATCTTTCATTGCATTGCATCTCTCTGGCGTGGCCTAGTATTTGCTATGTAGCAGCTAAATGTACGAGGGACTCCCGTGCTGTCTGCAAAATATTATGGATGGCATGGTGTCTCATATTTTGCTCCATTAATATCATGTCTTACACTTAAAATAACGTTCCTACGCGTGCGGACAAGTCTAGCCTGCGCTGAGAGCCTAGCAGCAGCAGTGCTGTTACAGGAGGCTGTTGAAGATCAGGTGGCTTGATGGAGTAGGGAATGAAAACGTACTGCAACGAATAAGACGAAAAATGCCCCTAAACAATATAAGGAGCTAGAATAGTACGGCACACAATACGTGAGTCGTTGCTGAAAAATGTAAATGTAGCGTTGATGAAGTAAAATGTAGCAGTTATGCTGAAATGGATAGTTGGCAGGCGACACGAATGAGAATCAGCAAATAACCAATCTTAGCACTTATGACCGATGCAAGAACAATCAGCAGACCTAATGCTTGATAACACACGGCGCTTGACGACCATGAAACTACCCTTTGAGTGAAAATAGACGATACTCCCTTGAAGGACGCGTACGTACGGTTTTGTGTGCCATATCACAAAGAAAAGAAAGGACGTGAGATTTCCGAGAGCACAGCCACTGCTTAGTAGATTTGTAAGTACACCAGACAAAAGAATTTTCACTTCCGCAGACGTCACACCAATACCTGTAGCCTTGATAAGTGTTTCATTTCGGCGAGGAAGACAGTTTACAAGTTTCCTCAGGTGCGTCAAATCCAGTTGACACTCATTGATGATCACATACCGTTGAGCTACAACTTCTGGAGATTTTGATTGCTACGTTACACTCAAATAGCGCAACAGTTTATGGGCTCAAGACGAAAAAGCCTGTGTTCGCGAAACAACACTGTTTTAGAAAGCACCGCTCGTGCGAAACTTAACTTGACCTTTCCTGGTATAATATCGTGCGAACCACGAATGAAGGGCTACAGGCAGGTTCCATATTCCTAGATTTACGAAAAGCATTTGACATGGTGCCTCACTGCAGATTATTAACGAAGGTACGAGCATACAGATTAGATTCCCAGATATGTGAGTGGCTCGAAGTACTCCTTAACCCAGTACGTTCTCCTCGACGGTGAGTGTTCATCGGAAGCAAAAGTATCTTCAGGAGTGTTCCTGGGAAGTGTGACAGGACTGCTGTTTTCTGCATGGTATTCCAGAAATGTACGGACAAAGTTCGAGAGGTTGTAGAGAGTGTATTGAGGAACAAACCGAGGATAGGGACCCACGTCCGGAAACGTCATCCATCGACGCTACAGAGCGTCGAAGTTATAGACGTCGACACCTGCCACTAGTCCACTCCTCCGGCAGCAAACGTGATTTTGTACGCTAACAGACCCTAAGCGGAACCTCTCACAATGTTGTTTGTTGTTCAGTGTTCGCGACGTATTGCCACGATCGCCAGTGGAGAAGATGGAGCTAGCTGCTGTTTAGACAGTCCTTGTCTCCTCTGCAGTGCACTGTTGCCTTGGTGGATAACGGTTTAGGAGACAGGATTCCATTTGGTGTTCATATTTTTCCTGTATAACGAAAAACACAGGAGATTTTAGAGGGCTCATGGAGAGAAATAAACTGCAGATAGAGACCTTTGTCTGAAACCGTCATTCACAAGGCAGTAGTGCATCGCATTCATCGGAAACGAGGTCTTTTTCCACAGCATCTAGCTCCAAATTCTGGACTGGCGATCGCAGGAATCAGTGACGATAACTTTGTAACAAACACCATTGCGAGGCGTTCCGCCTGTGACCCTAGTCCTACCAACTGGGTAGCCTAGTGGTAGGCGCCAGCACCTATAACTGAGACGTTCTGTAGCGTCCTTGGATGCTATTTCTAGTTACGGGTTCCTGACCTCGATTTGTTTCTCAAGACATCCTCTACAACCTCTCGAAGCTTATTACCACATTTCTGATACACACTGTTTATACATAAATGATCTGTCAGACAGGGTGAGCAGCAATCTGCAGCTGTTTGCTGATGATGCTTTGGTGTACGGGAAGATGTCGTCATTAGATGACTGTTCGAGGACAGAGGATGACCTAAACAAAATTTCTAATTGATGTGATGAATGGCAGCTAGCTCTAAATCGAATACAAATTAATGCTGATGAGTGGGGAAAACAAACCCATGTTGTTCGAAAACGACATTAGTAGTGTGTTGCTTAAATATCTAGGTGTACCGCTGCTAGGGGATTTACAGTGGAACGAACATAGAAGGATTGTAGTAGGGAAGGCTTCGGTTCATTGAGAGGATTTGGGAAGTGTAGTTCATATGTGAAGGAGACTGCATATAGGACACTAGTGCGACTCATTCTTGAGAAGCCCTCGCGTGTTTGGAAGAGACTGAAGCGTTTCAGAGGCGGACTGCTAGATTTGTGATCAGTAGGTTCGAGCAACACGTAATTATTACGGAGATGCTTTGGGAACTCAAAAGAGATTCTCTGAAAGGAAGGCGAGGTTCTTTTCGAGTACAGTACTGGGTAAATTTAGAAACGGGCATTTGATGCTGACTGCAGGACTACTGCCGCCTACATACATTTCGCGTAAGAAGTTCGAGATACTAGAAATTAGGGCTCGTACAGGGGCATAAAGACAGTCGTTTCTGCTTCGCACAATTTGCGAGTCGAACAGTAGTAGAGGTAAGAGTACCCTTCGCCACGCACCGTACGGCATGTAGATTTATTTATGTATTTATTTACACGTCAAATTCCGTAGGAAGAACTTGAGGAGGAAATCTCCAAGGCCATGGAGCGTGTCCCTACATGAAATTACAGTATAAAGGTAATAATAGATAAAATCAAATCTTTATAAAACCAAAAAAAGTCAAGCCTTAAGTTTAAGTAAACGCAATCAACAATACAACAAGAATCAGCTTAATTTTTCAAGGAACTCCTCGACAGAATAGAAGGAGTGACCCATGAGGAAACTCTTCAGTTTCGATTTGAAAGTGTGTGGATTACAGCTAAGATTTTTGAATTATAGTGGTAGCTTATTGCAGCAGTATACTGCACAAATTCCTGCATCAGAGTTAAGGAAGTTTGATCCAAATACAGGTTTGATTTCTGCCTAGTATTAACTGAGTAAAAGCTGCTTATTTTGGTAATAAGCTAATATTGTTAACAAAAAATAGCAGTAAGGAATATATATACTGAGTGGCCAATATCAAAATACCCAAACTTGTGAACAGGCATCGAAAAGAGGTTCGTGAACTTACACCACTTATTGACGAACCGCACGTTCTGAGCCAAAAATATTCTTTTAGTTTGGGAAGAGTTATCCCGAAATATAATACCAAACGACAAGTAGACTAATTTTCGTGACGTACGATCACTGACTTCAGATACCGTTCGAATAGTAAAAATGGCAGCATTAAGTCTTTAAACAAGCTCCTGAATGTGGATTTTCCATAAGTTTTTCTATCTGAACACCTAGAAATTTGGACTGTTCAGTTTCACTAATCATATGCCCATCTGTGAAATTAAAACTTCAGGTTTTGTTGAATTGTGTGTTAGAAGCTGTAAAAAGTCGTACTGTGACTCAGTGTTAGTTTATTTTCTACAGGCCAAGAACTTATGTCATGAGCTGCACTATTTGAAAGCGAGCCAATGTTGCACACAACATCCTTTACTACCAAGCTAGTGTAATCAACAAACAGAAATATTTTAGTCACCTGTACTACTAGAGGACAAATCATTTATATAAATAAGAAACAGGAGTGGCCCCAACACTGATCCCTGGGCACCCCCACTTGACTGTACCCCACTCAGACCCCACATCACAGCCATACTCAACTTTGTGAATTATGACTTTTTGATGTCTGTTGCTAAAGTAAGAGATGAACCAATTCTCAGCTACTCCCCGTATTCCGTAATGGTCTAACGTCTGGAGCAATATTTTGTTATCAACGCAATCAAACACCTTAGTTAAATCAAAAATATGCCTAGCGGCGTTCGAAACCTTTTGTTTAACCAATCCAGTACCTCACAGAGAAAAGAGAATATAGCATTTTCGGTTGTTAAAAGACTTCTAAAGCCGAACTGTACATTTGATATCAAATTATGTGATATAAAATGAACAATCATCCTTACACACACAGTCTTTTCAATAACTTTAGCAAATACTGATGACACAGAAATAGGTCTAAAACTGTGTACATTATCCCTTTGTCCCTTTTTATAAAGCGGCTTTACTGCTGGGTACTTTAATCGTTCAGGAAACTGACCATTCCTAAAGGAAAAATTACAAATATGGCTAAATACAAGGCTAACATGTGTGGCACAGTACTTTAATATTCTTCTAGACACTCCATCATATCCTTTAGAGTCCTTAGTCTTCAGTGATTTAATTATTGACTCAATCTCTCCCTTGTCTAGATCGCAATTTCAGACATCAATCTCGAAAGACATTGGCCAAGAGAGTTATATGATTCCCCGTAGAAACTAAATTTTCATTTAATTCACAATCAATGCTGAGGAAATGATTGTCAAAAACTGCGCTTATCACTGATTTATCAGTAACAGAAATATTTTTACTACGAACTGACTTTATATCGTCGACCTTGTTCTGCTGACGAAACACTTCCTTCACAATTGACCATATGGTTTTAATTTTATCCTGTGAATTAGCTATTCTATTTGCCTTTTTAATAACATTTTTAAGCACCTTACAGTACTGTTTGCAATGGGCTACTGTAGCTTGATTGCGATTACTTTTAAAATTTTGATATAATTACTACTTTGTTCTACATGATATACTTATCCCACTAGTCAGCTACCCAGGCTGCCTATTGCTGCTAGTGCCCCGTTCAGGACGTTCTGATGGAAAGCAACTCTCAAAGAGGATGAGAAATGTGTCAAGGGAAGCAGTATATTTGTCATGTCATCGGCGCTGTAAATATCCTGCAACTCTTGTTCCTTGATGAGGTTTAAAAAACCCTCTATAGGTGTTGGATTAACTTTCCTACATAGTTTGTAATTATGCGTGACATTTGTTTGAGTACAAAAGCCTTTTCTGTTAAAATTTGTGCATCATGATCTGAAAAGCCATTCACCCTTTTACTAACAGAATGCCCATCTAGTACTGAAGAATGAATAAAAATATTGTCTATGGCTGTGCTACTGTTTCCCTACGCCCTGGTTGGATAAAACACAGTCTGCATCAGATCGTATGAATTTAGGCAGGTATACCACCATCCTTTCTCTTTACCACCATATACAAAATTTATAATGAAGTCACCACATATAACTTATTTCTGGTACGTCCTATAAAATGAATCTTGAAACCTCTCTAGCTTGAGCAGAAATGCTCCGAAGCCAGTGTCAGGGGACCTATAAACAACAACAGAGAAGTTTATTTTCATTAAATTCAACTGTCCCGCACAACATTCAAATATCTGTTCAGTGCAGTGCTGTGATATGTTCAAATGTCTCTGAACACTATGGGACTTAATTTCTGAGGTCATCAGTCCCCTGGAACTTCGAACTACTTAAACCTAACTAAACAAAGGACGTCACACACATCCATGCCCTAGGCAGGTTTCGAACCTGCGACCGTAGTGGTCGCGCGGCTCCAGACTGAAGCGCCTAGAACCACTCGGCCACTCCGGCCGGCTGCCGTGATACGTCTATGGACTCAAATGAAATACAGCGTTTTACGTACACTCCACCACCCCAAAAAGAACTCCTTGGAAAACAGCCAGCTAATCTGTATCCTGGTAAAGGAAGCCTCTGAACTGAAAAGTTATTTGAGTGGTGCTCCGATATACCAATAATATCAGAGTCAACATCTATAAGCAGTTCACTAACTTTATATCTAATACCTATTATATTTTGATGAAAAATGCTAATTCCTTCTCTACTCAGAAAAATGTCGTCCTCTGAAGCTGAGGCCTTAGTTAGAGGGACTTCCTTTAAGCAGGTATACCTATCAACTATCTTCAATCTAAAAATGTGCAGCTCTAACACCAGCTACCAAAGGAATTTTTCTATACGAGGTAGATGTAGATGAGTGATTTAGCGGATGAGTTATAGATTGGTAGAGTGCTTCTGTTGTCTTTGAAGACGTGAGTGTCTGTGCCATACCAGTCCTGAAGATGTAGAAGTGGTCAGCAAGAATATTGAAATAAACATTGTGGTTCGTTTTCACTGTAGCCTGAATGAGCAAGCCTACCTCACGGTACGAAAAACACTCCTCGAACATCACAGAAACACCTCCGGTCAGAAGCACATCCCACACAGGCTGCATGTTGAACGCCTATTTGGACCGCAGGTACGCTCGACGCCTCGTGTCATTTGAAAACAGACAGAATCGGACCTCTCTACACGCCTCCACTCAGCTCCTGTCCAGTGTCTCTGTAATTTGGCTTTAGAAGACGCACAGGTTTCTGTGCCACTGTGAAAAATAGCCTTTTGCGAAGTACCCGACTCCAATGTTTTATTGTACGGAATTACCGTCGCAACGTTGTCTCGGAAGCTATTTGAGATGGACGTGTATTGTCTGACAGCAGCAATTCCTGAGGGACTGAAACCTATTGTTATTGACAACTCTGACACTCGTCGTCCGTCTCCATCAATTCCATGTTTACGACCACTGATCTTACGCCACGTAATGAACAGTGCGAGCTGATATACCAATGAATCGGGAAAACCTATCCCCGATGTGGTCATACACACGTCCGAACACTACAGTTCCTTCCTGAAATCCTTCTACCTTTCCACGCCGACGTATCTTACTCCACTGGCTCTGTTCAACTGTATGGCTCATGCAGCCACATCGTTGCCATGACCCACATCAGCACTGGAGGGGGGGGGGGGGTCAAGTGACTGACTGTACAATTTTCCAAAGTCAACCAGTGTGCTCTTCTATGGAGGTGACAAATATTTGTTCGGTGAGCTCAAAAAATGTGTGTTCTTTAAGAAACTCAATATTCGTATGTATCACCAGAGAGGTCCCTGCTCTCATGAAAATGACTATTATAATGGGCGTTCGAAAAGAAACGAGCTGGAGAAACCAGTACTTGTATGTTAGAAGTATTGATCCTGGCTGTTGACACTTGTCCTACTGTAACACAAGGCGGGGAATGACTGTCTCATAAAATTCCCGGGGCTGCGATGTTAACCAGTTCCGCACGTATAGCTGGATGTCGCGTCCGAGGTGAATCGTTTGCCCCTCAGAGGCTTTTTAAGGGGACCAAAAATGGCGTAATCACAGGGAGAGAGGTCCGGACTGTATGGAGGGTGGCCAAGAACCTCCCATTTGAATTTCTGCAGGAGTGCCGCGACTGTGTTGGTGGTATGAGGCTTTGTTTTGTCGTGGAGCAGAATGACCCCACGCGCGAGACTGCCTGGTAGTTTTGATATGACCGCTTGGCGAAGGGTAGTCACGGTTTGCGAGTAACGCTGGGCATTCACTGTTGGCCCGTGCTGCAGGAAGTGAATCGGAAGGGGTTCCTCTTGGTCAAAGAAGAATATCAGCTTAATCTTTCCTGCACTCGTGTGGATGCCCTTGGCTTTTGTTGGTGGTGGTGACCCTGGATGCTTCCACAACAGACTTTGTCGTTTTGATTCTGGTTCGAAGTGATGATACGATGACGCATTTACAGCCACCATTCGTGCCCTTCCCGAACACAGCGCTGCAGATGTGTAAGACAGTGGGACATTCGACATGCTTCCTGGTGTCGTTGAAGACTGTGGGGCACCCATTGGGCACACTTTGCGCATGTGCAGTCGTTCCTTCATGATGGTGTGAACACTTGCGACGCTCAATCCGACCACGGCGGCTAAGGCTTTCACTGTCACTCGGTAATCCTGGGTAATGAGTGCATCCACCAGCTAGACGATGTCATCGACAATGCAGTGTGGTGCTCCAGACCGTGCATCATCGGCTAACGACACCCGTCCTTCCCTAAAACACTTGTGCCACGCCTTGACCCTTGCAAGGGACTTGCAATGTTCGCCATACACTTGTGACATTCGTCGGTGAATGTCAGTTCCTCCCACTCCTTCCGCTGTCAGAAAACGAACAACACCTCTTTGCTCTTCTTTTGACGCCTCCATGTCACTGTCTGCAATGCGACTGGCAGCGCTGAACGATTGATGCATGGTGCTGCTAGCTCTGTATAGTCACGTGACGTGCACGCCTGCCCTCTAGCGACGGGCTGTGAACTTCCACGCTCTGGTAGGATCCACACCTCGTTACACACCGTTTTGCGCATTCCAGCCTCCGGCTCGTTTCTTTTTGAACATCCCTTATACATTAATAAGAGGCCGAAAGATGGGCATAAGCTTCTACAATTACGTAACAATATCGATCGTTTCTTTATGTATTTGTATTTCATAAGTCAACTCAGAGTAGTTTAGAAATTGTCATGATAAAGATGCTTTTGGGGGAAGATGCTTAACTAATTACTTTGTGTACACAGACTACGACGGAAAGTGGAGCGTGAGAGGGAATTCGATTGATCGATGATCATATCTCATAAAGATGAACATTTATTACTATCGACGATCCCGTACGACACAGTGAATACATCCTGAACAAGTATGGAGTTTAAATGTTCCCTTGTGCTAATAGGAAATATAGTTGATGAATCTGCTAAACAGGAAAGCCGTGTTGGGGAGAACTTAGGATATGATGCATGGGAATTGTTGAACCATGAATAACTCTGAATGATTGTGATCAATCAGTAACACAAACGGTAAATCAAATGAAACTACTGCGTGCTATACCACTACAAGGAGAACCTCATGATTACTGGGTACCACACATGAATTACTCCCAATAAGAGAACCAATAAATCTTGTAAAACTTAACATGTAGAAACACTACCATATGTACAGAGGTTAAATCCATTCGGCGACTTTAGCATCACTTGATTCGCAAGATAATTAGGGACAGTCTACAGTATCAGAGCCAGTCCGTAAATGTATACTAATTATGATTAAATCCATTACATGAAACTGTTAGTAACGATATAAGGGCTTATTTTACGCAGTGGGTCTTTCTAAAGGTATAAATTCCTATCACAATTCACTGATTAGCAAGCATCTGGTGATTAGTATTACACAAGGAGCAAGTTCGACCTAAAGCACATGTGGGATTAAAAAAGTGGCAAAATGATGAGAAATCCGATTGAATCTAAGCTGAAGGATCAGTGAGGTCACTCAAATGACTGAGAGATTGCTCGTGGGTCTATTACACATCTGTTACAAGGCGCGAAAGAGCTGATCAGAGTCACTCACATCGTAACGAGTAACTATTCTACGAAGTTGCGTGCAGCAACTAATAAGACAGGGGGAACACTGAATTAAACCAAAGTGACTGTGCTGATGGTACGTGATCTCACTCCGACTAAGGACAAAGCACAACCACGGTCTCGTGCATTACATGCATATTTAATCAAAAACAAAACATGCTGCCATTTCAAGCTTATTAGGGATGTAATAGTGCTACACCTCTGATGCCAAAACGTCGGAACTTTCTATTGAAACAGCTTCTCCGATTCCGCTTCCGTCTGTGACAGTTCTGAATGGCCACACCGAATGTGAATGTTCAGAGTTTGATCTTCAAACTTCAAGTAGCGCCAAGAACGTTGCCAGTGTTATACCGCAGGCGAGTGAGGGATGCTGTCTTCGGGCTGCCTCGACTCATCACTAGGGAGCGGTGCTGTTTACACGTCGCAACGGCACGTCCATTGCGGGGAGGATTAGGGGATTAGTAGATTTAATACGAGCCTTCTGAAAAGAGACTGGAAAACTTGAAAAACAGCACAAACGGCTTTCAAGCAATACGTCCGAAAAGTCTTTGAAGGTACAGTCTTTGATGTGATGTTCCTTTACTGTTTGTGAGGGAGTCTGTATTTGTCAGCTGCTCCTGAGCCTCAGAAGTGGTCATAATACTAAGAGAAGCGTAATTTGGAAGTACTTCAGTGAAGACGGAATTCTGCGAAATGTAGAATTTGTGAGAAATGTCATTCAAGAAACGGAGGTATAATTACCACATAAAAAGGAGGTTTAAAACCTTCCATACTGCTCAATATGAATAATACAGAAAACTCTAACACAAAAGACGTATTCCTTTACCAATACCATTTGATCCGAGAAAGTAAGATACATATAACTATGAAAGAATTCTTGATGTGGAAGAACGGGATTTCTCGAACCCTAACAAAAAAAAGAAATCTAGTAGATTTATGAATGATTGTACTTAAACACCTCCCGTTTGTTATCACGAAGGGTCTCGTTCTTCGAAGCTCAGTGCAAAATTTTGCCAGATTATTTTTAGTTTCAGTGTAAGTGTATCCTTTATTTTTTCTTCAGTTTCTTACACAGTTGGGTTCAAAAATTTTCATTTGTAGTGACTAGTTGTCCTTGTATGTTTTAATCGAGAATTACTTAAGTAATTCACAATGAAACGAATTTTCCTATACAAAACTAAACTAACACATTTAAACAGCCTCACGATTTTTCAGATATAATAATTACAGAAATACCACCTCCTCCTCCGATATCGACCCCAGCTAAATCGTTGCCCAGCTTCCGATTCCGACACTAGTATCAATAAGATCACCTCCGCTACGTTGCTGCTTTCCGTTGCCTTCTCTATCCATGACAGTCATTGCTGGCCCCCCACTAAAACCTAACTTCTGTCCAGGGAGGGATTATCTTCCACCGAGGAGACGTCTCTCGTCTTCCGTTCTGCGACTTCACGACCAGTCTTTCAGGGTGTCAATGCGGATGACTCTGAGAGCGATTGTGAAATGTTCGAAATCATTAGTGAGTCAGAAGTGTGAACAGAACAGGATGTTTAGACTAAGTGGCATTTAGTTGTCTATGTTGACACCTTTGTGTTGGTGGATTCGATGTCCGCCTTGCACTAGGGGGTGATCTCATTCTAGCTTGCAGTGGTAAGTATTGACGAAAGCACGTTACTTTCAGCAAATACTTCCGTAAATCCACAAACTGTCTCTAGTTAAATACCTCCCAACAAGATATGGCTTGTTTACGAGTTTGGCGTACGACACACGAACTTCTAAGAAACGTGAGTTATTCTACATGCTGCGAGCTTTTTTTTAAGATGTGACCCTCAAATACGTACCCTCAGACTCTCAGACTCAGGGTTGAAATATTAATAGTTTTGGCTGGTTTCGTTCTCTAGGGGTTGGGATAAGTAGTTGCCGCATTACAAGCCAAATACTGCTGAGTCCACAGTATGCATTACGAATATACCCATGAATCGAATGGTTGAAGGTTCCTATCACTAAGCAATTCCGAATTTTGAATGTAACATAGAAATTCATAAATGAAAGATTGCAATTATATAAAATCTGCAGGTACTATTTTGACGACTTATGAGTACCATAGAAGAAGTGCCTTTAAAAATGCCTTTTATTACTCCAAAACACTTATTGGTGTCGACGGTCCAGCAATTACATAAAATATAAGTTGAATAACAGGAAAGCAATAGATTCCTTCTTCACATAATTAGTTATGGGCAACAACAAAGCTCGTGAGATATTCACTTCTAAATGCATACTACGTCTTCACTGCAGAAGCCACGGAAATCTCACAAGTGGACCAGTCGGCACTACGAACTATTTCTATCTCCAGCGCCCACGAGCAAAACTGTTCAACACTCGCCAAGTATTTCCTGCAACCGTCCGTCGCGATTTCGCGTCCAGCATTCCTCCGTGTCCTCTACCCCCGATGCTCCTCCCCCACTTCCATACAGTCTCTCCATTGACTTCGGTAGTCGCCTACCGCAGTAACGAGCACTGCGATTGGCTAGAGCGCTCCCGCCATGTCTCCAAGACAATGCACACTCACAAATATATTTAAACACATATGAAATACTGGATTAACGTTTAAATAACTTTAAATATTCCTACTGCTGGACCATAAACATTCTCTAACACACATTATTAAATACATAAGCAAATTAAATAAACATATATCAAAGCAATAGCAAACAAACGTAAATCAGTAGCTTAATGTCTCTCTGCTTTCTAAAACACAGTAAATATTTGACCAATTTCTTCATGAATAGTATATATCGGATATAAACAAAGACATAGACGAATTTAAATATATTTATAATCATGCTGCTACCGTTTTTCGTTAACCATGGAGTACTTATGGCCTGACGCGATCAATAGTAATCAGCCACTTTGACCTCCTATAACTCATGTACTTTTCAAGTTACATGACTGTAATTGATGCCAATGTAGGTTTACACTAATAGCTTTCTAATGACATGTCGATCGAGAAAATCGGATGAACCATTTAAATTTTGGAAACTCGTTGCTGGGTGTTAGTTGTATATTTTACAGTTAGATACTAAACTTTGAACTAATAAAGATATTAAAAATCTGATAACACCATCAGAATTGTGCAAATAATAGTAATTTACATGTTTCTTTTTAAGTTACCATGATTCCTCTGGCTATTATTAATTTCTACATGGACTGTGAAATGTCTGCCATTATGGTTTCACAAAGTCCGCCTCGTTTGGCACTCCTGATATACAAATCTCCCTCATCGACACAAAGCACTGTCCTTGACACAGCGCCAACATGGAATTCCCAGCGAAGCGGTCGGCCTGGACCAAGCGCTGGGGATACCCCTGTTGCTCCGGCTAATGTTCGGCACCACGCGGTTGCTGACGAGCCCTGGTTTGCCGAGCGGTCTGTGCGGCCATACCAACTCCAAACTTAGAATATTTTCAGGGCGCCACTACTTGCCCATTACCTCATTCACCTCCACTTATTAACATTCTGCTTGCCAGAATGTTTAGTAATAGCTCCCTTTAGTTCATACAAGTACATACAGGGTGTTACAAAAAGGTACGGCCAAACTTTCAGGAAACATTCCTCACACGCAAACAAAGAAAATATGTTATGTGGACATGTGTCTGGAAATGCTTATTTTCCATGTTAGAGCTCATTTTATTACTTCTCTTCAAATCACATTAATTATGGAATGGAAACACACAGCAACAGAATGTACCAGCGTGACTTCAAACACTTTGTTACAGGAAATATTCAAAATGTCCTCCGTTAGCGAGGATACATGCATCCACCCTCCGTCGCATGGAATCCCTGATGCGCTGGTGCAGCCCTGGAGAATGGCGTATTGTATCACAGCCGTCCACAATACGAGCTCATTTGGTACTGGGGTTGGGTAGACAAGAGCTTTCAAATGCCCCCATAAATGAAAGTCAAGAGGGTTGAGGTCAGGAGAGCGTGGAGGCCATGGAATTTGTTCGCGTCTACCAATCCATCGGTCACCGAATCTGCTGTTGAGAAGCGTACGAACACTTCGACTGAAATGTGCAGGAGCTCCATCGTGCATGAACCACATGTTGTGTCGTACTTGTAAAGGCACGTGTTCTAGCAGCAGAGGTAGAGTATCCCGTATGAAATCATGACAACGTGCTCCATTGAGCGTAGGTGGAAGAACATGGGGCCCAATCAAGACATCACCAACAATGCCTGCCCAAACGTTCACAGATCCCCCTGCGGATTCGGTGGTAAGAATAGGCCCGCGGTATTCCTGCCTGTCGTAAGAGGCGACTAAAAGGAGTCTCACCCTTTTCGGCCTTATATGATGGTCCCCTCTCGGGTTTGACCTCCATCTTTCTAAATTGTTCCGAAGAGTGAGCCACTTAGGGAAGGGCGCCTTACATGGTGCACTGTATCTGTCGTGCATTGAGACCTATAGCCGGCTTTCTCGTCGTTGCAATGGTGTCCCGCTCGTTTTCCATCTCTTGGGCGAGGATACGTCCCTGGGTGCGATTACCACGCTGCACTGTGCAGTGTTGCTTTTCGCTGCGACGACGACCTTATACATTTTTGCACCTAAGATCCAGCACGGTAGCCAGTCCATTGTGGTGGGGCCGCCATGTAACCTGTTGGTTGTAGCCCCCTGACAACACAAGGATCCCTCTACTGATGCCTGCGCCGTTTACTCCCCATGTATGCCAAGGAGTAGATGCCCATCTCCCTGGGGCATCAGGAGTCCCGGCAATGGCCATCCTGCCGGGTGGCTCTTGCTGTGGCTGGGTGGCGCCCATGGGAAGGGCCCTTGGTCGGAGTAGGTGGCATCAGGGCGGATGTCCCGCAATGAAGCGTGGTACATCATCTCTTGCTGGTGGCCAGCCACCAGCAGTCTCTAAGCGTTCAAGGGCTCATTTTAAAGCTAACGTTTATGACCCCAAATCGTTCCCATCTCTGGCCACACCATGGGAGGAACGAAAGGCAATGAATGATAGTGACATGTATTCACCCAGGTATCTCGTCTGTACCAGAGCTGATGGGGAATCCTTTATATCCATGAAGCCTCAGTTCTTTGTAGAGCATTTGGAGGACAAATTTGGGGAGGTGGAGGGCTTGTCTAAAATGCGCTCTGGGTCAGTTTTGATAAAAACAGCATCCTCCGCCCAGTCACGCAGGTTGCTTGCTTGTGACAAGTTGGGGGATGTTAACGTTACCATCACACCACATAAGAGTTTAAATATGGTCCAGGGTGTTATTTTCCATAGGGATCTACTTCTGCAGTCTGATGACGAGCTGCGCGCCAACTTTGAGCGTAGAGGTGTTCATTTCGTCCCGTGCGTTCATCCGGGTCCGAGGGACAATCAGGTTGCTACCGGTGCCTTCATCTTGGCCTTCGAGGCTGATACATTACCGGAGGAGGTCAAGGTGATGGTCTACCGTTGTGACGTCAAACCCTATATCCCTCCCCCGATGCGGTGCTTTAAGTGCTGGAAGTTCGGCCATATGTCTTCCCGCTGTACTTCCAGCCTCACATGTCGAGATTGCGGACGCCCATCTCATCCCGATACTCCATGTGCTCCGCCTCCCATCTGTGTCAACTGTGGAGAGCCTCATTCACCTTGCTCGCCAGACTGCAGGATCTTACAGAAAGAACGCAAAATCATGGAATATAAGACCCTGGACCGACTGACTTACACTGGGCGACTTTAACGCCCATAACCATCTGTGTGGTGGGTCAGTGGCAACAGGTCGAGGCGCCATCGTTGAGCACTTATTGGCGCAGCTCGATCTCTCGATATTAAATGATGGTGCCTTCACACACTTCAGTGTGGCGCATGGCACATACTCCGCCATTGACCTTTCCATCTGTAGCCCTAGTCTCTTACCGTCTGTCCAATGGAGAGTGCATGACGACCTGTGTGGTAGTGACCACTTTCCGATCTTTCTGTCACTGCCACAGCGTCAATCTTCTGGCCGCCCTAGCAGATGGGCTCTGAATAAGGCTGACTGGGACTTGTTCTCCTCCACTGCCGCTATTGAGCCTCTCTCTGCCGATGACATTGATGCAGTGGTTCAATCGGTCACCACCGGCATCATTACTGCCGCCGAATCTGCCATTCCCCGTTCTGCTGGGTCCCCTCGGCGGAGGACTGTGCCTTGGTGGTCACCTGGGATCGCTGAAGCGATTGAAGCTCGCCGACGGGCGCTCCAGCGTCACAAGCGACATCCGTCAATTGCACACCTTATCGCCTCCAAACGGCTGCGTGCGCGAGCCCGCCGCATTATCCGCCAAAGCAAGCAGGAGTGCAGGGAGCGGTATGTGTTCACCATTGGCCTCCATGTCACTCCATCGCAGGTCTGGGCCAAGATTCGACGCCTCTATTGCTATCGGACCCCTGTCAGCGTCCCTGCGCTCTCACTGAATGGAGCAATTTGTACTGACTCCGACGTCATTGCAAACCGCTTGGCAGAGCACTTTGCCCTGAATTCCGCTTCTGCCAACTATCCCTTGGGCTTCCGCTCCATTAAAGAGCGGTTAGAACGTCGGAGTCTTTCTTTTCGCACCCACCATCCTGAATTGTACAATGTTCCATTCAGTGAGTGGGAATTTCGCAGTGCCCTCGCCGCTTGCCCTGATACCGCTCCTGGGCCAGATAGCATCCACTCTCAGATACTGAAACACCTTTCAGTGGACTGCCAGCGACGCCTACTCGACCTTTACAACCGCATTTGGGTCGAGGGTGAGTTTCCGTCGCAATGGCGGGAAAGTCTTGTTGTCCCCATTCTGAAACCAGGGAAGAACCCTTTGGAGGTGGACAGCTACCGTCCCATTAGCCTCACCAACGTTCTTTGCAAGTTGCTTGAACGGATGGTGAGCCGGCGCTTGAATTGGGTACTGGAGTCTCGAGGCCTTCTGGCTCCGTTTCAGGGTGGGTTCCGTAAAGGCCGACAATCTGGTGAGCCTGGAGTCGGCCATCCGTACTGCCTTTGCCCGCCGACAGCATCTGGTTGCTGTCTTATTCGACATGCAGAAGGCGTATGATACGACACGGCGTCATCACATCCTTTCTACGCTTCATGGATGGGGTCTTCGGGGCCCTCTGCCGATCTATATCCGCAATTTTCTGTCGTATCGTACCTTCCGCCTGCACGTCGCGGCCTCATATAGTTCGTCCCAAGTCCAGGAGGACGGTGTGCCGCAGTGTTCTGTTCTAAGTGTCTGTCTGTTTTTAATAGCCATTAACGGGCTCGCTGCGGCCGTGGGAAATTCTGTCTCCGCTTCCCTGCTGACAACTTCTGCCTTTACTGCAGCTCTATTGGCATTGCAGCTGCTGAACGTCAGCTACAGGGCGCAATCCGCAAGGCGCAGTCTTGGGTTGTATCGCATGGTTTTCAGTTTTCGGCAGCCAAGACCTGTGTTATGCATTTTTGCCGACGACGCACTGTTCACCCGGAGCCGCGGCTTTATCTCGATGACGAGCTTCTTACAGTGGTGGAGTCACATAGGTTTTTGGGGGTGGTTTGTGATGCCCGGTTGACTTGGCTGCCTCATATTCGGCAGCTTAAACAGGCGTGTTGGCGGCATCTAAATGCTTTTATTCCATCCTGGCCGTGTATCAGGGCTCTGGCGTTGTCTACACCGACGGTTCGATGGTTGCTGGTCGTGTCGGTTATGCACTAACTCTAGGGGACCATTCTGAACAACGTTCGTTGCCGGCTGGCTGCAGTGTTTACACTGCTGAGCTGGTCGCCATCTTTCGTGCCCTAGAGTATATCCGCTCCTGCTCAGGTGAGTCCTTCGTTATCTGTAGCGATTCCCTGAGGGGTTTACGAGCTCTCGACCAGTATTTCCCTCGTTCTCGTCTGGTGATGGCTATCCAGGAGTCCCTGCATACTCTCGCCCGTAGCGGCAGGTCTGTGGTCTTTGTTTGGACCCCAGGCCATGTTGGTATACCCGGCAATGAAACTGTTGACCGCCTGGCGAAAGAGGCCACCAGTGCGCCATCTCTGGAGATTGGCCTCCTGGCGGCTGATTTGCGGGCAGTCTTACGCCGCAAAGTTCTCTCGTTTTGGGATGCTGAATGGCGCGGTCTGACCACCCCTAACAAACTCCGTGCCGTCAAGGACACGACGACTGTGTGGCGGTCATCCATGCGAGCCAACCGCAGAGACTCAGTCGTCCTTTGTCGGCTCCGCATTGGCCACACCCGACTCACGCACAGTTATTTACTGTGTCGTGAGGATCCCCCTCTTTGTCGATGTGGGGCGTCCTTGACGGTGGTCCATATTCTGTCGGAGTGCGCCCTTTTAACCGTGCTCAGGCAGACTTTTGCAATGCCTGACACGCTCTCTGCTCTTTTATCAGATGACTCTGCCATGGTGGACTTGGTTTTGTGTTTTATTCGGGCAGGGGTTTTTTATCCTTTAATCTGAGTGTTTTTTTAAAGTGTTGATTCTGGCATTTAGCCTCTGATTTTAAACTGAGTTTTTAAAGTGTTCTTGGTGGTTGGCTTTTCCTCTTTTTCTCTACGGTCGGCCAACCACCGTCACACTGTGTGTTTTAATTTTTGTCTGGTCTCTGTCAGAGTATTTCATGTCCTGTTTCGTCTGCTGTCTTTCCTGTTGTTCGTTTTTTATTCTCTTCGGGTGGTTTTAGTTTTTATGGAACAAGGGACCGATGACCATAGTAGTCTGGTCCCTTTAATCCCACAAACCAACTATCTGTAGCGATTCCCTGAGCGGTTTACGAGCTCTCGACCAGTGTTTCCCTCGTTCTCGTCTGGTGATGGCTATCCAGGAGTCCCCTCATACTCTTGCGCGTTGCAGCCGCTCTGTGGTCTTCGTGTGGACCCCAGGCCATGTTGGGATACCCGGCAGTGAGTATGATGACCTCCTGGCGAAAGAGGCCACCAGTACACCATCTCTGGACATTGGCCTCCCGGAGACAGATTTGCGAGCGTTCCTACGCGGCAAAATTCTGGACCTTTGGGACACTGAATGGCGCGCCCTGCCCTCACGAAACAAACTTCGGGCCATCAAGGAGGCTACCGGTGTGTGGCGCTCCTCCTTGCGGGCCTCTCGCAAGGAGTCTGTTGTCCTCTGCCGTCTGCGCATTGGGCACACATGGCTGACGCACGGCCACCTATTCTGACGTGAGGACCCACCTTTATGTCGCTGTGGCTCCGTTTTGACAGTGGTCCACATTTTATTGGACTGTCCACTTTTAGCTGTGCTCAGGCAGTCGTTCGTACTGTCTGACACGCTCCCTGCGCTTTTAACAGATGACTCTGCTATGGCTCACTTAGTTTTACGTTTTATTCGGTCAGGGGGTTTTTATAGTTTAATCTGAGTGTTTCTGTTTCATTTTATTGTATTGTGTTGATTCTGGCCTTTGTCCTACGATTTTAAACTGAGTTTTTAATGTGTTCTTGGTGGTTGGCTTTTCCTTTTTTTTCTCTCCATGGTCGGCCAACCACCGTCACACTGTGTGTTTTAATTTGTTTTGTCTGGTCTCTGTCAGAGTATTTCATGTCCTGTTTCTTCTGCTGTCTTTCCTGTTGTTCGTTTTTTGTTCTCCTTGGGTGGTTTTAGTTTTTTTTTTTTTTTTTTTTTTGGAAAAAGGGACCGATGACCATGGTAGTCTGGTCCCTTTAATTCCACAAACCAACCAACCAAACGTTCACAGAAAATCTGTGTTGATGACGTGATTGCACAATTGCGTGCGGATTCTCGTCAGCCCACACATGTTGATTGTGAAAATTTACAATTTGATCACGTAAAGAGAACATTTGCACTGAAATGAGGATTGTCACAGTGTTGGATGAACCATTCCTAGAAGTGTACCCGGGAACGCCAATGAGCTGCTGATAGTGCCTGCACACGCTTTACATTGTACGGAAACAACTGGTTCTCCCGTAGCACTCTCAATACAGTGACGTGGTCAACGTTACCTTGTACAGCAGCAACTTCTCTGACGCTGACATTAGGGTTATCGTCAACTGCACGA
This sequence comes from Schistocerca gregaria, assembly GCF_023897955.1. Classification (NCBI taxonomy): domain Eukaryota; kingdom Metazoa; phylum Arthropoda; class Insecta; order Orthoptera; family Acrididae; genus Schistocerca; species Schistocerca gregaria. Next base: position 492,102,726 of record NC_064923.1, read on the forward strand.
AGAATTGCCTCGTCCATTGCAGGTGTCCTCGTCGTTCTAGGTCTTCCCAGTCGCGAGTCATAGGTTGGAATGTTCCGCGCTCCCTAAGACGCCGATCAATTGCTTCGAATGTCTTCCTGTCGGGACACCTTCGTTCTGGAAATCTGTCTCGATACGAACGTTCTGCGACACGACTATTGCCCCGTGCTAATCCATACATCAAATGGACATCTGCCAACTCCGCATTTGTAAACATTGCACTGACTACAAAACCACGTTCGTGATGAACACTAACCTGTTGATGCTACGTACTGCTGTGCTTGATGCTAGTACTGTAGAGCAATGAGTCGCATGTCAACACAAGCATCGAAGTCAACATTACCTTCCTTCAATTGGGCCAACTGGCGGAGAATCGAGGAAGTACAGTACACACTGACGAAACTAAAATGAGCTCTAACATGGAAATTAAGCGTTTCCGGACACATGCCCACATAACATCTTTTCTTTATTTGTGTGTGAGGAATGTTTCCTGAAAGTTTGGCCGTACCTTTTTGTAACACCCTGTATAAAACAAATTACAAAGAACAGAATTAAATGGTTAAAACGCCAGGCCAATAGCGTTTACGCAATTTTTCTAGTGGTGTTGGAACAGCATGAATTTCGAAATTAGCTTAAACTAACACAAATTATGAACGAATCGGCATATTACATAAATGCCTGCATTTCAGCTTTGCATAAATGATTTTTTGGACAAGAAATAAAATTTTTTAAATACACATTCACTTATATGCGATTTTGTAAGCACTTCGTATGCCTCTCACTCAGCGCTAAGGCGCCTTCTTGCACTAATTTTTCCGTCGCACTACACACGCCAACACGGATGTTAGCACAAAGTATTGCTCAACTCACATCCATCTTTTGACCAAGTGCCTCGCAGAAATCGTGTCTGCCTCTGAATTCCGAGCTCCACCGCTTATCGTGACAAATCTGTTTACAACGAAAACCATAAGTAGCAACCCGTCAACAAACCATTTCCCGAACCCGATTAGGATCCTCCAGTGGAAAACAATACTTTAGGAACAAAGTTACAAGGCAAAGGAATGAATCACAGTAAGCTCAAATTCCTACAAGTTCTTTTTAATTGACTTTAATAAGTCCTTCCTACCTCCACGCACCAAAAAATGCGTGCACAAACAACTACAATTTTAATACCGTTCAAATTGACCACTAAATTCTTTGCCACATTGTTATACTAAGCGTAAATCAGTACATTTTTACTTAAATCCACGAAGTTACTGACCAACACGCACCCTCAGTGCCTAAACGTCCCCCTCTTGCACACGTACAGTGCCACAATAAACTGACAAATTGCTAATGAATCCCGAAGTAAAACATATAAATTATTCCTCCAAAATGACTACCACTGATTACAAATTATAACAGCTTTTCGTTTCTCCCCTTTCTCTATATACAGCCTCAACTCCGTCACGTTTCTTAGACCAAAAGGTTTTCCTGAGACAGGGTATTTTAAACGTTATGCATTTGGGTGAGGGCACTCTGCCACCACAACTGGTCCATAGTATAACACGAATAATTTCTTAATCTCCCCATCCTCTTCGCTGGAACGCTCTTTGGTGCGTATAACCACTTTGTCCCCCATTTTGTACTTCAACGGTTTGTATCGCCCATCGTGTCGCCTTTTTCTTTCAACGGGTAACTTTTTCATGCGGGCCGTTACTGCCAGCTCTCTTTCACCTGCCGATTCAGCTTTTCGCGGCGGGAATTCTACCGTTTGTGTGAGTAGGAACTTTGGTTTCACCCTGGGCATGACTACCAAAGGTGAGTGCCCTGTAGCCTTACTTTTTACGCTGTTGAGTACGTTCTCAAACCGCTCGCGTACTCCACTCTCTTGGAATGACGACTGCTGGAATACATCCTGCATAAACGTCCTGCTTCCTGCATATACTGTACACACGGGTTGCTCGCTGGGCGGTAGACAGATATACGGATATGTTGCACGCCCTGGTTGTTCATGAAAGTGTTCCAGTCGTTCGAAGTAAACTGTGATCCGTTGTCGGACAACAGCCTTACTGGTTTTACAATATTCTTTAAGAAATCCTTTCCAGTTTGGCGATCAGAGCTTTAGTATTCGCTTTCCATATCGTATACAGTTTAATGAACTTAGAGAACACGTCCACCACAACAAAGATGTACTTCATGCCGCCGCGTCCTGTGGGTAATGCGCCAAAATTGTCCACAGCCAGTAACTCGCCCACTTTAGTAACCATAATGCTTTGCATTTCTCCCTGTAGCACGGTCGTGCAGTATTTGACCCGTTCGCAACGGTCGCACGCCACCAGCTGCGCGCGGACCCGTCTGGCCAGGTTATTTACGTGGGCGTATTTCTTTATGATTTCGGCACACTTTCGGCCCTGTAATGTCCGTAACTTAAATGGACGTAGTCTGTTAACTGTTCCACATACCTATTGGGAAAAAGCAGTTTCTATTTGTCCGTCTCTTCATCTTTCCGCCGGAATAACACTTCCTTGCGTATCTTATTGGGTGCTTTCTCTTACCCCTTGGTGTCGAAATTCACCTTAATGTGTTTCAGTTCAGGATCGTCGTTTAGTGATCGCCGCATATCTTTGCTCACCGCACGACTTTCTTTCTCTCCCGCTACCTCGTTCATACACAGTAGCTAAAATTCGTTCGGCTCCTCCCTTCCTTCGTCTTCCGCCCCCCACTGTTAATCTGGACAGAGCATCAGCAACACAATTTTCTGTGCCCTGGATGTAGTGGTTTTCGTATTCGAATTGCTGCGTGAACATTGTCCAACGCATTGCTGGCTGGATTGCCCGAGCGGTTCTAGGCGCTACAGTCTGGATCCGCGCGACTGCTACGGTCGCAGGTTCGAATCCTGCCTCGGGCATGGTTGTGTATGATGTCCTTAGGTTAGTTCAGTTTAAGTAATTCTACGTTCTAGGGGACTGATGACCTCAGATGTTAAGTTCCATAGTGCTCGGAGCCATTTAAACCATTTTGAACCCAACGCATTTAGCGGTCGTTCAGTATCCTGCAGTCATGCAGATAACTCAGTGCCTTGTGGTCCGACAACACTGTCACGTTTTTGCCCTCTAAATACATGCGGAATTTCTTAAATCCGTGTACGATCGCGAGCATCTCCTTCTCCGATATGCTGCATCCCCGTTCGTGCTTATTAGCATGCGGCTGGAGAATTCCACACTACGGTGTTCAATTTTTCCATCGACTATCTTTCCCTGAAATAGCTCACAACCTATTCCATAGTCCGAACTGTCCGACGCTAAATAGAAAGGGAGATTCATATCTGGGTAGTACATCATCTTACTATTGCTCAATTTATCCTTTATACCCTGGAATTCCGTTTCACATTCTTCGGTCCACCTCCAAGCAGCATTTTTCTTCAACAATTTGCTTAAGTTCGGAATATTCATTCCTCCCTCTCCCGAGAATTTTCTGTAGAAACCTCACAAGCCTAAGTATGACTTGAGTCGTTTCCTACTTTTGGATCTATTACATTCGGCAATAGACTTTACTTTTTCGGAACTAGGTAAAATTCCTTCCGAAGTAAGTATATGCCCGAGGAATTGAATTTCTGCTCGTACAAACTCACGTTTTGCGAGCTTTAAAGTCTTTACACCTCGTCTCAGAGCCATGAGTACCTCTTCCAATACTCGACAATGCTCATTCCACGTTTCACGAGTTAGCTCATTAGACTCGCCACCAGGACATGACTTAATGCTCTTACAAAAACTGCCATAGAAAATAGAAATTGTAAGTCCGAGTGGTACCACCCTAAACTGGTAGCTTCGCCCTTCAGAAAGGAAAGAAGTGTACCGTCTGCTTTCCTCTGCCAACGGGATCTGCCAAAATCTCGAGGTCAGATCATCAGTGGACATTAAATTGATATTATTAAAATTCTACAGCAGTTCCTCCATATTTCCAGACTGGCCTACCCCTGTTGCTCCAGCTAATGTTCAGCACCCCGCGGTTGCTGACGAGCTCCAGCTTGCCCAGCGGCCCGTGCAGCCATGCCAGCTCAGAACTTAGAATATTTTCATGGCGCCTCAACTCGCCCGTTACCTCACAATGCCTTTCCTTGTGCGTTCCCTGTTGGAGGCTAGACTTAACTCACGGAAAGAGCACGTCAAGTGCCATAATCCGATTTCCCAGAGACTTCTGTCAGTGGTAGAGGAGTAAAAATAAGAGAATGCGCTTCTCGGCTTGTCTGTAGATACTCAACCGTTTCTGAGAAAACGACCGTCAAAGTTTTCGACGTAATGTAGATGACTTTTAACGCTCGATAATCTCAGCCCAGCTGGTGGTACAGGGCCTAGCGTCGCGGCCTTACACTTTTTGTCTTCCATGTTTGAAACCCAATTATTGTTTTTATTTATTTTTTTATTTTTTCATTTATATGCCCAAAACCGTAGAAGGTTACTACACGATTGCTTCTTATCAAGTTAGAGGATACATTTATTATGTCAAATGTCTGCTATGGCATTTTAAGAAATTACGATCCTTTAAAATTATCATATCCTTATATTTCATTCTTATAGCAGTTCTTAACTCTTATATTTTATTCTTCAGGAAGATTTGGTATCTTTTCGTGGATGATACCGATCGCAGAAACATTCGAAACATAGAAATTATGAACAATGCACGCAACGAGCGAAGGCAAGTTTGCCACAGAGACATTTCCTTTTATGAATTCATACGGAAAGGAAACGTTAACACTGATTTCAAATAATTTCTCCATTCGTTTATTCTCGTTTTTTCCTTTTAATTAATTCACCCAACAAACAATAGACGAATATGGACAATGTTATTTCAACACACATTGGAAACCATTCTTGTAATCTACTGTGGGCATAGGTTTATAAATGAAAAACAAAATTAAAAATAATAATAATAATCGGGTTTCGAACACGGAGCGCAAAAATGCCCCCCCCCCCCTTCGGATTGAACTTATTTTGGTCCCTCTTCTGCTGAGCGAAGTTTCTGGGAAATCGAGTTATGGCACTTGCCGTGCTGTCCTTGACGGTTGCATCTGAGTACTAGGAAGCTCTGCGCACTTTTCTATGTTTGGCTATGTTCTGTATCTTGCGCAGAACACCATAGTGTCAAAATGTATTAAAAAAATTGTTCAAATGGCTCTGAGCGCTATGGGACTTAACATCTGTGGTCATCAGTCCCCTAGAACTTAGAACTACTTAAACCTAACCTAAGGACATCACACACGTCCATGCCCGAGGCAGGATTCGAACCTGCGACCGCAGCAGTCGCGCGGTTCCGGACTGAGCGTCTAGAACCGCTAGACCACCGCGGCCGGCGACTCAAAATGTACCATTTCCTCGCTAGGAGTCCATGAAGGTTGCAGCGCTAGTGGTGATCAGAGGCGGTGTTCTAACTGCCATGTGATGAATATTGTTTCAGGGATGTCGCTGAAAATGTTTACATTAATACGCAATTGGAATCTGCGTGCTGATGATTGTCTAACAAGCAAAAAAAAAAAAAAAGTCACACACACAGTGTTTCGTGAGCAATGGATACAGCTTCCGCTTCCACCAAACGGACGACCGGCTCCTTTACAATGTTTAATGCTCTGCTCTCTCTTACTCCAAACGCTTAATCACCAATGACCCCCCCCCCCCCCCCCCCCCCCAACCAAAATCAAACGAACAAACTTTTTTTTTAAATTACAGAGTGCAAGGTCTCCATAACGTAAAAGCCAGGTATTTACGAGGGTCAGGCTGGACGTATTATTTCAGCCTCATACTGTCAGTCAGCGGTATACTGCTGCTGTAGGAAACTGTGATTGTGTCACTGAATGATCATCATCGCCTAAGATGGTCTGACTGATCGTGTGGTCAGATCACTTGCCCTGTTATTCTCCTTACGTCAACACATCTTTCAGTAGACAAGGTCTAAAGGTGGAATCGTAGCTTCACATTTCAGATTTCCGTTTGTTCGATGTCTAGTTTTAGTGCTCGTTGCAACACTGTTGTCTACATCTACATCTAGATCCGTACTCCGCAACCACCTGACGGTGTGTGGCGGAGGGTACCCTGTGTACCTCTATCGGTTCTCCCTTCTATTCCAGTCTCGTATTGTTCGTGGAAAGAAGGATTGTCGGTATGCTTCTGTGTGGGCTCTAATCTCTCTGGTTTTATCCTCATGGTCTCTTCGCGAGATATACGTAGGGGGAAGCAATATACTGCTTGACTCTTCGGTGAAGGTATGTTCTCGAAACTTTAACAAAAGCCTGTACCGAGCTACTGAGCGTCTCTCCTGCAGGGTCTTCCACCTGAATTTATCTATCATCTCCTTAACGCTTTCGCGATTACTAAATGATCCTGTAACGAAGCGCGCTGCTCTCCGTTGGATCTTCTCTATCTCTTCTATCAACCCTATCTGGTACGGATCCCACACTGCTGAGCAGTTTTCAAGCAGTGGGCGAACAAGCGTACTGTAACCTACTTCCTTTGTTGTCGGATTGCATTTCCTTAGGATTCTTCCAATGAAACTCAGTCTGACATCTGCTTTACCGACGATCAACTTTATTTGATCATTCCATTTTAAATCACTCCTAATGCGTATTCCCAGATAATTTATGGAATTAACTGCTTCCAGTTGCTGACCTGCTAATTTGTAGCTAAATGATAAGGGATCTATCTTTCTATGTATTCGCAGCACATTATACTTGTCTCCATTGAGATTCAATACCCATTCCCTGCACCATGCGTCATTTCGCTGCAGATCCTCCTGCATTTCAGTACAATTTTCCGTTGTTACAACCTCTAGATACACCACAGCATCATCTGCAAAAAGCCTCAGTGAACTTCCGATGTCATCCACCAGGTCATTTATGTATATTGTGAACAGCAACGGTCCTATGACACTCCCCTGCGACACACCTGAAATCACTCTTACATCGGAAGACTTCTCTCCATTGAGAACGACATGCTGCGTTCTGTTATCTACGAATTCTTCAATGCAATCACACAATTGGTCTGATAGTCCATATGCTCTTACTTTGTTCATTAAACGACTGTGCGGAACAGTATCGAACGCCTTGCGGAAGTCAAGAAACAAGGCATCTACCTGTGAACCCGCGTCTATGGCCCTCTCAGTCTCGTGGACAAATAGCGCGAGCTGGGTTTCACATGACCGTCTTTTTCGAAACCCATGCTGATTCCAACAGACTAGATTTCTAGTCTTCAGTAAAGTCATTATACTCGAACATAATACGTGTTCCAAAATTCTACAACTGATCGACGTTAGAGATATAGGTCTATCGTTCTGCACATCTGTTCGACTTCCCTTCTCGAAAACGGGGATGACCTGCGCCCTTTTCCAATCTTTTGGAACGCTTCGCTCTTCTAGAGACATACGATACACCGCTACAAGAAGGGGGGCAAGTTCCTTCGCGTACGCTGTTTAAAATCGAACTGGTATCCCATCAGGTCCAGCGGCCTTTCCTCTTTTGAGCGATTTTAATTGTTCCTCTATCCCTCTGTCGTCTATTTCGATATCTACCATTTTGTCATCTGTGCGACAATCTAGAGAAGGAACTACAGTGCAGTCTTCCTCTGTGAAACAGCTTTGGAAGAAGACATTTAGTATTTCGGCCTTTAGTCTGTCATCCTCTGTTTCAGTACCATTTTGGTCACAGAGTGTCTGTACATTTTGTTGTGATCCACCAACCGCTTTGACATAAGACCAAAATTTCTTAGGATTTTCTGCCAAGTCAGTACATAGAACTTTACTTTCGAATTCATTGAACGCTTCTCGCATAGCCCTTCTCACACTACATTCGCTTCGCGTAATTTTTGTTTGTCTGCAAGGCTTTGGCTATGTTTATGTTTGCTGTGAAGTTCCCTTTGCTTCCGCAACAGTTTTCTAACTCGGTTGTTGTGCCACGGTGGCTCTTTTCCATCTCTTACGATCTTGCTTGGCACATATTCATCTAACGCATATTGTACGATGGTTTTGAACTTTGTCCACTGACCCTCAACACTATCTGTACTTGAGATAAAACTTTTGTGTTGAGCCGTCAGGTATTCTGTAATCTGCTTTTTGTCACTTTTGCTAAACAGAAAAATCTTCCCACCTTTTTTAATATTTCTATTTACGACTGAAATCATCGATACAGTAACCGCTTTATGATTGCTGATTCCCTGTTCTGCATTAACTGTTTCAAATAGTTCCGGTCTGTTTGTCACCAGAAGGTCTAATATGTTATCGCCACGAGTCGGTTCTCTGTTTAACTGCTCAAGGTAGTTTTCAGAAGAAGGACTTAAAAAAAATTCACTGGATTCTTTGTCCCTGCCACCCGTTATGAACGTTTGAGTCTCACAGCCTATATCCGGCAAATTGAAATCTCCACCCAGAACTATAACATGGTGGGGAAATCTACTCGAAATATTTTCCAAATTATTCTTCAGGTGCTCAGCCACAACAGCTGCTGAGCCCGGGGGCCTATAGAGACATCCAATTACCATGTCTGAGCCTGCTTTAACCGTGACCTTCACCCAAATCATTTCACATTTCGTATCTCCGTCAATTTCCTTCGATACTATTGCACTTCTAATCGCTATAAACACGCCTCCCCCTTCACTGTCCAGCCTGTCTCTGCGGTATATGTGCCAATCTGAGATCAGGATGTCATTACTGTTTACGTCTGGTTTCAGCCAACTTTCTGTCCCTAGTACTATATGGGCGTTGTGACCGTTTATTAATGAGAGCAGTTCTGGACCTCTCTATAGACTCTCCTGCAGTTTACTATTGTTGTTGTTGTTGTCTTCAGTCCTGAGACTGGTTTGATGCAGCTCTCCATGCTACTCTATCCTGTGCAAGCTGCTTCATCTCCCAGTACCTACTGCAACCTACATCCTTCTGAATCTGCTTAGTGTACTCATCTCTCGGTCTCCCTCTACGATTTTTACCCTCCACGCTGCCCTCCAATGCTAAATTTGTGATCCCTTGATGCCTCAAAACATGTCCTACCAACCGAGCCCTTCTTCTAGTCAAGTTGTGCCACAAACTTCTCTTCTTCCCAATCCTATTCAATACCTCCTCATTAGTTACGTGATCTACCCATCTAATCTTCAGCATTCTTCTGTTGCACCACATTTCGAAAGCTTCTATTCTCTTCTTGTCCAAACTAGTTATCGTCCATGTTTCACTTCCAAGTTTACTATTAGCACATTAATATTGTTATTCCCTGTTGCATTTTGCGTACTCCTACCTTGCCGCGTCTCAGGAGGCGTCTTGTCGGGCCTAGGGAGGGAATTCAATAACATAAAAAACCCCATTTTGCACTCCACACGTACTCCGCTACCCTTGTAGCCGCTTACGGCGTGTAGTGCACGCCTGACCTATTCAGGGGGACCCTACATTTCTCCGCCCGATATCGGAGGTCGAGAAATTTTCACCCCTGCTCTCCGCAGAATCGTCTGAGCCTTTGGTTTAAGTCTTCCACTCGGCTCCAAACCAGAGGACCGCGATCGGTTCTGGAAACGATACTGCAAATAGTTAGCTCTGATTCCACCCTGCGAGCGAGGCGTTCCGCCTTCACAAATTCCGCCAACCACCTGTACGAACTGAGGACGACCTCTGAACCCAGACGGCAGGAGTCATTGGTGCTGACATGAGCAACAATTTGCACTCGTGTGCACCCAGTGCTCTCTATCGCCGCCGGTAGGGTCTCCTCCACATCTCGGATGATACCCCCCGGCAAGCAGACAGAGTAAACACTGCCCTTCTTCCCCGACCTTTCCGCTATTTCCCTAAGGGGCTCCATAACCCGCCTAACGTTGGAGCTTCCAATAACTAATAAACCCCTCCCCCCGTGTGCCTGCTCGGACCTTGCTGAAGGAGCAGTCACATGTCCACTCACAGGCAGAGCGGGTGATGCCACACGGCTAACCTCCACATTTACCCTCCGCCTCGTGCGCCGCGAAAGCCGCTGAACCCGCCACTCCCCTTGGGGAGAGGGTGGCCCAACCGCGCCCGGTACCCGCGAAGATGGGGACAGTTGGTGAAGCATGTAACACCTGGGGTGTACCTTGCGACGCACCAGACTCCCCACTGCCGCTACACTCCGAGGCAGCAGCCTGAAGACGGCTGACCGCGGCCATCAACACGCTCAGCTGTTCGCGAAGAGTGGCCAGCTCCTTCTGCGTCCGTACACATCAGTCAAAATGGTTCAAATGGCTCTGAGCACTATGGGACTCAACTGCTGTGGTCATCAGTCCCCTAGAACTTAGAACTACTTAACCCTAATTAACCTAAGGACGTCACACACATCCGTGCCCGAGGCAGGATTCGAACCTGCGACCGTAGCAGTCGCACGGTTCCGGACTGCGTGCCTAGAACCGCGAGACCACCGCGGCCGGCTACACAGCAGTCACACGTCACGTCACGTCTCTATACTTACCTATTTGGCTATAAGAACTTTGCCATGAGTGTTCTGTTCTTCACATTTTCTTCCGCTGCTGTACTTAGCGTATGAATTGTTCAGCGTGCTGTCATGACACCTGATGCGCCAATCATAGACATTTAGAGCGTCGACTGTTTTCACGTGCGCTTAACTAAGCCTGCACCAACAATAAGACCTGGTTGAACGTCTGTAAGGTTCAAAGTAAAGGTACAACAACATAAAACCTCAAGATTGTGGCTTTACTGTGGACTCAGTACACCTTGTGAGATATTACAAATAAGGCGAAAGCAACAGAAATTATTTGTTAATTACACGTAGATTAGAAACCATGTTCCGAAAACGAGATATTTATGCTAGAAGGTCCGTATTATTTTACTCGAACGTTGTACTTCTGACCTGTAGGTACGTTTTTTTCCTTAGACATGTGTTGCGTATGGAATAGTTGAGTGACCGGCTCCTGTGGCGAATCTTGCCTCAAGGTGATGCAACCGTAACCTCTCTTCTCACTACCACTGGTACACACCTGGAAAGGGCAAGATATGTGTTTAGCTTCTTCTGTGTTTTCTTAGTAGTATGTTTCTCAAATTTCGTACGTTTTTCCTCTATTTAAGAGGTTAACTCTCGAGCTTTTTGTAACTGTGAAGTGTTGTCAGGTAGTTTGTAGTGCGGTTTTGTTTTCTGCTGAACAGATAGCTTCACAGCTCATAAGCCGCAAACTTCCATTGAAGACACGTGTGTGGACGCAGGAGGAACTGGCTGCAGTTCGCGAACAGCTGAACGCACTTTTGGCTACGATCCGTCGTTTTCAGGCGGCTGCCTCGGGTGTAGCGGCGGGGGGACTCTGACGTGTTGCATGAGACATCTCAGGTGTCGCTCTGCTGGCGAGGCACCTCCCAGTGTACCCAAAGTGCTGGATCCATCCTCACAGGGGGATGAGTGGGGGCGGGGGGGGTGGGGGGTGGGGGGGTTTGAAGCGTTCGCGTCGCTCGAGGCGGGGGCCATTGGACAGGCTGGCCATCTGACCTCGCCTCTTTTCACCCTGTGAATGGATGAATGGACAGATGGCCGCTCTTTCAGCAGGGCCCGAGCAGTCCCGCAGGGAGAGCTTATCGGGAGCTCCAGTGTTAGGTACACTGCAGAGCACCCAAGGCAGATAGCGTTCGCGGCCGGAAAGAAAGCCAATATGCAGACGGTTTGTCTGCCTGGAACTCTAAACCGAGGTGTGGCTGCAGCCATGGAGAGTGCAGCGTGCGCTCGTCTGCAAGTTGTGGCTCATGTCTGCACCAACAACACTTGTCGCTTGGGTTCTGAGGCCATCCCCAGTTCGTACAGGCTGCTGGCGGAGATGGTGACGGCTGCTGGCCTCTCTCGCAGGTTGCAAGCAGAGCTCACAATTTGCAGCATTGTTCCCAGAGTTGATCTGGGTCCTCAAGTTCACTCAAGTTCCTGTAAGGTCATGGTGACCTCTTTCTTCGACTGCAGGGGTGCTCTGTTCGTCGAGTTTCTCGAGCGTGGAAGCACTGTGAAGACACTCTGCAGTGACTGTCATGCGCCTTAATGCCTAAACGCCCAGGAATGCTGTCAGCCGGAACAATCCTGTCACACGATAACGTCATGTATTGTGTGACCGCCCTCACTGCCAATTGGACGAAGGCTACGCTTCAGCGATTTGTTTGAGAAACACTGCAATATTCTCTGCACAGTGCAGATTTTTCTCCGTGTGATTTTCGCGTCTTTGGCGTCTGGAAGAAAGACATGCGTGGACGTTAGTTTCAGTCTGACGAGGAAGCGAAAGGGGGGATCCGGTTATGGATGCGTCAGCGGTTGAACACGTTCTACGAAACATGATTTGATCGTCTCTTCTCCCGTAGGTATAAATGTCTTAACGCGTGTGGTGATTACCTTTGATTGGAACCATTTCATGGTCGCGTTGTGACGAACGTTCGGTTTTCTTTTGACTGCTTCCAATATATCATTAAGTAGTGTTGAGAGGTAGACAGATAAGCCCAGCAGACACACTGGGCCATTCGGCCTAACTCTATTGTCTGCTACTCACAAGACGTTGGAAAATACTCTCAACACATATTTTGGTGGCAATAAGTACGCTGATGCACTGTGTAGTGTGAATCGTGTTCCTGACAGCAAGTATTGGAAATACTGCATGCTACTCACACACTGTGTACAATAATGAAAGTAAAATGGAAGAAAGCTAAAATAAAATCTCACAGTTCTTCTGGAATATTTGAAGCGCGACGTTTCTTGACCAGTGGCGTGACGCTGTGTAGTTGCCGTGCCACAAGCCAGGGCCAGATAAGACGTTTACTTGTTGCGCACTGCAGTCTGTAGCAGCAAGAGGTTATGGGAGATTAAGAGGCCTGACAAAGAGATCTCTGAATTATGACTGTCACGCACACTTATATCTTCAGTCATGCATTGTGTGGCCGCCATGTATACAGTGATCGCAGCAAAAGAAATTAATAGTTAATCTAGCTCTTTTCACAACTTTTTGCTTGTGCGCTTGAAAATATCGTAAGATAGCATTTGATCTGCACCACTACATCGAGGCAGCTGTATACCTACTTAATTTTACTTTTGCTCTGCTTTGGAGACGTCATACCAGCTCACAGTGCCCTACATCACCCGACAGTGAGAGCCTATCACATTCATTCTCGTGTTTAGGAATCAAAAATACGTAAACAGTTGTGAAATGATACGTCTTCAAAGAAGCGAGCAAGTGAAATACAGAATGCAGCCCTTCCATACTAGGTTGTGACATTGAAGATGACACTTAGCTGTTTACCAAATTGCACTTGAGATCTTTTGATCTATGGGTACTTTTCCCCCCTGTCCATCCAGTCCTTGTATTCGACAAACTAATTGTAAAAATTCAAGAACTTCTTCGGTTATTTCGTCAGTAATTTGCACTGTTTTCTTTTGGATATATTGCTTATAAATTGTTTTAATTTTATTATTCGTAGTTGCCGATAATTTTCATGAATATCTTGTACGTAACTGATAGGAGATTAATAGAAATGGAGTTTTTTGTATCTTATCTATCACCTTTAGTATTAAGTATATCAGATACATAGCTATTCTCCCTTCTGTGTTTGTGTGTGTGTGTGTGTGTGTGTGTGTGTGTGTGTGTGTGTGTGTGTGTGTGTGTGTGCATGTGCGGTTTTCTGAGGTAAGGGGAAGGATATCTTCTTGAAAGAGATTGTGTCAATTACTATTAAAACACCATCATATAGAGACGTTCTTCCTTTGTTCATATCTCGAACGACGTTCAACACCTTGTTCATTTCAGAAAGTTATTACTCAGTTGTTAACAATCTGTGTTACCAATTCAACAGTCAAACCATGCAAACATGAAAAGAAGTCCTTAAATATTTGTACTTGACTGGTGTGTGGAAGTCACGGATGAAGGTAACTTTCGCATGATGGCTAAAATGCCTCTGAGCACTATGGGACTTAACATCTAAGGTCACCAGTACCCTAGAACTTAGAACTACTTAAACCTAACTAACCTAAGGACATCATACATCCGTACCCGAGACAGGATGCGAACCTGCGACCGTAGAAGTCGAGCGGTTCCGGACTAAAGCGCCTAGAACCGCTCGGCAACCCGACCGGCGTCGCATGATGTATCACTGCCAAGTAACATAACTCTACAAAACTTCGAATATACATAGAAAGAAGTAATAAGTGTAGTAAAAAATGACTCAAATAAATAGGCAATGAGGCGAACAGAAATGACACTTTTATACGAAGACAATAATTGCATTGAAGTCGCTGCGACTCGTAATGGGCCCCGTGGACATAACAGGCTGCGGGACATAATTCTTAACGGGATATGTGATCAGCACGGGCTGCAGTGCATGCTATCCAACAGGTTGGTAAGGAGTTCTTGTAGAAGAGCGTTCCATTCCTCCACCAGCGTGGTTGACAACTGCTACATCTTCGATATTGATGTGGAAGTGATGCAGTACGTCTCCCCAACACACCCCACACATGCTCGATGGGGAACATACAGGCCAGTCCATTCGATGAATATCCTCCTCCTCCTCCAAGAGCTCCTCTACCTGTGCTATTCGATGCGGTCTTGCGTTGTCGTCCATAAAAACAATGTCAGGGCGAAATACATCTCTGGAAAGACGAACACTGGGAGGGAGTACAGTGTCACAGTAACACTGACGCTTGAGTGTACCGTGTTCAAAGATATGCAAGTCAGTACACCCATGCAACATTATGCCTCTCCATACCATAAGGCCTGGTCGACCAAAACAGTTATTTTCAACGATGTTCCTGGGTGCATTACTGATTATACCTCTTACAATATGATGGTAGGTAGGACGATGGAGGAACGGAATGCCGTACACCAAGGTGTTTTACCAACCTCGTGACTAGCATGAGAGCAAGTTTCAGACCATTAATTGCCACCTGCAGTGATCACACACCTTTTGCGATGTTCAGTGGACCCTCATGAACTGTGTTGACTTCAATGTAACTTTTGTCTCTGAATAAAAGTACCATTTCTGTTCTTCTCATCGCGTATTTGTTGCAGTTACCTTCTGCAATACACTGTAACAGTTCATTCTATGTATGGCGCAAGTTTCATTCAGCTCTGTTACTTCGGAACGACACATCATTCAAAAGCTACCTTTATACTTAAGTTTTACACACCAATGTGTTTAGCACTGCAGTAACATCTACAAATTTTTCTTCTGTTGCAGAGGTAAGTCCTTGCAGTACTTATTTTAAAAGGAAAAAAAAACCAACGCACTTCCACGGTCATAAAATATTTAGGTTTATTTTTGGGTTTTACCAACAGTCCAAGGATTGAGGTGGGAGGACGTTATGATATGTGGTTTGCGGGGAAAAATGTCCTAGAACCGGTGATGCTTGTGTGATTGGCTTGGGAACAGGCGTATTCGTAGCTGGTGTAGGTAGAGACAGGCACTGAGGTGAGGGCCGCGTAAATTTGCACTCTATCACAACTATGTTTCAACAAGTTTGGTACAGTAGATAAATGACGTAGTAAATGATACGATTGTCATTGGTATTGGTAGCATTGGTAGAGAAAGTAACCTAAATGAATGTGTAAGAGAGAACCTGGAAACTAACGATGCCTCTGTTTTTCTTTGTTTTGCACATAATTAGAGCCACACGTTATTGTTTGTCGAATGAGTATTTTACTTCCTTAAGTAATATAAATTGTATTTTATAAGTAATACAAGTTAGTTGATCGCTTAACTTCTGCGCTTTTGTAAGACGAAAGCAATTACTTTTGATGCAAGTACAGTGTACATCTACATCTACATTTATACTCCGCAAGCCACACACCGTGTGTGGCGGAGGGCACTTTACGTACCACTCTCATTACCTCCCTTTTCTGTTCCAGTCGCGTATGGTTCGCGGGAAGAACGACTGTCTGAAATCCTCCGTGCGCGCTCAAATCTCTCTAATTTTACATTCGTGATCTCCTCGGGAGGTATAAGTAGGGGGAAGCAATATATTTGACACCTCATCCATAAACGCATCCTCTCGAAACCTGGCGAGCAAGCTACACCGCGATGCAGAGCGCCTCTCTTCCACAGTCTGCCACTTGAGTTTGCTAAACATCTCCGTAACGCTATCATGGTTACCAAATAACTCTGTGACGAAACGCGCCGCTCTTCTTTGGATCTTCTCTATCTCCTCCGTCAACCCGATGTGGTACGGATCCCACACTGATCAGCAATACTCAAGCATAGGTCGAACGAGTGTTTTGTAAGCCACCTCCTTTGTTGATGGACTACATTTTCTAAGCACTCTCCCAATGAATCTCAACCTGGTACCCGCCTTACCAACAACTAATTTTATATGATCATTCCACTTCAAATAGTTCCGCACGCATACTCCCAGATATTTTCCAGAAGTAACTGCTACCAGTTTTTGTTTCGCTATCATATAATCATACACTAAAGGATCCTTCTTTCTATGTATTCGCAATACATTACATTTTTCTATGTTAAGGGTCAGTTGCCACTCCCTGCATCAAGTGCCTATCCGCTGCAGATCTTCCTGCATTTCGCTACAATTTTCTAATGCTGCAACTTCTCTGTATACTACAGCATCATCCGCGAAAAGCCGCATGAAACTTTCGACACTATCTACTAGGTCATTTACATATATTGTGAAAAGCAATGGTCTCATAACACTCCCCTGTGCCACGCCAGAGTTTACTTTAACGTCTGTAGACGTCTCTCCATTGAGAACAAAACTCTTCAATGCAGTCACACAGCTGGTCTGATATTCCGTAGGCTCTTACTTTGTTTATCAGGCGACAGTGCGGAACTGTATCGAACGCCTTCCGGAAGTCAAGGAAAATAGCATCTACCTAGGAGCCTGTATCTAATATTTTCTGGGTCTCATGAACAAATAAAACAAGTTAGGTCTCACACGATCGTTGTTACCGGAGTCCATGTTGATTCCTACAGAGTAGATTCTGCGTTTCCAAAAACGACATGATACGCGAGCAAAAAACATGTTTTAAAATTCTACAACAGATCGACGTCATAGATATAGGTCTATAGTTTTGCGGATCTGCTCGACGACCCTTCTTGAAGACTGGGACTACCTGTGCTCTTTTCCAATCATTTTGAACCTTCCGTTCCTCTAGAGACTTGCGGTACACGGCTGTTAGAAGGGGGGCAAGTTCTTTCGCGTACTCTGTGTAGAATCGAATTGGTATCCCGTCAGGTCCAGTGGACTTTCCTCTGTTGAGTGATTCCAGTTGCTTTTCTATTCCTTGGACGAGCACAAACGTAAAAATAGATAATCATTGTTGTTATTTTGTAATCAGTAGAACGCTCTTGACGTGATCAAAGGCAAGGTAAATGTGGAAGATGTTTATGAATAACAGAAACATGTTTTATATAAGTTTGAAGAAGTATTGAAGCGATGTTTGATATATTCTTGTTTTTCGGATTGTTTTTATCTTTCCTTTTTTTTGAGGAAATTGTGTTTTCTAGTGCTATGTGATAAACTAGCAATGTTGCTTTATTTTTACTGCAACATCCCACTGTTTCACGGTACAAATGAACAATTTTCGAATAAAATCCAAATTGAAGACGGAGAATTTCAGTTTTGCCTTAAAAATACGGTGAACCAGATAGAACTTTACGACTTTGGAATGATACAGAAAGCTATTGAGATAACTTACAGAATCGGTAGATGTGTCATTTTGTAGCAAACAACCTCACGTTATCCATAAAAGTGTCAAATTTCATTTTGACTCGATGTGACTATTATTTCTGATGCGGCAAACATCCACAGGTAATCAACATCCACAGGTAATCGATTTATTATCATACACGTTGCAGCGAAACGGACAGACTTATGCAGCGGCAGTATAGATTCGATTTTTCAGGTCAGCTACATTGTTTGGTAGGGGAGGAACATGCGCACAGTCTTTAGTGAAACCACATATAAAGAAATGCAGTGGTGTCAAGTCTGGGAAGCCAGTTGGACATGTGGTTGGTCCTTTACGGTCAAAGCACCGACCTGGGACGCGATTATCGATGAAACCTCGATATTTCGTGAGGAACTGAGATGATGCATCGTCTTGCTGGTAGTAAACCATCCCGTTTCGGTCGTCTTCATCGATCTGTGGAATTAAAGTTTTCAAACGTATGCAGATACACAATAACAGTGACAGTTTCCTCCATGAAGAAGGAAGGGCCGTGCATTTTGATAATGGCACAAAACATTTTCGTTTTGAGGCTGTTACGAACGTGTTCCAGGGTTGCATGTGGATTTTTGCAGCTCTGTATTCTGCAGTTGTGGGAGTTTATCATGCCACTGATATGATATGTTGATGAAAAGTTGAGTCTTTCGTGGAATGCCAGTCGCGCGAGTTGCATGTCGTGTTGATTTTTGTGGACTGCGGGCAAAGCTCTCTCTAACCCGTTCGACACAATGATCAATAAGCAGGCGACAGGGTATTTGTCATGTCGCAGTAAAGGACCTGTCTCAACGAAGTTCCGTGCGAAAAGTAAATTGTAGTTGTGCTTGGAGAATCTTTAACATATTCGATGCGAAATTTACGCCGATGAGTTATTGTGGAGATCGTTTCATGAAACAAAGACACACAGCGAGGGAGTGGCCGAGCTGTTCTAGGCGCTACAGTCTCGAGCTGCGCGGCCGCTACTGTCGCAGGCTCGAATACTGCCTCGGGCATGAATTTGTGTGATGTCCTTAAGTTCTAGGAACTGATGACCTCAGAAGTGCCATAGTGTTCAGAGCCATTTGAGCTCACACAGCGAGGATGCACTTCACTAGTGAAAGTAGCCATTTTATTTGTACGCTACGTTGGCACTTCTGGTGGCGGAATGGGTACCAATGTACTACGTGAATCAAACTTGAGGTTGTGTGCGACAAACTGACACACGTACTGATTCTGTTAGTTTACTCAATAAATTTATATACCACGGCAAAGACGTAAACTCTTTTAGACTCACCATGTTCTGTTTAAGTAAGAGACAGAGCAATAATTAAGTAGAACAAAAATAAGCTGTAGGTTATCCGGTGAGTTATACATCCTGATTCAGTTTCTAGACGGTTCAGCGCTTCCTATTTTTAGGGGAATTTAGTAAGACACTGATGGCATACGTAAAGAGTTTGTTATGAGGTTACGCCCGATAGGTATGCAACACACCTGACGTGCAGGTAACGCATGTACGACCTTAACTGACCAGGGCTACTTGGAGATCTACCGTAGTCTGCTCTTACTTTCGGCAGTCTACGGTAGCCTACGGTAGCTTCGCAGCTCAAACCCGTCGCTGCGGCCCGTGTTGCAGGCAGCGGCGGCACGTGGCTGTGCTGCTTGCCGTGCGGCTGGCTGCGGCGCTCGCGGCCGGTGCGTCGCGCCGCGCTGTCTGCCGCCACGCTGGCCGTCACCTCGCTGCTGGTCGCGTCGCCCGTGCTCTTCCTCAGCGCCGCCGCCCCCACCTCCACGCACCGCCACGACTGCTCCATGGTAACGTAGCCGGCACTGCGCTGACGAGCACACTGCAGCGCTGGCATCCACATTAAAGCTTCGGGTCTATGTCCCGAAGTAGCAGGCTCAGATCCTCGTTCAAAATTTGTTTTCCTAGAACCGTTTCAGGCGAATTCTGAATTGGTTCAGTCTGCGGAGGTTCTAACCACATTCTTTCCGCCTTTCCACGTCCATATAACTTACACAAACAAGATCTCCACACTGTCGAGATAACAGAATCCAGTCCCTCTTTTGCAAAAATAAGATATCTTTTAGGTAGTACGAGAGATAACTTATTGTTTAGTACATTTGAGGTCCGTCTTATTTCTTGTGACTATCACATATCATATATTGGACATAGACATCACTGTGTCTCTACAAACATCGCAGTTTTGAGGGGCAGGTGAACGCCATAAAATTTTTACCCTAGAGAGGCATAAACAATAACTTAATATTTGAAATTTGATCCACTTGCACCATTTTCGTTTTGCTATTGTGATATCTTTTCAATAGTTGGTTTGTAAAAATTCGCCTTAACAGTAGTAAAATATTAGCATTACGAGATGTGATCACAGCAGTTAACCATCACCCTATTACAGTATGTAAGTTCGTTACTAGGTTAATCAACTTTTGTATAACTTTTGTATCTCTTGAAACAGTTCTTCCCTGCTCTTAGGCAGAAAGGTACTTTGTGCACTGACCATATCCACAAAGTTCAAACAGTGATAAGAGGTTACGTAATCACTGAGATCAACGCTCACGTAGACTGCATCCCAGAGTGCCCCCAAAGAGCTACAACACTAAGAAGAGTAGCTTCTCGGCTTTACACAAGATCAATGTGTAGTTTCTTTGTAAGGATAAAGGAAAGGAAATACTTTATTTAATTTCTATAATAATGTGTGATATCACCCACGAGTTTTATTTTTTGATAATAGTCAACACCTTTGACCCTCACTGACACAGATTCAGATCCATTTATTTTATGCTGATTGCTGGTCCTGAGAACCAACGCCATCGAAGACATGTAATACGATTTACCCATATCTCTATTGTAGACGTCTGAGATCTGAAATGTCCGATATGCTATGACGTCACGGCTGGTAATATTTTTCTAGGTCTGCTATTTTATTGATTTTGGGCCCACGTAGTAATGCGACGGTAAGCCAGGCATTAACGGGTTGATTGGCATCATTGTTGCTACGGGTAAAGTTCGAAACTTTACACTACAAAAGACCGATGGCCTGTACAGGATGACTTGAGCACCTACGTACTTCTTGGTCTCAACAGAAATATTCTCTATTGCTTTATACACTATAGGGTGGGTACGCCTTCTCCTCCTATAATAACGTGGCATCTTATGTGTGAAGTCAGCTAGTTGGGTAGTTGAGAGGAATTCCGTCCTGAGCGGTAAACGGACAAAAAAATGTGGTTAGCCACAGTGACCACTGCCCTTTCAAACCGTCTACAGTTGTTATAGTTTACAATGATGACCGCCACTCAAAGAGTTAATGGAGGAGCACAAATTCAATTTCGAGAAAACGCGTATTACCTGGCAAGTTAGTTTCTGGGAAAGTTGTTTACATATGGATGATTTTGGGTATGCTACCATTATAAAATTCTTTGATTTAGACGGTTCTCCGACAGCAGAAATGTATCAAGTGCTGGGAAGACATGACGACTTAGGGAAACCGACATCGCTATTTGTATAACGAAAGAGGCACCTAGTGGGCTCCATGTAAAAGATTTTCATCTCGCGAGTGATCCTGACACTGTGAAGAAAGGAAACTCTTCGTTACAATCATTTCCTAACAAATCGTAAACGTTGGCATGACACGAGAGTCTGTGCATCTTTTTGAAAACCTTGACGCACTGAAGCCTTGTTTTCGTGGGTCATCCAAAGTGGTGTCTGCATGATTACGACGTTGTGCAATCCTGTGGTTAATACAATGTCTGACGAGTTCAAGAAACCGTTTGGGCCGTTCTTTCCCAATGTTGAGTTTTTGAGTGCTTTCCCTCGAATATAACACCTGTTCGAAATTCAGACGGTTATAAGTGTGCTGCGTGTAAAATTAGTGATAGTAGTGCAAGGAAACGAATTATCTACACATGGAATTGGAAAAAAGTCTGCACACATGTATTTTAATTTCTTGCAGACATTTTGTAGGAAAATTTTATGCACATTTGCCCCTCGCCAGAATTGAGACGATTTTCTAACCTCCTTCTTCTCGTTCTAGTGCTCTAAGAGCAACGATAGTTCTTTTAATTTCTACAATTAAGTGCCTTAACAAACAATGAATAGCACAAAAAACATTATTGTACTACATTGAAACCTAGCCGTATACGCACACCAAAGAGCGTTGGAGATTAGAACATGTGCTGTTTGTTGGAAAATTCGAGTTACACAAAATGTATATGTCAGTGACAAAAATACACATGAAACCAATCTAACTATCCATTAGTAATCTTACGAATGAGGTTGCATATTCGATTTGCAGGATTTCCCAACGAATTCCTGTCAGATTTCTCTCAGAATAAAACTGATAGTAGGCGACATAATCATTGTTGGTTCTTGATTATAACTGTAAAACTTCTGGAGCAACATATACAGATTCTATGCTAAACAGTATATATATATATATATATATATATATATATATATATATATATATATATATATACTCCTGGAAATTGAAATAAGAACACCGTGAATTCATTGTCCCAGGAAGGGGAAACTTTATTGACACATTCCTGGGGTCAGATACATCAGATGATCACACTGACAGAACCACAGGCACATAGACACAGGCAACAGAGCATGCACAATGTCGGCACTAGTACAGTGTATATCCACCTTTCGCAGCAATGCAGGCTTCTATTCTCCCATGGAGACGATCGTAGAGATGCTGGATGTAGTCCTGTGGAACGGCTTACCATGCCATTTCCACCTGGCGCCTCAGTTGGACCAGCGTTCGTGCTGGACGTGCAGACCGCGTGAGACGACGCTTCATCCAGTGCCAAACATGCTCAATGGGGGACAGATCCGGAGATCTTGCTGGCCAGGGTAGTTGACTTACACCTTCTAGAGCACGTTGGGTGTCACGGGATACATGCGGACGTGCATTGTCCTGTTGGAACAGCAAGTTCCCTTGCCGGTCTAGGAATGGTAGAACGATGGGTTCGATGACGGTTTGGATGTACCGTGCACTATTCAGTGTCCCCTCGACGATCACCAGAGGTGTACGGCCAGTGTAGGAGATCGCTCCCCACACCATGATGCCGGGTGTTGGCCCTGTGTGCCTCGGTCGTATTCAGTCCTGATTGTGGCGCTCACGTGCACGGCACCAAACACGCATACGACCATCATTGGCACCAAGGCAGAAGCGACTCTCATCTCTGAAGACGACACGTCTCCATTCGTCCCTCCATTCACGCCTGTCGCGACACCACTGGAGGTGGGCTGCACGATGTTGGGGCGTGAGCGGAAGACGGCCTAACTGTGTGCGGGACAGTAGCCCAGCTTCATGGAGACGGCTGCGAATGGTCATCGCCGATACCCCAGGAGCAACAGTGTCCCTAATTTGCTGGGAAGTGGCGGTGCGGTCCCCTACGGCACTGCGTAGGATCCTACGGTCTTGGCGTGCATCCGTGCGTCGCTGCGGTCCGGTCCCAGGTCGACGGGCACGTGCACCTTCCGCCGACTACTGGCGACAACATCGATGTACTGTGGAGACCTCACGCCCCACGTGTTGAGCAATTCGGCGGTACGTCCACCCGGCCTCCCGCATGCCCACTATACGCCCTAGCTCAAAGTCCGTCAACTGCACATACGGTTTACGTCCACGCTGTCGCGGCATGCTACCAGTGTTAAAGACTGCGATGGAGCTCCGTATGCCACGGCAAACTGGCTGACACTGACGGCGGCGGTGCACAAATGCTGCGCAGCTAGCGCCATTCGACGGCCAACACCGCGGTTCCTGGTGTGTCCGCTGTGCCGTGCGTGTGATCATTGCTTGTACAGCCCTCTCGCAGTGTCCGGAGCAAGTATGGTGGGTCTGACACACCGGTGTCAATGTGTTCTTTTTTCCATTTCCAGGAGTGTATATATATATACATATATATTATGCATTCATAGCTGCAGATGTAGAAATGAGTTCCCTATTTCCCCTTCAGCGTTCTCAGGTTGTTGTAAATAGCGAAATATTTTCTCAGGGTCGTTTCTAAATCTTATTGAAATCAAATCTATCCTCCGTATTTATGCCGAAATTGAACTCTGTTTTTGCACGGATGCTAAGTAACACAATTTACTTTGCGTGTGAACGGCTGTTTGTTGCCCATTATGGAAGTTTGTTTGAAGAAAGATGTCGCCAGAAGCGGGAATATCATATGGCGTACGTAAAAGAAATATGAGAGAATCGTCACTGCTCACGAATGGTTTACAATCCAGACAACGTTTGCAGCTCTCTGACACTATGCGAAGACATAGAATTTGTGCACAGGGATCTAGTCCTTAGAAGATTAACATTAAAGACAGTACGACTTGGAGATATTCAAAGTTTGGTAATTTGGTAAATGTCGCAGCCGTTGCACGTGTGAGCTATAAACAAGAAGGATACATAAAGAGAAATTATTTTTGGATTACTAATTCGGCCAGGCAGAAGACCCATGGAGCTGGGAATAACGACGCAGTGAAAGGACAATAGTAACGGGACGTTGCAAGGGATATAAACAGTTCCAGTTTACCATCCAACAGTAGGAAGAAAGTTCATTGCGGTCGCCGAGTGACTGCAAGGTATACGCATTTGTTGTAGATACCGAACTAACCAGGAACACCATTACTATCTGTCACTCACCATACGCTTCTGAATTATCCGGATTTACACAATACCATCCAACATAGTGCTGCTGTGATCTGTACCATTCATAAAATCCGGCTCCACCGAGTTATATAGTTGTGTAGATTTAGATTTTCCCGCTCAAAGGCTCTATTCCTTTTATTTATGAGCAGCGATAAAAGTAGCTCTTAGATGTACAAACTGTTGATGTTTCATCTATAGAATTACCTGCTGCCTTGTAGCAGTACTAGAGACGGAGCTGTGCAGAGTTCGTACTCACGACTCTGCGCATTCTATTTCCACTTTAAAATAATAACGTCTTTGCGGTGTCTTACCAAGTTTAGCCAAAGACGAGACACTGAATACCTTGTCCACCCCTCGGGTGGACGTTAAGCACGGCTCTTCTCTTTAGCACCTTTCTAGAGCATAACGGATGCGATACACGACTGCACAAACGCACTACACATGTGCTTTGCCTAAAAATCCATCTCCAGTGCCAACAGTGGTCGTAATCAGTATAGGAAAACTTTTGCAGTTAATAACATTAATCACAAATGTTATAATTTGCCTGTTTTCCTTTGAGCTGAACCGTCCGGAGTGGACGTGCGGTTCTAGACGCTACAGTCTGGAACCACGCGACTGCTACGGTTGCAGGTTCAAATCCATTCCTCGGGCATGTATGTGTGTCGTGTCCTTAGGTTAGTTGGGTTTAAGAAGTTCTAAGTTCTAGGCGACTGATGACCTCGGGTGTTAAGTCCCATAGTGCTCAGAGCCATTTGAACCATTTTTTGAGCTGAAATAAAAATTATTTTCTCTATATAGATTCTAAATAGGAAATTTGGACTCTAAATTCCATGTTGTGAGTATACTTGACGTAATACATCAAGATTTGTGCCCATCTGTTACTGAAAATTCTGTCTATGTCAAGTTTATTACTTAATAAAAATAATCCAGGTTAAGTGTGAGTAGGATTCGCGCACCAAGGGTTCCCTACAAACTTAATTGTGTATATAAACTCACCAGCCAAAAAATTAGCCACCACAATGCGCACGCACAGGTGATTTGTTAAGCCTTTAGGGATGGCGCAGAGATCGAGCCACGTGCTCAGCCTCTATGTGAGCATGAGGCAGCAGCTATCTGTGCAACATTTATGTTTCAGGTGGACATTGTACGTAAACTTACAGTGTGTAGAGTTGCTAGATTTGTTTGTGTGAGACGGAGGACTGTTCAACTCGCCTACAGGCAGTGTTGTAGCACGCGTACCCACGAAACACGACCTCATAATTGTGATAAGAAAAAGGTGCTGATTAAGAGGGACCGTGCATGCGTTTCGCGGCGTGAGAATCTAAATCGTTCCAAACCCGAGAGCAATTGCTGCAGACAGAGAACGAAGGCCCATCCCAACCTGATGACGAGAGAACGTTTTGACAGGAACTGCTTAGTGAACATTTGGTGTTGTATATCTCGCAAGATGCCATTATTCATACAGGCAAATTAAGACGACAACGGCAAAGTTCAGCGAGCTGGAAGAATATGGGACAGCTTTTCTGTACGCTACCCCATTCTATTAGATCTCAATTGGCCAGCAAAATCACCTGAATTAAACCCCTTATAAAATCTGCCCGACATGTTGGAGCAGCCGACATCACCATCCCCCAGCTTAGTGGAATTGTGCGATCATATCCTCATCGAGAGCCTTAAAACGGATGCGACGTACCTGCACAACCATGGGGGATTCACTTCCTAAAAGAATCCTGGCAGTCATCAAGACCATGGGCGGAATTGCACGGTATTAAATGATTTATCTGGGGTGACTATTTTTTTGGTCGGTGAGCTTGCATAGTTCATCCGTCTGGAGAATGAAAAATCTCGACGAGTTTTGCTCGTTATTGATATTGATACTGGGAAGATATTGGTCCCTGGCGTTCCAAGATTTTTGAGATTAATTCCAAGATAAGTGTCGGATTTGTTCCAGTATTTGTAATGTGAAACCTTGTTTCTTGCCCGATTCCATGATTGAAGGTGAACAGAAAGTACCATAGGTTTTGACAAGTAAGCTTGAGAATATCAAATTATGTGACATAAGTTGCATTAACTTAGAAGCGTAAATTTCTTACACGCCAAAGGACAATAGACCTCAGTATGTAACATAAATATTCACTTGATACATGAATCTGTTTGTGAGAAAAAAGGGAGTCTTAACGGAGGGGCAGACAGGCAGACGGACACACACACACACACACACACACACACACACACACACACAGAGAGAGAGAGAGAGAGAGAGAGAGAGAGAGAGAGAGAGAGAGAGAGAGAGAGAGGGGGGGGGGGGGGGGGAGAGAGACGGACAACAAAGTGACCCTATAAGGGCTCCGTTTTTACCGACTGAGATACGTAACAATAAAAACGTATGCAAACTCTGTAGATCATTAAATATCCGTGAATTGGCTTAAATGGCAATCGCCACTACGCTTGAAGTATGAACTTACCTCAAAGGCAAAGCCAACAAGGTGACCATTGTCAAATGTATCTGCCTACAGTGCAATGACGTTCTTGAAGCCATCTGTACCGACAATTTCTTCAGTTGTTGCTTGCAGAAAATCGGATACCTTAACGTACTAGATAATTACGTGTTATTTTCTCGGCTTGAGACTATGTACGGTTAGTTCCTTTTTGTTGGCATTTTGGAACAATTGAAAGTTATCACCATTCGACTTTACCATCCTTTTAACATCGTATGCGTGTCTCAAACTTGCACTAGGTTTCTTACCAGCATCTATGTTTTTGTTGAGAGCTGTTTCCCCTTTTTTTTCATCTGAATCTGTTGGGTTTCTAAAAAATTCACTGGCTGTATGACATTAAGAGTAATATGTACACCGATTGACTGTAGTTCTGCCTGTCGTAGAGTTTAGTGTTATCCAGTGATTGCGACACTGGAATTGCATTCGTAAAAAGCAAAGCTCACTTCTGCGTTTGGCCATCTAGATTTAATTTTTCCATGATTTCCGTAAGGCGAGTAGGCCTGTTGTACAGGACACGATCAGTTTTCTTCCAGGTATTTCCCCAATCCGAACTTGATTGCGCTCGCTGTCCACTGGCACGTATATAACAATCTTATCTCCTTCTTGCCTGCCGAGCGGTTGTAGGCGTTTCGGTCCAGAACTGCGCTGGTGCTACGGTAGCAAGTTCGAATCCTGCCTCGGGCATGGATGTGTGTGATATCCTTAGGTTGGTTAGGTTTATGTAGTTCTAAGTCTAGGGGACTGATGACCTCAGATGTCAAGTCCCGTAGTGCTTAGAGCCATTCGAACAATTTTTTTCCTTCTTACTTCACAGCTACTTCACAGTTGGACTACATGACATCGTCTATTTTAGTTGCAAGGTAGTCTCTCTTTTACTGAGTTCTGAGAGGCCTTTGGTGCCTGTAAGACAGGTGTTGAGCCAGTCGGTTGCTGAATAAAAAATGCAATGTTGCCTGTACTGCAAACTGACGCTGCTCTCTTGGACAGCAGGCCCGGCAAAATATTGTAGAAACTATCACGTATCTGATAGTTAAAGGAATTCCAAGGAGATGTAGTTGAAATAGGGGAGAAATCTGTAACTGTATTTCCCTGAAAGACAAATTATAGAACGTAATTTCACCTTTTGAGCACTTTCCCCTACTGGAGACGATCGCATTGAGAAATAGCTCTCAAGTATTGGTACTTAGTCTGCCGAAATTAGAGCTGTAACCAACCTGGTTAGAAACGAGAGAACTGTTCCTATTTTTTTTGTTGCCACCCTGATTTAGTTATTTCATCAGAGAAACAGCAAATGTAAGTAATTGAGGCTAGATTTCACTCAGCTGTTCATGCAGTTGTGAGCTGTTCTCAGCCCAAAGGGGAGAAAGCGGTCGACCACTGCCAAGTACAGTTGTAGATGACCGCTACGTTGTGCAATTGTGAAGAAGAGATCCACGTAAAACATCGGGTACAATTGCAACCACATTTAACAGGACTGCAAGGCACACAGCCTCACGCCCTACAGAAGCACGGCTGCTGCAAGGGTGCGGTCTATTTGACCGAAGACCGGTGCTTCGTGTTCCGTTGACATATCGGTGACACCATTCGCGTGGTGCCATGAGAGTAGCGACTGGACCAGCGAGGAGGAGGGTCGCATGCCCATCTCGAGCTCATTCAGTCTGAGTAGTGATCCCGGACGTACCATTATACAGCGAGAGGAGGAAACACCTACAGCACCCGGGAACATCATCGAATTTGATCGTGCTCTTGATCAAGGTGTTATGGCGTGGTAAGGCATAATGTTGCATGGGAGTACAGACCTCCAAATTTTTGTACACGGTACACTCATGCGCCAGAGTTATTGTACAGTGTACTACTCCTTTCTCATGCGCGTTTATTCAGGAGTACATTGTTTTCTGACTCGATTGTTATGGACGACAATGCGCGACCGCATCGAGCAGCGCAGGTGGAGGAGCTCTGGAACGAGAGGATATTCGGTGCCTGGACTGGCCTGTCCTTTCTCTCGCCTTTAATCCCATCGAGCACTTGTGGAGTGCGTTGGGGAAGCGTATTTCCGCACGTCCACATGCACCAACGACCATCCAGCAGCTGTCACCGGCGCTGGTTTGGGAATGGAACGCCCTGCCACGAGAAACTCAGTACCAACACGCTCTTTAGAAGTATTTCACGCCTTTTTTAATGTCCAGGGGACGATTGTAACATGCAGAGACTTCAGTGTAATAGGAGTTCTTGAATAAAAGAGTCATTTCTGTTCGTCTCAAATGGTCCAATCGCTCTGAGCACAATTGGACTTAACTTCTGAGGTCATCAGTCCCCTAGAACTTAGAACTACTTAAAACTAACTAACCTAAGGACATCACAAGCATCCATGCCCGAGGCAAGATTCGATCCTGCGACCGTAGCGGTGGCGCGGTTCCAGACTGTAGTGCCTAGAACCGCTCGGTTTCCTCAGACGGCTGTTCGCCTCACTGCTTATTTATTTCAGTTATATTTCGTACCTTACTGTTTCAGTTTTTTCCACGTAGGGTTTAAGTTTCGTAGAGCTTGTAACGGGACATCTTCCTCAAATATTACTTGTCCTCAACAGTAGTTGGCGATACCAGTATTGTTTTTCGAATTTTGGAGAGGTCAGTATTATCTCAGTTGCTTTTAGGGAAACTTTCATATAATTTTTTACACAGTATCTTATATTTCGAACTAAAATTAATAAAAAGGAATTACTTTATAAAATATTTTTGTTTCGATGTCATAATCGATAAGCACTAGGCCTGAATCTACAGTTAAAATTAGTTCTTTTAGAAACATTTCAAATTTCGAATTATTAGCACACT
Organism: Schistocerca gregaria; assembly: GCF_023897955.1. Lineage (NCBI taxonomy): Eukaryota > Metazoa > Arthropoda > Insecta > Orthoptera > Acrididae > Schistocerca > Schistocerca gregaria. Next base: position 492,132,389 of record NC_064923.1, read on the forward strand.
TAAAATTTCTATTATTAATTACGCAATCCTGTACTTTTTACTATGTTTATGTCTGAATTCATTTATGAAATGATAATCGAAATTAATAACGTATCGGAAACTAGTAGTTAATTCATTTTTTAAGAAAAATTGTGTATACTATGGTATATTGTTATTTCCGCAGAGTGTGGGAGTCGTAAGCATGCCTCTGTTGTGATAGGACGTATTTTTGTGCGAACACTGTAATTTCGGCTTTGTCAATGTAAAAAATCAAAATACTGTATGATCTACTAAAATGTGAGAAAATGTATTTGCGAAAAAAAAATCAACCGTGAGGGCATGATGTGAGATTTTCAGCTTCAAGAATCAGACCCCTAGACAAGAAGAACTGGAACCATCTCAACGTGACCAGCTAAGTGAACTTGAAAGATTATTGTAATCTTCGCTCCTCTCAAATCTTCAGAAAACACTTTGCTTATTAATTACTTCGGCTGGACATTGTTTAATGTGTACAATAAATGAAAGGAGGGGGAAGATTACAAGCTATGTTACTTGTTATTATCAAACCAAGCGAAAATTACTTTTGTCCTTAAATTTTGCACGAGTGTACGAAGATGCATGTGGTAGCAGCACGTTAGGTGTCCGGCTCACTGCCCGCTGTTACTGTAGTTAACTGATGAGTCATCCTTAGGTGCAGCTTTCATTGCCTTCCAGCTGACGTGTCGATCCTACCGCAAGTAGCCAAGTATGATTAATATAAGGTTTAAAATAAACTTTTCTCCGCTCTTCCGGTGTTGTAAGTAGACGCTGTAAGGTTCATCAAGCTGGAGCATAGCATCACCCTACCAGTACAGATCCGTATAACGTTGCGAACATACGCATTAGACAGCAATCGGTTTCATGCTCGGAACAAAGAGATTCTAAGTTACAAGTATTGTAGTTTCTCCGAACCTACATGTCGGATTTTTAAATGTGAAACGCCGTTGACTTCACCTCATTTAAAATTGCTATTCTAGCAGGAGAAATGATTATAGTTCCACTTGAAAAAGTGAAGGTAATACCGACATGTCTGTAATTATCATAGCTATGAAAAGAGTTTGTACGGCGTTTAGTGAAGAGTTTTTCACAATTAATTTGAGTTAAAATGGAATTACGATACCTTAAACGCTTCAGAAAATATCTTAAATGAATATCTTACCTGAATCAGCTTGTATACTGTGTGTATCCCCTCTAACTACAAAAATTGATGTGCCATTGCACCCGATGAACTCGCGCAGTAGAAACGAAGAATTTACGTTGTTAGCTGTGCAAAGTTCCTTCGAAGCGCAAAGAAAGTCTTTCGCCTTCTCGAAATCGGTTTAGAGGCTTTGCGAAACGGTTTTCTGCACTTCCGCCTGCGAAGCCTTATATAACGGCCGCGTGGGCCGGCGGTGGCGCGCCCGGCGGTCTCTGCCGTTGCCTCAGCTGACGTCACCAGCCGATGCTCTCAATGGGAGTCTGCTGTTCGTGTCAGTTCCATCTCACCACCTCCAGTCCCTCCGTTTTTCGTCTCGCTAGAGACATTTTTCCATTGCTCTGTAGTCATCTTTCAATCCTTTTGTCTTCGGAAACAAAGCTAGCAGCTTCCTACATGCGGCCGAAGTGTTGCTTATAAAAGATTGCTCCACAATTAATCACCGTTAATGCTCTAGAGACTCCTATTTTTTGCATCCTGTATGTTTCACTTTGTGGCCGTGACGTTCTAGGCTCTGGCCGTTAACCCCCCAGTGTTCAGTCCGGATAGGGCAGGAACTTTCCCTTGTTCCAGTCTGTCTAGGACGCCACAGATAGATGCTGTCAAAATGAGTACCAGGGATCTCTCCTGGGGAGTGAATGTGGACGGGGGAGAGACCCACCGTCATTCGCGCTCCTAGTCCCATGGCGAATAGAAAGGCTGGGGTCTACTTGTAGAGTGACCGAGTCGTGAAGGCAACATATTAGATCTCCCAGTCACCAATAGGATCAAACATCGACTAAACGCAGACAGGGAATGAGTGATCATAAGTCCGGAACAACATCACTCAATACGGATGGAAATGGGATCTAAAGAAAAGTAGGAACCTATTTTTCCTTAGCAAGAGCGACAAAGATTTCAGATCGTTAATAGACATTATGTCGTGGGCTGTCCGTGAATGTAAGTTCTAGGTTGTGGATATTTTTGTTAATAATGTTCTGTCTTAAGTCGCAATATTTTTATTTTATAGTTACTACGAACGTGATTCGGAGCTACAACTCCATGTTCAGGAACTGTGTAGGCATATACTGCTACTTAACAGTAGCAAAATGACACAGTTGTTACATTTATAGAGTATCTCATGCGGAATTAATGAGAAAAATGCTATAGGAATAAATAAAATAATGTACCATATTACTTGCGTTAACATGTTTATGACAGTATCACATGACGGTAATGACGGATACTTAACCTAGGTTACAGTGATGTGATGCCGTATAGAAGTTCTTATTGTTTCCATTCACAATGGTTCACGAATTACAGAAAAAATAGATAAATAAAAATAAAAATTCAGAAATAAAAATAATTAAACAACTCCTGTGAATAATTTTTAATTGTGCCGTTCTGCTACAGTTAGGTGAAGATGTAACTACCATTCTCACCATTTATTTCTTCAAAGCGGAGCTGTAGGTCCGAAACGCGTTGGACAGTAATTAGAAAATAAAAATATTGTAACTGAAAACGGAATATTATTCCAAAAATATATCGCTAAGCTAGAATTAAACTAACTTAAGCGGTCAATATGAAAAATTTGTGCCGGCCGGGGTGGCCGAACGGTTCTAGGCGCTATAGTCTGGAACTGCGCGACCGCTACGGTCGCAGGTTCGAATCCTGCCTCGGGCATGGATGTGTGTGACGTCCTTAGGTTAGTTAGGTTTAAGTAGTTCTAAGTTCTAAGGACTGATTACCTCAGTAGTTAAGTCCCACAGTGCTCAGAGCCATTTTGAAAAATTTGTCTCCAGGATCGAAAATGTTGAGCATCAGTGGACAAATTTTTCGAAACACCCGTTAGAGAGCTATGTGACAAGCAAAATTGTGGGGGATGGGAAACATCCCTCGCGTTCGACACCCGCGTTAGAAAGCTGCTACAGAGAGCAAAGAAACCTTCACTGCACATTCATAGGTAGCCGAAACCTCACAGACAAACAAACCAAAATTATCACGGGGAGAGTCACACGTGAAGCATTCAACGCATTCAAAAGTAAAATTGTATCTACTGACTCGACAGAAAATTCTAAGAAGCTTTAGTCTGATGTTAAATGAGTAAACGGATCCTAGCCATCTTTCCAGACAATCTGTGATCATAATGGCACTGAAACTGATGACGCAGAACAGACCGATATAATACACGTCTTTTTCCAGAAATGTTTCGCAGGGAATGGTCGCACTGTAGTTTAAATTGTCGCACAAACGAGAAAATTACAGATATCGAAATAAGTAATCAGGACTAGAAATCGCTTAACAGTGGGAAGTCCACAGGACACGGGATATCAATTCAACTCTACGCAGAGTACGTGAAAGAACTTGCTCCCTTTCTATCAGCGGTGTACCGTACGCCGCTCTAAGAGCGAAGCGTTATTTGTTGTTGGAACAATGAAAAATGCGTAGGTCTTTTCCGCTTTCAAGGACAGAAAAGACGCACAAAGCTATTCGCCCATATCTCCGATTTCGGCCTGTTGCAGAATTCTGGAACACGTTTTATGCTCTCGTACTATGATATTTCTGTAGACAGAAAGTCTCCACTATAGTAATCAATATGGGTTCCGAAAACAACGATCGTATGAAACTCAGCTCACTGTGTGCGTCCACGAAACACAGAAAGCAGCAGATGCAAGCGCCCAGGTAGATATCGTGTTGCATTCGGTACAATTTCGCACTGACGCCCAATGAGCAAAATGCGAGATTACGGAACATCAGACCAGCTGTGTACATGAGTTTCTTCTCAGATGACGCTGTTATATACAGAGAAGTCACAAAGCTAGAAAACTGCACCGAAGTCCCGGAAGACCTGCAGACGATTGCTTGTTGGAGAGATTAGCAGTTTACCCTCAACAAGTAAAAATGTAGCGCACTGCTCCTGTATCGGCAGAAAGACCCATTACTGCGCTATTGCACGTTTGCAGAACAGGCACTGGGAACAGAAACTTCCATTAAATACCTGGGACTATACACACAGAACGATTTAAAGTGGAATGACCAAAATCGCATGTGAGACACATCTCAAACAGAGTGTAGTTTGCCGACAAAGTGGTACCTTACAGAACCCTCCTTCGACCGATATTTAGTGTTGCTCGTTAGTCTGGGATACATAGCAGACGAATACCTAAAGAAAAGCAGCGCGTTCCGTTACAGGTTCATTTAGTACACGCGAAAGCGCCACAGAGATGTTGACCCAATTTCGCTGGCAGACGCTGCAAGACATCACGGAGCAGTTTCCTAGAAATATCTATGAATGTATTGCTTTCTCCTGCGTATATATCACGGAAAAACCCTGGAGGTAAAATTGGAGATATTGGAGCTCACACAGTGGCTCAACAAGATTCGTTTCTCCCGCGAAGCATTCGCGGCTAGAAGAGGAAACGGAGATAGTGTCAATAGCTACAAAGTATCCTCTGGCACACATCATAAGGTGGCTTGGGGAGTATAGGTGTAGGAAGGACAAAAGGTGACCTCCTTAATGAAGTTAATACTTTTTTAATCGTTTTTCATTATTTTTTGTAAGATAAATACACTGGAGTAGCTGAGAATTAGAGAATAAATTTATTTTATATATTTTCAAAAAAAGAGGTGAATCTTGTTCTCTTCACCACTGAATATTAACCTTTCAAAATTCGTGGGACAGTGCTATCGGCAGGCGACTTGCGGTTTTCGGCTGTGTTTGGAGCCGGCCAAGGCTGTTCGCCGCAGTGGCCGTGCTGCCTCCGCCACCACAGCCGCTGCCCCTGCAGCTGCAGCGCCCCGCTACCCTTGTAACACGGCTACGCTTGTAATCTGCTGGCGGACCCTGTATTCCCCAGCTGTACGGCCTCTAACGGCTGGCCGCCCTTCCCTTAGCTGATCTGCATTAGCCGCCGAGATGTCATAGCTCAAGTACAGCGTCGCTTCCGCCGTTTCCATGCAGGCCTAATAGCGCAGCTCACCATAAAACACTTTCTCACCGCCTTCGGGTTGCGGCAGCATAGTTACTAGTCTATTTCTTCCTGCGTTAGGCTACTTTCGTATATAGCCCTAGAGTCACAATTAAAGCAAAATATTAGTTCCTTGTCTTGCTTCGGTACTTTTCTTTAACTTACAATGGATAGTTAATACGTCAACAACAAGATCACTAATAAGTGACAATCATAAGTGTAATTTTAATCATGCAGTAGCCAGTTTTGCATTTTTCGTGAGAGGCCATATTTCTATTTTAGTGTCGACACACGGCTGGCCATTACATTTTCAACGCCAGGAAGAATACCAGATAAATAAATTTTGCTCGTAGTGCTCATAGTAAAGCAGGAAGAATAGATGACTGACCTACTGGAATAGCCGTACGTGCTTCCACGCGGCTGTAAGGATACGAGGAGGCGCTCCAGATCTAATTCGCTCGACAGATTAACGTCTATGGCTATAAATCTGTAGGTGATTTGGACGTATACAGGGTGCAAAATTTTGCACCCAGGAATGCCACCTCTAACACCTACAGTGGCTCTAATGCAGCAAGGCAGCTATTCGAACTGGCTACAGTCGTCTTCTATCGTTAGGGAAGCATTGCTTTAGATATCGAACGTCAGATGTCTTAGGGTATTACAACCTGGATATCATGTTGTATTGTGCTTAGGGCATGGCATTCGAAAGCTTTAAATTGAGACAGGGAGGTTCTGTGAAAAAGAACTAACTACCAATTCGAGATAAACGAATTTCAAAGTTCCACTATGTGTCAAAAATCTGCTTTCTTTTGAATGACAGTGTGTTGTGTTTATCGCATTCTGCATATACGTAGATATATTTTAATTCTTTATAAAATATGTATTTTATTTTTGTTATGTTCTATGTAGAGGCTTATCTCACTAGGGGTAAGATACCATACTGCCTACAGGAAAATTAAAGAGACCTTTGGAGATACGAGAACCACTTGTATGAACATCAAGAGCTCAGATGGAAACCCAGTTCTAAGCAAAGCAGGGAAAGCAGAAAGGTGGAAGGAGTATATAGAGGGTCTATACAAGGGCGATGTACTTGAGGACTGTGGTGTCACCGCCAGACACCACACTTGCTAGGTGGTAGCCTTTAAATCGGCCGCGGTCCGGTGGTATACGTCGGACCCAAGTGTCGCCACTATCAGTGATTGCAGACCGAGCGCCGCCACACGGCAGGTCTAGAGAGACTTCGTGGCACTCGCCCCAGTTGTACAGCCGACTTTGCTAGCGATGGTTCACTGACTTCTACGCTCTCATTTGCCGAGACGATAGTTAGCATAGCCTTCAGCTACGTTATTTGCTACGACCTAGCAAGGCGCCAGTATCCGTACTATTGATATTGTGAATCATGTACCATAAAGAGCGACGTTCTCCATGAATGGATTAAAGTTAAGTATTCCACCAGCTACGTCCGTTTTTCTCAATTCTAATTCTCTTGTCATGTTCCAGACCTCACGCCAGCCTGCGTGAGCTGAAACGCGTGCATTTCAGCCTCCTTTAGGTATACGGGTTGGCTCTCCTGCCAACCATAACAGAAGTATTGAATGGGATTGGGGAGAAGAGGAGTTTGTGGCACAACTTGACAAGAAGAAGGGATCGGTTGGTAGGACATGTTATGAGGCATCAAGGGATCACCAATTTAGTGTTGGAGGGCAGCGTGGAGGGTAAAAATCGTAGAGGGAGACTAAGAGATGAATACACTAAGCAGATTCAGAACGATGTAAGTTGCAGTAGGTACTGGGAGATGAAGAAGCTTGCACAGGATAGAGTAGCATGGAGAGCTGCATGAAACGAGTCTCAGGACTGAAGACCACAGCAACACAACGTTCTATTTTCTACAAACAGGAGCATCGCAAGTAAATTTGCATTCGCAGTCAACTGTGTTTCAGAAACGACTAGTCCCGCCTGTACTACAATGTTTTTTAAATTCATGGTTGTGAAGTGGGTCGTTTTTGACGCTCTTACTGCTACTCTACGCCTTCTTTAATGCCCTAACAGTGGTCAGTTCTGCGCTACGTTGCTTTTAATCCGGTAGTGTACGTTATTTTGCTGGGAAATTCCTAAACAGTGTAAAACGCTAAAATGACTTAACTGTTTCCATCCAAAAGAAATTAAATGGTCTTGATTTACTTTCCATCGCAGCATTACTTACAAAACGAAATGACAGAACTTTTACATTTATTATGATCAGATGAAGGACACAATGGATATTCGGTGAGGCAGCACTGAACTCTTATTCGGGAGGGCGACGCTTCAAACCCGTGTTCGGCCATCCTGATAAAAGGTGTTCCGTGATTTCACTAAAGTACTTCCGGCGAATGCCGGGATGGAACCTTTGAAGGGGCATGGCCGATTTCCTTCCCGATACTTGCCTAATCCGAGCTGGTGCTCCGTCTCTAATAACCTCGCTGTCGACGGGACGTCAAACACTGTTCTTCTTTTTCTTCTTCTCCTCCTCCTCCTCCTCCTCCTCCTCCTCCCTGAGGCAGCGGCCAAGAATTTAGTCTCAGCAGTGTACGTACTTAGTTGTTTCATTTTTGTGCTAAGTGACTTTTCACCGTAAGTCCACGAAATATTAATTCAATTTAACGCCACACATAATACAGAAAGGTCAAAATAAACTGAAAAATGGTTTAGCGCCCACGAGAAATTAAGCTTGCTTACTGGTACGATTGAAGTTACTTAAATTTTAAATGGTGATGATAGTGATGTTCTTCAAAATTTCCTAAACTTTCGAAAATACTGAAACATAGCCCATTATGGTACATTTTTATGTACAATATCTCTGCTGCGTATTTCTCTTGATTAGTTACATAAAGTGGAATTAACTTTAAAATAATCTTCTTTACACAATTAATATATGACTATTTAACACAAGCGTTTCAGAGTTGAAGTTAACAACATTGCTTACATACATTTTCAGTCCGTCGGGGAGTTTCAATATACAGGATGGTTCACTGACAGTGACCGGGCCAAATATCTCACGAAATAAGCGTCAAACGAAAGAACTAGAAAGGACGAAACTCGTCCAGCTTGAAGGGGGAAACCAGATGGCGCTATGGTTGGCCCGCTAGATGGCGCTGCCATAGTTCAAACGGATATCAACTGCGTTTTTAAAAAATAGGAACCCCCATTTTTTATTACATATCCGTGTAGTACGTAAAGAAATATGAATGTTTTAGTTGGACCACTTTTTTCGTTTTGTGACAGATGGCGCTGTAATAGTCACAAACGTATAAGTACGTGGTATCACGTAACATTCCGTCAGTGCGGACGGTATTTTCTTCCTGATACATTACCCGTGTTGAAATGGACCGTTTAACAATTGCGCAAAAGGTCGATATCGTGTTGATGTAGGGCTATTGTGATCAAAATGCTCAACGCGCGTGAGCTACATATGCTGCTCGGTATCCTGGACGACATCATCCAAGTGTCCGGACCGTTCGCCGGGTAGTTACGTTATTTAAGGAAACAGGAAGTGTTCAGCCACATGTGGAACGTCAACCACGACCTGCAACAAATAATGATGCCCAAATAGGTGTTTTAGGTGCTGTCGCGAGTAATCCGCACATCAGTACCAGACAAATTCCGCGAAAATCGGGAATCTCAAAAACGTCGGTGTTGAGAATGCTACATCAACATTGAATGCACCCATGGAATTGCATGGCGACGACTTTGAACGTCGTGTACAGTTCTGCCACTGGCCACAAGAGAAATTACGGGACGATGACAGACGATGACAGACGACGAAGCGTGATTTACCAACACCGGTAACGTAAACCGGCATAATATGCACTATTTGGCAACGGAAAATCCACGATAGCTGCGACAAGTGGAACATCAGCGACCTTGGCAGGTTAATGTATGGTGCGGCATTATGGGAGGAAGGTTAATTGGCCGCCATTTTATCGACGGCAATCTAAATGGTGCAATGTATGCTCATTTTCTACGTAATGTTCTACCGATGTGACTACAAAATGTTTCACTGCATGACAGAATGGCGATGTACTTCCAACGTGATAGATGTTCGGCACATAGCTCGCGTGCGGTTGAAGCGGTATTGAATAGCATATTTTATGACAGGTGGATTGGTCGTCGAAGCACCATAACATGGCGCGCACGTTCACCGGATCTGACGTCTCCGGATATCTTTCTGTGGGAAAAGTTGAAGGACATTTGCTGTCGTGACCCACCGACGACGCCTGACAACATACGTCAGCGCGTTGTCAATGCATGTGCGAACATTACGGAAGGTGAACTACTCACTGTTGAGAGGAATGGCGTTACACGTATTGCCAAATGCTTTGAGTTTGACGGACATCATTTTGAACATTTATTGCATTAATGTGGTATTTACAGGTAATCACGCTGTAACAGCATGCGTTCTTAGAAATGATAAGTTCACAAAGGTCTATGTATCACATTGAAACAACCGAAATAATATGTTCAAACGTACCTACGTTCTGTATTTTGATTTAAAAAACCTACCTGTTACCAACTGTTCGTCTAAAATTATGAGCCATATGTTTGTGACTATTACAGTGCCATCTATCACAAAGCGGAAAAAGAGGTCCAACTAAAACACTCATATTTCTTACGTACTACACGAATATTCAATAAAAATGGGGGTTCTTATTTTAAAAAACGCAGTTGGTATCCGTTTGACCCATGGCAGCGCCTTCTAGCGGGCCAACCATAGCGCCATCTGGTTTTCCCCTTAAAGCCTGACAAGTTTCGTTCATTGTAGATTTTTCGTTTGATGCTTATTTCGTGAGATATGTGGCCCGGTTACGATCAATGGACGATCCTGTATATTCGCTTTACCGGAGTAGGAGCATATCACTGAATACTTGGACACTGATTAGACAAAATATTATGACCACCTGATTTACAGCGTGTTGGTCGATCTGTGGGTTGGTTTCGGCACCGTTTCTACGTGTCATACAATCAAGAAGTCCTTCTTAAGTTAACGGACGTATGTAACACCAGATGTCTACGCACAGGCCATGCAGTTATCGTAAATTACGGACCAGTGGTTTGTGAGGGCGGAAATGGCTTCCAATTGCATACGACATGTGTTCCATCGGGCTCAGAGCAGAAGATTTTGATATCCAAGCCATCAATATGAGTTAACTCTCGTGCTCGACACACCAGTGCAGCATTGTCCTCGTCTTGTGACACGGACAGCTGTCCTACTGGACATTGCCATCGTTGTTGGAGGAGGTATCAAGCAAGAAGGGACACAAGTCGTCCGCGATAATGTTCACGTACTGTACAGATATCATGGCCCTTTAGATTACTGCCGCAGCCCGAATGGAAGTCCCGGTGAAAATCTCCAGAAGCATTATCCTGCCAAACCGGCCTGCGCCTGGGGCGCAATGTGTGTATCGAGCAGCCGTTCTTTCGGATAACGGCATATCTGTACACTACCATCGACTTGTTGTGGCTAGAAACGTGATTGATTCGACGTGGGGACACGTTCCAATTGAGTGAGCCACGGTCTAGCTCGAGGATATCGCAGCCAACAGCAGTTGTAACTGCCGATGCTGTTTGGTCAACATGGGTACAAGCATGTGTAGTCTACTGCGCAGCTTGGTCATCAACAACGTGCGCTGAACATGGTGCTTCGCAAAACTGTGAGCTGCACAGCATCGTAGTGTGTGGTCAGATCTCAAATATACCACCGTACATTCCACTTTACAGAACGGGCTAGACCCCGATCTCCACTCTCTGTGATGTGCGAGGATGTCCTGCACCTTGTCATCTAGTCGTCGTTTCACTGTTCTTCAACCACTTTCCATAGATGTTCACGATGGTAGATTGCGAATAGCCTACTAGCTTCGCCGTTTCCAAGATGCTCCTCCCCAGGCGCAGGTCTGTAACTTTTTGCCGTTTGTCAAAGACGGTTATATTTCGTGACCCTTGTCGTCGCTAGAACTGTTCCCCATTCTTGTCTGCTTCGCCCATATGCTTTGAAACGTCCCCTTAAAGCAATTATACATGACTGTGCTTAAACTGACACACAATATTTTTAACGCGACGCAATCTGACTTTCAAAAATCCCTACAAAAAATGGCCTTGACTAACATTAACCTATACCTTGCACAAATCACTTACCTCGCCAAAAATCTTCGTTACTCGAACTACTGCAATACAGCGAGCGCCACTACTGCCAGCTTAATAGTGTTCAAAAGTCATAATATATAGCAGTTCATGACATCCAGTCTTACAAATTTCAAAACTCCGCCATTTCTCTCCCCACATCCACACTGCTGGCGGCTCACCTCCAACTGCGCAACGCTACGCGCTGTTAACATCCAGCCGCCCAACACTACAATGGCAGACAACAATGCAAAACAGCCACAGACTGCACACCGCACAGCCAGTGATTTTCATACAGAGCGCTACGTGGCGGCGGCGTTACCAATAAAAAAACCTAAACAGCCTACTTACAGCTTTCCTTACCACATCACGTGCTTGCAGTGCCACCAGACAGCATTCGTTCTTGCACTGGGCAGTCGTCTTGATGTTTTGACGCTTCAGCACATATCGTTAATTTGGTCCTGTCGTTCACTCTCTTCTGGCATGTCGAACTGTCTTAGGTATTCATGATGACCACAATTTTATCAACTCACGAAATATCATCTTACACGGGAAGCTGATTGGGAGATCGTCGCAGCTCACCGATTGTGTGAATCCATCCGTTACATGATTGTGTAAAAGATGTGCTCTTCAACTGAAAATATTTATGGCTTTCGTGTCAAAAATGAGGAGATGGTTTCTGTATATTCCTTGTCAGATATCAGAGTCGTACAACTGGCTGGATCGCTCATTTGCGCAGCGCGAGCTGAACTGTCTGCAACATACTGGACGGCATGGATGATAGTTTGAGAAAGTATCACCTGTGGCCGTCAACTTTGCTGCCTGCTAGGATCGCTATGACGTATGATTAAATTATATGTCAAAGTCGAACCCGATTCCAGAATTCGTTGATTCACTTAAAGAACCGATCCTTGACTGCCAACGCGTGGAGAAAAATCTAAGTGTGCTCACGTTTTAACATAAGAAAACCATTGCTTCATTCACGAATACCCTATTCTGCTGGCTGCGAATGCTTTAGCCTCTTTACCCGTGGCATAGTTGGTATGTTCCATTTGCGAGATGTTGCCACTTCCACACTAAATCCCTTTGGAATTGTATGGCGAATGATCATCTTAATGACCCAGTGCCGAACTTAAGGTAAAAGTAGTATCTCTGAATTAGCTACCGACTTTCATCTTATCCTCAAGCTCACTTTTGCAGATTTTCCCCAAGCTGGGCAGCGTCTCAGACAGTTAAAGCGGTATTCCCGGACTACCTAAATATTTCAAGAAAAAATGTACATAATCTCCACATTCCCACAATGACTCTTTTGATTTGCACAGCAATTGTGTTCTGTGGTGGTTCAGTCATTCCATAACATATGCTGATACTTATTCCATTATTCCAGAGAAGTACTACATTATGTGTGTGTGTGTGTGTGTGTGTGAGCGACCAAACTGCTGAGATCATCGGTCCCTAGACTTACACACTACTTAAACTAACTTATGCTAAGAACGACACACACACCAATGCCCGAGGGAGGACTCGAACCTCCGACGGGAGGGGCCGTGCAATCCGTGACATGGCGCCTCTAACCGCACGGCCACTCTGCGTGGCTAGGTTATGGTTCAAATGGCTCTGAGCACTACGGGACTTAACTTCTGAGGTCATCAGTCCCCTAGAACTTAGAACTACTTAAACCTAACTAACCTAAGGACATCACACATATCCATGCCCGAGGCAGGACTCGAACCTGCGACCTAGCGGTCACGCGGTTCCAGACTGAAGGGCCTAGAACCGCAGGGCCACACTGGCCGGCGGCTATGTTATGTTGAGTTATTGTTCTATACTTGAATAAAACGCGGGAAGGAGCAGATAAAGTCTGCGATGTTTTCGTGCATGGCACGTCTTCACTGGTCATCGAGACTCACTTCGAAGCGGGACTCGTCAGTGAAGACAGTTCTACTCCAGTCAGCGAGATTCCCGGTCGACGCCGAATTATTCCTTGCGTAGTGGTCAGTGGATCAAAGCGTTATTGATTTTCCCAATTTGTGAAGCTCTTTCTCTTGAATAAATTATCCAGTTTTTTCTGAAACTGTAACCATTTGCCGGCTGGGGTGGCCTAGCGGTTCTAGGCGCTTCAGTCTGGAACCGCGCGACCGCTACGGTCGCAGGTTCGAATCCTGCCTCGGGAATGGATGTGTGTGATGTCCTTAGGTTAGTTAGGTTTAAGTAGTTCTAAGTTCTAGGGGAATGATGACCTCAGATGTTAAGTCCCATACTGCTCAGAGCCATTTGAACCATTATGACCATCTTTAGTTACTTCCGGGTTGTGATAAAATAGCCAAAATCCAACACAAACATGGAATTATTTACGAAGGATACGTATAGTTATTCCATAAGGCGATACTTTTCAAGCATATGCTCAGTGTCCACAGCTTGATGCTGACACAATCTTTTCTTAAATCCAACGGTGTTTTTTGGTTGACTTCGAACATAACAAGAAATTTCGTGGCTGTGGATGACTGGTTGGAATTAAATCATGTAGACTTAAAAGCATAAAAATGTTTTCAGTACATCAGTTGCCTTTCAAAATACTTTTCTGACTACAGATTGATTCATGTCGATCAAATTATTATCCCACTGAAGCTGTTTCTGCAGCTAACAGGGAGAGGAAATTTATTTTCTTTACTGACTGGTGTGCTACGTAGTGAAACCCGGCTGCTGGCACCTGGATCGAATCTGATTACTTTGATATGCGAAACAAAAGACGGTAGCATGATTGAGTTCTAACGAACAAATGGAATAAAGTGGATAAACACGTTCAGTCAAGGGAGTGAAACTTCCTAATGCATGTGTCGTGGCAGGTAATTTGCGCTTGGCGTGCTTTATTCGCCCTCATCAGTACTGTTGCTGGTGGGACATACGTTATGTGTGCACAGTGACGCCATGTTCTCGATTATTGACGTATGATGAAGAAGAAGAAGTGTTTTCGGTTCAGCGCACAGCAATGTTTTCGTTTGCTATGAAAAATGAAAGCAGGGTTTACGAATACGATCGACATAGAAGTACTATTATCGACAACTCCTCACCTTAGCCAGGAACGTCTGCTCTTCAGAGTCCTGTCACAGAGTACTGAGTTTAATTCTGTTCATTTACTGAACCACTTCAATGCGAGAAATAAATTATATCATTTATTCGTACAACTCCGTTTTGTACACTACCTATACTCTTTACGAGTATGGGTTTTTCTATGCTCGTATTTTTCTTCTACAGTTTGGAGAATGAAGTCACGCACTCTGCGTTTAGTATACGCCGGGTTTATTCTACGCAGCAAGCTAAAGCTCGCTGCTGTATTGCCAGTCGAACCGGATCCCTATTTTTCGCGGGCAGCGAGCTACCAATCGGCAGCGCTCTGCTCACAAAAAAAAAATAAAGGTCCTCGTTCGCGTTGAGCTATCATACACAGTTTTCACTTACAAAATAGCTTGACTGCTCTTGTTTTTAAGATAACGGCGTCAAAGGTATATTAATAGTGGCAAACATTTCACAGCTCTCATTTCCAGCTGACTGTTTTACAGAATGCTGACACTTCTCCACAAGTTGTCATGGTCAACGTATCTGCTGGAACAGAATCACACCAAATATAGTGCTATCTCATGTATGTTTGTGCATTAATCGAAACGTGGAAATATTTTGACATACATGAATATTATAGGTAGCAGGATAGAAAGAGTTGTTTTATCGATGATATTCTTTACAGTTGGACGAATTACATGTTACAAATGTACCAAATGTACTTTTTCTGTTACAGTTCAGATATTTGTAGAACGTTGACAACACTTTGAATAGCATAACTTCAGTCAATAGCTTATGCCAAATTAGTTTCAGTAAACTGCATGAAAACTTAGGGATTTTTTTACCGATGAGCATATCCGCTATAGGTAAGAGAAACGACGGAGAATAGAAACAAATGCCGCTGTTCTTGATGAGGTTTCACTCATCATTTTATCATTGCAAAAAAATATACTGAAAAGCAAGGATTATTCAGACTACATTAAAAGGGTTATAATTTTTGTAATACCTACAGAACTGGCGTGAGTGTGACTCCACAGTGCTGCAATTGTGACTTGCTGATAACAGCAGTAAACAAGGCTCTGAAGGTCAAGGAGGAAAGCTTATTGGAGAACGGTTGTGCTTGCGGAAACTTTCAACACTTTGTTCACAAGTGATTCACTCGTAATTTGAACGTTTATTCCTACCCATCATTTGCTCACCTTTGTGACAATGAAGCTTCAATTAAGGCACCAGTGTCTGCGCTGCCAGGGATCATAAATGTCTGAGGTAAGTCGGCTTGCAAGACGGGCAGGCAGACCACACCCGGATCGAAGGCAGCTGGGCTGGTGCACAGTCATTAAAGGCTGTAAAGATAATGCAGCTTTCCACGTTGAAGCAAATGCTTTGCTGACCACATAGTTGCCTGCCTTGTAGCAAACGTTATTAGTTAAAGTGGGGATAACAGTACAGAAATGCTCCTGCTACACGAGTTTCTATTATCCTGCTTGGTTTGGCTTAAAGTGCTATCATCTCACGTATACAGTTGAGCTTGGGATACTGTGCTGTACAACTGCTTATTTAATGGGAAGATTAGGGATCTCAGACTCTCTCTTAAATCTACCCACATATCGTTAGTGGTTAACAATACCATGTGTATAGTACCTGAGCAGTAAATAATAATAATAATAATAATAATAATAATAATAATAATAATAATAATAAAGCTGTATTACTGTAAATGAATCCAAAGCAGTCAATCAGTTGCGACAAAGGTGGTTTTATTCAACCTTTGGCCATGGTTTCGACGGATGTAAACCCATATTGTTCAGTAATACATGAAACTAAAATTTCAACTGGAGAAACACCAAATAATGAAGCGATCTCACATTTGTCCAGTGAAAATATGCTGTCAGCGCACATTCAGCGGCCAGCTCATAACATGACCTATCATTTTGTTTGATTGGTTTTATTTGTGGATTTTATCTATTATAACTTGTCAAGCCCTAATTACAGGTAACAGTATGTTTAGTAATCTATACAACGATGTGCGCTGACAGCATATTATCATTGGGCAAATGTCAGACCGCTTCATTGTTTGATGTTTTTTCCAAAGTGAAATTTTAGTTACATGTACTTTTTAAGAAGATATATGTACTTCTGAAGAAGACGGATCCGCCAAACCATGGTCATAGGTTGAATAAAACCACCTTTTGTTGCAACTGTTTGGCTGATTTTGAATTCGTTTACTGATTTCTAACCGTCGCTGAAGAGCCACCATGTTGAAAATATTGCAGCTGTTGCACTCATTACAATATTTATCGTAAATGTTCAGTACGTGATAATAATAAAATAATAATAATAAGCAATGAATAAATGGTATTTCAGTCTTATTAACATTTGTTAAGCAACTCTCGTCATGTTTGTGTCGAATGTGAGTAATGACACCTAACAAAAATGTATCGCAGTGGTACAGAAGGAATCGAATGTGATGAAGCAGTAGACTACTTAGAGGAAGAGCGAGTGATAATGTGGTAAGATTGCCGGATGAAATGGAAGGAAGAAAACAGTAATAGACACGGATGATGAAAGCGTTGATACCGTTGACAGTGTGACAGAGATACTACTTCACTGTTCGACAGAAAGTAAATACCTGGTATATGCCAAGACGGAAGCTACATTGATGACAAAAGCTAAACCTTTAATCTCCTCTTGAATGTAGAGCGGTTTTGGATAAGACGCAGTTTAGGGGGTTGTTTGTTAGAGAGATTGCTGAAATGGAGAATGAGTTGGGGAAAGATTTAGTGTGAAACATAGGTATTGCAGCAATGGAATAATTACAGGTATTGGGCGTGTGAGGACATATACTAAGATCGCAAGTGTCTAAGAAACCCGTGAAGAAAACAGGGCGTGTGAAAATACAGAGGCGTACGTGACCGCTTACACGTAACTGAGCATAGGGGGGAATGTTACACACCTCTTACGCAAATATTCCCGGCTAGCTCGAGTCGCCTGGAGTTTTCGCTAGATGTGTAGTGTTGAAATTAATCACAGTAGTAAAGGTACGCCAGGACGAAGTTGTTGAGTAATTTTTTGTTTCATTTTATGATTAAAGGTCTTTCTAAGTTTTTGCACTGCACGAAGGCAAGACAGAGATTTTCTGCTTGCTGTCACAGTTTGATCTTCGCAGTTCTGATGCTCATCAAAGATTACACTGAGATCGTTTACTGTTTCTGATAGGATATACGCATACCATCAAGTAGTTTGGCAGGAGCTGTTTGGCGAATTTAAGTACCCCCGTGGTATGAGATTGACTGTACCAAAAGCCTTGGTAAAAGTAATTAGTATTATTATTATTGTGTTTCAATCCCCGGCCATGGCATGTTTTATGTCATAAGTCTGGTACAGTTTCTGTACTATGGTGTTTTCGGAGACTTGATACATGCCTACAGATAAGATCTGATGAGTTTTAGGTAGTCCACGACTTGTTCCTGAACAGAAACTCAAGGCTTCAGATAATGTGAGTAGCGTGTAGGCATCTGGTGATTTTATGTTACCATTCTTGTGTGTGGTCGAATTTAGCTTTGTAGCATTCAGTAGGCAGTGTACCACTTGCAAGAATGCCAGCCAAAATGTCTGGAGGACCTGGACTTATTATATCGGCAACATTTTTAATTATAACTGTGCTCACTCCATCATTACTAACTGCAGAAGCGATTTTAATGATTTGTTTCCACGCTGGGCGCGCAGAATCATCGTTATGAAAGAATATAAACCAATCGTGATCATATGTTAATGCGTCAGGATTGGCCAGAAGGGGAAAGCAGTAGGCACCCTTTGAGGTGAAGAATAAAACGTAGTTTAAACTGTATGAAGTTTTAATGCTGTAAACAAAGGCAGGCCTGGAGAAGCCGCCGAGACTGAATGGGCAGCCGCCCAAGAGAGCAGGTGTGGAGCGCGTCTGATTGGTTTGGAAGCTGCCAGCATAAGAGAGCGAACAGTGTGTCCGCTCCCGGCAGCTGGCTTCGGTTCCACCCTCACTTGACCACCTCCAAGCCTCCCTATTGGACCGTCAAATCGTAAGACGCGCAGTTCGGCAACGTTACCTCGTCAGCAACAAGTGAGTTTGGCTGCTGATGGTTCAACACGTGAGTTTCATGGTGGTTCTGTCCGGTTTTGGGTAACATGACTGAGACGCAGCAACTTACCGCTTACTGACGAACATCAAGTAAAAAAATAAAAATCAAATTTTTTGTGCTAATAAATCCATTCAGTATCTGCCCCAACTGCACACATAACTATGGCAACGCATTTTGACTTTTTTCTATTATATATATCCACCGCTACAGAACGCCCTTTCGATGAATGCTACAGTTACAACATTAATGCAGAATGTATGGACTGTACGTGATAGATTAAAATATATCATTAATAAATGTGTATTCGTCGCCCATATCACAGAAACGAATGTACATCATACTCTGCAAGCCACCTAACGGTGTGTAGCGAAGGATACTTCTAGTACCCCTTCCCCCCCCCCCCCCCTCCCCTCTGCCCCTCTTCACTGTGCCACTCGCAAATGTCTCGTGGGAAGAATGATTGTCGGTAAACCTCTGTATTGGTTCTAATTTCTCGAATTTTCTACTCGTGGTCATTTCGATAGATGTATGTGGGAGGAGGCGATATGTTGTCTGATCCCCGAAATATGACTCTAAATATGACTCTCAGAATTTCAATAGTAAACAACGCCTCTATTGTAAGGTCTGCCAGTGGAGTTTGTTGAGCGTTTCTGTAGCGCTCTCGCGCCGACTAAATGCGGAAAGGAGCAAGTGACGAAGCGCGCCGCTCTTCCTCGGATCTTCAGTGGCTCTTCTGTCCAAGGCGGTAAAGATTCCAGATTGATGAACAATCCTCAAGGATCGGTCGACAAAGCGTCTTGCAACCTACTTTCTTTGTGGATGAGTTACCATTCCGTAAGATTCTTCCTATGAATCTCAGTCCGACATCCTATTTTTGACTATTTGTTTTACGTAGTCACTCCACTTAATCTAGGCGCGCAGTCCGGAACCGTACGACTGCTACGGTTGCAGGTTCGAATCCTGCCTCGGGCATGGATGTGTGTGATGTCCTTAGGTTAGTTAGGTTTAAGTAGTTCTAAGTTCTAGGGGACTAGTGACCACAGCAGTTGAGTCCCATAGTGCTCAGAGCCATTTGAACCCTTTTGAGCCACTCCACTTACGGACGCTCTTGGTAGTTACTCCTATATACGATTGTCGTTCCACTGATCATGGCAACCATAGTATATCGTGCGATCATGTAGTATCGCTGTAATCGCAGTAAATAGCTTCGAAAGACCGGGGCACACAGTACTAAAATCAATCGATAGATTGCTACCGCATCTGAGGATGAGTCTGTACCAGGGCCTGAAACGTTCACTGTGATCTTGGTCGTGCTACAAGACGGATGTAAGCAGAATG
This sequence comes from Schistocerca gregaria, assembly GCF_023897955.1. Classification (NCBI taxonomy): domain Eukaryota; kingdom Metazoa; phylum Arthropoda; class Insecta; order Orthoptera; family Acrididae; genus Schistocerca; species Schistocerca gregaria. The sequence continues at coordinate 492,152,212 of NC_064923.1, forward strand.
GAACAGCAAGCGTACGTAAAAACTGCGTTTCTCGCTGGGAGGATTGCTGCTTAGTGTGCTTGTTGAGCGTTTCTGTAGCGCTCTCGCGCCGACTAAATGCGGAACGACGAGCGGCTGTGTGCGACGGCGAGAACGTCCGGCTCTGCTGGATACTGCAGTCATTCTGCATGACAACGCTACAGCCCTCGCAGTAGACGTCACCAAGAACTGTCTACAGCATTGCCCCACCGACGCTACTCACCCATGCGACTTTGATCTCATTCCACAACTGAAGAAGTCATTGTGCGGGACACGTTTTGCAAACAAGGCGAATATCCTCATGAGCTTTCGCGACGGGTGGTACACATTGATGGCATTTAGCGCCTTTCCCATCGTTGTCAATGCTGCCTGGATCCATTGTCGGACTATTTTGAAGGGCAATAATTGATTATGGTCCATTGCACTCGTTCACAATAAATTTACATAGAGTTCCAACGCGTGTATTTGATTTCGGCCTTTGCCACGACCTCCGGGACTGGAACCCTTTTGTTTGGTGGCATTCAGATACAAATGCCTTTCCGGTTCAACGCACCTCGTGGAATTACCAAGCTGTAACGTTATTGTAAGACATACCATAGTTATCATGACTTATGGAATGACCCTCGTGTTTTACGGTAGATATTGTTTCCAACACTCTGTCATTAAATGGCTCTGAGCACTGTGGGACTTAACTGCTTTGGTCATCAGTCCCCTAGAACTTAGAACTACATAAACCTAACTAACCTAAGGACATCACACACATCCATGCCCGAGACAGGATTCGAACCTGCGACCATAGCAGTCGCGCGATTCCAGACTGTAACGCCTAGAACCGCTCGGCCACTACGGCCGGCTCTGTCATTAATAGCGTACATGTACTGTATTGGGTTTCTTTTCCCAAGTGTGAGCAGTATGTTACACCTATTCAGTTCAGGGTCAACTGCCAGAGTATGCACTATTCATCAATATTCCGTAGGTCATTCTGCAAATCGATACTGTCTTTCTGCGTTTCTACTTTCTTCTGCATCTGCGATGTGTCTTAAAGAGCTTCCGTCACTTTCTTCTGAATCATTTATGTACATTGTAAAGAGTATCTGTCCTATCACACTTCCCTTGTGGTTCTCCCGACATTACCTTTAAATCTGTCGATTTTGTTCCGTTAAGAGCGACGTGCTGAATTCTGTCTGCAAGGAAGTCTTAAATCTAAGAAAAACTGTAGTTCTATCATCAGAGGCAATTTTCATTACATTAAAATCTTGATTATAATAGTCAAAGAGTCTTCCGTTGAAGCAGTCGATTACATGTTACAAAGTTGAAAGGAGATTCATCGCCGAAATATTGAGCCTATTACAGTTCAACAGCTGGCAGTACGCCAGTGGATTATTTTTTTCTCGAAGTACGCCAAGGGAAACTGAACTTCTGCTGGTGCCAATTTCTTCTTTGTAGGTGATATACCATCATTACGTCGGGATAGAATGAGAGCAGAGGTAAGAATGAGAAATATGGCTAAGGAAATTCTACGGAATGTTCGCGTCGAGAGAGACGTGAAAATCCGGCTGAGCATATTTCGGCGCCTGAGACTGCTTTATGGACGGGGAGGGCGTTTGGCACGCCGCGTGCCGGAAATTAAAGCTCCAGCTCCAGGCCGGCGCTGGAAGCAGGCGGCGCCTGGCTGCATGTGCCTCCAGTGTCGTACAGAGTTGTGTCAGTGCAGTGTGGTCTAACTATAATAGAGGAAAATCAGATGGATAATCACCGCACAAAATTTTTTATTTAAACAGATTATGATAAATCGGTATTTTACTAATTTCCAGTTGCCAGATTTGACGGCATCTGTTGTATCTTCAGATCTGATTCCAATCTGCATTTCTGCATGCGCAACAACCACGTCTAACTTTCCCACGCGTCTTTCATGTTACAGCATTCATACCATTCTATCTCACAGGCCTTACATGTTCTACTGTAGACTTCTTAGCCTTACACTTGACTGTAATTAAAACAATCTTGGTCGAAGACCTGAAATTCAATATCAGAGTCAAAGTACGGAATAAATCAATATCATATTGATGGTAATTTCCTGGAACAGATCTGAAGAAATTGGAGAAAGCAATTCTTGTATTACTGGAGAAGTATGTTGTTATAGTTATCACTTCATAAAGGATAGAGTACAGCTTGGAACATACTCACGTGTATTTTAGAACTAAAATCTTCCTGAATTCGAATTTTTGACGAAAAATTCTAGGAATAGCTAGATGTTGCTTCTTTTTCTGTTGGTCTGTGTAATATTGTAAGTATAATACGATCGCTCTAGGCATCCACGCTAGGGTTTGCGAGAAGTCGCTGTCAGTTAACGCCAATGAATCTTGCATAGATTATATTTATGGACTCTTCCGTCACTTATTTAGTTTAATATTTGAAGTTGAAAAAGAAACAAACTGCGTATTCTACTGATACCTGTTTCTTTCGAACCAGTTTCCGGGTTATTGACCCATAGTCAGAAAACAGCTGACTAGAATCCATAAGACAAACTAATGTTTAGGATACTAAACATTGTAAACAAAGATACTGTCAATGGCGAAATCTTTGGCTCATGACATTAGGTGAGAACTGCCATATCGATTGCCGATCAATCGTATTATGAACCAAACTTGTTAAATTACTATTTACAAGATATGTTACATCATACAATGTACATAACAAAACCGCATAATTTAAAATATACAAATGATATGAATGTAATACAAATTGAGTAAGGAAGAACAAAGCATGGTATAGTGACAGTTGTATTGTGGTACAAGTTTGTGGGGATGAATGTCATCACTGGGATTGAGATCAGGGAACGTCTGGCTGGTTGACTGAATCATGTTAAGTTTAAGAAGGGGATGTGAGCAGCTGTAACACGTCATTTTATAACCAGGTGGGGGTTTTGTGCTAAATGATTATTTACCTTAATTGGTTCTATTAAGTTAAGTCATCTCCATTTATTGTTTATATGTAGCTCTTTGAACCTACTTTGCATCTAACAGATTCCTTCAGTAGATGTTAAACAAAACCGGTGTTTGCCTTATTCCGTCAGATTTACATGATAACTCAACTTTCGACAGTTCAAGAAATCCGTGAAACATTCGTCAAAGAATGCCGCTACGAAATACTACATTTAAAATTGGTCAATTTATTAGTTACACGTTCCACTGACCATTTGCACATATCTACCGAAATGATTAGGAATGAATTAGATCATATTTTACGTGTACATTATTCGTCTATATGTGTGGCTGTATGACTACCATTAACAGAATACTAATGAGTACAATGGCCTAAATGTAAGAAAAATGAGCATATTAATCTTTGCTGCTGCTCATGCTACAAATGAAATACAGATTTGAAAACAAATAGTCAAATATTTGTGCTTTACAACACATGCTACCAGTCTTTAATTAAATATTCACCTATGGAATGTAGGAATGTAAAGAGTTGATCAGAAGGGTGAGTTCATATTAAATATTCTTTCCTTCTTGCCAACATTTTATTCTTTTGGACAAGCGATTAAAGATTTTTGTGGTAGCATATGAAACTAAATTCTGAGTCTGGGACTACTTTAGTAATGTGCAAGGAAAGTCTTTTTTTAATATACTGGGTTTTTCCAAAATTCAGGTAGAGCACTTTGCAGAGAAACTCCTATTCATTCTTCGAAGAACTTTCTTCTGCTGCTGATTCATTATAATACTTGTGTGATCTAAAAAAGTACCGACAATGCTTGATATATGTTCAGAGTAAGGTCATGAACATGCTTAAAAAAATACAGATCCAACATTGAACCGTGTATCACTACATTTGTGATTTCTCCTCATTCGCTAAAATTTTCTGCTCATCTAGAACGATTCACCAATAGTATTTGCGTATTTTTCGTTATACGTGATTGGCGCCAGTTGTTTGTAACATAATGAATTTCATAAAACATAAGCTTTTCTGGAAGATTTTTCAGTCAACAACATCAAGGCCGCGAGAAAATTAAATTACTATCCATTGGTAATAATTTGTTGGTGAAACCTCATAGCATTTGTGAATTAAGGTAAATATCCAAGCTGTGGTGTATTAAGTAAACTGTGTCTATTAGATCGTAATTGTGCTCTGAAGTACATTATGGACACTCATTCTGAAATAGGAAAAAGTCGTTGCTCCTGTGTCAGGGCGTGAGACCAGTAGACACACCTTCATTACGCTGGCTGTCGTGCCACTGCTAAATTCACGAACCTATGTCGCAAAACCCATCACAATTTTTTCGCGTCCCTTTGGTGCGACATCCATTTCCTCGCCATATTTTGTCCCGTGATCCGTCATATGAGCTGACAGCTCTTGGATGTCCATCTTGATCTCAAAAACAGGTAGCACCGTGTGATTTTGGAGAAATTCTGGACCATATTGTTTTTGAGTTTTGGAATTAGTATACTCGCAGAAGGTCGAAAATTGATATTATGTGCACTAAGTTGTATTCTGAAATTCAAGATTATTTTATAGTTTACAGTAATTGCATTAACTGAACGACATCCAAGTTCATTCTTTGTGTGAAATAAACAATAATGTCGTACAGTATTATTTTAGTCACTCAAATATAAAATCAAAAATTTTAAAAACTTTCTATAAAACTATTAAAAACTTTCACAAATTTTCTCTATATTGTTTCAATCGAATATACTTTTTTTTTACGAAATGATGACCAATTCCGGTAGTTTAGTTAACATCTTAATATCAGATTATAGTGATACAAATACAACCAGCAGTGTGCAACATCGTTGTGATGCACTTATAGTACTATATGTGATTTGGAATTGGTAGTTAAGCTACCGAAAGTAATCGTCACCTTGTGAAAAACAAAATTTAATGTTAGATGCGATTCAGAGAACATATAGAAATATAAATAGCCCGGCATATAAAGATATATACGGCTACATCAAACCAGTCTTCGGACTGTAGATCACAGTATAGAAAATTTTTGAAAGTTTTAAAAAGTTTTATAGGAACGTTTTCAAGTTTTATAATTTTATATTTATTATATATTTGCGATCGCTTTCTCCTATTGTGAAAATGTAAAATACATTCAGTATTTTGGTTAAGGTTTTCTCGCAATTTTAGAATATTGTATATTAATAAATATATAACTTCCTAATTGTCATGCCAGCCTGAGTGGCCGTGCGGTTCTAGGCGCTACAGTCTGGAGCCGAGCGACCGCTACGGTCGCAGGTTCGAATCCTGCCTCGGGAATGGATTTGTGTCATGTCCTTAGGTTAGTTAGGTTTAATTAGTTCTAAGTTCTAGGCGACTGATGACCTCAGTTAAGTCGCATACTGCTCAGAGCCATTTGAACCATTTTTTTCCTAATTTTCATGTCTGGTTTCATCCACGTTAAAACAGTAGTGTGGCTCCCAGTTTTCTATGCAGAAACACACCGTACAATAGGTTGAAACAGGGGAACACACAGCACAAATTTTACGAGAGAAGTGAAGGGAGTTTAAGCGAAGTCAGGACGACGACGATAATGTTACCTACGGAAAAAAAGGCTAGGATACTGGAAGTATGGGAAGGAAATCGGCCACCACCTTCTCAGAGTAATTACCTAGAGATCTTTAGGGAAAATAAGAACAATCTAGATCTGGATGAGAGGTCGGGGCTTTGAACCTAGTTTCACCAGTATGTGTGACCCCAGTGTCTTAGTAGTGGTCTTAGTGACGAAGACAGTTGGTATATTAGATTTTCCTCTGACTGGGGCAAATGACATTGTGGCTACACGAATAGCTCCGACCACAGATATATGGCGTGTATAACAGTTAATAGTGAAAACTGACTGTGTGAAAGTGTACGTTAAAAGAAGCGAAACCATGCCATTAAGCATAGGTCTGCAAGTGACACGGTTTCAAGATAATCTGCGAACGTGTGTTTGTGAGCTGCCTCTGAGTTTAGCATGAAATATTGTCCTTGACAGTACAAATACAATACAAATATACAGTTTTCGATTAAGTACCCTTCTATATGGGTTGAGAAAAGGCGACGTTGGCACACCGCTGGGGAAAATGGTAGATGCATGATGGTACACCGGAACAGTTTGCTGATATGTAAGACTACATCTACAGTGAAAATCTGGACCATAAGCCATAGATCGAGAATGGTTTGTACCTTTGCCTCCAAGATCTGATTTTTCTGTCTGGCGTCGTTTGAAAACTGGGGTGTGCACCACTCGCTTTGATGCGGTTGAAAAATTGCAGCAGGGAATTGTATGTCCTTTTCAAGATTTACGAGACAATCCGGGGGAGTTTGAAAGAATATGTACCTCACTGTAGAGACGAGTGCAATATTGCCTCCACGTGTATGTTACGCAGGGGATGCTTTATCACCAGATTCGTCCCGACATTGAGCTTTACGTGTTCCGCAAAGTCAGTGATGTTCGGTATGAATGTAGTTTCGCAGAGACTCGCCGCCGCCAGAGTTGACTACTACGAGCAAAGATGTGTTGACGTAAACGGTTACCGTCTAAGGATTATGTCGGTAACAAGTTGGGGCGACGCATGTCGAGAGCCAATAGGGCAGCTTTCTGGCAAATGGTTCTAACGGGCTTGGGACCAGCTGCGATTAATATCAGTGCATCGTGAGCTGTGTTTCATGTCATGATGGATAAGGATGGATGCCCACCACTCTTCATTTCTCCTGACGTTCACCTTCGTCAGGCTGACTGTGGGTTCAACACTCCATAAGGCATCTGTCTTTGACTTCATTGGTCATAGATGTACGGTGACGTAACACGCTGCACTTGCGTAGAACCGAAGAGAAACGGTGCGAATTATGCTAACGGTTTCCGTCTGTTATTCTTCCATGTGATTATGTTTTATCGTTGCACAGAACAACAATTCTAGGTCGTTCATAAAATGATCATTATAACCATATCATTTCTCTATCTACCTCTGCAAGACATCTTATGGTTCTTCGTTGATGTAGATGCGATCTCGGCGTACATTCATATATCAAAAGCGGTTCGGTAGTTTCGCAGAACGAAGTATCTGGAAAAGAGTCATACGATCTGACAATACTACACATGAGTTAAGACAGTAGCTTAGAACAATATTTTATTTACGCATTGAAAGTAAAAGTTACCTTAACGAGTGTATCAAGTTGCCGAGTCATGTGGTTGCCGGTAAAGGTCTCCCACGTGCAACTAGCGCACTGTTTCCCTTGATCGCTCGTTGACTGCTGAGCGTGCGTCCAATCCATATGGCGACAGCACAACAAAAGACATTTCACCTTTTCCGTTTGAAAAGGTGTAGTTTAGTTACAACTGTACAACGTGAATGTCGTCAAGATTAGGGCACTGCACCTCTTACAGCTCAGCTCACTCGCGCTGTCATCTCTCGGCAGCTTCAAGGCTCTCATTGTTGATGCAAGACTTCTCCAACATGCTCTTTCAAGACGCAAAGTGCACTTAACGGAGTTTAGCAATTAGTTGATACAAGTCTCTTCGTCGTGGTAGCCAATAGTCAAGTGTTCCTCACTTATCTGTCTAGCGTGTTTTGTGGTGACGTTTGTGTTTGAGTCCATACAAGATTCACCTTCTAAAGGCCCTTTATGATGGTGATAAACAATTACGTGTAATGTTTTTTGAACTCATTCTGGACATGGTGTCGAAGGTAACAGTTTTCTTCCAAGTTATTGTCCCATTTAATTGGAACATTTAACCGCCACAACGTGTGAATATGAGGAACAGAGCAGCCACATATCACAGTCAAGCACGAGATAGGCTCTCCAAAGCTTCATGTATTTGCCGAGATGGATTTGCGGCTTTTTTCTTTTTTGCGGGAAAGACGGGTACAGGTATCACGTACCTGGATACTTCGGAGATCTATCTTTTACCACAACTGCGAGAATATGCCGAAAATTTCATTTTCGACAAGGTGTAGCGACAGCGCACTGACAAATGCATGCAAGAGCCTGTCGTAGCAGTGAACTGCCATAAGTGAATCAGCCATGAGAGGTGTACGCGTCTCGCATTGCACTTTTGTCCTGCATGTCGCCTGATTTCGCGTACGTAATTTTCCTTTTTGGTGTGACTTGTGCGAGACTCTGTCTATGTGCCTCTCCTTCCAACAATTCTGGCTGAACTGCGACGTTGCGTAGCAAAAGCACTGAAAGCTGTAACAACGCACATGCACGCAAAAGTGTGGAATTTAGTTGAGTATCACTACTGATAATGTTAGACAACAGTCGTCAAATGTGTGCTGTATTTACCAAAACATGTTTAGAGACTATTTTATTCCATTATCAAGAGCTATGAAACAAGGAAACACGAATCAATACATCGCAATACAAGTACTGTCAACCCTGAAAATACTTGTATTGTCGTGCACTATAACATAAGTTTCAGTGCCATTAGAAATCGTAAAAGTGAAAATCCAGCAACTAACACGCACTATCAAACATAAAACTCTTCCCTGAACAACTCACGTCGGCCGCCGATGTGGCCGAGCGGTTCTAGACGCTTCAGTCTCGAACCGCGTGACCGCTACGGTCGCAGGTTCGAATCCTGCCTCGGGCACGGATGTGTGTGAAGCCCTTAGGTTAGCTAGGTTTAAATAGTTCTACGTTCTTGGGGACTGATGACCTCAGATGTTAAGTCCCATAGTGCTGAGAGCCATTTTAACCATCTCACGTTGGCGCAACATACTCACAAACCAATCCTCAGCGCTGTTAATCTCTACAGTAAAATCGTTGCACATTATACGTCAAGTCCTAGAAAATCCTAAAATCAATACTGCACCTACAGGGGTTGGACAAAAATGAGAAAACACCGCCGGAAATGCGTGTTTGAACATAAATACATATGCCAACGTAGACTGTAGCTTGTGCTGTTGTATTTGACCACGAATGGCGCGTGTGGAATGTTCTCAGCAAGTTGCAAGGGTCAGTCGAGTCGTGTTCAGAACAAGATTGTGTGTAGTTATGAGAGCATTATGTCGGAGCTGAGTCACTCGAACGTGGGCAAATTGTTTGTGTTCGTATGGTAGGTGATTCCATAACCAAGGTAGATGAAGTGTTCGGTGTTTCAAGAGGCCCGTATCGAAGATTTATATTGCACACAGGGCAAGCGGGAAAACGTCACCCGCAAAGTCACAACGCGGACGAACGTGTGTTGTTAGTGATCGTGAGAGATGCTCGTTGAAATAGAATGTGACGGAAGCTAAGAGGACGACAGCTGCAAAAATCACAGCAGAACTGAATGTTGCACTTCTGTACCCAGCCAGCAACAAAACAACACGAAGGGCGCTCCGTAACATGGGAACCACTCATCAGTGATGCAAATGCCCGTAATAAAAAAACGTGGTGTCGAAGCAATGAAATCTGGACTATGGAAGACAAAGGAAGAACTTCTTGTGGTCGGATGATTTTTGTTTCACATTGTTTCCAAGTTCTTGCGAGTTTACATCGCAGGAATGAAATATATAGCGGTTCGGTGATGACTTGGGCAGACGTATCATGATATTCCATAGGCCCTATGATTGCTCTGGAAGATCACATTACATCCTGGGATTCAATGACAACCTTAGCTGGTCAGGTCCATCCCATTGTACTGTACAGTATTTCTTCCCCATTGTTGGTACTGTGTTCTAAGACGATAGGGCCCCTGTTACACACAGCTCGCATCCTCCAGGACTGGTTTTGTGGTTACGAGGATGAACTGTCGAATCTCCGCTAGCCGACAGTCACGAAATATCAGTGTTACTGAACCTCTGTCACTTACTTTGGAATGAAGGGTACGTGATTGCTTTCCACTTCCATTACCGTTACATGAACCGGAGGAATGGTGTAAGATTCCACTTGAAAACCGTACAGAACTTGTATTTCTTCAACTTGCAGTGTATTCATGCTGTCTGTGATGCTACCCAACGAGTGCTGCTAATTCTTGAGGTACTTAGCCACAGCCGTTGAGCCATTTTCTTTAATATTATGCTCTTTAAACCTTATTTCAAGGAATGCTGTTTTTTTTTTTCAAATGAACGCATACAGAAAAGTAGATAACCAGTTTAGATCTATTCCGGTCATCTCAAGATCTGAAAAGGATGGAAAAAGAAGGATATAAGACAATAACTACATTCAACGTTAACTGTGTTTACAAAAGATTTTTTAAAAAAAATTTAACATTACATACGAGATTATAAAGAACAGTGCCTAAGATAATAGAACATTTTGAGAAACGGCTGCTAACAACGCAAGGAAATGTCACCTGTAAAGTATATACGTCAACTGCCAAAACATACGTAAAAGTTGACATAAAATCATTACAATGTAAGCCGATATACGCCGTAAATGACAAGATCATAGCGTAAAAGTAACAAGAAAACAAATTACATTAAAAGTATACCTTCTAACACGGGCTTGCAACACGAGTACACAATAATGGTGGTGCGGTTCTGCGCGCTCCAGTCCGGAGCCGCGCTACTGCTACGGTCGCAGGTTCGAATCCTGCTTCGGGCATGGGTGTGTGTGATGTCCTTAGGTTAGTTAGGTTTAAGTAGTTCTAAGTTCTAGGGGACTGATGACCACAGAAGTTGAGTTCCATAGTGCTCAGAGCCATTTGAACCATTTTAGTACACAATTAGCACAAACAAGCACTGTTGTGCATTCAAAGTTACACAGAAGGCGGCCACGCTGTCTGGTGACGGCGACGGCCGTAGTTCCCACGAGTTGGTCGTAAACAGACCGACGGATGTTAAGTGCCCAGGCACACAGGCGAAGAAAGCCCCAGAAGGTGCCAGCACAACATAATACAGTTTCGAATAGTACTAAAGGCACTGTAGTTAAGTTATAAAAAGAAAACAAAAAACAGCTAAAATTACAATTGCTACAATTACTACAGAAAATGAGACAAATTGCATAAATATAAATATGAGCTAAACAGACAGAACTTCTAGGAGGTGGCGTAATTTTATAGACTTTCTATTAAAGTAGAATGACTGTCAATTTTTACGTATGATTTGGCAGTTGACGTATATACTTTACAGGCGATATTTATTTACGTTGTTAGCAATCATTTCTCAAAAGTCCTATTATCTTAGGCACTGTTTTCTATATTCTGGCATGCACTGCTCAATAATTTTTTAAAAAATATTTTGTAAATACCATTAACGTTGTATAAAACATTCATGGACTTTTTGCCAAGTCAGTTCAGGGTAAAACTTCGTGCATTCGACGAAGGAATTGACAATCAAAACTGACCTTATATAGTCCACAGGCGGATTTTGATTGGCCGGTAATTACGTTACGCTGCCGCAGATGGTGTCAACGTCTGCGCTGATTGCGCCACCGCTCCCGTTCCAGCTTAAACATTGCGATGAATATCTCTGGCTCTTCTCTGGATCTAGAGGTCGCTTCCATGCACTGCTAAGATTATATCTGCTGTCACGATTGAAGGTCTTATCACACGTTCTTATTTCTACAGCCTCTTTAATTATAGGATCCCAGTATGCAGGAATCAGAGACAAAACTTCTCTTTCGCCAAACAGTATTTAATGTCTGTATGTGAGGCTGGGCTCAGTAGCTACAGATTTCTCCAGATTTCGGTTTTTAGCATGTCGTTGATATTCTGCACAGCGGTAGGAAGCGGCACTGCGAATATCAAGTTCCACAGATAGATATTTTAGACTTACCCAGGGATGGAGGAACAAGTACGATAACCCGTTGCATCCTTTTTTTTTGGGTAGTCTTCAGTCTTCCAACTGGTTGTATGTTGCCCGCCACGAATTACTTTCTTGTGCTAACCTGTCTCGAACAGCTCTTACACCAAATGTCCTCAGTTTTCTGTGTATTTTGCCATCTTTGTCCTCACCTACAGCTCCCTATAGTACCATGGAAGTTATTCCTCGATGCGTTAACACACGTCCTGTCATCATGTGCCTTCTTCTTATCGATAGTGTCCATATCTTTCTTCCTTCGCTGGATCTACGGAGAATGTCGTAATTTCTTATCTTATCCTTCTACCAAATTTTCAGCATACTTCTATAGCACAACAGCTCAAACGCTTCGATTCTGTTATTTTCTGGTTTTACCACACTCCGAGATTCGTTTCCATGCAATGCTTCGCTGAAAATGTACATCCCCAGAAATCTGTTCCTCAAATTAAGGTCGATGTTTGGTACAAGTAGCCTTTTTTGGCCAGGAACGCTCTCTTTCCCTGTGATAGTCTGCTTTTACTGTCCTACTTGCTTCGTTCATCATTAACACCATCTACTTCGTGATCTCCAAAATTCGATGTTAATTTTCTCCCTGATCTCATTTCTGTTACTCTTCATTACTTCCTTTCTTTGTGTTTCTCTCAATTCATAGTCTGAACTCAGACTGTTCATCCCATTCAACAGGTTCCGTAATTCTCCTTTACTTTCTCTGAGGACAGCAGTGCCATCAGCGAATATTATCATTGATATCTTTTCATTCTGAGCCAATGGAAAATACGATTTTGGAAGAAATTAAGTTGTAGGACATTCTTAAACGAAGAACCATCGAAGACTGTCATTCTATCAGTTGGGGCTGCCACCTCTGGCTTAAGCAATAGCTCTCGGCATCGAGTCTGAGGATGGAGGACATATGGGTACGTCGTTACAAGCTACTTCAAGTCTACTCTAGTGTCCGTCCATCGTATTGGCTCGAAAGTGGTGGAGTGTCAGTGTGTGGGCAGCCCATGACCAGTTATTTTGAGCAAGTGAGACGTCTGGAGACCTTGCTGCTATGGGCAAGAATCGAACAACCTCTTCATCGAAGTAGATCAGCACGATCAGCATGTGGTCTGTCGTTATCTTTCGAAAGACAACATCACAGAGACCTCGCAGACAGTGCGGAGAGACCACTCTTCGCACCTAAGAAATATAATTTCTATTGTAGAAATTACAGGCCACACGAGCCAGAAGTAATGTTCTGTATCCGATGGCATCCTGAGTCTGGCAAAGTTTGTTCTCCTCAAAACCTCCACACACTAACATGCCTATCATGATGTATGCAGAACAGTGACTAGTCTTAGTAGAAAACGTGATGTAGGCTTAACATATTCTTTGCGTCACATCCATGAGTCATTGACTCTTTTTGACCCATCCACGATACATTTTTTGCTCATCAAAAAAAAAAAAGCTCAAATGTGTGTGAAATCTTATGGGACTTAACTGCTAAGGTCATCAGCTTACACACTATTTAACCTAAATCACCCTAAGGACAAACACACACACACATGCCCGAGGGAGGACTCGAACCTCCGCCGGGACCAGCTGCACAGTCCGTGACTGCAGCGCCTTAGACCGGTGGCTCATCCGGAATATATTTTTGAAATTACTCAAAGCACTTTACTGAAACATTAATTTTTTATTCAGTTGCATTTTTCGCCAGCCATGACGTTTTCAGAAATGGTGCTCGTGTCTAGTGGTATGATATGAAAATATACCCTTTTTAGTAGCAAACTCGGGATCACTGTTATTCCCATCTTTACTTTAAAAGATTCTTACGTTTGACGAAGAAGTAGCATTAATAGCACTCCTATGTTTAGCTACTTTCAAGTGGCCTTTAATATCACTCTTTCTTTCATGTACAACAGTAAATTTCCAGTACGTGGTATACAATAAAAACGCCGTTGTTAGTGCCATTACACAATTTCTTTTGCAGATTAACATTAGAAGCAGACGTTCTTTAGCCCATTGCTCAACAATGAGACCAAAAAGGAATAGAGGTAAAATGGTCTAAAACTTGTAGACGACCACATTATTCCACTACACTTTGGCCTGGTGCAGCAACGTGGTACAGTGTTCGAAAATTAGGAAACTCTGTTGCAAGTGATTTATTAGTAATGACGGGTGTCGCGTAGTTAGTGCATCTTCAGATTAAATTAATTAGTAGTAACAACCTTGTTACATAACATTTTATTCGCGAACCTATGTAGCACCGATCAATGGGGTAGCTTAGCAGAAGGTGATAAGTTCAGCGGAGATTGCATTAGTCATATTTAAAACCCACTGACACGACAGCTTTCTTACTTTACTTCTCACCGTTATCTTAGCTATTGCTGGAAAGGTTAGCGAATAAACTGTTATGTAGCAAGATTGTTATAACTAGTTACAGATAAGCTGAAGATGCACTAAACGCCCGAAACGCGTCATTATGAATATACAATTCCACAGAGACCGTTTTTAATTTTGGAACATATATACCAGTTACTTGAGACACGAAACCAACAAACACATTGTCCTGTTGTGTTGCCAAATGACTAACTGAAAAGTTGTGGCCGAACCGTTAGCTGCGCCTCACCAGCTCGACGTCATTGGCTGAGAGAGGCATGGCCGCAAGCCAACTTTTAAGAATTCGAGTGACAAAATTCATGAGATAGCGAGATGAACATATACAGATGGCGGCAGTATCGCGTTCACATGGTATTAAAGGGCAGTACGCCGGCGGAGCTCTCATTTGTATTCATGTGATTCATGCGAAAAGGTTTCCGACGTGATTATAGCTGTACGACGAGAATTAATAGGCTTTGACCGCAGAATGGTAGCTTAATTTCAGAAATCGTTTGGGAATTCAATACTCCACGATCCACAGTATCAAGAGTATGTCGAGAATAACACATTTCAGGCATTACCTCTCATCGCAGACAACAGTGGCCGGTGGCCTTCACGTCACGACCGAGGGAGCGGAGTTTGCGTGCATTTGTCATTGCTAACAGACAAGCAACGCTGCCTGAAATAACCGTACAAATCAGTGTGAAGCGTACGATGACGTATCTGTTAGGAAGGTGCGTTCGAAACAGATGGCCGACGCGAGTGCCTTTGCCAACTGCACGACATCGCCTGCAGCGCCTCTCCTGGTCTCGTGACCGTATCGGTTGGACTCTTAGACGACTGGAAAACCGTCGCCTGATCAAATGAGTCCAGATTTCAGTTGGTGACAGCTGATGGTAGGGTTCGAGTGCGGCGCAAACTGCACGAAGTCATGGACCCAAGTTCTCAAGAAGATCTTCTGCAACCTGGTTGTGGTTCCAGAATGGTGTGGGCTGTGTGTGCGTGGAATGTACTGGGTCCTCTGATCCAGCTCAACCGATCATTGACTGAAAATGATTATGTTCGGCTACTTGGAGACCATTTGGAGCTATTCATGAATTTCATGTTCCCGAATAACGATGGAATTTTTAAGGATGACAATTCTCCATGTCACCGCGCCTCAGATGTTCTCGATTAGGGTGAAGAACATTTTGGACAATTCAAAAAAAATGGTTCAAATGGCTCTGAGCACTATGTGACTTAACATCTTAGATTATCAGTCCCCTAAAACTACTTAAACCTAACTATCCTAAGGACATCACACACATCCATGCCCGAGGCAGGATTCGAACCTGCGACCGTAGCAGTCCCTCGGTTCCGGACTGCAGCGCCTAGAACCGCACGGCCACCGCGGCCGGCTTTGGACAATTCAAGCGAATGATTTGGTCACCCATATCGCCCGACAAGAGTCCCATGAACATTTGTGGGACGCAAATGTGAGGACCGTTCGTGCACAAAATCTTACACCGGCAACACTTTCGCAATTATAGACGATACAGAGGCAGCAGGGCTCGGTATTTCTGCAGGGCAGGAGATCCGACATGATATTAGGAGATATCCCAAGACCTCATTGTATAGGTCTAAGACTAAGAATAGCGCTACGTTCACAGGTTCGAATCCCGTCTCGGGCATGGATGTGTGTGATGTCCTTAGGTTAGTTAGGTTTATGTAGTTCTAAATTCTAGGGGACTGATGACCTCAGATGTTAAGTCCCATAGTGTTGAGAGCCATTTGAACTAAGAATAGAAATCCTCTCTAATCATAAAACTGTCAAACCCAGGATTTTTTTGTAAACCCTGGACAGCAATTAAAAAACTAGGGCTGTCTGGGTTAACCCCAGACGTATGATAAGCGTAAAGTGACATCATTCTTACGGCGAGTATTGTCGTTGGGTGCACACTATCGGCGACCCCATCCCTGCTGCCGCATCCACAGAACACACAAGCCGTGCTGACAGTCTGTGGCGTCCACACGTAATCGTAGTGTCGGTGTGGATGCTAGACTTACTGCAGTCAATAACAGTTCCTGGCTAAAGGCATGCGAGATGGCTGAACGATCCTATACGGCAGGGCAAACAATGTTCTGTTCTCTTATGCCCTAGTCGCAGGGGTCACTGAGATTCTGTATGACGCTGAAAATGGCTTTCCTGAACCTATCGATTCGATATTCGCAATGCTGTCGTAATATTCCGACCATTGCAACCAGCAGTACCTCGGAACGTTCCTGCTAGATATGGCTATGATCTCGCCGCTGCCAAATTCTGGCGCATTCCGGAAAACATGCCTTTCGCTTACACGATGCATAATGCAATCTTGTCACAATCAGTCAATAAATGCGATTTCTCAGTGACAAAACTACTGTATAACTTTCCTTATATGCAGAAGTAGCTTAACGCCCGCTGCTTCGCTCGAGTACTTTTTTGTTGTTTTTCCTGGTTTAGCCTTAATCAAATTGCAACATCTTTTAAAGTATTCACTCTAATTAAGGCCATAGAAGGATTGTCGTTTCCGAGTGTGCTTCTGACGAAAAAGCAGCTCTGATACCTGCAGTCTGAGGTCTTTCTTAAACCGGCCTTTTGAATTCTTGTAGTTATATTTGCGTAGAAACTTTTGTCCGCTAACACTTATTTCTTTAGAAGTCAAATACCAATTTTCATAGATTTAGCTTCAAAAATGTTTTTATAAACGAAATATTTTCATAATATTATTCACCTCCTATTCATTCTCTTAGGGGTTGAATTTCCAAAAGTACTGTGACAGACATCTTTTAAAATTTTTTAACCAAGACGTAAAATACCAGATTCCACAGATATAGGTTTAAAAATGCCTTAGTAGTAGTTTAATAATGATTTATTTTCAAAATAAAATTTTACGCGCCTTAGTGACGCAATTTCCGAAAATACTAAACCAGATATTTTTTATTTCTGACTGGTAAACCAAATAGAAATACTCGTAATTCTAGTTTCAAAATTACTTTAATAGCGACTTGTTTTTTTTAAAAAAATTCGCCCCCGAACAGTCCCCTCCCCCCCTTCCCCCGAATAAAGCTTTTTTGTAGCAAAATAACATTACACAAGTGCATCACTGTTATATGAAACGAAATAATACGTTCATGAATTGTTATTCACCTTTCAGTCTTAAATATGAAGTATGGATAGTTGTGAAAATACACTTCCTCTTTATTTCATCCAGATCTTTGCATACAAAATGCCATCAGCTTTTAAGGTACATGCATTGGAGATGAACTATCAGATCTGTTGATATCTGTTGAAACTTTCTAAATTAACTTTTATTCAGTTTTCTTTTTTCTAGTGGTTTTCAGTGTTACGTTTTGTTACAAACTCGTAAGTTTAAAAAAATATTGCCAACAGTTCATAAAATTTTTAGGGTTTCATTTGGTCGTGATTCTGCGTTCTGATATACAACTAGAAATCTTCCTTGTTTCTATTTCCTTCTGTCAGAATGTAGTGCAGTGTATGTCCTTTGGTCCAGTTCTCAGCATTTCATTCTATGATTGGGTACGGAATATCAGGTGGGTTTAGAAAATCTCCTGGTGCATTATAATTGGGAGCTGTTCTTTTTTATACTCGTTAGTTTCCACATGACAGCTTGCCACTTTTCAGTTACTGTTTAAAACACAAGTGTGTGTTAATCTCCATCGATTAAATTACAAGACGGACGAGATGGTGAGTATGCTAGGTGGACATAAGAAAGTCTCTGTTAACTGCTTCGACACTGCAGTCAGGCCACAGTAAATGGCATAAACTGTGTAAAGACTATATTTACAAATTTTATTTGGTATTTAATTAGTAAATTGTAGCAAAAAGGCGCTGTTGTGATAGATTATCATTGTGCTGTAGCATTGAAGCGGTATTTATTCGTAGCGCACAAGTTATAACGCTAAAAACTTTGCCCTCCGCGTAAGTTTTCTTGCGAGGTGTGGGCGATAGGTCGATCGACTGCCGTTTGTTGATTTTGGCTAGGGGATTTGCCGAGTTGAGAAGGTCGATAGCAGCTGAAAACGCGGATATACAGGCTTGTGCAGGGTGAACAGAGGTATGTTTACGGCAGGGGACAGCCTGGACGCCCACTTTAGTGTGATGGGCAGGGCATAGCGCTGCTAATAATGGCCGAGCAAGGTCGTAAGGGGCGGCAGACACTGGAATAGGCGGTTGTCATTCTGTGGCAGTCAAAAAAATGGTTCAAATGGCTCTGAGCACCATGGGACTTAACATCTATGGTCATCAGTCCCCAAGAACTTAGAACTACTTAAACCTAACTAACCTAAGGACAACACACAACACCCAGCCATCACGAGGCAGAGAAAATCCCTGACCCCGCCGGGAATCGAACCCGGGAACCCGGGCGCGGGAAGCGAGAACGCTACCGCATGACCACGAGATGTGGGCTGTGGCAGTCATGTTGGACAGCTATTTTAAACTGCACAGACGGCGGCTGACCGTTAATTAGCCGATCATGTTGCAGACTGGTCATTAAGCAGATTCTGATGTTTGTGTCGCCGAGGTACTTGCGTTGTATTCGTTTGGATGTGTGTTAGCATGCTGAAGTTTTATACAGCGTGAAGCGAAGTAATGGGACTGCGAGTCGCACATGCTGTTATCCTGTCCGATGAGTGTTCTGATTTATACATTGTAGCTGTAATGATACTAACGGCCTTGCCGCAGTAGTAACAAAGGTTCCCGTCAGCTCACCAAAGTTAAGCGTTGTCGGGCTGGGCTAGCACTTGGATGGGTGACCATCCGGTCTGCCGAGCGCAGTTGGCTGGCAAGCGGGGTGCACTCTGCCCTTCTGAGGTAAACTGAGGAGCTACTTGATTGAGAAGTAACGGCTCCGGTCTCGTAAACAGACGTAACGGCCGGGAGAGCGGTGGGTGTGCTGACCACACACCCCTCCATATATGAATCCAGTGACGCGTGTGGGCTGAGGATGACACGGCGGCCGGCGCTACCGTTGGGCCATCCAAGGCCTGTTCGGACGGAGTTCAGTTTTAGCTATAGTTATACATAAAGTTCCTGTTAACTGAAGAGCGTAGCTAATGCTTAAAACAGTATTTATCATGTGGGATGATTTATGTCAGTGCCAGTTCACGTGTAATTCTTTTTACCGTGTGCTTTCAGATTTATATTTTATCATTATTCTGATACATAAGTTTTCTGTTAACTGGAGAGAGTAGTTAGTGCTTAAAACTGTCTTATGGTCTAGTGGCGATATTACTTCGAAGCCTTTTGGATGATTTATGTCAGTGGTAGTTTGCACATAATTCTTTTAACCATGTTTAATCGGATTTGTATATTGTCCTCTCTGAGTATTTCTGTTCCAGGTGGACAGTGTGTCCGTTACGGTTTCTATATTATTCTGTTTAATGGCATTTAGGTTCACACCGTCGAGTGTGACTACCTAATTATGTCTGTTAGTCTAACGTTTTAGTGTGGCTTATGAGTAAACAAGGTAGCAGGTTAAAAAGTTGTCAAGTTCTTTACTTCTAGCAAAGTCTTAGGCATTAGACAATTCGATGTTACATCGTTCCTTTGGTTTGACAAATGCATACCGTTAAATTCTGGATAGTTCGTTAATTGCTGTGTTGTAATTTTCAGTTATGGCCAAGTTGTTATAAATGCGGTAAGGTAGTCCACTGCCTCGAGTTAATGAGCGTAAAAATTAGTTCCACGGCATGCTAGCCTGTGTCACAAAAGGTATACTTGTTGGTCATCCGGCCGGAGTGGCCGAGCGGTTCTAGGCGCTACAGTCTGGAACCGCGCGACCGCTAAAGTCGCAGGTTCGAATCCTGCGTCGGGCATGGATTTGTGTCATGTCCTTGGGTTAGTTAGGTTTAAGTAGTTCTAAGTTCTAGGGGACTGATGACCTCAGCAGTTAAGTCCCATAGTGCTCACAAGGGAACCTCCACATCGCACCCCCCTCAGATTTAGTTATAAGTTGGCACAGTGGATAGGCCTTGAAAAACTGAACACAGATCAATCTAGAAAACAGGAAGAAGTTGTGTGGAACTATGAAAAAAATAAGCAAAATACACAAGCTGAGTAGTCCATGTGAAAGATAAGCAACATCATGGATAACATCAGCTCAGAAGAGCCGTGGTCCCGTGGTTTGCGTGAGCAGCTGTGAAACGGGAGGTCCTCGGTTCATGTCGTCTCTCGAGTGAAAAATTTATTTCTTTACTTTCGCAAAGTAATGATCTGTTCACTCTAATAAGTTTAGTGTCAGTGTTTTACGACCGCACCTCAAACCGTGCGATTAGTAGACGAAAGGACATGCCTCTCCAATGGGAACCAGAAACATTTGATCGCAAGGTCATAGGTCAACCGATTCCTCCACAGGAAAACACGTCTGATATATTCTATACGACACTGGTGACGGCATGTGCGTCACATGACAGGAATATGTTGTCGACCCACCTAACTTACACACTTGGCGAATGGGTAAAAAGATTCTTCTACCTTGCCCGATGTAGGTTTTCTTGTGGATGTGACAATCACTCCCAAAAAAATGATCAAAACATAAGAGTTTGTCACATAAACTGAAAATAAAAAAATTAAACTTTTCACTCGAGGGAAGACTTGAACCAAGGACCTTGCGTTCCGCAGCCGCTCACTCTAACCACGGGGTCACGGCTCTCTTGAGCACTCAGTCTCCTTAATGTTGCCTACGTTACGCATGGACCACTCAGTTTGTATATTTTGCTTATTTTTGCATAGTTCCACACAACTTCTTCCTGTTTTCTCGATTGATCTGTGTTCAATTTTTCAAGGCCTATCCACTGTGACAACTTATAACTAAATCTGATAGGGGTGCGATGAGGAGGTTCCCTTGTCAGAGCCATTTGAACCATTTTTTTGTTGGTCCAGTTTTTTAATCTCTGTATTAGCAAACTGTTTAGTTGTGTTCTGGGCGCAAGATTAATTGCCATTGAGACTTTGCACCTTTCGGCGTGCCCATTTGATGTACTATAGTGGAAACTTCCTCCGAATAAGCACTTGTCTGTGTTAAATAATAAACTGAACTGTTCCTCAACAGTTAGAATTGTGTGGCTCGTTATGATTTTGTATACTGAATTGTTACTTGAAATTGTTTCGTGGACTGAGCACTATAAAGTGTAAATGATTTCAGATTCTTTGAATAATTGTCTTGGTTAAGTTGTCCCTGTGTTCGGTTAGCTACCCTCTGTAATAAAAAAAACTGAGTGAACGGATCAACGAGGAACCCGAAGGCGTGCGGACGCCCGCCCCGAACAAATTCAACGAACCATATAGAAGAAAATGAGATCAACGAAAGAAAAAAGCGGTCAGCGTGACGGATTGCCGTCCTACGGGCCCGTGTTCGATTCCCGGCCGAGTTGGGGATTTTCGCTGGGGCTCAGGGGCTGGGTGTTGTGCTGTCTTCATCATCATTTTATTCCTATCTGTCGCGCAGGTCGCCCAATGTGGCGTCTAATGTAATAAGACCTACACCAAGGCGGCCGGACCTGCCCCGCACTGGGCCTCACGGCCAATGACGCCAAACGCTCATTTCCATTTTGGTTAAGTTCCGTGGAAAACCTAATGAGTATAAGCTATTGCTCTGCGCTGTTAGACCTGAAGTAGCTATTTCCGCCAAAACTTACTTATATAAAGCGTTTCCACACTGTTCATTCACACCTTTTGATTTCGTTGTTTATTCAGATAGCCAACCTTTTGCTATTGCTTACTATGTTATGAATTTCTTTGACTATAAGCCTGGTGTACAATTTGGAGCACCAGTGATGTCTACATTTCTGAATCCTTTTAAATTTTCTAAACTTGATTTAATTTTACTTAATGGGTCCTTCATTTATCTGACAAATTATTTCTTCCTGTCTGAGTCTTGAAAGGTTTGAAGCACCAATTGCTGTTGATTTCTGAAGTTTGAGTAATCTTTGTTTGAACACCTTAAGTTAATAAGTAAAGTCAAATTGTCTTAAGCTTTGACGGGCTGTGAGTCGTGCGTCATGCTAAATTATTGGACTTCTGTAATTTGTCAAGATGATGAGTGTATTTCATAAATTCGTATTGTGTACTAGACTGTTTCATTTGGGCACCAGCACCTTACTGTTTCAACCTAGCTCCTTACGTCGTGAAAAACGTCAACATCAACTACAAGAAGCGTTTGCCTACCGATATGTGGTTTCCTTGTCATTTTATTACAATAAATATAGCTAAAAAGATCCTCAATTTGCTGATGCTTTGAATCAGCTTATATTAATACCACATAATCTGATGTACAAGGGAGATCAATATGATGTTTAACGGAATATAATATGGAGGTTCCCATCTTTTGCTTGTAACGTAAAGCAATGTCGAATCTCACGGGCCAGGTTCCTCTCCGAGAGGCAAAAATCTGACGTGCCAGACGATTTATTTCACGCTCCGCAGTGTAGTGGTGCGTGGAATTGCGCGCTGTGAATCCACCAGTTCCTCGTCCCGAGAGAGGGCGGCTGGAGCAGGCAGCTGGTGTGTGGGAGTAGTCGGTGCCGCTCCCGGGCGGGCCGAATCCTATTAGCGCAACAGCAGCCAGCGCTGCCGCCCGGTTCTGCTGAGCAACTGGAGCGACGGCAGCCGCTCCCGGAATCGCATTCAGCTCTCCTAATCACGAGGGCAGGGCGCGGGCCGCCCACACGGGCGAGGCGAGGCGGCAGGGCTTTGCTGCTTCCAAGGTGGAAACTGCGCGTAGGGCGGCCGCTCTCTCGTTCAGTCGTTCGTAATTGCTCCCTGTGCGCTTCCGAGTATACACAAGCAGGACTGCTGCGCAGCGGGGGAGTTTATCACAGTACCTATTACAGTAGTGGAAATCAGTATAAAGCCATGGATGTTTGCAGGAAAATTAACATTGTCTGTTGGAATAATTGTGCACAACGTACGAGGGTCACCCCAAAAGAAATGTACGCAATTTTTTTTAAAATCCATCTTTTATTCTACATGTTTGAAAGTTTTACAGTGTGTAGATACATCCTTAAGCAACAATATTTTCATTTCTCCACATAATTTCCATCCCTCTCAACTGACTTACCCGCACGGCAAAATTCTGGACCAACCTGTTGGAGCCACTGTTTGGCAGCGTGTACAAGGGAATCTACATCTTCAAACCTTGTTCCACTAAGAGAGTTTTTCAGCTTCCTAGAGAGATGATAGTCACATGGAGCCAGGTCCGGACTGTAAGGCGGATGTTTCAGTGTTGTCCATCCGAGTTTTGTGATCTCTTCCATGGTTTTTTGACTGACATGTGGCCGTGCATTGTCGTGCAACAGAAAAACATCCTGCTTTTCCCGATGTGGTCGAACGCGACTCAGTCGAGCTTGAAGTTTCCTCAGTGTCGTCACATATGCATCAGAATTTATGGTGGTTCCACTTGGCATGCTGTCGGAATCGAAAAACACCGTAGCCATAACTTTTCCAGCAGAAGGTGTGATTTTGAGTTTTTTTTTCTTGGGTGAATTTGCATGATGCCACTCCATTGATTTCCTCTTCGTCTCTGGTGAAAAATGATGGAGCCATGTTTCATCACCTGTCGCAATTCTTCCACAAAAATTCTCGTACTGTTCCAAAAGTTCGCTGCATACCGTTTTTATTGTTTCTTTGTGAACCATTGTCAACATCGTGGGAACCCACCTGGCACAAACTTTTTTTAACGCCAACACTTTCAGTATTCTGCAAACACTTCCTTCCCCTATCCCAACATAGCGTGACAATTCAATCACTGTGATGCGCCTGTCAGCAGTCACCAAGTCGTTGACTCTCTGCACATTGTCTGGAGTGTGTGCAGTACGAGGCCTGCCGCTGCGAGGACAATCCTCAATATTCCCGTGCCCGCTTTCATCACGTAACCTGCTTGCCCACCGACTAACTGTACTGCGATCGGCAGCAGCATCATCTCCTTTTTCAACCCCTTGTCGATGTTTCCCACTGTCTCGTTTTCACAGCACAGGAATTCTATGACAGCACGTTGCTTCTGACGAACGTCAAATGTAGCAACCATCTTGAAAACATGCTGTGACAGCGCCACTCACGGGAACAGGTTGAACTATGTTTGAAAACAAGCGAGAAGGATGTATCTACACAAGGTAAAACTTTCACACATGCAGAATGAAAACTGTATTTTTGCAAAAGTTGTGTGTATTTCTTTTGGAGTGACCCTCGTACACACGGCAGTATGACATACAGTATACGGAAAAATGCAGCCACATTGTATCGCTGATGACTAACTGAAACCCTAAGCTGCCGACAAGTGTTGTTGATATATCTCGATGTGGACAGTTGAAAATGTGTGCCCCGACCGGGACTCGAAGTCGGGACCTCGTGCTTACATGGCAGACGCTCTATCCATCTGAGCCACCGACGACACAGATGAATGGCGTGACTTCAGGGACTTGTCCCTTGCACGCTTCCCGTGAGACTCACATTCCCAACTGTCCACAATTCTACGTATGTAATGTACCTTATAGACATTTGCCGATCCACTCATTACTCGCTCACGCTTTGGCGATTCCCTAAGAGTTTGGGCAACCTGTGCGCATTCGCGAGTGAGTCTCACGGGAACCGTGCAAGGGATAAATCCCTGCAGTCGTGCTATTTATCTGTATCCTCGGTGGCTCAGATAGATAGAGCGTCTGCCATGTAAGCAGGAGATCACGCGTTCGAGTCCAGGTCGGGGCACACATTTTCAACTGTCCACATCGAGGTATATCAACAACACCTGTCGGCAGCTGAAAGTTTCAGTGAGTCATCATTTATTCCAGGGAAAAGCTGCACGGTCATTACCAGTATTCTGTGCTTTGGAGAACAGTTACTGTCTTCACATAAATTGTATCGCATTTGATGTCAGTAGCATAGCATACAGCGTGTTTCACAGTTCACGTTACACACTTCTAGCATTTGTAGATTAAGTTTGATGTAGGAGCCCATGTCCAGAAATATCGTCCAACGACGCTAGGGAGCGTCGGAGTCAATAGGCGCCGGGGCTTGTAAATGTGTGTATACAGGGTATCATATCTAAATTTTTCACCCCCCAATACCTCTGGAACCACAATAGATATAAACAAACGGCTTTCTCGGGTGTGAATGCACTGCAAGGGGTCACGAAAGTGAATACTATGAGACATTCTAAACCGTGTGCAGATATTGGTTTCATCACAAACTGAAGTGTTTTTTTTAATGGACATCCCCATATAATTCCATACGCAAACAATAACAAAAAAATTGTTCAAATTGCTGTGAGCACTATGGGACTTAACATATGAGGTCATCAGTCCCCTAGAACTTAGAACTACTTAAACCTAACTATACTAAGGACATCACACACATCCATGCCCGAGGCAGGATTCGAACCCGCGACCGTAGTAGTCGCGCGGTTCCGGACTGAAGCGCCTACAACCGCTCGGCCACGCCGGCCGGCCTGTACCTTTCTTCGCCTTGCCGCTGCTGTCCAATAAGGCAGGTAGTTCGACAGCCACCGCCTCCGTCAAAACAATAACATGAGTAATCACATGAATAATGGCGTTCGTTGCATCGAGATATTTCAGCTACATCCTGGAAAATCAGAATGCGAAATTGACACGCGAAATGAATGAAACGCACCGCTATTGCACTTCCCGCAATGCAAGCGTGATTTGTACATTGCTCGTAATTGCCGTATGACTGACGTACGTATTCTTCTTTTCACTGTTATCACGAGACCTGAGCCGGCCCAGGTGGCCGAGCGGTTCTAGGCGCTGCAGTTTGGAACCGCGCGACCGCTACGGTCGCACGTTCGAATCCTGCCTCGGGCATGGATGCGTGTGATGTCCTTAGGTTACTTAGGTTTAAGTAGTTCTACGTTCTAGGGGACTGATGACCTCAGAAGTTAAGTCCCATAGTGCTCAGAGCTATTTGAACCATTAACGAGAGCCGAAAGTAATAGTAGCGATTCCTGTCACAAACATTGATATGTACGTAACGGTGTCCCTCGAGCGTGTTGCATTCACCTACGTACAGACTACGGAGCAGCACCGGCCGTTGCACACAGCCCCGTTGCACCGCCCAGGTCAACCTTACGCCTCTGCATTTGTGTACAGGAACGGGTCGCAGTCGACTCTGCGTGTGGGAATCGCTCACTACGATCAGGTTGTTCTGGGAGAGAGAATGTACAGATTCATGGCAGACAGCGGTAGGACTGTAGCCCGCCAAACAGTCTGGCTTGATGATCTGGGGTGTCATGTCTTTTCATAGCAGCACCCCTTGGCATGCCATTGTTACAGTACAGAGGTACGTCGACGATCTTCTGCACGTCGTTTTGTTGAGGCATCCTGGGCTTACATTACTGCACGATAACACCCGCCCGCACACAGAGCTCCTACTGATTGTCTTCGTGCTTGCCGAACTCCACCGTGTCCAGCAATCTCTTCTCAGTTGAGAAAGTTTGGAGCAGTTTGGTCAGGTCCCTCCAAATAGCTCGTGGTTTTCAAGGTCTAATCCCCTAATTAGGCAGAATTTGGGACGATATGCATCAGGATATCCAACAACTCCATTAGTCAATACCAAGGCATCATTGCCTTGCTCAGTGTGTAACGCTCTTTCTCTTTAATAATTCACCCAACTTTTCTAAAATTGTAATCGTTTGTTTGTCTGTACATGTACATCACATCTGATCATTTCCGTCACATTCAGATAATTCCTTAGCGATTCGTCATTTTTATTTATTTCTTTATTTTCTTATAGTGTATATAAAGGTGTAACGCTGTTCCCAAAAATCTGTAAAAGTTCTTAACCGACTTTCTTCACATTTTCACACATTCATATGGACGATTTGATCGCATGCTGATAAGTAATTGTGGATCTTTTGAAAAGTACAATTCCAGTTCTTATATGTGCTGTCCTGGTGTTGAATCCAGGAGCACAGCTTCTCCCGCTGTTTCATCTATATCTACATCTACATGGATACTCTGCAAATAACATTCAGGTGCGTGGAAGAGGGTTCATCGGAACACCTTCAGAATAATTCTCTGTTATACCAATCTCGTACAGCGCACGAAAAGAACGAACACGTATATCTTTTCACGCGAGCTCTGATTTCCCTTACTTTATTATGATCATCGTTTCTCCCTACGTACGTCGACGTCAACAAAATATTTTCGCATTCGGAGAAGAAAGTTGCTGATTGAAATTTCGTGAAAATCTTCCGTCGCAACGAAAAGAGTCTTTGTTTTAATAATGACCATCCCCAAATCCTGTATCATTCCAGTGACACTCTCCCCTATTTCGTGACAATACAAAACGTGCTGCCCTTCTTTGAACTTTTCCGATGTACTCCTTCAGTCCTATCTGGTCAGCATCCCACACCGCGCAGCTGTATTGTAAAAGAAGACGGTCAAGCGCAGTGTAGGCAGTCTCATTAGTAGATCTGTTACATTTTCTAGATTTTCTGCCAATAAAACTAAGTCTTTGGTTAGCCTTCCCCACAACATTTGCCACGTGCTCCTTCAGATTTAAGTTATTCGTAACTGTAGTTTCTAGGTGTTTGGTTGAATTTACGGCCTTTAGATTTGTCTGATTTGTTGTGTAATCGACGTTTAACGGATTCCTTTTAGTACTCATGTGGATGAACCCAGACTGTTCGTTATTTAGGGTCAATTGCTAATTTTTACACCCTACAGATATCTTCACTAAACCGTTTTGCAATTTCTTTTGATCTTCTGATGTATTTACTAGTCGATAAACGAATCTGCAAACAACCTAAGACGGCTACTCAGATTGCCTCTAAATCCTTTATATAGATAAAGAACAGCAGAGGGCGTATAACACTACCTTGGGGAAAGCCAGAAATCACTTCTCTTTAACTCAATGACTTGCCGTCGATTACTACATATGCATTACAAGCTCCTACCAGTGGCACACAAATGCTATGCTACTGATCGCTACTCGTCTCAAAGTGGTTCAAATGGCTCTGAGCACTATGCGACTTAACTTCTGAGGTCATCAGTCGCCTAGAACTTAGAACTACTTAAACCTAACTAACCTAAGGACTTCACACACATCCATGCCCGAGGCAGGATTGGAACCTGCGACCATAGCAGGGCACGCGGTTCCAGACTGAAGCGCCTAGAACCGCACGGCCACACCGGCCGGCTACTCGTCTCAACACAGGCCAAAGCAACACAGTGCTGCCACTACGTAACGCAGCAATCCTCCGTTGTGGTGGTGAGACATGGGGACCGGAACCTTGACATCGAATATGCCTGTCCTCACGTTCCCATGCAGTCGAGCATCGACTACCGTCACGTTAGACAACCCCACAAAGTCGCACACTGCGCCAGCTACCGGCGTTTCCAGACACGTCTTCACTGGTCATCGAGGCTCACTTCGAAGCGGGAGTCGTCGATGAAGACAGTTCTACTCGAGTCAGTGAGATTCCAGGTCGGAGCTGAATTATTCCTTGCGTAATGGTCAGTGGTTCAAAGCGTTATTGATCTTCCTAATTTGTGAAGCTCTTTCTCTTGAATAAATCATCCAGTTTTCTGAAATTGTAATCATTTGGCGGCTGCGGTGGCCGAGCGGTCCTACGCGACACAGTCTGGAACCGCGTGACCGCTACGGTCGCAGGTTCGAATCCTGCCTCGGGCACGAATGTGTGTGATGTCCTTAGGTTAGTTAGGTTTAAGTAGTCCTAAGTTCTAGGGTACTGATGACCTCAGAAATCAAGTCCCATAGTGCTCAGAGCCATCTGAACCATTTTTGTAATCATTTGTTTGTCTGTACATGTACATCACATCTACTGCTTTTCGTCCCATTCAAATAATTCCTTCGCGGTTCGTCGTTTTTTATAGAGTGTATTTATATATTACACACATTAAAATTATGTAGCCTTTGTTCGTCCCAATGTTTATTAGAGGTTAGAGTGAAAATGTGAAGGAAATCGGTCAAAAACTTTTCGAGATGTTTGGTAACAATATTAAACAACATCTTGGCTCCGTACAGCAATGTAGATAAATGGCTCGAAAGCAGGAACAAGTACAGAATAATGATTACACGGCTTAGGGTTTGGATAACGTACACTGTAATCCTCCCCTTACATCTTTGAAACGCTGTTAACCTTCACGCGCTCGCGCGGGCGGTGAAGTGACCGCC
The DNA here is from genome assembly GCF_023897955.1 of Schistocerca gregaria. Classification (NCBI taxonomy): domain Eukaryota; kingdom Metazoa; phylum Arthropoda; class Insecta; order Orthoptera; family Acrididae; genus Schistocerca; species Schistocerca gregaria. The sequence goes on from NC_064923.1 coordinate 492,181,489, forward strand.
TTTTTGCAATTTCGCGCCATACTTACACCGCAAAGGTAACGAGGCGGCGGGAGGTACATGTATTCTCTAGTTGCACCTTTTTCCGACAGATGCTGCTCAAAGTTCGTCCAGGCCGCACCTCTCTGCCTCTCAGGACAAGTTCAATAAGGTTTACCGCCTTGAGAGCGCTTACGAGACTTTGCTCTACTCGTTCACTTCGGAATGTAAGTGTTTCTTTTTGTAATTCCCCTATAATTCCTCAATTTTATAGACTCTTCCAAATCTCTAGTGAATGTGCATGTGCTCCAGAATTTCAACATCAAGAAGAACACGAAGGTGGTCTGCATGTATATTTTTCCGCTTATCTGACTTGGCAGGACTAAATTCGTTTCGCATTTTTCAATTCAACACAGGTAATATGAAAGGAAAATCGAGAAGACAATTCTTACATGCGTTATCTTTGGAACTGATGAGCGGAAACCTGAAAGAAAGAGCTAAATTGAAGCATTTTCCAAAAGATTTGATAGTATTTTTGGAAAATTACAGAGAGAGTGACGTAGTTTATGGAGCTGTATCAACCCCTACAAGGAGAGGAATATGTTATTTGTGTGGCTCAAAAAAGAATATAAAAACAAAGCGAGAATGCGGCGAATGTGCAAGAAACGTCTGTCTACGACATTCAACCACGATAGCTACGTGCAGTAATTGCTGTCAGACTGAAAACGAAAATGAAATGGATACAGACTTATCAGCATTTTTCATCTGACAGAAATGTTTGTGGCGTTTTCAATCAAAAATTCTTTTTTCAAAGCAAAATTAGCTTTTCTTGTGACGAGTTAAGACAGTGAATAATTCTAGTCTTAAGTTTTATATTATATAGTCCCAAAACATTACAATTAAAAAAATGTTCTTATATTTCATTTGGGTATTTGGCTTCCTTTTTTTATTCCAGTGTATATTTTATTGTTAAATAAATAATTTCGATTACAAATGTGTTCGCAATATTGTGTGAGATATCCTATGTCGATATTTTATGGAAATATGACCTTTGAAAACGGAAAACCTCAAGAGACTGATGAAAACTCTCGGGCCGTCGGCCGACCACCCGCGCGAGCGCTCGAGTGACTATTTCTAGCGCGAGCGCATGAAGGTTCAGTCCGGAAGAACATTGCGGCAAAATCCGGTATTCGCCGTAGTATTATTCAGAGAAGAATTTGTGTGTTCGTAATGCGATTGGAGAAGTTTCAAATTCTTTCTAACTCTTTTTTGAGTCTTCGTTCAAAGTGCTGCTATATCTTTTTCCTCTTCTCTATCACTCAGACAGGACTCAATTCGGCGTTATCTCGTCAAGCCTGTGGGCAGTATGTCGTGTGTCACTATTAGCTCATTCTTTTCGTGATCCATTCGCTGGTAGTTTGCGGGAGAAACGACTGTTAGTAAGAATTCGTAAGAGTCAGCAATCTTCTGACTTAACCGTTAAGATCGTATGTTCGACGTGACAGCGACAGTTGTCTCTCAGTTCGACAGGCACAGGAAACGATCCGTTAATAACTGACGAAATCTTGTGGAGCACCAGAGTGACGTATACTGGTCTTCCGATGAAATCCATTGCGACCGGCATCTGTGGGATTCCGTCCCGATAACAGGCAGCATCTCCGATAGCGGGTAGCGTGCGTCTAACGGCCGCGACCTGTGCTGAGATATCGAGCGGAGGAGCGTGCGGTGGCCGAACGTCGCAGTGCGATTCGGCGGGTTGCGAGTCAGCGACATGTGGAGGAGTCGGTCCGCGACGCAGCACCTCGTTTTGGTGCCGTACAGTGGCGCCAGGTACCAGAGACCTCGCCACGTACCATCAAATTTCCTACACGCATTCCAGGTCGCTGACAAGACTCTAAATTAAATTTACGAGGGAAAGGAAAAAGTATGTATACTGTGTACGGAAGCGTTGAAGGAGGCGCACTGAGATAAAATGTCGCATCGAAACAATTTATACAAGGGTGTAGGAAGCATTTGACAGCGCCAGCCAGAATACCTGGTGCAACGACTTAAAAGATTATACATTATTTACCTATTGCCGTCATGTGCTAATGAGTCGAAACATTATTACTATGGCCCACCACGAGACTAAGTGACGCATGGGTGATCTGCGGGCAGGTAAACTACATAAGACGAGCACAGACGAATGATGAATCATTCTAGCGATGATACTAGTCCAAAATGACATTATCTCCTTTGACGAATGGCAGATATACACTCCTGGAAATTGAAATAAGAACACCGTGAATTCATTGTCCCAGGAAGGGGAAACTTCATTGACACATTCCTGGGGTCAGATACATCACATGATCACACTGACAGAACCACAGGCACATAGACACAGGCAACAGAGCATGCACAATGTCGGCACTAGTACAGTGTATATCCACCTTTCGCAGCAATGCAGGCTGCTATTCTCCCATGGAGACGATCGTAGAGATGCTGGATGTAGTCCTGTGGAACGGCTTGCCATGCCATTTCCACCTGGCGCCTCAGTTGGACCAGCGTTCGTGCTGGACGTGCAGACCGCGTGAGACGACGCTTCATCCAGTCCCAAACATGCTCAATGGGGGACAGATCCGGAGATCTTGCTGGCCAGGGTAGTTGACTTACACCTTCTAGAGCACGTTGGGTGGCACGGGATACATGCGGACGTGCATTGTCCTGTTGGAACAGCAACTTCCCTTGCCGGTCTAGGAATGGTAGAACGATGGGTTCGATGACGGTTTGGATGTACCGTGCACTATTCAGTGTCCCCTCGACGATCACCAGAGGTGTACGGCCAGTGTAGGAGATCGCTCCCCACACCATGATGCCGGGTGTTGGCCCTGTGTGCCTCGGTCGTATGCAGTCCTGATTGTGGCGCTCACCTGCACGGCGCCAAACACTCATACGACCATCGTTGGCACCAAGGCAGAAGCGACTCTCATCGCTGAAGACGACACGTCTCCATTCGTCCCTCCATTCACGCCTGTCGCGACACCACTGGAGGCGGGCTGCACGATGTTGGGGCGTGAGCGGAAGACGGCCTAACGGTGTGCGGGACCGTAGCCCAGCTTCATGGAGACGGTTGCGAATGGTCCTCGCCGATACCCCAGGAGCAACAGTGTCCCTAATTTGCTGGGAAGTGGCGTTGCGGTCCCCTACGGCACTGCGTAGGATCCTACGGTCTTGGCGTGCATCCGTGCGTCGCTGCGGTCCGGTCCCAGGTCGACGGGCACGTGCACCTTCCGCCGATCACTGGCGACAACATCGATGTACTGTGGAGACCTCACCCCCACGTGTTGAGCAATTCGGCGGTACGTCCACCCGGCCTCCCGCATGCCCACTATACGCCCTCGCTCAAAGTCCGTCAACTGCACATACGGTTCACGTCCACGCTGTCGCGGCATGCTACCAGTGTTAAAGACTGCGATGGAGCTCCGTATGCCACGGCAAACTGGCTGACACTGACGGCGGCGGTGCACAAATGGTGCGCAGCTTGCGCCATTCGACGGCCAACACCGCGGTTCCTGGTGTGTCCGCTGTGCCGTGCGTGTGATCATTGCTTGTACAGCCCTCTCGCAGTGTCCGGAGCAAGTATGGTGAGTCTGACACACCGGTGTCAATGTGTTCTTTTTTCCATTTCCAGGAGTGTATATGGCCTGGTGCATGGGAACGATCGTCTCGGAAACGGCGAAATTGGTCAGGTATTCACGTGATGCTGTCTTGAGAATCTACGGAGAAAGGGTTGAGCGACTGTGACAGCACGAGAAGGCGACAAGTGCTGAACATCCATGCCTCATACAGAACCCGGCTGTCGGAAACTTGCCCGCTCTGTAGGATGGGCGGCGATCTGTGGCAGATCTGACGATAGAGCATGGAGCATACCACAAGTGCAGATACGTCTTTTTGAGCACACCGTTCAGTGCACATTACTGAACACGGTGTTCCCCATCAGACGACCCCTGTGTGTTCCCATGTTCAACCAATGACATAAAAAATTACTAGTGCAGTGGGCACTGAATCATCGAGACTGGACCGTGGATCACTGAAAATGTGTCGCCTGGTCGAATGAATCATTATTCTCGTTAAAACATCGTCGATGGTGGTCTCCGCAGACGCTGTTATTCAGGCGCAAGGGGGCTCCAAACATACGCCACACTACAGCCGCAAGATAGTGGAGGCAGTACATGCTGTGGAGGACATTCATCTGGGTTTCCAAGGGATCTGTGGTAGTAATCGAGGGCGCCGCGACAGCTGTAGGCTGTATTTATTTATTCTGGTAACCGTTTTTGACCACATCTCCAGACCTACAAGTCAAATACGGAATCAAAATGCTGAATGAGCAGGAGCCTCCTTCTGGTGGTAAATCACTGTAGCGGTTTATCACCAGAAGAAGGCTCCTGCTCATACAGCATTTTGATTCCGTATTTGACTTGTAGGTCTGGAGATCACTGCAGTGTTTTATCACCGGAAGGAGGCTGCTGCTCGTACAGCATTTTATATTTGTGTTTGACTTGTAGGTCTGAAGATGGCTACAGGAGTGGTCGAAACCGGTTACAAGAATAAATAAATTTGTGATCAAGACTGATTTTAATGGTAAGTATTAGTAATACAGTGATCGCTGTCTGCTTCCATGATGTATTCGAAAGTCCTCATTCCTTACCTTATTATTCCACGTAACTGTCAACATTCTTCTGTAAAAACACATCTGAAACTCTTCGATTCTCTTCTTTCCTGGTTTTTCCCGAAGTCCATGCTTCACTACCACACAACGCTGAGCTCCAAACGTACACCCTCAGAAAATTCTGTGTCAGATTAAAACCTATGTTTGATATTAGCAGACTTCTCTCGCCCAGGAATGCACTTTTTGCCAGTGCTGGTCTTCTTTCCTTGTTCTCCTTGTTCCGTCCGTTAGGAGTTATTTTGTTAACTAGGTAACAGAATTCCTTAACTTCATCTACTTCGTGATCCACAATACTGATGTTAAGATTCTCGCGGCTCCGATTTCTGCTACTTGTTACTTTCGTCATTCCTCGATTTCCTCTCAGCCCATATTCTACACTGATTACACTGTTCATTCCATTCACCAAATCGTGTAATTATTCTTCACTTTCACTGAGGATAGTAATGTCACCCGCGATTCTCATCATTGATACTTTCATCATGAATTTTAATCCCAGTCTTGAAACTTTCTTTTATTACTATCATTCTTCATCTACATCTACATCCATACTCCGCAAGCCACCTGACGGTGTGTGGCGGAGGGTACCCTGAGTACCTCTATCGGTTCTCCCTTCTATTCCAGTCTCGTATTGTACGTGGAAAGAAGGATTGTCGGTATACTTCTGTGTGGGCTCTAATCTCTCTGATTTTATCCTCATGGTCTCTTCGCAAGATATACGTAGGAGGGAGCAATATACTGCTTGACTCTTCGGTGAAGGTATGTTCTCGGAGCTTTAACATTGATTCTGATGTATAGACTGAACAGTAGGTGCGAAAGACTGCACCCTTCCCTTACACGCTATGTATTCGAAGCATTTCGTTCTTGATCTTCCATTCTTATTGTTCCCTCTTGGCCAAAAGCTGGTAACTAACTTACCTTTTATTGTAATATGTGGGTAGAAATGAAAATGCTCATTTCCAGCCCATTCGGCAAAGCATGATTGTCGCTACAGATCAAATAGAATATTGTACTGGTTTCAGAGACAAGTAATATTTTTAAGAGACACCATTTTCCGAACTGATTCTTAGTTTTATTTAAAATCGTTGTAAATGTTAATATGTCCTTGGTGTTGTATTAGAACTCCTGTTGCAGATTAGTTCATAAACATCACGAGTTGGTACGGTGGTACGGTTCAGTTCTACTAGACCCTGTTTTTAATTAAATTGTTTAGCTTTCTGTGGCTAGTTCATGGTGCTTCGCGTACCGCTCGTACTACCGCCACACGAATCAAATGCGACGTGGTTGTTCGAGCTCTGCATCGTGCTGGAAAATTTCGGATCAGTTCGATCGAGAATGTCATTTTCTCGGCCCTAGCTGGAAGGCCATGATGGACAAATTGTCGGCCAACGGTATTTTAACTTGTTTTACGATCTACATGTCATGCGAACGTGAGGACAGATGTGGAGGAGTGGTACTCGTCGTTCTCCTAAGAAAGGTTGAACATTCTTCATCACATGCAGACGGGCGTCGTCTTGCTGACCTATGAGACGTGTGACGTCTTCAGGAGGAGCAGTGCCTCAAGTTCTAAAATTTCACTGATGTAGCAGTTACAGCTCAGACTGCCATCAAGGCACAATAAGCGAGTGCTCATGTTGCATAAACTGACTGCCTAAAGCATTACACTTAGCGTTTGTGCTACGTAGCGCTCACCAACGTATATCGTCAATCAAGGTAGCGGTCAACGCATATGCAGCAATCACACCAGGGCAGCTTGAAACAAAACTACATTTTTCAACTTAGCATATGAGTGGGGCGTTCAGTTTCCCGTTGAAGCATGAGGCGTCAGTAGTGTTTGGATAAGCTCAGACAATAGTTAATATACACAGTACATGACATCATTATGTTGAAACCAATATCTCGATCAGCTGAATGGTGGCATTAACCATCTGGAGGCGACTTCTGGAATACTGTATAATTTATGTTAACTGTAGTATCTTTAGTTAATGTATATTTATTACAATGATGAACTCTTGTTACCTGAAAGGACGTAATATTTCATTCCACAGATAAAGTTGCTTTAAAAAGAAAAAAATTGCAAACAAGTTTTCGACAGTAAGTCAGTGAAGCTAAGAAGTGACATCATTGCCAAACATATCCGAATGGTCTTTAAATTTGAGGTTATGTACTCGCATTTGTTTGTAAATGTTACAATTCAATGGTTCGAATCGCTCTTAGAACTGTGGGACTTAACATCTGAGGTCATCATATACCAGAACTTATAACTACTTATACCTAACTAATCTAAGGACATCACACACATCCATACCCTAGGCAGGATTCGAACCTGCGACCGTAGCAGTCGCGCGATGCCGGACTGAAGCGCCTAGAACCGCTCCGCCGCGACGGACGGCTACAATTCAACGATAAGGATCATTATACATGTATGTCGTAAAAATATGTTGGTCCAAAGACCAAAGTGACCAAGATTTTTAAACAAAAAAACGTTAATATCTAGTTTTTTCTTTTGGACCAAGCTGCAGAGGTCATCGGTCCCTAGACTTACACACTACTTAAACTAACTTATACTAAGAACAACACACACATCCATACCCGAGGGAGGACTCGACCCTCCAGCGGGAGGGGCCACACAATCCTATCTCACTACAAGAATTTTGTCTATAATCAATGTCCTGTAACATATTACTGTGATATCATGTACCGATACCACCTCTCGGCTGTCAAAGTTGGCAACGGAATTGCAGGTTTGTCAGACGCCGATAGCGATCGTGCGGGATCCGGCGGACCCAATGGAGCACGAGTGCTGAGCCACACTCTGTTTCCAAATACCGTTGTGTTGTTTCACGACCAACTGGTCGAGGTGTGATGGTGAAGCTGGTGAGACGGCTTTGGTGGGGTCTGCATCGAAGGCGGATGTACACAGGAATGACACTGGACACGGAGCGCCCTCTACTGCCGTAATGCAGGACGGCCGGTGCCCATGTGGCCCCTTCGCTACGCGACGCTGTGCAGACGCCGACCAAACGCGGCCCCGACACCACAGTTTGTGCTTAGTTTATAGAGTCTCATCCTTGTTGACTCTGGGAGTCGGATTTTATTAGCTGCACGAACTGGAATCGTTCGCTCGGAGAAATGCAAGTTAAATCAATCTTCTGTTTACTGTGATAGTTTCATTTCTAATCCTGTGCAGCTTTCCTACGAAGAAAGTTGCCACACCACTTTGTAGCCCACCTCTCCTTACCGTTGTGCACCAAGTCGAGCACAACAATTATGATTCCCATCTTAGTGTTGTTTCGGTACAAGTGCTGAATCAAACATATGTGCTTCAAATGGTTCTGAGCGCTATGGGACTTAACATCTAACGTCATCAGTCCCCTGGAACTTAGAACTACTTAAACCTAACTTTCCTAAGGACATCACACACAACCATGCCCGAGGCAGGATTCGAACCTGCGACCGTAGCGGTCGCGCGGCCCCAGAATGAAGCGCCTAGAATCGCTCGGCCACACTGGCCAGCCATATGTGCTTATTTTGTGTAAAAACCGAACGTTATGGATAGAAAAGAATATAATTTCGTATAATAATACGATACAACATTTCACACGTCTTGTTCACAAGTCGCCCGAAAATTCAGTGCTTCATGCCAAACGAATATTTTGTCTTCTACTCAAGTGGGCTGCAGTGAACTAAATGACTCACCGCACAGAAAATACCTGAAATTACCGAAGAATGTTAATTTGTCGTTTGTAAAATGAGAGATATGAGTATGTTTCAAAATATTTGTTACCGCTTCACTAGGTCAAATTTATAAGCAGTAACCAGCGCATTAATTTCAGAAAAATTAGATTAACTGTACTCGAACTACTACAAGTATAATACTAACACTACAAGTTCTTCGTCTGTTAAGATCACTGCTTGATTTCAACTATTAATGAGAAGAAATGTAACTGTCGACTCGATTTCGTATAGTGCGTAACGACTGAAAGTCGACTGCTAGTCCACCGTCGCCTGACTTAAATGTTGATTGATATCTTAAATATGGAAGAGATAGGGGCGCTTGCGGTCTGTATGTATGTATGTACGATCTAAGTGGACAATAGAATCTTATGTAATGACGTGCATGTCACCAGTGCGACGTGTAACAGATAACATGACGCAGCCGGGCCTATACCCGATGCTGTGCTCGAGTTTTTACCATCATTGTGAATAAGATGGTACCAATCTTTACGCCCATACGGGCAAGGTGCCAGTCTTCCCACGATCTGGACACATCGTGTGCTCCAGTAACGACAGTCCACTGCATGTCGCCCTGCTCTGTCCACTGGTTTTACACAGAAAACCGCGCGGAGTGGGCGCCTGGTTTGAGGCGCCTTGCCACGGATTGTGCGGCCCTTCCCGCCGGAGGTTCGAGTCCTCCATCGGGTATGGATGTGTGTGTTGTTTTTAGCGTAAGTTAGTTTAGATTAAATAATGTGTAAGTCTAGGGACCGATGGGCTCAGCTGTTTGGTCCCTTAGGAATTCACACACATTTGAATATTTTTACTCATAAAACACTGTTGTAAATTTAATTTTTCAGCTCTCCACTGGCTGAGCTCTGTTTAGTGTTCAATTTACTAATCACACAAGAGTGCAAGTAGCTGATATTACTTGTAAATGGTTTTACACGTTCACTAAATTTGGACTGATTTGGAGTGTTTTTTCTTAGTCTCTAAGTACACAAATGACGGAAGGTACGAACTTGTTTTATTTTACCGCCTGTCAACAGCGAAACATGCAGAAGCGGAAACCGAGATGCAGCCCTGTTTACAGCCTGCTGTTAGTGCCCCGAGTTCCTAGTAGTGGGGTGTTTGCCAGGGCTGGAAACTGCAGACGGGATCCCGCGATTTGGCGAGGCCAGCGAAGTGCTCAGGCTCCGATGTCGCTCTGGGGAAATCGCACGATCTCTGTTCCGGACGCCAGCGGTCTGTGCACGCGGGATTGGACCGGCCTCCGGCATTTCTCGCTTATTGTCTGAGACGCGACGTCTAACATTGCAATCCTGGCGGCTGTGGACATGATTCTGCGGACGGCCAGCTAGTTAGATTCTTGTCCCTTATAATGGACAAGAAGGGTAGGCGTTCAGATACTTCATTTAACTGTCTAGTTTTAGACGGACGAAGTTGCGCCTGTCATTACAGTCATACAATTTCCCCTTTAGAGAGGCATCCTGCGTACGAGATATTGCAATGAGTTGAATGAAATTATTCATTTTTTTGAGAAACGATATGACATATTAATCCTTTGTGCGTCACATTTAGAAAAAAATTGGGGAAATTTTTTTTGTGATGAGCATTTGCTGTATGTGTTGCACATATGCCATATCCATTTCAAAAGTTCTTTTGAAGCTATTGGTTAATAAATAAAGTAATGATTTCAAATGGCGTAATAATTACTCAGAAAAATGCATACATGACTGTATTGTAAACTTATCGTATTTCTTTCCTTTGCCCTTGAGTAACTACGTAAAGTTGTTTCCATAACCATGAATTTCAGTATACACCAAATAAAACTAAACACATCTAACATTTATGGTGATGTCTGTTTGATCAATATCGTGTCTCGCGCAACGACGCTCTGAGCGTGTTTTTAGGGAATTGACTAGTTTGAACCTGGGACCTGTTGCTGGTAGGGAGACGCCAGACCACACATGACATGTAGAATTCAGAAGAGTTCAGTGAAACTAGCGATGATATAACCAAATACTTAATGATTTCAGCGTCAGCTCCACTGCACTCCCTGTAAAAGAATCTTAATATTAACTAAATTTAGTGGAAGGGATTCAAGGCTTTCCTATTTTTAGTTAGCTGGTAAAATAACGTCGAAAAAGCTGTTCAGTTTACCATTGGAAATTTTATTCTACTCACAAAACATTGTTTATAAATTGCACTATTGATATAAGGAAGTGTTTAAATACAGGATGGTAAAAACCAACTGCGTTCAACAAAAATGTGAACGAATATCCCCTGAATGGGTTTCCAAGTTCTACAATGGATCGAAGGATGACCTATGCCATATCACATCTATAATCTAGGTTTAAATTAAGTTTCACAAAAGAGAAAACTATCAAAATGGTCTACAGTAACCCTCAATTATCTTTAATTACTTATCTAACTTGTCGTAAATTACAGTGGCTGATGTGGCTTCTCAATAATTATATAACAGAGAAATCATCGCGTTTCAGATTTTTACTTCAAGTGGCAAATGTGAACACCATGAGCTTTAATTTACGATCGACACTAGTATTACGCTAAAAGGGGGTGTAACAGATGAGACTTCTGCAGTTCTGAGTGAAGCTTTATGCGCTGTTCTGCGGCATCGCGTGCGTTCATTACCTTGTCGTTGGTTAGGCCGCTTTAGGGGGGCAGCGGCCGGCTCAGCAGCCATCCAGCTCGCCGTCTCGGAACTAACTTACTTCTCCTAACTTCTCCTTACTGCAATTTACCGAAGTTGGCTTAAAAGAACTGTATGGCTGTGTTTTCATCTGACCAATCAGGGTCTCAATGTTAACCTTAAGCTCCGCCTACAAAAATTCTGTCTATCCAATGAGAAACGTTGTACTTTTCATGGTGGGGCAATGTTTTTAAAGTTTGCAACGTAACAGGGACGCGAAAAAGTCTCAAGCTAAAACTTGCAGCTGGTGTGGTCCTTTTAGCGTTATCGTAAGATCTATACTGTTTTTCTGGAGGTCTCTAGCTTTTAACATGGGCTGGGGGGTGGTCCTTGACGTAACAAAGATGCGAGAAAGTCTCACGCTAAAACTTGCAGCTGGTGTTGTCCTAGTGGTTAACTGGCGACGTGGGTGTCCAGTCCGTCCCTTATCGTAGGGCCTGCTAGCTTAACACGGTTCTGCTCTTGGCTTCTGTTCTCGTTTCTCCCCTCGGAACTGCGTCTGTCTCACGGTGGGAAGGTACGACATGCATTTAGGCATTCTTGTGTTAGTCTGTGGTATTCCATTTGCTCACTCGTTACTCGTATTACTTTGGTTAATTTAATGTCACGATTTATTCGGAGCTATGTGACATACTACTGGATTTGCTTATCATGTCAGGGTTTTCATGGAAGGTGTTGGATTTGCCTGACTCCTTACACACAACAGTTATTGTTCGCTCACAAATGCAGTAGCATAACTCACGACACTTCTCTGTTCTGCATTTCAAACAAACGACGAGTCATGAAAGCAAACGCCACTGCGATCTGTTGGCCAAACCTGGAACTACGTGAAGCAATGCCAAACGGTATCATTGAAGCATTGGGAAGCTCAAAAAAGCCAGGAATACTTAACGATGACATTTGGAATCGCAGAAGCAGAAAGGGTTATTATTCCTAGATATTTCTGATTGTTTGTTAAGAATTTTAGCCGGCCGCTGTGGCCGAGATGTTCTAGGCGCTTCAGTCCGGAACTGCACTGCTGTTACGGTCGCAGGTTCGGATCCTGCCTCGGGTATGGATGTGTGTGATGTCCTTAGGTTAGTTAGGTTTAAGTAGTTCTAAGTGTAGGAGACTGATGACCTCAGTTATTAAGTCCCATAGTGCGCAGAGCCATTTGAACCATTTTTGAAAAAAATTAAGTATCTCCATGATTACTTAGTCGTTGTCTTATTAATATTTTGAAAACGCTTTATGAATAGTCCAACCGAACTTTGAGCGCTTTGGAGGAAAGTTGCACTTCCAGGCTGGTCACGTCAGCTGCAGGCCACCCCCCCCCCCCCTCCCCCTAGCGGGCTCGCCACTCTTTGCAACCACGGAGCCCAGCCGTTGCAGCACTTTTTCCCTTCCGTGTTGCATGTCTATCCTCTTTCTGTCCTTTTTCCCCTGCCTTGGGAAACATGTCTGAGATGTTTTTCGGAATTTTCATCATTCTGACCTCAGAACACTCTTACCTTTGTTTTTAGCTTCCTTTTCCTTTCTTTGTTTGCCTTCTCCTCTCGTTCCTCAAATTCGGCGCTCGAGGAACCTCTTTTTCTTCTTCCTCCATGTGCGCTCCTGAAGGCCGGCCCACGCCTCTGACGCTTAACAGGTGACTGGGTAACGTGTAATTCACAGTCCCGGTTCGACAGGTAGGGTTCGCACATACCCCCTGGGAGAGGTGATTGCCTGAGCTGTAACCTTCCCAAATTGCCGACTGGAGGTGCGATCTGCGGTGTGAACAATCACCTAAGGCGAGTGCGCCCCCTAGTGAAGGGGGCCCCCAGCTGGAAGGAGCGCGCCATCAGAGACGCTGGCAATCATGGGGGATTTCCTAGTGATGAGTCAATCATCTTCTCACTCAACGTCTACAAAACGTAAACATAATGAGGCTAATGATTCAAAGACCCTTTCCGTTGCACCACGGTTCCTCGTGGTCTCATGTACGGAACACGGTCAGTCCTTCACCCACGGTAAATCCGTATATTATTCAGAAAGGTGTCGATGCAATTGCCGGCTCTGTGAAACCCTGCTCTCGTTTACACAATGGAACTTAGCTTTTGGAGACCACTGTTGATTCTCAAGCACAACCACTGCTTGCTGCATCGCTTCGCCACGGTTACCCTATTCGTGTCTAGACCCATAGAACTTTGAATTCTTTCCGTGGTGTAATTTACACCAGACTGTTCGACGGTCTAATTCCAGTCTTACCTCTCTGATCAGGATGTCATTGTTGTCCATCGTGTAATGAAAAAGGTAGATTCCTCCTTAGTTCCCACCCGCAGTCTCTTCCTCACCTTTGATAGGGTGGTGCTTCCGTCCAAGGTGAAAGGAGGCTATGAAGTTATCACAGTCCAGCCATACATTCCGAACCTGATGCGCTGCTACCAGTGTCATCGTTACAACCACACTAGAACGTCTTGTCGACACCCAGCCAAATGTGTCACCTGTGGTAGGGATGCACATGTGGACGATTGTCCGCCTCCTGCTCCCCGCTGTATTAACTGTAATGGCGGCCATGCCACGTCCTCTAGGGATTGTCCCATATATCTTAATGAGTGGGCTGCCCAAGAGATTTAGGTAAAGCAAAAAAGTGCCTTACCGAGTAACTCGAAAGTTACTGACTAGTTGCAAACCCTGTGTTCTCCCGTCTGGCACCTATAGTTCTGTTCTTGTTACCTCTCGCTCCATGAAGGAAATGGCCACGCAGACGTGCGTCCTCAAATTCAGGTCGGAGGTTGTGAAATCGCCCAGTGTCAAGTTAGCATCGCCATTCCCCGTCCTACTGTGCAACAACCCATAAAACTCGCGCCTCAAGGGGCGAAGCCACCAGCTATACAACCAGTAGGCAGGAAAGGACAGAAGGAGTACTCCTGTGAAGACTTCCTCCATCTCTTCAGCCAAACCACACCCGAGCCTCCCTCTAACCGGAAAGGCTCGAAGAAGTCCACCAATGGCAAACGGTCTCCTCCTTCGCCAACTCGAAGATTCTGTTCGATGGTGTCACCACGTGATACCTTGGCCTGGCTGGCCTCCGTATCGCCGGGGCGCACCACCACCCGTTTTTCAGCGCTGGACTCCACGGACTGACTGCACAAACAAGCCGATGCTTCTGTGGACCCCATGGAGCAGGATTCTCCTACTTCTGTGCCCTGTAGTAGCGACTCCACACATTCGATCTCTGGGCGGCCGCCGAGTTGACACCCTACATCTCTTCCTCCTCATGACTGTCCTCCAATGGAACGTTCGCGCCTTCGATCCCACGAAGAGGACTTACTGCTGCTTTTAGCATCGCAGCATTACCTTGTACTCTACCTTCAGGAAACGAAATAGCGCCCTCACGACCGCTTTGAACTTTCACATTACTTACCGCTTCGTTACGACCTCCCCCCTGAAGTCGGAATTCCATCTCATGGGGGTATCATGCTGCTCATACGGGATTACATTCATAGTCAGCCTATCTTCCTGACTACCCATATTCAAGATGTAGCAGTTCGCCTTCTCCTTCTCTGCCTGGCTTTTTTCCCTCTGTACCATTTATGTCCCTCCATCATTCGATGTCACCAGAGCAGACTTCCTCCAGCTTATTGGGCAGCTGCCTCCCCCATTTTGCGCATCATCCCCATTAGGGTTCTCCCAGGACCTGCAGAGAGGTGTCCTCTTAGCTGACCTTCTTAACCAACTTAACCTCTTCTGCCTTAACACTGGAGCACCCACTTTCCTTTCCGACTCCTCGCACACCGATTCACATTTGGAACTATAGTTTTGCACTGCCCAGCTTGCCTGTCGTCTCGAGTGATCCGTTCTTTCTGACACCTACTCGAACGACCATTTCTCGTGTGCTCCCTGTTTGCTGACCCTTCCGTGTGTCCTCCCAAATGGCAGCTTACTAAGGGTGACTGGTAGGTTTACTCCTCCCTGGCGACCTTCAAAGTACATTTCCCCAATTGTGATAACCAAGTGGACTATCTCACCAACGTTATCCTTACTGCTGCAGAATGTTTCATTCCTCGCACTTGCTCTTTACCACCATCGTATCCTAGTCCCTTGGTGGACTGATGCATGCCGCGATGCAATTCGCGCATGGAGGCGTGCTCTCCGCGATGGCAAACTGCATTCATTATAAACAGATGCGTGCGAAGTATCGTCACGTTCTTCGGGATAGCAAACGGGCTAGCTGGATTTCATTCACTAGTTCTTTTAACAGTTCTACCCCTTTCTCTGTAGTGTGAGCCAACCTCCGACGGCTGTCTGGTACCAAGAGCCATTCCCTCATTTCCGGCCTCACAGTCGCAAACGATGTTACCGTGGCCCCTATTGCTATCTCCAACACCATGGGCCACCATTTTGCGGACGTTTCGAGCTCTTTACACTATGGCCCTGCCTTTCTCCATTGGAAACAAGTGGAGGAGGCTTTGGCGATTCTCTTTTCTGAATCGTGAGTGCTGCACTATGAGGGAGCTCGATCATTCTCTCAGTTCATCCCGATCCTCTGCCCCAGGTCCGGACGCCAACCACATTCAGATGTTGCAGCACCTGTTTCTTGCGGACAAGCACTTTCTGCTTAACATGTACAACTGTATCTGGACAGAGGGCACATTTCCAGAATTCTGGCGTGAAGCCACCGTCATACCCATACTTAAGCCTGGTAAGGACAGGACCCTTCCTTCTGGCTACTGCCCCATCTTTCTTACCAGTTGCGGATGCAAGCTGGTGGAAGGTAAGATTCATGACTGGCTGGTGTGGTGGCTCGAGTCTCGCAGTTTACTGACGATTTTAGGCAAGGCGGTCTGCAGTTGACCATCTTGTTACTTTGTCCACCCATATCATGAATGGTTGTCTGTGGAAATCTCAAACTTTTGCCGTGTTTTTCGATTTGGAGAAGGCCTACGACACTTGCTAGGGAACGTGGGGCTTCCATGGCCGCCTGCCCTGTTTCCTTCAGGTATTTTTAAAAGATCGAGTTGTCAAGGGGTGTGTGGGCTCTGCCTTGAAGGACACCTCTACCCAGGAAAACAGTGTGTCTCAGGGTTCCGTCCTGAGTATTGTCCTCTTTGCTACCGCCGTTAGCCCTGTCATGGCTTGTCTCCCACTGGACATCTCCAGCTCCCTCTTTGTTGGCGATTTTGCCATCTTTTGCAGTTCTCCACGGACCTGTCTCACTGAGCGTCGTCTTTAGCGGTGTCTTGATCATCTTTACTCCTGGAGCATCGACAATGGCTTTCGCTTTTCCATTGACAAAACTGTCTATGAATTTCTGGCGACGTAAGTCGTTTCCCCCACCATCTTCACATATTTGGCCTCTTGCCCTTCCATTCGTTGAAACTACGAAATTCCTCGAGCTGATGCTCGATATGGAACTCTCTTGGTCGTTCCATGTATCTTACCTGGCATCCCGCTGTACGCGATTCCTCAATGACCTACGTGTCATCAATGGTACTTACTGGGGTGCCGATCAAACCACCCTCCTCCATTTGTACTGGTCCCTTGTCCGACCAATAGTCGACTATGGGTGCTTCGTTTATGCGTCTGTACGTTCATCCCTCTTACGCCATCTCAACACTATCCACCATCGTGGCATCCGTTTGGCCATGGGCGCCTTTTACACGAGCCCAGTTGAGAGTTTGTATGCTGAAGCTGCTGAATTTCCCTGTCCTACTGCCGTGACGTTCTCCTCAGCAGCTAACCATGCTGTTTGTCTGCCATGCGTGGCCACCCATCCTATGCCTCCATCTTTGATGATTCCTTTGATCGTCATTATGGGGCTCTTCTCTCTTCTCCTGGAGTCCACTTTCGGTACTTGCTACGGTGACTTAACGTCGCACTTCCTGCACCTTTCCTGATGGGCGTGAACCCTTCACCACATTGGCTTCGTGAAGCGAGCAATGTTGACCTTGGCCTTTATTCGCTTCCTAAGGACACTACTCCAACCTCGGTCCATCGCCTTCAGTTTGACGACCTCCGCATGGAGCTTCGCAAATGTACCTTTGTATACCTCGGACTGACCGTGGGGTCGGGTGTGCCTTCGTCATTCGCACCCGTGTCTTCCGATGTCGGCTCCTCAGTATTTACATCGGAGCTCTTCCCCTTGTATCAGGCCACGGAGTACAGCCGGTGACACAGCCTTTTCAGTTGTGTCCTCTGTTCAGACTCACTCAGCGCCCTTCAAAGTCTATGTGCACTGTACACCGCCCATCCCTTAGTGCAGCAGGTCCAGGAAAATTGTCAACTGCTCACTCTTGGTGGAGCCAGTGTGATGTTTCTGTGGGTCCCTGGTCATGTCGGTCAGCCAGGAAACGAGGCTGCTGACGCTGCTGCCAAGGCTGCAGTCCCCGTACCTCAGCCCGCGAGTACCTATATTCCCTCCGATGATCTCAGGGTTGCCGTCTGTCAGGAGGTGGTGTCCCTTTGGCATCGCCAATGGTCCTCCCTTCACGGGAATAAGCTGCGGCTTATTAAGCCTCTCCCAGCGGTTTGGACGACCTCCTCTCGCCCCCGCCCCCCCCCCCCCCCCCCCCCCCCCCGCTTCCCGCCGGGAGAAGGTTATTTTAACTCGGTTGCGTATTGGGCACTGCCTTTTTAGCACTCGTCATTTGCTAAGTGGTGCTACCCCACCACATTGTCCTCATTGTACTCAAGTTTTAACTGTCCGCCACTTCCTGATGGAATGTCCATTTTTTAACCATTTACATTCCTGTATTTGTTATAAATCATCGTATACTGTATGTGTATCCTCGTTGATTACTGAAAAGATGGCGGAAATCGTCCTTTGTCTTGTACGGTCATTTCTGGGTTCAATGGGAATCATATAGCCAACAAATTACACTTAAAAAGTTTACTCAAGCATTTACTTTCGTTTCGACAGGTGTAAACCTGTCTTCTTCAGATAAAGTAATAACACTTGTTACATTTTATATGAAATATGTAACACGTGTCATTACTTCTTCTGGGGAACACAGTTTGATATCTGACGAAACCTATGTAATGGTTTGAATAAGCTTTCGAAGTGTTACTGCTCGGTTGTATGATTTCCATTGATTCCATAATGCTACAGTTGCTGCCTGCTTCTATGTTCAAGATTGTAGGGTCGTTTCTGTTTTTAGATATGAGTCGAATAGGTATTATCAGCCACAAAAGAATATTGGCTTTAATCATGGGGAGTAACGAGTTGGCCCTGCAAGTGAATCTCCCCATCGCACCCCCTCAGATTTAGTGGTAAGATGACTCAGCGGCTAGCCCGTCAAAAACTGAGTACAGATCAAGCATTGAAACACGAAGAAGGTGGAGTGTACTGTGACAAAAGAAGCAAAATAGAAGCAGTCAACGGTAAAGCTCAAGTTGTGCTTGCTGTGAGTGGTCTCTGCGGCATTTCACCTGCTCTCACTGTTCATCACCTTTACTTCCGACGGTAATATACTCATACAACATGAGTGACATTCCATAACCAATGTATAGTATGACAACTGCCAAGACTACAGAAAAGACGCGTCAGTGACCGGAAGGAAACGTCGTAATTTTGTGAAAAAATATTTTGACACGAGGGATATTTGAACACGGATCTCCCGCTTTGAAGTCCAACACCGCGACCACACAACCATGACGCCGGTGCCATTAAAATTCGCTCGATGCTGCTTATCTTGAGCTTGTACCGTTCACTATTTCGTCTTCGCTTCTTTTTTCGCAGCTCAGTACACATTCTTCCTGTTTCAAAGCTTGATCTGCGTTCAGTTTTTGACGGGCTAGCCGCCGAGTCATCTTACCACTAAATCTGAGGGGAGTACGAGTGGGAGCTTCCCTTGTTTGAAGTGGATATAGCGCTACAGCCGTCAACGACATTAGAAAATTCAGCTGTGAGCAAGAATTACCATTTTGTCTTGGATTGACAGTATCTGAGAAAGATTTTGTCTCTGTTTCGACAGTAGAAACATGTATTGAAATTGTCGGTGCAGTTTACAAAGCAGTAAACCTCCCACCCTTCATTCTTGAAAGAATCGTACTCTCATACACACTGAAGTGCCACCTGGTATAGGCACTCGTATTCAAATACAGAGATATGTAAGCAGGCAGAATACGGCCCTGCGGTCAGCAACGCCTATATTAGACAACAAGTGTCTGCCGCAGTTGTTAGATCGGTTACTGCTGCTACAATGGTTGCTTATCAAGATTTAAGTGAGTTTAAAAGTGGTTTTATAGTCGGCGCACGAGCGATAGGACACAGCATCTCCGAGGTAGCGATTAAGTGGGGATTATCCCGTACGAACATTTCACGAGTGTACCGTGAATATCAGCAATGTGGTAAAACATCAAATCTCCGACATTTCTGCATCCGGAAAAAAGATTCTGCAAGAACGGGGCTTACGACGACTGAAGATAATCGTTCAACGTAACAGAATTGCAACCCTTCCACAAATTGCTGCAGATTTCAATGCTGGGCCATCAACTAGTGTCAGCGTTCGCACCGTTCAACGAAATATCATCGATATGTGCTTTCGGAGCCGAAGGCCCAGTCGTGACTGCACGTGACAAACCTTTACGCCTCACCTGGGCGCATCAACACCGACATTGGACTGTTGATGACTGGAAACATGTTGCCTGGTCGGACGAGTCTCCTTTCAAACTCTATCGAGCGGGTGATGTGTACGGGTATGGAGACAACCTCATGAATCTATGGACCCTGAATGCAGAAGAGGAGTATTCAAGCTGGTGGAGGCTCTGTAATACTGTGGGACGTGTGCAGTTGGGTTGATGTGAGATCCCTGATACGTCTAGATACGACTCTGACAGGTGATACGTATGTAAGCATCCTGTCTGATCACCTGCTTCCATTCATGTTCATTGCACATTTTGATGAACTTAGGCAATTTCAGTGGGACATTGCGACAGCCACACGTCCAGAATTGCTACAGAGTGGCTCCAGAAACACTCTTCTGAGTTTAATCATTTCTTCTAGCCACCAGACTCCTTAGACATGAACATTATTTACGATATCTGGGATGCTTTGCAACGTGTTACTCAGAAGAGATCTCCACCCCTTCGTGCTTTTACGGATTTATGGACAGCCCTGAAGGATTCATAATGTCAGTTCTGTCACGCACTGCTCCAGACCCTAATTGAGTCCATTGCCACGTCGTGTTGCGGCACTTCTGCGTACTCACGAGGGCCCTACAAGATATTAGGCAGGTGTACCGGTAGTTTTTATACACAGTTAACAGTAATAGTTCTAGCCCTCTTCCTTGGGGCGCACAGGACGTAATTTTAGCTTCTAACAGTCTTTAATGTCCATGAAAAGTAGAAAACCGGACTTATCACTAAACTCAGCACTCCTTCAGAAAGTTAACAGATCCTGTGAAGAAGCCAGGACTACCTGTTGTTGCACCATGCTTGAACACATGTACGTTTGCTGATATTATTTTTCTGTTCGCCTTTAGAACATACAGACTCAAGAACAAAAGGAAGAGCCTAATAAAACAGCTCAATTATAAAACTCTAAAATAATGTGTAATAAACACTTCGGAAAGATAACTGTAGCATTTAATAATAAGGTTGAACAGTTTTTGCACGTAAAGGAAAGTGCGAGGCTACAAACTCTCAGAACCGCAAGAAAATAAGTCCATAAATTGGACGCCACAACGGCGACTTTTGTGTACCTAACCTATCAGAGTTATCTTACCTAACCGCTGGAGTGGGACCTACAGTCTAACGTTGAATCCGACTATCATATCGTTTCTGTCGGTTCTCCACATCACAGAGAGATGGAAGTTAGGTTAAAGGCAAAATGAAAAAAAGTCCGTGGCCCGACTGGGATTCGATTCCGCGACCTTTCAGTTTTCAAGCAAGCGCTTTTTTTCATTTTGTTTATTATTGTTCGTTGTCTGTTCTTGGCGGACGTCGCATGACATCCGTTCCAGTGCACTGTCGGTCCCTTCACTCAGTTTTTTATTGCAGAGAGCAGCCAGCCTTCTGACCGAACACGCTGAGCACCCGTTCCGGCAGCGCTTGACTACGAAGCCCAGCACAGCATGAAAATGTGGTTAGAATACGTATCGCTCATTCCTGAAACAATGGTACAAGCAATTCGCATGCAAAACTGCGCGTCGTACCACTAGAGAGATGAGGATGACGTCTCACGCAAGGTTTAAGACTATCTTTGGGAATACGAAGAAACAAAACATCGATGTAATAGAACCAAAAATACGCTAATTTCTGTCGAGAATTACTGGTGTATTTCCGTCTGCTAAAAATGTTTGTTCTATCTGTACAACGTACTTTCTCAACTGATGTGACTGTGCTGCCGGCTGTTCACTTATTTAAATTGCAGGTGTGAGATTTTATTGAAGTGGTTAAAGTGGGACAGAACAATATGCATATCTCCCTGAAGTCACTTTTTCACTTTCAGCGTCACTTTGTCATTGAAGCAGGCCAATATGAAACGCTGTACTAATTATATTTACAAACGATGATACTGGTACGTAACATTGTTATTGGCTTTAGTTTGGGTTCCAGAGAAATGTAGGAAGAAGCGAACCGATACTGATGCTACGTCTTGCAATGAGCTGACGGAAGTCATGGGAGAGCGACAGACACATATAGAGGCGGCGGTGGTATTGCGTACACAAGGTATGAAAGGGCAGCGCATTGGCGGAGCTATCATTTGTACTTGGATGATTCATGTGAAAAAGTTTTCGTCGTGATTGTGGCCACACAACGGGAATTAACAGGCTCTGAACACGTAGTGGTAGTCGGAGCTAGAAGCATGGGACATTCTGTTTCGGATATCGTTAGGAAATTCAGTATTCCGACATCCACAGCGTTGAGAATGTGCCGAGGATACCAAATTTCAGTCACCAACTCTCACCATAGACCGCCTTCACTGAACAACTGAAAACAGCCGCGTTTGCGTAGAGTTGTCAGTGCTAACAGACAAACACGACTGCGTGAAATAACCACAGAAACCAGAGTAGGATGTACGACGACCGTGTCCCTAGAACGGAGCGTCGAAATGCACCTGCAGCGCCTCTCCTGGGCTCGTGCTGGACCCTAGACGACTGGAAAACCGTACCCTGGTCAGATGAATCCCGAGCTGGTGGGAGGGTTCGAGTGTGGAGGCGCAGACCCCATGAAGTCGTGGACCCAAGTTGTCAACAAGGCACTGTGCCAGCTGGTAGTGGCTCCATAATGACGTGAGCTGTGTTTGCCTGGAATGGACTTGGTGCTCTGATCCAATTGAATCGATCATTGACTAGAAATAGCTATTTTCGGCTTCTTGGAGATCATCTACAGCCATTCACAGACTTCATGTTACAAAGGAACATGGAATTTTTACGGTTGGCTATGCCCCATGTCACTGGGCCACAATTGTTCTCTTTTGGTGTAAAGAACATTCTGGACAGTTAGATAATGACGGTGATGTTTGGTATGTGGGGCACTCAACTGCGCGGTTATCAGCGCCAGTGCAAATTCCCAACCTTCGCTCAGTCCAATTTCGCCACACTGATTAATGATGATGAAACGACGAGGACAACACAAACACCCTGTCATCTCGAGGCAGGTGACTGGACAATTAGAGCGAATACTGTCTGAGCTAATTGCGGACATGCGTGCATGTCCAAAGGAGTTATGTATCGTAATCAGAATAACCCAGGCAGTGCAACATCGTATTTTTCTGCCGATACCGGGCAAGCGACTTTCAAGTACAAGGTCTGACCTGTACGGGAATCGTAGATACATGGTTGAAGACATAGGCAAGTTTGGGTCTGGCCGCGAGTCGTATACGGATAGTGAAATGGTGAGGCGACCGCTCGTGATAAGCAGGAGATACGCGTTCGAGTCCCAGTTCGGCACAAATTTTCACTGTCGTCATTCCATTCTGCAGCTGATGGTTGTCCTTATTTCCAATTGCGAATACGGTAGCGTGTGAACCAAAGTTATCAACAAGGCATTCTGCAAGCTGATGGTGGCTCCATAATGCTGTGGGCTGTGTTTACATAGAATAAACTGGGTCCTCTGGTCAAACTGAAGCAAACGTTGACTAGAAATATTTATGTTCGGCTATTCGGCTACTTGGAGACCACCTGCTGCCGTTAGTGGACTACATGTTCCGAAACAACGATTGAATTTTTAAGGATGACAATACGCCATGTCACCGCGTTGCAATTGTTCGCGATTGGTTTGAAGAACATTCTTTACAATTCGAGCCAATGATTTGGCCACCCAGATCGCCTGGCGTGAAACTCATCGTACACTTATGGGACGTAATGGAGAGATTAGTCCGCGCATAAAATCCTGCACTGGCAACACTTTCCAATTGTGGACTGACTCCAACAGAAGCAGCAAAGATCGATATTTCTGCAGGGACTTAAAACTACTTGTTGACTCCATGCCACGTGAAGTTGCTGCACTGTGCTAGTCGAAAGGAGGCATGACGCGATATCAGGAGGTTTGACGACGTTGTAGGTGGGTCCCGTAGCGATACTCTGTACTGAATACAAAAAAGTGTTTTTATAAAATTCTGTTAATACTCAGTATATAAACTAACGACTTTTCATTTCATAAGTCTAGAGAGATTGTACGATGTCCAATGCCCAAATTTTAAAATGATTAATTACTGTACGTAACCTGTTGAAAGATGGGTCATCAACGGTTGAACTTGGAATTTATATACTGTAAGGTGAATGTTGAAAGTATGAAAACTCGTGCTGCAATAAAATGTCATGGGAGCGGGAACAAGTTATTGAAAACTAGAACATATAGTGCAGAAATGGCGGTAGTGGGCACTTTGTGTTGGAAGCTATTTCTAAGACTATATTGGAGAATATTTGGGAGTTTCTTTGCAGTAACAATGCGTAATATAAGCTGTAGTTCCCCTAACTACAAAATAATAAATTGATAATGTTTTTTGTCTAATACTTCCATTGTTATAAACGATACGTGATGATGGTTCTTGGACCAACGGTGATTGTATAATTAATTTTTATCAGCAGGCCTGTTCGATGACTCATGACATTTTTCGGAAGTTGATAATCTCTTGAAAAGATGTTATAAAAAGAACAGCAACAAAATGATAACAGGGATAATGGAATGTAGTCGAATTAAATCAGGCGAAGTTGAGGGAAATAGATTACGAAATAAATCATTAAAAGCAATAGATTAATTTTGCAATTTTTGTCATCAAAATAGTTAAGGATGTCAGATACAAAGAGGGTATAAAATACGAACCGGCTGTAACATGTAAGCATTTCTGATAAATAGGTGTATGTTAATATCTAACATAAATTTAAGCGCTGAAGGTATTTGTCTGGAATGTAGTCCTGTACGGAAGTGAAAGGTGGGTGATAAGCAATTCTGATAAAAAGAGAATAGAAGCTTTTGATTTTATGTATGCTAATCGGTAACAGTTATGTTCCGAGGAGCCAAATGTTACGTCCTCGCTGCTAATAATGAATGGGTTAAACATGGCCAACGGATCTGCTGTGACCGTAGGAATCTGGACAGGCAAGCGAAAGATTGGTTGACGCAAGTGCACTTCAAATACATTTAATTCACTCAACTTGTGCAAAAGGACTCCTACATTGTTGACAACTTGTGGCAGACGCGGCGAGCTTGTAAGCTGAGGCCCGACAAAGTCGTGCGTTTAATTGTAAGTGCACTGACTGTTTGCCGGTACACAACACGGTGTAATGTTCGGCACCAATTATCAACTAGATGTAATCTTGTAGTATAAGACTGATGCCCAGGTGCTCAGATGTAATCTTGTACTATAAGACTGATGCCCAGGTGCTCGCCGCCTATAACACCGTCCTGGCGGTCTTCCTTGGTCGGCGGCCTGGAGGCTCCTCATTGGTGGAGACGTTCAAAGCGCCGTTTGCGGCGCCAGCAGGAATGTTGCAGGTGTCGGCTCCAGCAGTATCGGTAGACTAGAATACCACATTTGAAAGGTTGTGCTGCAGAAGAATCTGGAAGACTGATGGAGGTGTAACTAATGACAAGCTATCACCTTGGGGAAAAAAGAAATTCGTGAGGGAACTTCGCTAAAAGATGAGTCGGTTGATACGACTATTCTGAGGCGTGAATCGACAACTTGCAAATGAAGGAAAGTGTGAGGGGTAAAAATTTTAGAGGGAGACTGAGGAATGTATACAGTAAGCAGTTCAAATAGTTGTAGGTGCAGAAGTTATTCGGAGATGAAAGTTCTTGCATAGGATCGAGTATCGTGGAGAGCCACAAAAGACCAGTCTTCGATCTGAAGGTCACAGCCCCAACAACACGTAGTGATATTCAATATAAGTTTCTTTGTCTGTCGCCGGCCGGAGTGGCCGTGCGGTTCTAGGAGCTACAGTCTGGAACCGCGCGACCGCTACGGTCGAATCCTGCCTCGGGCATGGATGTTTGTGATGTCCTTGGTTAAAGTAGGTCTAAGTTCTAGGGGACTGATGACCTCAGAAGTGTAGTCCCATAGTGCTCAGAGCCATTTTAACCATTTTTTTCTTTCTCTGTCGCACGGCTTCACACATAACTTCCTACCCATGGTTAACACGCCGATATTTATAAGTTATGTTAATCCGATAATTCTATTACGCCATTCTGCTGATCCTTTTGGCTTTCGAATGACGTATATACTAAAAGAGAAATTATTCTTATTTCATGTTTCCACGACATCATACGGCTTCGTTAGATAACGCCAAACGAGCATTACATGCTTCGATGCAATACGACGTTATAGCGGTACGCCGTTCTTGTATAACTGTGTAAACTTACGTTAATTGCCTGAGTTAGTAACTATTTCACACGTATCTGGCCCTCCCCATAACTGGTAGATGACGTGTACTGCTGAGATTTCATAGGCGTCATATCAGTCCAGGCGGCCTCTTGCATGCTTCTAGCATCCCGGACTTCCTGCACCCACGGTGACCTTTGTGCCCTAAGCTCTAAGGAAAGCCCAACGCGCCGTGCGGTAGCTTATGTTCCGCCAGCGAGGAGGTGTTTAGTGTCGCCAGTTGTTGAAATACAACACTAAACTGGCGCGTAATTAACTATACTGCGGCTGATGTACCGGTTGCTCGAATCTGGTAATATGCAACAGACCTCTGTAAATCACGTGATCGAAAAGTTGCTTAGCGCCGTAGCTTGGTGGCAGTATTAATTTTTTTCAGAATCGAGGTGCTCAGAGTACACTAACGCGACGATAGCAGCCGAAAAGCCCCACGACTACAGTACGTTGGAAATGAGATGTTGCAGGAACGAACAGTCGAGATGCGGTCGCGTTCAAATGTTCCGATACCGCCCCTCTTGTCCTCCTGCGCACAGCGTCAACCCGACGGTCAGTATGCGGGCTGACGACATGCCACTGACGTGGCACGCGCATCTATCCGTTGCTGGCTGGAACTCTCTTTTGTAACACACCACTAATCTCTAATTATAAGCATTATATGCCTGTTGGGTTCCACGACTGTTAGGTCTTGTCCACCACACCTTATGAACGCTTAATTTCACTATTGATTAAGTTAACGTGGTCATCTTCACATGGCATGCGTACGCTGTAATATCACAAATACACTTTAAACTGTTTTATAACATCCGCTATAGCGACGTGAGGGATTCAATCATATTGGAACATCTGGAGCGTAAGAACAAGTACACGTACACACCATCGGCGATTAGCTAATGATTAGATGGTTCAAATGGCTCTGAGCACTATGGGACATAACTTCTGAGGTCTTCAGTCCCCTAGAACTTAGAACTACTTAATCCTAACTAACTTGAGGACATCACACACATCCAGGATTCGAACCTGCGACCGTAGTGGTCGCGCGTTTCGAGACTGTAGCGATTAGAACCGCTCGGCCACAGCTAATGATTAGACTTTATAAAATCTGTCACTGCAGTGCTGACTTTATTTGCATTTTATTCCCGTCATAAACAATATTCACTGTCCTGTACGAAACAGAAAATAATATATCAGATCAAGCCGGTCACCGTGGCCGATCGGTTCTAGGCGCTTCAGTCCGGAACCGCGCTGCAGCGACGGTCGCAGGTTCGAATCCTGCCTCGGGCATCGATGTGTGTGATGTCCTTATTATAGTTAGGTTTAAGTAGTTCTAAGCCTAGGGGACTGATGACCTCAGATGTTAAGTCCCATAGTGCTTAGAGCCATTTGATTTTATCAAATCAAAACGCACAAACGAAATGAGAATGAGCTCACAAGGTTATTTCGAATGTCACAACAGAAAAAAAAACAGTTAAATTAATTACTTCGAAAAATTAATCTGCAGCCAACATTACATATGACAACTAGAAGTATCGTTGATTTCGAACATTGCAATTTATTAAGATGAGCTCTGGTCCTGTAATCTTAGCCTATGTCTCGCCTTGCTTCTAATCAGGTAGTTGCTCTTCATACAGTCATCATATATGAAATGTTGGACATGATCAATAACTTCATCTTTCAAATGTAATGTTGACTGCAGATTAATTTTTCGACGTAATTGATTTTTCCGTTTTTCCCTTCTGCATTTTGACATGAATTTGAAACATGGCGACACTAACGATTCCGTTGACTTTCACATTATCGATGTACAGCGTATTCCTTTATTTTAATTAAAGATTATGTAACAGTGACTGCCAATACATGAAGTACTTGTAGGTGTTTTATTTATTGTGAATTACGTTTGTGTCCGCAGCTCGTGGTCGTGCGGCTGCGTTCTCGCTTCCCGCGCCCGGGTACCAGGGTTCGATTCCCGGCGGGGTCAGGGATTTTCTCTGCCTCGTGATGACTGGGTGTTGTGTGATGTCCTTAGGTTGGTTAGGTTTAAGTAGTTCTAAGTTCTAGGGGACTGATGACTATAGATGTTAAGTCCCATCGTGCTCACAGCTATTAGATCAATTACGTTTGTCTGGGCTGGGAATTGCGCAGACAATAGGTCAAAGCGGGCCGAAGGGCACCAGTAATTTAACGCAAGTTGTAAAAGATGGCGCCGATGCCAGATAGGACAGCGTTCGCTGAACGCTGTTGTGTGTACTGGATAGGTTAGGGGGGGGGGGGGGGGGCGCTCGCGAGCTTACACAATGCGGACAGCAGCTGCGATTGTCCGGACGGCTGCGAGGTCGTTGGAATTCTGCAAGAGATGACCGCCGTTCCTATGTTCCTAAAGCGTCGAGTTCCCAGAAGGAGGGCAACAATGAGCCTTGGACGGAGAATGCAGAGAAGGGGGCGCAGTTCTGCCGATAGGAGAGCAATGTACCGGTGGACATTATGCAGGCTCTGTGAAAGCGACAGGTATTTATAGATCTATGCTCTCGGCACGACACGGAAGGCGAGGTGTGAGGATTCTTTAAGTGTGCCATGTCACGGACCGCGCGGCCCCTCCCGCCGGAGGTCCGAGTCCTCCCTCGGGCATGGGTGTGTGTGTTGTCCTTCGCATAAGTTAGTTTAAGTAGTCTGTAAAACTAGGGACCAATAACGTCAGCAGTTTGGTCCCTTACGAACTCAGATACATTTGAACATTCGAATCTTAGGAGGGTCGTAAGAAACATGCTAAAGCTCTCCTTTGAGACACTGACAGCACATAGCCGAAACACATTCTTTTCTATAACTGCAGGCCTCTGGACGCGAAAATGAGGAATCTCATTGGTTAGCGTGGTCTGACGCAGTAGGAGAACTGACACTTATCATTGGGTGACTGCTTGTCAGAGCCTAGGATTGACTCTCTGAGAGGGAGCGAATCTTACGGAAGGAACTAAGGTGACACTTCTTCCGCTGCTAATGAGAGAATCACATGGAGTTCTGCTCGCAAAATTCGGTATGAGAAGTAGTCGTTTCACTTTGCAGCTCCGACTGGAGCATGATGTAAGGTTTTGGTTAGGTAGCTTTTCGGGATTCACATGCATCGTCTGACACAGCGGCCGCCGACAATAACACTGGCGGACGATACAACGACGCTTTAAGATACATAAAAAAGTAACATCTGTTATCGGCTTCAGCGTGTATAGTTCGCAATGTTCTCAGTAAAAGTGAGAGTGTTAATTAGTAGGAGGCAGAAGCCCTTCTAGCATGCATAATTTTACGAACTCAAATTTTGGCAATGGCTGTCGTCAGTCTGCGGAAGCGTATCAGTGTGCTAATAATGTAGTAAGGTACCTGTCGGTTCGTCGTCTTGAATCTCCGCCAACCTTGGTTATTTGTAACAGTTTCATCTTCTTGTGATAATTTGTCACTGAATAGATTGTTATCAAACATGTTCTTGTTATTCGTGTTGTACTTCAGTGCAACTAATGCACTCGTTTTATGGGAGGGTACAAAATAAGCAATAGAACTTATGGTAAATTTGACCTTCATTTCGTATGTATAACACCTGGTCACAAAATAAAATTACAGTGTTACTATTCCACTAACCTTTTGAAGTCTGTAGGGCCATAATTCAAGGTTAATAAAAAATCCTAGGATATATTTTACATATTGTGACTGTTTAATTTTCGTGCATAGTTGGGAAATATTTATGCATTATTCAAGATAAAATATCTATTTTTCCGTTTTACCTATACTCATCACTTCCAGTGTTTTTATTATTGTAATTCACATAACACCTTCAATTATTTTGTGCCGCTAGTGTCGTACGTAACGAACTTTATACAAGTTGTCATAGTTTCTGATTGTGTCGCCCTATTTTTCGTTGTATTAGACTGTCATTTAGACACTTATTAAGCTCACTGTTGTTGTTTTAACTTTACAAATGCATTTTATTTTGTTTTAGCGCGGAAGTACAAAGGTCTTGCCGGAAATTCATGTATGTACGTCTACATGAGCTTATACATCCTCTCTCTACAAAGTACTGTGAAGTTTATGGCAAACCGAACGTCCCACTGTAGGACTTCGAGAGTGGATTGCGGCTAAAATGACTGTTTAAACGCCTCTGTGAACACTTTAATTAGTAGAATCTCGTCTCTGCCGCCTATACGTGAACGGTATGTAGAGAGTTGCAGTATTTCCTAGACGCTAAACTTAATAATGGTTCTTAAACCTTTGTAAGCTTTCATGAAATAACTGACGTCTCCTGGCATCTGTAGTTTCACTTTTTCACCATTTACCTGACACTCACTCGTGGACCAATCAAACCTATGATCATTCCTGCTGTATTTTTTTGCATGCGTTCGGTATCTCCGTTAGTCGGTGGATATGGGTGACACACAACTCAGCAATGGTCTGGGATAAGTCGCACCTGCTTTGACTCTGATCATTCCGTCCACAAACTGTTGTTTGATCCACCTCTCCATGGTGCTCTATCCTGTGCAAGCCTCTTCATCTTTGGACAACTACTGCAATCCTTCTCAATCTGCTCACTGTACTCACCTCTCCGTGTCCCTCTACGATTTTTACCCCCCTCCCCCCCCCCCCACACACACATCCCTGAAGTACTAAACTGGTGATCCCTTGATGTCTCAGAATGTGTCCTGTCAATCGATCCATTCTTACAGTCACATTGCGGCACAAATTTATATTTCGCACGATTATATTCAGTACCTTCTCATTAGTTACGTGATTTACTCACGTATTCTCTAGCATTCTTCTGTAGCACCACATTTCAAACCTTCCATGCTCTTCTTGTCTAAACTGTTTATCGTCCATGTTTCACTTCTACATGACTAAAATACATACACATACTTTCAGAAAAGCCTTCCAGACATTTAAATCCATACTCGATGTTAACAACTTTCTTTTCTTCACAATTGCTTTTCTTTCCATTGCCACTCCATATTTTATATCTTCTCTAATTCGTCCATCATTAGTTATTCTGCTGTCCAAATACCACATCTCGTCTATTATTATAAACGTCTCGTTTCGTAAACTAATTCCCTCAGCAGCACCTGATTTAATTCGACTACATTCAGTTATCCTTAGTATGCTTTCGTTGGTGTTCATCTTATATCCTCCTTTCAAGACACTGTCCATTTCGTTCAACTGCTTTTCCAAGTCCTTTGCTGTCTCTTACAGAATTACAATGTCATTGGTAAACATTAGTTTTTATTTGTTCTTCCTGGGCTTTAATTTCTAATCCAAATTTTTCTTTGTTTTTGCTCTACTGCTTGCTCAGTGAACAGATTGAATACAACAGATTGAAGGGATAGGCTACAACCCTGTATCACTCCCTCCTCAACACTGCTTCCCTTTCATGCCCTTCCATTCTTGTAACCACCGTCTGGTGCCCGTATAAGTTGTAAATAGGCTATCGCTCCCCATATTTTACCCATGCTACCTCCAGAATTTCAATGATGATATTTCAGTCACCATTGTCAAAAGCTTTTTCTAAGTCTACAAATGCTACAAACTTAAGTTCGTCTTTCATTAACATCTTCTAAGAGGAGTCGTAGAGTCAGTATTGTCCCGCATCTTCCTTCATTTCTTTGGAAACTAAACTGATCTGCCCATCGCTCAGCTTCCAACCGTTTTTTTCTGTAAAGAATTCGTGTTAGTATTTTGCAACTGTGACTTACGAAAGTGATAGTTCGGTAATATTCACCCATGTCAGCAACTGTTTTCTCTGTAACTGGGACTATTATATTATTCTTGAGGTCCGAGGGTATTACGCTTGCCTCATACATCTTACACACCGGATAGAAGAGTTTTGTCATGCCTGACTCTTCCAAGGCTATCAGCAGTTCTGACGGAATGTCGTCTACTCCCGGGGCCTTGTTTGGACTTAGGTCTTTCAGTGCTCTGACAAATTCTTCTCTCATTTTTTATAATATTCCACTGAAGAATATTCCCTTGTACAGACGCTCTAATTGCTCCTTCCACCTTCCAGATTTCCCTTCTCTGCTTAGGGCTGTTTTTCCATCGAGCTCTTGATATTCATACAGATGCTTTACTTTTTTCCAAAGCCCTTTTTAATTGTCCTATAAGCGGTATCTATCTTTTCCCTAGTGATACATGTTTCTAAATCCTTACATGTCCTCTAGTCATTACGTTTTAGCCATTTTGCATTTCCTGTCAGTTTCACTTTTTATACTCTTGTTCTCCCTTTCGTTAACGCAAGTTGTAAAAGATGGCGCCGATGCCAGATAGGACAGCGTTCGCTGAACGCTGTTGTGTGTACTGGATAGTTTGCAGCAAATTTTAATATTTTCTTCTTTCATCAGTTAAATTAAATATTTCCTTTGCCATCCAAGCGTTTTTAATGCGCCTTGTAATTTTACCTCTGCTGCCTTCACTATTTCATATCTCAAAGCTACGCGTTCGTCTTCTTCGGTATTACTTCCCCCTGTTCTTGTCAACCATTACTCAATGCTCCCTCTGAAGCTCTCAAAAACCTCTGATCTTTTCAATTTATCCAGTTCCCGTCTCCATCACTTCCTATATTTTTGCAATTTCTTCAGTTTTAATCTACAGTTCATAACCAATAAATTGTCAACATCTGCCCCTGGAAATGTCTTACAGTTCGAAATCTGGTTCTGTAATTTTTGCCTTACCTTTATGTAATCAATCTAAATCTTCTGGTGTTTCCAGGCCCCTTCCACGAGTACAACCGTCGTTCATGATTCTTAAACCAAGTGTTATAAATGATTATACAGGGTGATTCAAAAAGAATACCACAACTTTAGGAATTTAAAACTCTGCAACGACAAAAGGCAGAGCTAAGCACTATCTGTCGGCGAATTAAGGGAGCTATAAAGTTTCATTTAGTTGTACATTTGTTCGCTTGAGGCGCTGTTGACTAGGCGTCAGCGTCAGTTGATGCTAAGATGGCGACCGCTCAACAGAAAGCTTTTTGTGTTATTGAGTACGGCAGAAGGGAATCGACGACAGTTGTTCAGCGTGCATTTCGAACTAAGTATGGTGTTAAACCTCCTGATAGGTGGTGTATTAAACGTTGGTATAAACACTTTACAGAGAATGGGTGTTTGTGCAAAGGGAAAAGTTCTGGACGGCCGAGAACGAGTGATGAAAATGTAGCACGCATCCAGCAAGCATTTGTTCGCAGTCCAGGAAAATCGACTCGCAGAGCTAGCAGAGAGCTGCAAATTCCACAATCAACTGTATGGAGAGTCCTACGAAAAAGGTTAGTTATGAAACCTTATCGTCTGAAATTGGTTCAAGCACTGTCTGCAGCTGATAAGATTAAATGAATCGATTTCTGTGATTTTATCCTTGCTCAAATGGAAACAGAAGAATCTTTCGTTTCAAAGATTGTGTTTAGTGATGAAGCAACTTTCCACACTAACGGGAAAGTCAACCGTCACAATGTCTGTATATGGGGCACTGAGAATCCGCGGGAAACGACTCAGTATGAACGTCACTCGCCTAAGCTGAACGTTTTCTGTGCCATTTTAGCCAATAAAGTTTTTGGTCCCTTTTTCTTCGAAGGTGCTACTGTAACTGGACTACAGTATCTGGAGATGTTAGAGAATTGGCTGTTCCCTCAGCTCGAACAAGAAGCACAACAATTCATATTTCAGCAGGATGGAGCGCCACCACATTGGCACTTATCTGTCCGTAACTACCTGAACGTTAACTACCCGAGACGATGGATCGGCCGCCAGGCAGCCCGTGACAGAGCACTTCATCACTGGCCTCAAAGAAGCCCTGATCTTACCCCCTGCGATTTTTTCTTATAGGGGTATGTTAAGGATATGGTGTTTCGGCCACCTCTCCCAGCCACCATTGATGATTTGAAACGAGAAATAACAGCAGCTATCCAAACTGTTACGCCTGATATGCTACAGAGAGTGTGGAACGAGTTGGAGTATCAGGTTGAAATTGCTCGAGTGTCTGGAGGGGGCCATATTGAACATCTCTGAACTTGTTTTTGAGTGAAAAAAAAAAAACAATTTTAAATACTCTTTGTAATGATGTATAACAGAAGGTTATATTATGTTTCTTTCATTAAATACACATTTTTAAAGTTGTGGTATTCTTTTTGTTACACTCTAGTATTTTTATGAGCTAACTAATCCCAGTTGTGATATTTTACTTACCTGATACCATGTTTTTACGTTAGTTGATGTGCAGAATTTTATTTTTCTAAACAGTTATATCAAGCTGACTGTTTCACCTTATGAAGTTCTATTTTTATGCAGCTGTGTCATATTATACATTGTATCATGTACGTTATAGCTCATTAATTTGAATGAGCCATTGTCAGTTTTTAATTTTCACACCTCTGTAATTTTATTGTAGATAAGAGCCAATGTCTTCGACCAAAAAGGAATCGAGAAGATGAGGAAGGAACGTCTGCTAAAAAAATTCACCGTCATACATCTTACATATTTGCTAATAAACTCAGATTTACTAAGGCCCGTTTGGCTCCACGTGTCGGCTCTGACGCGCTACGCAGAAATCAGCTGGAGCGTTTTTTGACGAGCGCTGAGTGCATTTCACACGCCAACGGGCGCTCAGTGAGCTCTGACTGTCGAGTGTTCCTATTCAGCACATTCAACGGATTTACGGCGCGTTGCCCTCGCCGCCACGTGCAGGAAATACATGCTTGTGCGCTTCCACTTCCCGCCCCAGCACAGACGGATAACAAGCCCAAGCGGTAGGCAACCCAGCACGACGCCACTGAGTCTAGTGACTGCTTGTGCGAGTAGAGAGTACGTTACCTTATGAGCTAACATCCCAAAGATGTTCGGGCTCACATGCGGTTCCTCTTCGTCGCAATGTCTTGGCTCAAACTCGTCTAGGGATTCAACCGCACGTGTCGCATTACACGCCCTAAATTAGACACTTGTTACCCTTTGGTTAAATTGCCTCACTAATGGCAAGTTTACGAAATACAAAGTTAACATAACATATAATAACAGTAATAATAATATCGGGAACTAAATTAACGACCCGTAAATGATGTAGACCACACAGTTGCGATGTGGTTAGAATAATGTTTACTCAGAAAGCGAACTAATAGCGAGAGTGGTCGTGTTTAAAGTTACTGTTACACTCGAGTGCATATCCATTTGACACAGTTCATCATTCACAATCTCATCGCGAAATACAAGTCTAATATTCCACCTCGTAATCCTCACACCAGGCGCGCGGCTGCTCCCCGCTCGGAGACTAAGTCCCGCTATACCACACAACGCGACATCTTCTCGGTCGTTTCACTTCCTAGCTGGCTAAAGACCAACTGTCCGCTTTCGCGTCTCAATCCGTACTGTAACCTTTGGTGTCCCCAGACGAACTGTCCCTCTGCCCGTCCCCGGCCACGTTTCCGGCGCGCCGAATATCCTCGCTCAACTAACTACGGCAGTGCCTTTTCCTGAAGGCGTCCATCTGCTTGGCTACAGCTCATTCTACATTATTTCACATTTTAACATATTTAAATAATCAAAACTTGACCACTTTCACGTTCTAAATAAAGTAACAATAATATCAAACTTGAAACTTCCTGGCAGATTAAAAATGTGTGCCCGACCGAGACTCGAACTCGGGACCTTTGCCTTTCACGGGCAAGTGCTCTACCATATGAGCTACCGAAGCACGACTCACGCCCGGTTCTCACAGCTTTACTTCTGCCAGTATCCGTCTCCTACCTTCCAAACTTTACAGAAGCTCTCCTGCGAACCATGCAGAACTAGCACTCCTGAAAGAAAGGATATTGCGGAGACATGGCTTAGCCACAGCCTGGGGGATGTTTCCAGAATGAGATTTTCGCTCTGCAGCGGAGTGTGCGCTGATATGAAACTTCCTGGCAGATTAAAAGTGTGTGCCCGACCGAGACTCGAACTCGGGACCTTTGCCTTTCACGGGCAAGTGCTCTACCATCTTTTTTTTTTTTATTATCAGATTGACTTGGTATATTTCATGAGAATTCAGACAACCATAGTCAAATCATCATTTAATATTAGCTGCAAAAGGAAAATCAACAAATTAGGTGAAACACAAATAAAACATTTCTTCTGAAGGGGAAGACCAACCCGTTACCCCACCCGTATGAATTTTGGGTGTATATATATACATGCAAAAGAGAGAGAGAGAAAAAAAAATTACGAAAAAATACAACAAGGGAGGGGACTCGAGCTCAGGGAAGAAACAGGAATCACAGGGGAACTTAACCAACCCCTTGACGGTTAAACACAAGAAAAAGCATATTCGCAAAAAGCGTTCGGTATTGTGGTAACCGCTGCCATTTCCAATGCGCAGTTGACAAATAATGGTGAAATACGCGGGGATCTGGGTCATTACCGCCTTCAATGACGTAATGGACATAGTAACCCAAGAGCCAAACAATCGTGTTCGTTTTCGTCTGAGGAAAATAAGAGATGTCCGGATGTAAGAAGATGTCGTCTGGGAATGCGGTTTCAGGCCCTCTAGTAAGAAAAGCTAATTGACGGCGGACCCAGAGCCAATGATCCCGTCCGCAAGCAACTAGCCTGTGAAGTAAGGTGTCAGTTTGATGACATTCCTCACACTGATCAGTCGGACGAAGGCCAATACGAAAAAGACGATCACCAGTAGGTATCAGACGGTAAATGACCTTATACCACGTTGAAACAATCTCCATCGGCAAAATGGGAAGACTAAGATGAGACCAGACCGTTTTCCATGACGTTGACGGGGAAGCAAGTTCAACAGAAGAAGGGAAACATGCTGTACCCCAACGGATTTGTAGCATGTTGGTAGTTATATGCGTCATAGAAAGTATATCAGCACCCAGAATACCGACAAGTACAAAGTATTCACGAATGTGCCGCAATTTAGGATTAATCCGTCCAACATCAACAGGAGGGGTCAGACTGGCCGGCCGGAGGCGGGAAAGTAAACGAGAGGTGACTGAATGCGGAGCCCGCGTACAGGTTAAAACTTGCGGCGGGCAAATAAGATGGACGTCTTCACTTTGATATCTGAAAGACCCAATCCTCCAAGCTTCCGAGGCCTGGCCACAACTTCATATCGGACACGGAAGACATGGCGGCGCCACAGAAATCGACTAGACAGCTGTTTCAGCCTGCGGGCCATCATCGCGGGAAGACCTGCGCAACGTAGTATATTTTACTGAAGACATAGGTCTCTAAAACCCGTGCCTTGTGAAGGAGGCTAAGGGAACGGCGGTCATGTTCAAGGATCGCCCCGTGAACACGACTCGTAACCTCACGCCAATTTAGTGCCGCCATTTTGATCGGATTACGATCCACTATGATCCCCAAGGTCTTATGGCGATCGACAACCGTCGCCCAAGGAATGACGACATGATCAAAGCCTCTCAACGGCAGGAACGTGCATTTGCGATCATTAATGCGAGCACCAGCAAGACCACAAAATGAATCCAAGGTATCCTTAAGCCGCGGTATATCCTCGGCATGTCGTACTAAAACCATGACGTCATCGGCGTATGCACGGACTGCAAAAATTTCCCCCATTATATTCCAGCCACGTAAGTGCATGGTGAGATGGCGAAGTAAGGGCTCTAAGGATAGAACAAAAAGTGACATGGATAAGGGGCTTCCCTGGGGTAACCCCCGTCTGATCGATATCCGGGGGGTAGGGTGACCGTTCACAATCACCGAGACACTGATACCGGTAAAAAGATGAGTTAAGACTTGTCGAGCATCATTATTAAAGCCGACAGCGGTGAGCACTCTCAATAAAAAATCATGGCTGACGCGATCGAACGCTTTTTGGAAATCAAGAAAAAGCAAAGCCCCTGGGATATTAGCGGCAGCCGCCACCGAGATTACATCGCGACATTCGAGAACGGAAGTCAGTATCGTGCGTCCAGGCACACAGCTTTGGTGGGCGGCAATAATGGTATCGAGCAGCTTAGAGAGACGGATATTAATTGCTCGAGCGACAAGTTTATAATCAAAGTTAAGGAGAGTAATAGGACGGAGGGAGTCAATTGCAGGTCGACCTGTGGATTTCGGGAGGAGGACCATTCTGCCTTCCTGAAAAGGAGCAGGAAGTGAGACTCCCCGCATCACTTCATTTACCATTGACGTTAAGGTGTCACCAATGAGCGGCCAAAATTGAACATAGAACTCCTTAGGAATACCATCTAATCCAGGCGACTTGCGGGACTGCGATCCTGCAACAACATCATATATGTCATCCTTCTGAAAGGGACGCAGAAAGGCGTCGTTTAATTGAGGAGTGACGACGCGAGGCAGCAAGGAGGTAAAGTCGTCAAGAGAGGTTTCCGCCGGGACATGAGTATC
Source organism: Schistocerca gregaria (assembly GCF_023897955.1). Classification (NCBI taxonomy): domain Eukaryota; kingdom Metazoa; phylum Arthropoda; class Insecta; order Orthoptera; family Acrididae; genus Schistocerca; species Schistocerca gregaria. Next base: position 492,219,753 of record NC_064923.1, read on the forward strand.
GTACAGATCAGTAAAATAGGTGTAAACGAAGTCAGAAATGTCACGGTGAGAGGTGAACACGCGGCCGTCAGCGGTTGTGAGGGAGGCAAGGCACCCACGTTTCCGGCGCGACCGTAAACGGACTAGATGGTAGAGTGACGTCAGTTCCTCTTGTAGAAGGGAACGTGGTTGAGACCTCGTCCGCAGGCCCTCCATTTGAATGCGTTTGAGCTGCAGCAATTTGGCTTTGATGCGCTGTATATCAGTAACCCGGAGGGGAGCATGCGTAGCACTATCGTACAGTTGACGTAAGACAGAATAGTAAAATTCTTGCGTTCGTCGATCTTCTGCCACCTTCGCAGCCCCAAAACGCATGAGAGCCCTACGGATGTGAGGTTTTGCATACAGTGTCCACCATGCCACGATAGACGGGTACCGGTCCATAGTACGAGAACAACGTGTCCAAATGTCCTCCAGGACGATACCAAGGGAGGTATCTTGCAAATACGCGATATTGAGCATCCAAGGAGGACGAAACAATTTTACCGGTTGTCGCTCGTAATTAAACGTAACGGCTACAGCGCAATGATCAGTAAAACAGGCTGGTATCACATCAACAGCCAGAAGTTGCCCACACAAGGAATCGGAAAGGTAAAAGCGATCGAGGCGACTGCTAGACGTGGAAGTAAAGTAGGTATGTCGCACAAGTGTAGGATAGCGAGAAACCCACACGTCACGCAGGTGCAAGGAGCGCACAAGGTCGTCGAGTTCTTTACTGAAATTAAAATTAGGAGACTGATCTACCGGCCGTAGAACACAATTGAAGTCCCCACCTAAAATTATCTTTGTCGGGGATTTACGAAGCAGGTAAATGACTTCTTCTTTATAGAAACTCGAGCGTGCGGTAGTACAACCCGAACCAGAAGGGGCATAAAGAAGGAGTAAACTGAGATCATAAAACGTGCACCCGATCCCCCTTCCACTGTCAAGTACTTCGAAATTCATCAACGGAATGCCTTCTCTATAAAACAAGGCAGTGCCCGTAGAAAGTTCGGAAGCGACATTAAAAAACGTCGAGAACCCAGGAATGGAAAACTGGTCGAATAGGACTTCCTGTAAAAAAACAACATCTGCCCCAGACTGATAGATAAACTGTCGCAAAGCGGCGAGCCGAAGCTCAGAACATATTCTGTTAATATTCAGAGTAAGAAATGTATATGCTTGCATGGAACTTCAACCTACAAAGAAAAACAAAGATCGGTAGAGACCCGTCAGCTGACGGAGCAGCATACAAGTAATCATACCAGAAACAAGCGCTGAACCACAGAGAGAAAAACTACGAAACAGAACCCTCATCTTCCCACTGCTTTTTCTTCGGCCGTGACGCGGCTCTCCGTGGCTGTTTACGGATTCGACTGCGGCTCCGCGATGCCGACGCTGCAGCGTTCGGCTGCGTAGGAGCATCATGTAGACATTCCGTGTCAGATTGCGAGAGAGAGGCCTCTACATCCCACTCGTCCGCAGACATGGGTTCACGGTGGGACAGTTGGTGAATAACAACGGGATCCACTGGCTCTGGAGAATCAATCAGTTGTTTGATGGGAGGAGGCTGTGACCCAGAGGGGGCGACAGAAATTCCAGAAGGGGGATGCGAAACAGAGTCAATAGGAGAAGTGTCAGAGAGCACCGGAGAAGACACGTGGCAACCAGAAGCAGGTTCCGTCACTGGCGTCTCCGAAGAGGCTGCCGCGGTAGCAGGAACAACGTCAGATAAGGTGTCAGGGAGCTTCTGCAAAGGCGTGATAGCACCTGTGGCTTCCTCATCCACGATTTCCGACTGAGAAAGAGAGTCTTTTACCGGAGGCCCATCGGAAGGGCGAGCCAATAAGGAAGATTCATCAGCCGCATCATCCTGTGTTCGCCGACGCTTGTTGTGAGAAATCAGCGCGGGAACATCGGAATTATGGGCAGCAACATCCCTACTCAAGGACAACGGGGGAAAATCACGGCCGTTGTCGGGTAACGGATCACTGCGTCCCTCAGTAACAGTGAGCGATTCAGTCCGAGATCCTTGCGGGAGAAGATCAGCTAAAGTCAATTTTTTACGCTGTTCGTATGTAGGTTTTAATACCACCACACGCCGCGGACAATTAGTACGGAAATGACCAGTTTCATTACAATAATAACATGTTCCTTCCTGGCCACTGTACGTGATATGGACCCTATAACCACATACCTGTAGGTGAGAAGGAATAGGTTTTTTGACCACCATTTCCACCGACCGAATACCACTATATACCTGTAAGCGGTGCTGAGCAGACCAGCGTTCCTTTCGAATATGGCGTACGTCCCCATAAGGAAGCAAAACGGACTTCAGAAAAGAGTCGTCAACCTCGGGCGGAAGGTTAAATACCCGAACATTCGTATATACCACTTCTGCATTTGCCAAGAGAACCATACTAGTGGAACCATCACGGTGCGTAAAGGGTACCTGAGAACCATGACGAGAAAGTAGCCTATCAACCTGGAGCGGGTCAAGAAACTTAACAAAAAACACATATAATTCGCTGTCGAAATATGCGGTATGCACCTGATCAGTAGTGACCTTAACTGTATCGACTAACCAGTCATGTATCTCCAAAGAACCGGGCTGGACGTGACGCGTGGATTTGTCAAAGGTAAAACTGACTGTACCTGTACGCGGAACTTTCGTGGGAACCATGGTGGACATCACGGCGAGAGACGACGCCGCGACAGGAAGGGCCGCACGAACACCAAACACCAGCCGACAACCAGCGATGCGACGCGCACGGAGACCAACACGGCACTAAACTGAAAGGAGGAAAACACGCTGCGCTCCGGTAGAGGCGGAACTAAGAGCACGACCTAGTCGACCGACGCGCGAAGCGAGAATAAACCATCTGAGCTACCGAAGCACGACTCACGCCCGCTTCTCACAGCTTTACTTCTGCCAGTATCGACCTAAGGACATCATATCAGCGCACACTCCGCTGCAGAGTGAAAATCTCATTCTGGAAACAATAATATCGATTACATAATAAACTTAAATTCATTTACATAAAACCAATTCAATTTCCTTCTTAACTTTGAATGTCATTGCCAGTAGTCTTGCACCAGTCTGCTATCTGATAAATAAATAAATAACAAAACTAACTATTATCCACTAAACTTTACAACAGATATTCTATTACCTAATGAATCAGTAAGGTGCCATGCTGTCATCAAAAATGGTTCAAATGGCTCTGAGCACTATGGGACTCAACTGCTGTGGTCATCAGTCCCCTAGAACTTAGAACTACTTAAACCTAACTAACCTAAGGACATCACACACATCCATGCCCGAGGCAGGATTCGAACCTGCGACCGTAGCAGGCTCACGGTTCCGGACTACGCGCCTAGAACCGCGAGACCACCGCGGCCGGCCATGCTGTCATCGTTCAACGTGTTTTGTGTGGAGGAAATGATGACCTGATGCGTAACTGAAAATACTGATAATTTAAATTTACCATATCTTTTAAACAAATGAAGTTACAGAATTGATGTTGACAATATTTGTCAGTTTGATGATGCGCTTTTATATGTTATTTCGATCGTTAAGATCGACCAAAACGTTCATATTTTTAGCATTCAGGTCTTTGTTACAAAACATGTTAATTTCACCTAGCCGGCCGGTGTGGCCGTGCGGTTCTAGGCGCTTCAGTCTGTAACCGCGTGACCACTACGGTCGCAGGTTCGAATCCTGCCTCTGGCAAGGATGTGTGTGATGTCCTTAGGTTAGTTAGGTTTAAGTAGTTCTAAGTTGTAGGGGACTGATGACCACAGTTGTTAAGTCCCATAGTGCTCAGAGCCATTTGAACCATTCTTTTTTAATTTCACATAGTAAATCCTGAAATATTATAGATATGATCAATATTCAAGTTTTATTGGGATCACCATGAAATTTTATGGAGGGTGGCACATAAAAATTACTGTGGCTTCATTCCCTGAACTACTACAGAATTAAATAGTTTTCATAAATGTTTCCCTGTATGTCCCATCTTAGGTCCGCCATATCTAACACTACAACATCTCCTCGGCGACAAATGGCTTCTACTGGGTTTTCTTATGACGTAGGTTCTAGTCTGTCTCACTCGCACACTACAACGCTTAGGTCTCGATAGACAATAGACGCCTGTGAGTTTCCCCATCTCGTGGTGAATCTGCGCCCTTCGTGGCATCTGGTACTGGATGACAGGGTTCGTTTCACATATACGTAAATGAGAGCGCCATGCTCGTTAACTCACAACCATCAGTTAAGCCACTGTTAACTGCTCGTCTAAAAACGTTGATTACTCATTCAGAATTTATTCTGTGGTTGCCATTAGGACTGGCGTTAGAACAGAAAAACAATTAGAAAATAGGGTTAAAAAGTTAAATCGACTGTAACCACAGAAACAGTCGACTTACCTTCCAGTGCGTTTCACTGAGAGCTGTTTCTTCTTCTTTACAAGGCGGTGTTGACGATATAAGATTACTACACAAGTGATTAGACGGAGTTTCGACATTTGGTTCTCAGAACAATCAGGGCAAGGAACGCTGTAGTTATATTTGTTAGTTTAAGATAAGCACACGACGTGATCAACAAAAATCTGCTCCTGAAAATTTGGGAAATACCAGAATGGATAGAGGCAAGATATACTAAAAGTGGACATTAAGCTCCACTTGTGGGGGTACTGCGAAACACTTCTAATTCGGACAAGAGACAGACAGGACAATTGCCTGCCGCCAACCTTTTTTAACTTCACCCTAGACAAACTGGTAAAAGAGCCGAGGCCTCGAACAGACGAGACCTAAAGGTGAGATACCTGACATAACCGTAGAAACAGGATAACCAACTACCAATACTTTTCCCTGATGGACGTTTTTTCTATTTTCCTACGGCGGTACTGAACATTGTATAAGAGCATGTATGTCACCAATCAAGTGAATACTTAATTACTAATGAAGTGAGTACAGAATGACTAGCGAAAAATGAGGTACACATGGAGGAAACTCCAACTTATTGAAGAAAAGATATGACTCTCGAAGGTCTGACGAGTAAAGTTCATAAAAAAATGACAAGATGAAAAAAAAACATCTAGGTCAAATTTGATTATATTTAAAAAATCAAATCAGGACAGTGGACAAATTGGAACATATTTCGCAATGGATATATCCCAACGCGATCGATAAGGAAGGAAACAAATTATGAGTTGGGAAGATGGAGCTAGCGCTCGAGGTAGTGCTGAAGGGGTATAACAACAAGGCGAGATTAAAAAAAAAAACGTTAATCGCAAGTAGGCCTCGCGTTTTCAGGCTTCTGTACAAACTTAGTTATGTATATAGATAATAATAATAGAAATTTGATTGCCTCAGTGGCCTGGAGCGAGTCTTTCTGCAAGTCCTGTGTTCTTGGACACTCTTTGCGTGACTTATGTCTACCTATCCTATCACAGTTATAAAACTGGGGAAAAGGAACCTAAAGTTTAACGGGGACTACGAACCATGCTGAGAACACTTCTCATCGTTGAGAGGTAAATGCTAGGTTAAAAGGAAACAGAAAAATCTGTGGTCCGATCGCGATACGATCTCCCGACCTCTAATTTTCCCAATACGCACGTTACCGCTAGACCACCTGACACGACATGTATGTGTATAGTTCATCTATACCTTTCGATGAGTAAGTTTGCGAGTATCGAAATATGTGGTATGTATGGTCGAATCTTTTGACTGCATTAATTTCAAAGCTTAAAATTTTTCACACCGCCGAAGGACCGTAGACATTAGTATTTAACATAAATTTAAACTTGGTAGCTCTACCGGCTTCCGAGAAAAAGGAGTCTTGATAGTCACACAGATAAACCGATAGACTTTCAATAAAGTGATCGTATAAGGGTTCCGCTTTAACTGTGGATATACAGAACCCTAAAAATTGTGTACTGTGGAAAGAATACGAATACAAATTATAATAAGGAATTGTTTCAAACGAAGATTTAGAATGTCAAGGGATTACAGTAAAAGGAATACCTAAAGTCCACTAACACAGGGTCAGGAAAGTAGTGACAAAAGTGGTCCGCATTACGCCAAATTGACAATATAGGAGTATAGCCACAGGTTTTGTAACGTATTTTCCATTCAATATCACTAATCAAAATTCACCCAATCATATAACAACTTATGCAAGTAATACGTCTTTGTAGCAGGCTAGAGTTTGTGATATCCATTTGATTCTGCGTTTAGGGTGTGATAATAACTTGATTCTGGGTACCAAATTTATTGACATTGTCTAAGCTTGATACATATTGTATTTGTCAGAATTCATTCGAACGTATTCAAACTTCGGCTCAAGTGTACCTGTATAGTCTCATCCGGGAAGTAAATGAGTGGTTTTTGAATTTCAATTTCTCCCGTGTTTTGGATTTAGTAATCATCCGCAGCAACGGAAACACAGTACTCTGTGAAAATTTGGTAACATTCATCAAAACAATGCATATGTTCATCTCTCTTACCAATTGTGATTGTTTTTACCACGCCAATAGCTCATGAGCCATACCGCTTAAACTCCCAATAATAAGTGCTGTGATTCATTCAGTCAATTGCATCAGCAGCAATGGGGTTATTATCTGCAAATCTGAGTACCTATAAGCTGCGGTGTGACGGGAGATTATCAGAATGTCAGTTGCTAAGGTCGTCATATTGATCAGTAAAGTTCATCCGACGATTGTTCTCTCCTGAGAGAAAATATCCTTTTGAATCGACTGCCGCATTTATTTACGCAACTTCAAATCAAACGTCACCCGAGTAGCGATCGTAGAATCTGTGAGCAAAATACGCAGTTAAAGAGTTAACGTCTTTTCATCCTTGTTGACGCATTAGGCGGATGATCCGTTTCCCACGCTATCGTGTTGTACATGCAGCGGATTTGCATCGATTCCCGCGTGATAGTGGGTTGAAGATAGAGCCTTATGGCTTAGAAATCGATGTAATTTAATCGTTAAGACAAAAAAGATGTGTGTTTGTGAGGTAACGGGCGGATTGTGGCACCCTGAAAATATTCTAGGTTGGCGTGGCCGCACGGACCGCTCGGCCAGCCGGGGCCAGGCAGCACACACGTGGTGGCGAACGTTAGCCGGACGAGAGGGGTAGCCCCAGCGTATGGTCCAGCCGCGTGGCTGGGAATTCCTTGGTGACGCTGTGCGCCGGGAGGGCCAAAGATGGCGGACTTTGTGAAACCATCAGGGCACACATTTCACAATTCGTATAGAAAATAATAGTAGCCGAATGAATCATGATACCTCAAAAAGAAATATGTACATTACCATTATTTGCACGACGATTCTCATGGTGTCATCAGGTTTTTCAGTATCTTTATTGATTTAAAGTTTAGTATCTGACGGTAATTTATACAAGTAACACTCAGCAACGAATTTCCTAAACTTAAACGCGTCATACGATTTCGTCAATCGAAGTGTCTGTAGAAAGCTATTAGTGTAAACATAAATTAGTATAAATTACAGGCATGTAACTCGAATAGTACATGAGTCATTGGTGGTCAAAGTGACCGATTACTATCGATCGCGCCAGGCCATAAGTACTCCACAGTTAACGAAAAATACAGTGGCAGAATGCTTATAAATGTATTTATTCACCTATGTCTTTGTTTATATCCGACATGTACTATTCGTGGTTAAATATACTGTGTTTTAGAGAGCACAGATACATTAGTCTACTGGCATACCTTTTGTTCTATTCCTTTGATATATGTTTATTTAATTTGTTTATGTATATAATAATGTGTGTTAGAGAGTGTTTAAAGTCCAGCCGTGGTAATATTTATTTAGTTTCAAGATGTTTAAATGTAAATGCAGCATTTAGTATGTGTTTCAATACGTTTGTGTGCTTGGAGACATGGAGGGAGCGCTTCAGCCAGCCACAGCGCTCGTGAATGGGGTGACTGGATGGAAGTGGGAGAGGACACGGGAGTACGGCACGGCGTGCTACGGACGCACAGTCGCTGGAAGGACTTGGAGAGTGGAGCGGTTTGAACGTGGTCGCGGCAGATAAAAATACTTCGGAGTGTCGACTTGTGCACTTGTGAGATTTCCGTAATTTGTGCGGCGAAGACGTAGTGTGTCTTTAATGGTGAATATCTCGCGAGCTATGTTGTTGTTCATAACCTATTACGTGCAGTAGGAATCTATTATTTCCCTGTTATCCAACTTATATTTCATTTAATTGCTGGACTATCGACACCAATAAGTATTTTGCAGAAATATACTGCATTCTCAAAAGTACTTCTCAAAAGTCGTTAATATAGTACCTGCAGATTTTATTTATTTGCAATCTTTCATTTATAAATTTATATGTTACTTTCATTATTCGCAATTGCCGAGTGATAGAAACCTTCGATCATTCGATTCATGTGTGTATTCTTATTTATACTGTCGACTCAGCAGTATTTGACCTGTAATGCGTCAACTACGTATCCCAGCCCCTAGACAACTAAACCAGCCAAAACTATTAATATTTCAACACTGAGTCTGAGGGTCCGTAGTTGAGGGCCACCCCATTTCATTTCATTATTATTCGAAAGCCCGCATGCTGGAGAAATAATAAAACGAAGTAAGAAGCATTTATTTTCCTGCAGGTATATTTAACTATGTGGTTCTAATTTGTGTTTACGTAATACTTAGCATAAGGTAACTGTTGGCTAACAATATTTGCTTCAACACGCTAATGCAACCTCAAGGCTTTTGTTCAGCACTGTAGGATAATTAGACGAATCCTATAATTAGTTACGTATGAAAGATGTACTCTTGTAGATGGTGATTACATCATCGTGACTTTTTCATCCATCTCCTTACGGAACATTGATACTGTTAGCGAGTCTCACATCAGTATTGACGGACGCACTTGCTGTGTTTTGAAACGATCGTGGTTGGGCCTCTTCGGTTGCATCCTGCAGTGGCAGGGCACGATCGTCACGTCAGGGGATGCAAGCCAATCTAATAGGTACATATACAAGTAGAATGTGCTCGTCTGTGGACTGTGTTCTTTCATTCGTTCAAAGGAAATCCTTACAGACGTTCTAAGGGGCCTTTGAAAGCGTAATACACTCCTGGAAATTGAAATAAGAACACCGTGAATTCATTGTCCCAGGAAGGGGAAACTTTATTGACACATTCCTGGGGTCAGATACATCACATGATCACACTGACAGAACCACAGGCACATAGACACAGGCAACAGAGCACGCACAATGTCGGCACTAGTACAGTGTATATCCGCCTTTCGCAGCAATGCAGGCTGCTATTCTCCCATGGAGACGATCGTAGAGATGCTGGATGTAGTCCTGTGGAACGGCTTGCCATGCCATTTCCACCTGGCGCCTCAGTTGGACCAGCGTTCGTGCTGGACGTGCAGACCGCGTGAGACGACGCTTCATCCAGTCCCAAACATGCTCAATGGGGGACAGATCCGGAGATCTTGCTGGCCAGGGTAGTTGACTTACACCTTCTAGAGCACGTTGGGTGGCACGGGATACATGCGGACGTGCATTGTCCTGTTGGAACAGCAAGTTTCCTTGCCGGTCTAGGAATGGTAGAACGATGGGTTCGATGACGGTTTGGATGTACCGTGCACTATTCAGTGTCCCCTCGACGATCACCAGAGGTGTACGGCCAGTGTAGGAGATCGCTCCCCACACCATGATGCCGGGTGTTTGCCCTGTGTGCCTCGGTCGTATGCAGTCCTGATTGTGGCGCTCACCTGCACGGCGCCAAACACGCATAAGGCCATCATTGGCACCAAGGCAGAAGCGACTCTCATCGCTGAAGACGACACGTCTCCATTCGTCCCTCCATTCACTCCTGTCGCGACACCACTGGAGGCGGGCTGCACGATGTTGGGGCGTGAGCGGAAGACGGCCTAACGGTGTGCGGGACCGTAGCCCAGCTTCATGGAGACGGTTGCGAATGGTCCTCGCCGATACCCCAGGAACAACAGTGTCCCTAATTTGCTGGGAAGTGGCGGTGCGGTCCCCTACGGTACTGTGTAGGATCCTACGGTCTTGGCGTGTATCCGTGCGTCGCTGCGGTCCGGTCCCAGGTCGACGGGCACGTGCACCTTCCGCCGACCACTGGCGACAACATCGATGTACTGTGGAGACCTCACGCCCCACGTGTTGAGCAATTCGGCCGTACGTCCACCCGGCCTCCCGCATGCCCACTATACGCCCTCGCTCAAAGTCCGTCAACTGCACATACGGTTCACGTCCACGCTGTCGCGGCATGCTACTAGTGTTAAAGACTGCGATGGAGCTCCGTATGCCACGGCAAACTGGCTGACACTGACGGCGGCGGTGCACAAATGGTGCGCAGCTAGCGCCATTCGACGGCCAACACCGCGGTTCCTGGTGTGTCCGCTGTGCCGTGCGTGTGATCATTGCTTGTACAGGCCTCTCGCAGTGTCCGGAGCAAGTATGGTGGGTCTGACACACAGGTATCAATGTGTTCTTTTTCCATTTCCAGGAGTGTAGGTCACTTTCTTCCTTTACAGAGGAGTCTCTGGCAATACTGCCCGTGCTTAATTATCGCACCACAGCCATAATGAGTGATATAGATAATAGTACAGTGGCGTTGAGAAACAGCTGAAATGGATGCAACTGAACGAAACTCCAGGTCCTGATGAATCCTTGTTAGATTACATACAGAGTTTATATCTAAGTTACTCCTCTTTTCACCACAATATACCATAGATCTCTCAAACAAAGAACTTTGCCCAGTAGTTGGAAGAAAACACAGGTAACACCTGTCTAGAAGAAGATGAGCGGAAGTGGACCACAAAAATAACATTCAGTATGTTTGACATCAATATGTTGTACAGTCTTAGAACGTATTCTGAGCTCAAACATAACTAAGTATCCCGAACAGAAAGTGCTCCATGCCAACCAGCATGGATTTCGTAAATAAAGGTCATGTGAAATAGAACTCACGTTTTTCTCACATGAAATCCAGAAAGCCACAGAGAAAGACTCAGGTAGATGTAATACTTCTTGACTCAGTTCCATTCCTGTGCATAGTAACCCGAATACGATCATATAGAGTATGAAACATATTTTGTGATTGGATGGAACCTTATGAAATTTAAAACTTTTCCACTATAGAGATTGATCTAAAAAAGTCGCAGATTAAGCAGGTGCTAGAGTTCCGTTCGTTGGTGGGATACTGTGAAAACGCAATTAGTCTACAAAGGAAACTTCTTTCAAAACATTGGTGTGCAACACCCTTGAGTATAGTTCAAGCATGTAGGACCTATACGAAAGGGGTATTAAGTGCATACAATCAGGAGTAGCACAAATGCACACAGGTGCGTCGGAGAGTATCGTCGAAATGCTGAAGTCTCTGAATTGAAAGAAGTTGAAAAATACCCGCCAACTATCTCACGAAAAATTATATCTCACGAAACCTACCTACAAAGCTTCACAAACCAGTACGTTTAGGGCTCGGTGCCACACAAGTTCAAATATCTGTGGTCATTGATGAAAACACAGCCATTTTTAGAATAGATCTAGGCAAGACTTGCCCCTGTTTAAAAAATGTCCCCAATAATCTAGAAATTTCTAGGGTCAGTTTACAAAAGCTAGTTTCCATCGCAACGCGAAAGAACTTGCCGTGTACCGCAAGTCTCTAAAGGAACGGAAGGTTCCAAATGATTGGAAAAGAGCGCAGGTAGTCCCGGTCTTCAAGAAGGGTCGTCGAGCAGATGCGCAAAACGATAGACCTATATCTCTGACGTCGATCTGTTGCAGAATTTTAGAACATGTTTTTTACTCGAGTACCATGTCGTTTTTGGAAACCCAGAATCTACTCTGCAGGAATCAACATGGATTCCGGAAACAGCGATCGTGTGAGACCCAACTCGCTTTATTTGTTTATGAGACCCAGAAAATATTAGATACAAGCTCCCAGGTAGATGCTATTTTCCTTGACTTCCAGAAAGCGTTCGATACAGTTCCGCACTGTCGCCTGATAAACAAAGTAAGAGCCTACGGAATATCAGACCAGCTGTGTGGCTGGATTGAAGAGTTTTTAGCAAACAGAACACATCATGTTGTTATGAATGGAGAGACGTCTACAGACGTCAAAGTAACCTCTGGTGTGCCACAGGGGCCCAAAATACAAGGGTATTGTTAGACCAAACCTGGGATGAAGTATATACAGAAGTCAATGTAGATGAAAAATTCATTAAGATTTGTACAATATTTAACCTAAATTTTGAATAGTCGTTTATGAAGGACACATCAATAGCAAAATCCAACAGAAATAAATGGATAATAGCAGATAAAAGAAAGTTCTCCCTGACCATGAAATATAACAGTTCTGTAAGAAAGAACTGTAATTCCTAAACTACTATCAAAAATACAAGATGATTTACAGGAAGGCTCTGCTCGCTGCAACAGGTCAGCAGATGACAAAACAGTAATAATTGCTGAAAATAAAAACAAAATAATCTGTGAAGGGTGTAAATCTAGAACCAGGAAAATAGAAACAGAATCATAGTGACTGGCAGATGAAAGACAGGGGTAGGTCGATAAACGATCCACAGAAACTAAGAAAATTTTTGAATGAATGTAATTTACATGTAGCAGAAATAACTTGAACAAACATTCCCAAAATCAAATTTTGTTGCTGAAAAATATTATGGAGTATGGACAATGAAGTTAACCATCACATTGTAAGAAATGAGAAAAAAATACATAAATTAAAAAATGAAATGTCAGAATGCATAGATGAAGTGCAAATCATTGTATTTAATTAAAGCAAAGGCAGTATACAGATCCCATTAACAAGTATACTAAATGAGTTTTCAGCTCAAGTAACTTTCTGGAGTATGGGGTGTATGAAACACACGAGACTTGTGCCTCTGCTAAAGAAAGGTGATGCAGTAGATCCTTAGAACTACATCCTCGAAAGTAATAGAATCCATTATGAATGACAGATTACTAAATTTTTTGAATAAATATAACACCCTCTGTGAAGCACAGTTCGATTTTCAGAGTGACAGAAGTACAGAATCAGCCATAGTAGAGTTTATAAAATGTGGTACTTCATGCACTACACAAGGATGAGTGTGTCACAGGCATATTTATAGGTGTGTAAACAGCTTTTGATACTGTTGACCATAAAATTATACTAAAAACCTAGACTCATTAGGGATAGAGACACTTCCGATGACTGATTCCAATCATGTCTGAAAACCACTGCACAGAGGGCAGAGATAACACAAACTTCAAATAAAGAAAAATTATTGGTACATCACATATCAGGTTCCAAATATATTAACATAGGTTTCTCTCGGGGCAGGATCTTAGGACCAATGTTCCTTTTGACATACATCAATGAGGTTCCAGACAATTTTAGACACATGGAAAAAGTCTTTTTGCATATGAAAGCAACATTGTAAACACAGATGAAACACCAGAATCGTAGTAAAACTACACTGAACATACATAAAAAATTCAGCATACATTTCTGCTTGAAGGGAGAAATTAATTATATAAATGTAAATGAAGTTGAAAATTTTTTGGATTGAAAATTGTTTGGGATTAATACTGTAACTTGAACTGCAATGAATGAACAATAATACTGTTACGTGAACTGGACTGGATAAACAAATACAATACCAAAGAAAATGTCAGCGTTCTATCCTTTTAGAATCTTATCGGTTTGTTTCAGGCAATGTCCTTTAGTTACACGTTATTCCTATATAAACACCACTTTTAGCTATGGAATCGTTTTATGGGGCCCCACTAAAAAACAGGCTTCAATGTACAGGAAAGAGGTCATTCAAATAATAAGTAAATGTTGTTGTTTCAGCAACTGAGGGAGTCAGCATTGACACAAAAAACAAAGGAGATAAGTTGCAGTGACCGGTGGTAGGAATCCAAAAATCATCTGTAAATTAAACTTTCAAATTATTACAATACCTTATTTCTAAAATTAAAATAAACATAACTTCTCTTTGTGAAGTGGCTCGCGTGCCTCCTACTTGCAGTTACTTGTACAGAGTATTACTATCTTCAGAATGCAGGCTAAGTTTCATCTTCCCAATACTCAGTACTGATAATCTCGCAGTCTGTGACCGAACTGGGCCGACCAGCGATGGGCGGCTGGTTAAATAAACGTTGGAAGGGGGTGGTGAACTCTTGTTTTCCTTGGAGGTGTGGCGCTGCCCGCTCTTTCTATTTGCGGGCCGTTCAGCACCTTCTGGATGCCGTTTCGCTGCCCTTCGCTGCTAGGTTCGCAGTCGATGATTTAGAACTTCGAATAAGTGGCGATCAATATCCCTATAATCATTTAGTAAACAGCTAGAGATCTCAACTGCGCCACATGGGTACACTTACCAAACCATCATGCACATAAAGAAATACATCAAATCTCAGAAGCAGCAGCATTCATTATCGTGGCACGACAACTAAACTAAATTACGTTTGCCAAGAGTGAAGAAACAGCAGATACTAAACAGCACTTTCTGGAAAGAAATGCAGTTCTAGAATAAATTGACCTAAGCATTGGCCATCACAACAGACGACTGACACGCGTGCCATTGCTAACAGAATGACACCGATTGCAGCACCTCGGCTGCACGCAAGACCATTTGGGTGGGGCTCTAGATGACTGGAAAAAAATGTTCAAATGTGTGTGAAATCTTATGGGATTTAACTGCTTAGGTCATCAGTCCCTAAGGTTACACACAAGTTAACCTAAATTACACACACACACACACCCAGGCCCGAGGGAGGACTCAAACCTCCGCCGGGACTAGCCGCACAGTCCATAACTGCTGTGCCTAAGACCGCTCGGCTAATCTTGCGCGGCCTAGATGACTGGAAAACCAGAGCCTGTACAGAATGAGGTAAAATTTATTTTATTATTTAACTTCTGGTCCGATGCTGTTCCTGGCGGCCTAGTCGCCAAGGTAACGTAAGGGACGGAAGTCCTGTGTGTGTGTGTGTGTGTGTGTGTGTGTGTCCTATAAACGTTGTTCTGCGTATTATCGTATTTTAACTATTTGTGTAGCGGAATCTCTTAGGGAAAATTTGGGGACCATCCCAGGATTTGCCCAGTAGCGTGGGAAACATCCAGTTTATTGGGTGAATCAGACCATGGATGTTAATCCGCAGCGCGGATTTGATCTCTGTCTGGCTCACCCCTCGTCTCGCAAGTTAATGCGCTACGCGTTACGCTATACGAACAGGTCAGTTATTACTAATTAAAGTAATCTTCAGGAAATGTAATTCATCACGAAGATGTAGCTTAGAAAACCCTAGTTCGACCGATTCTTGAGTATTGTTAGTCAGTTTGGGATTAATAGAGAAGATACCAAGAAGAGCAGTGAGTTTCTTTACTGAATTCCCTCAATAAGTGCATGATTGCAGCTTGGGATGTTCATCCAGACACTACAGGAGAGGCATGTATCATGGAGAGGCCTACCGTGAAAATCTCCAGTGCGCACTTTCTTAAAAGAGCCCGGTACCATGTTACTTTCACCCACACATATCCCACAATATGATAAAAAAGACTAAAAAAATCAGTTCAAACACAGAGAATTACCAAAATTTGCTCTTTGGGGTATAGCACCAGTAGAACATGTTTAGACCAATACACGACTTATGAGACTTGCACAGTATATCGATGTACAAAATGTCCTCAAAGTCCAGCTAGCATTTCAAAAAATCTAATCTTGGAAACTATTAAAGATTGTCGTATTGTTTTAACCATGCCTGCTCTTCAGCAGTGGTTAGAAATCAGTAAATGAATCCAAAGCAGTCAACCAGTTGTGGATTTATTCATCTCTTGACCATAGTTTCGACAGATGTAAACCCGTCTTCTTCAGAAATATGTAACCTGGAGGCAATGTAACAGCAATAACTACATAATAAATGTCAAAATTATGCGTTACACAGAGGCTACATCCTAAAAAAGTGGTGCGTATATCAAATATACCGTAAAACATAACTAAAGGAATAAAACCTAGTCCTTACCAAAATTTCACATTGGAACTGCAGATAATGAAGCGATCTGACATTTGCCCAATGAAAATATGCTGTCAGCGTACGTCATTGTATACGTTATTAAATATACTGCCCTCTATGATCAGAGCCTGTCAAGTAAGAGTAGTTACAATCCGGAAATAAAATTTCAGGTTGCGTAATGAGCTGCACGCCATCTGACAGGAAACGGAGAGCCTGAACATCAGGGAAACAAGATTTTAGGCACAGTATAGGTTTGAATCCTTCAATACATTGCCTGTAAGCAAGATTCAGCTGCTCGTTCAGTAAATTTCCGTCCCTGAGCTGTAGATGTTGGAAGACCTGTAGTTTCTCCCGAAGATCAAACTTGCGCCTTTTAACTTCTCAGTGCAAAATAACTGTGTCCTCCAAATTTTTCTGCGTGTGATGAGCAATCAGTAAGTGTTCCGTAAGCGTAGAATTATGTACATTCACTCCTTTCTTTTCTAACAGGGGCTCTTTATATCGTGTCTTCACAGCTCTGCCTGTTTGATCTATGTAATAACATTTGCAAGCATTACAGGTCAGTTTATAGACGCCTAAAATGGAAAACTAATTACCAGTATTTTCCACAGTATGCAGAAGTTTTTTCTTCGAACTATTGTTTGTAGAGAAGGAAACACTGCCGTTATAATTTTTCACTAGAAAAAGGTTAATCTTGTAAGAAACATCCCCCAGGGTTGGAACAGATATAAATTTATTAGTCTCTTTCGGTGATAACGCAGATGCTAGTAAATTAATATCATTCTTCGCTGTTTTTTGAAGATACTAGTAAACTCAAATCTACTCCATTCCTGGGAAATGTTACTTTGAGGATTAAGCGTCTTCAAGTGAAAAATAATAAGTGCATTGATTCCGTCTCTACAGAGTGACTGGTTTTCGATTTCAGGCAGCTATAAATTCACTTTTAATGACTGCTCACGCTATGCTCTTTAGACATGAATGTTTCCGGGTTGTAGTTATTGTTGTTGCGTTGTCTCTATGTTACATGTATTTGTGAAGAAGACGGATTTACGTCTGTCGAAAACATGGTCAAATGTTGAACCTCTTGTTGCAACTGGTTGGCTGCTTTGGGTTCATTTAACGAACCGTAGTGCTGTAGAACTAGTTACAGCTCTCAAAGTTTTATTATTGGTCATTTGTTGCAGGCAGGACGTAAAATGTATCAGACCAGGAGAAGTCACAATGTGTCACTTAGTATGAAGAATCCAAATCTGTGATAACAGTACCGTGGGAATGTCGACGCCACTATGTGAGGGCACCACCGGCAGAAACAAACATAATTATGTGGTTTAAAATCATTAAAGAGGCGGGCAGTGCGCAACAGTTTCCTCGAAACAGACGTCCCCTCGCGTGTCAAGAGCGTGCAGACAGAGTGAAAGCTGCGTTTCGATGCAGCCCCCACGTGTCAGTTCGTCGTGCATCACAAATTTAAGGAAGCAAGATCGACCGCCTGTAAAGTGTTACAGAGGCTGTTACCCATGCACGCACATGGAGCGCAAACGGACCAAGCAGCGAAGAATAACGATCGTCCTCTGTGGTATGGATTCGCGTGCTCAATGCTGGCCTACATGGGTGCTAACAATAACTGCTGAAAAGGTGCCTGTTTTCAGATGAATCAACGTTGCACACTTATGATCGTGTGGATCGTCACGACATTACAATTTTGGTGTCAGAAAGCCCACATAACACGTGTGAACACATGTGCTACACCGCGAAGCCTAATACATGATAGGGCGACTGGCCCATTCTTCTTCGCAGAAAAACCGTAACGATGAATCTTCACCTGGACGTGCTCGGACAACTCCTGCTACCCTGCGGTAGATCTGCAGCCGTCCGTCATTTCCCAGCGTGATGGAGCAACTTTACAGTGGAGTTCAAACATGCATGATGCGCTGAATGACATATTCCTTGAGAGGTCGATGAATCGCCATTGTCCCATTGCACGGCCTCCGTGCTCTCCCGAAGTCGCGTCATTAGTCTTACATTGGTAGTGTTACGTTAAGGATTGTGTATACGAAAACCAGTCACTGATATTGCTGTCATCAGTACACGAATCAATGAAGTAATCCGAACTGGTGATGCTGCGATGATGACCGTAAGAGGGCAGGACTCGAACATCGCCTTAATTTTATACAAGAGAAGAGTGGGCCACAAAATTCTGGCACAAAAAAAGAGCTGCTAAACGTTTTACAACAAAAGACAACGCTCCGTCTCTAATGGTTTCCATGTTAAGATTTTATGAAGTGTTAGCGCACCCTGTAGGCATTTTCTTCGCTGAGTGCAGCGCCCCGGCATCTGCACGTTTAGCGACCGGAGCGGGCACACATCGTGTGGATGAGGTGGGAGAATCGGCGGCCAATATAGCGGCCCCTCGCTGATAGGTAGCCCAGAAAAGCAGCCGACCGTGCAATCAATATCTGGAAGGGGGCGAAGGAGGGCGCTGCTCCAGGCGAGTGAGTGGGACAAGCTCCGGGCTGGATGCGACCGAGAAAGTGGGGCTCCTTCCAGACACTCACGACTCGTCACGGCAGACTCGATCTACCTCTATTTGAAGATGAGTTTTCCAAGTGCTGTACAACTCCCATTATTTTTCTGTGTGATGTTCCGGGAGGAATATGAAGTACAACAAAAATACTTTGTGTCATTGATGTAATACTAACAGTTTTATGTCATCTAAGTAATTGAAGAAGAGTCATGATGATCTCTCCATTGGCAAAAGATTCCGGAATAGTCCCCCATTCGGATCTCGGGGAGGGGACTGCCAAGGGGAAGGTTACCGTGAGAAAAAGATTGAATAATCAACGAAAGGATAATGTTCTACGAGTCGGGGCGTGGAATGTCAGAAGCTTGAACGTGGTAGGGAAACTAGAAAATCTGAAAAGGGAAATGCAAAGGCTCAATCTAGATATAGTAGGGGTCAGTGAAGTGAAGTGGAAGGAGGACAAGGATTTCTGGTCAGATGAGTATCGGGTAATATCAACAGCAGCAGAAAATGGTATAACAGGTGTAGGATTCGTTATGAATAGGAAGGTAGGGCAGAGGGTGTGTTACTGTGAACAGTTCAGTGACCGGGTTTTTCTAATCAGAATCGACAGCAGACCAACACCGACAACGATAGTTCAGGTATACATGCCGACGTCGCAAGCTGAAGATGAACAGATCGAGAAAGTGTATGAGGATATTGAAAGGGTAATGCAGTATGTAAAGGGGGACGAAAATCTAATAGTCATGGGCGACTGGAATGCAGTTGTAAGGGAAGGAGTAGAAGAAAAGGTTACAGGAGAATATGGGCTTGGGACAAGGAATGAAAGAGGAGAAAGACTAATTGAGTTCTGTAACAAGTTTCAGCTAGTGATAGCGAATACCCTGTTCACGAATCACAAGAGGAAGTGGTATACTTGGAAAAGGCCGGGAGATACGGGAAGATTTCAACTAGATTACATCACGGTCAGACAGAGATTCCGAAATCAGATACTGGATTGTAAGTCGTACCCAGGAGCAGATATAGACTCAGATCACAATATAGTAGTGATGAAGAGTAGGCTGAAGTTCAAGACATTAGTCAGGAAGAATCAATACGCAAAGAAGTGGGATACGGAAGTTCTAAGGAATGACGAGATACGTTTGAAGTTCTCTAACGCTATAGATACAGCAATAAGGAATAGAGCAGTAGGCAGCACAGTTGAAGAGGAATGGACGTCTCTAAAAAGGGCCATCACAGAAGTTGGGAAGGAAAACATAGGTACAAAGAAGGTAGCTGCAAATAAACCATGGGTAACAGAAGAAATACTTCAGTTGATTGATGAAAGGAGGAAGTACAAACATGTTCCGGGAAAATCAGGAATACAGAAATACAAATCGCTGAGGAGTGAAATAAATAGGTAGTGCAGGGAAGCTAAGACGAAATGGCTGCAGGAAAAATGTGAAGACATCGAAAAGGATATGATTGTCGGAAGGACAGACTCAGCATACAGGAAAGTCAAAACAACCTTTGGTGACATTAAAAGCAACGTGGTAACATTAAGAGTGCAACGGGAATTCCACTGTTAAATGCAGAGGAGAGAGCAGATAGGTGGAAAGAATACATTGAAAGCCTCTATGAGGGTGAAGATTTGTCTGATGTGTTAGAAGAAGAAACAGGAGTCGATTTAGAAGAGATAGGGGATCCAGTATTAGAATCGGAATTTAAAAGAGCTTTGGAGGACTTACGGTCAAATAAGGTAGAAGGGATAGATAACATTCCATCAGAATTTCTAAAATCATTAGGGGAAGTGGCAACAAAACGACTATTCACGTTGGTGTGTAGAATATGAGTCTGGCAACATACCATCTGACTTTCGGAAAAGCATCATCCACACAATTCCGAAGACGGCAAGAGCTGACAAGTGCGAGAATTATCCCACAATCAGCTTAACAGCTCAGGCATCGAAGCTGCTTACAAGAATAATATACAGAAGAATGGAAAAGAAAATTGAGAATGCGCTAGGTGACGATCAGTTTCGTTTTAGGAAAAGTAAAGGCACGAGAGAGGCAATTCTGACGTTACGGCTAATAATGGAAGCAAGGCTAAAGAAAAATCAAGACACGTTCATAGGATTTGTCGACCTGGAAAAAGCGTTCGACAATATAAAATGGTGCAAGCTGTTCGAGATTCTGAAAAAAGTAGGGGTAAGCTATAGGGAGAGACGGGTCATATACAATATGTACAACAACCAAGAGGGAATAATAAGAGTGCACGATCAAGAACGAAGTGCTCGTATTAAGAAGGGTGTAAGACAAGGCTGAAGCCTTTCGCCCCTGCTCTTCAATCTGTACATCGAGGAAGGAATGATGGAAATAAAAGAAAGGTTCAGGAGTGGAATTAAAATACAAGGTGAAAGGATATCAATCATACGATTCGCTGATGACATTGCTGTCCTGAGTGAAAGTGAAGAAGAATTAAATGATCTGCTGAAGGGAATGAACAGTCTAATGAGTACACAGTATGGTTTGAGAGTAAATCGGAGAAAGACTAAGGTAATGAGAAGTAGTAGAAATGAGAACAGCGAGAAACTTAACATCAGGATTGATGGTCACGAAGTCAATGAAGTTAAGGAATTCCGCTACCTTGGTAGTAAAATAACCAATGACGGACGGAGCAAGGAGGACATCAAAAGCAGACTCGCTATGGCAAAAAAGGCATTTCTGGCCAAGAGAAGTCTACTAATATCAAATAACGGCCTTAATTTGAGGAAGAAATTTCTGAGGATGTACGTCTGGAGTACAGCATTGTATGGTAGTGAAACATGGACTGTGGGAAAACCTGAACAGAAGAGAATCGAAGCATTTGAGATATGGTGCTATAGACGAATGTTGAAAATTAGGTGGATTGATAAGGTAAGGAATGAGGAGATTCTACGCAGAATCGGAGAGGAATGGAATATGTGGAAAACACTGATAAGGAGAAGGGACAGGATGATGGGACATCTGCTAAGACATGAGGGAATGACTTCCATGGTACTAGAGGGAGCTGTAGAGGGCAAAAACTGTAGAGGAAGACAGAGGTTGAAATACGTCGAGCAAATAATTGAGGACGTAGGTTGTAAGTGCTACTCTGAGATGAAGAGATTAGCACAGGAAAGGAATTCGTGGCGGGCCGCATCAAACCAGTCCGTAGAATGATGACAAAAAAAAAAGTAAATAACAAGGAAATGAAAAATTTGAAGCCATTTTGACTATTTTTCGACCATGACTATCTCAAGAAATATGTAAAGTTTTTTTTTTTAAATTATCGCTACCAGTTACAAACTTTGTCAACTATTGTACTACTTATTTAATTAGCGACATGGTTCCCGGGTTATACCTTATCTTCAGGCTAACTGGCATTACAAAAACATTTAGGTCATACTGACGTTACATAGTTTTTCGTAAATGCTGTGGTCATCTTTGTTCTTCTGGCGTGGCAGTCTCGTTATGATGCGATGAGGTGTTTCGATTTCCTTGGCTCTCTTGGTCACTGTTCACAAATTACAAATTGCCACTAACATAGCAGTAACTTGGAAACACGATCACAAACAGTTCTGTAGTGCAGTTGTCCACTCTACACTCTCTCAGACTTACGTAGAGCTGACCATGAGTAGACAGCTCCACCTGGTATGTAATATATACAGGGCAGACGAAGTATCCTCAGATTTTAAGCAGAATGTAATAATCCCAGTTCCAAAGAAGACAGATGCTGACAGCTTGGAATATTATTGACTCATCAGTTTCATAAATCATGTTTGTAATTTACTGTCACGAAGTATTTACAGAAGAATGGTAAAAGTGGTAGAGGCCGACCCCACTTAAAAATTATTCTGAAATTCCATTTTCAAATAGCATTTGTAGATTCAGAGAATACTATTGAAAATGTTGACTGGAATACACTCTTTGAAATTTTGAGGGCAGCACGGATAGAATGCAGAGAGCGAAAGGTTGTCTACTACTTGCGCAGAAGCCGGCTTTAAGTTACAAGAGTCTAAGGGCATAAAAGGGAAGCAATTTTTGAGAAGGGAGTCCGACGGGATAGCGGCATATCCCTGATGTTATTTAATGTAGACGTTCAGAAAGCAGTAAGGGAAACTAAATAGAAATTTGGAGAGGAAATTAAAGTTGAAGGACAAAAAAAAATGTGATTTTCTGATGCAACTTTGTCAGAGACGATAAAAGAGTTGGAGGGTTAGTTGAACGCAGGGTAATGTCTTGAAAACGGACTTCAAGATGAACGTCATAAAAATCAAGCAATAATTATTAACGATGATGAGGTCCCATACTCCGAGGAGCGTAGGGGAATTTGTGGAGACCCGCACCACCGTCTTAGGCAAGGTCCTAGCGGAGGTGGTTTGCCATTGCCATCCTTCAAGCGTAATGAGGATGAAAATGACACAACAACACCCAGCCATCTCGAGGCAGGGAAAATCCCTGTCCCCACTGGGAATCGAACCCAGGACCCCGTGCGCGGGAAGACCACGAGCTGCGGACAAATATTATTAGATAGATCTGAAATGAGACACTAAAACAAATAGCAAGACAACAGAGTGGAAAGTCAATTACGTTATGCAAAGAAGTGTAGAGGGTAAAAATTGTGGAGGTAGACAAATACGTGACCTCGCTAAGCAGGTTCAAGAGGATATAAGTTGGAGCAGTTATACAGAGGTGGAGAAAAAAAAAATAGACCAGCGTGGAGGGATGCAACACAGTCCTCGGACTGAAGAACGCAACAGCAGAAACATTCCACCTGTAGTCTTACAGCATCCTCGGCAGTCGTGGTTGGTACCTTCGCCTCTGGCGTCGTGAAGATATTGAGTTTTAACGTGCCTAGGCCGTAGAGGGAGTACCTCGATTCGGGGTCACAGCCAGAGACAACTGAGTGGGAAAGAAAGTGTGGACAGCAGGACTCACCGACGACTATCGCGGCTACAAAATGACGTGTAATCGAGTCCCAGTGCGCTTGCCAGTTGAATGACTACAGGTCGACATCAGTATTTCATAGTCGACGAAATAATAAAGCTCACTTTGACAGATGGCACTGCAAGGTGCTGTCACCAGGATATTGCAGTATCGAAGCCAAACTCCAAATGCGAAATCACAGTTGTTATTGAAATACAACACTTATCACTGAATGAACGTTTACTCTAGGAGCAACGAACAGCCAGAATATAACTACGAGACGCACAGTGCTGTTATTTATGTAGACCTTAAGCATTCTCGAACATGTGAACATTACAAACTGAGTTATTTCAGGAGCCTTTAAATATGATAAATACTAAATAACAAATAAATACCAGTGTGAACTGGTGTCACGCCAGTGACTCTAACCGTTACATCACACAGCATTGACACACCCGGGTTCGCGGGTTCGGTTCCCGGCGGGGTCAGGGATTTTCTCTGCCTCGTGATGACTGGGTGTTGTGTGATGTCCTTCGGTTAGTTAGCTTTAAGTAGTTCTAAGTTCTAGGGGACTGATGACCACAGATGTTAAGTCCCATAGTCCTCAGAGCCATTTAAACCATTTTGAACACTGCATTCAGCATAGATCGCCGCATTACCCCCTCTTCTGGAGCAACAGCGACCCAGTGTTTCGAAAGATCTTATCAAAGCTGACCACCGAAGTGTAGATCTAATCGTCCACCGTACGGCAGCGATGATGGATCCTCACTTTCCAGCCATCTTGTCACATCTTCTTCACTATGATAATCACTCGCGTCGCAGCTTCGCGATCGTCAAGCGGATTTTCAGTTCCCTCGAATGACAAACCGTGGAACTGCGCCTCAGGACTGTAGAAAGGCTTCATTCATAAGACGTGGAGAGCATCTCTGGAGTTTTGTCTTCTTGATAGTCTTAATCCTTGATATCGTATGTAACGTCAGACAAGCGAAAGGGGATACTAAACGGCCTAGCGTAGTGCTTTAATAACAGCCACGGGCATAAAAATCCACACCAAGTCTCTCGGGCTGTATCCCACCGGCCCATGCTTGGCATTATAGCGCTCTCCGTCTTCTTCCTGGGCGTCCAGGGTCCGTATGACAGCCAGCTGTCTTAAATTAAAATCTTCTGGGTCGTTAGGCCGCGTTATATTTCCTCTAGGGATAGTGGACACATCCTGAAGAAGATTCCAGCAGAGGGGTCGAAATGTCGATTATTTTAGAGGAAATATGATGCGGTCTAACAACCCAGATCATTTTAATTTTATTGGCAACGGCCTTGAAAGCCTGCAGACTTACATAAGCCAGCTGTCTTGCTTTTCGCTACCGGTGATAAGCATCGCCCGCCTGAAATGCGAAAAATGTATCACTGTCGTTTCGGCCTCGCGACCAGAGCAGAGGCAACATTGTGAAACCTGGTGTCTTGATTCCCTGTGTTGTATGCAAATGTCACGATGGGCTGTGTTTTATCTGTTTCTCTGTTCAAAGCAATATACACCGAGAGTACTTTAGCAACAGATAGCAAGGTCATTATTCACAAGGTTGATAATGGCTGTGATGTGGGATCTGAGTGGAGTTCGGTCAAGTGGGGGGTGCCCCAGGGATCAGTGGGGGTTACTCCTGTTCCTTATTTGTAAAAATGATATGCCCTCAAGTATTACGGATGACTCTACAATATTTCTGTTTGATGATGACACTAGCTTGGCAGTAAAGGATGTTGCGTGCGACATTGGCTCGGTTTCAAATAGTGCCGTTCATGACCTAAGTTCATGGCTTGTAGAAAATAAACTAACGCTGAATCTCAGTAAGACTCGGTTTCTACAGTTTCCAACAAAAAATTCAACAACACCTGTCCTTCTAATTTCACGGAATGGACATACGATTAGTGAAACTAAACAGTTCAAATTTCTAGATGTTCAGATAGATAGTAAACTGTCGTCGAAATTCCACGTTCAGGATCTTGTTCAAGGACTTAATGCTGCCGTTTTCACTATTCTAACTGTAACTGAAGTGAGTGATCGTTCGACACGAAAATTAGTCTACTTTGCTTATTTTCATTTGCTCATGTCGCATGGTATTATATTTTGGGGTAACTCTTCCCATTATAAAAGGATGTTTTTGGCTAAGAAACGGGTGGTTCCGACAGTAA
The DNA here is from genome assembly GCF_023897955.1 of Schistocerca gregaria. Taxonomy (NCBI): domain Eukaryota; kingdom Metazoa; phylum Arthropoda; class Insecta; order Orthoptera; family Acrididae; genus Schistocerca; species Schistocerca gregaria. The sequence goes on from NC_064923.1 coordinate 492,245,437, forward strand.
GTCGTGTAAGTTCACGAACCTCTTTTCGATGCCTGTCCACGAGTATCGGTATTTTGACATTGGCCTCTCAATATATGTATTCCTCACTGCCATTTCTTGTTAACAATGTTAGCTTATTCCCAAGAATAAGCAACTTTCACTCAGTTACTACTCTGCAGAAATGAAACTTGCATTTTTAATTAGACTTCCTTAACTCTTGTGCAGAAAGGTGTGCAGTATACTGCTGCATCCATTTTCAATAAGCTACCACTCTCATTCAAAAATCTTAGCAGTAGTCCACGTGCTTTCAAATTGAAACTGAAGAGATTCCTCTGGGTCACGCCTTCTATTCTGTCGAGGAGTTCCTTGAAAAATTAAACTGATACTTGTTGTATTGTTGATTGCGTTTACGTAAACTTATGGACTGACTTTTTCGGGTTCATAAAAATTTTATTTTTATTTGTAATTTTATGTTGTAATTTCATGTACTGACACATTCCATGACCTTTAACATTTGCTTCTCAATTTGGTCCTACGGAGCTTGACGTGTAAATAAAATAAAAATAATCTGCAGAAAACACTGGTGGATGCTTGATGTACAGCTCACTTGTTGCTCCTTTGGAATCAATTGACATCCTGAACAATCAGAACCTTGGGAACGATGCACTTCTTGTATTCCGTCGCCCCTCCGTGTAGCTGACGATTTTTACGTCGCATAAGTGAAACGACAGTGATGTAGATGTTTTGTAGCTTCAATATCTCCACCCAACATTGTCACTTAAGAGCAGCACTCAAGCCAAGTCACCAAGGAATGTCGTCAGTGAAGTACAACAGACCTGTAAATACACTCCGTGAAATGGAAAAAAGAACACATTGACACCGGTGTGTCAGACCCACCATACTTGCTCCGGACACTGCGAGAGGGCTGTACAAGCAATGATCACACGCACGGCACAGCGGACACACCAGGAACCGCGGTGTTGGCCGTCGAATGGCGCTAGCTGCGCAGCATTTGTGCACCGCCGCCGTCAGTGTCAGCCAGTTTGCCGTGGCATACGGAGCTCCATCGCAGTCTTTAACACTGGTAGCATGCCGCGACAGCGTGGACGTGAACCGTATGTGCAGTTGACGGACTTTGAGCGAGGGCGTATAGAGGGCATGCGGGAGGCCGGGTGGACGTACCGCCGAATTGCTCAACACGTGGGGCGTGAGGTCTCCACAGTACATCGATGTTGATGTTGTCGCCAGTGATCGGCGGAAGGTGCACGTGCCCGTCGACCTGGGACCGGACCGCAGCGACGCACGGATGCACGCCAAGACCGTAGGATCGTACGCAGTGCCGTAGGGGACCGCACCGCCACTTCCCAGCAAATTAGGGACACTGTTGCTCCTGGGGTATCAGCGAGGACCATTCGCAACCGTCTCCATGAAGCTGGGCTACGGTCCCGCACACCGTTAGGCCGTCTTCCGCTCACGCCCCAACATCGTGCAGCCCGCCTCCAGTGGTGTCGCGACACGCGTGAATGGAGGGACGAATGGAGACATGTCGTCTTCAGCGATGAGAGTCGCTTCTGCCTTGGTCCCAATGATGGTCGTATGCGTGTTTGGCGCCGTGCAGGTGAGCGCCACAATCAGGTCTGCATACGACCGAGGAACACAGGGCCAACACCCGGCATCATGGTGCTGGGAGCGATCTCCTACACTGGCCGTACACCTCTGGTGATCGTCGAAGGGACACTGAATAGTGCACGGTAAATCCAAACCGTCATCGAACCCATCGTTCTACCATTCCTAGACCGGCAAGGGAACTTGCTGTTCCAACAGGACAATGCACGTCCGCATGTATCCCGTGCCACCCAACGTGCTCTAGAAGGTGTAAGTCAACTACCCTGGCCAGCAAGATCTCCGGATCTGTCCCCCATTGAGCATGTTTGGGACTGTATGAAGCGTCGTCTCACGCGGTCTGCACGTCCAGCACGAACGCTGGTCCAACTGAGGCGCCAGGTGGAAATGGCATGGCAAGCCGTTCCACAGGACTACATCCAGCATCTCTACGATCGTCTCCATGGGAGAATAGCAGCCTGCATTGCTGCGAAAGGTGGATATACACTGTACTAGTGCCGACATTGTGCATGGTCTGTTGCCTGTGTCTATGTGTCTGTGGTTCTGTCAGTGTGATTATGTCATGTATCTGACCCCTGGAATGTGTCCATAAAGTTTCCCCTTCCTGGGACAATGAATTCACGGTGTTCTTATTTCAATTTCCAGGAGTGGATATTTATTACGAACGCCAACGTACAGCTAGGACAGAACTGAACTCCTGGATAGAAAGAGCTGCTCTTTATAATGACATCGAATATCAGAGAATATAAACATTACAGGTGTAAGATATTTCGAGAACATTCCTGGAATGATAGATGCTAAGTAACAAACAACTGCTAAGGATCAAGTTTCAGCTGATGACCCGCACCACTCCAGTCAGCGACGTTAACAACTATACGACACTGCGTTCAGCAGACCTAGCAGTAGTATGACCTTATAAGGCGATGCATCCTGGCTGCCATCAGGGCATCGTTCAGACCGCATACGTTATCGATCTCTCACGATACAGGAAGCCACTGTCTGATCACCTGCTCGCGCCGCTTTCAGCACCTAGCTGGTGACTTATAGTTTGAACAAACAATGCATTATTCTTCAGAACTGAGTCAGAATGGCGTGAAAAACGAATATTTTGATGTAGATTGGTTTGAGAAACTGATAATACGAAGCTTGAGTGTTGCTCTTCCTGCCACGTCATTTTGTCTCAGTCGTATTAAGTAGATCTGCACGCTGCAGATGTGAGAATCTTGATCACAGTTGCGACTAATCTTTGTGAGTGTGGGCGAGGGTTAGGTGCTCCTGGATCAAGACTAGTTCCCCAGCGTTTTCAGTGTTTCGTGAAGCCCATACCACAAAGCTTCGATGGCGTCTTCAGGGTGAAAGGGGGAGCTATGACCATACAACTACGTAGATGTCTCTAATTCAGGTGCATGTGAAAATATTTGGACATGAAGACAATAGACTATACGCTTGCTGCGTGCGTAATGAAGTTGTTAGACGTTCTTGTTCAGAACAGAACGGGACTCTCTGACTGGGATCTTGACTTTCGAAGGGTAAAAAAAAGTGCTTACAAACAGCGAGTAACTGAATTTAAATGTAATAAAATGGAATACCTACAGCCGTACGTTATTCATTATATGGCTACTAGTTTCGGCGCTTCAGTGCACCATCTTCAGGCGTTAACTGACACTGAGTGGGGGCTAACTTCAGTCGTACACACGATGCATCAGAGGCCAACATCTACCAGCTGGTTTTCGCAGTCTACCTAAAGTTGGTAGTTGAGGGTTGGAGACAGAACGTCGTTGTTACAGGTAGTTTGCGAAAACCAGTTCATAGATATTTGCCACTCATAAATCGTGTATATGATTGGAGTGAAGCCCCTCAGCATCAGTTAACGCCTGAAGATGGTGCACTGAAGCGCCGAAACTACGAGTCATAAAATAAGTAACATCGTAAGGACGGCTGTAGGTGTTCCATTTTATTACGTAAGTTGATGTCCTTCAAACCTGCAATCGTAAGGGTGGACATACCAAACTTTGAATTTAAAAGTGGTCGTAGCATCTTCGGTCTAGGCAGATATCATCCAGATGAACGAGAAAAAGTGTAATGACATTTTATTTTAGTACCAGTAATTTATTTAATAAATTATGTATTTCGCCGCTTTGGTGTGATTGGTTTAACGCTGTAACTTCGCCTCCCCAGCGTAACCTACGCTTTCATCTTAGCCGTAAGCCGAGAATATAAAGTGTATAACAATCCAATACAACGTACTATTCGCAAATACAATACAACGTACCATTCGCAGTATTTTATAACAAATTAAGGATCATTATAAAACTGACATGAAATATTATTTGTTACGTGGAACGTGTTTGGAAAAAACTTTAGGTTCTGTACTACCGTGGGACGCCTGGCAGATGAATGTAAAACACTGCACTCTACTGCACCACGTGCAGAATACAAAAGCGTCATTCCCACATTTGCATTATTACAAAGGCATTTTTGCAGAGATGAAGGCCAAATTGATTTCTTTTCCGTAATCGTTGCTTATAAACCTTCATGTAAGCGATACTTTTTTTTATCATCTCGATTTCGATCTGTTAGTTCTGTATTTTTGATAATTAATCACTCGCATTTTATTATCCTTCGGGAACTTTTTCACTTACTGGAACAAATATACGTCTCATTGGTTGCCACAAAAGTGTACATATCGCAGATATCAATTTCAAGGTGAAGGTCGCCATATTTTCTTCTTCTTGTTCGTAAAACAATTCGACGTATACATCGTGTTATGATTGTTCGCTCCATGACTCGAACAGCAACAAGAGAAGTTGCCTCGTAGCACATGGCCTTAGACCATATTAAGAAATTCTTCCTGTATCACTGTCTGATTTTTGTCGAACTTCGTGCACTCCAGTTGCACCCACCTCCTTGTGCGGTGTATGAACGTCATTCCCAAATTTTTGATTAAAAGCGAGATCTAACTTCTTGAAGACATAAAAAATCTTCGCAAACCGATTTTCAGACACAACATCAATAATTGCCATACATAAACGGTTCATTTTCATATAAAGTGGTTGCAGCAACTTCTATAGTTTTTTATCCTTGAAACAAGCACCCACGGTTCGGTTCTACTTTGTAGTAACATGCCGTCTTACCGTCTAGATGACGTTGTCCGCTTAGAAGAAATAAAACTTATCGTTAGCTGTGGCTGGACGACTTCAGCCGTTCGTATCGGGTCCTCCAATCAGAGAATGTCTTCCTTGTTATTTATTTATTTATTTATTTTTTTTAGCAGCAAGGGTAAGGACAATCATGTCGTTTGTAAGGATAGCTTGTCAAAACGAAAATACCAGTTACCCAGCGCAGTGGCGAAGCAAATAAACTTTTGATTCCTGTCGGTGTTGCTTGCAAACAAAAACACACACCGCTACGATCAGCTTTCAGATTTAAACAGTTTTCGCTTGGTGAAGACTTCCTAAAGCCAAGATCGCATAAATATTTCTACATCCACAAACAGCGGGTTTCGGAAGACTACTCTCATCTTCATGTGTTCAAAAATTTATTGTACAAACTATGTTCGTTTTGAAATGGACCTCACGCCAAGTTTATGGTGTCTAAGAAGCCAGCTTACTCGGACCGCTAGACAAACATTCAAACAAATCGTATTAATGAGTTTTATTACAAAAAAATTACAGAACGCAACTTTTGCAACTACACGGATGTGTCGCAAGCAAAGGGTGACGTACAAAATAAGCAATCTTCTTCAGTATAGACTATCTCATATCTGTGCTACATAGAGTGTACAAGCCAAGTAACTGGTGTTAAAGCTGTTATCGAACTCGGCGTCTTCGCACAGGGGCGAGCAGCTGCCGCGTTGTCGTCCTGGAGGGAGGTCCGGTCAGCGTGCGACTGGCTGACTTCTTCTCAAAGCCTTCTTTCTCTGTTATGTCGTTCCCGACTGACATGCCGACGCTTGACTTAACGCCGTAACGAAGTTGTCGTGATAACTTGTCATGAGGTACTACTCAAGATCAATACATCTTATAGCATAAGGTTTATAAGATCTGAAGATGCCAGCGAAGTATGTTGAAACCCGTTGTTCGTAAATAAAGAAATATTTTTGTGATATTGGTTTTAGAAAGATTTTATCAAATAAAGTAGATCTCCCTTCTAATTTGTCAGCACGAGAAAATTCAATTATTCTCGTTTGGTGTAGAGAACAGCTAGTGGGAAACGTCTACAATTTCTGGAAACACTTCGTCCATGCAATGAATCTTCTTGCACGATTGGAAAGCCAAGTTTCGTGTCAGAGGCTCCCCTTATGTACCTGGTTTTCATAGCCCCCATGCGGAATACTCAAGACATCATATTCGCAAGAATGAATCTCAACTGACGCATCTGTTCGCTGTGACAATCACTCCCTGTGGTGCCATTGAACAGAACGGGTAAAAGGACTGCGCTGCCCTTCGTGACACAGATTAATCCCACCAGATTACGGGCTGCTGCCCCATCAACGTAATTAGCGAGCGGCTGTTCGAGGAAGCTGTGGCTAGGGTGAGGGGGACTGAAAACCACCAGGAATACACCCCACTAGACGGCAACAACAAGCATTCTGTTCTCAATAAATTCAAGCAAATACATTAACTTCTCGCAAGGTGATCACCACTCTTGTTGTTAGAATATCAAGTTTAAAGAAAGTCGTCAATAAATTTAAGTGATCAGCCAACATGTTATACATTAGGTATCATACGTTGAAATATTATTTTTGAGCCAGCGTGTAATACATTGCAATAACTTATTTCGATGCTTAGTATATCTTCTCAGCATGTTTGAAACCACAGCTTCTGGTTGGGGACACTGGTGCAATATATATCGTCGACACTGAGTGAGCAACACAGTAGTTTACACAGTAGATTCGTATTGTGGATGACAACGGTACAAATCCGCGTTCGGCCATCCACATTTAGGTTTTCCGTGATTTCCCAAAATCGCTCAATCCAAATCTTAGGATGGTTCCTTTGAAAGGGCACAGCGGATTTCCTTCCCCATCTTTGACATAGCCCGAGCTTGTGCTTCATCTCTAATAACCCGTAAGCAAATAGGACGTTAACTCTAAGCTTCCTTTCTTCCTAAGACCGTTGAACCTAATTCCAGGCAAGTTTAATAGTTTTAAGAAAGGAGAAACTCACTGGTAACAGCATTCAAATGATATCCTCAAAATTTATTGAGTTACTGAGCTGTGTAAATGTGTCGGCTGCTACGATCAACGTTATACAACGAATCTACTGGGTCATAATATCATTAATGAGACAAACATCACATTCACTGAGAGAACTGCAATTTGGCGTGATACTTCGTTACATATTAAAACTGTGCGCCGAAATTGGTATTAGACCGTAGAATGTCACCTTTTGTACGAAATTCTAGCAGCAGTTTATATCAAACCGCTGGACCAGCGAGATATTCCTAGTCACCAGCGGTTTCCAGAAGGGTCGTCGGAAAAGTGCACATTGTTGTAAACTGACGTGAGTCATGTGTTTCTTCATCGGCGTTTGACCCGAAATGTAGCGCCGTTCGCTTTTTTGAATTTAACGCGACCTTGTGCTTGATGAGGCCAGAGACCCGCTATCTCGAGTCTATACATGGGCTATACAGCCGAAGTACCAGTAGGATGCTCGTCACCGACTTGCAACTAAAACCCGCGTTTTGCTATTGTCCTGGTGTGCTCGAAGTACGTGCCCATACCACCGTAGACGGCTTGTTCCTCATCTTCTCAGCAATAGATGCCACTCAGTGCCACCTGCGTATTTCATAACCTTTCTCGTGATCATGAAGCAGTATCAGACACCCACCGAACCATTTTGGTTTTCATTACGTCAAGTAACTGCTCCGATTCGTTTGTCGTGAGCCAACTTCTGTAGTATACAATGCAACTGGAAGCACTGCGGAGCGGTGTGTTTGCGACTTGAGTCTGTCCGGGATCATGTGATTGTCCGCCATTTAAGTCATACATCGCTAACACGGTTTATGATTTCAGGAACGTTTCAGCCGTCTGTAGAAACTTTTGAGCCAAGTTATTTGAAAGTGCTCATCTTTCGCGGATGTTGAGTGTGTCAGTTTTGTTTGCATTTATTGATAGGTATTCATTTTCCTTTATATTAAGCCGTAGTCCGGAGTGTTAATGCGGCTCTTCTACGCTTGGACCGATGTAAATCTGTTGTAGAAATATGTTACACGCATTGTGTTGCTTTTGGAGGAGAACACTTCCTCTATGAAAACAGCATGGACGTCACAAACAGAGATCTTGTAGAAATCACCTCGCACAGTTAGTCCACGAGATTCAGAGTGCAGCAGACAATAGTGCCCAGATTGTTGCCCCGTTCCTTGGCTTACGGACGTTATTTGATACAGTTGCGCCTTGTCGTCCGACCAGATTTTTACTGGGTTCAGGACTTCCTTGCGCATAGATTAAAACGTGTTCTTAACGGAATAAACTCGACAACTGTGAAGGTACGCCACTGTAGGTAATATCCTGAGGGACTGTTTTAGGCCCGTTACTGTTTACAATATTTATTAATGATCAAATGGATACTAGCCAGAGTGGTGGTGGCTCGATCTCGAGTCTATAGCTTAAATTGTTTTACGTGTGCTACCATTCGCCTAAAGTTGCCAGCGGAGTCTCTGATGGACACGCCATGGGTTTTGGCGAGGCCACTTCCAGCGGTGTGTTGAGTTGCTCGCGAGGAGTCGGGCCGTGAAGCGGAACAGCGAAGTTCTGGCCCAAAGCGATGATCTGTTGTCGGCATCAGTCAGTGTTTGTCTGTGCGGCTGCTCGCAGAGTCCGTAATGAATGAAGACGCAGCCGTGGCAACGTTGATGGCCGAGTCTGCTCGGTACAAGGGGCAAACGTCATTCCCTTTCAGGTACGGGCAACCTGTGCGTTTCGTGCCCAGCATTACTTGTGATTTACGTTACCCAAACTGCTGGACTCATCGTTTGGCAGCGTACTGTTTGCAAAAGAGGGTATCGCGTATGTTCGATGCATGAGCTGTTCGCTTGAAAACGAGCTGTTTGCCTGGGTCACTTTCTCTAAGGCTTCACGTTGAATATTGTATGTTTTATTGTGGTTTCGCAGATCAGTTCCTGACCGCCATTTGCTCTCTGTTGAACTTCTAAGTTTCTGAACACTAATGTTACCACGAACTGTAATTTGTGGCACTCAGATTTCTTGTTGGTCTCATTTTGAACTGTTGTGCAACATCACAGCTTCATGATTGATTACTTAAGCTGTTTGCTATAAATCATTTGTCTGCAGAGGTGCAACAACAGAGTTATTGATTTCGCTGCAGAGGTGAGGTTAGTTAAATTCATGAAGTTGAAGTTTCCCAGTAAATCATTATTATTGGAATGTTCTTAAAGAGTTCATTACATACAGATTACAAGTCTTAAATTTTACTTGTTGCTTCTTTCATTATGGTTCATTGTTTTATAGATTTTTTTTATTATCTAGCGCTAAACTTAAAGGTTTCAATCTTAACGATCTTGTTGCTCAGTTGTTAAAAAGAATCCTTAGAATTTTACTGTCCAAGTTATTTGTGGGAGATTCTGGCTGGCCCTAAGATTATATGTTTTGCATCTTTTGCAATGTACCTTCTCTATCTTTTAGTTGTGCCTTAATTGTCCAACAGGCCGATCTGAGAATCCATTCCCTGAGGGTCGGATCTGCATCAATGTAGAATTAAGTGTTGTTCCTGTAATAAAATACTAAATTTGATGAAGATATGTTTCTCTCTTTGTTCATTGATTCATTTGTGCTGGTATTAAATAATCTCAAGCAATGATAAAGAGACTGTTTTGTTCTGTTCGTGGACTAGACCCTTACCGCTCAACCTAAACCCTCGCTACATATCAGATACAGTTGAAAGCTGCGTGAGGTTATTCTCGGAAGATGATGATGTCAATAGAAAAGTTTCCAGACAGCTGTAACGAAATGCAACTAGAAGACGCCCAGAGGAACGACAAATGGCAAAGGAATCGGCAGTTGATCCCGGACGTAAATAAATGTGACGTATACCGCATAAATAGGCGAAGAGTTCCAATTCTATGAGATTACACTAAAAAAGATCACTGTAAATAGTAGCAATACCTTGTAGTAATCTTCCGAAGCCATCTAAAGTGGACTGATCACATAAAACTAATTACATATTTTCGACGTACTGCCGATGGAACAGCAACCAATACAATACTGAAAAAGCATAATGTTTGTGTCCACGGTCGCAGTTTATTTATTTTTGCCACTAGCTGCAGGTTTTGGAATACAGCACCACTCTCAGGCCATCCCCTGGCACGGTGTCGTCGCGCTTGCTTCCCGAGTAGGCGTGGCAAAACTAATTGTCGGAAAATCAGACGCCAGGAGAATCTGAAAAAAATGTAATTCATCCACAAGAAAGTTGGCTTAGAAGAGACTTTTTCTACCGAGCCTTGGGTATAGTCTATCAGTCTGGAACCTTAACGGTTAATAAGAAGAGATAGGAAAGATCCAAAGAATCGTTTAGTCAGGGGATGGTGTAGTCGGTTAGAGAGCATTGCTCAGCATACTACAGTGGCAGAAACTACAAGAGAGGCGTTGTGCGTCCCTGACACGTCTGCTGTTGAATTTCAGAGAGGTTACGTCCGAAGACGAGTCGTGGCACATATTGCTTCCCCCCACATATTTTTAGCGAAATGATCACGACGACAAAATCAGCGAAACTTTCTTTCAGAAGACCATATACGAATGGAACAGGGATGGGGGAACAGACAGTGACGCTAGAAATACCCTCCGCCAACCGCAGTAATGTGGATTTGGGTATGTACATGTAGAATTCAAGAGTTTCTCTGAAGGGTGGGCAGTGGAAAGAAAAGTGGTACTAGCAAAATGGAAGCTATGAAATGGGGTGAATGGGGGAGGGGGGGGGGCAGTCGAGGGGGAGTGGTGGGTGACGGATATCTCAGTTCATAATAGTGTTGTCTGTAAAAACTAAGGTTCTGGATTCGAGTCTCGGTTCGGCACCCAATTGTCAGTTTAATCTGTCGTAAGGTATGAACCCTTACTGCAGAAGCTGTCTGTCTTAAAAGAGGTGACACTGCACTGCGGGGTGAAATCTATTTGGGCTGATGTTTTGTATCCCGTTGTTGTTTGTAATGATCTCTGAAATTAAAATTCATTCTGATGTATACTCCGATGGGTTTTCAAGAAGAGTCAGTGGATATAGCCACACGACAATAACTTTGCCCAGATATTCTTCCGGTAACTATCACTGTTAACCAAAAGTCTACAGGCATCAAATGTGATCTGAGATCGCTCTCTAGGTATGTTATAACCCATTCTGCAACTGCACCCTCCTATTGATATAATTCCGGAGTGTCAAGTTGCTGGAAAATGAGACCAGTGTTATGAACGATTACATCCGGAGCTCCTGTTACTGAACACACGATCTCTGCTTGAGGCAGCGTCATTTCTTCGTAATGTAGAAATCATGGGTATGAGTCTCACGTCGTGCATGGCTGTCGGTATTAAATATGACCTTTCTCCATGTGTCTTGCAGATACAGAAAGATCGGTGACAGTAAGTCGCGGGATAATGCGTAAGATGGGTGCAGACTATTAGACAGCAGCCACGACCTGCGGACCGAGTCCACCATTCATAGACCCGTCTATGAATTATTCCGCGCGTAAAATTTGGAATTTGTCTTTTCTATAAATTCTTCAAGTCATACGGGCAATAAAATACTTCAAGCGATCCTTAAAAATGATAAAATATTTCTTAACTTAGTTCATTAAAAGCGCGTTTCAGTTACACGAACCAATGAGTCTCTACTGTTAGTATACAACACTGTAATAAATACGATTTAAATAAGCAAAGATTCATGCGACTGATGCGTCTGACGCGGATGCAATTATCTGTAGTGTAGAGTCGGGAAACAATGTCTTAGCAGTACAATTGGTTGAAACTTGCATATGTAGAAGGCCGAAGTTTTTGCGCAGTTGCAACGTTTTAGCGTGATAAACGGCAACAAAAAAAGGTAACTGTCAAAAATTCAACAAAGAGTAGGCAACACGACATTTTCACAGATATTACTGATTAAGCTTTGTGCGTAATTTGCAATGACGACATAGCAGTTCTGCAGGAAGCGCGATCTCAATGCTCATTTTGATAAAGAAAACATATTTTCCGGTGAATTTTCCGATGATGTTAGGACGCAAGAATCATGTTAAATGATGATTTAGCCGAAATATTAAGAAAATTCTTTACCAAATAGAGCGAAAACGATCAGACGAAGATAAAAGCTGGTTTTGTTATGACGTATAACATAGTAAAAGCATTTGTGAACAATGAGTTCTTCGTGAAATGCGGCTTGATGCGGTCAGAACCGTTGGTCCGAAAAATAACAAAAATTTGAAAGCATCAGTTTATGTACGACAGTAGCGATGCGTCGAACAAAGGAGACGGAAGACAGTTTGTGTGACCACTTGATGTGTAAATGAAAGCAATTTGACTGGTATTCTGTCACACTAGGGGAAAACACAGACTACCTGACACTGCACACATGCTTTTTTTTCTATGGTGTTCATGGCGACTTCTGTACAACACAGCAACTGCTTTTGAGCGATTCATGGAATGACACCATAACAGGAGAAGGTTTTGCTATTGAAGTTAAAAGGATGTGATCTTTCGTGAGGAATTTTGAGGAGCTTCTAGTAACGGATTTCCAAAGTTTTCCAGCAAAAGAACTAAGTTTCTGAACAGTATCCAGCAAACTGATCATGAAATATGTGCGGAGCACGAAGTCACACTTATTTTTGAATTTTATACGAGGAAGCGCAGTGCAGATTGTCTTGCACATTAACCATGTTGTGGATAGTGTCATAAAAGTCGTGTACTCTATTAGTGCGGGAGTGTTCAACCACCGGCAGTGTATCTCAATTTTAGTGGATACTGAAACGGTTCATAAAGATGTAGTGTAACACATAAATATTCGGTGGGTCATCTTAGGAAAAACTGCTAGGATAGCGTGGTAACTGCGACATGAAACAGTTGAGTACGAGTATTTGGGAATACAGTGAACAGACAACTATTTCCACCGGGTTTCTGATCTCCACTGGCGTACTGATTTTTGCCTTTCTTGTTAGTATATACCATTTCATTAAACTGAATTTGACTATGCAAGACATACTCTTATCCAAGAGTTACATTTCACCGTCTAATTGTTGACAGGAAACTTTAGATCTTTCACGAACAAGTGAACTAAATAAATTCAACGTTTTCCCATTCTTAATTTAATGACAGTTGGTGCCTATATAGTAGGGAAGTAGAGAGAAACTCTGAATGGTCTTCGAGAGATTCGGAGACGATGTATGGTTTTACCAAAATTGCAAAGCAAGTTTCAAAACATCGTCGAATCCTTTTACCCTAAAAGTGGAACGTATGGTTTACGTAGAAACCATGGTGTCTGCTAGTATTTTGTTATTTGTCTTTTAAAATATCTTATATATCTTATATATAAGTTGAGTATCGCTTTTTATGTATGTGGCAGCCACTTCTATCACCGTTTCACCTGCAAAGTTTGGTTACTAACAGAGTCCAGTGCTAGATAGGGGAATAAGCTGTACCATTTATTTCAAAATGATATCGTGATCCGGGTTGTATATATTTTCGTCTAACACGAAAAGTGATAAAACGGTTCCGCGTGAACGCCGTTGCGCCACCATAAACCTGTGCACACAAACATCCGCGATCTGGACGGACGAAGAACATTTTTGTACTGACAGAGTGACTGCAACTAAGCCGTACTTCACGTACTTCAGAAGCTGGAATTTCACTACTGTCAAACAGCTGTTAAAGCAGCACACGTCGATGTCTGCTCTGGAATGTTGGTTTCCAACACTTCCTGCGTATGTACTATTGAAATTGCTCTTATAGGGCGGAAGAACACCTTTACAAAGATGTTCTGCTAGCACTTTTTGGGCGTGTAATCGGAATGATATGAAGGTATGTGACCAGACTGTCTCGTGTATGTAGCTATCACAGTACAGAACTGTTTCATCGCTGGGGACAGTATATGTCTCCAGTACTTCCCTTCTGTTGTTAATAAAGTAAATTAATTCCTGGAAGAAGTCTGTGTCATTGTGAACTCTTGAAAATAACTCTGTGTAGAGCGCTTAACGATTATCAAAAATTTATTACGTTATTTCACAACATGTTTCTGATACGGCCATCATCAGATCCTAGCCTAGAAGTTGTGAAAAAAAGTTCAGTATCAGTGTTCAGTTAAACCTCTAGCGAAGCGGGGTGTCAGCTGCTAGCTCCTTTGAACTGAGAACACTAATCGCCGACTCTGATGCTTCATCTGTAGATTGGATTAGGTCAGCTTAACAGATTCAGGTTAACTTTCCAGTAACAGCTTGTTTAGTACCGACGAAAGCAACACGTAGTTACAAATATGAGATAACGAACGATGTGTGGCACTAGCTATTCGCAGATCACGCACGCCAGCTGCATGTCCATTAGCGTCAGTCGACTACTGTACGTTATTGCGGCGCGAAATTAGCAGAATAATGACCTGTGATAGTCTGTAAAATTACTGTTCCCAAGTACAGTTCAATTGCTCCGATCAGAATCTGTGGGAAATGGGAAATACTGAAAAATTAAGTATCACTTCTAATCTCTAGCAGATTAACAAATAGGCCACCATTTTAAAATGTGTGGAAATTTGAATATTTAAGTTAATAACTGATTGTAATCAGTTAGCTGTGGTGGCAGTCTCCTGCAACAAGTACTGAAATTATTCGTTACAAGACAGTAAATTTGCATACTCTACCGGGTTTACTATACTCTGGCACGCAAACAAAATTGAGCACATTGCTACAACATTAATTACAGCTTTTATCTAGGAACCGAGTGGAGGCAAATATACGTAGTAAATTCTTAACTAAACGCAGTGTATCTGTAATAAGAAGTTAGATAAGTCAGATAAGCGAGTCATAGAAAGTGTCATTTATTGGCCGTCCATTTCGGAAAAAGGCAAAATGGCGCTGAACATTTCATGACATCAGTACCAGATTTCGAGATACAATTTAGCAAGATGAAGTACAAATGGAATTCTATCTAATACAGCGTGTTTCTATATGTAGATTTAGTTTGTGTAAAGAGAAAATTAGACAGTGGTGTAGAAAATTAAGCAGCAAATTCTTGGGAAAAACTGTTGATGAACATTACGTGAAACCCATGGAGAAGAGTATCTGGAATGTGGAACAGTTACGGACATATATTTCATTTAGGTCAAATCAAATTGCTTACCTTCAAAAAAGATTATCCTTCTACAGTGCTAATATCACTTATATGCATTAATTTTCGAAGATTCTCTGAAGATACTGTTAAATGATGTACAAGGACTTGCGCAACAGAAAGGTCTTTTATTCATGAATGAAAGCTTGACATAAAGCTTGGAGATAACTTAGCGTCAACTGAATTATTATTATTATTATATTTTTTAATGACGTCCTTCGTAGAGTTTGTCTTTGTAGTGATTACTGATTTCATTTTATTTCTGATCATCTTTAGATTCATTGTAGTTGCTTAGCAAATTGTCAGTTTTGTGTGCTGCGCGCTGCTTCCGTAAGGCACTAATAATTCATCCTTAATATTCACAAGATTACCTACAAGACATTCAATATATTCCGACAGGTTTTTGAATTCATGTGTACCATTGTATCTGAACCCTTTCTCTACTAATGTTAAACATTTGAAGCCTGTGTCGAAGTTATTTTCGGTCTAAGAAGACATTCATGTCTTAAAATATGTTTTGAGAAAACAGAAATATAGGTAAGGTCAGGGAACATCAGTGTACTTACACAATGTGAAACAACAATTTTTAACCGTTTAAAACTTTCATAACGAAGAGAATCGCAATGCGCCTCGGCTCTATGTTGAAGGATTGGCGCACAATTGTAGAAAATGCATAAGAAATATGAAACAAAATTTGACGGTCCGTGCTCTTCGGGCCAACGATAGTTTATAACAGAGCACGTTGCAAGATACAGGAGTTATATGGAGATAATTTGGAAATTTCGTGCAATACAAATGCATCGTGAAGTTCCTTTTGAGTAAACTGTGCTCTGTATATTCAAGTAATTTACAGAAATGGGTTTCTTTGATCATCATCAATAGGCCTGGGAATTGCGCTTGTTTGTATTTCTCTGAGACATGATAAGCCAATCTTAGTCATTAGAAGTAGCTGGTTTTATCGACAACTGAAGAGTAACGTCTTCTAACAAAAGATTTCTATTGACGCACTTGCACAACAGCTGAACGGGCTGTTGTAGATAGAGGTTTTTCACAAATAAAGTATGCCGTGTCATAAGCGGAACAAGACAAGATTTCTCAGAAAAGCAAGACATACTATTACAGTAAATAAAAGTCAGTACCATGAGGTAATATCACAGATTTTTTGATACAGTTACATAAAACGAGTGCTAAGTGTTTATGGTTTCATCAAGGCGGTGCTTTCGTCTCAAAACTGTTCGGACAACCACCTTGTCGTATGACGAGTTCCCAAGCTGATCCATTTCATTTCCTTGTGACAAAACAGATCAACTCGATCTTTTCAGGTGTTCTTCCATGGCTGTCAAGTAGGTAGATTTGCGCAAAGAAACTTCAAGCTTTAATCGAGCGCAAGCTAGAGATATGAAGCACAATCCGCAGTATCGATGGACAAGTGTGTGAAAGAATGATGAGAAATTCCATGTACTGCATTTGGATCTACTTTGAGGGATTTTTATTACAAATATACCTTTTTCTCTCTGTTCGGGAATATTACAATAGCCCGACAAGACTAATTAGGTGCGTTGTATTATAGTTACATCGATTTAAACACTATCAAAACTATGCATTTCCCGAACAATCTAAGCAAACAGTTTGCGATCGAAAACACATATGCAACTGAGAAATCTATTCAGTCCATCATCTGAAATTAAGGCCAACGTTTTCTCACGTATCCGGTGTCGTAACAGAACCTAATACTTCTTTCACGCTGTATGCTTCCACTGTCTATTCTCGAAGTAGACTAGCGACCATTCGTCAGCAGAGAGGTGTGGTGGCTAAAATCTTTTCATGATTCTGAAAAATTTCACGGTTTTTCGCTGGGCTTCGTAACCCAACTTCAGCGAATGATTCTGAAAAATTCCACAACTTTTTGCTGGTCTTTGTAACTCATGATCTGCAAGACGTATCTTGTGTGGCAGCACCTACAGTTAACGCGTGAAGAGTAGTTTACAATGTTTGACGCGGCTCACATCAGCCGCAGGGCAAGGAATTCTTTGAGTTTCTCCCTGACGACGGCGATTGCTAATTTTCCGGAGCAATCCATTCGACTATTGACGGTCTCTCTAAGTTAGATTTCTTGGTTGCTTTAGTTACGTTTAGACTGTTAATGTTACGCAGTTTCTAGTTATATGTACTAAGTACCAAATAGCTGTTTTTTTTCATTTCAATAGAACTATCAGATGACTTGTGTGGCATCAGGCGCTTGTAAATGTCTAACTCCAGTGGCATAGGAAAGAACAGAAACTGAGAAAAGATTAAGTAGACGTTTCTGGACCTAGAAAAAGATATCAACTTGGTTAGACTAGAAAAGTATTTATATTGTAAGAATAAAGGTAATTTCCAGGGTACCCCTAGGAAGTGCGATAGGAGCATTACTGTTTACAATGGTCATAAATGACCTACTAGAAAGCGCCAGTACTTCTTTAAGACTGTTCGCAGACGATGCGGTTGTCGATAAGAAACTAGCAAGGCGAGAAGACAACTGCACTGTTGATGAAAAATTACTGGAAACAGCAGCCACCGTAAAATATACATAAGGAACTATCCAGAGCGATCTGAAGTGGAATGACCACATAACATAAGTAGCAGGAAAAGCAGACGCCGGAACTAAAATTCGTAGAAAGAATCTTAAGGAAATGTAACTCATCCACCGATTCTTGAATATCGTTCGTCACTGTGGGATCATTACCAGGTGGGACCGAAAGAACAAACAGAGAAGACTGAATGAATACCGGCGCGTTTCGCTTCGGAATCGTACGGTCGGCACGATAGCGTTACACAGATGCTCAACAAGCTACTGCGGTAGACGCTATAAGAGAGACGGAGATGTTTCTTATTGAGGCTTAGTGATAGCACTTTCCGGGAAGAGTCGGACAACATATTACTTCCTCCCACAAACATCTCGCGGAATGATCACGACGAGAAAATTCGAGAAATTATAGCTAATAAAGAGGTTTATCGTTCTCCCAACGTACCATTCGCGAGTGGAACGGGAAAGAGGGGATCAGTTAATGGTACCAGAAGTATCCTGCACCACACTCCACCACGTGCCTTACTGAAGTGCAGGGAATAGAGTATAGAAAAAGGCGATAAATTTCCAGTATCAACAAGCACCAAAGAAACGAAATAGGAATTACAAAAGTGGAAACGAGGGAAATTCTTGTTAGGAAGAATTTGAGAGAGGTTTGCAATTAGTCGCTGCTTGTTTGTAGAGTAAAGAAATCAAAGGAAAAAAATTAAAACTTAAACAAATAGTAAGGGGAAAAATATCAGTGATAAGATTCGCAAACGGTGTGACCATTCTGGACGTAAGTAAGGAAGGTTTAAAGGAAGATTTTAATAGAAGAACATTCATTTGGCATCGAGTTTGGCATACAAATAAACAAAGCAGGAATGAAAACGATTGATAGTCGTATAAAGTTTAATCTGTGAGTTCATAAGCGCGAAAACTGCCAAGACACAACAGAATAAGTGAAAGAATTCTGCTCTCTAGGAGCCTCGGTCAGCCGCGTGGGGTAGCCGCGTGGTCAAGGCGCCTTGTGACGTTCGCACGGCTTCTGCCTTCGGAGGTCCGAGTCCTCCCTCGGGCGTGGGTGTGTGTGTGGTCCTTAGCGGAAGTTAGTTAGATGAAATAGGTTGTAAGCTTCGGGGCCGATGACCTCAGCAGTTCGGTCCCAGTGGACCTTATCAAAATACACACACAGATATAAAAGAATCCACGGCCTCACAAACTGGCCCAGCAAGGAAAACACCTCAGCTCGAAAGACTGGACCGTATAAAAATCACTTCCAAATACGGAGATGTGTCTGTTCTCCTACACAACAACACCATTTATCTGCAAAATTCTGAGTTTGTGTTCACTCGATATTTGCGAGCTACGGATCTAAAGACAACAGAAGCACACTTTGTGAAAAAACAATACCATGTAACAGATATAAAAGGCATTATTTGTAAACATTTTCTTGAAACAGTAGCGTTATCACATGCAGTACCTACGGCGTCTTACTCCTCAAAACAGAATTTGCTGAGATATCGTATGTTCTTCCCCGTTTTTTATCTTAGTCGATTGTGGAGTTCCATTGAATCAAACAGAATACTCCCTCGACAAAGGCAGCATTTGGATATTATTTTTTTTCGTCCACCTGGAAGCAGTCCAGTATCGAAATATATACTGATAATACTAAGAAATAATGAAGAATATAAACTTCAAAGGCAGATCTTTGCACAATCATTTTAACAGTATTCTGTATCTCAGAGCAGAAATTGTTTGTTTCTGGATTAAAGAGTGAAGGTGAATGATGAACTATAGATAATATAATGTGAACTGCGTTTGACAGTTTTTTGGAGTACCAAATTAACACGATTTCTGGCACAGAGTTTGTAGTGACCAGAGACTGGCAGCTTTTGGTTCTCTTTGGTGACAATATCTGTAGCGCAATTATTTTCGGGAAAATATTCTTCAATGACCGGAGACTAAAAAGCGATACACCTCCTGGACCATGTAAAAACCTCTTCATGTTCGTTTTAGTCATATTCTCCGTTTTTTCTCACTTGATAATGGATGTTCTGTAGACACATTGGTGCCATTTTATTTTCAACCTGAGAACCAAACGACGCCTGTTCTTCCAACAAACAAGTGCAAAGCTTGACAAACTGCCTATTTGCTTCTGTCTCGGGTTCTTCGGCCGACACTCGTCTAATGATATTTCTGACGTTTCGCCAGCACGAGTGGCTGGCATTGTCAAAGCTTCATCCTGCATTGCCGGTGGTGAACTGGAGCCGAGCTCGCGGCCGCAGACTATATGTACCTGGCGCGCCAACGTCTGAGGGCTTCTCCGCGGTCATTTCCGGTGCAAATAGGCAGTTTGGCAACAAGTGGCCACGAAAGCCTTAACAGTTTTGTAGCTGTAAAGCTTCTTCGCTAATTTACCACGGACATATCCAACATGAATTGCGTATCTGTTTGTGGCCCTATGAACAGACTACACTATATCAGCCGTTGAATTTTCCCCTCTGTGCAGTAGTGTTGAATTCACTATTCCACACGCTAATGAACATGTTGACATCTGTTGAAAATGTTTCTAATGCCTGCGTAATAATACGGTGTTCTTTAATCACTTTGCGAGCCATGATCACAGTTAAATGTCTGGACCAAATGTTACACTCATCTCCAAAGGCAGTGAATGAACATTTGAAATTTTCCAGGGCAACCGATCTAGCAGCTTTCAGAGGCCTCATTTGAATGTCCCAGTAGGGGACTAGCTTCGTGAAACTGTGTTCTTAGGGACTCAATTTAGATGTTTTATTTCGCGTGAATTGTTCTTGGTCTTGCGTGTCACATAATCTAAAATTACCTTGCATTTAGATTTTCACCGAATGCATCTACAACGGCTCTTAAACATTGACGTGACGAAAGTCATGGGGTAACGATATGCATATGTACGGATGGCGGCAGTGTCGTGTACACAAGTTACGAAAGGGCCGTGAATTGGCGGAGCTGTGATTTGTACTCAAAGTGTCCAACGTGATTATGGCGCACGATAGGAATTAACAAACTTTGAAAGCGGAATGGTAGATTGAGCTACACGCATGGTACATTCCATTTCGGCAAGGTTAGGGAATTAAATTTTCTGAAATCCACAGCACCAGGAGTGTGGCGAGAATACCGAATTTCAGGCATTACCTCGCACCGCAGACAATGCAGTGGCCGACGGCTCAACGACCGAGAGTAGCAACGTTTGCATAGAGTTGTCAGTATTACCAGACAAGCAACACTGCATGAAATAAGAACAGAAGTCAATGTATGACTTACTATGGACGTACCCATTAGGACAGTGCCGCGAAATTTGTTCTTACTGGACTATGGCAGTAGATGACCGACGCGAGTGCCTTTGCTAACAGCACGACATCGCCAGCAGCGCCTCTCCTGGTCTTGTGAACATATCGCTTGTGACCATATTGGTTGGACCCTAGATGATTGGAAAACCGTGGACTGGCAAATGAGTCGCGATTTCATGTAGTAAGAGCTGATGGTAGGGCCCGAGTGTGGCGCGGATCCCAAGAAGTCATGCACCTAGGTTGTCAAGAAGGCACTCTGCAAGCTGGTGGTGGCTGCGTAACAATGTGCGCTATGTTTTCATGAAATGGTCCAACTTAACTGATCACGGACTGGAAATGGTTATGTCCTGCAGCCTACTTGGAGACGTTGACCTTTGTCACCCAAGTGCAAGTGTGGTCACCACGCTTACAGAAATCTTGATGAATGTTGTCAATGTGCGGTTCTGAGCATCTTATAGAAGACGTATTCGAGGTACAACTGCCTATTCATTTTGACTAGTGATTCATTCAGTAACTGGACGTGATATTTCAGAATTGCTGAAGCAGTAATACCCACGTCACGTTTCTTCTCCGTCGTCAGATTAACCTTCGGTGTGTATTTCTGTTAAGTCTTCATGACACCATATGACAGGCAGCCAAACGACTGATTCTCCATTCCTTTTATATCTTTACTATTCAGTGTGTAAGTCTGACGTTCCTTTTCCCGCAGCAGGTTAACTGCTCTCACGGGAATAGTTGGTTTCAGCTCACTCATGTTTGCACTTCACTGTAGAGCACAGGAACAGCCCTGCTCCTAGCGTGTATGCAGCTGCAACGCGACCAGGCCAGTACACTGACTTTCACATGACACTTGTGATCGCACACGTAGTTTGCAAACGAATAGGACTGACAGCTATTCAGACAGTAACGGCGTTAAATTCTGAGCGCAATTCCAGTCCATTTTAGTCTTCGAATTCCGATACTTTCTTTGTAAGCAAAGAAGATACGGCTAGTGGTTTCGTTCAAAAATGGTTCAAATGGCTCTGAGCACTATGCGACTTAACATCTGAGGTCATCAGTCCTCTAGAACTTAGAACTACTTAAACTCAATTAACCTAAGGACATGACACACATTCATGCCCGAGGCAGGATTCGAACCTGCGCCGTAGCGGTCGCGCGGTTCCCGACTGTACCGCGTAGAACCGCACGGCCACACCGGCCGGCAGTTGTTTGGTGCAGACGAAGAATATGATCGTCAGCGAAACACCTGTACCAGTATATACCAAATTCAAATGCAGAACAGAAGAAGTAGTTTCTAAAGCTGTAACGCCTGTAGCAGTATTAATAGAACTGAGACGTGAATAGCGCGTAAAAGGGTGAAGAAGTCACTGTTGTGTTTTCAAACGAGATATAACAGACGGATATTAAAATGTACCGGAACAGGTAAAATAAAATTTGTCAAATGTTGGAGGCAGCTGTGAAGGAAAAACACACAGGAAATTCTTTTCAGAAGAATGAACAGTTTAGGGGCGAGGGTGCATTTCCTTTAACAGGGAAAGCCTTGCAGACAAACAAAAATTACGCGAAGCGAAATGTAGTGTGTGGAGGGCTATGCGAGAGGCGTTCAATGAATTCGAAAGTAAAGTTCTGTGTACTGACTTGGCAGAAAATCCTAAGAAATTTTGGTCTTATGTGAAAGCGGTAGGTGGATCAAAACAAAATGTCCAGACACTCTGTGACCAAAATGGTACTGAAACAGAGGATGACAGACTAAAGGCTGAAATAATAAATGTCTTTTTCCAAAGCTGTTTCACAGAGGAAGACTGCACTGTAGTTCCTTCTCTAGATTGTCACACAGATGAAAAAATGGTAGATATCGAAATAGATGACAGAGGGATAGAGAAACAATTAAAATCGCTCAAAAGAAGAAAGGCCGCAGGACCTGATGGAATACCAGTTCGATTTTACACATAGTACGCGACGGAACCTGCCCCCCTTATTGCAGCGGTGTACCGTAGGTCTCTAGAACAGTGTAGCGTTCCAAAGGATAGGAAAAGGGCACAGCTCATCCTCGTTTTCAAGAAGGGACGTCGAACAGATGTGCAGAATTATAGACCTATATCTCTAATGTCGGTCAATTGCATTTTTTTGGAACACGTATTATGTTCGAGTATAATGATTTTTCTGGAGACTAGAAATCTACTCTGTAGGTATCAGAATGGGTTTCGGAAAAGACTATCGTGTGAAGTCCAGCTCGCGCTATTCGTCCACGAGACTCAGAGGGCCATAGACACGGGTTCCCAGGTAGATGCTGTGTTTCTTGACTTCCGCAAGGCGTTCGATACAGTTCCCCACAGTCGTTTAATGAACAAAGTAAGAGTATATGGACTATTAGACCAATTGTGTGATTGGATTGAAGAGTTCCTAGATAACAGAACGCAGCATGTCATTCTCAGTGGAGAGAAGTCTTCCGAAGTAAGAGTAATTTCAGGTGTGCCGTAGGGGAGTGTCGTAAGACCGTTGCTATTCACATTATACAGGGTGTTTAAAAAATGACCGGTATATTTGAAACGGCAATACAAACTAAACGAGCAGCGATAGAAATACACCATTTGTTGCAATATGCTTGGGACAACAGTACATTTTCAGGCAGACAAACTTTCGAAATTACAGTAGTTACAATTGTCAACAACAGATGGCGCTGCGGTCTGGGAAACTCTATAGTACGATATTTTCCACATATCCACCATGCGTAGCAATATTATGGCGTAGTCTCTGAATGAAATTACCCGAAACCTTTGACAACGTGTCTGGCGGAATGGCTTCACATGCAGATGAGATGCTCAATTGTTTCTGGATTCTGGCGGTACACCTGGTCTTTCAAGTGTCCCCACCGAAAGAAGTCACAGGGGTTCATGTCTGGCGAATAGGAAGGGCAATCCACGCCGCCTCGTGTATGTTTCGGATAGCCCAAAGCAATCACACGATCATCGAAATATTCATTCAGGAAATTATGACGTCGGCCGTGCGATGTGGCCGGGCACCATCTTGCATAAACCACGAGGTGTTCGAAGTGTCGTCTAAGGCAGTTTGTACCGCCAAAAATTCACGAAGAATGTCCAGATAGCGTGATGCAGTAATCGTTTCGGATCTGAAAAATGGGCCAATGATACCTTTGGAAGAAATGGCGGCCCAGACCAGTACTTTTTGATGATGCAGGGACGATGGGACTGCAACATGGGGCTTTTCGGTTCCCCATATGCGCCAGTTCTGTTTATTGACGAAGCCGTCCAGGTAAAAATAAGCTTCGTCAGTAAACCATATGCTGCCCACATGCATATCGCCGTCATCAATCCTGTGCACTATATCGTTAGCGAATGTCTCTCGTGCAGTAATGGTAGCGGCGTTGAGGGGTTGCCGCGTTTGAATTTTGTATGGATAGAGGTGTAAACTCTGGCGCATGAGACGATACGTGGACGTTGGCGTCATTTGGACCGCAGCTGCAACACGGCGAACGGAAACCCGAGGCCGCTGTTGGATCACCTGCTGAACTAGCTGCGCGTTGCCCTCTGTGGTTGCCGTACGCGGTTGCCCTACTTTTCCAGCACGTTCTTCCGTTACGTTCCCAGTCCGTTGAAATTTTTCAAACAGATGCTTTGTTGTATCGCTTTTCGGTCCTTTGGTTACATTAAACCTCCGTTGAAAATTTCGTCTTGTTGCAACAACACTGTGTTCTAGGCGGTGGAATTCCAACACCAGAAAAATCCTCTGTTCTAAGGAATAAACCATGTTGTCCACAGCACACTTGCACGTTGTGAACAGCACACGCTTAAAGCAGAAAGACGACGTACAGAATGGCGCACCCACATACTGCGTTGTCTTCTATATCTTTCACATCACTTGCAGCGCCATCTGTTGTTGAAAATTGTAACTACTGTAATTTCGAAAGTTTGTTCGCCTGAAAATGTACTGTTGTCCCAAGCATATTGCAACAAACGGTGTATTTCTATCGCTGCTCGTTTAGTTTTTATTGCCGTTTCAAATATACCGGTCATTTTTGAAACACCCTGTACATAAATTACTTGTGGATGACATCGGAAGTTCACTGAGGCTTTTTGGGATGATGCTGTGGTATATCGAGACATTGTAACAATGGAAAATTGTACTGAAATGCAGGAGGATCTGCAGCGAATTGATGCATGGTGCAGGGAATGGCAACTGAATCTCAATGTAGACATGTGTTATGTGCTGCGAATACATAGAAAGATAGTTCCCATATCATTTAGCTACAATTCAGCAGGTCAGCAACTGGAAGCAGTTAATTCCATAAATTATCTGGGAGTACGTATTAGGAATGATTTAAAATGGAATGATCATATTAAGTTGATCGTCGGTAAAGCAGATGCCAGACTGAGATTCACTGGAAAAATCCTAAGGAAATGCAATCCTAAAACAAAGGAAGTAGGTTACAGTACGCTTGTTCGCCCACTGCTCAGCAATGTGGGATCCGTACCAGATAGGGTTGATAGAAGGGATAGAGAAGATCCAACGGAGAGCAGCGCGCTTCGTTACAGGATCATTTAGTAATCGCGAAAGCGTTACGGAGATGATAGATAAACTCCAGTGGAAGACTCTGCAGGAGGGACGCTCATTAGCTCGGTACGGGCTTTTGTTAAAGTTTCGAGGACATACCTTCACCGAGGAGTCAAGCAGTATATTGCTCCCTCCTACGTATATCTCGCGAAGAGACCATGAGGATAAAATCAGAGAGATTAGAGCCCACACAGAGGCATGCCGACAATCCTTCTTCCCACGAACAATACGAGACTGGAATAGAAGGCAGAACCGATAGAGGTACTCAAGGTACACTCTGCCACACACCGCCAGGTGGCTTGCGGAGTATGGATGTAGATGTAGATGTAGAAATTTTGTGCGATTGGTCAGAGGCTAGAAAGCAAATTAACAAGGATAATAAGTGAAACAGGTATGCAGATACAAGTGGTTATCATATGGTGGGGTGATATGGAGAGCTTCATCAAACAACTGAAACACAGATTTCTGAATAACAAAAGGCGGGGAGGATACTGGCAACTTAATCTCGCCATGTTGTGTTAGAAAGCCACACGCGGGAGAAAAAAAAAAATGAAGTACCGTTTGTTGACAGTGGCTTAACGTAGATAAGTGAAGATTGGAAATAGAAACCGTCCTTAGTCCCATTTTCGCACAAAACAGCTGGTCTTTGCTGTTGCGTTCTCGGTACTCTGCTGCATGTCCCTAGACTTGATCCAGGATAAAGTCTTCCACACATGCATGGGTAGATGGCATGTGATTTTTCTCCCTATCTGTGCTTCCCTCTGTAGTCGGAAAATTCCACATATGTAAGAAGTGGTTTTTGTTGACTACAGTTGGGCTAATTAAAAGCTTAATGCTGTATTTCTCTGCTTTTACTACCACAAATTAAACGTTGTGCATGGCCATTAATGGCAGTTGGAACAGAAACTTTCCTCGATATTTTGTCGGAAACCGACATTTTTTTCGGAATGTTCAAAATAGAAACTGATTCTTGAGCAGAATAAAACACCAATTAGACACTGTTGATAACGCTGTTTATTCACAAAATTCGTGCCGTCTTCGGTTTTCCACCTCGTCCTCTGTCCATTTCCCCTTCTCCCTCCCTCTGTCCATCTTCTCCGGTCCCCTATCTGTGTCCATCTCATCCTTCCCCCTCTCTGTGCATCCACCTCCTCCTCTTACCTTCTCTTTCTATGTTATGAGCGGAACACCAATAGGAAGTTGCTGATTCTTAGCCCCATAGAATTTCTTTCCACATTGTAGGTAATATGTGCACAAAATTTGGTTGAGATCGATTCACAAGTTTAGGAGCGGTTTTTTACTTGTGGCTTTGCCAGAGTACCCATATGTCAAATTTATTTTAGATACATTTAATGTATTCCACACGTATTTGTGCACATATTTCACCTGTATCTCTATCGAATTTCGCCCAGCAGTTTAACTATCGCGGAGATCAGTGTTTACGGCGTTATATATCTTGAACTATATGTTGTACAAAGATACTAATACATCCAGTTGTATGTATGGATACAGCCTGAAAAATGCCTCGCAGCTAGAGTTAGTAACAAAGCAGTAAAACATTTAAACGTCATGCGTGATGCAACAGTTTTCACACATATCAGTGTTTATGTCGTAATGATTCCTGAACTACTTCCCGTACAATGTAACAGATTTGCTGGTACATTCAGTGGTAGATGTCCGAAGAATACGTCGCGAATACAGTTAATCGTAAACAAGTAATATATTAAAACGTCATGCCTCAAGCGTCAATTCTTCTGCATGAAGAATGAAAATGTTGTAAGCGACCAACTTTTTTCCTTTCATGGGTTAGTGGGGGTCATCAACGAGAAAAAGTTTCGTAAATGTTTTAAATTATGTACAACGTTTGTTACAATACACAGAGTGCTCTCATAGTTGAATACTGCACGAATAAATTCTGTGAATTCGCGCATCGTGGGCTACACTCCTTTCTCATCCCACCTTTTTGATAATTAGATGGTTCTCACCCCCACAGCCATTCTTTCGAGACGTAAGGGATATGTGTAACCCCCAAATCTGGTTGAAGTCTGTGTTGTGGTTTAGAGGGAGATGCGGAACATAATATTTACACTCCTGGAAATTGAAATAAGAACACCGTGAATTCATTGTCCCAGGAAGGGGAAACTTTATTCACACATTCCTGGGGTCAGATACATCACATGATCACACTGACAGAACCACAGGCACGTAGACAAAGGCAACAGAGCATGCACAATGTCGGCACTAGTACAGTGTATATCCACCTTTCGCAGCAATGCAGGCTGCTATTCTCCCATGGAGACGATCGTAGAGATGCTGGATGTAGTCCTGTGGAACGGCTTGCCATGCCATTTCCACCTGGCGCCTCAGTTGGACCAGCGTTCGTGCTGGACGTGCAGACCGTGTGAGACGACGCTTCATCCAGTCCCAAACATGCTCAATGGGGGACAGATCCGGAGATCTTGCTGGCCAGGGTAGTTGACTTACACCTTCTAGAGCACGTTGGGTGGCACGGGATACATGCGGACGTGCATTGTCCTGTTGGAACAGCAAATTCCCTTGCCGGTCTAGGAATGGTAGAACGATGGGTTCGATGACGGTTTGGATGTACCGTGCACTATTCAATGTCCCCTCGACGATCACCAGAGGTGTACGG
Source organism: Schistocerca gregaria (assembly GCF_023897955.1). NCBI lineage: Eukaryota > Metazoa > Arthropoda > Insecta > Orthoptera > Acrididae > Schistocerca > Schistocerca gregaria. Next base: position 492,273,444 of record NC_064923.1, read on the forward strand.
CCAGTGTAGGAGATCGCTCCCCACACCATGATGCCGGGTGTTGGCCCTGTGTGCCTCGGTCGTATGCAGTCCTGATTGTGGCGCTCACCTGCACGGCGCCAAACACGCAACGACCATCATTGGCACCAAGGCAGAAGCGACTCTCATCGCTGAAGACGACACGTCTCCATTCGTCCCTCCATTCACTCCTGTCGCGACACCACTGGAGGCGGGCTGCACGATGTTGGGGCGTGAGCGGAAGACGGCCTAACGGTGTGCGGGACCGTAGCCCAGCTTCATGGAGACGGTTGCGAATGGTCCTCGCCGATACCCCAGGAGCAACAGTGTCCCTAATTTGCTGGGAAGTGGCGGTGCGGTCCCCTACGGCACTGCGTGGGATCCTACGGTCTTGGCGTGCATCCGTGCGTCGCTGCGGTCCGGTCCCAGGTCGACGGGCACGTGCACCTTCCGCCGACCACTGGCGACAACATCGATGTACTGTGGAGACCTCACGCCCCACGTGTTGAGCAATTCGGCGGTACGTCCACCCGGCCTCCCGCATGCCCACTATACGCCCTCGCTCAAAGTCCGTCAACTGCACATACGGTTCACGTCCACGCTGTCGCGGCATGCTACCAGTGTTAAAGACTGCGATGGAGCTCCGTATGCCACGGCAAACTGGCTGACACTGACGGCGGCGGTGCACAAATGCTGCGCAGCTAGCGCCATTCGACGGCCAACACCGCGGTTCCTGGTGTGTCCGCTGTGCCGTGCGTGTGATCATTGCTTGTACAGCCCTCTTGCAGTGTCCGGAGCAAGTATGGTGGGTCTGGCACACCGGTGTCAATGTGTTCTTTCTTCCATTTCCAGGAGTGTATATACAAACATTGATTTTTTAAATATGTGTTGATGAGTGTAGAAACAGAGCTCCTTTTTTTCCTTGCATTCTCCTGACAAATATGGGGTTTGTTACCTGGAAATTCTTACATTGCCTTTCTTCAAATATTTTTTATACAAGAACGAATTAGTGAAACATAGCCCAGCTGGTTTTGTTTGCACACACAGTAAGACAACAGTGGCAGAAAGAACCTGCGGTCGTGTCTCGTTGGCTCCTGACGAAGATCACATGCTGGCTTGCGCTTCTGCCAGGCTGTCGCACTCGTGCAGCTAAACCCGGTGGAGGGCTTAGCGGGATCTCTGGGGCCAAGAGGAAGGCCCCTTGAGGCCTGGCCAAGTTTGCCGGCCATAAGTCGCCTGCAGCAGACAGGCGGCAGGAGGAAAGAGGGCGCCGGAAATGGAATCTGGGAGCGGCGGCGCCGGTGGCGTCGGAATGAGGCCACACAGCAGGGCGCGGGCTGCCAACGACGGGGATCACGGGGAGAGGGGTCGCCAGCTCATTTGGCTCTCGTACAGCAGCAGCCACCACACCAAAACACAGAACAGGCATGTGAGGAGACGTCACGACGCTGCTTACGGCCGTCTCGCGACAGCTTTTATATCTTGTGACATTGACGTTCGATATTTTGCTTGAACAATAACCCTAGATTACTAAACTCTGTTACATTTGCGATTGCATCCAGGTATAAAACTTGTGGTGTGCGTGCTGTAAGACCTTCGGTACACACACCATCAGATTATTTGACTTGTCGCTCTAACGAAGTAGGCAAGTGTCAGCAACATGTCTCGTGGTCTTATCGTGGCGGGTTTATCTTCTGCCGTTACGTCAGACGATAGAAATGCCACTTGCACGCTTAGAGTAGCAGATTGACGGTGACCAACTTTAAACTGAACTTGATTAATTTTCACACACATTTATTAAAATAATAACAAGCATAAAAATTACTTAACTTGGTTCTAGACGCTATTTACAATTGACAATCTGAAGTTCCTTTGGTATTAGTACGTTAATCTTATTCTCACATATATCTCTGATACTTGACAAAAATGTCTACACATTTATCTTCATGGCTATGTACAGGAATACAGTAATCTTATTGGGCGCAGACTGAAACTTGACTATAGACTGGTACAGACAAGTGTAGAACTCGTACAGACTGGTGCAGACAAATGCAGACTGGTGGAGGCAAATGCAGACTGACTAATCGGAGGTCTTTACACTCGTTATGATACCTCGCACTTTCATGTATCGCTGCGGGAGTGTGATTCGCGAGGAGAAAAGGTTCTACGTAAGCAGCAATCTCATTGGCTGCGTTACATATTAATACGCGGATCGGCAGAAGCAGAATTTGGTCCATCTCTATGGCAGCGCCATCTCGTAGTGCACAGACGGACGAGCACTGCGCCTGCACTGTTGTGCTTAGCGGGGCGCGCTCTAGTGGGAAAGTTGTGTACATGCTGATTATGTGGAACTATGTACACAACAAAACTAGACATTTTTTCTTCATTTGGTATGTAACATATCATTTGAGATCTAATAATGGTAATTCACTACTGTATAACCTATAAATTGTGACTTCTCTTGTATAAAATTTGGAGTAGTATATTTTTGATGGTTTAGCGCCAGTGTAACATTTCCCCCTCTTTAGTGTTCTGGGGTTAAAGGATCTTAAACTTTCGAAAAGTTATTATGTTGTCTTGACATTCAAGGGTTGGATTCCCTCGCCTCTGCATGGGATACTCTCAGGGTGCATCTTCGACGTGGAAGAGCCCCACCATTTTCTTGCCGTGTCGTCTGCTCGCCGTTACCACTGCTCGCCGTCCGGGCCTTCCTCGCCGCCGCCACCGCCGCCGCCGCCGCCGCTGCCTGCTTGTGCTCGCCTCCGCCATTCGGTAGCTGCCTGCTGTCACCGCCGTCGTCATCACCGCCTGCCTCCGCGCCGCCGCCTTTCTCGCGCGCCGTCACCATGTCCCAACCCACCACCACTATCATTTTCACCTCTCCCTCTGCTGCTCCAACCACCATCACATGGGGCTCATCCTCCACCCCCCTTCCCGTCCTTCCTTCTCTCCCTGTCCACCCCACCCCTGCGCCACTTTCGGCTGTAACCACCCTCAACTCGCCCGCCCCCCCTCCCCCTCCCCATCAAGAGCTACTGACTTTCCGCCGCTCCCTGCACCACCTCCGACGGGCACCAAGCCAGCACGGATTTCGGCTCGACGTTCCACTGTCTCTGTGACACCCACGCCCACTCCCTCTGCGTCATTCGCTGCTCAGGGTGGTCCTGACCCCCGCCATCTCCCCCTGCAACCCGTCCCTCAGCCCCCTCTCCACCCAGTAGTGACCACGAAACCTTCAAAGTGCCCAAATGTAGACCCTTCTCCCGAAATCTCCTCCAAAAAAAAAACCCAATCCCCATGACCCACCCACCCCCATGGACGCGACCCCGGCCCCTGCCCCTGCCACGCCTGGCACCCACACCTTTGTCCTCTCCATTCCTGACCCTCAATTCCTTGATGCCCGCTTCCTCACCCTCGCCATCCGGAAATACTACCCCAATGCCCCCATCTCCCTTCTGATTCCTCGCAAGGACTCGGTCCTCATTAAATCCCCCAATTCTTCCTTCCACACCGATCTCCTCTCCCGCATTCCCCGTATCCAATTTGGCCAACGTGCAATCCTCACCCCCTACCACACCCAGTCCTCTCCCCGTCAGCCTCAACCTCCCTGACGCCCGCCGACCTTCACCACTATGATCACGAAGCTTAGTCCCGTAATCACGGAGGCTGAGGTGTTGGTGGAACTCAACTCCCACCCCGACATTGAAATCGGCTCGGCCCGTCTCATCTTCAATGATGCCGGACCGACTTTTATCATGCGGATATTCACCGAATTCTCCTCCTCCTCCATTGACCGCCTCCTCACCAAGGGAGCCCTCATCTACAATCGCCGTGATAAGGTGGACCCCTCCAATTCCCCAGTCCAATCCTACTGCTGCCAATGCTGTCTCACGTACAACGACCACGTCATCTCTGCCTGCAAGAACCCCCTACTTGTCCCCACTGCAAAGCTTCACACTTCCTCAAGAATTGCCTCAACCTCATCTCTCCACCTTCCTGCAACACTTGCAATGAACCACATCCTACCTACTCCTCAAAGTGTAAAGCGAAACCTCCTCCAGTCACCCCTTAGCTCACTGTCCCTGTCCGCCCTGTTGATGACCCCATCCACCCCAACAACTCGCTGCGCCCTCCACCTACTGCAGAGGACATCATCCGTTTCATCACCATAGTGCTCCAAAACATCCACCCCTTCCAGCGCTCCCACACCCTTTCCCAAATCGCCCTCGCTGCCCATTACATCTTCCATCTTACCACCTATGCCACATACTCCCACAACCAGGCCCACTTCACCTTCACCCCCCTCACCACCCTCGTCTAACTCTCCCCTCCCATGGTACAACAACCCTACCGTATCCTGTACCACAACATTCACTCCCTGCCCACCCACAAACTCCTCTTCCTCCACACCCTCCGTCAACACCGCGTGGATGCCTTCGTCCTAAATGAAATCTTCCTTCATACATATCTCTCCATCTCCACGGCTCCTTACACCCTTCACCGCACCGATAACCCGTACCCTCTGGCGCTTGGCGGAGTTGCTATAGGCTATCTCAAGCACCTACCTGTCCAGCCCCAACCTCTCCTTAACAATCCTGCCGAGCATCTCACCCTCAGCCTCTTCTTCCCCACCCTTACCATCACCTGTGCCACCATTACCATTTATGTCCGCCCTCGCACCCCCATCCCGTATGATTTCCTGGCCCACATTGGCCACACCTTTTCCACCTACGTGATTGCTGCCGACCTCAATATCCACAGCCGTTATCCTGTCGACTCCAGCAGTGGCATCAGTTTCTCACCACCCTCCAGGGAGACCTAGTTCCCCCGCCTCAGCACACCTGACCCGAATCCAACACCACTCCTGATGTGTTCCTTGCCTCTCCAAACCTTCTTGGGCACATCACAACAGATGTCCTTGACCTTATTGGCAGTGACCATGCTCCTGTTCTCCTCACTAATGGTCTCCATCCCCGCAACGCTCCTCACCCTGACGTCCCTCCTAAACTTGTCCATGATTACTCCTGTGCCAACTGGAATGCCTACCGGGACTCCATTCACACCCAGGTTGCCGGCCACGACCTTACCCTCCAATCTCCTGATGACGTTTCTCACATTGCTGCCTTCCTGCACCAGACCTTGTCTGACGCCGTCGCCACCCATATCCCCACCAAAGCCATCCACCCTCACCGCCCCGCCCTGCCTCCACAGGCCGTCCTCCTCCTTCGAGAGTCCCGCCGCATCTACCGCTCTTTTCTTCGCACTCGTTACCGGGATACACTTACCCGCCACTGGCAATTACAGCAACACATCCGCAACCTGCTTACAGTAAAGAAACGCCGTGCCTGGCGCCAGACAAGTACCCAACTCAACACCACGCTCCCCATAAACTCTTCCAAGTATTGGTCTGCTTTCCACCACCTTACTCGGAACTGCCCCGCCGCTCCAGTACCCTCTCCTCCTTAATGACCGTTTCTTTCTTGACAACCTCAGTAAGGCCAACCACTTTGTCTCTCACCTCTGTGATGTTTTTTTCCATTCCAGATAATAACCACTTTGATTATTCCCTCTTACCTGATGTCATGGACTGTACGAATACCTCTATTCCTCCCCTTGCTCCTAGCTTCCAGTACTTGGGCCACACACCACCATCTGAACTTAACACTCCGATCACTACACAGGACATCGGCCTCACACTCCGCACTAAACGCAACACTGCTCCCGGCCACGACTGCATTACCTACCGCCACCTCAAACACTACCTTCCCTCCTTCCTTTCAATTCTTGCCGCCCTCTACAATGTCATCCTTGCCACTGGCTTCTATCCCGACCTATGGAAAACCTCCAGTATGCTGATGTTCTCCAAACCCAACAAGCCTCCATCTGATGCCTCTTCCTATCGTCCTATCTCTCTCACATCGGTGTTCAGCAAGCTCTTGGAATCCATCCTTTCCCAGCGCATCCATCACCACCTCAGCGAAAACCACCTCCTTCCCACCACCCAATGTGGCTTTCGACCTTCCTTCTCTGCTGATGACCAACTCCTCCGACTCACTCATCTCCTCTCCCTCCAGCTTAACTCCCTTCGCTCCGCCATTTTTGTCTCCCTTGACCTCGAAAAGACGTACGACCGTGTCTGGCACCTCCAAACCTACGCCCTTCCTATTAATTACATCTGTCTGATAGCCTCCTTCCTCTCCCACCGCCCCTCCTATGTTACCATCCATAATGCCACTTCCGCCCTTCTACACCTCTACCGATGTGCCACAGGGCTCTGTCCTCTCCCCTCTCCTCTACCTCCTGTACACGGCACATATGTCCCAACCCCCCCCCCCCCCCCCTGACAGTACACCTCTTGCAATATGCTGATGACACCACATTCCTCGCCCTCGCCCCTACCCTCCAACGGTCCCAACGTCTTCTCCAGAATCATCTTGACCTTTTTGTTGCATGGTGTAACCAGTGGCTCCTGACAATCAATCCTTCCAAGACCCAGGCAATCATCGTTGGTCGTACCACTCGCTCCTTCTGGCTCCTGGATTTCTCCCTTACTGTCTGCGCCCATCCTGTCTGCCTCACCCCCACCCTCACCTACCTTGGCCTCACCATAGACCGTCACCTCATCTGGATTCCTCATCTCCGCTCCATCCAATCCAAAGCCCACCACCGCCTCCGACTCCTCAAACTCCTCTCTGGCCAGACATGGGGGTTGCACCCCTCTACCCTCCTCCACACCTACAAATCCTTAATCTGTCCCATCCTCTGCTTTGCCAGTCCTGCATGGATATCTGCCCCCCCCCCCCCAAATTCTATAAGTCCCTCCAGATCCTTGAGCGCCATGCTCTCCGCCTCGCCTTCCGTATACGCCTCCCATCTCCCACGTGGATCCTCTATGATCTCATCCCTTTCCCCCATCTGCTCCTATTCCTTGAACATATCTGCATCCTCTACACCTCCCGCCGCCTTGAACCCCCTCACCCCCTGGTTGCTCCTCTTATCTCCCATCCCCGCCCCCTACCACATCTTCACTGTTGTATCCCCCCTATCCTCCATCTCTACACCCTACATCTCCTTTCCCAAGGTGGCTTTCATCAACTCCCCCTCCCAGATGATGCCCTCTCTTCCTCCATTTATCCCTCCTATCAACTCTGATCCTCACACCCCCTCCTTTCCTCTGTCCTTTTCCTGGGCTCCCTCTCCCCCCCTTCCTTACTCTCTTTTCCCCCACCTCCCCTCTCGCTGCCCCCTTCCCTCCCCCGAGTCCTTTTGCATTTCCCTCCTCTGCCTCTTCTTATTCCGTCTTGCGTCTGACCTGTCCCTCTCCCCCCTTATGAGTCCTCTCCCTCCTTGGTTCCTCCCCTTTCTTTTTCTCCTCTCCTCTCCTCCCTCCTTGTTTTTTTCCACCTCCTCCAGGTCCCGCGCCAAAGGCATTTGGCTCGGGAGTCTCATATTTGTGCCACCATTTTCGTGCAGGGCCTTACAGTGTGTTTTCCAGTGAGTGTTCTGTGACGTGTCTTTAGGGACGTGTAGCGAACAGCCATCATACTGTCGCTGGGTGCGATTTTTTTTTTAACTCTTGCGAACAGAAACCAGACTGTCGCCATGTTTTTTAATTGTGTGTCTACTATGTTGCTTGTCCGATTCCAGTGTATTTTATCGACATTGCCAACCCCTTTTGCATTCTGTTTTAATTTTCCGCATTTTTACGCCGTTTTACACATTAAGTCATCATTTTATCGCCTGTTTTTCCTTGTTTGTTTCTTCTTCCTTTTCTTACCAAAAAGTCTGTAAGCTGTAGAGCAGCGTACTAAGCTGCTACCAGCCCGCCCCCCTTCGGGGGGGAATTGAAAATCAATAAAAAAACTATGTTGTCTTCTTCTCGATCATCCCTCAGGCCGACCGCTGTGGCCGAACGGTTCTAGGCGCTTCAGCCCGGAAACACGCGGCTGCTACGTTCGCAGGTTCGAATCGTGCCTCGCGCATGGATATGTGTGGTGTCTTTAGGTTAGTTAGGTTTAAGTAGTTCTAGTCTAAGGGACTGATGTTAAGTCCCATAGTGCTCAGAGCCATTCGATTATCCCTCAAGTGTTAGGAAATATATCCACCAGATATCAACAAATAAATGTTTAATATAACACATTTTGAATTTGGGCTAATAAGTATAAAATACTTTTTCTTAGTCCCGTTCAGTTCCTGGCCCCATACAGATAGTTCTGAAAATTGATGCTTGTGACTCCTTAACAGGTAAAATAGTTGTAAGATTTATAAAAGCGTTCACCTCCTACCTATCCTCTGTTGTGTGCAGCCCATGTTTTTAGTTGTAAGTCTTATAAGTATTGTCGTAGGCCTAGCAATTAAAAATTCTGAAGCACACGTTTTCTGTATTGGATAGCCGTCTGTATAGGGACTAGTAGAAATTATTTGGTACCTTTTAGTCCGATTTAAAAATGTGTTACATTACAAATTTATTTTTATTCAAATAATTATGTTCTGCTTTCTGAGCTTTTTATATGCCCTCGTATTCGGGAGGACGACGGTTCAAACCCATGCCCTGCCTCCAGGTTTGGGTTTTCCATGATTTCCCTAAATGGCATCAGGTAAATGCACAGCTGACTTCCTTTTCCATCCTTCCCTAATCTGATGGTCCCGATGACCTCGCTGTTTGGTGCCCTCCCCCAAAACAACCAACCCACCAATTTCTCTCTGTCCATCTCTTCTACTGCAGCCCCCCAACCCCCTCCCACCACCCCTGCTCAGCAGTTTCCATGCACTCACATATTGCCTGGCCCGGAACACGTTCGGATGCCATTTTTATGACACATGGATCCTGTGGGGCAGACGAAATGTCAGGCATTACTAAACTTCCTCACTCCCAGGCCCACCCCTATCCCTACCCCACAGAAAACATCGACAAGAAAGCGAATTGCATTGTCATCCAGTTCTATGTTTATAATTTCAAGTGTTTAGCACATCAGGCAGTTTATTTAAAATCAGGTGCAAAATCTGTACTGAATAGACAGACAGACAAGAAAGCGAGCTAGTACAAAAGTCTTAAAGTAGCATATGCATCCGTACCGCATTGCAGTTCCCTTACCTAGAACTTATATTCGCATCTGCAGATATTAAAATATTGGAAACCGCTTTAACCCATTCGGTAGCCGGATCTTTAACGGAAAGCTTGTACCTGGCCTGAATTTTCAACTGCTGAATTCGGACTCGTAATTCGCAATAGTCTAGAGGCCGATGACGACCACATTTTAATACAACAATTGATAACATTCTTTATATGTTATTCAAGTTACAAAAATCTGCCATTATTATTAAAATGAATTTTGAGAAACGTTCTGTAGAATATTTCCCATGATGAGGTCGTGTTATAAGTTGTTGTCATGTCTTTGGTTCTGTTAAATGTTTGCCATATATTCCATCATCTTTCGGGCGTGCGTCCGGGATATTATTAATTCTCGTACCGGCTGATAGCATGACAGACAGTCTCAAGGTTGTTCGCCTTCTTTGTTTCTGAATCGCTTAACACAGTAATGTGGAGTAAACGCTAACGGTCCAAATGTAACTGTTTCTAGCAAGAGCGTCAGACATAGGTAAAAATTTATGAGCCTAATAGTAAAACAAATCATGGAGATCCCTAATTTCAAATGTACTCTCTCAAAGGAAATGTTGTAAATTTTCACTGTCTGGCATTCCAACATATGGCATCCATAATGATCAACCACATACTTCTTTAAGTACTGTGGATTTTTTCTGACTCTTCGCGTCCTTTGCTTTACTTTTCGACACAGGAAGTTTTACCTGTGACTGACGGTGTTATTACCAACAGAATTGGTATGCGCGCTTACACCACAGTATCGTGAAAGTGATTTAAATATCTAGCAAGCGATTCGACTTGAGAATGGTTTTCAGCCGAAATATCGGGACAAGAAATAATATTATCACGAATACACGCCAGAAAGATGATGGAATATTCTATCTGCGGGAAAAAGTTAAAGAAATATGTTAGCCATGCAGTTTGTGCTATACTTTACAATGTAATAATAGCTGCGTGTAATTTTAAATATTTTTAAAGGAATTAATAGCTGAATTGTGTTTATACCGAACGTTGTTTATGTCGCATGTAGTACTTAAACAGGAGTCTGTCTATGGGTCGAAGACTGAAATTGGTAGAGTGTCCTGTGGCAGCCTCTACGTGGTTTTATGGCAAATCCCAGCAATTGCGTAAGTGCCCTCTGTTACCGTAATGGGAATAGGAAGGGCCCCGCCGCAGGGCGGAAGCTGGTGGCGACGGCAATAGTAGGCGCGTACGATTGTGCGGAAAATCACGAAGGTCGGCATTCGCCACCTGTAAGCCGTCTTCAGTATACTGCACATTCACGCATATTGTAGTATTCCATCCTGAATGAGTGATAATAACGATTCAAACAGTAATAAACTTTATTATCGAAAGTTTGTAATGCCAGTCGCTATACTGACGCTGTCTGTCGACATTTAATCACAAATTATTATTGCAAATATCTGCGGATGATAATCTGCATGGGTGCAGGCTTTCAACTGCTAAGTCAATATTGGTACGGATATCCGTCGATATATCCCCTGTAACTGCAGCTCATAATCTAACTTTCTGATTATGCCTCTTCTATAACCGTTAGTTAATGCTAGATTTGTTCTGTATGTCGAATGTTGGTGTTCAACGTAAGTTAAATCCTTCTCGATGGCATTGCTTTAAACATCTTATTATAAATAATATGACTTGAAAGATACCTATGCAAGGAGCGGTAGCTGGAAGAAATACGCTACTGGCCATTAAAATTGCTACACCAAGATGAAATGCAGATGATAAACAGGTATTCACTGGACAAATATATAATACTAGAACTGAATTGTGATTACATTTTCAAACAATTTGGGTGCATAGATCCTGAGAAATCAGTACCCAGAACAACCACCTATGGCCGTAATAAACGGGCATTGAATCAAACAGAGCTTGGAGGCGTGTACACGTAGAGCTGCCCATGCACCTTCAACACGATACCACAGTTCAACAGGAGTAATGACTGGCGTATTGTGACGAGCCAGATGCTCGGCCGCCATTGACCAAACGTTTTCAATTGGTCAGAGATCTCGAGAATGTGCTGGCCATTGCAGCAGTCGAACATTTTCTGTATCCAGAAACGCCCGTACACGACCTGCAACATGCGTTCATGCATTATCCGCTGAAATGTAGGGTTTCGCAGAGCCACGGGTCGTAAGACATCTGAAATGTAACGTGCACTGTTCAAACTGCCGTCAATGCGAACAGGAAGTGACCGAGACGTGTAACCAATGGCATCCCGTACCATCACGCCGGGTGATTCGCGGGTATGGCGATAACGAATACACGCTCCCAATGTGCGTTCACCGCGATGTCGTCAAACACGGATGCGACTATCATGAGCCGGCCGCGGTGGTCTCTCGGTTCGAGGCGCTTCAGTCCGGAACCGCGCGACTGCTACGGTCGCATGTTCGAATCCTGCCTCGGGCATGGATGTGTGTGATGTCCTTAGGTTAGTTAGGTTTAAGTCGTTCTAAGTTCTAGGAGACTGATGACCTTAGATGTTAAGTCTCATAGCGCTCAGAGACATTTTTCGAACTATCATGATGCTGTAAACAGAACAGAACAGAACAGAACAGAAAAAATGACGTTTTGCCATTGGTGCACCCAGGTTCGTCGTTGAGTACACCATGGCAGGCGTTCCTGTCTGTGATGCAGCGTCAAGGGTAACCGCAGCCATGGTCTCCATTCTGCTGCAAACGTCGTCGAACTGTTTGTGCCGATGGTTGTTGTCTTGCAAACGTCCCCACCTGTTGACTCACGGATCGAGACGTGGCTGCACGATCCGTTACAGCCATGCGGATAAGATGCCTGTAATCTCTACTGCTAGTGATACGAGGCCGTTGGGATCCATCAAGGAGTTCCGTATCACCCTCCTGAACCCACCGATTCCATATTCTGCTAACAGTCATTGGATCTCGACCACCGCGAGCAGCAATGTCGCGATACGATAAACCGCAATCGCGATAGGCTACAATTCGACCTTTATCAAATTCGGAAACGTGACGGTACGCATTTATCCTCCTTACACGAGGCATCACAACAACGTTTCACCAGGCAACGACGGTAAGCTGCTGTGTGTGTATGAGAAATCGGTTGGATACTTTCCTCATGTCAGCACGTTGTAGGTGTCGCCACCGGCGCCAACCTTGTGTGAATGCTCTGAAAAGCTGATCATTTGCATATCCCGTCATCTTCTTCCTGTCGGTTAAATTTCGCGTCTGTAGCACGTGGTGTAGCAATTTTAATTGCCAGTAGTGCATTTAAGACAGTGAGACTGGGCCCGCATCTCGTGGTCGTGCGGTAGCGTTCTCGCTTCCCACGCCCGGGTTCCCGGGTTCGATTCCTGGCGGGGTCAGGGTTTTTCTCTGCCTCGTGATGGCTGGGTGTTGTGTGATGTCCTTAGGTTAGTTATGTTTAAGTAGTTCTAAGTTCTAGGGGACTGATGACCATAGATCTTTAAGTTCCATAGTGCTCAGAGTCATTTGAACCATTTTTGAACAGTGAGACTGTCCACTCAATAGCGTGCTACCATGCATATCTATTGATGTGTAGTAGTATGGTGGAAAAAAGAGAACCATTCTCCCTGTGCCGGTTGTCATATTGCCACGATATGGGCAGAAGTGTACGCTAAATATCGCCATAGCTTATTCCGTATGAGGAGCATACACTGTAATACTACGGGGAATGCAGCTGGTTTGTGGGGGACGGCAGACAGGTGTCAATAGCATTCGTGGACAATGCAGCACGCGCGCCGTGACCCCAGGCGGGCAGCAGATAGTAGGCGAGCTGTGCCACCGGCTGTGACAGCCATTGTGGCTGTCGGGTTAAGGCCGCGGAGAGCAACAGCTATCGGCGCGCACTGCTGCAGCAGACCCACAACCCAGGACTGCACCCTCTGCAACCTACCCGTCTGCCGTGTGCCACAGACTAAAGCGAGGTTTGATACAGGGCGACTCACTGGAGACGGGCGGTTTGTAAACAAACACTATTCGGACAATTTTAAAATTAATGTTTGTTTATTGACATTAGATCAAAGCCGTTTAATGTACGCCACACTTATATGTGGAAAGTGAGGCGACGCGCGATAAAAGTCTCTTCTCTAACTGCCCTAACACATGGACCAATGTCCCTGCAGCACCCGCAGGAGCATCGCGAATGATTGCATTCTTCAACTGGTCCAAATTTTGCGGTTTGTGGCTATAGACACGACTCCTGTCCCAAAAAAAAAAAAAAAATAAAAACATTACGCACTGACAATTATAGACCTATATCGTTTAAGTCAGTATGTTTTAGAATTATGGAACATGTGTTATGTTAAAAAATTATGACTTTTTGGAAAATGAACATATCTGTAAAAACCACTATGGATTCCGCAAACAGTGATCCTGCGAAACTCACCTCGCTCTGTTCCTCCAAGAGACCCACAGCGCAGTGGACAACGGCGCTCAGGTTGATGCTGTGTTCCTTGATTTCAGTAAGGCATTTCACACCATACCGCATTACGTTTAATGAAAAAAAAAACGAGCTTACGGAGTATCGCAGCAGACCTGCCATTGAATTCCAGAATTTCTTGCAGATACAACTCAACACGCGCCTCTTAATGGAACTAAATCGGCAGATGTAAAGGTAACATCCCGAGTACCACAGCGAAGTGCGATAGGACTGTTGCTGTTTACAATATATATAAATGATCTAGTAGAAAGCGTCGGATGCTCTTTAAGGTTATTCGCAGATGATGCAGATGTCTGTACGAAAGTAGCAACGCAGGAAGATAGTAAGAATTTGCAGAACGGCCTGCAGAAAATAGATGAATGGTGCAGAGTCTGGCAGTCGACCCTGAATGTAAACAAATGTGACATATTGCGCAAACATAGTAAAAAAATCAACTACTGTACAGCTACACTACTGATGACAAACAGCTGGAGACAGCGCCTGCCTAAAATATCTAGGCCTAAATATCCAGAGCGACCTTAAATGGAATAATCATATAAAACAGATTGTGGGAAAAGCAGACTCCAGATTCAGATTCATCGGAAGAATCTTAAGGAAATGTAACCCATCCACGAAAGAAGTGACTTATAATGCGCTTGTTCGCCCGATTCTTGATTATTGTTCATCTATCTGGGATCCCTGTCAGGTAGGACTAATAAAGGAGATCCAACGAAGAGGGGCGCGTTGCGTCACGGGATCGTTTAGCAGGTGCGAGAGCGTTGCGGAGATGCTAAACAAACTCCACTGGCAGAGGTTGCAAGGAGAGACGTTGTGCATCACTGAGAGATTTACTATTGAAATTTCGGGACAGCACTTTTCAGGAGGAGTCAGACAACATATTACTTTCCCCCACAGACATCTCACGTATTGACCACGAGGAGAAAATTCAAGAAATTAGAGCTAATACAGAGGCTTACCGACAATCATTCTTCCCACGCAATTTTCGTGAGTGGAATAAGGTTGATGGGATCAGGTAGCGGTACCGAAAGTACCCTCCGCCACATACCATTAGGTAGCTTGCGGAGTATGCTGCAAATGCAGATGTAGATAAGTCTGGGGAGTTCAGATGCCAAGGAACATTGCCAAAATGTGAGACACTGCGTCCAGGAAACATGTGTCGAAGGACTCCAATTGAAGCGTTCGTGGAGTGCGATGTCGTACCATCCCGCTGGAACAAAACATCTTAAAGGGCTTCTTCGACTTATCAGTTCTGTTCTCAAGAATGTTTCAAGCATATGAATGTGTCGAGATGAATTAACAGTGTCTCTGGTCCCATTATCTTCGGAAAAAAGTCCAGTAATGCAGAAAGAGCCAAGACCACGTCAGATTGTGACTTCTTCAGAGTGTAAAAGACGCTGGTGAATAAGGTGTGAGTGATCAGGTGCCCAGTAAGGCAGGTTTTTATTACTGACTGTTCCGTTTAAATGAAAATGAGCTTTATTGCTCATAGACTGAATCACATTATCGCTTAAAATCATTTGAATTCTGTGAGCAGTCTTCACGTACGGCAAAATCAGTTGGTTTCAGTCGTTCCACAATAAGAATTTTGAGCAGGTGGAATTTTAAAGCTTGCAAAACTCGTCTAACCCATTCATATCTGATTGCTAGCTCACTAGCATCAAGTCTGGCTGGATCGTCCTGGACTTCGGACTATCTCTTCCTCACCCTCGCAACATTATCTGGAGTCGTTACACTGCGTGTCCAGTTTTACGCTTCTTACCCGTTATTTAACCAGTCAATTGATGTGTCCCACTCTTCTGAGGATTGTGTTACGACTCGGAACAACTCGGTGTCAGACAAGATTGAGCTCTACACGAAACATTATCTGGGTAGTTGTAAACAGACTCACCACTTGAAACGAAACTGTCGTAGACGACAAACAACGTTGCAAGTCCCACTGCTCCACTGTGACTGAAATGGCGTCTTGTGTGGAGAAGACCTACCTCCACCACGATCTTCTCCCGCCACCGCGCTCTCGTTAGTACGCCGTTCAAAACCGCCCGTCTTCCGTGTCCCACTCGGTGTTCAATAACAGAAGAAAAGTGTCTGCCATTGGAGTTACTTGAGCATCTCTATAAGCTCTCGCGGCGATTATAGGGTTCAGAGATAAAACGCGCCGTTCTTCGTTGGATCTTCTCTATGTCTTCAATCAGTCCTACCTGGTAAGGATCCCAGATTGAGGAAGTATACTCAAGAATCGGTCGAACAAGCGCTTTGTTAGCCAGTGGATGAGTTACATTTCCTTAATATTCGGCATATGAATCTCAGCTTGGCATCGGATTTTGCTATTAATATTTTTATGCGCTTACTCCATTTAAGACTGCTCTAGATACTTACAACTAGATATTTTACGGTAAATACTGTTTCCAGCAATGTCTTATCAATACTGTAGTAATGCAATAATGGATTTCTTTTCTTATGTACGCAAAGTAGCTACATTTACTTACGTTCCGGAACAACTACCAGAGCCTGCATCATTCATCAATTCTCTGTAGGTCATGTTTCACATCGATACCATCTTCTGGCATTGCTGTGCTTTTATAGACAACGGCATAATCTGCGAACAGTTTCAAAGAGCTTCCGACGCTGTCTACTACATTATTTACATACATTGTAAACAGTAACGGTCTTATCACGCCTCGTTGGAGTACTCCGAAAATTACCTCAACATCTGACGGATTTTTTGCATTAAAAGCGATTTCGTAGAGTTCAACAATGTACGCTGGGTGGTGTGCTTCGAAACATTTGAGCTTGCACCAGCGTTGTACCACTCTCTGACATACACTATGTGATCAAAAGTATCCGGCCACCTGCCTGAAAATGACTTAAAAGTTCGTGGCGCCCTCCATCGGTACTGCTGGAATTCAGTATGGTGTTGGCCTACCCTTAGGCTTTATGACAGCTTACACTCTCGCAGGCATACGTTCAATCAGGTACTGGAAGGTTTCTTGGGGAATGGCAGCCCATTCTTCACGGGGTGCTGCACTGAGGAGAGGTATCGATGTCGGTTGGTGAGGCCTGGCATGAAGTCGGCGTTCCAAAACATCCCAAAGATGTTCTATAGGATTCACGTCATGACTCTGTGCAGGCCAGTCCACTACAGGGCTGTTATTGTCGTGTAACCACTCCGCCACAGGCCGCGCATTGTGAACAGGTGCGCGATCGTGTTGGAAGATGCAGTCGCCATCGTCGAATTGCTCTTAAACAGTGGGAAGCAAGAAGGTGCCTAAAACGTCAATGTAGGTCTGTGCTGTGATAGTTTCACACAAAACGAGGGGTGCAAGGCCCCTCCATGATAAACACGACCACACCATAACTCCAAGGCCTCCAAATTTTACTGTCGGCACTATACGCTCGCAGATGACGTTCGCCGGGCATTCGCCATATCGCCACCCAGCCATCGGATCGCCACATTGTGTACCATGATTAATCACTCCACACAATGGTTTTGCCCTGTTCAACCGTCCAATGTTTACGCTCCTTACACCAAGCGAGGCGTCGTTCATTTATCGGTGTGATGTGTGGCTTACGAGCAGCCGCTCGACCATGAAGTCCAAGTTTTCTCACCTCGCGCCTAACTGTCATAGTACTTGCAGAGGATCTTGATGCAGTTTGGAATTCCTGTATGATGGTCTGGATAGATGTCTGCCTATTACACATTACGACCCTCTTCAACTGCCGGAGGTCTTTGTCAGTCAACAGACGAGGTCAGCCTGTACACTTTTCCACTTCAGTATGGAATCGGAAGCAGTGGACCAAGGGATGTTTAGGAGTGTGGAAATCTCGCGTACAAACGTATGACACAAGTGACACCCAATCACCTGACCACGTTCAAAGTCCGTGAGTTCCCCGATGCGCCCTATTCTGCTTTCTCACGATGGCTAAAGACTACTGAGGTCGCTGACATGGAGTACCTGGCAGTAGGTGAAAACACAATGCACCTAATATGAAAAGCGTATGTTTTTGGGGATGTCCGGATACTTTTGATCACATAGTGTATACAGTCGTGACGCTCACTTCTGTCTGTCAGTTGGAACGACACTAATGCCCCTAGCGGCGAGAAGGCCAGATGTAAGATTAACGTTTGCTATTAATCACTTTTCTACTTAATTAACGAAATAGCTTCTATGTTATGGGGTTCCAAGCGTTACGCAGCCGAATACCGATGTTTCAGTGACATAAGATACATCTTATTCATGAAAGAGTACTTTCGAGTATGTTTTTGACTGTGATTGTACTCTGTCGTCCTATCTGCCACTGATCACTGCCTTTTCTTCGTCACAGAGCGGGCAAGCCTACAACCTCCAAGTTCTGTGACGAGGCGTGGACGTCCAGCACCTTATCGCCTTCCGTTGTTTCACAGTCCTTCAAGCGCTGACTTCAGATGCCCACGACAGCAACACGCGAACACCCGGTCATCTGCGCCTCTTCCGAGACGCTTGTTGCCAGGCGTCAGGTCATAACAATCTTTCCTTTGTCAAAGTAGCTCATGTCAATGGATTTCCCTACTTGTGACCCCTGTCGTTGCCAGAATGATTCCCAATTCGTCTCGGTTCCGCATATATGCGTTCCCCGCTACATTACTTGCCTATAAAGTCATTTTCGCGGTGGGGCAGTGGCCATAATTGTCGGCTCCTTAGTGTTCATCTCGCCTAACAACCACAACACTGACGTTAGAGAGAGTTGGGCGCATACGCCAGTGTGCTGACCATCTTTCTCCCGGCGCAGCATCTTCGAATGGAATAGTGTCGAGAGGGGAAATGAGATTAATGCACTACGTACCCTCTGCCACACATCTTGCGGCGGCTTGCGGAGCACAGCTTTAGATATAGATAAACATTTGTTTGTTTCACTTTCCTCGGCCTGGTAAGTTTGAACACTGCCATTACGTAGATTGTTATTTTAGGCTCCGTATTGATCTACAAAATCTTCATTCCAGCAGAAGTCACAATGTGACAAAATATTCCCCTTCCTTCAGGTAATGCTTAAAAGCTGGTCAAAAGTTAGCCTTTAGGGTGTGTGAGACTCTGTCAAACGCTCTTTATAGCTGTCTAACAGAAAGACGGCAGCACTGCTATTTACCACTAACAATTCGGTGTAATATGTTTTGAATACTACTGTACATTTCTTACAAAGTTTCTATGGAATAATTAATTCCCTGTACTTTTTAATCTACACGGGCAGTAACGTGATCTGTAAGAACACTAAGGCCCAATTCGTCTCCTCACATTGCTAAATACTTCAATGTTTCAGAAATTCGTGATGCCAAATTTTTAGTTTTCCATCACTCATGGATCATAGCCCGTAGAATTCACAAAGAGAAGTTAAATCACTGACCGTAATTCAGGGCTTTTTGTTTCCGTACTCATGTTGGAGCCTTATCACGCAAGGAGGAACTAAAAACAGCATGACAATTTCTGGTTTTGCTGATCAAGACTACAGAAAAAACTACACACCTGGAAACGGAAAAAAGAACACATTGACACCAGTGTGTCAGACCCACCATACTTGCTCTGGACACTGCGAGAGGGCTGTACAAGCAATGATCACACGCACGGCACAGCGGACACACCAGGAACCGCGGTGTTGGCCGTCGAATGGCGCTAGCTGCGCAGCATTTGTGCACCGCCGCCGTCAGTGTCAGCCAGTTTGCCGTGGCATACGGAGCTCCATCGCAGTCTTTAACACTGGTAGCATGCCGCGACAGCGTGGACGTGAACCGTATGTGCAGTTGACGGACTTTGAGCGAGAGCGTATAATGGGCATGCGGGAGGTCGGGTGGACGTACCGCCGAATTGCTCAACACGTGGGGCGAGAGGTCTGCACAGTACATCGATGTTGTCGCCAGTGGTCGGCGGAAGGTGCACGTGCCCGTCGACCTGGGACCGGACCGCAGCGACGCACGGATGCACGCCAAGACCGTAGGATCCTACGCAGTGCCGTAGGGGACCGCACCGCCACTTCCCAGCAAATTAGGAACACTGTTGCTCCTGGGGTACCGGCGAGGACCATTCGCAACCGTCTCCATTAAGCTGGGCTACGGTCCCGCACACCGTTAGGCCGTCTTCCGCTCACACCCCAACATCGTGCAGCCCGCCTCCAGTGGTGTCGCGACAGGCGTGAATGGAGGGACGAATGGAGACATGTCGTCTTCAGCAATGAGAGTCGCTTCTGCCTTGGTGCCAATGATGGTCGTATGCGTGTTTGGCGCCGTGCAGGTTAGCGCCACAATCAGGACTGCATACGACCGAGGCACGCAGGGCCAACACCCGCCATCATGGTGTGGGGAGCGATCTCCTACACTGGCCGTACACCTCTGGTGATCGTCGAGGGGACACTGAATAGTGCACGGTACATCCAAACCGTCATCGAACCCATCGTTCTACTATTCCTAGACCGGCAAGGGAAGTTGCTGTTCCAACAGGACAATGCACGTCCGCATGTATCCCGTGCCACCCAACGTGCTCTAGAAGGTGTAAGTCAACTACCCTGGCCAGCAAGATCTCCGGATCTGTCCCCCATTGAGCATGTTTGGGACTGGATGAAGCGTCGTTTCACGCGGTCTGCACATCCAGCACGAACGCTGGTCCAGCTGAGGCGCCAGGTGGAAATGGCATGGCAAGCCGTTCCACAGGACTACATCCAGCATCTCTACGATCGTCTCCATGGGAGAATAGCAGCCTGCATTGCTGCGAAAGGTGGATATACACTGTACTAGTGCCGACGTTGTGCATGCTCTGTTGCCTGTGTCTATGTGCCTGTGGTTCTGTCAGTGTGATCATGTGATGTATCTGACCCCAGGAATGTGTCAATAAAGTTTCCCCTTCCTGGGACAATGAATTCACGGTGTTCTTATTTCAATTTCCAGGAGTGTAGTAGGCAGATGTAAGATGTTGTTCTATCATTGAGAGGTCATTCTCGTGTGAGCTAATATCGTCATCCAAGCAAATCTAGGACATGATAAATTTCTGATGGTTACATGCCAGTTTGCTTCCTCTGTACGACTGAGCACATAGCGGATGAAAAGAACGAATGACATCGTTTCAGTAGCTATGCGTAAAGTGGATCCGTATATGTTTCCTTTGACTAAACGCATTCACAAGGGCATAGAAAAGATACGTGTAATCTAAGAGGATCGAATTTTTAAATTTTTTTTCCTTTTCTTCAGTCCGACACACAAGTCAAATAGCATCTTATAACGCAGTTACAGGAAGTAACACTGAGCACTGAAAGAAACTGATAACTGAAATAGTTAGTAAATAACAGAATGTGGCTGAAAAGTGTGTCAGTCTGTGTATCTTCTTGTTAGATCTAGGCAAGTTATTTATAGATGCGCTGCTCCAAAGGCAGAAAGGGATCGAGAGAGACTGAAGTATACGACTATATATGAAGGCCGTATCTGTCCCCGAAAGAACAAATACCACTGATGACCGTCCAGCTTCTCTAGAATGAAATGACAATTAAATCGGCACCCTAGCTGCAAACAGGTGTTGATATGCAACACTGGGGACATGTTGAAAATGCGTGACCCGACCGGGACTCGAACTTGTGATCTCCTGCTTACATGGCAAACGCTCTATCCATCTGAGCCACCGAGGGCACGGAGGATAGTGCGCCTGCAGGGATTTATCCCTTGCACGCTGGCCGGCCGCGGTGGTCTCGCGGTTCTAGGCGCGCAGTCCGGAACCGTGCGACTGCTACGGTCGCAGGTTCGAATCCTGCCTAGGGCATGGATGTGTGTGATGCCCTTAGGTTAGTTAGGTTTAAGTAGTTCTAAGTTCTAGGGGACTGATAACCACAGCAGTTGAGTCGCATAGTGCTCAGAGCCATTTGAACCATTTGAACCTTGCACGCTCACGGGAGCTCATGGGAGCGTGCAAGGGATACGTCCCTGCAGGCGCACTACCCTCTGTGCCCTCGGTGGCTCAGATGGTTGCCGCACGGTAGCTCAGCGTGTTCGGTCTGAGTGTTACGTGCCTCTGTAATAAAAAAAACTGAGTTAATTGATCAACAACGAACTTAAACGGATGTCTTACGACGTCTGCTCCGAGCAGATGAAACCAACAAAAGCGAACAAATATGATATTAATAATAATAAAAAAAGATGGTTAGAGCGTCTGCCATGTAAGCAGGAGACCCTGGGTTCGAGTCCCGGACGGGACGCACATTTTCAACATGTCCCCAGTGATGAATATTATCGCCAGTTTGCAACTAGGGTGTCGATTTAATCATCATTTCATGAAGTATAAGACACTGAATTCGGTTTGATGCGGAGTGAGATTAAAATCCCATCTGCCATCGAAATTTAGCTTACCTGTGGTCTACCTCAATCTTTTAGAACAAATATCGAAATAGTTTTCCTTCGTAAAGGAAAAGGCCGATTTCTTATCTCTTCTTCCCCGGCCAGAGTTTGTGCTCCGTTTTTGGTTACGTAGTCGTCGACGGGGCGTTTATCTCCAATATTCATTTTCTTCTGCCGGCCGCGGTGGTCGTGAGGTTCTAGGCGCTCCAGTCCGGAGCCGCGCTGCTGCTACGGTCGCAGGTTCGAATCCTGCCTCGGGCATGGATGTGTGTGATGTCCTTAGGTTGGTTAGGTTTAATTAGTTCTAAGTTATAGGGGACTGATGACCACAGCAGTTGAGTTACATAATGCTCAGAGCCATTTTTGAACCATTTTCTTCTTTCCTCTTTATAAGCACGTTGTGAAATATCCAGAGTTCCCGTTTCGGCGATAACGTAAATTATTGAAGCTGAAGACGACCAGATATGTTTTTTTTTTTAATTTCATTTGCAGTTAAGTACAGTTAAGTAATTACCTGTTATGCGTGTTTGTGTGCGCGTGGATAGTGGGGGACGGGTGACAGTAATCAGTAACATTTGTTAATGTAGTGCCATGTTAGCATAGGTTTATGTTAATAATAAGAGTGTTTGAACAATAGACATGACCTGGCAATGTCAGCGGAGCGTTCCGTGCATGAAATATTATTTCCTTGACTTATAAGTGTGCATCTGTTTTCAGATAGAGATACTTCATACAGGCAGCGTGGATAATAAAATAATTCCGTGGAGCTTTCTTTAATGTCAAGTTTAGTAGAAACGACACGTGAACTGCACAGACACAAGAAACGGATGTAGCGATCTGTTGAGAGGAAATATGAAGAATGCCGCGGCCGTGCCCATACAGACGGCTCGCGCTTTAGATCAATAGCAAGGCTGCAACTTTGTGCAACCGCACGCTTTTCTTTGCGTCTCTGCTTGCTAAAATGTAGGACGGCTGTACAAATTCTCTGGCAGATATTTAGAGTAAGTCTCCTCTCTCACTGTTTGAACAATGAGGCACGTAGAGCCAAAATGAAGCCTATTTTCATTTGAAAAATTGCTCTTGTAGTTCAACAAATTAATTATAGGCAAGTGTGCATGCTCGCACATCTTAAGCGTTCGAAGTATAAATGTTTTCGTCATTTCATGGCCTATAACTGAACTTTTACAAGGTGTCCTAGTCTTTCTTGAAGCTTATTTACCTCCTTGTTTTACATGCTCACAGACTTTCTGTATACCATTCTTGTGAAGTGTGGAAAATTTTACTGCAAGAGTAGTAGAAAAATACAGAAAGTAATTGGCGCCTTTTTGTGTACTGTGGTGAAGAGGGACGTCCATTTTTGATGAAAGCACTAATACTTTACTCAGTTTTTGTGCTTGAAGAAGTAGTACGGTTCAAACGACAATGATTCAACAGTAAAGGCCTTGCTATGGTTTGCCTGATAGGAATACTCAAAGTTCCGAAAGATATGAGTCTCGCTACATCAGTTATTTCAAAATGTTTGGTATTATGATCAACATGTTATACTTCAAAAAATTAATGCTGGTATCTCTTGACGAGCAGAGACAGTAGGAGGTAAATGTACTGTTAGCAGAAAAAATTATGTCATCTCTCTGTGTAACTGGTGTATGTGAACCAACGCATAATTTGAAGCGACAGATCTATATCCAACGGCCGGCCGTTAATGGCCGAGCGGTTCTAGACGCTTCAGTCAGGAACAGCGCGACCGCTACGGTCGCAGGTTCGAATCCTGCCTCGGGTATGAATGTGTCTGATGTCCTTAGGTTAGTTAGGTTTAAGTAGTTCTAAGTTCTAGGGGACTGATGACCTGAGATGTTAAGTCTCATAGTGCTGAGAGCCATATATCCAAGGGTTTACAATTTTGGTTGGGGATTGCCACGATGATCTGCTACAGCAGTTCAATCTGTTAATGGTTTTGAAAAATCAGCCTATGTGTGTGCAATGTTATTCACGCGAAATCATAAGAGACTGATTTACGACTGTGTTGGTCATATCGTCTGTCAAGATTTTAAACGAACTCAACCGAACCCAATATGTCAATTTCTGTTGGAACTATCATTTAACACAAGTTTTTAAACGACAAAATATACGAGTAGTGATTGTGGAATATTTTAGGTACTAATTAAAATGCTATTGAATTTAGTACCTTCGTCTGCTTGTTGTATAGTTACTCAACTGAAAAGACTTACATTACTATACATTTCAGAAGCATAAAAATAAAACAGTAATGGCTATTATGGATGAGACACTGGTGTAATATTCTACGATATTTATTATTTTACAAACCGATTTTCGGCTGTGATGCCATCGTCAGGTACAATGACAATTATTTGTGGCTGTGAAATGTTTTATGGCAGCAAAGATTTTAAACTAGTGTTTCTGCAGGGTATCTCAGTTGGTTCCCAAATATGCAAATTGCTTATGTTTAATTTAAGACTAAAACTGTAGGAGTTATATCAGTGAAGCATTAATAGTGTGTCTTTTTCATTCATAACATAATTATAAAATATTCTACCAAGAACCAACGGAACAGTCAATTAATGCGAATAACTGCTGTATGCAGAACGATGGTCATCTCTATAAATTTTGAAAGTTTAAACATAAAGGAACAATAGTAAAGAAGACCTTGAGCTGTTGTGGTCACGAAAACTGACAATGTCCGGAAGAGAGGTGTAGTGACCACATGTCCCTCCGCTTCCCTATCCAGTGCTACTTATCGGCCGAAGATGACACGGCGGTCGGTCGGTACCGGTGGGCCTTCCGAGGCCTGTTCGGGCGGAGACGGAGCCTTTGAGCTATAGGCACGGAAAAACAATAGCATGATATGAGCTTGTCAATGATGCTTCTTCAGAAAGTGTTTGTCGCAATAAAAACTTTTGAACTGTTTCCGAAACTACTTTGAATCGTACTGTATTTGATTCATTATTAGTGTAATTGAAGTAGGCATTTTGTGAAGCTTCATTATTTCTTGCCCAGCATCACTAATACTGGAAAATTTATAAATGTATACACTCGGCGGGAAAAATTTTGAAAGCAAGGAAGATGAGAGTCTGACGCCCCATTGACAACGCCTCGAGCTCGGAAACGATATGGAAGAGAATCGGGCCTGAATTTTTCAACAGAACCATTTCAGCATTTTCCTTGTTCAAATTAGAGAACTTACGGGAAACTCATTCGTGGGAGTCAGGTTGAACCCAAGTCTTCCCAATTTCGAGTCCGGTCTCTTACTTTTGAATATTATTGACTGGACCAATACTATGTAGGGATAAAACAAACACAGATTTTTTGAGTCTGGCGAATGGCTTCCGTGGGTGAAAGACAAATACTGGTACTAGCCACATACTGTCACTTTATTTCTAACAAGAACTCTCTGTTTCTCGTTCATAGTCTCCGGTGTTATCAAGTGGAGAAGAACCACAAGTTCTTTGATAACATGTTCTGGATATTTCGGAAAGAAATTATGAGTGAGCTACATTTCGGCCGCTTGTGACTTCGATATTGACCAAACGCTGAACTTTAGGTCTCCTTTTTGCGTCAGCTAACTGTAATGTAGAACTTAAATTATCTTGCAGTACCATGGACATATAATTCTTCTATAACAGAAGTTAGGATAAAAAATTACCAATAACAACACATGTAACCAAAAAATAGAAATAAGCGTAGTTTTTGAAAAAAGAAATGTTTCATACAGGAAGAAGTATTTTCAATGCTCGGATAAATAAAAATTTAAGGAAAAAATTAATGAAGGATTTTGCATGGAGCATTGCCCCGTATGGTGCCGAAAAAAGGACACTACGGTGGAGGGAGGAGAAATGTTTCGAGGCTTTTGAGATGCGGATATGAAGAAGAATCTGAGATGTGAAATAGCACTATAACGTAAGAAATGAATCAGTCATTTCATACATAGTAAGAGAGTAATCTTTCAAATGAATTTTTCTCAAGTTGGGGCCGCAGTGCTTAACATTGGCAGCACTAATAGCAATGATCTTAAGAATGGTTAAGAGGTAGCACCAAAATACTACAATACTCCAAAAAGATGCATCAGGCGTTCAAAAGCAATCCCTTCATTACGACATGTGCTGCAGTGGAGCATAAATCTAGAGGTAAAGTAATGTACGAGAGGGCGTTCAATAAGTAATACAACACATTTTTTTCTCCTCCAATATCTATTGAAAAGTACTAAATTTGTTGTGGGACATTGTGAAATATTCCCGCTTCAGACTCTATGTTTTCATGAGGTTCCGATGGGTGGCGACGCTATATGCAGCCTTCAAATAGCGTCTGTAATGGGGATGCGTTTCAAGTAGAGAACTGCCGTCCAGTTTCTTTTTGCGGAAAACCAGAGCATCGCAGATACTCATAGGCGCTTGCAAAATGTCTACCGAGACCTGGCAGTGAAGAAAAGTACGGTGAATCGTTGGGCCTGGCGTCTGTCATCAGCGCATCGTGGTCGCACAAATCTGTCCGATCTCTCACGAGCCGGCCGGACGCACGCAGCTGGGACTCCTGCAATATTAAAACGTGCGCGCAATGTCATTCGACGTGATCGATGGCTCACCATCAAACACGTCGCTGCTCAACTCGACGTCTCTGTCGGTAGTGCTGACACTCTCGTGCACCATTTTGGGTACTCAAAGGTGTGTGCCGGCTGAGTTCCTCGTGTCCGAACAGAAGACCATACGTAATGACGAAGGGCCATCTGCAAAGGAACTTGTCCGTCTCCATGACAACGGAAGGCCTCACAAAAGTCTTCGCACCCGAGAGGAGACCACAAAGCTTCACTGGACTGTCCTTCCTCATCCACCCTACAGATTGGAGCTCGCATCTTTCGACTTCCATCTGTTGGGCCCAACGAAGGATGCACTCCGCGGGAAGCAGTAGATAGATGATGGGGACGCTATTGATGCAGATGACCTTAGCTTCGATAATGACCAGTAGAGTGGTACCATCTCAATAAGGCCCTCTCAGTAAGGTGGCTTAAGGCCATCACATTGAAAGGAGATTATGTTGAAAAATAGAGTTTTATAGACAAAAGCGCGGGGAATAATATGGTTTACTGGAATTCTGAATAAAACCAATCTGACTTCAGAAAAAAACTTTACATTACTTATTAAAAACCCCTCGTACAAAGTGAGTCGTAATTTAAGAAATGAATTTTTTTAGCGTCCATATAGATCTAGTTGTTTCGGTTACAGTAGTGTTGACGATGGCCCGGGCCAGGTAGTCGCACCCGACTGATGTGGATGTTGTCGTTTCGATCTTCGCAACTGCCTTACGTCCTGTGTTTTTACACTTTTCTGTTTTCCGTTTTCATTATTTCCAGTGCAGTTGAGTTAAATTGTACGGTGTGCTGCAGACTAATTTCAAGGAAGGAATTGCGTCAATACTTTTTTCGTAAATGTGGAACTACCTGCGCCAAGATGTTACAGGAATAATACGTAGCGATATTCGACAGTGGGACCTGCAAGTTACATGTAGGCGAAGTTATTAATCCAATACTTCCAACAGGCTTGTTTAAACAGTGTACAAAATTTTATACACATTCCATATTCGACAGCGGGACCTGCAAGTTACATGTAGGCGAAGTTATTAATCCAATACTTCCAACAGGCTTGTTTAAACAGTGTACAAAATTTTATACACACATCTTTAATTTTGTGAAAACGTACCTAAAACTCCTGGTTTAAGAAATTACACTCGTGAACATTAAAATTGCAGCACTACGAAGGCGGTTTGCAACTGTGATAAAATTGACATGACATGTACAACATGTTTAGATAAGAATATGATTAGCATTTCAACACAACCACACAGAGCAAGTTGATTTATACACTACCGAAAACAAATAGTTCACACATTTAGAGGTTTCCAGTTGACTCAAGATTTATTGTTGCAACCGCACATACCGAGTACATGAAGTGATTACAGTTACAGATCAATGGCATAAGCGATTCTGGGGTACTAGGTCTCAATCCACGTTGGAACATTTATATTAATACGTGGTGTAGCCTACATGGGCGGTAGTGCAAGCGCTGACTTCGGCATCCAGGCGATCGTATCGGTATACTGATATATTTTACGCCACGCCTGCCCCATCTGGTCACCTAGTTCTCTAGGAGTTTTTGGTTGACGAGTCGCACGAATTGTTGCTCGTGCGATCATATCAAACACGTGCTCGTCATGAGTCAAGTTCAGATATTGTGCTGTCCAAGGAAGTTGCTACACTTCTTGTACAGCATGTTGAGTATCAATGGCAGTGTGTGGGCCGGCATTACCTTGTTGGAACAACACACCTCCTCCTTGTTGCAAGAACGACAAAAGAAAGGGCCAAACAACAATCTGCTCATACCGAGCACTGGTTACCGTCCGCTCCAGAAACGCCGAAGGTGAACGAGGGTTCTAGCTTATGGCACCCCAAACCATACGTGTCTTAGACGAATGAATTCTATGAGACAGTGCTTACCTGGTCAACATCGTACTCGCAAACCACCATGACATGCATACGTGCAAAATCTGCTACTGCTTCCATCGCTGAAGATAATGGCGCTCCATTCCACGTGATCCACCTTGTGGATATCATCGGAAATTCAGTGAGGCTTTTTGCGGATGATGCCATAGTATATCGAGAGGTTGTAACAATGGAAAATTGTTCTGAAATGCAGGAGGATCTGCAACGATTTGGCGCAAGCTGCAGGTAATGGCAATTGAATCTCAATGTTGACAAATGTAATGTGCTGCGAATGCATAGAAAGAAAGATTCTTTATCATTTAGCTACAATATAGCAGGTCAGCAACTGGAAGCAGTTAATTCAATAAATTATCTGGGAGTAGGCATTAGCAGTGACTTACAATGGAATGACCATATAAAATTAGTGGTCGGTAAAGCAGTTGCCAGAATGAGGTTCATTGGAAGAATCCTAAGGAAATGCAGTCCGAAAACAAAGGAAGGAGGTCACAGTACACTTGTTCGCCCACTACTTGAATACTGCTCACCAGTGTGGGATCCGTACCAGACAGGGTTGATAGAAAAGATAGAGAAGATCCAACGGAGAGCAGCACGCTTCGTTACAGGATCATTTAGTAATCGCGAAAGCGCTACGGAGATGATAAATAAACTGCAGTGGAAGACTCTGCAGGAGAGACGCTCAGTAACTCGATACTGGCTTTTGTTGAAGTTCCGAGGACATACCTTCACCGAGGAGTCAAGCAGCATATTGCTCCCTCCTACTTACATCTCGCTAAGAGACCATGAGGATAAAATCAGAGAGATTAGAGCCCACACAGAGGGGTGCCGACAATCTATCTTTCCACGAACAATACGAGACTAGAATAGAAGGGAGAACCCATAGAGGTGCTGTTGTGGCCGAGCGGTTCTAGGCTCTGCAGTCCGGAACCGCGCTGCTGCTACGGTCGCAGGTTCGAATCCTGCCTCGGGCATGGATGTGTGTGATGTTCTTAGGTAAGTTAGGTTTAAGTAGTGCTACGTGTAGGGGACTGATTACCTCAGATGTTAAGTCCCATAGTGCTTAGAGCCATAGAGGTGCTCAAAGTACCCTCCGCCACATACCGTCGGGTGACTTGCGAAGTATGGATGTAGATGTGGATGTAGATCCTCTGACAGCACACATCGAGCTATGCAAGTCGATACAGTGGTGTAAGTGGAAGACAGGTTAGAGGTGGGCGTACCCGTAGTCCCACTGGTAACAACAGGTCGTGTTGTGACATCTAGGCTCCAAAGCCCTCCTTTCCATGATGTGATAGCAGTACGAATTGCCACTGATGGCCTTACAGCACGACGA
Organism: Schistocerca gregaria; assembly: GCF_023897955.1. NCBI lineage: Eukaryota > Metazoa > Arthropoda > Insecta > Orthoptera > Acrididae > Schistocerca > Schistocerca gregaria. The sequence goes on from NC_064923.1 coordinate 492,303,178, forward strand.
TCCCGGCAGGCGTCTGTGCAGTATGGAAGTCCGGAACCTCGTCTACAGGTGTGAGAATGTTCACGTGACCACTCATATCAGCGTCACTGCACACGTGACCCAGCGCGTCCAACCAACAGCACCTAGACTACAGGACTGCGCGCACACTTGTGACGTCACATACTGATGACCAGTTCTGTATCAGAGCGCTGCTGTTAAGCACTCTGCAGTTGTACGAACTATACGAGTTTTAGAGGTGAGACCGCTTAGGGATTCTTGCGCTTTCCTCTTCACATGGCCTTGTAATGAAAGTATCGAAATTTATATCATTTCGCAAAGTAAATGAACAAAACTGCCCTATGTTATTTCAAGATGTAAAATTATTTTGACGATTTGCCTTAAATATGCGTTTCTAGGCTTGAATGCAAACTGTGATTTTAAGTTCTGTCTTTTACCTCAGGTTCTACGTTTTCTTGCCGTAAAAAATCGGCAATATGCAACAACAAGCAGAAGTTTTCGATTTTAAATCAAGCAGCTCGAGCTCCTACCGAATTTAAGAATTTGTTTCCCCGGTTATTTTCGTAAATTTTCCTCTTTATTTCAAAATTTGCTGACCTCACACGAAACTCAATTTATTCGACGAAATGGAGTACCTCCTGACATAACGTTTAATAAATAAAAAAACCGAAAAAATATTTTATTTCCTTGTTTCTCCGGAACTTTAGAACCGTAAATATGAAAAGATTGTTTCTCCTATATCCTTGACTGAAATTCGTGTCACAGAGTGCTGTTAATTTAATCGCCATGCACTTACCTCGAAATTCTGGTTTATATACTGCTTAATCTGTCGAACACTGAATTCACTAAAACAATTTTCTAAGTTGGTTTACTCAAATTGAAATTATTTCCGAATAGCTGTATATGTAAAACTGAACAAAATTATTCTCTAGCTCTTCCAAATAAAAGTACTGGAAACTCAATAATCTGGTAGGAATGATAAGGAATACTAAACATATTCGAGCCACACTAATTAAAATAACTATTCCATGTGACAATGGTTGCGAATATGAGAGACATTTCACAGCCAGCTTCGTATTAACCTCGCAGCAATGGTCCAGAATTAAGAAACAAATCATACTGTCACATGGTACGTAACTGCTTTTAAAAACAATTGGCAAATGTGGTGCAATGGAAACAAATAACACGCTATAAATTTTTTGTCATTTAATTACCCTTGAATGATGCGTAGACACAAATTCCTGTCTGGGAATAGCTGCAATCTAGCGATTTCTCAACTTCACACATTTGGGAACTCGAAACATGTTCACTTACATGCCTTTTCGGGATTTCTAATTCCCCTGGCAAAAGGGAACACAAGACTTGTATCCCATATTTCGAAGAAATGTTGGCGAATACTGTATGAAATCTGTATCAGTTTCACGTGGCACACACTTGCAACACAACATACACGTAAACAGGACAGCCGAAAAAAATAAGATAGCCAACAGTTTGTGACGTCACGTGCCAATATGGCCGCTGTGCGTAGGCCTTGTATCTAGAAGGCTTTGCTCCAACTGGTGTGGCAGTTGTCCGAAAGGACCATCCCGCCACTCTGAAAGCCATAATTTGAGTCCCTTCCAACTGACTCAGCAGGCTGTACGGGTCACGAGTGCGTCTCTGTGATATGGGTGCCTGCTTGCTACACACGTTTGAACCACGATAAGGCTACTGGCTGCGAGCATTTACTATTAATGAGTAGACACATGTGACTGGTAGTTATACGATTACGCTATTGTTGGCTGACGACGGTGGAAACAAGACTCTTACAGGATCACTATGTTTTTGTCTGTCTGTCTGTCCCTTTATGTGTCTGTCGGCTGTTAAAAACCATTTCTCTCAGGAGTGGCTAGACGTATCAAGTTAAAATTTATGCCATGTACTATGGTCTGTGGTCCCTTGGCTATGTAAAAAGTGAAGCTTCTAAGTCAACGCAGTCAAGACATACAACCGTTTAATCACATACACTCCTTCAAATTGAAATAAGAACACCGTGAATTCATTGTCCCTGGAAGGGGAAACTTTATTGACACATTCCTGGGGTCAGATACGTCACATGATCACACTGACAGAACCACAGGCACATAGACACAGGCAACAGAGCATGCACAATGTCGGCACTAGTACAGTGTATATCCACCTTTCGCAGCAATGCAGGCTGCTATTCTCCCATGGAGACGATCGTAGAGATGCTGGATGTAGTCCTGTGGAACGGCTTGCCATGCCATTTCCACCTGGCGCCTCAGTTGGACCAGCGTTCGTGCTGGACGTGCAGACCGCGTGAGACGACGCTTCATCCAGTCCCAAACATGCTCAATGGGGGACAGATCCGGAGATCTTGCTGGCCAGGGTAGTTGACTTACACCTTCTAGAGCACGTTGGGTGGCACGGGATACATGCTGACGTGCATTGTCCTGTTGGAACAGCAAGTTCCCTTGCCGGTCTAGGAATGGTAGAACGATGGGTTCGATGACGGTTTGGATGTACCGTGCACTATTCAGTGTCCCCTCGACGATCACCAGAGGTGTACGGCCAGTGTAGGAGATCGCTCCCCACACCATGATGCCCAGTGTTGGCCCTGTGTGCCTCGGTCGTATGCAGTCCTGATTGTGGCGCTCACCTGCACGGCACCAAACACGCACACGACCATCATTGGCACCAAGGCAGAAGCGACTCTCATCGCTGAAGACGACACGTCTCCATTCGTCCCTCCATTCACGCCTGTCGCGACACCACTGGAGGCGGGCTGCACGATGTTGGGGCGTGAGCGGAAGACGGCCTAACGGTTTACGGGACCGTAGCCCAGCTTCATGGAGACGGTTGCGAATGGTCCTCGCCGATACCCCAGGAGCAACAGCGTCCTTAATTTGCTGGTAAGTGGTGGTGCGGTCCCCTACGGCACTGTGTAGGATCCTACGGTCTTGGCGTGCATCCGTGCATCGCTGCGGTCCGGTCCCAGGTCGATGGGCACGTGCGCCTTCCGCCGACTACTGGCTACAATATCGATGTACTGTGGAGACCTCACGCCCCACGTGTTGAGCAATTCGGCGGTACGTCCACCCGGCCTCCCGCATGCCCACTATACGCCCTCGCTCAAAGTCCGTCAACTGCACATACGGTTCACGTCCACGCTGTCACGGCATGCTACCAGTGTTAAAGACTGCGATGGAGCTCCGTATGCCACGGCAAACTGGCTGACACTGACGGCGGCGGTGCACAAATGCTGCGCAGCTAGCGCCATTCGACGGCCAACACCGCGGATCCTGGTGTGTCCGCTGTGCCGTGCGTGTGATCATTGCTTGTACAGCCCTCTCGCAGTGTCCGGAGCAAGTATGGTGGGTCTGACACACCGGTGTCAATATGTTCTTTTTTCCATTTCCAGGAGTGTATTTTGATACGAACTCACTCATCCAAACCCAAGGGGTACCTCCTTATGGCCTAGATTTGTGAAATTTGGCAGGAAGCCAGGTTTCACTGTACAAGTAACGGAAAAAATCTGAACATTGTGAATCTATATTTATATCACACGAGAAAAAAGTTTTCTCGTTTGCATCAAACTTCAGACTTGAAATTAAAGTATTCTCGAAAGCCTTGAAATTCCTGGTTCCGATTTCTTGCTGGTACCAATGTCGACAGCAGGCAAAAATTGTCGAGATTCTCGATTACTAGGACGAATGAACTGGCTACATACATAATTAAATCTGCACGAAACCTTCAGTACGCGAGTCCTATTCGCATCTGGTCGCTTTTCTTGTGAGGAGATCGTATTATGACTCCTATTGGAAGCATAAATGACTACAAGCACGTGTAGGAATTAGACACCGGCAAGATCGTGGCTAATGGAGATATTGTTGCTCGTGTTGGTCTAGATCCCAAGACTCCTATGTGTATATGGAATCGGTCCACCTGCAGGATCATACTGAAAGCCATCCAGGATATCACTAGCCTCATGCGACTAGCCCCTGTAGGATAGACATAATGTTCGCTCGTCCTTGAGGAGTTATGAAGCCATTTCATATGTTATCAGCCGGGAAATGAGCTAGTTTGCAGCAAGAGAAGTGTCCTCATGGACAACGAGATATGTCTGGAACACCACGATCTGCAGTACAGTACCTCTGTTCGTCTTCCCCTAAGGTGGCATCAGAGAGAATCGCACCGACAGTAGTTTGTCCAACGCGTCGTCTTCTCAGATGACTCCCAGGTCTGCGCTTAGCATTTCAACGGACGTCTGGAAGCTCCGACGTTGTCAGACAGAGTTCATCCTCGGCATTGGGGCACACAGCATCTGGCGTGATGGTATGAGATGATCATGTGTTGACAGCGAAATCCCAACAGGTTCGCATAGTCAGTAATTCGGGAACAGGTGTTACAACTGTAGTATATTAAGCCCAGTGGCTGCGCCCTAACTTCAACTTTTCCGTGAGGTAATTTTTCAACAAGATAACGCAAGATGACATGTTGCCCATGCTGTATTACTTACTTTTGTTCTAGTGTGTACGTCCTCCAGATATCTCACCCACTGAAAATATCTGTTCAAGAGTTTTAGGGAATACGACATGCCACGACTTGCCAGCTGCTATGATTGATCGATGAACCCTGGCATTGAATTTTGTAGTATAGTGTAACGTACATATATCTGTCATCCAAGCTCAGGTCCACTTGGTCCGCAGCCAGTTTAAGGCCATTGTTTCGAGAGATTTGTGTACTAAATTTCCCCAAATCACATTCAAATATAGTGTCCAGTCCAGACATATTATTGTGGCTGCCTCTTAGAAGCCTGAATAGTTAAATTTTTCAAAAAAAAAAAAAAGTTTCAAGTGGCTCTGAGCACTATGCGACTTAAATTCTGAGGTCATCAGTCGCCTAGAACTTAGAACTACTTGAACCTATCTAAGGACACTACCCCTTCTGAAGCCCAAGGCACGTGGTCCAGGACTGAAGCGCCTAGAACTGCTTGGCCACCGCGGCCGTCTCCCAAGGATATACGCATACTTTTGTTGATCCATTATGCCTTCCAGAATGACGAGATCATGCAAAGAATTCCAAGAAAATATTCCCCGGACCATAACGCTGCCTTCTCTCGCTTGGACCATTCTGAGGATTATTGCAGGGTGTTTTCTTTCGCACGTTTCACACCAACTGGTCGTCTCCGATGGAGATCTGGCCAGGTCACCTGTCGGCACTCAAATGAAGTCCAACTGAGGTATCTGCGTGCAGATTCCAGCCTTCGTCGCCGATTAGCAGCAGTCGGAATGGGTGCATAAACAAGGTGCTTGCTGCGGATTCCCATAACAACAACGTTTGCTGAACGGTCGTTGAGGAGACACTGTAGAACCCATTGACTCATCTGGGTGGCCAGTTGCTCAACGGTTGCATGTATATTTGCCCAAACACGTCTCCGCAACCATCGTTCACCCCTGTTGCCTCGGTATCGTTTTTAATAGCGCCATTTAAACACGGTGGCGCGCGAACTTAGCCGCTTCGGAAATTTTTCCAGCCTTGGCTTGAAAGCCAATGACCGTGTCCGTGGCTTCGTTTCTGCATTACGAAAGCAACTGACCTGTTTTCTGTATCCTCCAGACACACACACACACACGCACGCACACACACACACACACACACACACACACACTGCTAGTGCTGCCATCTGCCGTTTGTGAGGGGTTACTGCACGTTGACGTCGAACATAGGCGGTGGCCGCGTCAACACGACTGCACCCTATGTAATCAAGGCATTATTCTTACTAAGAGGATACTGTAAACGCACAATGTGTAAGATTTCGTTATTTATTACCCTACCCCACGCTGCAACTTTAATGGCCAGCACAGTAGTTAACCACAGCTAAGCACAGGAAGGCTTCTTGGGGACAGATTTGCATGTTTCTGACATGGATGAATAATCCTGTCGTATTAGACTGTGCGTGAAACCATATTTGCATCAGTACGTGCGTCGAATGCAGAACGAGACGGAGCAGAGTTGCGGGAGAGCTCCTGGCATATCTCGCCTTGCCTAGGCACCCCCTCTCCTCTCTCCTTCCCCCCTCCCCGCCACCGCACCCCCCACCACCCCACCGCATGCACTGTTGGGAGGCACTGACACGGCCCGTGCTGCCCGGCTGGCGTGTTGCGCGTGCTGCAGCTAGCGGCATTCAACTGTTCCCCGATTAAACCGCAGCCCGGCATCTGCCGCGCTACACATTCCGTGAAACAGAACAAAAGCGCTCGCGCTTCGCCAACTTCGGCGTGTTATCGCTGCCATTAGGCGCAGCCTCGTCCCGTGTTGTGCTCACACAAATTTGTAGCCGTACCTCACCCACGAACACAAATGCGCAGAAATGAATACTGTTGGTAATTCGTTGTCATAATTCACTGCGTTTCTGTGATGATCATATAGCTGCTACTTCTAGCTACACAAAAATCCGAGCTGTGTAATCAGAGTTGTCAGAAATCAGTAGAAAACAACATGGCGATTCATTTCAAGAGCGCTTTATCACCGAATGATATTTCTACAATTTCACAGTTGAAATAACGGAACATTGGGAAACAAATACGTGCTACTACCATTGTCAATATTGCAGAAGAATTTAAACAGGAACGAGTTCAGTCTGCAAGTTTCTCTTTTTCCTATTATAATTTGTTCAGGTTTAGCCATCTAAGTCATTGGCCATTAGAGGGTCTCATACTCGCAAATCGCATTTCCTGCTAACATTAACAGCGTACCTTAACAAATATGATCACATTTAGATTTAGTGTTTTAAACAACACACATCAGGAAAAGTTTTTCATCACCTCGGTTCCGAGAAAATTGGAATAGAGATGAACATAAACATAATTTCCGCTCTTTTTATTGCTCATGAAAACCACACATTGCACGTTCTACGTGGTCCAGATTGCTTACACACCGGTACCTCTAATAGCCAGGAACACGCCCTCTTGCATTGATGCATTCCTGTATTCGTCGTGGCATACTACATCGAGGCATACTACATCAAGGCACTGTTGGTCCAGATTGTCCAACTCCTCAACGGCGTTTCGGCGCAGATCCTTCAGAGTGGATGGTGGGTGACGTCGTCCATAAATATACATTTTCAATCTACCCCAGGCATGCTCGATAGGGTTCATGACTGGAGAACATGCTGGCCACTCTAGTCGAGCAATATCGTTATCCTGAAGGAAGTCATTCACAATATGTGCAGGATGGGGGCACGAATTGTCGTCTATGAAGCCGGATGCCTCGCCAGTATGCAGCAGATATGCTTGCAGTATCGGTCTGAGGATGGATGGCTTTCATGTACTGTACAGCCTTCCATGACCGCCAGCGGCGTACGTCGGCCTCACATAATTCCATCCCAAAACATTTGTGAACCTCCACCTTATGCCTGCAAGGTACGCAGGAGAACTTCTGTAAAGTTTGGAAGATAGGAGATGAGATACTGGCAGAAGTAAAGCTGTGAGGACGGGGCCTGAGTTGTGCTTGGGTAGCTCAGATGGTAGAGCACTTGCCGCGAAAGGCAAAGGTCCCGAGTTCGAGTCTCGGTCCGGCACACAGTTTTAATCTGCCTGGAAGTTTCATATGAGCGCACACTTCGCTACAGAGTGAAAATCTCATTCTGGAAACATTCCCAAGGCTGTGGCTAAGCCATGTCTCCGCAATACCCTTTCTTTCAGGAGTGCTAGTTCTGTAAGGTTCGCGGGAGAGCTTCTGTAAAGTTTGGAAGGTAGGAGACGAACTACTGGCAGAAGTAAAGCTGTGAGGACGGGGCATGAGTCTTGCTTGGGTAGCTCAGATAGTAGAGCACTTGCCCGCGAAACGCAAACGTTCGAGTCTCGGTCAGGCACACAGTTTTTATCTGCTAGGAAAGTTCATATCTCTTGTACTTTTCTACTTTTTATAAAATCGACAACATACACTAAATGAATCTAAAACTTCCACTATTTTGGAGTGAAAACTGCCAATCATCGAAGAATGTCATTGCTATTTCATCTGAGTAAAAGTGACAACTTTAATCTCCAAAAACATTCAGCCTACCAAAGGATCTACATTATATACTGTTGTGTGACGGAAATGTTCAGTGGAACAGTTGCATCTAACTTCAACTTACCTCTTATAAGGGACCATCTGTTACAACAACACATAATAGAACAGTCATGGTTCTATGAGAACAGAAACAACTGATTTCTTTCAGTTTGGTGGACAAACTGGCATAGTTTCATTTTTGTCAATAAGAAGAACTGCCTCTGTCTGTTATTTTCATGACCCTCTGTCCGTGTTGTGAGAGCAGCACACCCTACATCATGTGGTAGCACACCCTACATCATGTGATGTTCAGCTTTTTGTTTGCACCAATGGTTCAAAATGTATTTATGTCAGCTCAGCACCTGACGTAGGAAAGAGAATGTGAAGGTTATAGTCTTACATTGATGTGTTACAGGAAAAAAAAGAAACATTTGATATAGTCTTCTTCCACTACAGGCAACAAAACTTTACACTGGCTTGTGCAAATAACTTCGATCATTGACCATCTCCTGAAATCTACCAATACATGTATATGATATCAACACATGGGCGGTATTCGTTTGTGGCTCATTGGAAGAGAGAGACACAATAAAAATCTTAGACGTTAGAGAGATTTTTATAGTTCATGGTTTTTCTCCATTTGATGAGGTTTTTCCTTCAGTATGCAAATAAATAGAATGAAAGATACTGTTCTGTATTGCTATTTCATGCACCTGAAATTCATGTAATACGCACGTGCACTACAATGTTTTTACAAGACTTCCAGACACACTACATTTGAACATGAGGAACGAACTCAACTATACAAATTTGTCAATCAGACTAAAAGAAATCAGTTGTATTTCTTTTCGTGGAACCATGACTGCTTTACTATTGTCACAAATTTGTTTGTTGTTAATTTATTTATTTTTTTAGTACCTGGTCGCTTATAAGGGGCAAGTTGATGTTAGATACAACTGTTCCTATGGATATTTCCTCACACAACAGCTTGTAACATGGATGTTTCAGTAGACTGAATGTTTTCAGTGATTAAAGTCCTTAGTTTTATTCAGATAGATGTCTCTAAATAACAAGAAATTTTCTGCAGTGATCGACAGTTTTCATGCCAAAATAGTGGAAGTTTCTGTTTAATTCAGGACGTGTTTTTGATTTTGTTCACATCACACAAATACAGGAGATGTGTGATAAATTAACACATGTATAAGATACACTGTTATGGAGCTCTTACCAAGGCAGTTTGTTCACCCATCATCAACAATAGTTTGAGTTTTACGCAGTTGGATGTTATGAAATAATGAGGAGGGAAGCAATGCCAATTGTAGCTTTCTGTTGTGTGTAAAAAGGACTATTTTTTCCAATAGCGAAAAGATAGCGTGAATGCCGCTGTTCTGTTGTGATATTTAGGCATCTGAAATATATGTAATACTCACTTCTACAGACACTAATTTTGAGTGTTCAGCGACTACGAGAGCACGAGGTCTGTGGGAGGGTGCTGGAAGTGCCTGTGGCAGTGGGGGAGGTTGGCACCGATATATTGAATATCGACCACCTGTGGCGACTTCAACAGCTATTGGTCACAGCGGCGCCCCTCTGGCGAGTGCAGCCACTGGACCTTCATCTTGCTACCACGAGCCATAGTGGCCGGCCATAGCAAATTGTTGGCTTTTCGTCTTCCAGGGAGCTGTGTCTGCTCCATCCGTGATGAGTGGTAAAGTATTTTACTATCGTTCCAGGGGTCTGTATTTCCTAGAAATACTTTTGACTTCTGTAGATCTAAAACGGTATATCAATGTCGACCAAACACTGACCAAAGCAGACCATTGCCAGTCGATGGCTTTCTTTGAGTACGATCAGTGAGAGCTTAGGGCAAGCTGGGGAAACAACCACTACCCAAAGGAGGGCCCAGCTTCAGACTGGTAATAGGATATCATTGTCAACCCAATGCTGATCAAAGCAGAGCACCTGCGGTGGATGGATCTCTTCTGTACGTTCAGTGACAGTTTGGAACGGGCCACGGTAAACTGTCTCTACCTCTGTGAGGGGCAGGGGGAGAGACGAAGGGAGTTGGGATGGGAGGTAAAAATGGTTCAAATGGCTCTGAGCACTAAGGGACTTAACTTCTGAGGCCATCAGTCCCCTAGAACTTAGAACTACTTAAACCTAACGAACCTAAGGACATCACACACATCCATGCCCGAGGCAGGATTCGAACCTGTGATCGTAGTCGTCGTGCGGTTTCAGACTGTAGCGCCTAGAACCACTCGGCCACCCCGGCCGGCGATGGGAGCTAAGAATGGTTCTAAGCTGCTTACTCTTTATCCACACATCAACGTAAAGACACATTCACTGTTCTGGTGAAAGTTTTTTTCGATATTTATGTGATGTTATGACAGTGTTTTGTCTTCCTGTTGAACCAAAGCCAGGAGACACCAGTAGCATAACATAGTCATTGCTATTGTGATTTTTTTAAAATAGTTACTTGTTTGTTAGAGGATTACATCTCTCTCCTCCCAAAACACACAGGTACCACTCACAAGAAAAACACGTCTATCCGTCTGAGAATGTTCATTCAATAGTGGTTATCAGCATTATCTTCTTTGTGAAATCTTCTACTCACAATAGTGGATGGAACTTGCTAGCTGAATGTATGTTAATGATTGTTGGATGGTTCTGTTTACTTTGTAGTATGTTCACCGAAAGATTCAATGTTCTCGGTCCAATATTCATTGTAACAAACGTAAGTTTATACCACAAGAGTAACTTTACGCTTATTTAGATGGAGATTTCATTATTTATATCCACTGTCGGCACTGCTGCCATCACAGTACTCGTTTTAAAAGCGTGGGACTGTGCCCTCTACACGATGTAAGGTGAGGCCTGTCGGAATAATATTCATTGTAGTAAACATAAAAATCACACCTGGAGGGTTAGTTTATACTTATTTTGGAGGTGTCACTGATTTAGTACTGTATCCACAATTTGCAATGTCAGAGTAATCGTTTTAAAACAGCGAGGCTACACTCGTCAGACAACGAGAAATGACGTCCGTCAGCACAATATTCGTTGTAGCACTCATACGAATCACACCTGCGGAATACACTATGGTAATATTTCACGCAGTGTTCATGTTTATTCAGTCAATTTTTAAATGAAAGACGTGACATTATGGCAGTTGAGCTGTCAAGAACGACAAACCTTTAGGCAGACATGCAACGTGTTACTTCATGGAGAGCAAGTGACCCGTGTAAATTCACCAACATCTATTCATGTGCCATGTGTACAGCAGGCATCTCGTCCTTCCACGTTATACGAGAAAACGCACTCAAAGGTGTTATTCGGTATAGTTGAGCGCCTGAAACCTCTACCAGACAGCCTTCAGACAGTTCAAATGAAGAAGCAGATAAATGTGAGTGGTGATGCGTTAAAAGCACCTGCATTGGCGGAGGCTACAGAGTGCAGACACTGCTCTCCACTTGTCGGGGACAGAGTGGGCTGATCGGCGCACAGAATGATAATTAGTGTGTGGACCTGAGAGTGTCCCATTCCCCACAGGACGGGCTATTTCAACGTTTTCCCGAGATAAGACTGAGGACCACTTTCAGACAAGACCAGTACGTCCAGAGCGTTTGAAAGCTTGCCTGTGTTTACCATTAAGTTCTTCATCTGTGACAAATAGTCAGGCATCTCGCAATTGTTCCAGCGGGGACAGTATTTCCGAGAAATACGTTTAACGACTTAAAGGAAGTCTTTTGTCCGTATGTGACTGATTTCTGCAGACCAGAAACAATATAAACACGGCCAACAGACAGCTCTTTCTGCACCATCAGCATCATTTCAGAACAGGCCTGGAAAACTGGATCCATACCCATGGGGGAAGGGGGAGGAAGGAGAAGAGGCAGGGAAGGTAGAAGGTAAGGCTGGTCCTAAGCTTTTTAGTCTGTATCCACACACCAAGTTGAACACACAAGCAGCTGCAGCCACTATCTCGTGACGAGATCTTTTGGGGTTAGTTTTAGCGGTAGTTGTGTTATTACAATGATTTTTCTAAATTACCAACGCAGATGTTGCGTTCTGATCCATTGTTGAAGAGCGGTGGTGTTTTCACAATATCGCTGTGAAAGGCAATGATGCATTTTCTGTCAATTGTGGTAGTGTGTATTGGCCTTCCTACGCTTCAGCGATAGTTTACTGCCCTGTTCCTTTTTACCATGTAGCTGTGTACAAGTTGCTCAGCAGATCGGTAACAGGCTCTTTTCGTACATTTCACTGATAGTTTGGTGTCCTATCCTTTCTTGCTATGTATCTGTGCCCATGTAACTCAGCAGTTATGTTATCTGTAGATCAATACTGAGGCAACTCTTCCTACACTACAGTGAAGGTTCTCCGTTCTATCCATTCTTATTGTGTACAGCTTCCTCAGTAATTGTATACATGCATATCGGATGGAGGCATTTCTTATGGCAGCAGCTGTGGGACAGTTTCTCACCAGTTTCGAATGATATTTTAGACTAGGGCACACAACAAGGTGAATAAAACGCCTCCCCCACAAAAAAGTGGGGGTGTGACTGTAGGACACTTTCCAAAACGTTCTACTGGCGGTATTGTGGACTAGAGCAATCAGTCTTTAAACTTCGAAGAAAATACACACGTGAGATCGAAAAAAACTGGGGGGGGGGGGGGGGCAGTTCCGGTGAAAAGTGTGGTTGGGAGCTGGTGAAGTTTGAAAGCAGCTGTAGGACAATCCATCGGCAGGATAATACCCTCAAAAATAAATAAACCAAATATATAAAGACAGTACCTTATAATCTTCCTCTCCAGTAGCTCAGCACAGATTGCGTCTTTCTACCACCATTTCACAGGTTGGGGAGGGGTGGGGAGGGGAAGGGGAGTTGGGGAGGAGAGGGGAAGTGAAGGAGGGGACGAGAAGTGAGGGAGGGAGTAGAAGGGGGGGGGGGTGGCAATGTCATCAATGCAATGTCGCCACATCTATCAGACAGAGAGAGCCGCCATCTTGAATAAAATGGGCAACAATGCAGATTGTTCTAGATTGTTCTGAACGAACATTATGGGCACATATTTGCTACGTATATCTCGTAACGTAAAATCTCTGAAAACTGTGCGACAGCCATATAGGCATTGGCTATTAGATTTTGAACGTACTTCAAAAGAGCTGTCCCACTTTTCACGTACTCTGTTTAACCTATGTCTCACACTGGCTCAATAAATTTCAGCATAGGTAGGTATACGTTGTAATACTGTTCTAAATTGCTGTGCATTTCTGGAGCTAACTATCGATGTGGCAAAAAGTGACACCTTCTATCTAATTATTTAATGATGCACTACCAGTGTCAAGAGTAACATGCGTCTTATGAACATTAGACGTATAGAAGCACGTTTCGTAGAATATCTAATGTAACAAACTATCTATTGCACTGCATTCGGAATGCATCTCATTCTACTCCAATAACTACACTCCCGAATATTTTGTCCTCTATATTTTACCATTTTGCTGCAATGTGACTACGTTCTTTTCAATATTCCGCAGCAGGTCACATTTTCTATATCACACTGCGAACACATTTTCCTTTTCAACTAAGTGAAATAAATAAATAAATTAATTAATAAGAAGAAAAAAGAAGACAAAATAGAGAATATAATGTATGGTGTACGATCTGTCAGTGTTTCAGATTCCTGACTCTACTGTCACTATTTAAGCCCTTGTGTTACTCATTACCGAGCCTCACGATCCACATGAACATCAACCTACGTGATGTATATCTGTCTTTAAAATGCACAGAAATGTGCCACACTACGACTAAGGATTCCCCTGCCACTGTCCCATACTATTAAAGATTTCGGTCTCCTGTTTCAGGTATGGATCATGGCCTCTCAGCGTGGTAGTTTTAACAGAAGGAAAGGCATGAGTTTCATTTAAAAATGTAATTACTGTGCTGGTATAGATTAAGGAAAGCAATATTAGATACATCGTGCTGCTTGAGACTTCGTGAGGTACTAAATGTTATTGAGTTCAACAATGATAAAAGAAGGCTGAATACATGGAAGAAGCCTGGAGATACTGACAGGTTTCAGATAGATTATATAATGGTAAGACACAGATTTAGGAACCAGGTTTGAAATTGTAAAACATTTCCAGGGGCAGATGTGGACTCTGACCACAATCTATTGGTTATAACCTATAGATTAAAACTGAAAAAACTGCAAAAATTTGGGAATTTAAGGAGATGGGACATGGATAAACTAAAAGAACCAGAGGTTGTACAGAGTTTCAGGGAGAGCATAAGGGAACAATTGACATGAATGGGGGTAAGAAATATAGTAGAAGAAGAATAGGTAGCTTTGAGGGATGAAGTAGTGAAGGCAGCAGAGGATCAAGTAGGTAAAAAGACGAGGGCTAGTAGAAATCCTTGGGTAACAGAAGAAATATTGAATTTAATTGATGAAAGGAGAAAATATAAAAATGCAGTAAATGAAGCAGGCAAAAAGGAATACAGACGTCTCAAAACTGAGATCGACAGGAAGTGCAAAATGGCTAAACAGGGATGGCTAGAGGACAAATGTAAGGATGTAGAGGCTTATCTCACTAGGGGTAAGATAGATAGTGCCTACAGGAAAATTAAAGAGACCTTTGGAGATAAGAGAACCACTTGTATGAACATCAAGAGCTCAAATGGAATCCCAGTTCTAAGCAAAGAAGGGAAAGCAGAAAGGTGGAAGGAGTATATAGGGGGTCTATACAAGGGCGATGTACTTGAGGACAATATTATGGAAATAGAAGAGGATGTAGATAAAGATGAAATGGGAGCTATGATACTGCGTGAAGAGTTTGACACAGCACTGAAAGACCTGAGTCGAAACAAGGCTCCCGGAGTAGACAACACTCCATTGGAACTACTGACGGCCTTGGGAGAGCCAGTCCTGACAAAACTCTACCATCTGGTGTGCAAGATGTATGAGACAGGCGAAATACCCTCAAACTTCAAGAAGAATATAATAATTCCAATCCCAAAGAAAGCAGGTGTTGACAGATGTGAAAATTAATAAGTCACAGCTGCAAAATACTAACGTGAATTCTTTACAGACGGATGGAAAAACTAGTAGAATCAGACCTGGGGGAAGATCAGTTTGGATTCCGTAGAAATGTTGGAACACGTGAGGCAATACTGACCCTACGACTTATCTTAGAAGCTAGATTAAGGAAGGGCAAACCTACGTTTCTAGCATTTGTAGACTTAGAGAAAGCTTTTGACAATGTTGTCTGGAATACTCTCTTTCAAATTCTGAAGGTGGCAGGGGTAAAATACAGGGAGCGAAAGGCTATTTACAATTTGTACAGAAACCAGATGGCAGTTATAAGGGTTGAGCGACATGAAAGGGAAGCAGTTGTAGGGAAGGGAGTAAGACAGGGTTGTAGCCTCTCCCCGATGTTATTCAATCTGTATATTGAGCAAGCAGTGAAGGAAACAAAAGAAAAGTTCGGAGTAGGTATTAAAATCCATGGAGAAGAAATAAAAACTTTGAGGTTCGCCGATAACACTGTAATTCTGTCAGAGACAGCAAAGGACATAGAAGAGCAGTTGAACGGAATGGATAGTGTCTTGAAAGGAGGATATAAGATGAACATCAACAAAAGCAAAACGAGGATAATGGAATGTAGTCGAATTAAGTCGGGTGATGTTGAGGGTATTAGATTAGGAAATGAGACACTTAAAGTAGTAATGGAGTTTTGCTATTTGGGGAGCAAAATAACTGATGATGGTCGAAGAAGAGAGGATATAAAATGTAGACTGGCAATGGCAAGGAAAATGCTTCTGAAGAAGAGAAATTTGTTAACATCGAGTATAGATTTAAGTGTCAGGAAGTCATTTCTGAAAGTATTTGTATGGAGTGTAGCCATGTATGGAAGTGAAACATGGACGATAAATAGTTTGGACAGGAAGAGAATAGAAGCTTTCGAGGTGTGGTGCTACAGAGGAATGCTGAAGATTAAATGGGTAGATCACATAAGTAATAAGGAAGTATTGAATAGGATTGGGGAGAAGAGAAGTTTGTGGCACAACTTGACCAGAAGAAGGGATCGGTTGGTAGGACATGTTCTGAGTCATCAAGGGATCACGAATTTCGTATTGGAGGGCAGCGTGGAGGGTAAAAATCGTAGAGGGAGACGAAGAGTTGAATGCACAAAGCAGATTCAGAAGGATGTAGGTTGCAGTAGGTACTGGGAGATGTAGAAGCTTGCACAGGACAGAGTGGCATGGAGAGCTCCATCAAACCAGTCTCAGGACTGAAGACCACAACAACATTGAGTCCCTCTGGTGTGATTCGAGTGGCGTTGCTAAATTTCAAACATACGGCATCCTAGGGCTCACCTTTCTGGAACGTGTGTAGACAAACTGCAAGACCTACTGCTAATTTCAGTGGTCGACTGCTAAAATGTATGTCTACTCACTGAATGGGATGTTTTGATTCTTGTGTGGTCGTCTGTTGTGACTTCTTTGAGAGGCAGAATGTTGGCAATTCCTTTCCAGAAAAAAAATTATCACAGATGACGAGACTTAGTGTTCTCAGTATGAACCAATTAAAGAACGACAAAGTGAAGTTCAAGCAAAGAGTGAACACTTTGACATTATAGCTGATATTAAGCCAATGTGACGCATGAGCCGAACAACATCCTGAAGAAGGACTATCCTGATAGTTTCACTTGGCTGTGTGAACGTTCTGTGCGTTGTACTCAAGTGCGAAGGAGGGGGGGGGGGGAGGGGTGAGGGGGGAGGAAGGGGAGATTGTAGAATGCCTGAAGCATAAAAACTATCGTCTTAACTTTTTCTGTTTTTTATCAGACTCGAAACTTTTTGTGCTGACGGCATATGAGATGTGCAGTGCGTCTCTTCTCCATTGTCTTTTCCATGAAATTAGAGATGGCGTTACGTTTGGTCATAGAATTGCCCCCAAAGGCAGGCTGCTGACATTATTGGCATCCTCCATTTCTAGTATCGGGTGACCTTATCCGAGAGAGGGGGAGGGAGCTAGAGAGAAAATGGTTCAAATGGCTCTGAGGACTTTGGGACTCAACTGCTGTGGTCATTAGTCCCCTAGAACTTAGAACTACTTAAACCTAACTAACCTAGGGACATAAATCAGGTTTAATGGTGTCGTGTTTGTGTTGATCATGACACTGGCACCAGTGTTGCAGGATCGCAGCTTTTGACTCCAGAATGGCGTCTGGGGAATGCCATGGCGAGCGTGGTGTGAATGATGATGGCTCAGTAGAACATTCGGCATAATTCGACGTTTTTCATACAAAGGGAGGACGGCTGTGGTACGTGATGACTATGGCTGGCAGCAGCAAATAATTGTGCTGAGGCAGCGGTATACTGAGTTAATGTAACAGCGGCTGACGGCGTCGGTCTTGCTGATGCGAGAAAGGTGACCGCTATACAGCACACTGAGCCACAACTAGACTGGCGTACCCTGGGTGTGCAGGGGCCTCGAACCCAGCACTCTTGAGGACTGGCTAGAGTATCAGTAGACGCCACGCAACGAGAATCTTCGCTTATGTAGTACCAGTTGGGACCCTGGGACTGTCAGGGCTAGCAGACCGACGGCCTTGCGTAGCTGACTGTGCCGCTCGATGAAGCTATAGATACTCAGCATCTCATCTGACTGATCACTGAGGTGGAAATTGCACCAAACGAGTGCACGATGCTGATGGTTACTGTTTGAAATGGGGGCTTATATGCCGGTAGAGGGTGATTCAAAAAGAAGGAACAGATTTGGATCGTTTACTGCAGACAACATATGAAAGACAGAAGCACACTGTGCATCTCAGTGGATAGAGGAAGATTCCGTTCGCGCGTACACTGTACCATACACTCGAGATGGAACCATGCCGCTCGAGAAGCATAGAAACGGTGGTCCATTTCATTCCACATACGAATCAACTGTTCCCTGTCTATTGAATCGATAGCTTCAAGCATTTGATTTTTGAGCTAGCTGCCATACGTGAGACAAAGACTCTATCTTTTGCGTGCGGCCACCGGAAAAAAAAATCACGAAGTGTGAGGTTTGGTGGTCTGGCAGGACAGAAACAATGAACAAGATCTTTTCGTCCATCTCTCCCTCGAAATTCAAACGACCGAGCGGTTCTAGGCGCTTCAGCCTGGAACCGTGTGACAGCTACGGTCGCAGGTTCGAATCCTGCCTCGGGCATGGATGTGTGTGATGTCCTTAGTAGTTCTAAGTTCTAGGGCATTGATGACCTCAGATATTACGTCCCATAGCGCTCAGAGCCATTTTTTTAACCAAATGCAAAGTTGTGGGATTGTGCTGTCGAGATACTGCTACATCACAGGACGGAAGAGAGGAGTGGCGTCATGTTGCACAAAAATGAAGTCATTAGAACGTTTGTGAAGTTGAGATAGCAACCAATTTTGCAGCATATCCAGTTATGATATTTATGTCACAGTTACCTCTGCAAAAAAGAAAGGCCCTGACCAATTTCATTTTCGACGAGTCTACTCCACGTTCGACGACGACGCTAGAATTATGTGACCCCTAAATTATTAAATTGTGGCGGTTTACTTTACCCGGATTGACGAAACATCGATTCGTTCGAAAAAAATGAGTCGTTCGGAAAAAGTGCCCTCTGCCATGTCATAGACAAGTGAACTGCAAAATTCGTACCTTGTTTTATGGTCGCCGGTAAGAAATTGCCGTAGTAACTGCAACTTGTTAGGTTCCACATGTAGGGGTCGTTTCAGAACACGTCACACAGTTGTATGACGAAGCTGAAGTTCCTGGTCTGGACGTCTCGTGAACTTTCGAGCGCTCCGTGTGAACGCATCTCGTATACGTTCAATATTTCCATCGGACGTACGTGCCCGACTAGTGGTGCTCTTCCCTTCGCATATGCAACTAACTTCCAATAATTATGCACCTCACTCGTAAATCTACTTGTGCAGAGGTGGCGTCCTGCCGAATTGGTGGCGGAATTCGCGTTCCACTTGAACAGTGAAGTGACTATGCGCAAATTCCAACACACAAAATAATTTCTCTTGTGTGTAGTCGCCATGTTGCTACAAAAAAACAACAGCACAACTTTGTCAAAACTTTGAACCGTCCTCTATGCAGTGTTTCTCTCTTTTGTAGTTTGTCAGTAATAAACAAATTTCCTATTTCTTTTTCAATCATCACGTCGAATACTGTAAAACGTTGCTTTATACTACAGCATGTATCTATCCATCTCAGAGCTGCAGTAGACAATGTGTAGCTGAATGCTGCGTTAACATTCTTCGTGCGCCCAACTATAAAATTGCACAGGTGGCTTTTGTGCGTACTACTTGGCGAGCTGCTATAACCTACCAGAATCTGATGCTGCAGTAACTGGTGAGAAAGCAAACGAGGTGCACGTGGTCTGTAGAAGCCACCACTGGCCCCTTACTCCAAAATGCCCAGAAAATAGCTCCGAAATGTCTCTCAGATTTTAGCTGGTCGTACACGAGCGAGTTTTCGCGACGCGTCAGAACCGCAGGCCTGTTCCACGGGCGCCTCTGACATATCCGTCCAGTCCATCTGTGGTCCGTCGTTTCCCACTAACGTTCAGTCCCTGCCCGTCGGATCTACCTCTCCTATATGCCAGCAGGCCGGATCCGTCCATTTGTGGGGCAAATCAGTGGACTTTTGTGATTTATCAGCGGACCCAGGACTGCCGTGCGTGCACGACACGCCAGAGAAATGCGCCAGGAGCTGCCAGTGTCTCTCCTCACCGCAAGTATGTTGTACGGTGAGACGTTTTATACGCATTTTATTTATTGTAGCACATTTTTGCACTTTGAAAGTAGTTTATATCTTCTAGAGAAAATATGGACGATCCTAAGGAGAAACTTTTGGCAGCCACTGGCTGTTTGAGCTTTTGTAAAGCATGGTAATTCATAATACCTGTTAAATAATGGACAGAACACAATTATATCATCCTCCCCCTTCCCCGCCCTCCGTCTGTTTTACGGTTACTTCAAGAAACCTACAACGTTCTGAGATTATTTCATAAATTATTTTAATTGCGTCTCTACATTTACAAGAAAATGGGAATTTTTGTCAACAAAGCCCTTTCGATTTGTTGAAATAGAGCATCATCAGTGATCTGCAGTGAAACATATATAAAGCCTGATGTGCTACCTGCTACTAAAAACAGATTTTTACAAAAGGCGTTGATGTTACTTACGATAAATTACGTCCTACTTTCGCTCACCTCAAGAAAAGCTACCTGCTTCCATTTTTCTGAGGTGTTTCCTCGTCTGGCAACGTTGTTAGTTTTTATAAGACTTTGCTCCACAGTTGTGTCTACAAACGTTCCAACCATCTCATTGTACGCCTTGATTTTTACTATCTTGATTCTATAATGTTCACGTCAGTTTTCCAAAACGAACTATTTCACAGTACAGTTCTATACGTTTTTCAATGTGGTCATTCGTCCACCTCGTGTACTAGACCTACAACGACTAAAAGTTCCTATAACAGGAAAAACCTTCATTCACCAGGTGGAATATGACCTATATTCGCCTTGTTGTCATGTTAAAATTTGCCTCTTTTGTCAGAAGAGAGTGGAATTCACACACTGTCACCTTGGTAAAATCCTAATGAAATTGCAAATGCGACAGAATCCAGAAACAGTCGTTTATTTAACGAAGAACTGGAGGCAAATTAGGTCAAAAGCTTATGAAAGAACACATTCGCGGTATAAATGTGAATGTGTAATTTCTTCAGATATGTTGCAAAGCCTCCTTAATTCTCATTTCATCATATACCGATGACTCTTAAAAAATTACCTCAGTCTGTTAGAGAAGTGTGCAGTTACTCGCATATCGCGGTAAACGAGAAAGTTCTACTGGTTTATCATAGGCGAAAGACTCTTTTTCTTTGCGTGCTATCATTTACCAAAGTCTCATTTCGATATCTCACACTGTTTTTTGATGTAGGAAGTGTATTATGAATATTTCATTCTAGCTTTATTGCTGGTGCGCGCGATCGCAAAAGAGTGTGATACATAACATCAATTTTCTCGAGATCGGTGATACGTAGAGGGCTCCTCTCAAGTCTAAAGAAAAATTCACTTTATTAGCTACATTTCATATGCACGATATAATGTCCAATATATACCAAACACAAGTTCATAGCGATCCGCACAACCATTAACGAAATGACAGGGACTTTATCTAGAAGCTGTACCTGACGTAAAAACCAATTTTTCTTACTCAACAGTTTCTTTGGTGTCGTGTGAGAAAAATTGCGGGGTAGCTGCCGCGAACGCGCCGTTCTACTGCAGTAGCGCGAAGCCGAAAACTCACTAATTTGGCTGAACGGTGTCCATCGCAGGAATCCTCCCGTCTGTGCATATGTTGACAGGCCGGATCGTAGGTTCCGAGAACTGCGGCTATCGGTCTGCACTAAAGCACAGGCGGGGACTGCAGCGATTCAAGATACTACCTGAAATACGAGTATCTACGGCCCGTCACGGAAATCTGTTCGTGTATGGTCAGTTATAATTTGTCAGCGCAGTTCGGACTAGCCTGGTATTTAGTACTGTAACTGACTTTTTTACGGAGAGAACCAGCAGACTGAGTTGCAAAGCATCACGTGTGATACAAGTGTAGCTATCACACCCAACAGACAAGAATTAACTGGTAAAATTGTAAACGATATTTTTCAGGAAATCATTAAGTGGTACTCTGCAAATGTGCCCTCATTAAACTTTGACAAAATACAGTATATACAGTTGCACACAGTAAATGTAATGACAGCAGTAATAAATATAGACTTCGATCAGAAATCGGTATCTAACGTAGAATATTCAAAATTTATAGGTATATGCATTGATGAGGGGTTGAACTGGAAAAACACACTGATGATCTGCTGAAGTGTTTGGGTTCAGCTACTTATGCTATTAAGGTCATTGCAAATTTTGGCGATATACATCTCAGTAAATTAGCTTACCACGCCTATTTTCATTCTCTACTTTCGTATGGTATCATATTCTGGGGTAACTCAGCATTGAGTAAAAGAGTGTTCATTGCACAAAAGCGCGTAATCAGAATAATTGCTGGAGCTCACCCAAGATCATCCTGAAAACACTTATTTAAAGAGCTAGAGATCTCCACTGTAGCCTCACAATGAATATATACTCCTGGAAATGGGAAAAAGAACACATTGATACCGGTGTGTCAGACCCACCATACTTGCTCCGGACAGTGCGAGAGGGCTGTACAAGCAATGATCACACGCACGGCACAGCGGACACACCAGGAACCGCGGTGTTGGCCGTCGAATGGCGCTAGCTGCGCAGCATTTGTGCACCGCCGCCGTCAGTGTCAGCCAGTTTGCAGTGGCATACGGAGCTCCATCGCAGTCTTTAACACTGGTAGCATGCCGCGACAGCCTGGACGTGAACCGTATGTGCAGTTGACGGACTTTGAGCGAGGGCGTATAGTGGGCATGCGGGAGGCCGGGTGGACGTACAGCCGAATTGCTCAACACGTGGGGCGTGAGGTCTCCAAAGTACATTGATGTTGTCGCCAGTGGTCGGCGGAAGGTGCACGTGCCCGTCGACCTGGGACCGGACCGCAGCGACGCACGGATGCACGCCAAGACCGTAGGATCCTACGCAAGGCCGTAGGGGACCGCACCGCCACTTCCAAGCAAATTAGGGACACTGTTGCTCCTGGGGTATCGGCGAGGACCATTCGCAACCGTCTCCATGAAGCTGGGCTACGGTCCCGCACACCGTTAGGCCGTCTTCCGCTCACGCCCCAACATCGTGCAGCCCGCCTCCAGTGGTGTCGCGACAGGCGTGAATGGAGGGACGAATGGAGACGTGTCGTCTTCAGCGATGATAGTCGCTTCTGCCTTGGTGCCAATGATGGTCGTATGCGTGTTTGGCGCCGTGTAGGTGAGCGCCACAATCAGGACTGCATACGACCGAGGCACACAGGGCCAACACCCGGCATCATGGTGTGGGGAGCGATCTCCTACACTGGCCGTACACCTCTGGTGATCGTCGAGGGGACACTGAATAGTGCACGGTACATCCAAACCGTCATCAAACCCATCGTTCTACCATTCCTAGACCGGCAAGGGAACTTGCTGTTCCAAGAGGACTATGCACGTCCGCATGTATCCCGTGCGACCCAACGTGCTCTAGAAGGTGTAAGTCAACTACCCTGGCCAGCAAGATCTCCGGATCTGTCCCCCATTGAGCATGTTTGGGACTGGATGAAGCGTCGTCTCACGCGGTCTGCACGTCCAGCACGAACGCTGGTCCAACTGAGGCGCCAGGTGGAAATGGCATGGCAAGCCGTTCCACAGGACTACATCCAGCATCTCTACGATCGTCTCCATGAGAGAATAGCAGCCTGCATTACTGCGAAAGGTGGATATACAGTGTACTAGTGCCGACATTGAGCATGCTCTGTTGCCTGTGCCTATGTGCCTGTGGTTCTGTCAGTGTGATCATGTGACGTATCTGACCCCAGGAATGTGTCAATAAAGTTTCCCCTTCCTGGGACAATGAATCTACGGTGTTCTTATTTCAATTTCCAGGAGTGTATATATATATTAACTTGTGAAATTTGTTATTAACAATCCGGACGAATTCTAAAGTAATAGCAGTGTACATGGCTACAACACTAGGAGAAAGGATAATCTTCACTACTCAAGGTTAAATCTAACTTTGGCTCAGAAGGGGGTAAGTTATGCTGCCACAAAAGTCTTTGGTCACTTACCTAATAGCATCAAAAGCCTGGCAGAGAGCCATATAGCATTTAAAAGGAAATTAAAAGAATTTCTTAATGGCAACTCCTTCTACTCTTTAGATGATTTTTTGGATATAGTAAGTGGGTAATTTCCCTAACCGCCCCCCCCCCCCCTCTCACACACACACACATACACACACACACACACACACACACACACACACACACAAATTAATTAAAAATATCAAGTGTCATGTAATATTTTGTGTGATGTAATATGTTGTATAGAGACCTGTTATTAACGTGACACGTTCCACATCATTACGCAGTGTCGTATTCATTCTGTATGGAACAAGTAGTAGTCTACTCTAATCTGTGCGTGTGTGCGCAGGAGGAGGAGGGCTGCAGCGGCGCGGGCCGCGGCCGGCTGGGCGGCGGGGGCGGCGGGGGCGGCGCGTGCGAGTCGCTGGCGTGCCGGCACGCCGCCGCCAGCCTGCTGGCCGCGGTCGACTGGCGCGCCGACCCCTGCACGGACTTCTACGGCTTCGCGTGCGGCGCCGCCTCCAGCCGCGCCCCGCCGCCGCTCAGCTTCGCCGCCATCCAGCGCCGAGTCGACGCCCAGATCCAACGTGAGTGGCCGCACGCTCTCACTTT
This sequence comes from Schistocerca gregaria, assembly GCF_023897955.1. Taxonomy (NCBI): domain Eukaryota; kingdom Metazoa; phylum Arthropoda; class Insecta; order Orthoptera; family Acrididae; genus Schistocerca; species Schistocerca gregaria. Next base: position 492,327,645 of record NC_064923.1, read on the forward strand.
GCACCTGAGCTGCTGCCATTGCCTGGGGGCTGGCCGAGATATCACTTTATCAAGTTTATAATTCGTGTGTGCAAACATGTAGTAGGCAATTTGAAACATTTTTAGGTTTATTAGACTTTCTACTTTAAATATCTAAGTGAAGCTTGTTTCCAGCAGGTACTAAACCCAAAAACTTCAAGAAATCATTTATAGTTGGCAGCCCCTACCTAATAGCTTGGTGTCTCTTAACAAGTAAATATTTTCTTGCAAAAAGTACCGAATCTCTTATACGGAGGTCGTCTGATCCAGAATATTACGCCAAAACATAGCAAATCTCTTTGAAGTTTATAGTTAGAAGTACCAATTCTCTTGCACTGACCTACCCAGTTGGCGCAGTAGCTAGCACACTGGACTCGCATTCGGGAGGACGACGGTTCAATCCCGCGTCCGGCCATCCTGATTTAGGTTTTCCGTGATTTCCCTAAATCACTCCAGGCAAATGCCGGGATGGTTCCTTTGAAAGGGCACGGCCGACTTCCTTCCCCGTCCTTCCCTAATCCGATGAGACCGATGACCTCGCTGTCTGGTCTCCTCCCCCCGAACAACCCAACCCCAACTCTCTTGCACTGATCTGACTGCGTATTGTCACGTCAAATGACAGTGTAACAGTGAACACTGGACACCGAACGAGGTGGTGCAGTAGTTAGCGCACTGGACCCGCATACGGGAGGACGACGGTTTAAGCCAGTGTCCTGCCATCCTGATTTAGATTTTCCGTGATTTCCCTAAATCACTTTAGGCAAATGCCCGGATGGTTCCTTTGAAAGGGCACGGGCGAATTCCTCCCCCATGCTTCCCTAATCTGATTGGACCGATGACCTGTGTGTTTGGTCCCCTCCCCCCAACCAACCAACCAACCAACCAACAAGTGAACTTTGATCTGGTGCAGAGTCAGACGCAAATTAATAGGCCATGAGCTGTCTAAGACGCTGCAGTCATGCACTATGCAGCTAGTCCCGGCGGAGGTTCAAGTCCTCCCTCGGGCATGGGTGTGTCTGTTTGTCCTTAGGATAATTTAGGTTAAGTAATGTGTAAGCTTAGAGACTAATGACCTTAGCAGTTAAGTCCCTTTGGATTTCACACACATTTGAACATTTTTTAATACAGCCTATTATTCAGGCAAATTATGGTATCATGTGTTGGGAATAATTATTCATGAGCAAAATTGGTTCACAAAACAATAAACATTTTTGTTGGTAGCTTGAGAGTGAAGATGGTAGGGATCCAAAGAAAGTTAGTTCATGTCTGTAGCATGTTGTTTTTTCAAGTCAGTCTTAAAACCATATTGCGGTTGTTTTGTGACAGTTGTGCATCTGAAAACAAAAACAATTGTATTTTATTTCCCTTGTGTGTGCTTGCTTCATAATATGGATATCAGATTGAATGATTATTTCCTGTACATGCCTGAAATTTGTCTTCTGGTACTGCAGAAAAAGTCCCATAGTGCTCAGAGCTATTTTATTCTTTGCTTACGAGAACTATTGTGGTTACAGGGAAGTTTTCTTCTCCACCCTAATCTTTGCCCTTTTGGATATGGTACCTCTTGGAAACAAGCTTGTTTCTCTTAAAGAATATTTGTTTATTCATCAACAACAACTTTGTCCCCCTCAAAGAAAACTTCCTCAGATATAACACATTTGTCACAGTGCTTTTTCCAATCTTGGAAGTACTTCTGGAACACACCTTTCGTTATGGTGTTCAGCTCTTTCAGCGACTCTGCTTTTATCTCATCAGTGGTAGCGGAACGGCGTCCTTTCGGTTCTCTTCAGCCTCCGTAATAGAAAGAAGTCGTAGGGTGCCATGTCAGGTAAATAAGTTGGCTGAGGTAACATAACGGTTTTGCTTTTTTGCCAAAAAATTTGGGACAAGCATTGTGCAGTGAGCGGGAGCATTAACGTGATGCACTTCCGACGAGTGGTTTTGCCACAATTCTGTTTTATTGAGACTGCTTCACGCAAACTGCGAATAACCTCCAGCTAGCATTCCTTATTAACCGTACGATCGGAAGGAAGGAACTCATGATGCACCACACCACTGTAATCGAAAAACATACAGTGTTAAGAACCCTAACATATGATAGAACTTGTAAATTTTTTTCGATTTTGACTCTTCAGGCAGTTTCCATTGAGACATTTGGGTCTTGGATTCGACGTCATACCCAAATACTCATGTTTTTCGTGTATTATTACCTTCTTTAGAAGTTCTGGATCATTGTCGTCCTCATTCAGCAATTTCTGAGCGATCTCTGCACGACGTCATTATTGGTCGACGTTAAACAGTTTCGCAACAAGCTTTGTTTCTACACGTTTGATGCCCAAAACATCCGAAAATTTTTTTTTGACATGAACCAAGACATGCCGACATCATCAGCAACCTCTCTGATGGTGAGTCGGTGAGTTTCTACATTGCCATCAGTAAATGAAGTGTTAGGGCGTCCAGGGGCGTCTTCTTCTTCAACGTCTTCTCGACGCTCTTTGAAACGTTTACACCACTCGTGAACTGTTTTCTTATTCTCAGTAGATTTGCCATACGTCACAGTCAACAGTTAGAAATCAGTGCTGCAGTTTCTTCCATATTTTAAGAAAAATTGAATGCAAATTCTTTGATCCATCTTCTTCAAAAGTAAAAGTTCACCAAGCACTCCAAAACAAATATAACCTTTTCGATTGTCAACAATAAACTAAAAATTCAAAACAGTTGAAAATGCAAACATACATCAGGAACCTATGTTCCAACAGAATAAAAAGAATTGTAAATCGGGTGTATAAAGCCCGCGAAATGACGCTACCGATTGAACTGGGGGCATATATACCGGTACAGAGTGATTCAAAAGAAAGAACGAATTTCATTTGTTTATTATAGACAAACTTGAAAGACAGAAACACATTATGCGTGTCGCTAGATAAAAGAAGCTTCAAAGTTTTATGTTCACACACACACACACGCACACACACACACACACACACACACACACACACGCACACACACACACACACACACACACACACACACACACTCACATTACCGTACATTCGATATGTGCACCATTTGTTGCTCGAGAAACATCGAACAACTCGTATTTTGGAGTTCTTAGTGTGAAAGTTTGAGTATGCAGATGAAACTTCAATTTAACATTAATCAGCACAGAAAAAAATTGAGAAGAAAGTATAGTATTCAGATGTGTAAGCAAACACGTGGTCATTCTGTTTATATCTCTCATACAACCGATTTAGATCTAAAGAAACACACAAAACACAATATGAGACGAAAATTTTGTATTATTAGTGGAATACAGTGTCATGAAAATTGTAACATGGACAGCTACACAGCCCAACACGACATTCAATGGACTCTTATATTCACATTTACTTCCTGATGTACGAGAAGGAGAATCCTTCACGACAACACAATCTGTGAAAATTAATAAAATAATGCACAAACTCATCTTCAAAGAAAGTATTGAGTTACTAAAATTTCCAGATGACATGTAATGTGAATCGTCATGAAACACTCGTCTTCATCATCTGTAGACACGTCAGTATCTTAGTAAATCATTTTCTCCGAACTTTTCTCCGCCTTACTGCATATTCCGAAAACATAAATCAACAGAAAAACACACAAAGCACACGAAACAGAGAACTCTAACGCCACGTAATGCCTACGAAACAAGAGGCAATAACAAAGGTTTCAAGAACGCTGAATTGTTCAAGTGACACCGCTACTGTCATCTACAAAGCCTGCACACGTTACAGATGATTTTGGAAGCGATAAAAATTCGTTCTTAACTGCGGAAAATCGTCGTAACTGGCGTGACGCAATATTACGTCCGCTGCACATTCTCATTTCCCGCAGGTGGCGTGATATTACGTCAGCTGCACGCTAAGTGTTAAGAATTTTCTATTCCAGCTGGAACTGAGGCCGGGGTTGGTGAATGTGGACGCGCTGCTGCACGGATAGCTAAAATCACTGATAATAAAAGAACTTGTGTCTTTCTCGGAAACTGCTATTTAGCGTACTCGTATTTCAGAATATGCTACACTTCACATTTCGAGGAAGTGCGTAGTCCTAGCTGGAAATTGCAAATTAGTTTGCAATTGGAGAAAGAAGAGAGGAAAATACTGAGGAAATACTGGGTGCTAAAACATGTGGTAAGAAATGTGTGCGTAAATCTAGAGAGAGGCGTACCAAAGGTGGAGGAAAATATCAAAATAAATCTGTTACGAAAGATCGGCCAGACGAATAGCGGTATCACAATCCGCACAGCTATAACTGCAGTGGAGGGTGTTGCAATTTTCTTCCACAGGAGAGATGCTGTTGTTGTTTTAACACAAGCAAAGAATTTTGAAAGGAACCGTCGATTTACTTTTACAATCAGTTTTAAATGATTCAGAAATTATGACGTTTAGTCCCTAGAGCATAACATATAGATAGGTTAAAACATACAGTAAATAAAAATATTCCTTCTGTTTACAACATAAAAGCATACGACAGCATGCATTACCAATATGCTCTGAAGCACAGTGCATGAAAAAGGGACTCATACCTCAGATTCTACTAGTGATAGACGAGTTGAGTCAAGTGTTTTGGATAGCTCTTGGGCTAGGGACGATTTGTATACCCTACGGAAGAATCATCTTACTGTAAGTACACAAATTTTGAAAGACGTTGAGGAAGGTGGAATGAGGCAGCGGGCGCTCCACTTCCAGCTAGAGGTTTTTAAACAGTGGCATATTCGCCTTTTTTGTGGTACGATAGGAGCATCTTTCCACTGGTAACATAATACCTCAGGCTTCGTTACTGTCTTTTCAGCACTCGCCAAAGTATGCGTGGATAATCGTCGTCGGCTGATACTCGTACCCGAGTTTTCATTTCTCTCCTGAGACTTCCTTTGTCACGGTTCGGGTGTGGAAGTGAAATAACTGTCGCCAGCAGTGATGGAAGTACTGTTGAGCACTTGGAGGTGAACAGCCATCAGTGATGGATGTTAAATGTGAGAAGTTAGCATTGATGGAGGGTAGAGGTCTGAAGTGTTAGCGTAGGCTAACGATCTGTACATGTTCGACTTGGAGATTGAATATTATTCATGATTATATATCATTGTAATAGAGGAGTTTGCTGTATTAGTAAAATTTGTGCCAACCACATACTAACGGAAATGGAAAGTAACATAAACAAGTGATACGAGGCGGTTGCACCTGCCGATGGAATAAGATGCGCAGGAAAAAATGATTAAGTGGATTTAACGGCTCCAGCAGTATATGGACAGAGTGCAACATAAGTTGGAGGCTGCTTAGTCGGACGGTTTTATTTTTTTTACGCTTTTAAGATTATTACGTAGTTTATGTGAAGATAAGAATCTGCTCTCCAAACGTGTCATCTTACTTGTGATCCTATCACGAAATTTGTGTGGGTGACCCAAACTTTAATATTTTACAAACTGCTCTCCTTCCCTATACACTGTTATTGAATGTGTTAATATTTTTCATGTTATATACATTAATCACATGTTATACTCAGAACAGTATGGGTATTGCCCTGTTAAAATATTCAGTTGTGTAGCCTGTGCCCAAATGTAATGCAGTATCTAAAGCTATTTAAGGGGGTTTCTACATTCGTTAATACCTAACATTGATGTAACACAAGTTTATAAACTCACTGAACAAAACATTAGACACTTCTGTAAAAGAGCACTGATCGCTATGGAACTTTTTAGTTGATGTAGAACTGGTATCAGGCAATAACGTAGAACTCCACCTATGACGTAAGTTATAGCAGTGAAGTGGTGCCATTTGGTGGTGTGGAATTGTCACAGTAGGATGGGTCGACGTGGAGACATGATAAAATGGCAGAGTGGAGCTGTAGTGTTTAGACCTGCCAATGACTACAACGAATACAAGGACTTATGCACACTTCGCAGCCGCGTAACGCCATGTAAGAACAGTGGTCGTGAAAATATTCTAACCGACAAGGACCGGAAATGCCCTCAAATCGTCTTTGCGGTTCGTTACCTTAGCAAAAGCTCACTGTGGAATGTAAATCTACGCATCTTCAACGGGCCAGACAAATCAGAAAGTGGACTGTACGATAAGTGGAGGTATGTAGGCTGGTTCAAGGAGTCACGATTTTACTTCTTTTGAAATGATCAAGGCCGTCGATTTCTCCGATGGTTTTATGAGGCGTTTAACCCGCAGTGTGTGGATGGTGCAGTTCAGCCTATAGGTGATTCTGGGGATGTATTTATTACCAAAAGGTCCCAGATTTATTCAGGTTGCAGCGAATATGAATCAGGATGTTTATTTAAACATTCTTCGTGAGGAAGTATAACCCTTTCTTCTCTATGTTTGCGATGAATATAGTGTCAACGACCTCATCTTCCGAAATGACAATAGTCATATTCAAAGGTTTGCATGTATATTTTCCTCGTTTGACGAATACTCAAGCGTAGCATCTCACTCTACTAGCCTGATAGGTCACCTGATCTTAATGCCATAGAAATGTCTGGAGCTATGTGGAACAGCATGAGAAATGCAGCAATAGCTTCCTCGCACTCTGCTATCTGTACGGGATATATATAATCATCGATAATAGGGTTCAGCTTGATATGGCACACCTTAAAGGAAATGTCGACGCTCTTCCTCACCGTGGTTACCAGGGCTAGAAGGGGTGTAATGCCCTCTGGGGAGTAACTAATTTACTGTGTGATACGCCTGTCATTCACTCACCTTTCGGTGATACGTGCTGCGATCAATGTCCGCACTGTAACGAGTAATAACTGAAACTTGTAACTAGAGACACAGTAGCCAGTTTTTCAAATTACGTTCCGCAGCTTCAGATATACACTCAGGTTCTGAAATGTTACATAGAGCAGTCTTGATCGCATAAAAACACTTTTGTTCATAAGTGGTGACTGGTTTCGATCAGATGTGGAGTCATCTTCGGACCATACTCTGTAATTTAGAGTACAACAGATTAGAAGGAAACATGTAATATTCTAAACACTACGTTAATAATAGATCATAAGCTCTTATATCCAATGACGTGTGGAGACTTCTAAGGCGCTGCAGTCATGGACTGTGCGGCTGATGCCGGCTTTTCGCTCCCTGTGGCTCGCCACCTGAGATAGGAGCAGAGCCCCTGTCCCTCTCCCACAATGCAGCTCCCAATCAAAATCACGTATGACATGTAATATTCTAAACACTACGTTAATAATAGATCATAAGCTCTTATATCCAATGACGTGTGGAGACTTCTAAGGCGCTGCAGTCATGGACTGTGCGGCTGATCCCGGCTTTTCGCTCCCTGTGGCTCGCCACCTGAGATAGGAGCAGAGCCCCTGTCCCTCTCCCACAATGCAGCTCCCAATCAAAATCACGTATGACATGTAATATTCTAAACACTACGTTAATAATAGATCATAAGCTCTTATATCCAATGACGTGTGGAGACTTCTAAGGCGCTGCAGTCATGGACTGTGCGGCTGATCCCGGCTTTTCGCTCCCTGTGGCTCGCCACCTGAGATAGGAGCAGAGCCCCTGTCCCTCTCCCACAATGCAGCTCCCAATCAAAATCACGTATGACATGTTGAATAATCGGGCCTTCCGCCCGTTGTTCGCGTCGTTCTAGCTCGTTATTACGGCGGTATGACACGCTGTCTTTTCAGATGCTCACTGAGACTCAGGGAGCACCTGAAAAGACAGCGAGTCACGCCGCTGAAATATCGTGCGGCAATGACTACAACATCCGGAAGACCCAATTATTCAACACGTCAATATATCGTCGGGAAAGCCTGAAGACTTACGAAATAACATATGACAACATTTAAGCAGCCACCAGCTTGTGTAGGTGTAGAAAAGCCTCAGACAGAAAACGAGCACGAAAACCACCCTTCCATACCGACACCCCGCCGCCGGTTTTCCTCTCGCATAAGGGTCTAGCCAAATACCAAACACGTAACGCTGAGTGCTTATCTGATCTGACCAGTCCAGAGAAACAGCTATCAGGCCTGAAAGCTCTGCCACCCGCATTCCCCTATCTCGGGCTTGGCTCGGAAACAGCATTATCTTGCTCTTACTCATCCGGCTAAAATCTAATGTGCTAGCGCCGCTCTTCTTCATCGGTCGTGTATTCTGTCTAGCAAGGAGACCCCTCAACGTGAGGCTGCTACACGCCGATTATATTTACGGCATTCGACGTCTCACGTATTATCTACCATGCAACTACAATATTGGCTGCTAATGGAAACAGGGTGCGGGACTGGAGGTATTCAACGCTAAGTACAACATGATTTCTGCGGATCGTTTTGAACTGTTTAGTTGACGAGTGATTCACAACAGTGGTGCAGTGTTAGTGGTATGGATACAAAGCAGTGCAGTGGCAACGATAAACAAAGCAAACAATGCATTATCACTACAACAACAGTTGTCAAACTTGACATTTCGACAGAAGAGAACCCAAGGAATTTCGCAGAATGAGAAAGAAGTGGCAGATGAAGTATTAGCGTTTCTGCAAGATGAATCAATGGAATGTGTGGTGTAGATTATAGTGATTGCAAAGGGAGCAGTGCATGGCTCGATTATTTCAAACAGTACTACAGATTTGGAACATGTAAGATAACGGAATTCCAAACAATGCGTCGACTTGATGATACACAATTAACTGCAGAATCAGCCAGAAAATTCGTGGATGAGGGAGACAAACTTATCTTACCGTTCAGGAAGGAATTTGTTTCCAACACAGACCAGTCGGGATTTGTATAGGAAATGCATATGAAAGGAACCCTGGAAGAGTGTCGTAAAAAGATCACCTAACATCAATGCCTTAACGCATTCGTATACAATTACGCCGAGTATTAATCTGGAGGATAAATTAGCTGGAAAGTTATTTATTGTCCTGCGAGAAGTTATAGATGGTCTGCGTCTGCAATTCTTGCTCGTGTACGTAAACTTGCAAGGGCAGTAACGAATATTTACGTCTCAGCAAGCAGAAGTGGGAAAATCAGCATAAGAGAACGACAACTATGGAACTGCTTTTGGCGAATAGATGGTCAAAATAACTTGCTTTTGGTTGATTCCTGGTCTGCGTGTAAGAATCACACTCTTCTAGAGCAAACTATCCCTACTGCAAAAGTATGTGACATTGCAGTTCGTAGAACCCTGAACCACTGGACAAATTTAGCCTCTGGATGTTTGCTTTCCCTTGCCTATAGAACATATTATCGCATTATCTGAAGCTATTCCTTGAACGATAGCCAGTTTGACGATAAGCTCCACTATAGACTATTTCGCATTCGGTTGCATGCCATCACATTTCATCAGTTCTCAAAACCCCTTTACACCAACATGATTATATATGCATTCTGAATACCTAGCTGATGTTTCGGGTAGCAGTAGAAAAATCTGTAGTATATTTCCAGGCTGCGGTGGATGCAGATGGTCATTTTATTTAGCACACGACCATTATCCGTGCAGGGATGGCGGGCCGAACCATCGTATAGAGGCGAATTCTGGCCACGTGTTACGTTTACTGTACAATCAGGAACCATTGGGAGCCGTCTGCCTGCAGGAGGGTAAAGATCACTTGTGCCTTTAGCCAGGCTACCACTGGCACGACGACGCCACCAATCGTGACTTCTCTGGTGTCACGAAAAGTTGACTGGAGAGTAGAACGGCGTTCAGTGAAGCGATTGATGGACGCACAAGTGAATGTCTTAGACCTGGTGAGCTTCCCGTTCCACAGTGCATTCACACACGATACCTAGGTCCCCGTCCCAGTCTTCATGGTGTGGGACACCATCAGTGTTAATTCGCGGTTACATCTTATGTTTCTGCAGGGTAAAGTAAGCTCCGCCCGCTACATTGACCAGGCTGTTATTCTTGTGCTACTGCCATTTCGTTGACAGGAAGGTGAGGTGCTTTTTGAGCAGGACAATGGACATTTATATAAGGCAGCTGCAACGCAAACGTGATCTTCGTGGTGTACAACGACTGTCCTGGCTGTCGAGATCGCCAGCATTGTCGCCTGTTAAGCACGTATGGCACATCAAACGGGAATTTTCTCGTTCTCCAAGACCTGTGAGAACCATTGTCGAATTGCAACAAAAGTTACAAGATATTTGGGACTATCTATCGCAGGATGCCATTCGGCCTTTTATGATGCATGTCAGAATAAATGATTGCTTTGCCGCCAGAGGGAGGTACCACATTGACTGTGACATGCGTGTTTCGTTTGATCTGAGCTTGTTAACATATACTCCTATAATCATGGACTACCTATCACTTCACTTGCCAGTAAAATAATGATGTCCTCGAGAGTGTTGCATTTTTTGTTACACTGAATAACTGTGTGACTTCCCCAACTTTCAGTTGTAGCTCGTGAACCCCTACCGCTGATAACAAAAGAAATCTAACTTCTCTAGTTTTCCAAATCCAGCCTTGCGAATAAGTGCGGCAAGGTTTCAAAGCATTTTCTAATCACGGTACACATTTCTAAAGTATTGATCTGCTTTAGTTGCCCGTTTTTACATTATGAAAATATGACACCATATTGGCCTTCAAAAGATTACTGGTATAATTATTCACACTGGACTCGCATTTGGGAGGACGAAGGTTCAATGCCGCGCCCGGCCATTCTGATTTAGGTTTTCTGTGATTTCCCTAAATCGCTCCAGGCAAATGCCGGGATGGTTCCTTTGAAAGGGCACGGCCGACTTTCTTCCCCGTCCTTCCCTAATTCTATGAGACCGATGACCTCGCTGTCTGGTCTCCTCCTCCAAAAACAACAACAACAACAACCTGTATAATTATTGAAGTTCTACGAATTTGTAGGGCATTATTTCTGCGATTAGGTAAAAATAACGCAAACAACTTCTGTATTTTTTTGTAGACGGTACACGTTTTTGGTATCATAGTGCCTATCTTCTGTCAAGTCATCGATGCAACATTAACATTTATACAGGATGGTCCATTGATCGTAACCGGGCCAAATATATCAACTATACGGCGAACGATCCGGACACTTGGATGATGTCGTCCAGGATACCGAGCAGCATACATATCACACGCCCGTTGGCATTTTGATCACAATAGCCATACATCAACACGATATCGACCTTTTCTGCAATTGGTAAACGGCCCATTTTAACATGGGTAATGTATCACGAAGCAAATACCGCCCGCACTGGCGGAATGTTACCTGATACCTCGTACTTACACGTTTGTGACTATTACAGTGCCATCTATCTCAAAGCGAAAAATGTGGTCCAACTAAAACATTCATATTTCTTTACGTACTACACAAATATGTAATAAAAAATGGGGGTTCCTATTTTTAAAAAAACGCAGTTGATATCCGTTTGACCTATGGCAGCGCCATCTAGCAGGCCAACCATAGCGCCATCTGGTTTCCCCCTTCAAACTAGACAAGTTTCGTTCTTTGTAGTTTTTTCGTTTGACGCTTATTTCGTGAGATATTTGGCCCGGTCACTATCAATGGACCACCCTGTATATTGGGTTTCTCAGAAGTTCGTTCGTTTCGCTCGCGTGCTCCATCTATAGCGCCTGCAAATCCTGCACCTATTGTGGCCCCAAGGGTAAAGCAGTTGCTTAACCGAACCTGTCACGTAAACGTCTAAAATATGACATTGGAACGCCAATGTGTGTTCATGACTGGCGATGGATGGAACTGTGAGAACGTGTGTTTAGAACAGATGAAAATCAGGAAGGAACACTTTTGACATCTTATGCTCTTTTACTATCGTAAGGCGAAAACCGCCTCAAAATGCCGTAAGAAAAACTGTGCTGCAAAAGGGGGCGACGCACTAACGGCTCGAGCATGTCGAAAGTAGTTTAGGCGATATCGAGCTGGGAATTTTCCCTAACTGACAAATCTCGATCAGGACGGACAAATAGCTCTAAGCACTATGGGACTTAACATGTGAGGTCATCAGTCCCCTACACTTAGAACTACTTAAACTCAACTAACCTAAGGACATCACACGCATCCATGCCCGAGGCAGGATTCGAACCTGCAACGTAGCAGCCGCGTGGTTGCGGGTGAAGCGACTACAAAAGCTCGGCCACCGCGGCCAGCCAGGACGAATATGGAACGGTTTAAAGACATGATAGTCAACAATCCACGAATGAGAACACGGTTGTTGGCATTGGAGCTCATTGTGATTCTTGTGCTACTGTAGCTAGTAACTTGGAAAAGCTATGGCCGCGCGGGATTAGCCAGGCGGTCTTGGGCGCTGCAGCCATGGACTGTGCGGCTGGTTCCGGCGGAGGTTCGAATCCTCCCTCGGGCATGGGTGTGCGTTTTTGTCCTTAGGATAGTTTAGGTTAAGTAGTGTTTAAGCTTAGGGACCGATGACCTTAGCAGTTAAGTCTCATAAGATTTCATACACATTTGAACATTTTGTTGTTGTTGGAAAAGCTGTGTTACGTAAATATTCGCGAAGTATGTGTTCCTCATGAACTGAGTGAAACAAATTAGATTCAGCGCTTGTCTATCAGTGACTCCTTATTGAGACGCAATCAGAATAACGGCTGGTAATTGGAAATAAGAAGCGGATCGTGTACATCAACGTACGGCAGAGTAAACAGTGGCGCTGGCCAGGGCAGCCGCCATTGCCGGCTCCTAAAACAGGTCTGCATCCGAGAAAGATTTGGTAAGGTTCTGGTGGGATTGCAAAGGCTTTCCGTATTTCGAACTTCTACCGAATGAGACTATCTGTTCCGGGAAATGCTGTTCACAGTTGGATCGTTTCAATGCAGAAATTGATGAGAAACGACAAGATTTGGGACACGATGTCGTCTTTCACCGCGACAACGCCGGACCACAGACCGTTGTGATCCGTAAAAAGCTGTGTTCTGGGGAGTGGTATGTGTTACTCCACGCACCGGCCAGTGGCGAGCGTTGCTGCCTCTGGATCACACGGTCTCGGGTTCGATTCCCGGCTGTTTTGGAGATTTTCTCTGCCCGGGGACTGCGTGTTTGTTTTGTGCTCATCATTTCATCATCATCATCATAATCTTTCGTGATAGTGGCTAGATTGGATTACGTAAAAAAACTGGACTGTGTAAAAATTGGGAGTTTGTACAAGCGATGAAGACCGCGCAGTTGAGCGCCGCACAAACCAAACATCATCATCATCATCATCATCATCATCATCATCATCATCATCATCATCCATGTGCCGCATTCGCCAGACGCTGTCCCCTCCGACATTTATCTATTCCATTTCCTGCAGAATTTCCTTAATGACTGACGCCTCACCTCCTTGGAGGACTGCAAACTGAACCTCGAAGAGTTCATCGACTTGAAAACCCCCGCGTTTTGGATGAATGGCATTTACAATCTTCCAGGAAAAAGGCAATATATTGTCGAGAATACTGGTGTATGTCACAGGACATAATTTGCCTTATTTAGTTATATTGTGCATGACCTTTGTGTCTGAAATGAGTAAGCAGACCGGCCGGCACTCAATCTGTCGTAGCTGTGCTGAGGGCAGATGTGTTCCCAGCTTTGTGACTGCACTGTAACGAAAAGCGAACGACAACCCAATACTTGCCCCCTCAACCTTCCAGTTACAGCGGTCAGTCCACGATCTAATTCGCTCCTGCAGCTCAATACAAGAGGCGCCAAATCAGCAATCTACAGTCCAGATAGCCTGGTGCACACAGTGGCTGGCGCGTGCATAGCGCGCCATCCGCAGGATGAAGTGAAGTCCGGTGGAGGCGTTAATTAACAGCCGGCGGCCTATCAAATTCACAGCCCGCTCGGGCGCTCGCCAGTGATGAGATTCTATCGCCTCTCGATGAAAACTGCGGCCGGCATATGACGTTTTTATATGCATGGGCCCAGCTACCACGTGCTGCTTCGGATAACGGAAATTGTCACACTTCCGCATACAAAATGATAGTACCTCGCCCAAAGCTGCCAGTGAGTGGTATTCACAGACCGTGGCTCGTCTGTGCTGCACAACATCTCGACATTGGATCTCGATCGCAACAGTTTTCACGCTGGTTAATGACTATGTGTTATTTCTTATTTACTGGCGTGATTATTTCAGTTTGTCTCGGTTATAAATTACCCTAAATATATTTTGTTTTTCGCTCTTCTATGAGTAGCAAATAACGTCTAGGCGTTGAAAAATTAGCTGCGAATGTAAGATATTGTTCTTATGGCAAATTAAGAGTGTAGCCTTCTAGAAAAGTACTTGTCATGCTTGCCATTGATTGTATGATACACTGTAGCCAAATGAAAAACGAACATCTTTCAGCGCAAATACGTCCAATAAAGAGCTTTAGTAAACCATCAGCCTTTTCAGCACAATCTAGTCTTCTACTACAACTTGTTCTAATAAACAATGTTTTGTCCTTTTCATCCGTATGGATTTAGCACACGCAGTTGCGAAGCTGCAGTTGTTGCGAAGAATACAATGAAGCGGTCCTGTGCTACAGGTGACCGCTGTTGTTTGTATTTAAATATTTCATGCTTCCTTCTAAAACATTTAATAGACAAAAGAGGGAAAAAATATCATCAACTAGAACAAATTACAGGAGCAGATGACATGCTGCTCACCATAATACTGAAATAAGTGTAACCATCTGAAGACAAGCATAATATCCCGAAACCCGCCATGGTTTTAAAAATATCTGAGCCTGGATGCGGATTGCCTCGTATTTAACATCAAAGTATTGTATAGGTGCAAGCAGGAATGCAGTCATGCATTTGTGCATAGAGAACCCCGTAAATCGACATATGGAATCCCAAATTGTTGATTGATGTTGCCGACGATACAAACCTGATCACACACCGTCCCCTGGTGGAAGCTGGCTAGGTGGCCGAGCTGCTAAGGACAGTTGACCTATATTCTGAAGATCACATTCAGTTAAAAGAGGAATATGTTCTGCTGAAAGCGTAAATCTTCATGACTTTATAGGAAGAGCAACTCAATGTTCTGGATGCATTTATTCAGTGGTCCCTCTACATACTTTCAAAGGTAGTAGCTGCCACTCTTCTAGTAGACGCCGCGCTCACAAACTACAGTTACTAAGGTCAAGTCAGAACTACCCCAATCCCACCCCACCCCAATCAAGTTTGCGGCAATCGAAAAAATGAAAGGGTGCGTTACATTACATTATCAATTCAAAACGGCTTACTGTAAATACTGAGTGCAGTGCACTCGCTGGTTAATAGAAGTCCGCAGTTAAACTGAACAGTGTATCTGAACCACCTGTACACTGCATCCTATACTGATAGGAAACTATTTTTAATGATTGTGCTGAACTAATAAAATGACACTAAAATGAATCACAGTTTATTTGTTCATTTGCAGCAATTTTATGGTTTCCCATCAATCTCTCTCATTATAATATCACACTTCATGATTCGCCACGTAAATCGTCTTTTTTTCTCAATTAATGCACAGTAACTTTGTGAGGTGTGGTCCTCTACCTCAAATTGTAATTCAGAATTCCATAAAGTAAATTCGAATTTACACAAATGTGTTTCCTTTTCAGTATCAATTTTTTTCTCTATCAATATTTGCAAAACATGAGTGTCCACGAGGTTCAGCCGTAATGTTTCTTCAGTTAATTTCATTTCATAATTCTATCTCGCACTTAGAACTCCAATACCGCTCGAGGTATTATCTGGAGTACCTTCAGGCCAAAGTTCGGTTCACTCGCCTGTGTCTGTGAGACAAATTGGTAAGTGAGTCCCTCTCCGAGGATGAATGCGCCTGGGCGTCGTGCTGGTGGCTTCAGAAAGTAGGTGGGGGAATGTTGGCATGCAAACAGCGACACTACTGGGTGGGATTGTGTCCGCCGACTTGGCCATGTCGCCTTCTCCTTGATTGCAAAGCCGTAAGTTCAATCTTTAGTAAGGCTCACTTGAAAGTGTTGTGTTAATGAACATCGGCCGGCCGGGGTGGCCGAGCGGTTCTAGGCGCCACAGCTATGGCCGCAGGCTCGAATCCTGCCTCGGGCATGGATGTTTGTGATGTCCTTAGGTTAGTTAGGTTTAAGTAGTTCTAAGTTCTAGGGGACTGATGACCTCCGAAGTTAAGTCCCATAGTGCTCAGAGCCATTTGAACCAATGAACATAGCCGACATTCAAGAAATGATCCAAGAAACCATTAACTTGCACCATGAACACCGAATGAGAGAAGGTTCGTCACAGTGATCACAAAGGTTGACTCCATCAAGATCGAAGTAGTAATGCTGAACGTCCTTCCGCCCTTCGGTTAACCCCACAGCCAGAAACCAGATGGGTGCAAATCTAATGGTCGTAGTGGCCATGAAGTTTGGAACGAGCGGCCAATGAGTGGGTTTCCTGCAAATGCGTTACGGAGTAAGCGAGTGACATCACGAGCAGTGAGAGGTGGAGCTCCACCACCCATCAAAACTTTTGAATCCAAAGCACCTCTCCCGCCGAGAAGAGATCACGTGTTGGCGAAGTAGATCACAATAATATGTGTCGTTCACAATGCACGTCCTTGGTCCATGCCGTCATTGCAAGTCATGATACTAACATTACTAACAACGCGAATCCTTCAGTGCACATTCTGAACACCATTTATATAAATCTCATTACTCGTACGGTAAACAGCTTTCCGTGTACACTGGCTCAAGTACCGAACGTAAATTATAAGCACCCCGTGCAAATGAATTACGACCGCATTAGGTTTGTGCCCACCACGAGATTTAGTGAAATCCAGTGGTATTATGAAACCGTGACACCCTAAGGTAATTACTTATGTGGACCTGAGACTAAAGGGGAATCATTCTAGCGGCGATACGTGCCGGAGATGGGGAAATCCACTGACATAAGAAACTTTGACAAAAGGCTCTGAGTATATGAATGAGCATCTAGCAAACGGAGAAGCTGGTGAACTTTCTGCGTGCTACTGTCATGAGCATCTACGGAAACTGGTTCAAGGACTGTGAAAGTTCGAGGCGGCAACAGAGATGGTCTTCGACTCCTCATCGCAGAAGAAAAAAAGTAGGACACATGACCAATCTGGTGTAGGCATAAGTGTTCAGCGCGGCCTGTTGAACGGGGGCTTCGTTACAGACAACCCTAATGTATTCCCAGACTGACCTAACGAGATCGTCATTTACGACTGGAATGTGCACGGGCTCATAGACTCTGCACCATAAATAAAAGGAAACAAATCATCCGATCTGAAGATTCATGTTTCTTGTTATACCAGGTCGACGGTCGTGTCTGGATACGGCGTCATCAAAGTGAGAGGCATGGCGCAACAGATGCAGGGCGGAGGGGCTGTATTATCGTATGGAGGAAGTTAAGCTTGGCTTCCATGGGACCTGTGGTAGTAACCGAAGGTATCATGAAACCTGTGGACTATGTGAACACTATTTCGGACCACCTGAGTCGCTACATGTTTCTATTCTCCGACGGCGACGACGTCTTCCAACAGGATAACTGTGCCCTTGTCACAAACCCAGAACCGTGGTTTAGTGGTTTTCATACCATGATAGTGAACTCACGTTTTTTTTCTTGGAACGCTGTCGGATAAACCTTTTGTTAAAAGTAGTTGCCACAGTCTATGGAAAACACAATGACAGATTAACAAGCCAAATATTAGTCAGGCACTTAAAAGATCATACCGGTCCCTTTAGAGAGCTGTAGATGGTGTAGATGTTTTATTAGGCACCCACGTGACCCTGTACTGGTGACGTAACTCATTGCAGTGAAGTGGTTAGAATGTGCCTGTCGGTTATATGAAACCATCGCGGTAAGATGGGTCAAAGTGGAAACGTGATAGAATGATAAAGAGAAGCTCTCGTCTTGGAATGAGACCGTGATCATACAGTAAATCATTTGCCAAAAGTTTTGGTGTATCAATGCAGACTTTTCAGGGTGTCTACAAGTAATGGCGTACCACTTGAAGCACGTTGTGAGAACAGTGATCGTAAGAAGACCCTAACAGGCAGGGTCCATAGACGAATTTCGCTTTTTGTCAGTGGAAATATGTTCCAAACTCGACACGTATTGCCTGTTTCTGTCTTAACCAGTATCCTAACGAACATTGCGAACACAGCCACGTCCAAAGGGCATTCGGGGAGGCCATTGCTGACAGCACCACGCAAAGCGGCGCTTCTTCAGTGGGACAAAAAACATTGAAACAGTGCAGTGTGTTCCGAGGAGTCACGAATTTGCCTCTTTTTTAAATTACACCAAGCATCGAGTTCACCGACGGCCCTCTGGGGCAGTTGAACAGACAGTGTGTGGAGAGTACAGGGGGTGGACAAACATGAAAACACCAAAAACACAACACAGCACTATGCCTAATACGGTGCAGGAAACCCGCTGGCATTCAATGAAAGCTTCTAGTCGTCTCAAAATGAATAAATACAGGTCCTGTAGCATTTTAATGCGAATCTTACAGCATTCGTCCTGCAAAATAGTGGCAAGTTCGAGTAACGATGATGGAAGTGGATAGCTATAAAGCAACCCTCTCTCCAAAGCAGACCACAAAGGCTCAGTAATATTGAGATCTGAGAGGATGCGATATTTCATCTTCGTGTTCACAACCAGTCCTCTACGAGGCGAGCTCTGTGAACACATTTTCAATAACGAGTCAGCAGCCATAAAAAGCTTAACAACAAATGAAATTCAGTTTAAGAGAAGCCAAAAGGATTTATTGGTCGCCAATTCCTTCTACACCATTGATGAATTTCTCAGTAGAACCAACTGACTTTTTTGTGTATTATATATACACACACACAAAAACATCCTACAGGACCTGTATTTATTCATTTTGAGACCACTGGAAGCTGTTTTGAATATATATATATATATATATATATATATATATATATATATATATAAGTAAAGTTCTGCACGATTTCAGTGCAGTAATGTGTTCATTGTAAATGAGTATTGTAGAGGTACATTAGCTTATTTGTTTTAGTTGTAAATGTTTGTCATATATTGTTGTTTTTCTGACATGTTCTACATCCGGGAGGATTTCCTCACTACAGATCAATTGGAATGAAAGTGAATCTAATCAGGGGCCCTGTTATTTAGGAACCTAGCATCACCACTGAGGAACAAAAATTGTATCATGGCATGGATCTGATCAGCCAAAACGGAGACATAATCTGAAATGTGACCTGACGGAGTAACCATGGAGCCCATGGAATACTGCAGTGTAGCTGCCCAAACCATCACTGAAGCCCATGAACACCACCGTTGTAACCTGTCCTAACCGCGACCGGAACGGTCACGGGGTGCCCCTGAAAGCACGGCGGGATTAAACGGAGAGCTGCCTGCGAACAAACAGACAAACGGAAAGGACGGACACTTAAACAACGACGGACGATCGAGAGACCTTACGACGACAACACGCATGAGGCAACGGAGTGACAGAGACCACCAAACGAATCCAAGACGTTCACTAGTAAGGAAAACAAAGAACGGTAAACACGCTGTCTATTATTGGGGCGATATGTCAAGACTCACGTAACGATTAGACTCGCTGGCTGAGGTTTTTTTTTTTTTTAATTCCCTCCTAAGGTGGCGGGCTGGCAGCAGCTTAGTACGCTGCTCTACAGCCTACAGACTTAAAAAAAAACGGTAGAAGAAAATAAACAAGAAAAACAGGCGATAAAACCTGGAGGAGGGGGAAGAACAAGGAAGGAGGAAGGAAAAAACGAAAAGGGGGGGAACAAGGAGGTAGATGACTCATAAAGGGGGAGAGGGGCAGGGCAGACGCGAGAGGGAATGAGAAAGGCAGAGGAAAGAAATGCAAAAGGACTCGGCGGAGAGAAGGGGGCAGAGAGAGGGGAGGTGGGAAAAAAGAGGATGGAGGGGGGGGAGACAGAGCCCGTGAAAAGGACAGAGAAAAGGAGGGGGAGTGAGGATCAGAGTTAATAGGAGGGATAAATGGAGGGAGAGAGGGCATCATCCGGGAGGGGGAGTTGATGGAAGCCACCTTGGGAAAGGAGATGGAGGGTGTAGAGATGGAGGGTAGGGGGGACACAACAGTGAAGACATGGCAGGGGGTGGAGATGGGAGAGGAGAGGAGCAACCAGGGGTGAGTGGGATCAAGGCTGCGGGATGTGTAGAGGATGCAGATATGTCTGACGAATAGGAGCAGATGGGGGAAGGAATGAGATCATAGAGGATCTGCGTGGGGGACGGGACGCGTATACGGAAGGCGAGGCGGAGTGCAAGGCGCTCAAGGATCTGGAGGGTTACAGAATTTGGAGGGGGGGGGGGGGGCAGATATCCAGGCAGGACTGGCATACCAGAGGATGGGACGGATTAAGGATTTGTAGGTGTGGAGGATGGTAGAGGGGTGCTGGCTGAGCGACAGGCAGGCGCTTAAATACTATATCGAGGTCCTCGCTATTGGCCGCTGGGATCACGTGTTCCACTGTGGCGCCCTCACACTAAATGCGGGCCTGGAGGCGTGCGCCGCACACGGCTTACAGCGCAATGGTGCAGAGACCTTGAGGGGTCTTCGACGTCCATGACGTCTGGCGCAGATCCAAATTCCGGGGCGCGCGGTACGAGAACAACTTTCCACCCATGGCACTTAAACTCGGCCACAGGTTGGAAACAGTGCGAAACAAGAGTCAATGAATCAAAGAACTTTCTTCCATTGGCCAATAAACCGTTTTACGGCTTCAGTATGACGTTTTGCTGTACTGGGAATTCGCTTCACTGATGTGTAGTTTTGGAAATCCAGCTCGTCCTCATTGTGACTTAACGATTGACCTATTCAGCTTTTACTGTATGCAGTATAAATATATGATGCAATGTCTCTTGAAACACCAAACACTTCGATCTCCTTGGTTACGGAAGCGCTCACCAACGAGCTCCAACAATTTGTTCACATTCGAATTCACTTAGCACCGATATAATGCCCCAACAACTACACAGAACACCGTTGTGAGAACGCCTGACACTTGTTATGTGCTGAGAACATTGCACAGGTTCCGTTGGTGGTTAAATAGAGCAGAGAAATCTGCAGTCTTGACTAACATCTACATTAGTGTTCAAGCATGAGTTTCTCACGGTGATTCCATATTTTTGTCCGACTCCTGTATATTTCATGCTATAAATGGTCCTGTGATGTTCTATGCGTATTTATCGTACCTTAATTTGTGTCCATTGTCTTAGGTTATCGTGAGCATGAAGCAAGATGTTTATTTCAATATTATGGGTGACAAAGTACTGCCCTTCATGCTACATCTTCATACTGAATATGTCGTGCACGCTGCCATACCATGTTCACAAGCGTGCACACACTCCTGGATTTGAGAGCTCTCAGACACATTATCGCATCTTGACTGACCTGCCAAATTTCCCGTTCTTGATAGTATAGAAAATATCTGCCATTATTTGTGAATGCGAGTGAAATATAGCAGTCAACATTCCTACCTTTGGTAGATCCCTGAGATCTACTCAGGAATGAGAGGTTTCAACTGAATATGACGTAACAACATTAAAGTCAAAATCTTTTAGTTTCTTAGGACACTTCATATTTCTTCTAAATGACCTACATTTCGACCCCTCTGCTGGTATTTTCCACAGGATCTTGTGGTATCCACTGTAGACTGAGTGCTCAATCTACATTGTACACCACAACATCCTGAAGAAGATCCCAGCAGAGGGGTTCAAACATAGATCATTTAGAAAAATATGACGCTGCCTAACGCCCCACAAGAGTTTAACATCAGTGACAACGGCAACGGAAGCCTGCAGACTTACATGCTGGAGATACTTGAAGACTCTCGTCTTTTCCATCTTGAGATCACTCTCAGGTTGGAGTCGGTTGCCATTTATTAGCATGATGTCGTCTGTGAGCGGAATTTTACATTCAGTGTGCGCGTTTAATCGCGCTGCTGTCATTGATGAGGATGACGTGCTTCTAAATCTGCTAATGCCGTTACATCGAGATATATGACGTAAGGGTTGACTCGTCCTAGCTAGACGCACCTGGCAACCCGATCTGCCTTCTACAACTCTGACAGCATCAGCTGATTTCACAACTACATACAATGATCAGCCAAAACGTTATGACCAACGACATAGTATCAGTGTAAACCCGTCTAGGCGATGGCAGCATCACCTGGCAAGGAATAACTGCTAGTAAGACACATGCACGGTGCTGAACGCGTCGTACATATGTAAAATGGGGAAAGGAGCGCGATCTATATGAGCTTGACCGAAGGCAGTGTGTGACGACCCGGAGGCTCGGCATGAGCCTTTCGGAAACTACACGACTTGTTGGGTCTTCGAGGACTGTTGTGATGAATGTCATCAACACGTGACAAAAACAAGGAGTAACCAGGTCCATATGTCGAGGGGTTGTGTGGCAAACCCCCACTACATATCTCTGAGGACTTAGGCTGGGAAGATTTGTAAAATAGGACAGACGGCGAGCTGTGATGGAACTACCATCAAACTTTAATGCTTGGCGGAGTACAAGTAATTCTGAGCACACTGTGCATCGAACACTCCTAAAGAAGGGCCTCCACAGCCGACAACCGACACATATGCCAATTTTAACACCACGACATCGGCAACTACCACTTAAATGGGCGCGTGACTATCTGCACTAGATGTTGGCGCAGTGGTAGAGCGTTGCGTGGTCTGATGAATCCCTATACCTTTTTCATCACGCCTATATGAGGGCGCAAATCCGTCGTCTTCCAGGGGAACAGCTCCTTGACACATTGACTGACGGAGACAAGCTAGAGGAGGCTCCATTATTCTCTAGGAAACATTCATGTGGGCGTCTTAGGGTCCAGTAGAGCTCTTGCAAGGCACCACGACGGCCAAGGAGTGTCCTACACTGGTTCCAGACCAGATAAAAACCTTCATGACGATAACGTATCCAGAAGGAAGTGGCATTTTTCAAAAAGATAATGCACCATGTCACAAGGCCAGGAGGATAACAGTGGCGACTTCCAGTTGATGTACTGGTCCACCAAATCGCCAGATCTGAACCCAATGGCACACGTCTGGGATGTTATTAAACGTGACGTCAGATCTCCACGGAATTTACGAGAATTAGGTGACTTGAGTGAGCAGATGTGGCGCGAAGTCCCTCCAGCGGCCAACCAAGGCCTCATTGCTTCCATTCCACGACGCATCGTTGCTGGTATACATGCCAAAGGTGGACATACCGGCTGTTAGGTAGGCGGTCGTAATGTTCTGGCTGATCAATGTATATACAGGTGTTTGCAGTTTACATATGATGTACACTGAGGTGGCAAAAGCCGTGTGATAACAATAGCCACATATACACCATTTGCCATTAAAATTGCCACATCAAGAAGAAATGCAGATGATAAACGGGTATTCATTGGACAAATATATTATACTAGAACTGACATGTTATTACATTTTCACGCAATTTGGGTGCATAGATCCTGAGAAATCGCCCTTCATACGCCAGGGCATTGAGTCAAACAGAGCTTGGATGGCGTGTACAGTTACAGCTGCCAATGCAGCTTCAACACGATACCACAGTTCATCAAGAGTAGTGACTGTAGTATTGTGACGAGCCAATTGCTCGGCCACAATGGACCAGACGTTTTCACTTGTTGAGAGATCTGAAGAATGTGCCGGCCAGTGCAGCAATCGAACAGAAAGCCACGTACAGGACCTGCAACATGCGGTCGGTATTATCCTGCTGAAATGTAGGGTTTCGCAGGGATCGAATGAAGGGGAGAGCCACTGGTCGTAACACATCGGAAATGTGACGTCCACTGTGAAGGCGAACAAAGAGGTGATCGAGACACGTAACCAGTGGCATCCCATACCATTACACGGGGTGATACGCCAGTATGGCGATGATGAATACACGCTTCCGATGTGCGTTCACCGCGATGTCGCCAAACACGGATGCGGCCAACATGATGCTGTAAACAAAACATGGATACATCCGAAAAAACGACGTTTTGCCATTCGTGCACCCAGGTTCGTCGTTGAGTACACCATCGCAGGCGCTCCTGTCTGTGGTGCAGCGTCAAGGGTAACCGCAGCCATGGTCTCCGAGCTGATAGTCCATGCTGCGGCACCGGTCGCTGTGGCCGAGCGGTTCTAGGCGCTTCAGTCTGGATCCGCGCTGCTGCTACGATCGCAGGTTCGAATCCTGCCTCGGGCATGGATGTGTGTGATGTCCTTAGGTTAGTTCGGTTTAAGTAGATCTAAGTCTAGGGGACTTAGTGCTTAGAGCCATTTGAACCATGCTGCTGCAAAGATGGTCGAACTGTTGCAGATGGTTGTTGTCTCGCAAACGTCCCCATATGTTGACTCAGGGATCGAGACATGGCTGCACGATCCGTTACAGCCATGCGGATAAGATGCCTGTCATCTCGACTCCTTGTGATACGAGGCCCTTGGGATCCAGCACGGCGTTCCGTATTTCACTCCTAAACGCACCGAGTCCATATTCTGCTAGCAGTCATTGGATCTCGACCAATGCGAGCAGCAATGGCGATAGGCTACAATCCGTCTTTTATCAAAGTGGGAAACGTGATGGTACGCATTTCTCCTCCTTACAAGAGGCAGCACAACAACGTTTCACCAGGCAACGCCGGTCAACTGCTGTTTGTGTACGAGAAATGGGTTGGAAACTTTCCTCATGTCAGCACGCTGTAGCTGTCGCCAGCATATCACAGTTCTTCTTCCTGTCGGTTAAATTTCGCGTCTGTAGCACGTCATCTTCGTGGTGTAGCAATTTTAATGGCCAGTAGTGTATTATACAGCCGTATTCCTCGTAAGGAACGTATTTCGCATCCTTGCTTAATACGAAAAATAAACATGTGGGTACCTCGTATATTACGTCATTTTCAGCCTCAGTTAGCAACAAGATTTTTCAACAATCGGTGCGCCGTAGAAGGAAATCTGTTGTTTCAGTATGGCAATCTAGCATATTCCTCTCTCTGCCCTTCCGTGGTAGTATCGCGCACACAAGTTGCAACAGGGCAGTATTTTGGCGGAGGTTTCATTTGAATTCGGCTGATACATGTCATTATGGTCGTAAGATGGGAATTAATAGCCTTTGCACTTGGAAAGGTAGTTGGAGCTAGACGTATGGGAAATTCTGTTTCAGAAATCGTTAGGGAATCCAGTATTTCGAGATACACAGCGTCAAGAGTGTGCTTAGAATATCAAATTCGAAGCATTGCGTCCAACAACGAACAACGCAGTGGCAGACGCCCTTCGCTTTACGGTCGAGAGCAGCGGCGTCTGCTTAGAGCTGTCAGTGCTAACAGACAAGCAACACTGCGTGAAATAATTGCAGAGGTCAATGTGCGTCGTACGACAAACGTATCCGTTAGGACAGTGCAGCGAACTTTGGCGTTTATGGGCTATGGCTGCAGACGATCGATGCGAGTTCCTGTGGTAACAGCACATCAGCTGAAGCGCTTCTCCTGGGCTCGTGACTATATGGGTTGGACGCTAGACGATTGGCGACTGGAAAGACGTTGCCCAGTCAATGGCTCCAGATTTCAGTCGGTGAGCGCTGATGGCTTCCAGTGTGGCGCAAACCCCAGGAAGCCATGAACCAAAGTTATCAACATCGCACAGCGCAAAATGTTGGTGACTCCGTTATAGTGTGGGCTGTGTTTACGTGGAAAGGACTGGCTCCTCTGGTGAAAGTAAAATCATCACTGACTTGGAGATGATTACGTTCGGCTACTTTGAGACCATTTACATCCATTCGTGGATTTCATTTTTCCAGATAAGGATGGAATTTTTAATAGATGACAATGCGCAATGTCATCAGGCCACAATTGCTCGCGGTTAGTTTGAAGAACATTTTGGATATTCGATAGAATGATTTGGCCACCCAGGTCACCCGGCCTGGGACATAATAGAGATATCAGTTCGTGCACAGAGTCCTGCGCCGGCAACTCATTCGCAATTATGGGCAGCAATATGTCTCAATATTCCTGCATGGGACTTCCAACGACTTGGGGTGTACATGTCATGTCGAGTCACTGCACTATGTCGGGAAAAAGGAGGCCCGACACAATAATACGAGGTATTCCTCAATGTAAACACGATACCCTGTTGACTTGCACAGTGTGATTCTGTCATTGCACAGTGTGATTCTGTTCACTGCTAACGTAACAACATGTTCAGTTATAGTATCATTAGACAACGATGTGACGGAAAAAAATAGACGACAGAACGCAGAAAGAGAATGATCAAACCTATATATCATGTCAAACGAACCACTGTTTATATATTACAAACAGCCGCGACGTAGTGAACACCGGCATTAATACTGTACTTCCGCATCACCACTGAGAGAAATGTGTTAAATAAATGATTTTCGAGATCCAGGAGTAAGCAGTCTATTAAATAATACAACATAAGTTGATACATTAAATTTGGAGGCTTGCTTAGAATTGCACGCCTGCTTAACTTGTACTAGTTTGAATGCAGGATACACAATGGCGCACCAGTGCGGGTAAGAGCCTAGGAATAGTATATCGCCGGTTTGAGCATGAAGTTATGGTCATTTTATGCTGACAGAGGCGCATTCGTCCGGGACTGTAAGATCAAATTTCAGTCGGCAACCTATACACTAGGTAAGTTACGGTTACCATTTGAAAGTTACAACTATTAAAACTAAGGCACAGGTTCTCTTCCTGCTTGTTCATAAGCCACCCTCGATGATACAGGATTGACGGATATTCTTATGCGAGGCAGCACTGTCGCTACGACTTTAGAAGGTAAATTAAGAAAAGACAGTACTATGATTATAGCATTTGCAGACTCAGAGGAAGGTTTTGAAAAACCCGCCAGGGTAGCCGAGCGCGCTAACGCGCTGCTTCCTGGACTCGGGTAGGCGCGCCGACCCCGGATCGCATCCGCCCGGCCGCTTAACGACGAAGACCGGTGTGTCAGCCAGCCTGGATGTGGTTTTTAGGTGGTTTTCCACATCCCGCTAGGTGAATACCGGGCTTGTCCCCACGTTCCGCCTCAGTTACACGCGCCGCAGACATTTGAAGCACGTCTGCACTATTCCACGATTTACACTAGATGCAGACAGTTGGGGCACACTGATTATGCCCTGGGTGGGGGGGGGGGGGGGAGGGGGGTGATGGCAGGAAGGGCATCCAGCCATCCCTCACACTAACATTGCCAAATCCGTTGTAACCACGCCGACCCTGCGATCGCTGCAGCACTATGGCGTAAACGAAAGAAAGAAAGGTTTTGAAAATATGGACTGGAATGCAGTCTTTGATATTATGAAGGTAGTAGGGGTAAAGTACATAGAGCGAGAGAGTATTTATAATTTTGTACAAAAACCATATGTAAGTTACAAGAGTCGAAGGACATAAAAGGTAAAGAGTGACTGAGAAGGGAATGTGACAGGCTGTAGCTCATCTCTGATGTTTTTCAATCTGTACATTGAGCAAGCAGGAAATGAAGCGAAACATACATTTGGGGAAGGAATTAGAGTTTATTGAGAAGAAATAAGAACTTTTAGGTTTGCCTATGACGTAATTCTGCCAGAGACAGCGAAGGACTTGGAGCAACAGTGGAATGGAATGGACTGCGTCTAGAGAGGAGGATACAAAATAATCATCAACAAATGGAAATCAAGGGTAATGAAATGTAGTCAAATTAAGTCAGACGTTGCCGAGAGGATTAGACTAGAAAAGGAGACCCCTAAAGTAGTAAATGAGTTCTGCTATCTGAGCAGTAAAATAGCTGACATTAGCTGAAGCTTTCAATATAAAATGTAGACTGGCAATCGCGAAACTCGGTTCTGAACAAGGGATATTTGCTTTACATTTAAGTGTCCGGATGTTTTCTGAAGTCATTTGCTTGGACTCTTGTCTTGTACAAAAGTGGAACGTGGGTGATAAGCAGTTCAGACAAGAAGAGAAAAGAAGCTTTTGAAATTTGGTGCTACAGAAGAATGCTGAAGATTATATGGGTAGATCGCGTAATTTGTGCACAAGTTGACTACAGGAAGGCATCAGTTGAAAGGACACGTTCTGAGGAGTCGATGAACCATTGGGGGGAAGTGTGAAGGTACAAATTGTAGTAGGAGACTAGAGACGAAAACAGTTAACAAGTTCAGATGGATATAGGTTGTAGTAGTTATTCAGAGCCGAGCGGTTCTAGGCGCTACAGACTGGAACCGCGCGACCGCTACGGTCGCAGGTTCGAATCCTGCCTCGGGCATGGATGTGTGATGTCCTTAGGTTACTTAGGTTTAAGTAGTTCTAAGTTCTAGGGGACTGATGACCTCAGAAATTAAGTCCCATAGTGCTCAGAGCCATTTGAGCCAAGCTATTCAGAGATGAACGGGCTTGCAGAGGGTAACGTTGTGTCGAGAGCTGCAGAAAACCGTTCTCCGGACTGAAGACCACAGCAGCAACCAAATGTTAGTGCATGGTACCAACGACAATTTATTATTCCTCACTGCGTTAACAGTAGGATTTTTGTAGCATACTGTCTCTGTGTACCCCCCCCCCCCCCCTCCCCATCGTGAACCATGGACCTTGCCGTTGGTGGGGAGGCTTCCGTGCTTCAACGATACAGATGGCCGTACCGTAGGTGCAACCACAACGGAGGGTTATCTGTTGAGAGGCCAGACAAACGTGTGGTTCCTGAAGAGGGGCAGCAGCCTTTTCAGTAGTTGCAGGGGCAGCGGTCTGAATGATTGACCGATCTGGCCCTGTAACACTAAAAAAACGGCCTTGCTGTAATTTTTCCCGAGGGCATGCAGCTTTACTGTATGATTAAGTGATGATGGCGTCCTCTTGGGTTAAAAATTCCGGAGGTAAAATAGTTCCCCATTCGGATCTCCGGGCGGGGACTACTCAAGAGGACATCGTTATCAGGAGAAAGAAAACTGACGTTCTACAGATCGGAGCGTGGAATGTCAGATCCCTTAATCGGGCAGATAGGTAAGAAAATTTAAAAAGGGGAATGGATAGTTTAAAGTTAGATATAGTGGGAATTAGTGGAGTTCAATGGCAGGAGGAACAAGACTTTTGGTGAGGTAAATACAGGGTTATGAATACAAAATCAAATAGGGGTAATGCAGGAGTAGGTTTAATAATGAATAAAAAAAATAGGAGTGCGAGTAAGCTACTTCAAACAGCATAGTGAACGCATTCTTGTGGCCAAGATACGAAACCCACGCCCACCACAGTAGTACAAGTTTATATGCCCGCCAGCGCTGCAGATGATGAAGTAATTGATGAAATGTACGATGAGATAAAAGAACTTATTCCGGTAGTGAAGGGAGATGAAAATTTAATAGTCATGGGTGACAGTAGGACAAGGAAGAGAAGGAAACGTAGTAGGTGAATATGGATTGGGGGTAAGAAATGAAAGATGAAGCCGCTTGGTAGAATTTTGCACAGAGCATAACTTAAACATAGCTAACACTTGGTTCAAGAATCATGAAAGCAGGTTGTATACACGGGAGAACCCTGGAGATACTAAAATGTTCCACATAGATTATGTAATGGTAAGACAGAGATACAGGAAAGAGGTTTCAAATTGTAAGACATTTCCAGGGACAGATGTGGACTCTGACCACAACCTATTGGTTATGAACTGCAGAATAGAACTGAAGAAACTGCAAAAAGGTGGAAATTTAAGGAGATGGGACCTGGATAAACTAAAATAACCAGAGGTTGTACAGAGTTTCAGGGAGATCGTAAGGGAACAATTGACAGGAATGGGGGAAAGAAATACGGTAGAAGAAGAATGGGTAGCTTTGAGGAATGAAATAGTGAAGGCAGCAGAGGATCAAGTAGGTAAAAAGACGAGGGCTAGTAGAAATCCTTGGGTAACAGAAAAGAATTTAATTGGTGAAAGGAGAAAATACAAAAATGCAGCAAGTGAAGCAGGCAAAAATGAATACAAACGTCTCGAAAATGCGATCGACAGGAAGTGCAAAATGGCTAAGCAGGGATGGCTAGAGGACAAACGTAAGGACGTAGAGGCGTATCTCATGAGGGGTAAGATAGATACTGCCTATAGGAAAATTAAAGAGACCTTTGGAGAAAAGAGAACCACTTGCATGAATATCAAGAGCTCAGATGGAAACTCAGTTCTAAGCAAAGAAGGGAAAGAAAAAGGTGGAAGGAGTATATAGAGGGTCTATACAAGGGCGATGTTTTTGAGGACGATATTATGGAAATGAAAGAGGAGGTAGATGAAGATAAATGGGAGGTAAGATACTGCGTGAAGAGTTTGACAGAGCATTGAAAGACCTGAGTCGAAACAAGGCCGCGGGAGTAGACAACATTCCATTAGAACTACTGACAGCCTTGGGAGAGCCAGTCCTGACAAAACTCTACCATCTGGTGAGCAAGATGTATGAGACAGGCGAAATACCCTCAGACTTCAAGAAGAATATAATAATTCCAATCCCAAAGAAAGCAGGTGTTGACAGATGTGAAAATTACCGAACTATCAGTTTAATAAGTCACGGCTGCAAAATACTAATACGAATGCTTTACAGACGAATGGAAAAAATAGTAGAAGACGACCTCGGGGCAGATCAGTTTGGATTCCTTAGAAATATTGGAACACGTGAGGCAATACTGACCCTACGACTTATCTTAGAAGCTAGAGTAAGGAAAGGCAAACCTACATTCCTAGCATTTGTAGACTTCGAGAAAGCTTTTGACAATGTTGACTGGAATACTCTCTTTCAAATTCTGAAGGTGGCAGGGGTAAAATACAGGGAGCGAACGGCTATTTACAATTTGTACAGAAGCCAGATGGCAGTTATAAGAGTCGAGGGGTATGAAAGGGAAGCAGTGGTTGGGAAGGGAGTGAGACAGTGCTGTAGCCTCTCCCCGATGTTATTCTATCTGTATATTGAGCAAGCGGTAAAGGAAACTAAATAAAAGTTCGGAGTAGGTATTAAAATCCATGGAGAAGAAATAAAAACTTTGAGTTTCGCCGATGACATTGTAATTCAGTCAGAGACAGCAGACGACTTGGAAGAGCAGTTGAACGGAATGGACAGTTTCTTGAAATGAGGGTATAAGATGAACAACAACTAAAGCAAAACGATTATCATGGAATGTAGTCGAATTAAGTCGGGTGATGCTGCGGGAATTCGATTAGGAAATGAGACATTTAAAGTAGTAAAGGAGTTTTGCTATTTGGGAAGCAAAATAACTGATGATGGTCGAAGTAAAGAGGATATACAATTTAGACTAGCAATGGCAAGGAAAGCGTTTCTGAAGAAGAGAAATTTGTTAACATCGAGTATAGATTTAAGTGTCAGGAAGTCGTTTCTGAATGTATTTGTATGGGGTGTAGCCATGTATGGAAGTGAAACATGGACGAAAAATAGTTTAGACAAGAAGAGAATAGAAGCTTTCGAAATCTGGTGCTACAGAAGAATGCTAAAGATTAGATGGGTAGATCACATAACTAATGAGGGGGTACTGAATAGAATTGGGGAGAAGAGGAGTTTGTGGCACAACTTGAGTAGAAGAAGGGATCGGTTGGTAGGACATGTTATGAGGCAAGGGATCACCAATTTAGTACTGGAGGGCGGCGTGGAGGGTAAAAATCGAAGAGGGGGACCAAGATATGAATACACTAAGCAGATTCAGAATGATGTAGGCTGCAGCAGGTACTGGGAGATGAAGAGGCTTGCACATGATAGAGTAGCGTGGAGAGCTCCATCAAACCAATCGCAGGACTGAAGACCACAACAAACAAACATCTCTGTGTTTCCTGTGTTACATTTTCGTCTTGTTTACTCGTTTCAGAATACCCATTTGTCAAGCATGTGTAACTTCGTACCGGATACGACTTCATGCACATTCTGAATTGGCAAAACAAACTGTAGTACAGCATTTCTGTTGTTGAGATGGCCGTGTCAGAAGCTAATAAAGTAAAAATAGTGTTAGTGTAGAAATACGTTTTCTAGATAATCTCAATATAAGAATCTGTTATTAGAGCCAGAATGACACCGAAAACGTGGGGACGAAAGAAATTTTCTTAAAGCTAATTTGTAAGGAAAACTGAAAAGGTTTAGAACGTGTAAGAAATTAAACAATATCTGGCCGATCTCCGTTATTTTCAGAACGTCACCACTCTTCACAACGGGCTGTTGAGCGTACTCCACATTAAATGTATAGCCATATGCGAGTATGTACCGTACCGTATAAAGAGCTAGAAGCGCTGCCGTGGCGCCACTTGTGACATCGATGTCTTGTTGTGGCCGATAAAAGACTCCTTTCCAAATGCTGACACTACTCTAGTTGTACAGTCGTAACAAAACGAGCGAGACCCCTCGCCTTTTCGTTATGCTGATCCGCACACCTTTAAAGTCTGCTACACAGCATAGCAGGCAAGGCTACGAAGTGCTACCAACATACTATGCACAGGCGTGAAACTGACAAACTATCCGAACTTTGTCAGACTGTTTTCAATCATGTGTAGGACCATATTAATGCTGAGTTGTGTGTTAAACACAACACGTAAATATAAGATATAAATGAAAGAAGAAACGCTAATTAGTGTGAACTGTACTAATAAAAATGAATCTCAGCGTATCAAGATAACACAACTTTTCTAGTAAGACAAAGTATCCCAGATCGTTACGAATTAGCAAAATATTATGCGCTTTCGGCCGCGAAACGGTTTGTGTCTACTTTCAGGCCAGTCATATTGGATTACTGTTGCTGACTTACCATGAAAGTGTGAAAATTTAGAAATGCCTGAAGATTCATAACGATATTCAGTTAAAAATCATTCAGTGCCACACGGATGTCAATTCAATTATTGACAGAATCGGAAAAAGGAAGGCAGTAGCAAGTATGAAATTCTACAAGAGTTTCTTATTGACATCCACAGGGTGCCAGTACAGAGTAAATGTTGGAATAGAACGTATTGGGGGCGCGAGAATGTCTTAAAATTGCTTTATTGATAGTCTATCTGCCTCCATCGAGATTAGAACCGGAAACAAACCAGACCTCCCTTGCAGTAGCAAACACATTTCACCATGCTAGCAGACAACCCAGGCAAACAGCCCTCTATTATTACACCAGACATGAATAAGCTGGCAATTTCGCAATGAAAATGGCAAAATGATGTGCAGTTTCTGTTGCATAGAGCTTTGTGTACTCTAAAACGTGAATTGTCTACGTTTATATCACCGCTTATGTGACTATCATTCGGGATGTTTATCGAAATAACAAAATACTGTTATTAGCGAGTAACAGCAATGGTGCTACTGTGAAGGACAGTGACAGGTGCAAACATGTAACTCTTTTGTATCGGTTGTGAATAAATAGTTGCTAGTCTCTAAATTCGAACCCTCGTATAGTCTTACATATGATTGAAAACAGTCTGACAAAGTTTGGTTAGTTCGTTAATTTCACGCCTGTGCGTAGTATGTTGGTAGCACTTCGTCGCCTTGCCTGTTATGCTGTGTAGCAGACTTTAAAACTGTGCGCATCAGCATAACGAAAAGGCGAGGAGTCTCGCTCGTTTTGTCCACAAATGTACATCCAACGCACAGTTAAAAAAAAAAAAAAAACAAAAACATGGCAGCTGGCTGAACATTGTTTGCTCTCTGTTTATACAGGATCTCCACGCTCT
This sequence comes from Schistocerca gregaria, assembly GCF_023897955.1. Classification (NCBI taxonomy): domain Eukaryota; kingdom Metazoa; phylum Arthropoda; class Insecta; order Orthoptera; family Acrididae; genus Schistocerca; species Schistocerca gregaria. Next base: position 492,361,290 of record NC_064923.1, read on the forward strand.
GTTAGGTTAATAGACAAAGCTGGCGATAGAAAGGTCATCCGACCGGAAAGGTAAAATAAAAGGCAATAAATTTGCCAAATCACGAAAAGAGACTCAGTATGACAGCATAAATATTAGGAAAGAGTGAATAGTGGCCTAGCATTGACGCAAATATTTTTGACGCAATGTAGTTATGAAGAGGAAAAAGACATAAAAAATCCTGTTTGTTACAGCTTTCTGGCAAGCTGGGAATTTTAATTTCTTTAATAATTAGTTTCGGCTAGTGTCATCATCAGATTCTGTTAAAACATAAAAGGAAATAAAACATTAGAAACAAATTGCATTAATTTTTAAAAACTGCTATATATCTACAATAAAACATAGCACCTTTACATATGTTTCTTCAGAGATATTGCATTCAGTCAGATGTACATTCCATACACAAGTACAGTGTGACAGACCGACGTGTATTTTAAAAAGTAGGTGGCTGCCACTCCAAGGCGGGGTTGGTAAGGTCACGTGATTGTCCTTGTCATACAGTTAAAACAAGTGTGTGGTTGTTGTAATATCGTTACGGTATAGAACAGTGGACGTTAAAATATTGTCATTTGACAAAATCGTGCCGAGCACACCACTGAAATACATTACACCAGTTTTTAAAATGAAACTGAACATAATGAATAATATTAAGGACATTAGTTTTAATAAACTTTATTCCTAAATACGCTACACTAAAAATTAAAACTAACTTGAATATCACATTGTTGATAGATCATAGAAGAGAAATGCGGTCTATTAAAATTGAAATCAGGGGAATGCACAGGTATAAATACAAAAAAAGAGTGCAACCAAGAAGTTTTAAAGTACATTTAGGCACTATGCTGCCACCATTATCATTTTCATATGTTTCTCAGTGGATCGCGGGTCAAGAATCATCGCTAGCAGCTGTGGTCACGAGAATGTGCGGTCGCAAGAAGACCGGGCTCGTGACGGCCACGTGGCACCACCTAGGGGGACGACCATCGTATTAGGCGTGTGGCTGTGGCGCACAGTGCTAGATCTGCAGCAATTTGAGCAGGAGCTGGCATCGTAGCGACACAAAGAACTGTTACAAATAGGCTACTTCAAGGACCGCTCGGAGCCAGTCGCCCTGTAGCGTGCATTCCACTGACCACAAACCACCGCCATCTGCGTCTTCAGCGGTGTCAAGCGAGAGCTCTTTGGAGGGCAGGGTGGAGGTCTGTTGTGTTTTCTGATGAAAGCTGGTTCTGCCTCAACACCAGTGACAGCCGTGTGTTGGTTAGAAGGAAGCCAGTTGATGGCCTGCAACCAATCTGTGTGTGTGCTAGACACATTGGACTTGCACCTGGATTTATGGTCTACGGTGCGATAATATATGACAGCAGGAGCACTCCACTGGTTAACCCACGCACCCTGACTAGAAAATTGTATGTCAGTCTCGTGATTCGACCTTTTGTGCTGCCATTGATGAAAGCATTTCAGAGGGTGTTTTCCAACAGGATAATACTCGCCCACATACCGCTCTCGTAGCAGACCGTGCTCTACAGAGTGCCGACATGTTGCATTGGCCTGTTCGATCACCAGATCTGCCTGATATAGAGCACATATGGGACGTAATAGGATGACAGGTCCAGCGTATTCCACAAACAGCATTAACTGTCCCTGTATTGACCGACCAAGTGGGACAGGCACGGGACTTGATCCCATAAACTGACGTCCGGCACCTGTATAACACGATGCATGCACGTTTTCTTGCTTGCGTTCGACATTCTGCGGGTTACACGGGTTACAGGTGTACCAGCATTTCATATTTGCAATGATTCATCTCGCGTTTCCATTAACCTGTAATCTTGCAGTGTTAATCACTTAAATTAGACAAATGTATTCCCGAAATTTCATTATTCCATATTAATTATTTTGTTGTTGCAATTTTTCCGTCACTGAATATCGCTTTTAACTTTTAATTTTTCTGATATTCTTTGTATAGACAGATTTACTCCTTGTTGCATAACATTGTCAATTTGCCATATACATTGTCGAATGTGTTATCGGAATCTCAGAACTGTGTATATATCGTCTAAGTACAAGAGATTTTTTGAACATTTGACACGCAATACCTCATCAAAAGTATCTGGACACCTATTGGTGGACATAAATATGGTGTGCATCGAGCCTTCGCCTTCTTCACGATTTGAATTCTCCTGGGGACAATTACAGTGAGGAGTGTGAATGTGTGGAGGAGTGGGAGCCCACCCTTCAAGACCCAATGCCAGGGAAGATACCGGTGTCGGACGCTGGCGTCTGTAGCGAAATCTACGTTCTAATTCATCCCGAAGGTGTTCCTTTGTGTTCAGGTTGGGACTCTGGCCAGTCTAGTCCTTTGCTTCTAGAGATGCTGCTTTATGACATGATGCAGGACATCACATTCGTCACAGTTATCGTTTCCGAACTGTTCCTGTAGGGTGCGCAACACACAACGCTGTAAAATGTGTTAATATTCTGCCGCATTTAGCGTTTTTTTAATTATATTTTAGCTCAATAATGGGACCACGCCCCAGCCACGAAAATCACCTGCATACTGTAACATCACCTCCTCCCTTGGCGCTGTAGATGACCGAATGTGAAGTCCTGCAGGTCATCGGCAACACAAATGCGAGGCTTATGACGATCTGCTCCACCATTGTACCTCTTTCTTTTCAACTCACTACGCACATCCATTGCGCCATCCCGACTGCAGGTAGCATGTTGAACTTGCGGTGATTTCTTCTGCTGATGTCACGTTATCTTCTGTGGCTACCCTCCGCAGTTCTTGGGGGTCTCTGTCCGTCAGTACATGAGGCCTGCCTGCTCTTGGTTTAGCTGTTTGCTCTTCAGTCACGTCACTAACTGTCGACTTGGCAGCTTTAGAAGACTGAAATGCACCTGGTCGATTTGGTACGCAGGTGACATCCGATGAGTAGACCACATTCGAATCACTGAGCTCTCCTACCGACACCATCCGCCCTTACCGTTTCTCTGCTGACAACAAAATACTCTCTGCTTCCTTTTATACTGGCGTGTCCTCTCGTGATTTCTAGTGATGAACTCCGCATTACGTAAGGGTGCTCGGTTGATTTTGGTCAGATAGTGTAGCTATTTTAATTCTCACTATATTTTAATGGCATTACAACAACCGCACATTTGTTTTAACCGTACGCTAAGCAAAATCGTGTGATTTTACCGCCAACGCCATTTAGCAGTGGCAGCTACTGGCCCTTAAAATACCCATTACTGTCAGTCGCATAGCGGTTGTAATTGAATGCAACACATCAGAAAAAATACACGTAAAGCTGATTTGTACTGTACGTATCCAGTAGGTTTTTAAAAGTTACGTAATTTGTTTCTAATGATCCGTTTTAATTTCATGTTTTAGCAGAATCTGATGATGGTAATAGCCGAGATTACTTGTTAATTTTAAATTCCGATCTTGACAGATCGTAATAAAAAATAAATAAAAAACCGCGATCTCATTCGCAGACTCTTCTTCACATGACACGATCAGTAATTTGGTGTACAGAATAGTTACAAGATCCCAGGATTCCCCAGATGTAAAGCGGTGATTAAATTCCTTAATGCGCTGGTGTAAGAGCCTAACAGCACTGCGCTGGAAGAGAGACCGATCTGGAAAAAAAAGGCATCCTAAATGAGATCATTGTGATGCCACAGCCACAACTTTGAAGCATCTGCTCTCTGTATGAGAAATTGCCGATTGCTCGGCAACAAAGCGAAAATGCTACTTATAAATCACCTGACATGAGTGGTCCTTACCTCGTTACACGATTGTGTTCACTTCCGACTATGGCTGCTTACACACTGCCAACTTATCTCGCCAGCAAAAGATGCAGCCAACGCAAAAATGGGAGAAATTCTCTCCTAGCGGTGCATATGTTTTGCATCAAATAAATTCATCTCATATGACAAGTTCTAAACTATAGGTTAAACGAGACGGAATGCACATCCATAAATAGATTCGGTCCTCTCTGAATACTGTAATGCACGACTCTGTCTTTTAGAACCGCAAAGATTTAGAAACTATACAAAATCGTACTCCGAAGGTCTGCGAGACTTTCCTCGACTAACTTTCTCGTTCACTCGTAGAAACTTCACTGGCGTGAAGTAGCATTAACTTCTGCCGTAATTCCATTCAGGAATTGTGTATTGCTGCAGTAGAGTAACTTAAGAGTAGATGTTGAACATATGCATATACGACGTGTATTACCCACACACATATATGTGTGATTCACTTCAGTTTCACATCACACGACTCCAAAGACGATGTTAATTTTATCTGCAGTATTCAGCCACGTTGCTTGATCTTAGGTCTCCAAACACGGTGACAAAAGTATTACCTAGCTGTAGTGCTCAGTGTCGTCACCTTGTTGACATACTGTGCATCACAGTAAGAGGCAAATTACACTTCACACAAGCCAACTAAATACAGAAATTAAATACCGATAGGTCATTTTCGAACATTTATAGTTCCCCCTTCCCATCCACATCCTCTCGCTTAATAATAGTGGGAAATCTTACTGCCACAAACCTACCTAACAAAATTGCTCCAGTTGCTCCTAACCATGGAACCCTTGATTCTTTGAAGAGCTGAACTACCCTGTATAAAGCAGCTTCGAACTTCTGATTATTTTGCAAGTGAGTTGATGTATTATATATTTGATGCTAAACGTGTAAGCGAGAAAAGTGTAGCAAAGAGTTGAAATTAGTTTAAAGTTTGTTGGAAGTCGCTAAGTGCTCTCATTATCAAATACTGGATGAGTATAATCCTGGTGATTTACACTACGTTTCAGAAGTAGACCTATCTTTTAGTGCATCTAGGGATACAGGTGTATTGAGGGGCATAGGTAGATACTGTGTGTGAAATGTGTTGCGAATACCGTTAGTAGTAATAAAGTAGTAAATTGTAGCATGTCTGATGCAGTAGATTTTCACGGATCCTAATTTAGATGTCATCATAGCTCCTGAACTACATATTGTACATTGATTTAATTTTGCTGGAAGATTTAGTGGTGTATGTGGATACTGTCTGCAAAATCTATTACGAATAGAGTTAGTAATAGAGAAATAATAAATCAAAACGAAACGCCTTATGTGGCAGTGTTGCTGCATGAACAGCGAAAATGTAGTTAGCGATAAACATTGTACCTTCCATCATTTTGAGGAAGGCTGTTAACGAGAAAAAGATTCGTGAAGGTTTCAAATTTCATACAAAGTTCGTTGGATGTCGCTAACTGCTCTCATGCTCAAATAATGGATGCATACAGTCTAGGTTTTCGCGAGCAGTGAGCTATCCTTCCTTTTCGCCCCCACCCCTTAGAGAGGTCGGTAGATCCTAATCCCACGGTGCTTTCTCCCACATATAAAGTGATTTGTGCATCTTGTTTGTTTGAAACTGATCTAGTATTTTAGGATGAGATGTTCAACATACGTAAATACTATTAGATACTGTTATGCAAACCCGTTTTAACGTGAACAAACATGTTTCAGCACCCATGAGCCATCATCAGTGAGCTTCCTTTATTGAGATCTGCGATATGTGAAAATGTTCCAAGGGATAACTAATCTACGAAAAGTAGGCCAAAAGAACAGATTTTGTTTGTTGTTGCCATTACCTTAATTTTACGTTCTGCGCTTGTATAACACATCACTATATGCTTGAACGTCCTATCCCAGTTGCCATTCACTTGTTCTCAAGTGAATTTGGCGTCGAATTTCAATGTTGTTTGCTCTCTCTCTCTCTCTCTCTCCTCTCTCTCTCTCTCTCTCTCTCTCTCTCTCTGTCTCTCTCTCTCCCCTCTCCCTCCCCAATAAGGACCTGTGTATGTGTGTCGGTTTTACCTGCTTGTTTTCTTTTCTGTAAAATTCCTTTCCTGTGTTAAATAGCATGCCTGTGGATTTTTTAGTGTATACATTTCTAACCTATTTGCATTCTGATATTGCCTTCTGTATCTAGAAATTTTACTCTGTTGTTAGTTTATGGTACAGACTGTGGCTGGATTTTAGTATTCTTAAATCTGTTTCTATTGTGGTTGGGTGATGTGGGCTGTTAGGTAGGCAGTAAATGTGGTATGGAGCTGCTACTTTCTAGAGCTCTGAGGTGTTCCGAATATCTTGCTTCAAAATTCCTGCACGTTCGTCCTATGCGCACTGACTGGCAAGTGTCGCATGTGATTTGATGAAATAAACATGATTCGTTGAATTTATCTGTGTGTGTTTCCGTTGTTGTAAGACTTTTGTGTGTTGTGCTGTCTGTCCTGTATCCTGTTTTACAAAATACATCTGTAATATGCCAATACATTAGCAGTATTAGCTACTTTGAGGAAATAACAGAGGCAGAAAAGGCACAAATTCAAAAATAATGAAAGATAACAGGAGAAACAAACCAAAAGACCCAACAGAATCAAACAGCACAAGCGAACCCACTCAGTCATCACAATCAAAAGTAAAATTTCTATGACACATTCAATATAATTGACATAACACTTGCGAAATAATTAAAAAAAGCTTGTTACAGACTCTGAACACATAAATGAACAAGGAAGACTGAGTACACCAATTGTTAATGCAAACTTGACAAGAGAATTACTAGCTGCACAAATAATACAGTTAATTAGAACACACATATATCCACCATAATCTCTAGTAACAGAACACCACAGGATATCACGTCCTATAAGCAAAAACAAACTAAAAAAAACAATGCCATATTCATAAGAGCAGACAAAGGAAATATTATGACGGTTATTGATGAAAAGGAATACATAGATAAAATACTAGATCGTATGTAAGACAGCAATATCACAAAACAGACCAGTGACTCAACTGCAAGGTTCAAGAAAAAAATTCAGCAGGCATTAGAAAACCTCAAAAATATATTCTCAAAATGCCTAATAAAAAGTATGACAGAAATCCAAGGGCGCCATTCTAAATACTCTACCAAAAGTGCACAAACAAACTATTCCTTTCAGACTAGTCGTCAGTATCAGAGATGCTCCATATTATCACCTAACCCAATAAACAAACACCCACAGCGTAGGCAACATAATACAGAAACAGGGACTTCGAATGGGATACGGAACATACAACCCAAAAGAGCTCAGAACACAGGAAGTACCCACAGACAAATTCAACAGATCAGGCGCATTTTATGAATTGATATACAACACTTGCCAATCAACATTCGCAAGATAAACATGCTGGAACTTTAAAACAAAATATTCAGAACACGTCAATGATCTGATATGTAGAAGTCCCCAGTACACATTTCCTGACCGCCTAATAGCCCACAGCCATCACCCAGCTATAACAGAAAGAGTTTAATCTAGCCATAACGTACACCATAAACTAAAAACAGAGGAAATCTTCACAAAAAGAAAGCAATAGTAGAAGGAAAACAGATTATAAATGAATACACTACACTATGCAAAGCGCCCAATTTAATACATTAAAGGGGCTTTACAGAAAAAAACAGAAGCAGCTAATAAGCACGCACGCACGCACGCACGCACACACACACACACACACACACACACACACACACACACACACACATACACACAGAGAGAGAGAGAGAGAGAGAGAAAACAAAACTAAAATTCGGCACTAAACTCACTTGAGAACTAACGAGTGCCGATTGCAATAGAACAGAAAAACAATGTTTACTCTATATTTTGGTGAAGTGGTATGTGTTCGTTACAAATAAATTTCTGCAAAATATATATAGCATTTGTGTGTTCTTCTCAGTAACTCAGAAAAACGCGAATAGGAAAGGACCCGCCGAAATAAAACATAGATAATCGCAAATACAAGCGCGAAATATCCAGGCACTATTTTCTCTCTCTATATAAAAAAGGTAACGTCCTGACCGACTCATCATCGCCGAGCCCAAACTAGTAACGTAAGAACTTGAAATGTGGAGAAGATGTGGATCTTATACTGTAGGCATCGTTTAGAAAGGGATTTTTCGAAATTCCGACCCTAAGGGAGTGAAATAGGAGACGAAATTTTATTTTGAAAAAAATGTCGCTATTGAGGCAACAGACCTACGAAAATTTGCATTTGGTTTCTAGGTCAGAAATAAAGAAATATGTGTTTCACAACTCCTAAAGTATTTTTAAGTTAAATCTATGAATATTGGTAGTTGACATCTCGGTTGCAAATAAAAAAATTGTGTTTCAATGTTTTTGGAAATTGAACTCGTAAGGGGGTGAAACAGGGGATGAGACTTTTGATAAAAACATTTTATTATGAAAGCATTTTGAAAGCTAAATCTGTGAAATTAGCTTCTCAGTTAGAAAAAAAAAATACGTCTTTCACTGTTTTTGGAAATGCATCTATTATGGCAGTGAAACAGGGGATGGAAGTTTTTATGGAAATATTTGATTGTGCAAACGTTTTTGGAGCTAAATCTATGAAAATTTGTATTGGGATTCTTTGTTAGAAATAAAAGATGCGTATATCACTATGTTTGAAAATTCAACCCTTAAGGGACTGAAATAGGCGGTGAAACTTATTTTTGAGGCTGCGTGTATGACATTTGGTATTTGACTTCTCTGTGTGAGAAATAAAGAAAATACGTGTTTCTGGTAATTGAACCGCTAAGGGAGTGCAATAGGGGATGAAAATTCTTAAGAAGATATTTCGTTAGATTAAAAATATTTAAAGCCAAATATATGAAAATTTGTATCTCACTTCTCGTTTAAATATAAAGAAATATTTGTTAGGGCGTTTAAATGTAAAGAAATATTAGTTACGAGATGAAAGTTGCTATGTAAATATCCCCGCAAGAACGCAAAAGGCATGATTAACAAAAACGTGGACTGCAGCTACCAGAATCGCTTTTTAGTCAGAAATACATTCGGAAAAGACCATGCTTATATGGCCTTATTTAGTGTGAAAAACTTTGATGATGTTGCAGTTTCTGAACGACATAAAAATTCGACTAAATGAAAACAAAAAGTCTTGGCTACGCTAGTTTAAACGTAAATTGATACTTAACTCTCGAACCAAATTCACATTAACATCATTTGGCTGCAGATTACAAGGTACCAGAACGTGGTAATGTACAAATGGTCCTACGTATGAGCACAATGTAAAATTAAGATATCGACGAAAAAAACAAATAACTGTTCTTTGGCCTAATTTTCTCAGACTACTTATCATTTAAAATATGTTCATTTTTCGCAGACTTAAGTAAAAGAAAAAAAGCCCACTAATATTGTCCCAAAGATGCAGAAACATGTTTCGGCCGCAAGCAAAAACAGTGTTTCGCATAACAGGCGGATCTATTATCCAATGATTTTTGCTTCAAACACGGGAAATGTTAAAGCAGGAAGTCCAAATGATACATACATAAATACAAATATCAATATTTATGAAATACAGAGATCGCTCACTGACTAAGAACTGAAGACAAATTATATATTAAGTATTGGTAATAGGGTATTTGCAATAATAATCGAAATACCAAATGTGCCTCAGCTAAGTTAGCAGGACTTCACTGCACTATATGGTATGCATGTAAAAGCAAGATATCGGTATATGGACAATAACGTGTAATGTAAATAAATAAATATCGTATAATAAAATCAGATGGAGAGTACATAATCTCTTGCCCGAGATAGAACCTGGAGAATGGATGTGAGGTGACGGAGGAAAATAACGCAGACCTCAGTGCGGAGGATGCAAATTGAGAAAATGACACTGATGTCAGTAAAACAGCTTCGTCTTGCGTACTTCTGATATTTAATAGACGGACACAGGCAGGCCGTAATCCGCCACGAAAAAGCAGTCAGGCATGCCACGGAGCGGCCACTTCCCATCGCAGCATTCTGTTTGCTCACATATGGAACGAGGAGCTTCGAGAGATTATTTTCCCACTATCAAATAGTAAATGCTTTGGAACGATGAATTACGTAGCACGTAGCCACAGTAAATTATAAGTTCCGGAGACGGTCGTCACTGTAGTGCTTGTTTAGCGTGATGTATGACGCATTATCTGGAGAGGGCTTTGTTACGCTGTCACTCGAGTTTCCACTCCCTGGTGAGGCTTAACGCGTACCGTGAGAATGGCCAGCAGTCGCGTGTTCTCGTGCTAATAGCATGCAAATCCAGGCGGTCAGCCATCCACGACACAACAGAAATCTTCCGGCTCTTCAACGGGATTATCTAGCATTTACATTAACAAATGTTCAGCTATTACCGGTTCCAGCTGATTCTGGAATGACGATTGATCAATAGCTTCTCGACAGAAAATGAAAACGTCGTTATATGGCTCGCGTCGATGCTATGGTACAACAGTTGGAGCAAGTATCGGTCTCAATAATTGTGAACAATAAATGATTCTGACTTTTTTAATAATGTATCCCCCAAATGAAGTATAATGTTGAAACGCTCTGCTAATCCCGCAGGACAGGAGAGAGAGCATAAATTGAGGAACTGGCCCCAAATAAGGGGCTGTCAGTTGCAGTCGAACATACAACTTTATTATTTGATCAACCATTACAAGAGTCCAAAGACAATTTTTTTTTAAACACAGCCTTAACCTTTGGGACTAAATTATCGGCTGAAAGCCACTTTAATTAAAAAAAAAAAAAAACAGTGGAAGGCCAATAACTTAAAACGCAAGCATAATCAGAACTTTAAAAGGCAAGCCTTTTCTTAAGAGTTCTTTAGTTGGGCTGAAGTGCACAAGTTTAATTCAAATCTAATGTCTTTTATTCCAGTCTTTGATCACAATATCAATGCTTTAGACGATGACCGGTTTCAGTCCCTAATGACCATCCTCAGATCTGGGGATGGTCATTACGGACCGAAACCGGTCATCGTCTAAAGCATTGATATTGTGATCAAAGACTGGAATAAAAAACATTTGACAGTATTGGATGATTGTATTTACACGGGACTATGTCGCAGTTGGTAAATTTTAATCGGCAGAAGGCCTAACACTTAAAACTCCATAACATTAATTTTTTAAATACCAAAGGCCTTACGTGAAACAGTTCCTTAATTTAGGCTGAAGGCCTTAAGAGCAAACAACTCTAATTTAGAACAAAAATCGGTTAGAAGCCAAGAAGAACAAACTAAGAAAGAAAGGGCAGTACACACAAGGCCGCTCAGATGTTCGAGGGTCGGCATGTAATTCAAACACTAACGCTCGCTTAAATAAGACAGGCAGTCGGCCCAACCATTTTCAATCCTCTGGAAACCCAACCGACAGACAGTCAACAGACCAATGATCAAGATCAGTTCCGGTCCACACTTGCACCAAAACTCAAACGATGCTAACAACGGAGACTGGAACAACGACAAGTACGGATCACAGACAACCCATAAACGGTGACGACCCAAATACACGTCGTCTAACCAGACGACCGACCAAACGGCCAAGCAAGATCGTTGCCACTCAAACGTGTGTGTCGGGAATCGTTAGGTGAGTGATGGGTATCCTGTCCTTCAGCGCTACTCCACGCCAACCGACCAATTCAGAGCTAGTACGCCGACAACCTTTAAATAATTGTCAGTCAAACCACATAACTACACACACTTTCACGAACACTTACACGAAGAACTAGACAATGCTAACGGCAGTGAGTGAGCAAAACAAGGCCGAATCACGAATTTGCACACACAGCCAACCCATAAGCGATCGCCGTCCAAATCTACGTCGTCCGACAAGACGACCGACCGATGATCAACCAAAGTCGTCCGCACTCAAATCACGTGTGTCGGCGATCATCGGCGAGTGATGGCTATCTGCCCCTCCCTGGCGCTGCATGCCCCACTGGTGCTACGATGCGACTGCGCCAACCGACCAACTGCTACACATCAGCACGGAGACGGCTCTAAAATAACTGCGCAGTGAACATCACAGGCTACACACAATTTCACTTGGACGAAGAAGGCGACCAAAGCTAAAAGCAGTGACTGTGCAATCACCAGGACGGACCACGAGTTCAGACACACACCGCCAACCCATAAGCCATCGGCGAACAAATACACGTCGTCCGGTAAGACGACCAACCGACGATCAGCAAAGACCGTCCCCACTCAGGTTACGTATGCCGGCAACAGTTGGGTGAGTCATGGCTATCCGAACCTCACTGCCGCTTCAACCCGACCCAACTTCTGCCGCATCCCAAGTGTCCGACTGCCATTTCCGAACTCGACTGCTGGTGCTTTTCAACGCACTTCATTGCCAGGTCCGAATTGCACTCCTGGCGCTTTCCAACGCCTTGGACGACACACGACGATCAGGAAGTAGTAGCAGTCCAGCAAAAATAATACAGCAGGGCCTATATTGATAAGCGCTGGTTCTGCCGCTCACGAGCAGGCTAGGCAGCAACTCAGTGACACCAGTGGTAGAAAATTAACATAACGAGGCGGCAGTACGGTAAAAACAGGGTGTTAAATAAGAGATGGCACCAACACGAGCCACGCACGGCACAAATGTATTTCACTGTTCCAACGGTTTTGTTACCTCTTACACTCGTCGAAGAGTATTTTCCCTCATTGCTAAGATAACATGCACAACTGCAAAGGCAAAACTTTCTAATTTATCAGTTACAGAGAAGAAAACATTGCTGTGGAGCACAAATGTGACACGACATAAATATATTATTTGCGACTTCAAATATATAAGATCGAAGGCCACCAGACAAATTACGACAGTTTATTATTTTCGGATTCCATCAGCTGATTATCGGTACTTTACGTAATACAGCTTTTCGAGAATAATAAATTCCGAAATGACGAACCAAACAATAGCTTCGTGTCATTATAGAGTATCTTTTCTCTTAGAAGCAACTAAGTTAAAGTTTAATGTGCTGCTAGAATTCGTGAAGTAGTAACGAAGAGATGCATTCCTTTTATTGCAGCTTTCAAGAAACTGTTACTGGAAGTTGTTGATCTCGTATTTTAATATTAATTACATACGGCCTAGATAGAAACTACCTTCACTTTCATCGACATGTTGAGATTATGGTAAACCATTACTGCGACATGAACACATAAGCCAAGAAATATTTTCCACATATTCTGTTGTTAAACAGCACATTTGTAATCATGTAAGTACGAAAAATGGAAGAATTAATAGTGAATACAGTTTTAAATAATTAAAAATACACTTGTAAGAGCCGGACGTTGTGCCCGGGCGGTTCTAGGCGCTTTAGTCTGGTACCGCGCGACTGCTACGGTAGCAGGTTCGAATCCTGCCTCGGGCATGGATGTGTGTATTGTCCTTAGGTTATTTAGGTTAAAGTAGTTCTAAGTTCTAGGGGACTGACGACCTCAGATGTTATGCCCCACAGAGCTCAGAGCCATTTGAACACTTGTGAGATTGTAACAAGTAAAACTGTTGACATTCTCAGACACAAAAATCAAACAGAAAGAAATGTGATCTCTATTTTTAAAACGGAAAGCAACGATGAATGATCATCCCTTAATTAAGATGAAAAAAATGAATACCTTGCAGCTTCAAGTCAGCAGATAACATCTATAGGTCATCCAACGCAAGCCATGCTCCATTCAACTCGTAGCATTCCCACCATATCAAGTTTGGCCATTCACAGCCAGACCGTGGAGCGGACTTCAGTAGAGCCTGATTACCCCCGAATTCGCCGATCCCAGGTAATTTTACATTCGTAGATGGATTCTTACAGCTTCGTATCACGGAAAACATTTCAAGTTGACTGATCTGGACAGTGACTAAATACTTTCTCCGAAGCGCGACTCGACAAATCATGGTTTATCACCCTAGCTCGTCGAAGAAAATCGCGATAAAAAGTGTAAAAGGACTTTTTCCTCACCAAAAGATCAACTTGTACAAAACTACAGTAACTGTCTATCTAAGACACAGTTTCATAACAACTTTCACAATATTTCTTTTGACGTATAAAAACGATAAACTGAGATTTAAATAATACAAGTAAAAACATCAGTAGCAGAAACTGTTCAGTTATATTAGCAAACCAATTTACATGGACTATAGTAAACAGAAATACACGTAACAGATGTATACGTGTGTGTGATGTTGCGTTACAGGTCGGCTACTCGAATTGACTGGCTACATCAGCTTGAACTGTTAGGTACAGTACATGCTCTGCAAATCACTGAGGTACGTGGCAGATGGTAGTTAGCGTGACACAACATTTTAAGGTCTATTTTCCCCTCCAATCGCGTCTAGAGCTTGGGAAATATGATTCTGTGCGTGTTGTCTTCACCGTCCCATCCGGAGTGATAAGTAAGTGAATTCTTCATTTAATACTGATTCTCGTAACTACGTAGGTAGGCTTTTCCGGAATAGTTGGCCTTCAAGCGTTTGCCAATTCAGGGTTTTCAGCATATCACTGATGCTCTCGCGTGCATGAAGCAAATCTGTGACTATTTGTGCTGCCGTTCTTTCTATATTTTCAATGTCCCCTGTTAGTCCCATTTTTTATAACTCCCACACACTTGGGGAATCTTCTGAGGAGTGATCTGTAAGGAATCTTCTTAGTAGGCTCACTGCATTTACCCAATGTCCTGCCAATGAATCGAAGTCTGTAAATAGCCTTATTTACGTATGACTACGGTAATTCCCATCATGTCCCTAACAAGTTCCAAACCAAGGTATCTGTATAAGTTGACTGATTCAAATTAATTTTTAATATTGTAGTCATACGAAACTGCCCGGTGGTTATAGTTAAAACTGCAGCTACTGTTGGAGGTCCAGTGTGGGCTGTAATTACCGTGCGGCAGCGAAACTTGGTGGATATGCTAATGCGTCAATGCGGAACTGATTTACGCTGGAAAAAACTTAGTTCCAGTTTTGGCCACCAGATGCAAATTCGGCACAATAGAGCATCTCGTCGACGTCTATAGTGCTCATATTAAACGAATTCTGTAAGCGGCGGTTAATAATAAAATCAACAGTATGCCTTTTTCATTTGTTTGACCTTTTCTGCCCACGTCCCATTCCTTATCCATTACATATGGTAACATTTCTACACGTCTTTCTTGGATTCACAGCGGCAGATGTGCACCTGCTGCCCAAAATTGAGAATAAATGTTTCCAGCGTAGATAGGTTCAGCCTTAACGCTTTAATAGATCAACTAATTTCGCTGCCATACGATGTTTATAATCCACATTGGACCTTAGTGTGTAGCTCCACATTAATTACGAGTCTAATCACCCGGTATAATTCTGCGTCACCTAACGTGCACAGTTATACATTTCTCAACATTCAAAACAAGTTGCCAGTATTTGTGATACTTTGGAATCTTAACAAGGTCTGACCGGTGCTGATTTTTTGTGGTCCGTACCTCAGTCGGTTAAAGCGGAACCCTTATAGGACTCTTTATTGTCCGTCTGTCTGTCTGTCAAAATCCTTTTATCCTTAGCAACGGGTAGACGTATCAAGTTGAGGTCTATGTCGTATACTGAGGTATATGGTCCCTTTGAGGTATAAAACATTTTAAGCTCGTAAGTCACTGCAGTCAAAAGATACCGCCATTTGTGCCACAAATTTGGCAAGAAGCAAGGTTTCATAATACAAGTAAAGGAAAAATCCTAAAACTGTTAAACTAGAATTAGCTCACACGAAAGATATTTGTTTTGTCATTTATTGTCCGACGTCAAACTGGAAATTAACCATTATTTAAGCATTCAAGCTAACTGTGTCGCAATACTAAGAGTCACACATCAGCTAAGGTATGACTCAGTTGCTCAAATGACGCTAATGTTCGTTTCACATACAGCTTGAAACACCATATCTACGTGCAGTGATCGCTCCTGGATACGCGTCATATCAGCAATTAAGTCACTCCTTGCCAGATGTCTGACTTTTACCATTTCGATCGAGTCAACCTGAATGCAGAACTACTGGTTATTATAATAAATGGTCGCTTGCCTCCTGGTTGACTTTATGTCACATGTATGTTATTGAACTCTAAAAATTATCCAAAATCTTGGAATTCTTGAACCGATATCTTGTCAGTATCAACATCGATAACAGGCAAAGATGGTTAACGTTCTCGATTTACGGAATGGATGAAGTGTCTGTAAACATAATTACGTTTACACTGAACCGTTAAGGCGTGAGTCCTACTTGGACCTGGCAAATCTTTCTCTTATAGTAATTCATTACAAACAACTCAATCATCTGCAAAAAGTCGGCCAGACCATTGATGTGCAGTATGAACAACCAGGGTTAAAGTACAAATCACTGGATCACTCCTGAAGTTACTTCTCGTTCTGTCGATGTCTCTACGTCAAAGATAATGTACTGCGTCCCCCTTCCAACGAACCCATGAACCAGTCACATCTTTATTTAATGCCCGCTACGATCACACTTTTGTTAATAATAGTTGGTGTGTCACCGAGTCAAATGCCTTTCGGAAGTCAGGTAATACTGAACCCACATAGTTAACTTGGTCCGTGGCTTTCAGGACGTTATATGAGAAAAAACGCAACCTAGGTTTCGCATGACCGAGGTTTTGTGAATCCATGCTAGTTCCCGTGGAGAAGGATATTCTATTCGAGTTACCTCATTACGTTTGACCTCAGAATATACACACATCAAAATAAGTTTTGCATCACCTCGGTTCTGTGAGTTCCGGAACCTCTAATGAAAATTGGAATAGATTTCAACATAAATATTATTTCCGCCCTTTTTATTGCTCATGAAAACCACACATTGCATGTCGTACCACCATACAGCGGCACTTTCAGAGATGGTGGTTCAGATTGCTGTACACACCGTTACCTCTAATACCCAGTAGCACGTCGTCTTGCATTGAGCATGCCTGTATTAGACGTGGCATGGTATCCACAAGTTCATCAAGGCACTGTTGGTCCACATTGTCCCACTCCTCTACGGCGATCCGGCGTAGATCCCTCAGAGTGGTTGGTTCATCACGTCGTCCATAAACAGCCCTTTTCAATCTATCCCAGGCATGTTCGATAGGGTTAATGTCTGGAGAACATGGTGGCCACGCTAGGCGAGCCATGTCGTTATTCTGAAGGAAGTCATTCACAAGATGTGCACGATGGGGGCGCGAATTGTCGTTCATGAAGACGAATGCCTCGCCAATATGCTGCCGATATGGAGGATAGAATTCACGTACCGTACTGCCGTTACGGCGCCTTCCATGACGACCAGCGGCGTACGTCGGCCCCACATAATGCCACCCCAAAACATTTGGGAACCTCCACCTTGCTGCACTCTCTGCACAGTGTGACTAAGGCGTTCAGCCTGACCGGGTCGCCTCCAAACACGTCTCCGACAATTGTCTGGTTGACGGGTATGCGACACTCATCGGTGAGGAGAACGTCATGCTAATTCTGAGCGGTCCATTCAGCATGTTGTTGGGCCCATCTGTACCGCTCTGCATGGTGTCGTGGTTGCATAGATGGACCACGCCATGGACGTCGGGAGTGAAGTTGCGCATCATGCAGCCTATTGCGCACAGTGTGAGTCGTAACAAGACGGAAAAGCATTTTTCAACATGGTGGCGATGCTGTCAGGGTTCCTCCGAGCCATAATCCATAGGTAGTGGTCATCCACTGCAGTAGTAGCCCTTTGGAGGCCTGAGCAAGGTATACCATCGGCAGTTCCTGTCTCCCTGTATCTCCTCCACGTCCGAACGCTTTGGTTCACTCCGAGACGCCTGGACACTTCCCTTGTTGAGAGCGCTTCCTGGCACAAAGTAACAATGCGGACGCGACCGAACCGCAGTATTGACCGTCTTGGCATGGTAGAACTACAGACAACACGAGCCGAGTACCTCCTTCGTGGTGGAATGAATGGAACTGATCGGCTGTCGGGCGCCCTCAGTCTAATAGGCGCTGCTAGCATGGTTGTTTACATGTTTGGGCGGGTTTAGTGACATCTCTGAAAAGTCAAAGGGACTATGTTTGTGACACAATATACACTGTCAACGTCTGTCTTCAGGATTTCTGGGAACTGGGGTGAAGCAAAACTTTTATTCATGTTCGTATTATAGGATTGTGCAAGAGATGGACGACAATGAAATAGGAAAGTGGTTTCGTGGAACACAACAGCTTTTGTGGATCACAGCTGCTATCCTTTCATATAGACGGGTGTGTCATGTAATTTATTCTAATCACTGGGTACAGTCTTATTCCAGGAGATCTACGGCACATTATAATGTCAATGGGAAGTGACTCATAAGCAAGTTCTATCGAACCCTGAAGCCTTGTTTAGCGATTTTAGGGGTTTTACAACGCCACTGACACTGATCACTCATCTTTACAGTTGTGTCAGAACAAAACTGATGCAGTACTTCTGTATATTCGTTAGTAACCTTTCTATGTCATCCATGAGTGTCTGAACACTAACCTTGGTGTCACTGACAGCCTCCACGTATGACCAACATTTCTTTCGATTTGGCGAGAGATTTTTCGTTAATTTTCCGATATGGTAGTCACTGAATGTAAAACCCTTCGAGTCCCAAAAACATGAAAAATTGTGTAATTTAAATATTTTCACAAAATTAATCTTTGTTATAGTAGTGAACAACGATTACAAGGAGAAATTGTCAAAAAGTAAACACTCAATTGTTTCATTTTGAAATTAATAGGACATACGGTTTTCAACCACCCATCATTTCATGTGGTCTATTTGGGAGCAAACTCACAATTTTCCTGGACACTATTCCACATCTCGAAACTTCCATGAATTCATAATGCCAAAAAACCGATTATAGTTCTAAATAACCTTCGAAAATGAGCATAAAATTTAATAAATTTTCTAACAAAACTTCATATTGCCACAGTGTTTTCGTTTCGAAACTACTCATAGAAACAGCAATTCAAAATCAGATTAGCGTTACAATAGCTTCATTATACTTACTTTCACTGTCAGTGACCTAAATGAGGCTACTATTAAAAAAAAGGAAGTGACGATCTCCTACACTGAAGATCCAATGAAACTGTTACACTTGCCTAATATAGTGTAGGGCCTCCTAGAGCGTGCAGAAGTGCCGCAAAACGAAGTGGCACGAACCCGACTGATGTCTACAGTAGTCTGGAAGGAAGTGACACCATGAATCTTGGAGGGCTTTCCATAAATTTGTAGGAGTGCGAGGGGCTGGAGGACTCTTCTGAACAGCTCGCTGCAAGACATCCCAGATATGCTAAAATGTTCATGACTGCGAGGTTTGGTGGTCATCGGAAGTGTTTCAACTCAGAAGAGTGTTCATAGAGCCACTCAGTAACAATTTTGGACGTGTGGGGTGTCGCATTATCCTGCTGGAAATGCCAAATCAGTCGGAATGCACAATGGACGTGAGTGAATGCAGGCGATCATACAGGATGCTTACGTACGTATCACCTGTCAGAATCGTATCTAGACGTATCAGGGTCCTATATCACTACAACTGCACGCGCGCTTCACTATTACAGAGCCTTCTCCAGAGCCTTGAAACGAGACTCGTCCGACCAGGCAACATGTTTCCAGTCATCAACAGTCCAATGTCGATTCGACGGGTCCAGGATAGGCGTAAAGCTTTGTGTCGTGCAGTCATCAAGGGTACACGAGCGGGCCTTCGGCTTCGAAAGCCCAAATCGATGATGTTTCATTGAATTGTTCGCACGCTGACACTTGTCGATGGCCCAGCATTGAAATCAGCAGCAATTTTCGGAATGATTGCATTTATGTTACTTTGCAGGATTATCTCCAGTAGTCGTTGGTCCAGTTCTTGCAGGATCTTTTTCCGGCCGCAGCGATGTCGAAAATTTGATGTTTTACCGGAATCCTGATATTCACGGTACACTTGTGAAACGGTCGTACGGGAAGTCCCCTACTTCATCGCTACCTCGTAGATGCTGTGTTCCATCGCTCGTGCGCTGACTAGTAACACCACGTTTAAACCCACTTAAACGTTGATAACCTGTCATTGTAGCAGCAGTAACCGATCTAACAACTGCCGAGACACTTGTCTTATTATACTGGGTATTACAAAAAGGTACGGCCAAACTTTCAGGCAACATTTCTCACACACAAATAAAGAAAAGATGTTATGTGGACATGTGTCCGAAAACGCTTAATTTCCATGTTAGAGCTCATTTTAGTTTCGTCAGTATGTACTGTACTTCGTCTGTTCACCGCCAGTTGGCCCAATTGAAGGAAGGTGATGTTGACTTCGGTGCTTGTGTTTACAAGCGAATCATTGCTCTACAGTACTAGCATCAAGCACATCAGTACGTAGTAACAACAGGTTAGTGTTCATCATGAACGTGGTTCTGCAGTCAGCGCAATGTTTACAAATGCGGAGTTGGCAGGTGTCCATTTGATGTATGGATTAGCACGTGGCAATAGCCGTGGCGCGGTACGTTTGTATCGAGAAAGATTTCCAAAACGAAGGTGTCCCGACAGGAAGACGTTCGAAGCAGTTTATCGGCGTCTTAGGGAGCACGGAACATTCTAGCCTATGACTCGTTACTGGGGAAGACCTAGAACGACGTGGACACATGCAATGGACGAGGCAATTCTTCGTGCAGTTGACGATAACCCTAATGTCAGCGCCAGAGAAGTTGCTGCTGTACAAGGTAACGTTGACCACATCACTGTATGGAGAGTGCTACGGGAGAACCAGTTGTTTCCGTACCATGTACAGCGTGTGCAGGCACTATCAGTAGCTGATTGGCCTCCACGGGTACACTTCTGGTTCATCCAACAATGTGCCAATCCTCATTTCAGTGCAAATGTTCCCTTTAAGGATGAGGCTTCATTCCAACGTGATCAAATTGTAAATTTTCATAATCAACATGTGTGGGCTGACGAGAATCCGCACTCAATTGTGCAATCACGTCATCAACACAGATTTTCTGTGAACGTTTGGGCAGGCATTGTTGGTGATGTCTTGATTGGGCCCCATGTTCTTCCACCTACGCTCAATGGAGCACGTTATCATGACTTCATACGGGATACTCTACCTGCGCTGCTAGAACATGTGCCTTTACAAGTACGACACAACATGTGGTTCATGCAAGATGGAGCTCCTGCACATTTCAGTCGAAGTGTTCGTACTCTTCTCAACAACAGATTCGGTGACCGATCGATTGGTAGAGGCGGACCAATTCCATGGCCTCCACGTTCTCCTGACCTCAACCCTCTTGACTTTCATTTATGGGGGAATTTGAAAGCTCTTGTCTACGCAACCCCGGTACCAAATGTAGAGACTCTTCGTGCTCCTATTGTGGACGTCTGTGATACAATACGCCATTCTCCAGGGCTGCATCAGTGCAAAAGGGATTCCATGCGACGGAGGGTGGATGCATGTATCCTCGCTAACGGAGGACTTTTGAACATTTCCTGTAACAAAGTGTTTGAAGTCACACTGGTACGTTCTGTTGCTGTGTGTTTCCATTCCGTGATTAATGTGATTTGAAGAGAAGTAATAAAATGAGCTCTAACATGGAAAGTAAGCGTTTCCGGACACATGTCCACATAACATATTTTCTTTCTTTGTGTGTGAGGAATGTTTCCTGAAAGTTTGGCAGTACCTTTTTGTAACACCCAGTATGGGCGTTGCTGACCGCAGCTCCGTATTCTCCCTGTTTATATCTCACTGTATTTGAATATTACAGGACTGTTTTTCCTACTGGTCTGCTTTATAGTATATTGTTTTACATTTAGCGAAAGCTGCCATTCGTGACAACAATTAGAAGTTTTGTGCAACTCGTCTCTTATCCTCCTACAATCACTGAACGACGGCTCTTTCTGGTCATGCATCATGAGCAGACCTACAGGACTAGGAGGCTCCAATCAGTTCTGGGGACAATACTACAGACATAAATAAGTAGGCCTCTGTAGCCGGTGCTAATCTCATTAAAATCTTTTTGTGTGTGATGCTGCATCATTCTATGACATACTTAAAATACTAAAATAACCGGCGTGGGCCGCGTTTGCCTTGATGAATGCCGCTGCATGATACTGAAACGTCGGTTAGTTAATTATTTCGTTGGATGTTACGGTAGTGCGCCCAGAAACTGCATATCGTGTACTTTGTTAAATCGTCATGAGGAGAGGATGGTCCTCTCAACTATCCCTGCAGTTCTCTTGAACGGCCCCAGTGTAGGGTCGGAACCCGGATGACGGGCATCGTTTGTTCCAATGCTCTCCCCTGTCTGTAGTGGCTACTAGAACAGCCTCGTACATTCAGAGTGCACAATGTGATCCTCATCATTCCTTGCTGCGTTCCCATAAGGGGTAGCATTTTTCGCAGTGCGTTTGAACTGCCGACGTTAGACTGACCCTTATCTTTTACCGCTTGCTTGTCCGTGGAAATGCTCACAGCTGGCTATCCAACAGCGTGTAGGCACTAGCTCAGGTTCAGGAAGAATGCACGTCGAGCTTGTTGGTTAGAGGTCCATGCCTCCCCTGTTCAGGACTGGTACATCACTCACGGTCAAGTTTATGGGCGGTGATATGTCGTGTACGCCCTGCAGAGGAGACAGTATCTGTCACAGAGGATGGTATTTGACGTATCTCCGCTACACAACTCTCAGCATTTCGCCCAACACCCCAATTCAAAAGGGCTTCTAATCGCCTGACCGCGGTGAGAGCGATTTACAGTTGTTACAGACTGTTAAAAGAATAGCACTCACAGTGGGATTGCATTCATTCTCACTGGTGCGATGTTTATACGAATACTAAACAATTAACCTTAAATTATCCTCATTGGTATTAATATCTTTTCAGTAATAGTTATGAAACAAAATCACTCAAGAAAATGATCTACGTAAGAGTATTGGATAAAACTTAGACGAAGCTATCTTCATCTTTCTGTGTTTTGTCAATGTTATCATTAATAGAATCGAGTAGCAATACCGAAAATAATGCTAAAAATGGTTCAAATGGTTCTAAGCAAATGGGATTTTACATCTGAGGTCATCAGTCCCCTAGACGTAGACCTACTTAAGCCTAACTAACCTAAGCACATCACGCACATCCATGCCCGAGGCTGGATTCGAACCTGCGACCGTGGCAGGCACGCGATTCCGGACTCAAGCGGCTAGAACCACTTGACCGCAGCGGCCGGCGAAAACGGTGCTGTTGTACATCAGATGTCGACAACAATCATTACTGTTGAAACGAAAAACTACGAGGTGCATTCAAGTTCTAAGACATCCGATTTTTTTTTCTCCGGACTGGAAAGAGATAGAAAGATGCGCATTGTTTTAAATGAGGCCGCGTTCATTGTCAATACGTACCACAGATGGCAGCACCGTACGGCAGATGGAATTTTACCGCCAGCGGCGAGAATGAGAACTGTTTTAAATAGTTAAAATGGCAACGTTTTCCTTACTTGAACAGCGTGCAATCATTCGTTTTCTCAATTTGCGTGGTGTGAAACCAATTGAAAGCCGGTCTGACGACATGATCGAGAAAGTGGAGAGAATTGTTTTGGGGGATCGCCGAATGACCGTTGAACAGATCGCCTCCAGAGTTGGCATTTCTGTGGGTTCTGTGCTCACAATCCTGCATGACGACCTGAAAATGCGAAAAGTGTCATCCAGGTGGGTGCCACGAATGCTGATGGACGACCACATGGCTGCCTGTGTGGCATGTTGCCAAGCAATGTTGACGCGCAATGACAGCATGAATGGGACTTTCTTTTCGTCGGTTGTGACAATGGATGAGACGTGCATGCCATTTTTCAATCCAGAAACAAAGCGTCAGTCACCTCAATGGAAGCACACACATTCACCGCCACCAAAAAAATTTCGGGTAACCGCCAGTGCTGAAAAAATGATGGTGTCCATGTTCTGGGACAGCGAGGGCGTAATCCTTACCCATTGCGTTCGAAAGGGCACTACGGTAACAGGTGCATCCTACGAAAATGTTTTGAAGAACAAATTCCTTCCTGTAGTGCAACAAAAACGTCCGGGAAGGGCTGCGCGTGTGCTGTTTGACCACGACAACTCACCCGCACATCGAGCTAACATTACGCAACAGTTTCTTCGTGATAACATCTTTGAAGTGATTCCTCATGCTCCCTTCTCACCTGACCTGGCTTCTGGTGACTTTTTCCTTTTTCCAACAATGAAAGACACTCTCCGTGGCCGCACGTTCACCAGCCGAGCTGCTTTTGCCTCAGCGATTTCCCAGTGGTCAAAACAGACTCCTAAAGAAGCCTTCCCCGCTGCCATGGAATCATGGCGTCAGCGTTCTGAAAAATGTGTACGTCTGCAGGGCGATTACGTCGCGAAGTAAAGCCAGTTTCGTTGATTTCGGCCGAGTAGTTAGTTAGAACAAAAATCGGAGGCCTTAGAACTTGAATGCACCTCGTAAATGGAACGTGATATAGCACCTGTAATGTGCGCGAAAAACACTACAACGTTGCAGTTGAATTTATGTCGCGATTGCAAAATATAAAACATTGACTTGGAAGAAAATAGTGGAGGAGCGCAAACAACGGGAAATATTGCAGCAATCGCATACTTACCGCAATATTGGGGGGGAGGGGGGGGGGGGATGGTTTTCTGAAGAGATATCCAAAGGTAACAGAATACAGAACTGAAACTCACAATTTAATATGAAATAGGTTACGCACAACATTCGTAAACGACAGAAAATTCCAAAAGATGTCCCCTTTATTACGTAAATACACAATGAAATTACGGAACGATTGTTTTTGAACAATAATACCCTTGCCACAAATTTCTAGGGTGCACAAATTCTACTATATCATGAAAGGCGCACTGCTACCAATTTGTGCTGCTCCATGCAATGGTATGACTAGGGTGAGCTGTGAATGGTCTGTCACCCTAAGAATTTTTATTCAACAAATTTCAAAGATTAATTTTGCAACAAATATTCAACAAATTTATGTGGCACAGTAAAAATTACATAATACATCTTAGTGTCTATAACAGTTCAACAGTGAGGACAGACACAATTAAATATATAGATAAAAATTTACAATTCAAAAGGACAAGTAATACACACTTGGTGTAACAAACAATCTTAAACAGCAGAGAAACGAATTTCTTGAATAATTCTACAAGTCCTTGGAACATGACACTGCCCGACGGCAGCCAGCAAAAATAATACACTTAGTAGAACCCTTTGAAGTACAACTATGTCCAATTACACAAGGGGCATAGCATTGAACACAACATGGTTTAACAATAACGGAAATTGCTCTTACATGGAACTTACGTAGGTGTTCAATAAGTAATGCAAAACATTTTTTCTGAAAACAGGTTGGTCTTACTCAGCATTGCAGTACACCATGTTATTCTCCACTCTTTTCGCTAAAAAAAAACCTGTTTTTCAACATAATATCTTAAACCCCATTACCGGAAGGCCTATATGCTCGCATGGTACCATTTTGCCAGTTGATCTCGTAACCAACGTCTTATTGCATCAACAACACGTAGTGTTTTCCGCGGAGTGCATCCTTCATGGGTCCAAACAAATGGAAGTCGGAAGGTGCTAGGTCCGGGCTGTCGGGTGAATGAGGAAGAAAAATCCAGTGATGTTTTGTGAGCTCCTCTCAAGTGTGCAGTCTTGTGGGGCCTTGCGTTGTCATGGAAAAGACATCCGTTTGCTGTTTTATGGTGACTAATCCAGAGAATACGATTCTTCAATTTCCTGAGGGTAGCACAATGCAGTTCCCAGTTGATAGTGCACTACGACGGAGGACATCAAACAGATTGAACCCTTCAGAGTGCCAGAAGATGCTTCAAATGGCTCTGAGCACTATGGGACTCAACTGCTGTGGTCATTAGTCCCCTCGAACTTAGAACTACTTAAACCTAACTAACCTAAGGACATCACACACATCCATGCCCGAGGCAGGATTCGAACCTGCGACCGTAGCAGTCGCACGGTTTCGGACTGCGCGCCTAGAACCGCGAGACCACAGCGGCCGGCAGTGCCAGAAGACCGTTGCCCTGACATTACTGGCTAGGGTGCGGCTTTGAGCTTTCTCTTCGTAGGAGAGGCGGTGTGGCTCCATTCCATGGATTGCTGTTTTCTTTCTAGTTTAAAGTAATGAAACCCTGTTTCATCACCTGTCACGATGGCCGGCAAAAATTGTCACGATAGTCGTCGTAACGCGCAAGAAATTCTGCACAGATGGTCCTTAGTTGCTCTTTATGGTCTTCTGTTAGGAGGTGACGAACCCAGCGGGCGCAAATCTTTGAGTAACCCAACTGGTGGGCGAGTGTTTCAGCACTACCAACAGAGAGTCGTGCAGCGAGGTGTTTGATTGTGATCCGTCGATCACTTGGAATGGGAGTGCCCGCACTTTCCAACATTACGGGAGTCACAGCGTGTGTGGCCAATTGGAACGCGGGAGATCGGACACGTTTGCGCGACCTTGTTGTGATGATGACAGACGCCTCGCCCAACGGCTCACCTTGCTTCTGTTTACTGGCAGGTCTCTGCAGATATTTTGCAAAAGCACATAAATATCAGCGATGCTGTGGTTTCCTGCCAGAAAATACTCAATTACTGTTCTCTGTCTGAAAAGCATTTCCATTACAGCCGACATTTTGAAAGCTACATAAAGCGCTGCAGCCTATCGGAATTTAATGGCATCGGGGAAGTGGGAATATTCCACATTGTCACACAACAAGTTCTGCATTTTGTTCACTTATTGAATGCCCCTCGTATTTCAAGAACTGCACACTCCGAATGACCACTAATGCAAGGGACGCGCCGGATATCGAAACACCGCCGGGTACCGTAAATGATCAAGAAATACTGAAATTCCTTATGTAACATAAAAATTATATTCGGAGCGCGGTTCACTGTAACACAGTAAAGAATAGAAACAATCTTGCGACACAGTCAAGTGAGAAAGAACCTGATAAAGGCAGCGGGCAATGAAACAAATATGCCATGGGTATGTTGCCACTATGTGTGCACATATCGAGATAATCGCTAAAAAAAACAAGTCTAGTGCACCGAATAGTATCGCACTACTGCAATGACTGACCGATATGTCTCGTGTAAAGGCAACTTCATGTCGCAACTAGTCTGCAGAACACCCAGCATTTAGATATCAGCCTAGTCACGGCAAGAAATATTATATCTAGAATCTCACCTCTGTCCCCTACCTGTTATGAAAAGTTAGAGTGACCCTGTCTGATCACGCACTCTCACAGGCTAACAAGGGATTGGTCCAATACGAAAATCGAAATGTGCCCTGAAATTTTTATTCAGGAAGACTATACCGATTAGGTGTTAGCACGCAATGCAAGTAATTTTTTTAAAATGCTGGAAGTTCCCAAATTCGTAGCTCACCAGGCGGCTAGAGACATGTACACAGAGCTGTAGCGGACTGCGCGTGAGAAACACGGTAGACGCATATCCTTCGTTGACGGCGCATCATTAAACGGATAACAGGACCCGGAGTGATCCTCATTTGGTAAGCGAATTTCAGTTTTCGTCGATAATGTTTCTGAAACAATTGTCTGCAGGTACTTTCCATTAAAATTTGTAGCTCATTTAATATCCATAATAATTATCAGTCGCTTTTGCTGTAGGGTAAGTGTTAACAATGGAGAGAAAACTGAGTTAATATTCATTATGGTTAACTCTTAATGTTAAGCAATGTGCAAACCCGGTTTTCCTTCGTAAAATCTGACTGTGAACTGTATAAATAGAAGAAAGACGTACACGAAGTAATAAATATTTGCCATAATGAAAAGATTTACAGAACAGGGTAGCCACAAAGTCCCGTTCCCCCCCCCCCCCCCCCCCCCTCCAACCCAATTGATAATCAACATAAAACTTGAATAAATAAGGTGGACTACAGTTCTTTAGAGGAGTTTTCTTGAGATGTGAACACTGTAGAGCTGTTCATGAGAGGCAGTGCACTGTTATCAATGGAGATCTACGAGACTGAGCCCCCGAATCCCAACTGAGATGAACATTGGTGGCTTCGACCTGGTTAAGCAGAGTAAAGAACTCATACAGTGACTGCGGGAAATATTTTTATAGAATTTGTCTGATAATTTAATTTCCGATAGCTCCAGGTCATCTAAAGTTTATTAGGAAACAGAACTCTTAACTTTTAGACATTTGTGGTTCATCATTTTCCATTGCCAAATTTTACCAGTTGCTTTAAACATGCTCGTTATGCAGTACAATAAGCAGAGCAACGTCCAGAACAATAAATTACTCCATCACACTTCTGTCTAAATAAAACTAATAGTTACTGTGGGGTGCCTGAGAGCATTTGCGTTTCTTTCGTCAGGTGGGCGCAGTGCAAGGAAAATGTTTGTTTTCGCCACTCAAACGACACTTCACTTTGTTGTGACGACAGTGGGGTATAAACAAGGAACTGTTTCATTGTTACTAAAATATACACTAGTGTTCAGAAAAAAACGGGACACATTGAACGTTCTAGGCGCTGCAGTCCGGAACCGCGGGACTGCTATGGTCGCAAGTCCTGCCTCGGGCGTGGATGTGTGTGATGTCCCTAGGTTAGTTAGATTTAAGTAGTTCTACGTCCTAGGGGACTGATGACCTAAGATGTTAAGTCCCATAGTGCTCAGAGCCATTTGAACCATTTGAACACCTTGAACGACTAGAGAAAGGACATTCGTATTGACAGGACATGTTCAGGGTCAAGATCTGCATAGATATCGCGACTCACCACCACCTATCGGTCAAATGTGCCTGCGGCTTTCGTTGCAACTATAAACGGAAGGTAATGGGTCAGTGTGACTTGAGCAGACGTGCAGGATGTCTCGTAGACGTATGCGCAAACCATACCATCAAATTAGTGAGTCTGCAAGGAGGTGCATTATTGGGATGAGAGAAGGGGATGCATCCATCCGGGAAACTGCTACTCATTTGGGAAGAAGTATTTCGGCAGTGCAACAGGTGTGTTTAGACTGGTTCAAGGAATGCCGCAGAACATGATGACGTCGGTTAGGTCGCACTCCCCAGACCCCCCACCCCTCCCCTCCCCCCTCCCAGACAACACGTGATCCGAATGCTACTGCAGGACAGATCTGCTTCCTCCTCGGCTCTGGTGCTACAGTGGAACAGTTTAACACTTCGTACACACTCAGGGGTGACTGTGCGCCACCGTTTATTAAGGCATAGGTTACGTGTGGGTCGTTCACTTCCCTGCCTACCATTGGCGAATGTACGGAAACATACTAGACGGCAGTGGTGCATGGAATCACGTCACATAAATGTCATCAGGTAGTGTTGACGGACCATTACAGCTTCTGTTTGTTCGAAAATGTTGGCCGAAATTGGCTTCGCCAGAGACAGAGGGAGTAGCATCACAGTGACTGCACTCGCAAAAGACATACAGCAGCAACACAAGGCCTTATGGTGTAAGGTGCTAATGGGCACAATTCACAGCTGGAGCGTGTCCAGTGCAATGCGACCAGTGTGACCTACGCGAATGACATCCTGCGACCCGTAGTCACGCCCTTTCAGCACACCAGACACCATTTTCTTTCCAGCAAAACTATGCACGGCCACATGTTGCTGCACGAAGACGTGCCTTTTTGGTGTTACAGGATGTCAGCCTTCTGCCCTGGCCTTCCTCATCATCAGACTTGCCGCCAATCGAAAATTTGTGGGATGTAGTGAAACAACGTGTGCAGCGCTGTGACGCAGTGAAAACCACCACAGGTGAACCTTGGCATGGATGTCTGTGCCGCAGGACGCCATTCACACCTTCTGTGTGTCGATGACTTCATGAATGAAACAAGTTATCAGGGCCCATAGCGGATCCTGTGTCTCCTATGCAAAAGGACACATTCTTAACTGAAGTGACTGAAATGTTTATCATTTCTGCAGAACATACTAATGTAAATGTCCTCTAAATATGAAACATCTATTTCTAGTCGTCCAAGGGGTTCTGTTTCTTCTGTACATGAATGTACAATATTTAAAAATTGTCATAAGTACTGTGCTACAGGAATTCTTATAAAATTGTGCATGTGAAAGAAATATTTCTTTTAAATAAATTAAAATCACGATTGATGGGAGACGTTTGTAATGTAACATCACATACTGATTTAATTTTTTGTCCTGTGATAGTCACCTTTGTGAGAATTGCATATTCAACAATTTAGCCATCACATTAATGATACGTCACTTTTTTGTACGGTTTAGCTGCTTCAAATCCGCTTGCATCGCTCTGAATATTAGCACTATACGGCATAATGCCCTCTTGTCGCGAACAATCGTGCGCTAGGCAGGAAGGGGTGCACAAACCGGTGTCATAAGGATTTCTTCTGGCAACAAAAACAAGTAACTTCAACAATTTCAAAACAATACTTGCAGTGCGCCTTAGATAAAAAATTTTGACAGTCGCATTTCTATCGTTGTACTCTTACTGCATGAAAAAGGCATACCGGCGTGGACGACGCCCTTTTAAGCTGCTGCCTCCAGTGTTACCATGAAGCAACAGGCCGGACGGATAGCACTGAAGCGATTTGCGCCCGGCGTGCTTCATCACAACCGTTCGGCCCGCCCACGCTTCTTAATGCCAACGACTCCATCACGGCTGCGCAGGCGTATAGTTGAATCCGTACGGCGCGCTTCTCTGGCCGCGTCCCCAGATTCGTTCTTGCGGAAGTCAGCACCGTCCTCTTCTCACCACACCCGCTAGCTTGTGTCTCCCGGCGCCTCTCGGTGGCTCAAGCGTTGCGGTGCACTCGCCGGTACCGCCACTAACAAGAGGAGGCCGCGATGTCGTGAACACAGATTTACTTCAAACTCTGCACACATTTGTTAGGCCATTAAAACAACGTTATGTGTAAATAGTATGGTGCACTACTCTGGCAATTCCGAGTAAATAGCAAAAGAAGTCTTATGATTATGTTATGTGCATTATGTGCGTAGGTGCTGGGTGTTAGAGTGCGTGGTGGTCACATGATTAGCATTCGAGCCTCCTAGGACGCACGTGTATGAAGCAGTGTTTCGATTCCCGCTCAAACATAATTATTAATCTATTTTTTCATCACACTGAAAGCTAATGTATTGAAAAAAGCACGAGTATTAGCATGAAGTTTCAATTTATGTTTTCCATACCCTTAGACAAGTACCATTGTGCAACGTGTGATGTCGAGAGCACATCCGACGAGTAATTGTCCATTACTCTTGTGATCTGGCACATTGTCACTTACTACATTACTCTTGTGATCTGGCACATTGTCACTTACTACATTACTCTTGTGATCTGGCACATTGTCACCTACTACATTACTCTTGTGATCTGGCACATTGTCACTTACTACATTACTCTTGTGATCTGGCACATTGTCACTTACTACATTACTCATTGTGAATAGCGTCAGTCGCATCATTATTTGTCGAGGTTTGACTTGAGGTTTCCAAGCCTATCCCTCCTCCTTGAAAATTTAATTATAAATAGTAAATAGTCAAATAACATATGAAATTCACTACAACTTCAAGAGAATGTATGTAGGATTTTTTCATAATATTATCTCTCAAATATCATGTAAATAAAATAATGTGACCACTGATGAAACAGGTAGAAGTGAATATGAGCAATACACAGAGAAGGTTTGATGATACCAACTGCGTTGATTTGCCACCAAACAAAGGAACGGAAACGGCTACAGACGTACAAAACCAAAATTTTTCATGGAATGACCATATAGCGCCTGCGTGACAAATTTGTTAGACTGCATTGAACAGGGACAGTCTACGTAGCTTGCTTCTGCGCCCATTAGACGTATGGGTGCCTGTTAGTTCGTCACAGGGCTAAAAGGAAATTAAATGGCACAAGTTGTTGTATGAACCACGCTTAGTGTATTTTTTGCTTTTTTTACGCATGTTTGCGAATTTATGTAGTGCTACATCAGTAATATTTTAGCTAATACGCTATGAGTGATAACCATTCTCGATTGTGACTGGTACTCATGCAGCGCGAAGTACATAAATTCTCAAGTATGCGGCCGCATGCACGAACGACAAGACAGTAAAGGTACCTTGCACTAACTATGAAACATATACAAGAAATTTAGGCAAGCAACATAAATAACTTTCAGTGGGTGTTAAAACCGTTAAAAGTGTTCGACAGGTAAAATACGCTCAGCTGCGTGTATTAAATTCTGAAACATTACTGTAATAGACACACCACAGCGTAAATGACAGGCTGTAACACAGTTACTGTTTTCCGATAAACGCGGAAACACAAGGCCCTAAATAATATACTGCGCTGGAAATGCAACTAGCAAACAACATTAAATGGCATCGTTATTTCTGTAGAGCAGTGAGAAAAAAGTGCTCCGATTTTAAACAAAAATGAATACTGCATGTCGA
This sequence comes from Schistocerca gregaria, assembly GCF_023897955.1. Lineage (NCBI taxonomy): Eukaryota > Metazoa > Arthropoda > Insecta > Orthoptera > Acrididae > Schistocerca > Schistocerca gregaria. The sequence goes on from NC_064923.1 coordinate 492,393,620, forward strand.
AATTAATTGTTATAGTTCCAGTTATTTTAGCGACACTCAACTACCCTTGTCCTCTGTCTATCTGCTAATATAGATTTAGTTCTCTATTTATTAAATGACTCTTTGTGTTCCGTAGATGCCGGCCGGAATGGCCATGCAGTTCTAGGCGCTACAGTCTGTAGCCGAGCGACCGTTATGGTCGCAGGTTCGAATCCTGCCTCGGGCATGGATGTGTGTGATGTCCTTAGGTTAGTTAGGTTTAATTAGTTCTACGTTCTAGGCGACTGATGACCTCAGACGTTAAGTGACATAGTGCTCAGAGCTATTTGTTCCCTAGATGCCATTACGAGGAAGTGATGAACAACAAGGCAAATTATCAATATTGTACCACAGACAGCTTCTGTAGACTGCATCAACCACCATTGTTAATGGCAAGAAGCTTTCGTTAACCATCGGTACCATCTTTCTCATTTTATATATTAGGTTGGTGCATAACTTCGTAGCGCTTTTCCATAAGTTTAATAAACGCAACACATACACCCAACCAGAGACTTTAGTCATCAATTATACATTCTCCTTCACCATTTACAAGTCTGCCATTGCTGGGATAACTTTTCGATTCCGCGAATGTAGAAATCACGTGGTATTGAGGAGAAGAACTCATCGAGTCATGTTCTAAGCCCATTTTCATCAGAAAAGGAAGTTAGGCGAAGGTCGTTTGATAGAGATCTGAAAAGTTGAAAATCTGAGGACGCAAGATCAGGTGGATAAGGTGGGTGCGGAATAACTTCTCAGCCCAACACCTCTATAGCGTAGTTTGTCAGTCGAGCACAATGCGGGCGGGCTTTATCGTGGAGTAGCATCACTTCACACAGTCTTCCTGGTCGTTGCTCCTGGACTGCGTCTGCAAGACGTCTCATTTGTTGACATGAAATGTCAAAAGTGATCGTTACACGTTGAGCAAGCAGTTCGTAGCGCAACTCATCATCGCTTTTTCACGAGATGTATAATATTTTATTTTGTGGATGCGAACAGGTATTTGTACGGGGAGCTGCTGTTTTTTGTGGCCTCAGACACACTAGTAACGATACAGAAAAGAATGGTCGGTGTATGGCCACCAGCTGATTTTTGTGATTTTCGCTTAAAGCATGTTGTATGAATACATCAAATTTTTTAACATTCCTTATTGCAAGCAAATGTTCGCTGCTCGTGGTCTCGCGGCATTGTTCTCGCTTCCCGAGCACGGGTCCCGGGTTCGATTCCCGACGGGGTCAGGGATTTTTCCTGCCTCGAGGTGACTGGGTGTTGTTGTGTCGTCTTCATCATCTTCATTCATCCTCATCACGGTCGGAGGAAAGCAATGGCAAACCACCTCCACTAGGGCCTTGCCTAGTAAAGCGGTGGGGGTCTTCCGCATCGTTTCCCTACGCTCTGTAAAGAAGCATGGGACTTCATTTCCATTTTCCATTGCAAGCAAATATGGAATGTTCACAGTTTATAACATTTGCAAATTCTCGACTATATTTACGTGGATCATTGAGGATTAATGCGTTTAAACGATCTTCATCGAACCCCGAAGGTCTTTCTGAATGTGGAGAGACACTATGGCCACAAAGATCCTCCTTAACAGGAGAAAACCATTTTCTTGCCGTGCTCTGTCCATTGACATTATCCCCGCAATTTTTCTTTTTTGAGTCGTCAGTCTTCCGACTGGTTTGAAGCGGCCCGCCAGAAGTCCTCTGCTGTGCCAACCTCTGCATCTCAGAGAAGCTCTTGGAACTCACGTCCTGAATTATTTGCTTAATGTATTCCAATCTCTGTTTTCCTCTACGTTTTCTACCCTTTATTGATGGCTATAGTAGCATTGAAATTATTCCATGATGTCTTAAAAGATGTCCTACTATCTAGTCTCTTATTCTTGTAGGAGTTTTCCATATATTCCTTTCCTCGTCGATTCTGTCGAGAACCTCCACATTCCGTACCTTATCAGTCCCTCTAATTTCGACATTCGTCTATTGCACCACATCTCAAATGCTTCGATTCTCTTCCGTTCCGGTTTTCCCACGGTCCATGTTTCACTACCACACAATGCTAGGCTCCAAACGTACGTTCTCAGAAATTTCTTCCCCAAATTAAGATCCGAGTTTGATAGTAATAGACTTCTCTTGGCCAGGAATACGCTTTTGTCAGTCTAGTCTGCTTTTTATTCCCTCCCTGCTTCGTCCATAAGGGGTTTTTTGCTGCCTAGGTAGCAGAATTCCTTAGCTTTGTCTACTTAGTGATAACCAATTCTCATATTAAGTTTCTGACTGTTCTCATTCCTGATACTTGTCTTTACTTTCAGCTTTCTTCGATTTACTCTTACATCTATATTCTTTACTCATTGGACTATTCAATCCGTTTAGTAGATACTATAATTCTTTTCCACTTCCGCTGAAGATAGCAATGCCATTACCAAATCTTATCATTGATATCATTTCACTTTTCTTTTCTTTACATAATTTCTTCTATGATGCACAGCATGAACAGAAACGGTGAAAGATTACATTCTGTCGTACACTGTTTTTAAACCGAGCACTTCGTTCTTTGTCTTCCACTCTTATTATTCCCCACTGGTTCTTGTTTATCTCGTATATCACTTGTCTCTTTTTGTAGCCTGTGTCTATTATTCTCAGAATTTTGAACAACTGAAATTGTCGAACGCTTTTTCCAGGTCGACGAATCTTATGAAAAATCCTGATTTTTCTTTAGTCTTGCTTCCATTGTCAACCGAAAAGACAGAACTGCCTCTCTGGCGTCATTACCTTTCCTATAGCCAAACAGATCGTCATCTAGCACACACTCAATTTTCTTTTCCACCCTGTTGTATATTATTCTTGACATAAAGTTCTATGCATGAGCTGTTAAGCTGATTGTGCGATAATTCCCTCACTTGCCACGTCTTTCAGTCTTCCGAACAGAGTGGATGATATTTATCCGAAAGTCAGATGGTATGTCGTCAGACTCATGCATTCTATACACCAACGTGAGTAGTCGTTTTTTTGCCCATTGCGCCAATGATTTTAGAATTCTGATGGAATATTACACATCTCTTCTGCGTTATTCGATCTGAGGTCCTCCAAAGCCCCTTTAAATTCTGATTCTGTTACTGAATATCCTGTCTCTTCGATATGGATTTCTCTTTTTTCTTCTACCATGTTCTCAGACAAGTATTCCTCCTCATGGAGATCTTCATGTACTCTTCCTTCTCTGCATTTAACAATGGAATTCCCATTACACTCATAATGTTCCCACGCTTGCTTTTAATTTCACCGAAGGTTGTTTTGACCTTCCTATACTCTGAGTCAGTCCTTACGACGATCACTTCTTTTTCGTTGCTTTGACATTTTTCAAGCTGTCATTTCGTCTTAGCTTCCCTGCATTTCCTATTTATTTCATTCCTAAATGCCCTGTATTTCTGTACTCCTGCATTTCCAAGAACTTCCTCCTTTTACCGATGAACTGAAGTATTTCTTCTGTTATCCATAGTTTCTTCGCAGTTACCTTATTTGTACATATGTTCTGTGTTGCCCTTTTTAGAGATATCAATTCCTCTTCAACTGTACTGCCTACTGAGTTATTCCTTACTATTGTATCTATAGCCTTAGAGAACTTCAAGCGTATCTCGTCATTCCTTAGTAGTTCCGTATCCCACTTCTTTGCGTATTGAATCTTTCTGACTAATCTCTTAAACTTCAGCCTACTCTTCATCACTACTACATTGTGATCTGAGTCTGAATCTGCTCCTGGGTAACACTTACAAACCAGTATCTGATTTCCGAATTTCTACTTGACCATGATGTAATTAACTGAAATCTTCCCGATTACCCGGCCTTTCCAAGTGTACCTGGTCGTCTTGTGATTCTTGAACAGAGAATTCGGTATTGGTAGCTGTAATTTATTACAGAACTCAATTAGTCTTTCTCCGCTCTCATTCCTGCTACCAAGCCCATATTCTCCCGTAAACCCTGCATCTGCTCCAACCCTATTTCAATCCCCCATGATCATTAGATGTTCATCACCTTTCACATACTAAATTACCTGTTAAATATCATTATATACTTTACCTCTTCATCTTCTGCTTGCGACGTCGTCATGTATACCTGAGCTATTGTTGCGGGTGTTGGTTTTATGTAGATTCTGATAAGAACAACCCTGTCACTGAACTGTTCACAGTAACTGACTCTCTATCCTACCTTCCTATTTATAGCGAATCCTGCTCCCGTTATACCATTTTCTGGTGCTTATATCACCAGAAATCCTTGCCTTCTTTTCATTTCACTTCATTGACCCCTGCTATATCTAGATTGAGCCGTTACATTCCCTTTGAGATTTTTTAGCTGCCCTACCACGTTCAAGCTTCTGACATTTCACGTCCCGACTCGAGAACGTTTTCCTTTCTTTGGTTATTCAGTCTTTTTCTCATGCTCACCTCCACCTTGGCAGTTCCCTCCCGGAGATCCGAATGAGGGAGTATTCTGGAATCGTTTTCAATGGAGAGATCATAATGACACAATTTCAAGCGACATATCCTGTGTATACATGTTATGTGTCTTTAATGCAGTGGTTTTTATTGCCTTCTGCATCCTCATGCCGTTGATGTCTGCTGATTCTTCCACCTTTAGGGGCGTTTTCCCACTGGAAGGGCCGTGCGGTTCTAGGCGCTACAGTCTGGATCCGAGCGACCGTTCCGGTCGCAGGTTCGAATCCTGCATCGGGCATGGATGTGTGTGATGTCCTTAGGTTAATTAAGTTTAATTAGTTCTAAGTTCTGGGCGACTGATGATCTCAGAAGTTAAGTCGCATAGTGGTCAGAGCCATTTGAACCAACCACTCCAAGGACAAGAGAGTGCCCTGAACTTCTGTCCGCTCCTCCACCCTCTTTAAGAAGGCCGTAGGCAGAACGAGTGTGACTTCCTATGCCGGAAGTCTTCGGCCGACAACGCTGTTTATTAATCAAAATTTTGGCGGTGGCGGGTTTCGAAAACTGAACCAAGGAGGTTTTGAGTCCTAATTAAAGACGCTACCCCTTTCTTTATCTTCTTTTTGTTCTATATGTTGTTCGTTGAATTTGTTGCTTGCGGGCGTCCGATGATACTCGTTCAGGTTGTTTGTTGATCCATACACTCAGTTTTTTTTTAGTAGCTAAACCCTCTCACCGAACACACTGAACTACCGTTCCGGATACCCCTAGACCACGGGATATACAAAGAATAACAGTATTCGTGTCACACTTCCCTGGAGCACTCCTGACGATACAGTCGCCGTCCAGGGCAACATACTGGTTACCATTGCTAAAAAGGCCACCTTCATACTCAAAACATATTCCGTATGCTCGAACCGTTCTTAACAGTCTACAGTGGGACACCATGTCCATCTCAAGGGCATTTATTACATTCGAACTCAGAATATGTTAATGAATTCTGCAGCGAACCGATGTTAAGAGTATTGATCTACAATTAAGTGGGTCAGTTTCCTCTAGTCCCCTGGGACTTTCCGCTGGGCGAGAGATTCGCCATAAATGCAAGCCAATTAAGAAACAATGCCTCAGAGTCCTCTATGTAAAACCGACCTGAGATTCCACCCGTAGCTGGCGATTTATTTGTTTTCAACTCTTTCAGTTGATGCTTATTATTGCGTCCTACTTACTGGAGAATGTAAGACGGTCAAACGACGGTACATTTATAGGATCGTGCTATGTGAGTACTTTCTTAAATCCTTGATTTAAAAATCCGGCTTTCCTTTCGTTATTTGCTGCTGTCACATTAGACTCGTCAACGAGTGAGTGGATAGAAGGCTTCGACCAGCTTAGCGAGTTCACATATGACGAGAATTGTCTCAATTTCTCTGCGAGATCTTCGCTAAGGTATGACAGTGGTACTTGTATGCTTCGCGGTTCATTTTTTTTTTTTTTACAGACCCATGAATTTCTGCTAACTTTTGCGCGTTCGTTTTTTGAACCGGGCGTGCAACGGTCTCAGTGTCGTAGCACTTTCTGAATTTTGTTATTAAGCCGCGGTGGGGCTTTTCTGTTGTCAATCTACTTACTCTGCACATACTGCTGCATGGGACAACTTACAATCCATTTGAACTTTCCCACAATTTCTCTAGCTCCAGAATGGTTGATTTTAATATGTCCATTCATTTTCTATATGAATATGGCATCTGTTCTTTCGGACATGTCCGAAAGAGCAGATGCCATCTTCATACCGTTTAAGGCTAACCGCCTGATGACCTCCTTCAGTGCTGATGTACACGATTTGGCTGAATTCTTACGGGACTCGGTGGATTATCTGCCGCGAGTTATAAGTATAATGGCAGGGGCACTACGAATGTGGTGTGTGGACTATAAGTGAGAATGTGGGTCTCACGGGAAGCGTGTCGGCTCATTTGGATAGAGCTTTTGCCATGTAAGCAGGAGATCCCGGCTTCGATTCCCGATCGGGGCACTCATTTTCAACCGTCCCCGTTGATGTATATCAACGTCCATCAGCAGCGAATGGTATTGATTTAACTGTAATTTCATTCATTTTCTAAGTGAAATGTTAATGACTACATATCTGCTCTTTCTAGCAAAAATATTCTCCTGGCCTTCTTTATAGATTCATTACACATCGTCCCTGGGTGATGACGTCATGATCGCTAATCTCTGTTGGTCGATAAGCTCAGGCCTATTTGAAGCTACAAGGCCTAAAATATTTCCACTGGATGTGGGATGTGAAACTATCTGTTCAAGGCAGTTTTCGGAAAAAAGTGTTCAAAGGTACTTCATAAGATTCCCTGTCCGTACCATCAGCTAATGGGTTCCTATTGATTTCTATGGTTTACACACTATTATTATTGGGTTAGTGTTTATATACAATGAATGTAAGTAACTAGAGGTAACATTCTCAGCATGCTTTTACATCGTGTCTCATGTGAATAAGCTTGGATTATCTAGTAATACAATTGTCATAAATGTGTGCTACAGTTCTTCACAAGGCTTTCAGTGAATTCGGTATGTCATATTCGGGAGTCATAGGAGAGGAACATGTACCAAAGATTATTAGTTAGTTAGTCATTTGTCCCACAAATCAAATTTACGGTAAATGTAATGCTGTGGAGCATGTCAACAAACCAAGCGTAGAACAGTTACACTGATGAGGCAAAACATTATGACCGCCTGCTGTCTGTCCGTCTTTGGAACGAAATACATAAATGATTCTGCGTATCAGGGATCCGACAGTTCGTCTAGATGTATACGCACAGGTAATGGCCAATGATTTGCGTACGCAGTGGCTGCGCACGATTGCGACTCAAATAGGTTCCATAGGATTTACATCAGGCGAATTTTGTCGGAGAAACATCAATGTGAGTTCACTATAATGCCGCTCAAACCACTATAGCACAGTTCTGGCTCCGAGATACGGGCAATTATACTGCTGAAAGATCAGTTCGCCTTTGGGGAAGACATCAAACATAGAGGGATGCAGACGTTTCGCAGTTACCACCGTGTCTTAGATTACGGCCACAGGTCCCATACAAGCACAGGAGAATGTCTCCCATAGCGTAATATGCCACCGGCCTCCATGCGGGGCGCGCTGTACGTTTCGAGCCACCGTTCATCTCGATGACAGCATTTGTGGGGACAACTATCGACCTAATATAGCAAAAATATGATTCACCCTAAGAACCGACACCGTTCCATTGATTAACAGCCGAATCCCGATGGTCGCGCACCCACTGCAGTCGTAGTTGACGACGTCGCTCGGTCAACATGAGAACACATAGGGGTGGTCTGCTGTGGAGCTCCATGTCCAGCAATGTACGATGATCGCTGTGCTCCGAAACGCTTGTGCGTGCACCAGCATTGTGCTGTTTCGGCAGAGATGCCACAGATCACCGTCTATTCTACTTTACAGAGCAGATAAACCACCAAACCTCACGTTCTGTGAATAGTCGTGGTCATCCAAAATTCAGTTTCACTGTCCTTCTACCTCTTTCCATAGATTCTCACGACATTATCACGTGAAAATGAGACCAATTTCGCCGTTTTGGAGATACTCGTTCACGGTCTCTGCGTAATAATAATCTTCCCTTTGTCAAATTCGCTTATCTCAATTGATTTCCCCATTTGCAGTCCATATCTTCGCTAGGGTGATCCAACGTCCGCGTAAGTTCCGCTTACATATTTTTGTTACTGAGTGACTGGGTTTTTGTGTTGTCCTCATCATTTGATCATCATCATTCATGGAAGTGGCGAGATTGGACTGAGCAAAGTTGGGAATTTGTACGGGCGCTGATAACCACGTAGTCAACATCGTCATCATCTGACCCCATGCCCTTCCACATCCACCCCCATCGATGTGTTTGGGCTGAAAACGCCACAGCGGTCGGTGGGTCTTGTGGCCTTCTGAGGCCTGTTCGGACGGATTTTAGATTTAGTTTATTATGATTCCAGGAAATAACTTTCATATACTATACAGAATCGCAATGGCAGCCATTTATTATGTGCTAAAATGCCACAGTACGCTGTAACTATGGCGCTAAAACGATGCCACTTAGCTTCGAATATGAACTGTAAATCGCACGAAAATAACTTCATTACTTTTCGAATTAACGCTGGTATGCGAATAAAAGGGGATGAAAACATATTTTGTAGCGCTCTCTCCACGATAATTTGAAACGAGTCCCGAGTGCTGTAAATGATGCTCACCCACACTACGATCAACTCAGACAAGACACGCAGCTATCTATTTTCGACTGTGCCTACTCTGATGTGACATTATCCATTATGGAACTGCGAGTGCTACGTTGCTCACAGACCCCCTCAGTAGTTTTCTTTCGAACTTTGTGTATCATATTGCGCAAGTGTAGAGTCATGAGGGATGATTTTGCGAGCGATTGTAATAGTGGCACTGTATCCGAGTGCTCTAACTCACACACTGGCAGTTTGTTGACCCGGTTTCAATGACTGCTATTACCCGATTTTTTATTTTATTTTGTTCCTATTGATTATAAAATTGGAATGTAAACAGTTCAGTTTACATACATAAAATTAAGACATTCTATTTAGTTACTATTAAATCTCTTGCAAATCAAAAGGTTATAGACCACCACATTCTAGCACATTGGAAATGTTTTGCATGAGTCACCACATGCAAGCTTGTAGAAGCAAATAATTAAAGAGCTTGTAATGGTTCTTTATTTACGTGACCATTACGGCACTCCAACCCCAGTTCTCGATACCAGCAATATCGTACTACTTTTCTACGAAGTAACAGACATATTTTTGTGACAATATTCACATTAAGTTTTATTAATGTACAGGTACTCCGATGTATCGATATGTTACAGTGATATGGTTCTTGTGTGTATTCATTTCAGTGACATTGTCATAATCTTTGACTTACTTATAACCGTTTTGGCGCGAATGCGCACAGAGCAGTCTTTGTTTCTCTTTGCAGAAGTTAAGTTGTTACTTCGCTTTGTAAAATAACACTCAAGTCTTGTGTTTTGTTAAAGCGGAAATTAAATATATGAATATTGATACAAAACTGTTTTCTTGATTATATGACAACTAAGAAGAAGTATATGTGAATTTACAAGAAGTTTAATAAAAATGTGGATAGTGAACACCAAATCAAAAATTATTTCTACCATACCATTGTTCTGATCTGGGATTGTTTGATCATTAAGAATTTCCTGAAAAACGCATTTGTTAGGTCTTCAAATGTTGCTAAATACAGATCTGGACCTTCTAGCAGTCAGAGTGGAATCACCCTAGAATCAACAAGATGAGCCATAACAACTTCGACGAAATCTACGTGGGAATCCATTCAAGATGAGTGCCAAAATTAATGACTTTTTTACAGTGACTTCATTATTTCCATTCTGACGATACCATCCACAATCAATAACTTTGTTGTTGCCCGATAGAGCGAACATATGCTGCGTGAGCAACATTATTAATCTGATTTCTAACCTACTTTGCAAGTGGTGGTATTGTTAGAAGGTGGAGTGTAAAGTACTACTATGAAGTGAAGAAATTGGAACAAGAAAGGAAACTGTGCATAAAATCAAACAGAGGACTGATTATCCAAAGGAAAAAGTATTTCATATGCGGAGGAGTCATGTAGGTCAACTCTGATTTAATGGGGTTAAAAAAATCAAATATGTCCTGCAAGCAAGAAACAAGTATCAGAAGAACTGTGTTTGTGTAATGTGAGGCAGGTGAACGACGATGGAAGAAATAATAGTAAAACGCAAGTCATTTGTGTGTGATTACGATTCAGATTGCCTGCCTAGCCCGAGTATCTATAGACACACGCAGTCAACGATCCTGAGGCTGTACAAGAATTCTGTTGAGAGTGTGTAAGCCATATGTAAAGTGGGCTGCTGGCGCGATACCACTGATACCATAGTCACAGCAGTCAACAGAGACGTCCATACTCACCTTATTCACCTGATCTTCGTCTTTTCTGCTCTCTTACGAACAACCTCCAAGGAACTTCCTTTCTCGATGAAAATGCACTCCGAACATGGCTCGAGATGAATTCTTCACCTCAAAATCACGTGATTTCTACAGCTGTGGAATAGAAACGTCACCCAGCGTCAACAGACTGTTGTGTGAAGGAGACTATATTATTGATGAAACTTCCTGGCAGATTAAAACTGTGTGCCCGACCGAGACTCAAACTCGGGACCTTTGCCTTTCGCGGGCAAGTGCTCTACCATCTGAGCTACCGAAGCACGACTCACGCCCGGTACTCACAGCTTTACTTCTGCCAGTACCTCGTCTCCTACCTTCCAAACTTTACAGAAGCTCTCCTGCGAACCTTGCAGAACTAGCACTCCTGAAAGAAAGGATATTGCGGAGACATGGCTTAGCCACAGCCTGGGGGATGTTTCCAGAATGAGATTTTCACTCTGCAGCGGAGTGTGCGCTGATATGAAACTTCCTGGCAGATTAAACTCGAACTCGGGACCTTTGCCTTTCGCGGGCAAGTGCTCTACCATCTGAGCTACCGAAGCACGACTCATGCCCGGTACTCACAGCTCTACTTCTGCCAGTACCTCGTCTCCTACCTTCCAAACTTTACAGAAGCTCTCCTTTCGCGGGCAAGTGCTCTACCATCTGAGCTACCGAAGCACGACTCACGCCCGGTACTCACAGCTTTAATTCTGCCAGTACCTCGTCTCCTACCTTCCAAACTTTACAGAAGCAAAGGTCCCGAGTTCGAGTCTCGGTCGGGCACACAGTTTTAATCTGCCAGCAAGTTTCATATCAGCGCACACTCCGCTGCAGATTGAAAATCTCATTCTGGTATATTATTGATGACTAAGGTCTCTGTTATGTGTATTTGTTGTGTTTGTTAAATTTATGGGAAACGTTACAAATTTATGCACCAACCCAATATTTACGGATAATTAGTACTTGACAAAAGGTAACACTGTTCAAAAGCACCGCAATTACCCATTTTTTATATGTATGATCACTTTCTATTGCTTTACGTGTTATGATTTTATTTTCAGTGACTTATGATAGATTTTATGCTGTTTGACGTCGTAGGTTGTACATTACCGTGTAAGCTAAATGTGTTACCTGGGTATGACACGTTTCTTAACGTGAATTTTCTTGAGCATGTACACCAGATAGCGTTTTACTGACAGTTAAATATGAAACGAATTTGATGTGTTTCCTTCGTTGGTATACAGGTTTCTTGATGCTTCTGAGGAGTGTTCCCTGTTGTAACACGGAAGTATTTATTATCAGTACTTGTCGGTGAAGTATGAACGGTCTGAACGCATTTGTGTCTAATGCATCTCTGTAAAAGTACAATGAGCTGCAAGGTAAATTGTGATTTACACAATTATTAAATGGCATGCGAAAATTTACCAAGCTGGAAACGACTCAACACGTTATCACGAATGCAAAATGTCATAGTGGACGACCTGAGCTGAAGGAATTCGGCAGCATTCCTCCACAGCTATAAGAGACGCACGAAGAAGAGTGGATTCTCCAAAATTCAGATTCCCAAAAATCGGCGTTTCACGTGACTGTTAGGAAAAGAGTGACAGACTTATTCTGTGTGGCTGGTATTTATCAAACGCTATGGTCCTCGTTTCTCTACAGAGCTAAGTGATGTGTGCCTCTTGGCTTATCAGCAGCTATAGAATCTCTGATAACACACACTACACCCTAGTTCGTTGAATATCTGATATGGTTGTACTGGCTCTCTTTGGTTCAAGTGGTTCAAATGGCTCTGAGCACTATGGGACTTCACTTCTAAGGCCATCAGTCCCCTAGAACTTAGAAGTACTTAAACCTAACTAACCTAAGGACATCACACATTTCCATGCCCGAGGCAGGATTCGAACCTGCGAGCGTAGCGGTCGAGGGGCTGGCTCTCTTTCTCCAAGCTTCAATTTAATTCTTTTGCGGAGATTAAGAATACTTAAACAGTTGCTGATATGTACTTAATGAAAATGACAATATTCTCTTCAGTTTTCAACTTTTCCAGTCTTTTTCGACAGACATCACAGATAGGAAAATTTTTTGCCCAAAATAAATTTTTTATTCGCTTTACGTTACACACCGTTGTTTAAACTGCTTTCGGCTAATGCACCATGCTGTCGCCAGAGTACACATGAATGCATTTCCTAGAATTTTCTACTGTCACTGCCACGTAGTGAAACATTGCTCCTTGAACTTCGAAAATACAATCTGTGCAGAGCGTGAGTTTTTCCAGCAAAAAGCTTCAAAGCCAATACTGAGATTAGAATTGTCTCTACCGATAGCTTAAAGCAGTTGTACGAAATTTCGCAGTTCACTGTGAACAAATCACAGTATTTCGTCTCTGTTTTCCTTCGTTCCCAATCACCTCTGTATTGATCGACCCTTATGAAATTGCCGACCCTTATGAAATTCTCTCTCTCTCTCTCTCTCTCTCTCTCTCTCTCTCTCTCTCTCTCTCTCTCTCTCCCTCTCCCTCCCTCTCTCTTATTTTCTTGCTTTTTTTCCCCCTCGCCGAGAATCTGTAATTTATGAACAGTGAAATCGAAGTCTTGTATTTATATATCAATAACTATCATATTCTGCAAATAGGCAATCCTACCGCAAGAACAGTAGTTCTGTAAACCTCTGTGTCTGATGTAATCTGATCGTCGCAGTGACACGCCGATCTGAAACTGCAAAATGCATTACAATCTATCAGAACAGTGATTCCAAACCTGTCGGTAATTTTGTGAATGGTAAAAACAAAAACGTTTTATTTACGCTTTGCACACGATTCGAAATTATTTGCATAATAAACTCAATTTATCAATATTTTGCTACACAACATTTATAAGTTCGTCGTTGTAATAATTCTAATGTCCCACCACTGCAGCTATATGAGGATAGTCTCGACGAGTGGCGACGATATTGCTTGTGTGGTGTGTAGTGCCGCCTTTCGCTGCCCCGACATCAGGGGTCTCGTCATACACGTTGTGGTACAATTTCATAATCGACTTTCGATTATAGAACCAAAGTCGACAGTGATATCTGGAACCAGACTCTTTGACCCTAATCGGATTTGAATTACGTAAATTCTATTTTGTATTCATAAATGTTTATAACAACAGCACAAAATTTATGACTGCTTGTTGATTTCATAAATATTCTACAATCCTTCTGTAATTGTATTTTAGCATTCCTGAAAGAAGTACATATTTTGAATGCTGAAATCATTTAAATTCATTATTTCATATTTCGCTACCGTGCTTAGAGGATCCACAAGAGCTAAAGGTGATAGTAGGATGACAAGTTTGATGGAGGATCTACTCATTTGGCTAACTGCAAATAAGTGTCACGTATTAACGGAAGAAGTTATGATGCATTACTGGAATTCAGTTAACTGTCAGGTTTCTGTCTGCTGTATTCATTCAGCTGATGTTAGAGAACGAAAGATCATTTTTTTACACATACAGCTGTAGCCCAAATGCGACAGGTGAAATAATATTAACGAAGTATTAATAATAATAATGAAATCTCAATAACTTTGGAAATATTACAGACGCGCAAAATCCAAGACCTGTCTTGGAATCATCACAAAAATTGCTTTAAGACGAGGTAGTCTACTGATTATTTCACAGTCGTTTTACATTTCGTAAAAGGCAGATTTATTTGATATTGCCAAGATAGCACGACATGTTGTGGAAAGAATAGTTTACTCACACATGGTTGCTCTCACATTAATAGCCATATCTATTTAATACTCAAAGGAAAATGTACTTTGAGATAATACTAATATGGTTCAAATGGATCTGAGCACTATGGGACTTAACATCTGTGGTCATCAGTCCCCTGGAACTTTAGAACTACGTAAACCTAACTAACCTAAGGACATCACACATATCCATGCCCGAGGCAGGATTTGAACCTGCGACCGTAGCAGTCACGCGGTTCCGGACTGAGCGCCTAGAATCGCCAGATAATACTAATATAAATTAAAGTAGTGCTAGCTATCATGCAGCATAATTCTACTATGAAGTATATATTTACACTTCGCTTTTGTGACCTCAGGTCCCTGTTGGGTAGGGTCATGTGTATGTATAGATTTATGAGAGTCACCAAAAGACAGTTGTGAGAGAGTGGATGTTGCAGTAGGTCGTTGACACCGCCAGTACTTTCTTTTTGTGAATCCTTCCACATGTACGTTGGCAAAATTGGGATAATATGATTGTGGCTGATGTAAATTTGAATTTGTTTTGTTAACTATGTTTTTTGAGTCATCAGTCTTGTAATTGGTTTCATGCGGCCCGCCACGAATTCCTCTTGTGTGCCAACCTCCTCATCCCAGAATAGTGACACCGCCAGTACTTTCTTTTTGTGAATCCTTCCACATGTACGTTGGCAAAATTGGGATAATATGATTGTGGCTGATGTAAATTTGAATTTGTTTTGTTAACTATGTTTTTTGAGTCATCAGTCTTGTAATTGGTTTCATGCGGCCCGCCACGAATTCCTCTTGTGTGCCAACCTCCTCATCCCAGAATAGTGATCGCAACCTGCGTCCTCAATATTTGCTGGATGTATTCCAATCTCAGTCTTCCTCTACAATCTTTAGCCTCTACAGCTCCGTCCAATACCGTGAAAGCTATTCCCTGAAGTCTGTGAGCGTTTTCCATATATTTTCATCGTCAATGATTCCGTCGAGAACCTCTTCATTACTTACCTTATCAGTGCACCAAATTTTCAACATTCGTCTATAGTATCACATCACAAAAGGCTTCGATTTTCTTTCTCATAGATTTTCCCACGGTCCCTGTTTCATCACCACGCAATGCTGTGCTCAGAACATACATTTCAAGAAACTTCTTCCTCAAATTAAGGGTTATGTGTGAGACTAGTAAACTTCTTTTGTCCAAGAATGTCCTTTTTTCCAGTGCTGAAGAGTTTTTGATGTTTTCCTTGCTCCGTCCGCCATGGGTTATTTTGCTACATAGTAGTATAATTCATTAAATTCAACTACTTCTCGATCATCAATCCTGATATTAAGTTTCACACTGTTTTCATTTCTGCTACTTCTCATTACTTTCGTCTTTGTTCGATTTACTTTCAGTTCATACGAATTCCTCTTGAGCTTCCCAGAGGATAGTAACGTCATCAGCGGATCATGTCATTAATATCCTTTCACCTTGAATTTTAAATCCACTCTTGGACCTTTCTTTTATTTTCGCCGTTACTTCTTCGATGTACAGATTGAACAGCAGAGGCGAAAGACCACATCTCTGTCTTACACCTTTTTAATCGGTGCACTTCGTCCCTATTCTTCCGCTCTTTTTATTTCCTTTTCGCTCTTGTTCATGTTGTGTATTACACGTCTCTCCCCACAGGTTACCCCTATTTTCCTCAGAATTTCTAACGCCTTGCATCATCTGACAATGTCGGACGCTTTTTCCAAGTTAACAAATCCTATCAACGTGTTTTGGTTTTTCTACAGCCTCTGTTTAAGTAATAAATATTGTTGTGTACGGACATGTTTTGACTTATCAGTTGGTACATGCAGTCCAGTGCATACACAAGCGAAGGCAGGAACCAAACTCCTGGAATGGACTGCCGTCATTTATCATAAATGAAATCTGAAGTTGGATTGTGGCATCAGGTGAATGGTTTTTTAAATTAACCTTGAATTTAGAAAACACCACAGTGTTACATGGGGATCATCGTCAGCTCTTTACAGGAAATTACTTACCTGGCCCTGAAGGAAAAGCCACACGACCTTTCTGTCCAGGTGACTTTTACACATAGTCCACAAATTGTTACCCACCATAATAAAACACTAAAATACCTAGGACTATCACTTGACGCCACACTAGCCCGGAATCCCCAATCACAAACCATCCAGAAGATCGCCCACAATACACTACAACTGCTAACTGGCAGCAGAAGGGGAGAAAATCACCAAATTATTCTTCATACCTAGACCCTCACCTGTCCCATCCTTAACTATGCCAATGTTGCCTGGGCCTCCACCCCTCGAAAATTCTACCACTCACCCAAATTCTAGAGTGACATGCACTGTGTCTTGTATTCTGTATCTGTCCAGCCTTCTCTGCCCCTCTACCTTATGAGTTAACCTGATCTTCCATTTTCCCTTCAACACCTAAAAATACTATGCTTCACCTACATCATTCATAAACTTAGTCCCAACACCCTACACTCTTCCTGATCCGTGAGGACCCTGTCTGCTGCCTCCCCTCTATCAACACATCTCCCCTTCCCTCCATCTCCATACAATGCTAATTATTTCCCTTCCAGACCTTGAACTGAGCCCGAGATCCTCCTTCCAACTTTAACATACTCTACGTATCTCATTCCAAAAGGAAGTTACTAAGAGCCCACATCACAACACTCCATTGCGGTTTAAAACAGACATTATTTTATAATTTTCATAACATGGGTTATATAACCATTTTCATAAACATCGTCTTATATGTGTTTGACGTTGTATCACCTGCTGAGGGCTATCTTAATTGTTATATTATTTTGAAATATAAGGTACGCCAAGATCGCTTGTGAATCTTTTCATTGATTACCGGTTTCGACAGATCTGTACTGTCATAATCGGATCGTGTAACACATTAACAGAATTTCGAGGTCTTTACTGTTCATCGTTTTACAATAAAAGGTAGAAAGGAACAACGGCATATCAAACAAAATGCCGAAAATATACATTGAGGTAAGAAAAGCCATGGG
This sequence comes from Schistocerca gregaria, assembly GCF_023897955.1. Taxonomy (NCBI): domain Eukaryota; kingdom Metazoa; phylum Arthropoda; class Insecta; order Orthoptera; family Acrididae; genus Schistocerca; species Schistocerca gregaria. The sequence goes on from NC_064923.1 coordinate 492,410,859, forward strand.
ATACCTCATTTTGCCTGGTGTAATGCAGCAGCTCCTCGTGGTATGGACTCAAGTCGTTGGAAGTCAGCTGAAGAAATACTGTGCCATGCTGCCTCTATAGCAGTTTATAATTGCGAAAGTATTCCGCGTTTAGGACTTTGTGCACGCACTGACCTCTCGAGTATGTCCCTTTAAAATGTAGGTTGGGATTTACGTCGGGGATGGGTGTTCAAATCATTCGTTCTGCAAGCTAAATTTAATTTCCTGTTCCTTAAGATGGTTTTATTGTTTAATTAATCAGGTGAACACTGATTTAGTGATGACTGTGTCGCTCTGTGTCGTTGTAAATATAGTTCTGCTATTGTTTTGTGGCAGACATCAAATATGTACATCTGAGATATGCTTACCTTACAAGCAAAAGTCCCTATCATTACCTCCTCAGATTTAGTGGTAAGATGACCCAGTGGATAACCCGTCAAAACCTGAACGCAGATCAAGCATGAAACCAGGAAAATGTTAAAAAAGAACCAAAATAGAAACAGTGAACGGGTCAAGCTTAAGATGTGCAAAATCGAGCGAACTGGAAGAGCCACGGCGTCGTGGTTATGTGGTCACGATGTTGGAGTGCAAATCTGGAGATCCATGTTCAAATTTTCCTCGTACCTCACTTATGAACTGTCTGTCCGGTCACTGACGTGTCTGTTCGATGTATTCAGATTTGTGTCTGCGTCGTGGCGTAAGGAAGGGACCTATGATGAATGTTGATTAGTCGATTCCCCACAGATACTCTATTAGCTGTTGAAAGAAAGTGGCTCTCGAATGAGAACCGGAAACTTTTGATGACAGGGCTACAAGTCAACCGAATACTCTACCGGAAAACAGGTCTGGTGTACCGTGCACAAAATTGGTGGCAGTATCTGTGTTGTATAATAAGAATCTCTTATTGACGCAGTTGCCTTGTACGCCTATTGACTTAGTGAGATGTGCCTCCTTTGCCCGATTTAGGTGTTCGTATGCGTGTGAGTGTGATCGCTCCTAAAGAAATGATGAAGACATAATAGTTTCTCACATAAGCTGCAACAGCTAAACACAACAGTTTCACAATAATGCAGTTTTCCCTGTGCTCTATCAAAACATAAGTTTTTAACGTTTCTAAAGTTTTTCACATGTGCACCATCACACCCTGCATATGTTCACACAAACCTGATCATGCCCTGGAATTAAGGTGAGCGGAGTTGATTATGTGTGAGAGCTTGGACTTTGATAATAGGCTCATGATCACGTAAACAATACTGCTCAATGTATCTGTGCAGCTTTGCAAAATCGCAGAGTCTTTTCATAAAGTATTTGAGTTCTCTAAAGCCAAACACATCTAACGGTTGTACAACAGGTGTACAACCTGGAGAAATGGCAATCGCGTCCTCTCCCACACCAAAATTGCGCAGAGCCTGATCCTTCTGTCCTACATAGCTGTCACGGAATAAAGCAAAATCTTTGTTCGCATTAGGAGCAGTCCATTTTTCCTGACGCACTACAATTCACAATGACATTTGGGGTTTGCACTAGTGCCCTATTCATTTGTTGCTGAACTTGAGGTCCAAATACACTACTCTTTTCCCTGAAAATATAAGTAAAATGTAGTTAAGAGAAATTCCTCTTTGTTAAAAGTACATTGTATGTCGGAAGTGACATGCATCTGGTCTGCACTACATTTAGTGTCGTCTCCTCCAACTAACGATAATGTGCGGGTCGAGTTCATTTTATAGTTAAAACCAGACTAATCTCTGTTGATGACAAATGCGTCTTCATACTGTAGGAATTTGACGTCAGTTTCTATAGTGAACTTCTTCGAACAATCTACAAGTTCTTCCAGTTTATTGGCACACAGCTTGTTGTTACATATTTGGTAATCTTTTTGCTCGTAATTTTGTATTTCCTTTTGAAAGCGAGTAGCCATTGAGATGAAACCTTAAAGTCCAGACTGATTTGTTTTGCACAATGCAATCGCCAAATTTTTAAGTCTCATACACTGCACTTAGTTTATTTCTGGCTTGAATAAATTTTTGCTATACATGGTTTTCTAATTCACTGAACTTCTGTCTTCGGATTCCAACTCGTTCCACGGCATCTTTACAGTATTTAACTGTGTTTTTCCCTTCATTCCTTTAAACTTCTTCAATTTGTTTGTAGCTTCACTCCATAATCAGTGTTCGCTTCTTTTAATTGGTTTGAACAATAATCTGCATTGGAGCATATTCTTCGTATAACCCAAAGAATTGCCATCAGACTGACGTCGCAGTATCTCTTCTTCCTGTTTTTCGCACGTATCATCAATATCCTCGGAGCAATCACCACGCCTACAATTTATCAACAAATGTAGGAACAATCATACAAATGTTGCACAATCATTCGGTTCCTTAAGAAAGTTTTGGATTCCTTAAAGTTCGAAAAACGTTCAATGATCATCTTATGCAAGTTGCAAGCTATATTTGCTTTATTCATATTACTCATGGAATATCACTCGTGTATTTAACATGCCCACGTCCAAAGGCACAAACAATCCACGGCCATCCAGGCAGTTTCGTCAACATTAATCCTCTGTCCTCCGGGCACTGTAGTAAAAGTTCTGCTCTTTCTGCCTGTGTTTGAAGTAGGAATCGCAATGAAAATATTTAAAATTTTTCTAAGGTAAAAGTGGATGAACACACAGATGCCAAAAGGCAACTGCTTTCTGAACGCTACATTTGTAAACCGTCTGGCTCAAATCCCTATGACGCTCGGTACACCGCATTTTACTCCATGGACTGACCTGCTATATCCATTTTCCTTACGATGTCGTGATTCAGTATGTCAGAATTATCGTATGATCTTACTGGTTCCAGTTCTCTTACATCTCATATATATTTCAACTCCTGCCATCAAGATTTACGTTTATTGTGATTTCCATAAATCGCTCCAGGCAAATGCCGGGATGGTTCCTTTGAAAGGGCACGACCGATTTCCTTCCTCACCCCTGACACAATCCGAGCTTGTTCTCCGTCTCTAATGACGTCGATGTCGACGGGACGTTAAACCCAAACTTACTTCCTTCTTTTTGTATTTTAATCTTGACATTTTCAACACTCATCTTTCAGATGGTACATCAGAAATTTCGTTTCATTGTTATTTTTATTCATTAACGATGCTACAGAATTTATCTAATGTTGCAGAGAAGGATATATTGTTTGATAAGTCACAGCTTCATAACACCACCTTTGAAACAAGAAACACATACTGTAACATTACCGCCAGATAGGCAGAAAAATTACTTTGCAAATATGAGATACACGATCTCCTATAAAAATAATTGTGCACATAGTTCCGCGTAGTCAGCGCGTACACAACGTTCCCAATAGAGTGCGCCCCGCTAAGCACAACAGCGCAGGCGCAGCGCTCGTCCATCTCCGCACTACGAGATGGCGCTGTCTTAGAGACGGACCAAATTCTGCTTCCGCCGATCCGCGTATTAATATGTAGCGCAGCCAATGAGATTGCTGCTAACGTAGAAACTTTTCTCCTCGCGGATCACACTCGCGCAGTGCTACCTGAATGCACGAGGTATTATAACGAGTGTACAGACCTCCGATGAGTCAGTCTGCATTAGTCTATAGTCAAGTTACAGTCTGTGCCTAATAGGGTTATCATATTCCTGTACATAGCCATGAAGATAAATGTATGGACACTTTGTCAAGTATCAGAGACATATGAGAATAAGATTAACGCACCAAGACCAAAGAAACTTCAGATTATCAATTGTAAATAGCATCCAGAATCAAGTTAAGTAAGGGTTATGATTGTTATTATTTTAATAAATGTGTGTGAAAATTGATCAAGTTCTGTCTAAAGTTGGTCACTGTCAATCTGCTACTCTAAGCGTGCAAGTGGCATTTCTATCATCTGACCTAACAGTAGAAGATAAACAAGCCATGATAAGACCACGAAACATATTGCTGACACTCGCCTACTTCGTTCAAGCGACAAGTCAAATAATCTGATGGTGTGTGTACCGAAGGTCTTACAGTACGCACACCACAATAATAAAAAGCTGCAATACGTCATATGTTTATTTTATAACTGTATGAAAACTAGAACGAAGGAGTTTGTGAACTATATTAACAAGAAAAGGGAATAAGATGCCAATGATGGACGACATGAAATACAACACATGCGTAATAGAGGTTTAGTGGTGTATTTATAACAAAAGAAGGCACAGATTTCACCACATAGGAAAGCAGGGCTACAGACATAAAAACGTTTCAAATAAGCCGACGTTGTAGTGGCCCTTGTTAAGAATCTCATGTAGGGGTTGAGCCTTTGATTATTCCTATCCAACAACATCTCTGTTGCTTAGCGTCTGCCAAGCACGGTAATAGCAGTGCCTTCCGCTGAAAATCGTAGGGCGGCCAGATGAATGTTTACCCGTAAGTAGAAGTACGTATGGGTAGCAAAACTTGTTGAAAACCATGTGTGAACTTTGAGAAAATCAGAACTGAAGCAACTGGAAAGGACCTGAAATGTACTTCACAAAAGTAAGAAAATTATGTGATGAGAAAAATCAGCCATTCGACAAATGTAAGAAGAGGTTAAGAATAACCCTGAATAAAACTCTAGAAAGAAGATACGTGATCCAAGCAGGGAACGGAGGTGACTTGGTGTCGAGGTATTAAGAGACAGAATACAAGTTCGGAATGAAGAAGGATGGTCCAGAAAGTCGGCAGTGTAGTTGTTTATTTTTCCCGTGTGAGTTGAGTAAACCATGGAAACCTAAATCAAGGTGGCTAGATTAATGTTTGAACTCCATTTCTTCTGAAGACGAATTTCGTATTCACTGCTAAGCCTTCTTGCACGTCGCTAAGCCTTCTTGCACAGTAGGAAGCTTAGAATTTAAGATCCCGACAATACGGAGGTCATCACAGGCGGAGCAGTTCTCTAATCGTAAAAAGGCTGGCTTTAAAGTCGGTCGTAGCTTTTTTGATAATATAATTCCAGCAATGACCTGAATTGTCTCTGAGAAACCTCGGAAAACGTTTATCAGGATGAGAGGATCTCAGTTACATTTAAGGAGAATCCACGTCTGCTGATCGATGACATGATCACATCCGTGCAGAGTTTCTAATTGATCAGGACAGGCGGCACAAAGAGACAAAAATGGAAGACCACAGTTCTTTTTCCTTGGCTCATTTTGCACGATAGATTGTAATAATGTGGAACGAGTCATTTTAAATTCACATCACAAATTAATCTGTACGTATGGTTACATTCTAAACAATTTCAGGCGTTTATTTCTTTATTGTTTTCCGAAAAGGAAAAAGACATAGTGATGAAACATTCTCAGTTTTCAAATTTTACTTTGCTGTCTGTTAGACATTTTATATCTCTAATTGGTTACAAAGTTTTTCAGCGGCATTGTGCACCCCTTTTGTGCTAAAGACTGCCTTAATGTGGAGTAATCAATGTCATTTTTCCTTCTGGTATCGTAATTATGTACACAATTGTTCCTTTTGAACGGTGGGAACTGAGGTGAATAAATATACTGTGAAGCAATGAATCTTCTTGGGTTATCAGCCGAGCGGCGTCGTCATCCTGTTGCAACGTTTCAATGGATTACGTATCCATCATATTCAACTGAAGTGTTGGGATACTGTCTGGCGCGTTCCTTTATACCTTGAAAATTTCTGTATAGCCTGAAGATGATGGATACGGAATCTATTGAAACGTTGCAAGTAGACAGCGATTGCACGTGGTCGATAATCCGAGAAGATTTCATAACTGAAATACGCCACGAAATCTGCAATCACATTTACTGTCAAGCACATAGTAGTCAGAATGCCCAACTCTGTAAACAGGTGAAACTTCCTGGCAGAGTAAAACTGTGTGCCCCACCGAGACTCGAACTCGGGACCTTCGTCTTTCGCGGGCAAGTGCTCTACCATCTGAGCTACCGAAGCATGCCCGGTACTTACAGCTTTACTTCTGCCAGTATCTCGTCTCCTACCTTCCAAACTTTACAGAAGCTCTCGTTCGTTCTCTTCTGGAGTAATGCTGCGCGGTGTGGCATCATCACCAGAAAGAATAAACGGAGTACTTCGAGTAAGTTCAAAGAAGAGCAGCACGTTTTGTATTATCGCGAAATATGTAAGGGAGTGTCACAGATATGATGCAGGATTTCTGGTGGACATTTTTAAAACAAAGGCGTTTTTCGTCGCTGCGGAATCTTCTCACGAAATTTCAATCACCAACTTCCTCCTACAAATGCGAAAATATTTTGTTGATGCAGATCTGCATGTGGACAAACGATCATCATAATAAAATAAAGAAAGAGCTCACACGGAATGATATGGCTGTTCGTTCTTTCCGTGTGCTGTTCGAGACCGGAATAAGAGAGAACTGTTGTAAGGGTTGCAGGCACTTAACTGTAATTTGCGGAGTATCGTTGTAGATGTAGATTGTAGATAGATGATGTAGATGATGTGCCGAAGAAGCGATCTGTAGTGCTTACGAAGGATAAGAAGAACTTCTTAGTCGAGATCTCTTTAAAAACTTTATTGTGCATAACCGATTTCGGAAAAAACTAAACTTATCTTCAAAAAGGTTATTACAAACATATTGTGCCAGCTACACACAAAATATTTCTGTTGCCTTTCCAGGTACGTAAAACATGAAATGAGCGATACATTGGTATATAAATATTAAAATTATTATGTACATCACAATTCGGCAACAAGTCGCTCCCATAACATAACACGTCATGCCTATCAGGAGGCAACAAGACTAACTCAAGTTTTTATAGCGATCTCGGCTAAGAAGGTGTTCTTCTACTAAGTATGCTGCATATTTCTTTTCTTCTAGGTACAATCGAAATCTGTCAAACGCTTTTCTTCCAGAAAATCAGAATCGTTGACAAATTTTGTTTTTGTTTTTTCCTCACCAAAAGTTACTGCAGGATTGCATTTTCAAGAAATATAACCTTCATTACGTAAGTCTATATTCCGTTCACTTGCATAACCTTTATAAAATTTAAATTATGTTTCACTGAGGATGAGAAATACTGCGTAATCCTACGATTCATTTCGACTCAACTCTAACATAATTCGATATTTCGCCTCAACCTCTTCAACCCTGAATACGTAAGTGAACGAACGACATTACGACATCCCTCCATTACAATGAAAGCAGTGCTTACTCGAAACATATTTTAAAACGTGACCGCATAAGACTATTGTTACATTTCATTGCTGTTAATATTCAGATGCGAAACAATTTCAGTAATATTGTACAGGTCGATATTCCAGTCACATTTCGAAAAGCTTGTGAGAGTGACTCCCATGACACCTTATAGGAATATCAACATACCGTATGTTTATGCCGCAGATATAGACGAAATGTAATATAATTACCCGTGTTTCAAGTAACGTCATAGATAAAAGATTTTTCTGGCTTGTAATGTAAATAGAATGTAGCTTTTTTTCTCTCTGAGGATTCAAAAAGTTAAAGGCGTCGTAAACTCGAGCTTACCCTCGGAAACTCATGTAAGATGATATCTTTAGTAACAAGAAAGTCAGTGACAAAAATCTTAGTTTGTCACAGATCTTAGCACTTGGCTTTGTGATAGGGGTGCACAGTGAGTCAAGTTGGTGTGTCCATTGGGTTGCCGCGTCGCGGAGCCTGTATGGCTTCATCGGCTGGGATATCGATTGCGCGCAGTCCTGTTGCCACTCTGCAGGTAAATAAATCAGCTGGCTCTGTCGCCCGTCACTGCCCCACACTGCCCACGCATATCAACTCGGCACACTAAACAAGCTTTAGTGCCTCATCAAAGCTGCACGTGCCAGCTGAAACAGAAGCGGATTTCGGCTCCCAACTGCAAACACTGAGCGCGGCGCTGGTCTGTTGGCATGCATGTTGATTGCGATTCAGATAACCTTCACGCGTGCTGCGTTTTTGTGCCTCTTGCCTTCTTCCATACTGAAAGACCACTGCAGAAATTATTCTTTAGGTTGTCAGTCTTCTGAATGGTTTGACATGCCCACCACGATTTTTTATCCTGTACCATTCTCCGCATCACGTTGAAACACTTACATACATCATCCTCAATCATTTCTTCCGTATACTCTTAATCTCCATCTTCCTATACACTCTACAGTATTTTTCCTCAACGGTTCTGAATAAGACCATAGAAGTTATTCTCTAATGCCTTAGCACATATTCTATAACCCAGTCCCTTATTTTAATTAAGGCTTTCGACATATTTGCTTCTTCCCCGATTCTGTAACGAAAAATTGTCATTTGTTATCTTACCAGTCCACCTAGTTTTAACATCATTCTGCAGTACTCTGTCACTTTAACTCCGTAATTTTTTCTCATATTCCAAAATTCGCATCTGTAATGCTGTGCTCCAACCGTACATTTTCAAAAATTTCTTTCTCAAACTAAGGCCTATGTTTGACGCTAGTAGACTTCCTATTTTCTTCAAAAATCACAGAATTTCTGCTCTTCGTCTACCATGTGGAGCTCATATTTGATGTTAAGTTTATCGCTAATCTCATATCTGCTGCTTCTCAATATTCCAGGTTTCTGTGGTTTACACTCAGTCCATGTTTTACGTACAGTAGTAGTTCATCCGCTATTGTTACAGCAGACAGCTATGTCATCAACGATTATTATCACTGATGTTCATTCACTATAAATTTTAAACTCACATCTCTAAATTTCTTTACTTTCTTAATTTCTCTTAAGACGTTAGTTCCAACACTAAAGCTGAAAGACTGCATCTTTGCTACATACCATTCTTAATCTGAGTATTTCTCTCTTGTTTTTCGCTTATTATTTCCTCTTGTTTTTCGCTTATTATTTCCTCTTGGATCTTGTACATGCTGCGTAATACCCAACGCCAGACATATTATATATTCATATACATATGCTTCTGAAGATGTCAAACATCTTGCTACACTTTAAACTGTCGAACGTTTTTATAAGTTGGCAAAACATTTTTGTTTCCTTTATCAAAAATAAAGTCAGAAGTGCCTCTGTTGTGCCTTTACCTTCTTAAACCAAACTGATCGTCATGTAATGCACTCTCAAAGCTAATTGTACAATTTTTCTCGCTTATATCTTCCCTTTTTATGTTCGGTATTATTTGGATAACGTTCTTCCAAATATCTGGTGGTATATTGACAGTCTCAAAAATTCTACACACTAACTATTTGGTAGAAACTTCCCCCACTGATTTTAGAAATTCCAATGGAATGTTATCTATTCCCTCTTTCTTCTTTGGTAGCAAGGCTTCCTACGTTTTGTCAATCTCTTAGTGTGTTACTGACTTCCCTATGTCCTCCATAATGAAATTTATATCGTGTTTCGTCAAGTTACTAGACAGTCCCTCTCACTCGCAGAGGCCCTCAGTTTACACTTTCTACCTGACGTCTGGTATTCTACGAAGAAACAAAGATGAGCTACAAAAGAAGCAACAGAAGAAACAACACGATTAGTCACCTACTCCATCATTCAAGAAAATAGGTGATGGAGCGTTACAGTTGGGACATAATAACGTCAGAGCAACGAATGTCTTGATTCTTAACATCAGAAAACGTTTAACAGTAAGATTTCTAAGCCTATATAATGTTCTGACTCCCTAAATGATTGTCATGTTCCACATGCTTACGAAGGCAGCTATGATATGTTCTGGAGCAACTGTCCACATCCACAAGGAGCAGCCTTGGCCTAAAAGCGGGCTGTCAGGACGATCAGTAGTGTCAGTTCACCAACATCGTGTTGGTAGTTGTTCTACAGCCTCTGAATAATAGCCCTGCGACGTACAGTCGTGGACAAAACGAGCGAGACCCCTCGCCTTTTCGTTATGCTGATCCGCACAGCTTTAAAGTCTGCTACACAGCATAAAAGGCAAGGCGACGAAGTGCTACCAATATACTACGCAAGTTCGCTCAACTGATGTGCTGGAGAAACTCGCTCTTCGAAGACGCCACAGCCACGCTGCCACCACTTCCAGGGAAACGAAATACCTCATGTACAAGCCAATGTGTTGTATTCGCATATCTGTGACTATGACTTGGATCTAAAGCGTGGTTATGGATAGTACGTAATCTCAGAATGCAAATCTATCATGAATAAAGACAAGGGGAAATTAATTAGGCCTTCTTCCTCTTCCGTAACATCAAATATATTTTAGTTATTCTTTCTTAAATGGACTGCGCAGAAAATCATTCACCAGAAGTGAATAACTTTTTAGCAACACCAGATGATATTAACAGCTTGCCGGCGCGGGTTAGCCGTGCTCTCGCGGACCGCACAACTCCTTGCGGCCTCAGTTCGAATCCTTCCCTGGGCATGGATGTTTGTTAGGTTAGGTAGGTTGAAGTAGTTTTAGATCTAGAGGACTGATGACCTAAGCAGTTTGGTGGCATAGTTCTTAGAGCCATTTTTTTATCTTTCGCATAAATTTTCTGTACATAAACTGCCGTATCTTTAGATTGCGTTGACAAAGCTCACATTTTTACACCACCAAGGGACCGTACACCGCAGGAAGTGCGATACGTTTCCGCTTATTATGTCTAGTCGTACTCGAGGTAAACGGGTTTTAAAGGTTGGGTAGACAGACAGGCGGTCAAGAAAGTGAGACTAGGAGGATTACATTTTTACCGATTTACGTGACGAAATCCTAACAACGAAAATAGCTACCACAGTAACTGAAGATGAGGGCCGCACAGTAATTTCCCCTACTCTTTATTCGAAATGTTCCAGTTGCAGTCGATACATCAGCGTATTAATCGTAGCTACGCTTTCGATCAAATTCACGTTTACAGGAATGCAAATAAAATCAGTTTGCCTATAAACGTGGTAATTCAGATCCGACTATTAATGCCACCGCGTTTTGAATGTGCGAGCATTCCTATTACTATCTATCTTAAGGAACACTTCGGGTAATGAACATTTTCTGGCTGTGGCACGTCTAATGGAGAATGAGAAACAGTGTAGAATACCTTTGGCAGCTACGTCGCTGTTTATTTCCTGGTGTGGTGCTGTATTATCCTACTAAATTTACTCGCTAGTAACAGTTTTTTGTTATTTCGATAAACATCCCGAATGACTGTCTCATAAGCGGTGACATAAAGGTAGACAACTGATGTTTTTGAGCCCAGGAAGCTCTATGCAACAGAAACTACAGATCATTTTCCCATTTTCATTACGAAATTGCCGGCTTATTCATGTCTGGGGTAATAATAGAGGGCTGTTTGCCTGGGTGGTCTGCTATCATAGTGAAAGGTGTTTGCTACTGCAAGGGAGGTCTGGTCTGTTTCCGGTTCTAATATCGATAGAGGCAGATAGACTATCAGTAAAAGAATTTTAAGAAATTCTCGCGCCCGCAATACGTTTTATTGCTACCTTTACTCTGTACAGGCGCCCTGTGGATGTCAATATCAAACTCTTGTAGAACTTCATACTTGTTACTGCCTACTTTTTCCGCTTCTGTCAATAATTGAATTGACTTAAGTGTGGCACTGAAAGATTTTTAACTGAATTTCGTTATGAATCTTCACGAATTGCTAAATTTGCACACTTCCATGGTAGGTCAGCAACGGTAATCCAGCAAGACCGGTCTGAACGTTCACACATACCACTTCGCCGCCGAATGCGCGTAACAGTTTGCTAAGTCTTAACAATCTGGGGTACTTTGTCTTACTAAAACAGTTATGTTATCTCGATAAGTTGAAATTCATTTTTATTAGTACACTTCATACTAATTAGCGCTTCTTCGTTCATTTATATCTTACATTTAGGTGTTGTGGTTAACACATTAATCAGCATTAATACAGTCTTACACATGATTGAAAACGGTCTGACAAATTTCGGATAGTTTGTCAATTTCGCGCCTGTGCACAGTATGTTGGCAGCACTTTGTCGCCTTGCCTGTTATTCTGTGTAACAGACTTTAAAGCCGTGCGGATCAGCATAACGAAGGCGAGGGGTCTCGCTAGTTTTGTTCACGACTGTACATTGTTGCGTAGGATTTACTGTTAGTGATATGGACTTAAACACGGACAGGGCATATCAACTCAGTGAACACTAGACAGAAAACACTATTTTACACTTGGAAATAATTTTGGCACTGCACAGAAACATGTGCACTATTCTTGAGGTTTAATTTTTAACAGACTTTCAATCCAACTGAAAAATTTGAATAGTAATTCCTAGATTTATCAAGTACAAGTTGAAAGGTTTACTTGCGGGAAAATCTTTTTATGCTGTTAAGGAGTGTCTTTCAGTAGTCTGAGCTATGAAAAGTAACATTACTTATACTAGAAGGATTGGACCTTTGATAGTGGCGGCTACAAAGTAGATTCATGTTTCAAAGCTTTACTGTCTTTCATGGCAGTCACAAGTATTATGTACCGAACGTTTCCATTGATGTGGACGTCGTAGGATATCTTTAGCCATGTCACTTGTGTTAGTAGTTCGAACGGAGCGGTGTGTTGCCTGACGAATCGCTCTAGCATTTCTGAAATGCATTCTACGAAGTTCTTCCTTTAACTCAGCAATTAAATTGAAGTCACAAGGGCTCAAGTGTGGTGAACAAGGTGGATGGTACAGCACTTTACATCCCAGTCAATCGTAGGTTGCTCAGATGCTCCCATGCGTCGTGCTGCAAAAGATGGGTGGTTTGTGCAGAAAGTGTAGCTGCTTCTCTTTTACAGCTGGTCTCAGGTTGTGTTCAGAAAATGAACAGTACTACATTGCACTGGCATAATGCCATTAGGAAACGGTACGTGTTAAGATGAAGGCATCACAGTTTTACACGGCAATCACCACATGTTTCACATTTCAGGGGTTCTGACCGTCGCGGTGACCCTCAACGGTGCCATTTGTTTGATCTGCGTTTCAGGTATCGCTCGTACCGTTTGACTCACGTTTAATCCGGTGGAATGGTATGACTTGGAAGAGCCTTTTGTTCTCGTTCACAGTGTTCCAAGAGCGTGCGAGGGTAGTAGTATCGTAGCCATTTCTGAATTTCCGTCTAATCAAACAGGAGCCCTTCGCGAACCCTTTTTTTTGTTTTTTCGTTTCCAGGTGTTCCTTCAGAATTGGAAGCAGAATCGTATGCGCTAACGCTTTCACTCAGGCCAGGTACCTACTCGTTTGGCATCGATCGAGGTTTGCAGTGACCTAAGAACGGACACGGAGATGATTTGGTTGACGAATATTTGCCACACCAGGGCATCCCTCATTGAACGCTTGTACACACTTGGCCTGTGTTCTGTAAGGCAGTACAGATTCTCGGTAATCCCCTTGAAAGAGCCCGATGACACGGTTGTGACGTACGATCTCTGGAACATTCAATTTCTATCCAATTCTATTGTTCTTTTTTTGAAAATATCCTGACATACTGCATTGGAGCGTCTGCTGCTTGTAACGGAATTTGCGTATTATGCGGAAAGGGAGATTCTATTTGCATTGAAGTAAATAAGGTGTGGTCTAAGACCTAGATTCGAAGCAACGTTATTTGGTTGCGTTGCATCTCTACCATAGTATTGCCAATACCTAAGTTTTTTTAAACATACTTTTGTCTTTCAAGGTCCCATAGAAATTAATGAATTCATTTTAATGAAACCAGAGCTTGAGCACGTAGCAGTTTGCATACTCTCTAGCCCACAATGCAAGACTCGTGCTTTAACCGCACTAATGAGCCAAAACATTATGACTACCTGCTTAATAGCTTGTCTGTCCGTCTTTGGAACGAAATACATCACAGATTCTGCATGACAGGGATCCGACAGTTTGTTGGTAGATTTGTGGATGTATATGGCATTGTAGGATTACGCAAAAGTAATGCAATTCGCATAAATAACAGGCCGTTGATTTGCATACGCGGTGATGGCGTCCGTAGTGACCCAGATGGGTCCCATAAGATCTACATCAGGCGAGTTCTGTCACCGAATATCACTATATTGTTCCTCAAACAGCTGCAGCATGGTTCTGGCTTCGAAAATTGTGCTTCTGAAAGATGACATCGCCATCAGGGAAGACATCAAGCATGAAGGAATGCAAGTGGTTCGCAGCTGTGAGCGAGTTCTTCGATTGCTACCACAGGGCCCATCCATGCGCAGGAAAACGTCTCCCATAGCCTTCGTCCGTGGCACGAGGCACGTTTCGAGCCACTATTCACATCGATGGCGGCGATTGTGGGGACGACCGGCGCCCTAGTGCAGCAAAAATGCGATTCGCCCGAAGATCCGACACGTTTCGATTAATCGACGGTCGATACTCGACGATCCCGTGCCCAGTGCAACGCCACCAGGCGACATTCACCGTTGCGGGGGGCTGTGGTCATAATGTTTTGGCTGATCAGTGTATAATGCTGCGAGAACAATTGGCAGGAAAGAAGGATGCAGAATCTACAGGGTGGTTCGAAACGGCTGGAAAAGCTAGTAAGAGTGTTGCAGTTGAGTTTGTGAAATTATTCTCAAGAAAAAAGTCGATACTTTGCACAGTTTCCGAGTTATTTAACATTGAAATTAGCCAATCAGGTCGTCGCGAGCGCAAATTCAAGCACTTTCACGTACTAAAATGCGGTAATGCACAGACATCTGTGAGTTACCAGTTATTGAAATGCTCTTTGAGTCACATTTTGGACAGAACAAATGACAAAGATTCAGACTGAGGTGCTTGACAACAGATTGTAGTTATCAACCTCTTTTATAATTAACAAAAAAAAATTTGAACCCAGCTACACTATAGGCTTCTGTGCATAAATCGATCATCTGAAATAATCGGACTCATTACAGTTGATAATATTCACTGCGATACATGGAAATACGAAGTAAATGCAAGGGGTATTGGTAAACATAGATGAGCATTATTTGAATAAATTTTTATCGGGTAATTTTTAGAATAAATGAGTCATTCAAACACATTTATTAACAAATAAATTATTTTTAAATTAAATAACGAATAACATTGAATGAATTTTTTCCTTTGTGTTCTTCTCGTACCGAATTCTATGACTAGTGTCTGTTCCCTTCGATCAGTGCAGTTTTCATTTGATACATAAATTATTAATGAACTATACATAAATATGCTTCGCTGGCTCAGCGGGAAGAGATGGGGTGGTGCTTGCGACCCCGTCTGATGTTTGACAAGAGTTGTTCCGAAAACTAATGTAAAGTCAACAAAAGTAAATTCATTTAATAAATGACAGCCGGCCCAAGTGGCCGTGCGGTTCTAGGCGCTGCAGTCTGGAACCGCGAGGTCTCGCAGGTTAGTATCCTGCCTCGGGCATGGATGTGTGTGACGTCCTTAGGTTAGTTAGGTTTAACTAGTTCTAAGTTCTAGGGTACTAATGACCTCAGAAGTTGAGTCCCATAGCGCTCAGAGCCATTTTGAATAAATGACAAAGACTTGGAGCAATAAATGCCGTTGGATTTCAAATCTATATACACTCCTGGAAATGGAAAAGAGAACACATTGACACCTGTGTGTCAGACCCACCATACTTGCTCCGGACACTGCAAGAGGGCTGTACAAGCAATGATCACACGCAGGGCACAGCGGACACACCAGGAACCGCGGTGTTGGCCGTCGAATGGCGCTAGCTGCGCAGCATTTGTGCACCGCCACCGTCAGTGTCAGCCAGTTTGCCGTGGCATACGGAGCTCCATCGCAGTCTTTAACACTGGTAGCATGCCGCGACAGCGTGGACGTGAACCGTATGTGCAGTTGACGGACTTTGAGCGAGTGCGTATAGTGGGCATGCGGGAGGCCGGGTGGATGTACCGCCGAGTTGCTCAACACGTGGGGGGTGAGGTCTCCACAGTACATCGATGTTGTCGCCAGTGGTCGGCGGAAGGTGCACGTGCCCGTCGACCTGGGACCGGACCGCAGCGACGCACGGATGCACGCCAAGACCGTAGGATCCTACGCACTGCCGTAGGGGACCGCACCGCCACTTCCCAGCAAATTAGGGACACTGTTGCTCCTGGGATATCGGCGAGGACCATTCGCAACCGTCTCCATGAAGCTGCGCTACGGTCCCGCACACCGTTAGGCCGTCTTCCGCTCACGCCCCAACATCGTGCAGCCCGCCTCCAGTGGTGTCGCGACAGGCGTGAATGGATGGACGAATGGAGACGTGTCGTCTTCAGCGATGAGAGTCGCTTCTGCCTTGGTGCCAATGATGGTCGTATGCGTTTTTGGCGCCGTGCAGGTGAGCGCCACAATCAGGACTGCATACGACCGAGGCACACAGGGCCAACACCCGGCATCATGGTGTGGGGAGCGATCTCCTACACTGGCCGTACACCTCTGGTGACCGTCGAGGGGACACTGAATAGTGCACGGTACATCCAAACCGTCATCGAACCCATCGTTCTACCATTCCTAGACCGGCAAGGGAACTTGCTGTTCCAACAGGACAATGCACGTCCGCATGTATCCCGTGCCACCCAACGTGCTCTAGAAGGTGTAAGTCAACTACCCTGAGCAGCGAGATCTCGGGATCTGTCCCCCATTGAGCATGTTTGGGACTGGATGAAGCGTCGTCTCACGCGGTCTGCACGTCCAGCATGAACGCTGGTCCAACTGAGGCGCCAGGTGGAAATGGCATGGCAAGCCGTTCCACAGGACTACATCCAGCATCTCTACGATCGTCTCCATGGGAGAATAGCAGCCTGCATTGCTGCGAAAGGTGGCTATACACTGTACTAGTGCCGACATTGTGCATGCTCTGTTGCCTGTGTCTATGTGCCTGTGGTTCTGTCAGTGTGATCATGTGATGTATCTGACCCCAGGAATGTGTCAATAAAGTTTCCCCTTCCTGGGACAATGAATTCACGGTGTTCTTATTTCAATTTCCAGGAGTGTATTATTCGTAATATGGAATAATAATTTATATTTGTAAACATTATTCACCACTGAATTTCACACAACTCTGCTGGTAAGCAAAGCTCAGCGCGCTTGCGCACACTTCATAGTCTCAGCCTATGTACAAGTGACGCATGCACGTACCATTCGTGTGACCGTGATCAAGCGCTCCCACGGCGTGAGTATATGTGCTCACTTGCCTGTCATTAGGCACAGCAGCAACGGTAATCTCCGGCAACTTTCGCCAAAGTATGTGACGTGTATTCGCGCTCTCCCTCACACACCGCCGCCGCGTCACACCACGCGTATCTGTCACGCACTTGGCGGTGCTCTACTCAGCGCCTTCACCTATTTTGCATCGATGGCGTCCATAGCAGTGAGTTAGTTCCCTGTCGGCGTGTAGGCCGGTCTCACTAACTAGATTCACTGTGATGAAAGTTATAATTAATATCTGTGGCGGATATAATCCAATTGTACCGATTCCATCCTTTCTGGTCGAAGTACATTTATTGAGGTTAGCGTTCGCAACAGACTGTTACTTATATTTTACACCCAAAAACGTGTTTCAGTGCAGTTATGTCATTTCCAGTGGATACTCATTTGTTTACTGAACTAAAATACTATTCCAGAATTGTTTGCGGGAGGAAAACAATTTTGGAGTAAAGCAGAGCACATTGCTTTCAATTCTCAGTTTCCATGGGGAATTATAATGTTTACGATGCAAAATGTAGCGGATGGTGGATCTTTTTGACACAACAGTATATCCTTTGCAATGAAACTAAACTTTTTATACCGCATGCTTTTGACTAGAGAGTTTAGTCGAATTTTCCGTTTTGTACTCGTAAAATCGAAAAAACAAAACGAGAAAAGTTAAAGTTCTTTGAATAATATTTCCTGGTATCCAAATGAATGTATTGCTATTTTATTTTCGGATTCTGTTTAACTCTTTATGAAAGTGGAAAAATACTAATCTGTGAGACAGGTGTTTTTAAATCGTTTATGAAGGTAGTTATTTGGTGCATTATCTGAATGTACTACGAGTGGTTTTTCCCTTCCTTTCATTTGATAAACTCCTGTAAAAACCCATTAACTTGTCTACACGCCAATTCATGATTTGTGTGTGTGTGTGCGTGTGTGTGTGTGTGTGTGTGTTTGTTTTTATAGCAGCGATAAGCGTCTTGTAAATGTTATTTTCGAGTCGCCTTATGATAAATGCCATCATACTTTCACTTTCCTTCGCCTATGCACCAAATTAAATTGATTTAATCGTGTTCGTCACCTCGCTCGTTGCTAAGAACGTACCTATAAAAAATGTTTACGTATCAGTTTCGTTGCATCCTTTAACATTCGTGTTCCGATAGCACCAGTTTTAAAGTATTTCTTCGTTACTTGTTTTTAGTTTCTTTACGTTGCCCCTTACGAGCTTATTCCTTCATATCACCTATTATACCGCTATAAGAAAAGGCCATTTTTTAAGCGTCAGCACTGCTACATGTCCTGTATCGTTGACACTGATCGCCTTTCTGAAGTATCATAGTTACGGGTAACATCATCTTCAAACACCTACCTCACTGTCTAGTTGAGCAATGAGATCGCCGTATTAAATTCCGTGCAAGTGCCGCAAACTTCATGAGACGGGGAATTCGCGGTGCTAATTTTACATCAGTTCTTGCGGCGGCTCGCGCATCAGAGAGTTAAGTGAAGATCACACGAGAGGCATAGAGTTTATAATGGGGTTCCGGGAGTGCACAGGGGCACGTGTCGGCCGTAGCACAGCTCTTGCCGTGTGGGTTCTGACGCAGCGTTCGGAGACGACATGCTGCATATTTGTACAGGAACGGCTTTACACAATGCATTAACACATCTCATTCTACGGTATTATCGGCTGCAATCGGTATTGTTTGGCGTCATTCAGGGTGATGAAAAATAACAGGAACAGGAAAAGCAAACAGAAGAGAATTGAAGCATGAGATAAAGTTTTTGCCCGAAAGTTCCCAAATATATAGAACTTAATTCTTTTCCGTTCATTCGAGTCAGTAGTTCGTCCAACGGCGTATAAATTTGAAAATTGTGCGAATTATTCTGTTATGTGAAAAGCTCGTGATATCGATTGCCTATTCCAAGCGGAAAATGAAATAGCACAGCAGAACAAGGCCTCTGCACCTACTAAATCTTCATGACTACCTTGATGAAAAATTTAACTTTTCTACATTTATTTGCTGCTGACAAGACTTAAGACTTTATGTATACTTCCGTCAAATCTGCGTTGTCGTATTGTTGACACTTTTTGCATTCTTTATTTTCGCTTTTTCTGTTACTTTTTGATCAGTCGATATATGTAAAGTGAATGCGCAACGTGGTACAAGTCCCGTATCCCGTATCAGGCCATCTTGATTTACGTTTTCTGTGGTTTTTCTAAATCCTTTCAGGCGAAGGTGAGGGATAGTTCTTTCGTTAAGGACATGGACGACTGGTTTCTCCGTCCTATCAAATCTAGGCTTGAACACCGTCCTCAGTGACTTTATCGGTGACAGGATGTTGAACCCTATACTCCATTCTTTCTTCAGTGAATGTAACGGCAAAAAAGAGGCCGACGTACGAGTGAGAAATGTAGTCAGCTAATCGTCAAAATATATCTAATCGAGGAATATGTATTGCAATACTTTGAGGATGGAAACCAAATAAAGCGATTAAATGTTCAGCAATCATAACTAAACATAAGAAAGCATCTCGCAGCATTGCTGAAGAAAAACGTCGAGAGAAAACAATAAACAGAAGAGCCGTTTACTTAAAGCGTGTTATAATTTTATTAGTGCTGAAATCACAAAGATTTGAACTACAGATGAGTATATTGACAAAGTGCGCAGTCTGATAACTGAAGAGCACCAAACTAACTTGCATGTAAATAACTACCATACAGGAATATCCGATGAGAGAGTAGCGATTTAACTGTGAAAAAGGTTTGTGCAAAATGAATTTAACTTTTATAATTTTCGATGCGATACGATCTGCAGCTGCGATAAAGTTTTTGAATTCAATAAATTTAACTTTTGTTTAATGCTCATCAACAGAAAATATGAAACAGAATTTCTCTCTCAGTGCTGGGACCGTTTTAAAACAGAAACCAACGGATATTGAGCACCGCTTTGCTACTCTGGATTTCATGTCGGACACTAGCTCCACTCCACATCATAAACAAAACAAGAAACAGTAAGAATCCAGTTGCCTACCGCACGAGTGAAAACGTTTTCCGAAGTCCAGAATGTTCTTATACTGAAGAAAACTATGCAAATATTCGGACTGTATGTAAGAAACACTAGGCGATACGTAGCCCGGAATGCAAAAGAATAAACACCTTCAGCAAGAAACATGATTCGGCAATGGGAAAACTAAGACATATTCATCTTCCACCTTGGCAGTATGAGACTTCATTCACAAAGATTTTCTTTTTACTCATTCACGTTACCTCTGATGAGTGATGAGAGCGGGCTTTCAGCTTTCGTTCTCCCGCTCTTCAGGCAAAAAAAAAAAAAAAAAAAAAAAAAAAAAAAAAAAAAAAAAAAAAAAAAAAAAAATGCAGCAAATGATGTGTCACTGGTGATGAATTTTTTTTCTATTCAGTGAAATGGTTGGATGAGGTTATGAAACTAGAGGCGATATACGAAATACATTGGGTTTGTGTATGGGTAAGTACTCACGGTTGCTATATTGGTACTGTGAGGCGGACATTTTATGCATCCGACTGCTTCCAGTGATTGTTCTTCAATCGTCTAATCATGCAATAACGGGCCTTTCTGTCTATTAATGTGCAGAACATTACATTTGTGTATGTTGGCGGTCAACTGCCAGTTCCTGCACGACGTGTCGAACCCCTGTGTTGCATTTCGCTACAATTTTCAAGGATAGTGCCTTCTCTGTATACAGCAACATCATCCGGGAATAGCCTCATGGATCTTCCCACGTTATGAGCTAGGTGGCCCACGCAAGCCGTTCTCTGTAGTTTTATGTTTCCCGCATACATTAGTGCAAGAAGCGGTACCTAGTCATCTGCTGTCCAGAGGGGAAGTGCTTGTATTAGCGAATCTCCAGAGGGCTGTACCGCCAATTGAGTGCGTTTTCCACCTGGTTCCGCTCTGATAAGTTTGCGTGGCCGTCTGTTTGTAGTTAGAGTCAGGTCTTACAGTATAACAGGTAACAACTGCAATGTATTCCAGAGAAGACGGACCGCAATGCAGCTGAGACCCAACGGATGTATCCACAACGTATTCCAACGCTTTTCTTTAGACGTACTGAACTGCGTTTAAGAACCGAGGGAGGTTTCCAGGTATAGCGTGTCGTGTAAAGATGAATCCGCGCCGCACCCGATGTGTTCTGGAACTTTAGTGGGTATTTTGAAGCGTATCCCACGCACAAAGCTTAACGCGTAGCTTAAATGAAAATAACGCATATGTATAGTGTGGAATAAACCAAAGTATTATTGTGCCACAGCATTTATGTTGCGGTATTATTTGTATCTATAAGAACAATAATAATAATAATACTTTTATGGTCGTTATTATTAATATTATGAAAGTCATTAGATCTCGCCCAGAAATAGTTATTTCACATCGTAGTTAGGACAAAGAAGAGCTGAAGCTGCTAGCCGGAACAGCCCAGGAATCAACAACCGGTAATGTATGAGGAGATGTCACAGCAGTTGAGGTTTCATAACAGGTTAATTGGTCACTCAAATTCAGTGTTCAGGTTCGGTGGGCAACGAACTTTGTAGCTCTCGCAGCGAGTGCCTCACAATCTGGTGGTGCGTTCATGCCTCCAGTGGTCCCTGGCCTGACCTCACGCTGCGGAGATGTCCTCACTGCTCTGTCCCAACGGACCAACTGCCACACACCCAACCACACAGAAATATAGCGCTCACACCAAAGATGGTACAGCAGTACTAGTATCGATCAGCGCTGCTGCTGCCACTGACAGAGGCAATTCAGCAACACGTTATGGTAGTAACTCAGGGAGAAATAAGACGCCATTCGATTGTGACAAAATGCCAAAGAACAAATGGCAACAACACGAGCCGGCCACGGCTCAAATGAGGTAGAGAGCTCTGCAGCATTCGCCGCCACGCTACAGACTCATGGTCAGATTAAAATACGTCTCCCAGAGTGGTTAGTAGCAGCCGCTGTTTGATATTAAGTTTACATACACTGACGTTTCAAAAGATTATAACCAGCTGGTTATTACTGTGTTGGCCTACTCTCGGAATTAAATTCAGCAGCGGTTCTGCATGGCATGGGTTCGACACTTCCTTGGCAGATTTCCTGAGGTGTGTGGAACCAGATGTCTACTGCCAGGTCATACAGTTCCTGTAAATTATGGACCAGTGATTTTTGGCCCAGAAGCTGGTTTCCAAAAGCGTCTCACATTCGTTCCATCAGGTTCAGATGAACCGAATTTCGTGGGCAAGACAACAAACTGAGTTCGCTATTGTGCTACAGACCACTGTAGGACGATTCTGACCATGTGACAAGGACCGTAATCCTGCTGGAAGATGCCACTGCCGTTGCGGAAGGCATCAAGCATGAAGCGATACAGGTAGCCCGCAGTAATGGTCATGTAGTCCCCATCTGTGCATTGTAAGCACAGGTGCATGTCCCTCATAGGATAACACTGTCTCCACTGGACTGCGCCCATGGCACAGTGAAAGCTAAGGGCAGCTCTTCACCTAGATGATGGCGTACTCGGACACGACTCATCCGATTTGCCGACAATTTTCCACTGACACGGTCCAATATCTGTTACCTTTGCCAACTGTGATCCAAAATGGCAGTGTCGTTGACTCGTCACGGAGACACCTAGTGGTCATTTGCTGTAGAGATCCATTTTCAAAAATATGCGCTCAACTGTGCGCTTCGAAACACTGCACCAGTTTTGCAGTCTGTCGAGTCTGTCACCATACCCACATTTACACTGAGATGACAAAAGACGTGCGATAGCGATATGCAATATAAAGACGGCGTTACTATGGAGTACACAAGGTATAAAAGGGCAGTGCATTGGCGGAGCTGTCATTTGTGGTCTGGGGACTCATGTGAAAAGGTTTCCGATGTTATTATTGCCGGACGTCGAAAATTAACCGACATTGAACGCGGAATGTCAATTGGAGATAGAAGCATGGGACACTCCATTTCAGAAATAATTAGGGAATGCAGTATTCCGAATCCGAGATCCACAGTATCAAGAGCGTGCCGGAAATACCAAATTTCAGGCATTACCTCTTATCACAAACAACGCAGTGGGGATGGCTTTCACTTAACGACCGAGAGCAGGGGCATTTCCTTAAAGTTGTCATTGCTAACAGACAAGAAACACTGCTTGAAACAACCGCAGAAATCTCTGTGCAGTGTGCGACGAATGTATCCTTTAGGACAGTGCTGCGAAATTTGGGATTAATGGACTATGGCAGCAGACAACCGATGCGAGTGCCTTTGCTTAGAGCACGACATCGCCTGCAGCGGCTCTCTTGGGCTCGTGACCAAATCGGTTGGACCCTGGACGACTGTAAAACCATGATCTGGTGAGATAAGTCCAGATTTTTGTTGCTAAGAGCAGATGGTAGTGTTCGAGTGTGTGGCCCAGACCCTACGATGCCATGGACACAAGTTGTCAACAAGGCACTGGGAAAGCTAAAGGTCGCTCCATTATAGCGTACGGTGTCGTTACATGGAATGGACTGGGACCTATGGACCAGCTGAACCAATCATTGACTGGATGTGGTTATGTTCGGCTTCTTGGAGATCATCTGAAGCCTTCCACGGACTACATGTTGCAAAACAACGATGAAATTTTTGTGGACGACAATGCATCATGTCTCCGGGCCACAATTGGTTCAAATTCGAATGGCTCTGAGCACTATGGGACTTAACATCTATGGTCATCAGTCCCCTAGAACTTAGAACTACTTAAACCTAACTAACCTAAGGACATCACACAATACCCAGCCATCACGAGGCAGAGAAAATCCCTGACCCCGCCGGGAATCGAACCCGGGAACCCAGGCGTGGGAAGCTAGAACGCTAACGCACGACCACGACATGCGGGCCCGGGCCACAATTGTTCGCGATTGGTTTGAAGAACATTCTGGACAGTTTGAATGAATGATTTGGCCACACGGATCAGTCAGTATGAATCCCATTGAACATTTATGGAACTTAATAAAGAGGTCATTTCGTGCAGAAAATCTTGCACCGACAACACATTCGCAATTATGGACGTCTATAAGAGGTAGTATGGCTCAATATTACTGCAGGGGAATTCTAACGACTTATTGAATCCATGCCACCTCGACTTGCTGCAGTAAGTCGGTCAAAAGGTGGTTCTAAACGATATTAGGAGCTATCCCATGACGTTTGTCACTTGAGTATATATTCCGCAAGTCACCTTTCGGAATGTGGAAGAGGTTAGTTACTGTACCAGAATTACTTCCCTCTTTGCCCGTTCCTGTCGCTTATAATTCGGGGCAAGAGTGATTGCTGGTAAGTCTTCGTAGCGGCTCCAATCACTCTAATTTTATCTTCATTGTCTTTTCACTATATATAGGCAGAAGGAATGAATACATTGGTTGAGTCTTCTAGGGACGTCCGCTCTCGGAACTTTAACAGCAGACTACACCGAGGCCTCACTGTGATGCAGAACGTTTCTGTTGAAGCTTGTGGTACTATAGTTGGCTAAGTGTGTCAGTGACGCTTTCGTGATTGCTAAATCCAGAGGTCGCTACCTATCCTGCTTTACAGAACGGGCAAACTCCCCACCTCGACGTTAAGCGATAAGATGTGAACGTGAAATGTCTTGTCGCCTACTCAACGTATTACCGTGTTTCAGCCATTTAGCATCGTTGCTGAGGACAGCAGCATGCGAATGCTCAGAGTTACTCCTCCGCGGATGACGGACGATAACAATCTCCTGTTTTCATTAACTGACTTTGCTGTTGGTTCTCGGTAGAATATTTTGTACATTATGAACGAAAAGACACACGACACTGATGTGTAAGTCTACAAGGAGCCTACTTTTTGAGGCTATCTGCTTAAAGGTGACCACAGCTACAAGGTGTAACACTCCGAACAGGCCTTGAAGGCACAGCGGTACCGACCCGTCGCCTTGTCCTTTTCAGCCTGCGGATACGGGAGGTCATGTGGTCAGGTGGTCAGTACACTGCTCTCCAGGCCGTTGTCAGTTTTCGTGACCGGTGTTGCTACTCCTCAGTCAGGTAGCTCCTCATTTGCCGTCACAAGGGGTGAGCGCATCCCACATACCAACAGCACTCGGAAGACCCAATTGCAAGGCAAGCCTAACAGCGTTTTACTTCGGTGATCTGACGGGAACTGGTTTTACCACTGCGCCAAGGCCGTTGGCGAAGTTTTACGTATCCTGTTAAAATTTTACTTTGTATAATTACAGTTGTTTCACTCATATTTCCCCTTTTTAGTAATATTAAAGGGAAATGTATCTTGTTCAGTTGTCCCCTTGGAACATATCGCTGAAGTATACTAAACGTTGCTCACCTTATTTTTTCTTCTCAAAACAATTGTAATTTGTCACGTAGTTCAGTATGTAATGTGTCACATACTTTATCTAAGCTTAATAGTTTCCCAGCATTTTCACTTAAATATTTCCTCTCTCTTTAGTCCTAAATCAAACACTGACAATTTTTTTCTTTTAAACTCAGCTGAGATGTTCGATGGTGTACTAGTTTAGAATCTTTGATTCCACAAAAATTTTAGTTACGCATACCTGTCGATGGTCTGACAGCTGAAAACCCGCCATTTTTTAATTTTTTTTGTTTCATTCACAGTCTTTTCTTTGTCAAAGCGTCTTATGAGAGTGGATATCACCATCTGAGGCCTGACTGATTCCGCATTTGTCTCTGTTCCATTTGTATACTTTCCTTACCGCACGACATGAGCACTACACCACTAGGCGGCACTAATGTCGCGGTGGTCAGTAATGGTACCAGTGTGTTGTGAGCGGCGTGTTTCCGTTATGTTGCAGAGCTGCTGTCGGAGGCGACGGAGGGCGTGTTCGCGCCGCTGGGGGCCTTCCAACGCAGCTGCGTCTCGTCGCGCGGCAGCTCGGCGCCCGCCCGCCAGAGTGAGCCCGCCCCCGCCACCGCCACCGCCCCCGCCGCTAGACGCCGCCCCCGCACGCCACCCCCGCAAGCCGCCAGCTTCCCTCCCGTAAGGAGGCGCCTGCCCGCTCGCTCCGGCTTTCTCCCGCTTCTCCCTGCCTTGCTACGGCTTCCTGCATGCCTGTCCGTGTCGTCTATTGCTTAGGTCGGCGCACGAGGCGCTTTGTTGCTTTGTAGAATATTATTACGACACAGTACGTGTATTGGGTTGTCCACACGAAGTCTCCTGTTTAATAGAATACAGTCGAACTTCCTTTTAACGACCTTAGTTACAACGAAAACTCGTCTATAACATAGTGATTTCTACACTACTGCCCATTAAAATTGCCCAAGAAGAAATTCAGACGATAAACGGGTATTCATTGGACAAATATATTATACTAGAACTGACATGTGATTACATTTTCACGCCATCTGGGTGCATAAATCCTGAGAAATCAGCATCCAGAACAACCAACTCTGGCCGTAATAACGGCGTTGATACGCCTGGGCATTGAGTCAAACAGAGCTTGGATGGCGTGTACAGCTGCCCATACAGTTTCAACACGATACCACAGTTCATCAAGAGTAGTGACTGGCGTATTCTGACGAGCCAGTTGCTCAGCCACCATTGACCAGACGTTTTCAATTGGTGAGAGATCTGGAGAATGTGCAGCAGTCGAACATTTTCTGTATCCAGAAAGGCCCGTACAGGACCTGCAACACGCAATCGTGCATTATCCTGCTGAAACGTAGGGTTTCGCAGGCACCGAATGAAGGATAGAGCCACGGCTCGTAACACATCTGAAATGTAACGTCTACTTTTCAAAGTGCCGTCAGTGCGAACAAGAGGTGACCGAGACGTGTAACCAATGGCACCCCATACCATCACGCCGGGTGATACGCCAGTATGGCTATGACGAATACACGCTTCCAATGTGCGTCCACCGCGATGTCGCCAAAAACGGATGCGACCATCATGATGCTGTAAACAGAACCTGGATTCATCCGAAAAAATGACGTTTTTCCATTCGTGCACCCAGGTTCGTCGTTGAGTACACCGTCATAGGCGCTGTGGTCTGTGATGCGGCGTCAAGGGTAACCGCAGCCATGGTCTCCGAGCTGATAGTCCATGCTGCTGCAAACGTCTTCGAACTGTTCGTGCAGATGCTTGTTGTCTTGCAAACGTCCCCACCTGTTGACTCAGGGGTCGAGACGTGGCTGCAAGATCCGTTACAGCTATGCTGATAAGATACCCGTCATCTCGACTGCTAGGGATAAGAGGCCTTTGGGATCCAGCACGGCGTTCCGTATTTCCCTCCTGAACCCACAGATTCCATTTTCTGCTAACAGTCATTGGATTTCGACCAACGAGAGCAGCAATGTTGCAATACGATAAACCGCAATCGTGATAGGCTACACTCCGACCTTTATCAAAGTCGGCAACGTGATGGTACGCATTTCCCCTCCTTACACAAGGCATCACAACAACGTTTCACCTGGCAACGCCGGTCAACTGCTGTTTGTGTTTGAGAAATCGATTGTAAACTTTCGTCGTGTCAACACGTTGTAGGTGTCGCAACCGGCGCCAACCTTGTGTGAATGCTCTGAAAAGCTAATCATTTGCATATCACAGCATCTTCTTCCTGTCGGTTAAATTTCTCGTCTGTAGCACATCTTCGTGGTCTACCGTGTGGCCAGTAGCGTATTGTATAGCCGTATTCCTCCTAAGGAACATTTTTCTCATCCTTGCTTAATACGAAAAATATACATGCGTGTACCTCGTATATTACGCCATTTTCAGCCTGAGTTAGCAACAAGATTTTTCAAAAATCGGTGCACCGTAGAAGAAATCTGTTGTTTCAATGTGGCAACCTAGCATATTCCTCTCTCTGCCCTTCCGTCAACAATAGGTGTAGTAGTGGTAAGAGTCACAGAACTCGTCAACAGTATGCGTGGTATTAGTTTCCATAACAATTTGTTGCGAAGCGCACATATTTTAGAACAGCATGGCCAGTAAAAGAAAAATTGTAACTATGGATGAAAAAGCGAAAGTGATTCAGGAAATGGAGAATGGACCTAAACAACTGACGTGTCGTCAATTTGGCCTCGTAAATCCGTAGTCCAAACGATTTGCAAGAACAAGGATAAACATTGTTACTGCGTGTAAACAAAATGGATCTAAAAAAAAGCGATTACGAAAATCTGAACGGAGTGTCGTGGATGAAACGCTGCTTAAGTAGTTGAATACTATGGGACTTAACATCTGAGGTCATCAGTCCCCTAGAACTTAGAACTACTTAAACCTAACTAACCTAAGGACGTCACACACATCCATGCCCGAGGGAGGATTCGAACCTGCGACCGTAGCGGTCGCGCGGTTCCAAACCTAACTAATCTAAGGACATCACACACATCGATGCCCAAGGCAGGATTCGAACCTGTGACCGTAGCGGTCGCGCGGTTCCGGACTGAAGCGCCTAGAACCGTTCGGCCACACCGGCCGACTGAGAGCATATTCAATCTGAGTAGTGACTCTGAACTGACCCTCATATAGCGAGAAGTGCGAACACGTAATGCACCCAGGAATATAACCAGACATTATCGTTATGGTCGCTCAGGGTTTATGGTATGGGGAGGCATAATGTTGCATGGCTGTACTACGCTCCAAGCCTCTGAACCATGGTACTCTCATAGGTCAACCTTACTGCAATCCTGTCCGTCTTTTCAGGGATGCATTCGGGCTTGACTTCATTTTTATGGATGAAAATTCTCTATCACACCGAACTGCGCAGATGGGTAACCTCTTGGACAGAGGATATTGAGCAAATGGACTGGAATGCCCATTCCGCTACAAAAGTCGAGCGAGTGTGGGATGCGTTGGGCACACGTATTGCAGACGTTTACGTTCACTAACGACGAGCCAGCAGTCTTCAAACTCACTAGCAGAGGTTACGACAAGAACTCGTTACCTACCTTGTCGCCAACATGGGAACGCCCTCTCAGAGCGTGCATTGCTGTCACTGCTCATCGCACACTCTGTTAATAACCATTTCCACCCTTTTGCAATATACAGTAGAACATTAAAAATCGCGATGTCATGAAGAAACGTGCCATTTCTGTGCGTCTCATTGCGTATTTCTTCAGTTAGTTTCTGTGCTATGTTGTAGCACATATATTCTATATTTCTATATTTGGCCCAAGTTTCATCGAACTGTGCTGTTTCGCAGTGAGACATTAGGAGGAAGTTACACTGACCGCTTACATTAGTGTGACCATTTGCCAAAAGTCTGGATAACCACCTATAGCAGGGCGGTCAGCTGCGAGAAGTGCAAGAAAAGTGTGCATGAGGTTATCGAAATTTTCGTTAGGAGGGCGTCCGCAAGCGATCTTCATAGTAGAATCAGATAATTAACTTCTTAAGATGGACATAGTTTTATTGTTACATAATCACGATCGACTTCGGGTAATCATACACCCATCTTGTTGTGTAAGAGACTGTAAAAAGGAAAAAGAAAAAATATATTAAAAATATATGATACTTAACAATTATATATTACTTGTTATAATAATGGTGGGGATTCACTGCCCAACTACAAATATGAGGCTGATACCGTCGGGTTAGTCAGAATGAAAACGGTTGTCGCACCAGATAGCCACAATTAAAGCTACGAAAAGTGAATGGTCAAAGGCAGAAAAAAGGGAATGAAATATACAGAGAATATCGTCAAACATCATTAATTGCCCCTGTATTGACCTACTAATTCCTACAAGCATGGAACACCATCCCACAAACTGACATCCAGCTTCTGTAGAACAGAATGCATGCACGTTTTAATGCTTCAGTTCAACAGTTATTAATGTAGCAGCGTTTCACATTTTCATTGTCTTATCTCACCCTTACATTAACGTGTGATTTTGCATTGTTCGTCACTCACATATATTATATAGACAAATGCATTCCAGAAATTTCATTAATCTACATAAATTACGTTTGGTGCTGCGATCTTCTTTTCTGTAAGCGTATACCTTCAGAGCGGATGTTCAACACGCTCGACTTATTACGGGATCAAAGATACGCTGCTAGTAATGAGAGTAATGAGCAGGGGCACCACGACCGTAGGGTGTGGATAAATTACAGATCTGAGTCGGCCAAAGATCGTGTCTGAATGGCCGATAAGGTGCTGACCTGCGCTCTCCAGGGTATTATTTTGTGGGCTACACTGTAGCCAGGCCTCGGAATTCGACCCCTGCCGGCTCTGCACTGCGAGCTCCTGCTGAAACAGTCCTCTTTCTTTTTGGGGTCGAACCCAGCCACTGCTTTAACCTTTTCTTTAAAAAAAAATCCGAAAGAACATCCACTACATATGTAATTTTGAAATAAAGAATCATGCGTTGCCCATTTTCCATAGCTTAAAGAACTTAATTATTGTTATTTTGACTAAGCAAACACACGTATTGTAAGTATTAATGATTTCTTAAAGAGTATTACCTTCTCCTATGTAATAAAGCTTGAGAGGCCAAGAGCGAGGTTTGACCAATCAGAATCTGTAAAAACTCTTAAACGCGGTTCCACAAGAAGTTGAAGACAGTACTAGTTCTGATTCTTATAATGATAAAAAGAGCTTATTAATCAAAGGACTATCATGAAATACCAGTATAGCAGTGAATCACAACGCAGATACCTCGCTTGTATCTTACACAAAAGCTCCTTCAGACCAAGCTGCATGCTATACCTGTACTAAAAATCGCGTTACTCTTATGTTTGACGTGGCTATTACCTATGAATTAAAATAAAGCGGAATGGGGAGGATCAGGATTCCATACAATCCTTAAGGTCACTTGACGTAGCATTAACAAAAAATTTAAGTTTATCCAAGCTATCGTCTTACATGCGGACAAAGGCCGTACGTATGTTATCTTATATGAAACCAACTACATTCAAAATGCTCAAGATTTTTTATCTTATGATAATATACTCGTTTACCCGTTCGATCCTATTGGTAAATTAGTTGCCAAAACCAAAACAGTAATTGAGAAAACAAATTTGTTAACCTATGTGCCTATGAATCCTAAGACACCCACTTTGCAGGGCACACTTAATATCCATGAGAGTTGTTCCCGTATCAGATCGATTCTCCAGATGACCTTTTCGCTAAAGAGTTACATTCATTAGTGAAGATAAACTTCTATGCCAAGGTCGCTAATAGTAACCTTTGTTCTCGATAACCGGTTTCGGTAATCAAAGTTACCATTTTCAGATCACGACAGACAGGTTATTGTATGTGTCTGCTACTTTAAGACTTATGCAATAGCCTGTCTCTCGAGATCTCAAAATGGTAACTTTGATTACAGAACCAGGTTATCGAGAACAAAGGTTACTATTAGCGAACGTGGCAAAGAAGTTTATATTTACTAATGTGCAGAGAAGTGACGAAGGTCATGGGATAGCGATATGCATATATAGAGTCGGCGGTAGTATCGTGTACACAAGGAATAAAAGGGCGATGTATTGGCGGAGCTGTCATTTGTACTCAGGTGATTCTTGTGAAAAGGTTTCCGAATTGATTATAACCGCACGATCGGAATTACCAGACTTTGAACGCGGAATGGTTGTTGGAGCTAGACGCATGATCCATTCCATTTCGATAATCGTGAGAGAATTCACTAATTCGAGGTGTATGGTGTCGAGAGTGTCACAAAATTTCAAACATTGCCTCTCACAACGGACAACGCAGTGGCCAATGTCCTTCGCTTAACGATCGAGAGCAGCGGCGTTTGCGTAGCATTGTCAATCGTAACTGGCAAACAAAACTGCTGGCAATAACCTCAGAAATCAATGTGGGACTCACGACGAACGTATCCGTTAGGGCAGTGCGACGAAATTTGGTGTTAATGGGCTAGGGCAGCAGACGACTGAAGCGAGTGCCATAACTAACAGCACGATATCGCCCGCAGCGCCCCTTCTGGGCTCTTGACGACATCAGTTCGGGCATAGACAACAGGGAAACCGAGCCATGTCCTGGTCAGACGCGTTCCGATTTCAGATGATAAGAGCTCACGCCATAGTTCGAATGTGAAGAAGACTCAACGAAGCCATGGACCCAAGTTGTCAACAAGGCGCTGTGCAAGCTGGTGGTGGCTCCGTAATAGCATGGGCTGTGTGTACATGGAATGGACCGGGTCCTCTGGTCCAACTAAACTGATCATTGAATGGAAATGGTTATGATAGGCAATTTGGAGATCATTTGCAGCCATTCGTGGACTTCATGCCCCCAAACAAGGATGGAATTTTTATGTATGACAGTGCATCATGTCAGCGGGCCACTGTTGTTCGCGATTGGTTTGAGGAACATTGTGAACAATTCGAGTGGATGATCGACCTACGGAGATCGACCGATATGAAGCCCATCGAACGTTTATGGAATGTAATCGAGAGTTTAGTTCGTGCAGAAAATCCTGCACCGGCAACACTTTAGAAATTATGGACGGCTATACAGGCATGGCTCAATATATCTGCAGACGGCTTCCAGCGACTTGTTGAGTGCATGCCACGTCGAGTTGCTTTACTACTCAGGGGAAAAGGTGGTCCGACACGGTATTAGGAGGTGTCCCATGATTTTTGTCACCTCAGTGTATTGTCACAGATCGCTCCTCCGTTTCAAAATGAGTCAATTAAAAGCGTCAGACAGTTTCCTGAGAAGGCACTGAGGGAGCAACTCTTCAAACGTTTTAATCAGACCACCACCGCCCATTACACTAACTTGGATGTCTCCATCATGTATTTTGTATACCAAACAGAACTGGTCTTCAACATAGGCACCATGAAGATAGGGCCCACAACCGCCAGTTCGGCTCTGGCACTTATAAAATTAAGTTCAATGATTGCCAATGCCTCTACATCGGTCAGACCTTAATAATTCTAAGTTAAATTTATCTAGTCGTTTGAAATCTAATGGGCATCCTTTTGGTGACATAAATAGCAATTTGAGTTTCCTTTAACGTCACCATAAAGGCAGTATCCTTAATTTATTAGAGGAAATAGAAATTGTGCACCACCCTTAACGGACAAACTACGCTCAAGCACATGTATCTTCGAAATGATTATTTCTTTTTTGAAATGGCCCTTAGACCTCACCAATATTTCTTCGGACTTTTCTTTCAAAGAAATTGTATTTTTCTATTATTTCAGTCTTTAGTTAGTACTATTTCTTTTTTGGATAATTTATGTTCATTTTTATTCGACTTACGACTGTTGATCGTTTCTGACTTTTGACATTAAAAAAAAACTTTTGTGTCTTTTTCAACAATTTGACGCTCTTACTGTTTACGCCCAAGTACATAATTTTCACCGTATTTTTATATTTTGACGATATACAATTAGCCAACTTCAACTGAATTGTAGATATGTATTCACCATTTGTTAACGTTCGGGATATGCAGTCACAATGGTCAGCACACACTGGACTCGCAATCGGGAGTACGGCGGTTCAATCCTGTATCCATCCATCGAGATTTAAGTTTTCCTTGATTTCCCTAAATAGCCTCAGGCAACTGCTGGAATGTTTCCTTCGAAACGGCAAGGCCGAATTCCTTCACCATACTTCCGTAATCCGATAGGACCGATGACCTTGCTGTTTGGTCCCCTCCACCAAACCAACCAACCAACCAACCAATTACCCGTTCACCCTTACGCTGTTTGCCACTAGATGGTTTCACTTTCCCAGGTAATGTGACAATTGCTAGTTTTCGTTCGCGGCTGTCTTCCACCCCCGGGTCACTCTGTTTCTCGGGTTCACGTGCGACTGTCACCTGCACGCAGTCTAAGAGTCCACAGTGTGCGGCGGCCACGTGCCTCACGTTGCGGGTTGCCTTATGCTGTTTGGTGATGTTCTCTGTATTTATTTCCCTTGTTCCTTTTTACCGCTCATTTTCTTAGGTTATTTTGTGGGTATCTGGTGCAACACCCGATTTTTCAGCCTGACTAATGCGACAGTATCAACATGATGTTCATAGTTGGATAGTGAATCCTCAGTATTATTATAACAAATAATAAATAAGTGTTATAAAATTTTTATTACAGTATCTTCGTTTTTTTCTTTTGTAGTCTTATACACGAAATGATGGGCTTATAATCGCCAGAAATCAATTGTGATTATATAGCAACAGTAGCAACAAAACTATTTACAACTGGAGCGGTTAATTATCTTAAAGGTTTTGGAAGATATCTAGGGGAACGTGGAACCATGCCTCCCTCTCTATAAAATCTATGTATATGTTTCATAAACTGTTATCCAACTTAAACTCGTATGCTGGTCTTTGACTAAACAGAACCTAATACGAACTGAACTGTAACTGATGTGGATACGACTTTCCTTTATGTTATATGCGCAACCGAAGTAAAGAATTTATCTGGCCCTAATAAAAATTTCCACTTTTCTCGCCTCTTGACAACATTGTTCCAGATTTCTCCAAAGCGAAACAGCAAACGGCAATCAGGCAGCGGCTAAGTTAGATTTCTGTTCGTCAATACATATTCACACTGTTGCATGTACTAATGCGTAATGATAAACAGTGGGGTGAGGAGAATTACTATTCCTATGAAATGACATTTCCAGACGAGTATTTTTAAAAATGGCAGAGTAAAACGTCGAGTGATTTTCACATATAACGTTGGTCTGAGCAATACTATACTTGACAAAGTGAACAATGATTTAAACAGGGTATAATGTTAACAGAGAATTTCTATAAAAATCAACAGCTTAATCAATTAATATGTTAATACACGATTCAGGGTAGTGGGGTGGTCTTCCTCTCAGCTATGAGCAAGTTAACTTGCTGGCAATAATCATTCATAGCTGCGATCTGCGCAGTGCTACAGTCTTACTTCAAACTTCTTCTCTCCAAAAATAAATAAATAAATAAAATAAAATAAAAATAAAAATTAAAAATAAAAATTAAAAATCGTATTATTCAAATAAATATTTTTTTCACCCTTTATTGCCTTCATCATATTGATTCTTGCTGTCATTTCTTCATCCAACAGTTACAATCACAAGTCCACATAGCACTACTAAATACGTCCATCAGCTGCCACACTTAAACTAAGAATGTATCAGACAGCGCAGTGGCAGAGACTGTGCCACAAGACCAAGATTGTGTAACATTAACGTAACTTTCTGTCTCTCTGACAATGACATACAAAAACCAAAATGACATTTGACCACTTGTGTTGATCCATTGTCTCTTCCAGAATGACGAGATCGCTCAGGGAATGCCGTGAAAACATTTTCCCGTCCATAACGTTCCCTTCTACGGCCTGTACCTTCCGATCATTGTTAAAGCGTGTTTTCTATACGCACCTAACACGCTAACGGCTATGTCCAACAGAGCATAAAACGTGGTTCATCTGGCCACCTGTGCCGCGCGGGATTAGCCGACCGGTCAAGGCGCTGCAGTCGTGGTCTGTGCCGCTGGTCCCGGCGGAGGTTCGAGTCCTCCCTCGGGCATGGGTGTGTGTATATGTCCTTAGGATAATTTAGATTAAGTAGTGTGTAAGCTTATGGACTGATGACCTTCGCAGTCAAGTCCCGTAAGATTTCACACACATATATGGCCACCTGTCGTCATTCAGTGTGTGTCCAGTTGCGATATTAGCGTCCAAATTCTAGTCTTCGTCGCCAATAGACAGCAATCAGTATGGGTGCATGAACCAGGAAACTGCTGGGAAGACTCATTCGCAGCAACTTCACCTCTGCCATCTATGGCCCTTGGTGCATCATAGTTTCCTCGGCATCGGTACCGGATAGGGCCCCGCGCAGTAGAGTTTAACTACGGCGTCCGTCTGCGTAGCTGTGTGGTAACGTGTTTGCCTACTATGCGGCGAGCCCCCGTTCGATTCCCGGTCGCGTTAGAGATTTTCTCCGCTCGTGGATTGGGTGTTGTGTTGTCTTTATCATAATCACCGACGCGCAAGTCACCCAGAGTGGCGTCACCTGAAATAAGACTTGCAACCCGGTGGCCGAACTTCCCCGGATGCGGCCTCCTGGCCATCAATGCCACACGATCATTTAATTTTTTAACCATGGCTGCACGCCAACAGATCCGAAAGGTTTCGGAAATGCTTCCACCCTTGGCCCAAAACCCAAATACGAGTATCATGCCCGTTTGAACGTCAGATAAATTTCTCTGTTTCCGCACTATGACAACTACTGCATCGTTTTCGGCTCCCCCCCCCCCCCTCCCCATAGACATGGTCTGTATAGGCTGCGCTGCTGGTGCTGCCACGTTGTCTCTGAGTGGCTTTTGCATGTTAAATGTTCAAATGTGTGTGAACTGCTAAGGGGCCAAACTGCTGAGGTCATCGGTCCCTAGACTTCCACACTACTTAAACTAACTTATGCTAAGAATGACACACACATCCAAGTCCGAGGGAGGACTCGAACCTCCGGTGGGAGGAGCAGCGCAATTCGTGACATGGCGCCTCAAACCGCGCGGCCACTCCGCGCGTCTTGCATGTTAACATGGAACATAAGCGGTGGTGACAACAGTGTGTTTGGACCCTGTTCTATGACATCAATTGTATGTTGAACAGTAGTGATGGAGTGTACCACTTAAAGAACTTTCAGGTTCCATGACCCAGCTGACGCAGTCTGTGACAGTTTTTGATTATACCTACGTACTCATTCATAGCTGCAGCGATATCGTCAGGCATGTGTGGGACAATCCGCCACAGGTACTATGCTGGTCCACCTTTTCTGAATAGGCTTCTTCGCACATTTTTATGATTTTCTAAGAAGTACAGACCTTCACCTATATTCTTCTGTCCCTGGGGTTTCATGCCACCAGTGGAGTTTCAGCAAAATATTGTGTCGTGTACTCTGGTGTCATTAGAATTTCACCATCACAAACACGTCATGCAATAAATGTCAAATTGCTATATGGTTGGATATGCAACTACAGAAGTCCTCATGTAAGAAAGTACTCCTACCAGCACGTGTTTTCTGGCAAGACCGTAGCGTATGGAGATTGCGATTTACAGTCCCGCGATATTGCTACACAATTTGATCGGGATTCCACGACTGTGATGCAGATATGGAATCGATGGGTTCATGAAGGCCGTGCACAACGCCATGCAGGAGCTTAGCAGCG
Source organism: Schistocerca gregaria (assembly GCF_023897955.1). NCBI lineage: Eukaryota > Metazoa > Arthropoda > Insecta > Orthoptera > Acrididae > Schistocerca > Schistocerca gregaria. The sequence continues at coordinate 492,448,054 of NC_064923.1, forward strand.
TAGAGCAACTAGCTCCCTAGAGGACTGTCAGCAAATGAGCTCGTCTACGTCTACAGCAAGGCAAATATTCACACAGGCAGAGTGAAAACGGCTGAAGCAAGGCGACCATGGTACGGCTTCCCTAGACGTGGTAGCAGAACGAGGCGCAACGACAACGATACATACAGCGACAACAATGGACGCAACAAAGGCAATACGTCGTCCTGTCAGATTTTTACGTACAGCATCGTGATGGACGTATGCGTTTGTGGAGGCTTCGAGGACAACGAACGTTGTCAAACCGTATTCGTCATCGCCAGACCAGTCTAGCACCTGGCACGACGGTAAAGGGTGCTGTTGGGTACACAGAACCAGCACCTCAGGTCCGCATAGCTGGTTATTTGGACGACAGTCGTTAAATTTCAGACGTGTTAACGCAAGTGGCTGTTCCCTATCTTTGAGGTCTTCGCCACATTATCTCCCAACAAGATATCGCGAAAGATCATCATTCTCGTGCTGTGCTGTTCTACCTTCATACATAGGTTAATAAACTGTCGCACTTGTCGCCGTGCTCCAGATCTTTAGCCTATCGAAAAATGAAATAACGTACCCAAATCCATTATCCACTTCAACTCGATACCGAGCTAGATTAGAGCCGCTTTTGCTGCCATATGTGACATCTGCCCATACTAAATTCGCATCCTGTATACACTGAAACCACATTTATCAAGTATACTGTAAGGGGTGATAAAAAGGTTTCGGCTCGAGAGCGTTGCTGGCCTTTTGTGCAACGTAACTCGGCTCCGAAGCGGGTATATAAGCACCGACACGTAACCAAGAGATTAGTGTGGCTTTCGTGTTTTTCCTATGTGCGTGCGGTAAATGCGGTATCGTGAACTGGGGCGACGTTATTACCATATGCGTGCGAACCAGACCGACATTCTGTTATTTTTTCTTTGGTTGCCGAAGGACAAACACTCGTAGTCATCCATAAGAGAATGAAGAACATGGATGGCGAGCATGTCTGTCATTCATCGTCCCCTCGTCGCAAGAAGTTCAAGAACCAACCATCTGCTGGAGAGATGTTGCTCACCCTTTTCTTTGATTACCGGGGCCCAATGGTTATTGATTTCAAGGAATCTCGTGACCCCATCACTGGCAAACGGTACTGCTCAACGCTGGGGAGATAACAGCGTGTAGTTGATGCGAAACATCAAGGGTAACTGCGACAAGGGTTCCTAATACCGAAAATATCGTAACGCGAAAGTTGCGCCAACTAAAGTTGGAGACACCCCTGCACCCTCGATATAGTCCAGATCTCTCCCCGTGCGACTATCACGCCTTAGGTCCTTTAGAAAAGGCCTTGAAGGCTCGACGATTCCTGTTGGACGAGAATGTGCCGCAGCCAGTCACGAACTTCTTCGTGCACCAGGACATGGTGCTTTACCAAACTGGTATCGTCAACATGATGCAAAGACTAGATGACTGCCTCAGTGCTTACGACGATTTTTCCCGATGGCATACCCATTCTGGGCTGTACGGCCTTCGAACGGAAACTTCTTGACCGCTCTTTATACTACATTTGTGTACAATAAGTAAAATATTTGCTGTCCTTCCTGTTATTGTAACTGATTCTTTGCTCATAGAATCCGCCTCTGGATTAATTACTGATACGTTTGGCTACTCATCTACGAGACTGGCAGTACCGCTTTAACTACTTTGCCGGGAGAGGAAACTACACTCAATTTCTCCTTTTTTGTTATTGCGTGTGGTCCCAATATAAAGGCTGCCTTTTTTTCTGGCTCAAAATTTTGTTTCCAGATTTCGTCACCTGCAACTACCCTTGATAGAACGGCGTCTCCATTTGCCTCGAACTGGCCCAACAGTTCAAATGGTACTGTTTTTCTTTGGCTCTTATGGTCTGTTGTGAACATTCATCGTACCACAGCTCTGAAAATCCAAGAGTGTCAGTAACTGCATAGAGGCATCGAATGCTCACCGACAGTTGTAGAGTCAACTGTCGAGTTATGGTGGGCCGGTCTGCACGAATAATGTCATCACGATGTGGGAGCAATGGCTGTGGCGGGACGTGGGCGACCATGCAGCTAAGTTTCTGCACTTCCTGAAACTTTAACTCTCTTTACCCATTGCACAACAGTACTATCGATTGCTCATCACCATACATTGCACACAAAAGCGTATGGAGTTTTGCCATTGTTTCTATATCTACAACCAAGAATTGAAATGCAGCATGTTGCTTGTCTCGTGCAGATGCCACTTTTATGATTCAGTAAGGCTCTGATATTTGTGGAAACTGTTAGAAACTCGGCACACGTCAAGAATAAATATCAAATTTAGAACGCCTAAAACGACGTCTTCCTCTCTGCGATATGTTAATGGTCGTGAAAAAAAAAAAAAAAATAGAGCCGTATCAAACGGCACTGGTAAACATATTATGCTAGCAATAACCTTGTGTGAGACAATAAGAATGATACACTTTTACTATAATAAAATACGAAATTATGCGGTGTGTACGTGCTTTTTATTCAGATGTGTCACCCGGTGTTGTCGGGTGTGTTTGTCGTTAGCATCACTGAGCCCTATTCCGTACTTTTCATACTGCGATAAATGTTGAGGAATACGTTGGTTATTCATTACATTGCATTTTATTGTGTAAACATGAAACCCCACACAGTTTGAAATGTTTTTCCGTCTGTCAGCTATTCAGATTATTTGGCCTGAAAGAATGGATTGGAGCACAAACACTGCACGAATACGTTATGCGCTGGCTGTTTGTTTTAGCGTGGATGCTCTTTTATTTGGTAGTGGCAGACACGCTTCCGCATCGATTAATCAGCAGGTAACAGAAGATGTGAGCCTGTCGCCGTCAAAAACAGTGTTTACAAACGACTTCTGTCAAGCAAGTAAAAAAAATCACAAAAACAAAATACCTTGAAAAAACAGGAATTCCACTTAGATAACGCGCAGAAGGTTTGAAAATATTGACAATAGTTTCGTCACTGAACGTTGCACTTCCGCGGAGCAGTAAAGTGACTTGTTGCTGTACCGAGACTAATTTGTTATTGCAGTGAAGGAGACTTATATCTGGAGCATTGGCAATGTACTCCGTATAAATAAGTGGAACAGTGCAGATATCTGTGACTTACGACAAAAAAGGAAGGAGATATTAGTGCCATGGACAGCGTATTAATTACAGATGGAGCACAAGCTAGGATTACGGAAGGATGGGGAAAGTCGGCCGCGGTGGTCTAGCAGTTCTAGGCGCTCAGTCGGGAACCGCGCGACTCCTACGGTCGCAGGTTCGAATCCTGCCTCGGTCATGGATGTGTGTGATGTCCTTAGGTTAGTTAGGTTTAAGTAGTTCTAAGTTCTAGGTAGCTGCGAAGAAACCATGGGTAACAGAAGAAATACTTCAGTTGATTGATGAAAGGAGGAAGTACAAACATGTTCCGGGAAAATCAGGAATACAGAAATACAACTCGCTGAGGAATGAAATAAATAGGAAGTGCAGGGAAGCTAAGACGAAATGGCTGCAGGAAAAATGTGAAGACATCGAAAAAGATATGATTGTCGGAAGGACAGACTCAGCATACAGGAAAGTCAAAACAGCCTTTGGTGACATTAAAAGCAACGGTGGTAACATTAAGAGTGCAACGGTAATTCCACTGTTAAATGCAGAGGAGAGAGCAGATAGTTGGAAAGAATACATTCTAAGCCTCTATGAGGGTGAAGATTTATCTGATGCGATAGAAGAAGAAACAGGAGTCGATTTAGAAGAGATAGGGGATCCAGTATTAGAATCGGAATTTAAAAGAGCTTTGGAGGACTTACGGTCAAATAAGGCAGAAGGGATAGATAACATTCCATCAGAATTTCTAAAATCATTAGGGGAAGTGGCAACAAAACGACTATTCACGTTGGTGTGTACAATATATGAGTCTGGCGACATACCATCTGACTTTCGGAAAAGAATCATCCACACAATTCCGAAGACGGCAAGAGCTGACAAGTGCGAGAATTATCGCACAATCAGCTTAGGCATCGAAGCTGCTTATAAGAATAATATACAGAAGACTGGAAAAGAAAATTGAGAATGCGCTAGGTGACTATCAGTTTGGCTTTAGGAAAAGTAAAGGCACGAGAGAGGCAATTCTGACGTTACGGCTAATAATGGAAGCAAGGCTGAAGAAAAATCAAGACACGTTCATAGGATTTGTCGATCTGGAAAAAGCGTTCGACAATATAAAATGGTGCAAGCTGTTCGAGATTCTGAAAAAAGTTGGGGTAAGATATAGGGAGAGACGGGTCATATACAATATGTACAACAACCAAGAGGGAATAATAAGAGTGGACGATCAAGAACGAAGTGCTCGTGTAAACAAGGGTGTAAGACATGGCTGTAGCCTTTCGCCCCTACTCTTCAATCTGTACATCGAGGAAGCAATGATGGAAATAAAAGAAAGGTTCAGGAGTGGAATTAAAATACAAGGTGAAAGGATATCAATGATACGATTCGCTGATGACATTGCTATCCTGAGTGAAAGTGAAGAAGAATTAAATGATCTGCTGAACGGAATGAACAGTCTAATGAGTACACAGTATGGTTTGAGAGTAAATCGGAGAAAGACGAAGGTAATGAGAAATAGTAGAAATGAGAACAGCGAGAAACTTAATATCAGGATTGATGGTCACGAAGTCAATGAAGTTAAGGAATTCTGCTACCTAGGCAGTAAAATAACCAATGACGAACGGAGCAAGGAGGACATCAAAAGCAGACTCGCTATGGCAAAAAAGGCATTTCTGGCCAAGAGAAGTCTACTAATATCAAATACCGGCCTTAATTTGAGGAAGAAATTTCTGAGGATGTACGTCTGGAGTACAGCATTCTGTGGTAGTGAAACATGGACTGTGGGAAAACCGGAACAGAAGAGAATTGAAGCATTTGAGATGTGGTGCTATAGACGAATGTTGAAAATTAGGTGGACTGATAAGGTATGGAATGAGGGGGTTCTACGCAGAATCTGAGAGGAAAGGAATATGTGGGAAACACTGATAAGGAGAAGGGGCAGGATGATAGGACATCTGCTAAGACATGAGGGAATGACTTCCGTGGTAGTAGAGGGAGCTGTAGAGGGCAAAAACTGTAGAGGAAGACAGAGGTTGGAATACGTCAAGCAAATAATTGAGGACGTAGGTTGCAAGTGCTACTCTGAGATGAAGAGGTTAGCACAAGAAAGGAATTCGTGGCGGGCCGCATCAAACCAGTCAGTAGACTGATGACCAAAAAAAAAAAAAGTTCTAGGGGACTGATGACCACAGATGTTAAGTCCCATAGTGCTCAGAGCCATTTGAACCATTTTTTTGGATGGGTAAAAAAATCGGCCATGCCCTTTTCAAAGGAACCATCCCGCCATTTTCCTGGAGCGATTTAGAGAAATCACGGAAAACTTAAATCACGATGGCTGGACAGAGATTTGAAATAATTTGTGACACTTACACGGAGTGTCACTTGTAGGCAGATGGAATGTGTTGACATTTCTACGGAGCCCAAGTAAGCGTCAGGTAGCGGACCTCGGAAGAGGGTGTTCCAGAAGTGCGATGCACCGCCTTTTCAGTCGCTATCTGTGACGGACTTCTGGGAAAGGTCACTTCTTGCACTAGCAATTTGTTCGCACGCCAGTTCATTGACAGACGGCTGTGGTGTGTGGCTTTCTCCCAGAGTTGAGTAGTGCTGATGATGTCGGACTTGCAGGCAATGTTCCGTGTTTTAGGTGCTGTGGAGATGTTCACCGAGAGCACCAAATAGAAGTCTTTATCCGTTTACGACGGACATCAGTATAATGTGTACTGTACACCAAAGAAGATGTAAATTACTGCCATTGTGTAAACATTATAAAGAATAAATGCAAAGGAATACTATTAAAAGTAATATAGATTTAGGAGAAGGTAGCCATGTTTGTACTCCATATGAAGCAGCAAATGAAGTGCGAAAACGTACGTGAAAGAAAGAGATACTACAATTTCATCACTTTCCGTTGATGAAGTACGGCTTCATTCGAGACAACGACTTAGTAATATCGTTACTATCAAACTTAACTGTGAAACAGTAACTGCATAACATTAGGAGTAAAATGTACGCAAGGTACGACCGATTAATTTACTGATAAATGATGGCAGTATATGTTTTCAGATAAGAACAGGGATCCGAATAAGAGAATAATGACGTCTGAAAAGCGAAAAGGGAAAGTCGTGTTCATCAAGCTGTGAATCATTCTTTGTGGATTTTTCTTCGAAAACTAGTTTGGAAGGTAGTTTATGTTTCGTTCTCGAGAAGACACAAATACCGTTCCAGTTGTCTATGTTTTGATACCGATCAAAAAGCGAGAAACGTATGATCTCTTTACGTAATTACTAAAACCAACGAACCTGGAAGGGACCCAGCTTGTATCATGATGGACGTCGACACTGCTGTCGTCTAATCAGTGAGAACTTTGTTTCCTGAAACACCGATATTTGGTCGCAATTTCCATTTTAATCAATGCTTGTGGAAACAATTTCAGTGGTGTGTCCTTGTTCCCTCTTGTAGGGCAAAAGATTAAATACCCTGTCACATAAAAATGTGTTTAGCTGTCGAATATCATCCCCTGTAAATTTTGGATGATGGTTCGCTGTCTGTTTAGAAGAGCACGTCTGAAACGCAAAAGCTTCAGGCCTTATGCGACTGTTTCTGGACCTGTGGCTCGATAAGGAGCGTATACCAAGACATGCGTGGAACTGCTGTGGAATGTCCCATTGCACCAAACACGTATCTGATGGATGGAACCGAAGGATAGATACGTTAACACCAAATGTTCGTTTAAATGTTTACTCATCAGTAAAAAAAAGAAAAAAAAAGGTTCAATTGGCTCTGAGCACTATGGGACTTAACAGCTGAGGTCATCAGTCCCATAAAACTTAGAACTACTTAAACCTAACTTAACTAAGGACATCACACACATACATGCCCGAGGCAGGATACGAACATGCGACAGTAGCGGTCGCGAGGTTCCAGACTGAAGCGCCTAGAACCGCTCGGTCACTCTTTTCGGCCATCAGTAAAAAATCGTCGGGAAGACAAGAGAGCACCACTGCCGCCTGGTTGACAGATGAATTTTAAAATTCGACTCCAAATGAAGGAAGAATTCAGCAATTAAGACTGACGAGACTACGGCAAAGGTTTTAAAAAGATTCCAATTGACGACAACTTCAGATACTTTTCAGTTGTGTGACGTACACACAAAATTTACAATGAAGAATGCATTGAAAAGTTGAAACGTCCCCTTAGAAAAATTATACACGACTGTGCTTAAATTGACACAAAATATTTTTAGCGCAACGCAATCCGACTTTCAATAATCCCTACAAAAGAATGGCCCTGACTAACATTAACCTATACCTTTCACAAATCACTTACCTCACCAAAAATCTTCGTTACTCGAACTACTGCAATACAACGAGCGCCACTACTGCCAGCTAAATAAAAGATTCAAACTACGGAAGTCACTAACTACTGATTGGCACAGTTAGCAAATGAAAGATTTTAATAGAGAACAAACAATGTATTTACCTTAATAGTCATAATATATATATATATATCAGTTCATGACATCAATTCTTACAAATTTCAAAACTCCGCCATCTCTCTCCCCGCGGCCACCACTGCTGGTGGCTCGCCTCCAACTGCGCAACGCTACGCGCTGTTAACAGCTAACTGCCCAACACTACAATGGCAGACAACAATGCAAACCAACCACAGACTGCACACGGCACAGCCAGTAATTTTCATACAGAGCGCTACGTGGCGGCGGCGTTACCAATAAAAAAACCTAAACAGCCTACTTACAAAGTAACTTAATGTACATCGTACATATTGGCAATCTTGTAAAGAAGTTTATTGGGGGACGAAATGAGACTACCTATTAGTGGTTTTCCTTGGAAACAACACCAAGTCTGCTAAATGTCCCTTGCAATTTGTGAAATATTCGCTAATGAGGACCTACAAATCTATCTCAGAGTTCATGCATCTTATGCCGAATCATGGCGTTAGCTCCCCTTGTAAGAGATTACGAAAAATATCTGTGTGGATGGACACCGAACACAAAACCGTTGTAGCGGAAGCGCGGGCAAATGACATGCAACTACGTCCACTCACTCTCCCTCCGTCTCAAGAGGTGACGCAGACTACAGCGCGCTTCGTTACACACCTGGACTTCTCAATGTGTGTAGACTTGTGAAATGCCGCTTATCCCAGCTAGAGCCCGAAGCTCCGTAGAAGTTCCACTCAGTAGAAGTGTCACTCCATTCAGGTGTTTCAATCCTATTTGAATCGTCGTTTTCCTGAATGCAAGTTCAGCAACGGTAAATAGTTGGAGAACGAATCGCTGGAGCAAAGCATTAAGCCTGATGGCCACATACGAATTTTGAGTCTATCACTGTTCGCAGTTTTGGGTACATTCAAAACTCGTGGAAAGATGTTACAACTAAGGAGAACAAATCATCTGCAATCGAACTCACCGAGCACTGAAGTGGACTGGGACTGCTGCAGTCACATGTAGACTGTCACAATGCAATCGTCAATTTCCGTCAGCAGAGTTGTGACCACATTTTGATGAATGTAGCACGTATTGTATTTTGCTGTAATGACGATGGTCTATTAAGAACTAAATGAACACAGAACGTCTGATGGCACAGATTTTGTTCTAACAGTAGAGCTTTCTTGGAAGAGACTCCGCAACAAAATTCCTTTTCCTGCCTTGCTGATGGAACTAAGTTCATCGGTGCTCAAATAAGTGCAAAAAACCATGTAAGTGTTGCTGATAGCTTGTTTGTATGAGAAAGACCTTTTAGTGAGAATGGAAAAGTTATTTCGAGAGTGACATGTGTAGTAAGTAACGATTTGGTGGTAGAAGAATAGTGGTGGGGATTTCATGTAAAGGTTTGTTTGGAAGAGGAAAGTAATTGTGCGAATGGAAGGTGACGTCAAACTGTTGGGGAGGGAAAGACATGAGTGAGAAATAAAAACTCTCACGTGTGTGGGAAAAAGAGTGTTCTCTTAAATATTGACGGATATGTGTCAAGAAGCATTTGATGCTGAGGCAGAGTGCGGCAGTGAAAGTTGTGTTAGGAGGGAATGGAGAAAGTTTGTGGGGATGACTACCAGTGGAATGCGTTGGCGCTATTGCGGCAGAATTGCAAGCGCTGGAGATGAAGAGCAAGCGATGGACTGGCAGAGGTTTGGATTCCAGGAAATGCGGAGTATTTGTGTGCGTCTACTTGAATATTCGTCGCGGGCCCTCTGCGGTTTGCGTGTCACATTTTATCCCGTTGGCATATGGGAGCAGACGGCACTTGTACCGACATTAGCGGTACGAGCAGCGCGTGCAGGGAACGGCCATCTCTGCAGTGCCTCGACGACGCTGTCGTTAATCTGAGTTAGTGGGCGTGCTCTCTTCTGATGAATATTCATATGCGCAGCGGAGAAATGGGCCACAGCGTTCTGCCTCCATTGAAGAATGGGAGCCGTTTGCTGCCTGACTGGTTCGGATGTTTCGTGAGTGAGTAGCATCGTCGTCCTCACAGCTCTGTAAGTCGCTTGCTGTTTATTACCAAATTTTGACTGCGATAGCGTTACTAATGGTTTGTTTGGGCAGTCGGAATCGCAGTTAGTTATTCCTCTCGGAAACACGCCACAATCAGTACATAAAAAATGCTGGTTGTGAACGTAAGGTCACACACAAAGTTTTTATTACGAGAAATACATGGGTACAGTCGCCTGTCCGGATCGGTAATAGAATTTAATACAGAAGTTGTATGAGTACTTAAAAGCAAAGTTTCATTAAGTAAGTAAATTTCTTGGTATTTGATTCACGAGAAAACTGTTTCATGGAATCAAATTAGCACTGATTTTACAGTTTACTGTGCGATACTAACAAACAAGAAAATTACTTCGTCACGTTAACGGTTATGAAAATTATCTGCATGGATCTAAATGAAGAAAAGTTGAAGTTCCCATGAAAGTTAACCTGCAGACATATTTCTTTTCATAGATGTTCCAGTAGAAGTGAATAGAATTCTTCAGACCTTCCCGGTGATCTGTTGATATCTTAAGGTGTTGGGAATTCTGAGGGATATCAACGTCGTTCATGCTCAATATTTCGACAATATGACTCATTATTTTAATCAGGTGCTATCTGAGACTGCTAATAGAGCGTTTATTTTACTTATTTATTTATTTTCACCTCCCATTGCCACCTCGGAAGGAGGGCGGGCTGTTTGAAGACTTGCTGCTCCCTTTCCAGCTAGACATTTTAATACATTTGTTTTCTTTATTGTAATATTCAGTTAGTTTGCTACGTTTAAAAGTGCATTTGTCTTTGTTTTTTATTTTACAATTTTGCACTTATTTGAGCTTTGAACAATGTACAAACTACGTTAAAATTTCTGTATGGTTTTGACACAGAATATAAACAGAAACAAATTAATTTGTTAAATCTTAGGGGTACTTACGTAGGATGACAGAAATAAATTCGTAGGAACATAAAGGTAAGAGTGATGGAACATAATTTTTTGGTACAAGTAATGGCAATTTAAATGAGTTGGGAAAAATCAGATTTTAATAATAGAGGAATAGAATATTACATTAGAATACAAATTATCAAAATATCAAATATACAACACGTATAAGGATGTATAGACATTCCTGCTCGACTGTGCGTGTGCGTGTGCGTGCGTGCGTGTGTGTGTGTGTGTGTGTGTGTGTGTGTGTGCGTGCGTACGACCATCCGTGCGTGAATCCAGTTCTGTATTGGCTAATTTCTAGTGTCAAGGCGCTGATGAGGGTGACGTCGTTAGTGATTGGCTCCGTGGTAGGGACGATGTCTGGGAAGATTCTGGAGGTTCTGTGAGCTACTCGACGTAAGACTTATTTAAATTTTTGTCGTCTTTTGGTTTCTGGTCTTTTTGTCAGGAAGTCTTCCATAACTGGTCGTATCGTAATACGTGGCTGTTCTAATTGGCTCGTAACTCTGTCATCCTTGTCTTTATTAACTCTATGTTTGCTGTTCGGTTTACGTTGTCACAGGTAGTTAGTACAGCTAGTTGGAGGACACTTCTGAGTAAACGTCTTTCTAATTCAAATTAAATGACACAATTTCAGTGACTTTAGTGGTCTCACGCAAATATGATTTTATGTATGTAGACTGAAGTGGCGAGTGAAAATTTGTACCAAGGCTGGGAGTCAAACCCGAGTCTCCTGCTTACTAGGCAAGTGTGTTAGCAGAACATGAAGAGCTTTGGCAGCTCTGTTTGTGTGTAAGGTGGAGTTCAAAATGGTTCAAATGGCTTTGAGCACTATGGGACTTAACATCTGTGGCCATCAGTCCCCTAGAACTTACAACTACTTGAACCTAACTAACCTAAGGACATCACGCACATCTATGCCCGAGGCAGGATTCGAACCTGCGACCGTAGCGGTCACGCGGTTCCATACTGAAGCGCCTAGAACCACACGGCTACACCGGCAGGGTTAGGGTGGAGTTAAAAGTAGACTGGAGCGGCAATGTGAATTTGGATCGAAGAGGATGGGGTAAAATACAGGGAGCGAAAGGCTATTTACAATTTGTGCAGAAACCAGATGGCAGTCATAAGAGTCGAAGGACATGGAAGGGAAGCAGTGGTCAGGAAGGGAGTAAGACAGGGTTGTAGCCTCTCCCCGATGTTATTCAATCTGTACATTGAGCAAGCAGTAATGGAAACAAAAGAAAAATTCGGAGTAGGTATTAAAATCCACGGAGAAGAAATAAAAACTTTGAGGTTCGCCGATGACATTGTAATTCTGTCAGAGACAGCAAAGGACTTGGAAGAGCAGTTGAATGGAATGGATAGTGTCTTGAAAGGAGGATATAAGATGAACATCAACAAAAGCAAAACGAGGATAATGGAATGTAGTCGAATTAAGTCGGGTGATACTGAGGGAATTAGATTAGGAAATGAGACACTTAAAGTAGTAAAGGAGTTTTGATATTTGGGGAGCAAAATAACTGATGATGGTCGAAGTAGAGAGGATATAAAATGTAAACTGGCAATGGCAAGGAAAGCGTTTCTGAAGAAGAGAAATTTGTTAACATCGAGTATAGATGTAAGTGTCAGGAAGTCATTTCTGAACGTATTTGTATGGAGTGTAGCCATGTATGGAAGTGAAACATGGACGATAACTAGTTTGGACAAGGAGAGAATAGAAGATTTCGAAATGTGGTGCTACAGAAGAATGCTGAAGATTAGATGTGTAGATCACATAACTAATGAGGAAGTATTGAATAGGATTGGGGAGAAGAGAAGTTTGTGGCACAACTTGACCAGAAGAAGGGATCGGTTGGTAGGACATGTTCTGAGGCATCAGGGGATCACCAATTTGGTATTGGAGGGCAGCGTAGAGGGTAAAAATCGTAGAGGGAGACCAATACACTAAGAAGATTCAGAAGGATGTAGGTTGCAGTAGGTACTGGGAGACTCGCTTGCACAGGATAGAGTAGCATGGAGAGTTGCATCAAACCAGTCTCAGGACTGAAGACCGCAACAACAACAACAACAACAACAACAACGAGGATGGCGTGCCAGGGTAATGCGTGCAGTTGTGTGAACCGCTGTGCCAAGGTGGCTAAGTGGCTCAACCTGGCTTTGGCAGTGGTGAGGCACGAATGCCTTCTTTGAGACTCGCGTGTTGCTTGCGAGCGAGCGCGCGCGCGTTTTACTTCCGCGTAGCGGTTTGTCTCCGACTTCATCGACCATCATGGCGTTTTCTTAGCTCCAAGCCACAATTATATTAATATTTCCTTTGGATCATGAACCACCGAAGGCGTAGGAAGTAGAACGTTTCTTCCCCCTCAAGATATTCTCGGAATTAATTTTTCGATCGTGATTACTCCTCTGTACATAAAGCTGTTGAATGACGAGCTGTATGCCGACGCTGTGCGGCGCCACGCTGACGCTTTCAAGTTCCGATACTCCGACGGACATATAGAGACCGTCGTTGTTAATCGCGGTGGTTTTGGTCTACGAACGTTGTGTGTTTTCGAACTCCCGCTTGAGGTGCCATCGGACGTCGTGGTGACCACATATAAACTTTACGGCAACGTCGTCAGTCACGTTACTGAAACGTAGAAGACATTCGAATCGTACCGTGTCCTCAATAGTGTCCATCAGATGTGCGATGGCCAGCCGCGCACCTGTTCATGTCGTGCCGGCGAAGGCCATGTCCGCACTGAATGTCTCCGATATACAGTGGTTTAGTTGCCGATCAGAAACATCATTCTTCCTGCGGCGCCTCCTGTGTTACCTCTGTTACGCGCTCAGACAGTTGCTCTCCAATTTCCTTTGCAGTGTCTTCCTTAACCCACCCCAGAGCTGGGGTGTTCCTATCAGGAAGAGTTGATTCCCGCCTCTTCCTCACAGAACCGATATATTCTCTGGTCTTCGGAATGTTCTTCACGGAAGAACTATACACCGACAGTCTCAATGAGTCTGACGTTTTGCTACGCCCTCCTCCTTGCGACGCCGCTTTCCTTCTATTCTCGGTGAAATTAATGTTACTTAAAGAATAAAAAAATAAACCAATGATGTAAAGAAGGAAAAAAGTGGCTAATGCACGTGCCTAGTAAGGAGGGACCCGGTTTCACTTCAGCTGCAGCATTCTGTGTAAGAGATCTTATAAAGATTTTATATGTGATTACTATTGTCTCATTGTTGCACCCCTGCGCGTACTATTGTTATCAGATTCTGATGTTTTGTTGTTTATTATAGGAGGTACGTCACGTGAGATCGCCAGTTTATCTACGAGGGTTGAAAATTTAATAGTGGCAACTATTTATTTAAAGCTCGTACAAAATACACTCCTGGAAATGGAAAAAAGAACACATTGACACCGGTGTGTCAGACCCACCATACTTGCTCCGGACACTGCGAGAGGGCTGTACAAGCAATGATCACACGCACGGCACAGCGGACACACCAGGAACCGCGGTGTTGGCCGTCGAATGGCGCTAGCTGTGCAGCATTTGTGCACCGCCGCCGTCAGTGTCAGCCAGTTTGCCGTGGCATACGGTGCTCCATCGCAGTCTTTAACACTGGTAGCATGCCGCGACAGCGTGGACGTGAACCGTATGTGCAGTTGAAGGACTTTGAGCGAGGGCGTATAGTGGGCATGCGGGAGGCCGGGTGGACGTACCGCCGAATTGCTCAACACGTGGGGCGTGAGGTCTCCACAGTACATCGATGTTGTCGCCAGTGGTCGGCGGAAGGTGCACGTGCCCGTCGACCTGGGACCGGACCGCAGCGACGCACGGATGCACGCCAAGACCGTAGGATCCTACGCAGTGCCGTAGGGGACCGCACCGCCACTTCCCAGCAAATTAGGGACACTGTTGCTCCTGGGGTATCGGCAAGGACCATTCGCAACCGTCTCCATGAAGCTGGGCTACGGTCCCGCACACCGTTAGGCCGTCTTCCGCTCACGCCCCAACATCGTGCAGCCAGCCTCAAGTGATGTCGCGGCAGGCGTGAATGGAGGGACGAATGGAGACGTGTCGTCTTCAGCGATGAGAGTCGCTTCTGCCTTGGTGCCAATGATGGTCGTATGCGTGTTTGGCGCCGTGCAGGTGAGCGCCACAATCAGGACTGCATACGACCGAGGCACACAGGGCCAACACCCGGCATCATGGTGTGGGGAGCGATCTCCTACACTGGCCGTACACCTCTGGTGACCGTCGAGGGGACACTGAATAGTGCACGGTACATCCAAACCGTCATCGAACCCATCGTTCTACCATTCCTAGACCGGCAAGGGAACTTGCTGTTACAACAGGACAATGCACGTTCGCATGTATCCCGTGCCACCCAACGTGCTCTAGAAGGTGTAAGTCAACTGCCCTGGCCAGCAAGATCTCCGGATCTGTCCCCCATTGAGCATGTTTGGGACTGGATGAAGCGTCGTCTCACGCGGTCTGCACGTCCAGCACGAACGCTGGTCCAACTGAGGCGACAGGTGGAAATGGCATGGCAAGCCGTTCCACAAGACTACATCCAGCATCTCTACGATCGTCTCCATGGGAGAATAGCAGCCTACATTGCTGCGAAAGGTGGATATACACTGTACTAGTGCCGACATTGTGCAAGCTCTGTTGCCTGTGTCTATGTGCCTGTGGTTCTGTCAGTGTGATCATGTGATGTATCTGACCCCAGGAATGTGTCAATAAAGTTTCCCCTTCCTGGGACAATGAATTAAAGGGGTTCTTATTTCAATTTCCAGGAGTGTAGATACGTGTTTCAAAGTTTTACTGACCTTCAAAGTAGTCACCAGCACTGTGCATAACCCGTTGCCAGCGATGTGGAAGTCGTAGGATACTCTTACCAGTGGCAGTACCGTTGACAGTTAGAGCGACGCGGTCTATTGCCCGACGAATTTGAAGCAGTTCTGAAGCGAATGCCGTGAAGTGTTTCCATCAGTTTAGAAATCGAGCTGAACTCACGAGGGCCTAAGTCAGTGGAGTGCAGTAGGTGATATAGCACTTAGCAGCCCCATCAGTCAAACAAATCAGTAACAGCTTGCACTGTACGTGCTTGAGCATTGTCCTGCTAAATGATGGCCAGCGGTACGTCATGGACATCCTTAGTTCTCATGTGCTACTCGTCATGAGACAGTACCGATTTCCCATTTTCCAACTGGACAGTGCTCGTTCACATGTAGCGTGTATCTTTATGAACATTCTGCGTGGTGTTGAGGTACTCTTGTCGCCAGTAACATTCCAATACCTTAGCCAGATATGTGTGGGACCATTTCGGACGTCACCTTTGTCCTGTTGCCAGTATCTAGGATATCAAGCACCAGTTACAATAGTTGTGGGTCAGCTTTATGACACTCTTCCGCCCGCATCAGTGCATGCGTCTATGCCGGAGGGGATGCGATGTCGTATTGATATTGATAAGTGGGCAAGTTCTTTGTACATATGACTCAATTTTACACTCAGTCAAGTAACATTACAGTTTTCGCCATGCAGTTATCACTGTAAGTGACTGGCTACCAGTTCAAAAGTCTGAGGGAGACAAGTACATTGCGTCTCAAACTAATTTCGGTTTAGTGCCAGCTTTACCATTTTGGAATATAAAAGAAATCAATGGACAATTACGATTTCCACACTTTCACCTCTACGCAGACGAATTTACAACTTCATGCCATGCACATACAACTCCACGCGCTCTCATTTTTGACGATTAGGCGTATAAAGAAGTGACCTGGATTGACGTCAAACATTACCTCCGCTGCCTACGTTTGGGAGGCTTTTTAAATGTGTGGATGCGGTCACAAAGCCTAGAGAGGGAGCACCTGTGTCGTGTTCATATGCCGTTCAGGAGAGTGAAAACTGTTCCACTTTTAATTTTTTTTATTTGTTATTTTTTCACACCATATGTATATAAATGACCTAGTAGATGGTGTCGGAAGTTCCATGCGGCTTTTCGCTGATGATGCTGTAGTATACAGAGAAGTTGCAGCATTAGAAAATTGCAGCGAAATGCAGGAAGATCTGCAGCAGATAGGCACTTGGTGCAGGGAGTGGCAACTGACCCTTAACATAGACAAATGCAATGTATTGTGAATACACAGAAAGAACGATCCTTTATTGTGTGATCATACGGGCCGGTGTGGCCGTGCGGTTCTAGGCGCTTCAGTCTGGAACCGCGTGACCGCTACGGTCGCAGGTTCGAATCCTGCCTCGGGCATGGATGTGCGTGATGTCCTTAGGTTAGTTAGGTTTAAGTAGTTCTAAGTTCTAGGGGACTGATGACCACAGTTGTTAAGTCCCATAGTGCTCAGAGCCATTTGTATGATCATATGGTAGCGGAACAAACACTGGTAGCAGTCACTTCTGTAAAATAGCTGGGAGTATGCGTACGGAACTATTTAAAGTGGAATGAACATAAAATTAATTGTTGGTAAGCCGGTTGCCAGGTTTTCATTGGGAGAGTCCTTAGAAAATGAAGTCCATCTACAAAGGAGGTGGCTTACAAAACACTCTTTCGGCCCATACTTGAGTATTGCTCATCAGTGTGGGATCCGTACCAGGTCGGGTTGACAGAGAAGATCCAAAGAAGAGCGGCGCGTTTCGTCACAGGTTTATTTGGTAAGCGTGACAGCGTTACGGAGATGTTTAGCAAACTCAAGTGGCAGACTCTGCAAGAGAGGCGCTCTGCATCGCTGTGTAGCTTGCTGTCCGCGTTTCGAGAGGGTGCGTTTCTGGATGAGGTATCGAATATATTGCTTACACCTTCTTATACCTCCCGAGGAGATCACGAATGTAAAATTAGAATGATTCGAGCGCGCACGTAGGCTTTCCGGCAGTCGTTCTTCCCGCGAACCATACGCGACTGGAACTGGAAAGGGAGGTAATGGCAGTGGCACGTAAAGAGCCCTCCGCCACACACCTTTGAGTGGCTTGCGAAGTATAAATGTAGATGTAGATGTAATACGGCGGTCTTCGAGCACCAGAACTTGCACTCCTCTTGCTGCTCTCCTTCTCTCACACCGAGTTCTGCCTCATCGTTCTTTGTCAAAAATGGTTCAAATGCTCTGAGTACTATGCTACTTAATTTCTGAGGTCATCAGTCGCCTAGAACTTAGAACTAATTAAACCTAACTAACCTAAGGACATCACACACATCCATGCCCGAGGCAGGATTCGAACCTGCGACCTTTGCGGTCACTTGGTTCCAGACTGTAGCGCCTACAACCGGCCGTTCTTCGTCATTCAGAATTGTTTGATCACCTTGGAAGTGTATCTCCATCTAAGGACTGTGTTCACGACGGTGATTTGTTTCAATAGACTGCCACCAACTCAGCAATGGTTTCTGGACTACTGTTTCCCTATTAAACAGCACTTTTTGAATCGGCTGCTCTGTTTTGTATTGGCTCCCATAATGGAGTGCTATGGTACCTGGCGGGGGATGTCACTGTGTACCAGGAATACAGGCATGTAAGCCTGTAAACGATCAAAAATTAATTACGTAACGTTGATTTTTGAGGTGCTAGTTTGGACTTGGACTACCACTCGTAAAGTTGCATGTAGCTGCGTGGAGAGACATTAGCAGTGGTGCGTTGTTCGCAGTGCGGGAGCTGCTGGAGTCTCTGGGCGGCTACCTGCCCCCTGGCCAGCCGGAGCCCGGCGACCTGGCGCCGCTGGTGGCCGAGCTCCTGAGGATCAACAGCGCGCCGCTGTTCGACGTCTTCCTGGAGCGCGCGCCCCACAACCGCTCCGCCTACGCCGTCTTCATCGACCTGCCCAGGAGGTCGCAGGTGAGCCAAGTTAGTGGCTGTGCTGCACGCAAGCGCCCGACGATCGTAGCAGCATACCACAAAAATGAAGTGACAATTTAAGAAGCTTTATTAGTCTCATATACAGGGTGTCCAGAAAAGGGCTCCCTGATTTCAAAATTAAATATCTCGAAAGCAAAGATCGATAGAGGAATGCAGTAAACGGTATGTTTATTGTGAAAGCTGTAAGAAGTTTATACAGCAGTTTGAAATAATAGTTACAAAAGCTGCTAACAGATGGCGCTGTACGCTGTACAACTCATATCAGCATTCGTAAGTGAAATAATCGTATGAAAACAATCTTTGCAAACAATCACATCACAATGTTTTCAAAATGTTCACCATTGGCACTACAGAGGTGGCGCAAAAGAAGAATGAAATTCGCCATCACATTTCGAAGTGTCTCAACCGTAATGAAATCACATGCCACAGAAATCGCCGATTCAAGCTCGTCCAGCGTGGCGGGATACTTCGGGTAGACCATGTCTTTCACTGTGCACCACAAAAAAAAGTCACAGGGAGTCAAATCGGGGAATATGGAGGCCAATCCTTGCCTGCACCAGTAAATTTGAGATATTCCAAAGCAATGACTCGATTCCCGAAGTATTCCTCAAGAAAGCGAAACACTTGTTCGGTCCGATGTGGTCGGGCTCCATCTTGCATAATCCATTCAGTACCTGGTCGATCCTCTAGCGTTTGCTGTATGGCGACAAATTGTTCCAAAATTGCAACGTAACGTGTACCAGTTACCGTTTCTCGAATGAAAAAAGGGCCAATAATGCCTCTGCTGCATACTGCAGCCCACTCAGTAACTTCAGGAGAATACAAGGTTTTTGCTTCACACCAATATGGCTTTTCGGAATCCCAAAATCGCCAGTTCTGCTTATTCACGTATCCATTCAGGTGGAAGTGTGCTTCATCTGTAAACCAGATGCAGCCAAGATCAAATCCTTCAGTATCAATCATTGTGAGCATCTGATTAGCAAAGGCAACCCTTTGTTCCACAGCTCGTACCGGTATGGCTTGGTGCGTTTGAATTTTGAACGGAAACATGTGTAGGCCATTTCTCAGTATTTTCTGCGTGCTGGAACGCTTCAAACCAGTCTCAGATGCAATTCTACGGACGGATGACATTGGGTTTCGCTGAATAATTGCAGAAAGTATGGCGATGTTTTCAGGCGTAACTGCGGTTTGATTGCGGCCAACATGCCCCACTAGATCATCAGTTACGCTGCCTGTTCGTTGAAATTTTGCGAAGAGCGTACGAATGGTTTTCGCATCGGGTCCTTTTGGAACATTAAATGTTGCTTGAAAACTTCGCCTTGTTGCCGTAGGACTCTCTCCTAACCTGTGGTACTCTAGCAACAGAAAAACGCGTTTTTCAGTGGAGTACATGGTTTTAATCTCTTCCTTCGGTACGTTGACCTCCATTCACGTTTCACTAGTGGAACTGATGGCTCTGGGTTTTGGATCACTATTTATGCTAGGCATTACGTATGGCGGTTACAGCGCCATCTGTTAGCAGCTTTTGTAACTATTATTTCAAACTACTGTATAAACTTCTCACAGCTTTCACAATAAACATACCGTTTACTGCATTCCTCTATCGACCTTTGTTTTCGAGATATTTAATTTTGAAGTTAGGGAGTCCTTTTCTGGACACCCTGTAGCCGCTAATGCACCTGCCTAGTGAGCCGGAGACCCTGGTTCGATTCCCGGCCTTGGTAAAGATGTTCACTCACCGCTTCAGTCTAGATATGTAATAGTATTCTGTAGTTCGAAGGCTTCATCCTGTCAGCATTTGCTACAGGCACTATCAATAGATCCACAGAGGGTGCGTTGGAGGAAGGTGGAGGTAGGAAGGTAGTGATCTCTAACACACACACCAGTCAACCACATTAATTGCCCTGTATTTTATTCAACTGCATCAGTCAGTTGAACAATCTAACTTCATTAGAACCACATTAAACCAACTGCTGTTCATTTAGACGTCATTGAGCTCAGTCCGGCGTAAGGAGAGGACTAACGACAACGTTCACTGCTTTGTTTAGAGTTCTTGTGTCTGTACGATTGCCTATGTATTTAATATTAACCAAACTGTTGTATACATAGTTCCTCGTAGTCAGCGCATACACAACTTTCCCACTAGAGCGCGCCCCACTAAGCACAACAGCGCAGGCGCAGCGCTCGTCCATCTCTGCACTACGAGATGGCTCTGCCATAGAGACAGACCAAATTCTGCTTCCGCCGATCCGCGTATTGATATGTAACGCAGCCAATGAGGTTGCTACTAATGTACAACCTTTTCTCCTCGCGGATCACACTCTCTCAGTGATACATGAAAGCGCGAGGTATCATGACGAGTGTAAAGACCTCCGATTAGTCAGTCTGCATTAGTCTGTAGTCGAGTTTAAATCTGCACCTAATAAGATTACCATATTCCTGTACATAGCCATGAAGATAAATGTATAGGCACTTTTGTCAAGTATCAGAGATATATGTGAGAGTAAGATTAAAGTACCAAGACCAAAGGAACTTCAGATTGTCAATTGTAAATAGCATCCAGAAGCAAGTTAAGTAATTTTTATGCTTGTTATTATTTTAATAAATATGTGTGAAAATTAATCAAGTTCTGTTTAAAGTTGGTCACCGTCAATCTGCTACTCTAAGCGTGAAGGGGCATTTCTATCGTCTGACCTAACGGCAGAAGATAAACACGACACGATAAGACCACGAGACATATTGATGACACTCGCCTGCTTCGTTAGAGTGACAAGGCAAATAATCTGATAGTGTGTGTACTGAAGGTCGTACAGTACGCACACCGCACAAACTAATCACTTTTGGTTTACAGTTTTATTTAAAAAAAATGGTTCTGTTGGTCTAGTGAAAGATATTAACAGCTTAACCAGGGATGGCAAACACTCCAGCTAACGGACCAAGCTGTGGCACGAGTGCCATTGTGCTCACCCTCGCTGGCATCTTTCGCCCACCGCCACAGCACGCTGTCTGAGAACAAGGAAGGGGTGGAGGGGGAAATAGCGAACACCCTGCATTTAAATGACAATGCAGTCGCACTGCATATGACGTTGATTTTATATTTCACTTTTCTCAACAACATAGACAAAAAAATTCTGTGTTTTTGAATACTTTTGTGCGCCGGAGACATATAATTTTAGCTGGTACAAAATGTCGGCATACGGACAGACGCAGACAATTTGAAAGTGCTTGATGACAATTTTAACGTTAAAGAGATTTGTGTTTAAAACGTGAATTACCTTGAAGACCATTCAGTTACATTTGTGCGTACGGGCGCTTTCAACTGAAACGGCAAACGGTCCCGAAAATAGACGGAAGAGTGCCAGTGTCCTCAGAACGTTTAGGAAACTACCCTTGGAATTGGAAATGCCATATGGCTAGGGCTTCTCGTCTGGGAGACCGTTCGCCTGGTGCAAGTCTTTCGAGTAGATGCCACTCCGGCGACTTGTGTGTCGATGGGGATGAAATGATGATCATAAGGACAACAAAACATCCAGTCCCTGAGCGGAGAAAATCTCCGACCCAGCCGGGAATCGAACCCGGGCCGTCACGTATGACATTCCGTCACGCCGACTACTCAGCTACCAGGGGCGGACACCCTTCGAACTCTTTCAAGGCCACATTGAATTCTTCGAACCTGGTGTTTCTCTTAACGTCAGTGAGATTATGAAACTGGACTGTTAGCCAGAAGCCGGCCGAAGTGCCCGAGCGGTTCTAGGCGCTTCAGTCCGGAACCGCGCAGCTGCTACGGTCGCAGGTTCGAATCCTGCTTCGGGCATGGATGTATGTGATGTCCTTAGGTTAGTTAGGTTTAAGTATTTCTAAGTTCTAGGGGACTGATTACCTCAGAAGTTAAGTCCCATAGTGCTCAGAGTCAATTGAACCATTTTTTTGGTTAGCCAGAATGTGTCCCTTCTACAACGCGACTTTCTTTTTAAATGCATCCCAATGAAATCATAAAGAAATTGTTCTCACCTTACAGCGTCTTGTTGTGAGCACTGTATACTCAAGTCCGCTTAAAATATGTCTAATATGGCTCTGAGCACTATGGGACTTAACATCTGAGGTAATCAGTCCCCTAGAACTTAGAACTACTTAAACCTAACTAACCTAAGGACATCACACACATCCATGCCCGAGGCAGAATTCGAACCTGCGACCGTAGCAGCTTCGCGGTTCCGGTCTGAAGCGCCTAGAACCGCTCCGCCACATCGGCCGGCCATGAGGTCTACAATCCATTCCGCATTACATCATTTTCGTTCCTGCACTCCTTTTCCCTTGATAAATTCAACAATAGTTTCAAATAAAAAAGCAACGTGCTTTGGAATAATATACAGGATGACAATTATTGATGAATTAAAATAGTCATAACTTCCGAGCTGTTTCTGTTAGGGCTTTCAAACTGCAAGACGCGCATCTCCACCGAGCGAGGTGGCGCAATGGTTAGCACACTGGATTCGCATTCGGGAGGATGACGGTTCAATCCCGCGTCCGCCATCGTAATTTAGGTTTACCATGATTTCCCTAAATCTCTTCAGGCTAATGCCGGAATGGTTTCTTCGAAAGGGCACGGCCGATTTCCTTCTCTACCCTACCCTAATCCGACCTTGTGCTCCGTCTCTAACGACTCAGTTGTCGACGGGACGTTAAACACTAATCTCCTCTTCCTCCACCTGCATTTATTTCCATACAAAATTCAAAGCCATCAGCCTTTGAGCCTGAGAGCAATGTAACAATGGTTGTGTTTCGTCAACATTATTGTCCACAGAACTGACGAAGAGGATTTTGATGAGAATGTGGTTTGGTTTAGCGACGAAGCCCACTTTCATATGGGTGGGTTCATCATTAAGCAATATTAGCGGATCTGGGGTACTGAGAATCCCCATTTCGCAATCGAGAAATCTCTTCATCTTCAAACGTTTGACTGTGTGATATGCAATGTCAAGTCACGGAATAATCGGTGCGATTTTCCTTGATGGCACGATGACTGCCGAACGGTACGTGAAGGTCTTGGAAGATTATTTCATCCACATTATCCAATGTGATCCTGATTTCCACAAAATGCGGTTCATGCAAGAAGGAGGTCGACCCCGTCGAAGTAGAAGAGTGGTGTTTTGGTGGAGCACTCTGTGGACCACATTATGGCTCTGCGGTACCCAGAGGCCACTCGCATTCACCTCGTTTTTCCTCCATATTATCCGGACCTTAACACATGCGACTCCTCTTTGAGGGGCTATGTTAAAGGCAACTTATGAAGCAGTAACCCCAAAACCATTATTAAGCTAGCAATATCCATTCAGGAGGTCTTCGATAGCTTCGATGTTCCGACACTTCAGCGGGTTATGCAGAATTCCGGTATTCGTCTGGGGCACATTATCGCCAGTCACGGCAGGCATATCGAACATGACTTAACCTAAATCGAATATCTGTAGTCGTGTTTAATGTTGAATAAAACTATGGGCACGCCGTAGTTTGCAACTAATTTTAGATTTTTTCATTGTTGTTGTGGTCTTCAGTCCAGAGACTGGTTTGATGCAGCTCTCCTTGCTACTCTATCCTGTGCAAGCTTTTTCATCTCCCAGTAGCTACTGCAACGTACATACTTCTGAATCTGCTTAGTGTATTCATCTCTTGGTCTCCCTCTACGATTTTTACCCTCCACGCTGCCCACCAGTACTAAATTGGTGATCCCTTGATGCCTCAGAACGTGTCCTACCAACCGATCCCTTCTTCTGGTCAAGTTGCGTCACAAACATCTCTTCTCCCCAATCCTATTCAATAATTCCTCATTAGTGATGTGATCTACCCATCTAATCTTCAGCATTCTTCTGTAGCACCACATTTCGAAAGCTTCTATTCTCTTCCTGTACAAACTATTAATCGTCCATGTTTCACTTCCATACAAGGCTACACTCCATACAAATACTTTCACAAATGACTTCCTGACACTTAAACCTATACTCGATGGTAACAAATTTCTCTTCTTCAGAAACGCTTTCCTTGCCATTGCCAGTCTACATTTTATATCCTCTCTACTTCGACCATCATCAGTTATTTTGCTCCCCAAATAGCAAAACTCCTTTACTGCTTTAAGTGTCTCATTTCCTAATCTAGTTCCCTTAGCATCACCCGACTTAATTTGACCACATTCCATTATCCTCGTTTTGCGTTTGTATTCGAGTCAACATTGTCAAAAGCTTTCTCTAAGTCTACAAACGCTAGAAACGTGGTTTGCTCTTCCTTAATCTAGCTTCTAAGATAAGTCGTAGGGTCAGTATTGCCTCACGTGTTCCAACATTTCTACGGAATCCAAACTGATCTTCCCCGAGGTCAGCTTCTACTAGTTTTTCCATTCGTCTGTAAAGAATTCGTGTTAGTATTGTGCAGCTGTGACTTATTAAACTGATAGTTCGTTAATTTTCACATCTGTCAACACATGCTTTCTTTGGGATTGGAATTATTATATTCTTCTTGAAGTCTGAGGGTATTTCGCCTGTCTCATACTTTTTGTTCAGCAGATGGTAGAGTTTTGTCAGGACGGGCACTCCCAAGGCGGTCATTAGTTCTAATGGAATGTTGTCTACTCCTGGGGCCTTGTTTCGACTTAGGTCTTTCAGTGCTCTATCAAACTATTCACGCAGTATGATATCTCCCATTTCATCTTCATCTACATCCTCTTCCATTTCTATAACACTGTCCTCAAGTACATCGCTCTTGTATAGTCCCTCTATATACTCCTTCCACCTTTCTGCTTTCCCCTCTTTGCTTAGAACTGGGTTTCCATCTGAGCTCTTGATGTTCATACAAGTGGTTCTCTTATCTCCAAAGGTCTCTTTAATTTTCCTGTAGGCAGTATCTATCTTACCCCTAGTGAGATAAGTCTCTACATCCTTACATTTGTCCTCTAGCCATCCCTGCTTAGCCGTTTTGCACTTCTCCATACTCTTCGTTCAGTTCTATCAAAAACCTTTGCCATCTGACTATGGAGTAACACGTTCGACTTCAGGAATTTTACAGTTCGTGCCACCAGTTCCTCCACGTGCTCCCTGCCTGCAAATTTAGCACAAGGTGCTTCTTGATGGAGAGAACACTGAATTCCACCTGTCGATCGCTATATTTAATTCCTCTTTCATTTCCAACTAAATCTTTAAATTCGTTTTGCATGGTACTTTAATGTTGGTCATAGTAGATTCGCAGTACCCGTCATTTATGTGACTGCATAATATACTGATGTCCAAAATTAAGGCAACGAACACTATTTCCCCGTCCTGAGTCTAATTCACGTTATAATTATACAAACTGTCAACAGATGTCCGTACGCTCGTGTCTTGCACGGAAGATGGCATTTCAGTTAATAGACAGCCATGCCAACTATGACGCCAGGGCACGTAACAAACGGGATAGTGTTTGCCGGGTAGTCCCAGATCCACAATTGCTGTGTACACAATAGCAGACGGTGCAGACAGTATGGCACAGAAGACGCCTACCAGGCTCTCTGCGGTGGAGGGTCATAGGGAGAATGGAAGCAGGACAGTCGCAAACTGATGTGACGCGACAGCTTAATGTGAATTATTCTGTTGTTTTTCGTTTGTGGCGACTTTTTATAGACTTTTCCCTCGCTCCATTTGCGAGTGGATCACGAAGGGCAATGACTAATAGCGGTAGAAGGTAACCCCCCCCCCCCCCCCAACCAGGTGACTAATAGCGTTACAAGGTACCCTCCGCCACCCACCGTATGGCGGTTTACAGAATACGTATGTAAATGTAGATCTCACGAAGATGTACGTCGATGCTGTAGTGTGTCATTAACCTATTCTTCATAACGTCATCGGTTGACACATCACCTGGTGACGAGCCCGTCCTGCCAGCTTTTATCTTTCAGACGTGAGACGACAAAACTGTCTTACTACAAAATATTCATAAATTATTACAAACTGTACAATTTGTCGGAGTGGCAAGAATTTTATCTGTCCTTATTGCTCGTCCATCTCTATAACTAGAGATGGAATCATTTACCAATGTAGGAAATTAACAGAATGGTAAACTTTACTACTACAACGATTTATTTTCGTATTTAAGACTCTTCTCACATGGCTCCAAAGAAAAAATTATTACAGACATTAGTTGTACTTTCCTCCGCAACTCTGCGATTAAATTTATGTGGCTTCCCAGGATCACTCATAGCTATTTCACTGTAAAATTAGTGTCATTAGTACTGCCCATGTGTTCAGGGGATACGATGTATTCAAACCAAACACTGCAGTGAGATCATATAGCTTGTTTGTTGGTGGCAACGTATTATGGCGCTCATTTCGCTTTCAGTAATGATGTGCGGCTCCATGCAGCGGCGTACTAGGCCATAATTCCAGATGACGGTCGCTGCCAGTACAGACCAAAATAAATATAGCGCGCAGCTACACAACTTGGGAACGTAGTTTAGATGACTTTTATTCATATTATTGGCCGATAAGGATGAAAAAAATGCTATTCCCGGACACCAACGTTGTTGTCGGCTACCAGTTTCAAATTACGTTTGCGAAATGTGTATTAAAGAGATGCTGTGGACGCGGGGAGGGGCTTCTGATTAGCAATGTAGTTGATGTTTTTATGTCTATGATTGGGAAGATTGCTCTTCTGATGATGGCTGTTGGTACAGAAAATGCTCCCTGTGTGAAGATGTATTCATAGCCGAAACATTACGATCACTGCCCACCCTGACATTGGGTGTCGCCTGGTGCCGTTGAGGCACGTGACGTCTTAACAAAAGGATATAAGCGTAGCAGACACGAATGGGGAATCACCCAAGGGAAAATATGCGCTGCAAATGGGGAAATATATTGAGATAAGTGACTTTGACAAAGAGCAGATTATTATTACGTAGAGCCTGTGAATTAATATCCCGAAAACTGCGAAACTGATCGAATTTTCACTTGCTACTGTCGTATCTATGGAAAGAGATAGGACGGTGAAGATACCACTTGGTTGGACATCAACAACTTTTCATCGAACGTATGGCTCCACGGCTGTTTACGCTCTGTGAAGTAGGATAGATGATCTGTGGCATCTCTGCAGAAATAACACAATGATGGTGAACACACAAGTGTTTCTGACAAGGGAACCTCCCCATCACACCCCCTTCAGATTTAGTTATAAGTTGGCACAGTGGATAGGCCTTGCTAAACTGAACACAGATCAATCGAGAAAACCGGAAGGAGTTGTGTGGAACTTTGAAAAAAATAAGCAAAATATACAAACTGAGTAGTCCATGCACAAGATATGCAACAGCAAGGAGAGTGTGAACGAAGGAGCGCCGTGGTCCCGTGGTTAGCGTGAGCAGCTGCACAACGTGAGGTCCTCGGTTCAAGTCTTCCCTCGAGTGAAAGGTTTACTTTTTTTTATTTTCGCCAAGTTATGATCTGTCCGTTCGTTCATTGACGTCTCTGTTCACTGTAATAAGTTTAGTGTCTGTGTTTTGCGACCGCACCGCAAAACCGTGCGATTGTTATTGAAGTCACGAGCTATATTTGCTGGATTCATATTGCCCACGGAATACATCTCACCTATTTAATACACTCCCGTCCAAAGTAGCGAACAGTCAAGTGCCAGCCAGGGAGCCTCGTTAGCAGGAATACCCTCTCTTCCGTGCGCTGCAGTCGACTGACGCCGTGTGTTTCGAAGTTTGTTTAGGTGTAGCGTCCCCATACTAAGGCGCAGTTACCTCGAATCGGACGGACGGACGGACAGATAATAATTGTCTGAAAATAAAAAAAATTAAACTTTTAGCTCGAGTGAGGACTTGAACCAAGGACATCTCGCTCCTCAACTGCTCCCGCTAACCACGGGATCACGGCGCTCATGAGCTCACATTATCCTTGATGTTGCATGTCTTGCACATGGAGTACTCAGTTTGTATATTTTGCTTTTTTTTCATAGTTCCCCGCAACTTCCTTTTTTCTTGATTGATTTGTGTTCAGCTTTTCAAGGCCTATCCACTGTGCCAACTTATAACTAAATCTGAGGGGGGTGCGATGAGGAGGTTCCCTTGTCAGCACACCGTTCATCGTCGAACACAGAGTTCCGCAGCACACTACCCCTACGTGTTCACACGTTGATCCAACGACGTCGGCACTTCGGCTGAATCAATTTTGCTACACTAGGTCGCTGGTCGTCTCCACAAAAGCCGTTACTGAGGTTAACAGGTGGCTCGTAACATGCAGCGCGCTACGGACGAAAGCTAGTGGGAACAGCATTCTTCTACTGGAGACATTTTCCTATGCTTGTGTGGGGTCTGTGGTAGTAATCGAAGACGCGCTGACAGCAGCGAACCACCAGAATCCCTTAATACTTAATGTCTTCCCGGACGGCAATGCCATATATCAGCAGTATAATTGTCCATGTTTCGTAGTCAGAGACGTGCTATTGTGGTTTGAGGAGCATTACAGTGGACTCACGTTGATGTCTCTGCGAAGAAATTCGTCTGATGTGAATCCTATGGAGCCCACCTCGGTCGCCGTCGGGAGCCATCACCGCGTACGCAAATCAGCGGTCCGTTATTTATGCGAATTACAAGACCTATGCGTAGACATCTGATGTCACATACCTCCATAAATGTACCAACAAACGGTCAGATCTTTGATAATCAGAATCAATGATGTATTTCGCTCCAAAGTCGGACAAACAACCTATTGACCAAATGGTGATAATGTTTTGGCTCATCAGTGTATGTGTCTGAATCATGCTGAACTATAAACCAGTCAGTTTTAATTATTGTTTGGTTCTCTTTGTCTTAAGTGTACTGCAGCTTAAGAGAATGATCACCAGCTTATGTTGACTAAGTATCTCAAAAATTTCTTCGTACGTAATAAGTTTTTACAGTTTGATTGTTATAAAGTTTAAGTCTGTTTTCGTTGTATTGTAAGTACGTATGGTGTATAATGTTCCTATAGCAATCAGAATGTACGTACTCCCTATCAACTGATGAATTTTTGTCAATAAATAGGTAACATTTTAGCTGCTGTGAACTTAAGGCAGAAAAGAAGTTACTTTTGCATCACAGCTTTTGAGGAAGACTGCCAGCCAAGCTAACGGGTACACGTATTTATGTAATCGAATTCTGGTCTAGACGGAAATATCTTATTTAGACCTAGTAGTCCAGATGCTGAGTTTCCAACGTCCTTTTTTTTCTTTATCTAAAACCAAATAGCGGCTCCTTTACTGTTATGGGATTATCAAATATCCATAATAAATAGATCTGACAGTAACAGCGTGTCATCGAAAGCAAAATCTTGCGTACAGGCACCCGACAGAAAACGGTGTAAACAAGATTACGCTTTAAGGCACCTCATAAACAACTTCATTCTTTTCATCCTATTTGAATTGTTAGAGAGGCTGAAGATAATTTTGTACTCTGTATTAAAGAACTTCAAGTGTCGATGAAAGAGGAAAGTGAAAGGAAAAAGGGAGATTAAAATTAAAAGGCCGAGATCATTGAAGCGGAGCGTAGCTCAGAGAAAAGAACGAGAATGTGGAAAAGCATCTGAACTAATTTGGAAAAGCCGCAGGAAATCTAAATCAGGGTGTCGTGCTAGAGATTTGTATCCCGTTCTCCACGAATGGGACTCCAGTGCCTTGAGGCAATGCGGCCCTTAGCGAGAAGGTTGGAGGTAAATTTGTTACTGGGCCTCAGGTAGAAGCTCTCTACTTCAGATTTGCTGGTGATGGAGGAGAAGGATCCTGAGGGACTCGTGAACGCGATGGGCTCACAGGTGAGGCGCGAAGCGCGAGACGTCCCGTGGGACGTACAGTGACTTTCGCTGTGACTTCGTGTAAGCTCTAACCGGCTAGGGAGAGAGCACCGCCTGTCTGTGGCGGGTTTGCACGGCACAAGTCGCAGATGCGACAGGAGGTTACAAGGGACCGCTTGCAGCTACTTCTTGGAGGCGATGAACACTGAGAAATGCATACAATCATTTACCTCTGTTTCAGCTGGAAATGATGTTATGTTCAACAAGAAACTCGCCTTAAAATGAGAAATGTATAAACCCTGTACGGACGTAATTTTCGTCTCCTCTTCGGAGCCACTATGGTGTGTCACGTAGTCATACCGGCGGCCGTGGTCACAGTCACTGCGGTATCGGGGATTTTCGATACTTTGTGGAATTTCGTGACTACCTGCTCCGCAGGTTTATCCGGAAACGTTTATTGGCGGACCAGGATCAAATTTCTGCACTGACATATTATTAAGACCAGTCTAAACAAGGGTCGACGTTCTTGCTTTAACCCACGAGACAGAGTTACACATATCACTGCTATGAAGTCAATAAGCCTTGTTATTACCTGATTACATTTAGGAAGACACCGCGATCCGACCCCTGGACTGGAAAATGTACACTTCTACTAGTTGCCGAACAGCATGCAGCTGGTTCACCAACAACTGTCGAAGCTGCGTTGGTAAAGTACCAGAACTTCAAGCGCTGATAGAAAGCACCGAAGCTGA
Source organism: Schistocerca gregaria (assembly GCF_023897955.1). Taxonomy (NCBI): domain Eukaryota; kingdom Metazoa; phylum Arthropoda; class Insecta; order Orthoptera; family Acrididae; genus Schistocerca; species Schistocerca gregaria. The sequence continues at coordinate 492,478,986 of NC_064923.1, forward strand.
AATCGTTATAGGTACGGAAAGCTGGCTGAAGCCAGAGATAAATTCAGCCGAAATTTTTACAAAGGCACAGACGGTGTTTAGAAAGGATAGATTGCATGCAACCGGTGGTGGCGTGTTTGTCGCTGTTAGTAGTAGTTTATCCTGTAGTGAAATAGAGGTTGATACTTCCTGTGAATTATTGTGGGTGAAAGTTATACTCAATAACCGAGCTAGGTTAATAATTGGCTCCTTTTACCGATCTCCTGACTCAGCAGCATTAGTGGCAGAACAACTGAGAGAAAATCTCGAATATATTTCACATAAATTTCCTCTGCATGTTATAGTCTTAGGTGGAGATTTCAATTTACTAGATATAGACTGGGACACTCAGATGTGTAGGACGGGTGGTAGGGACAGAGCATCGAGTGACATTATACTGAGTGCACTATCCGAAAATTACCTCGAGCAATCAAACAGAGAACCGACTCGTGGAGATAACATCTTGGACCTACTGATAACAAACAGACCCGAACTATTCGACTCTATAAGCGCAGAACAGGGAATCAGTGATCATAAGGCCGTTGCAGCATCCCTGAATATGGAAGTAAATAGGAATATAAAAAAAGGGAGGAAGGTTTATCTGTTTTGCAAGAGTAATAGGAGGCAGATGGCAGACTACCTAACAGATCAAAACGAAAATTTCTGTTCCGACACTGACAATGTTGAGTGTTTATGGAAAAAGTTCAAGGCAATCGTAAAATGCGTTTTAGACAGGTACGTGCCGAGTAAAACTGTGAAGGACGGGAAAAAGCCACCGTGGTTCAACAACAAATTTAGAAAACTACTGCGAAAGCAAAGAGAGCTTCACTGCAAGTTTAAACGCAGCCAAAACCTCTCAGACAAACAGAAGATAAGCGATGTCAAAGTTAGAGTAAGGAGGGCTGTGCGTGAAGCGTTCAGTGAATTCGAAAATAAAATTCTATGTACCGACTTGGCAGAAAATCCTACGAAGTTCTGGTCTTACGTTAAATTAGTAAGTGGATCGAAACAGCATATCCAGACACTCTGGGATGATGGCATTGAAACAGAGGATGACACGCGTAAAGCTGAAATACTAAACACCTATTTCAAGAGCTGCTACCCAGAGGAAGACCGCACTGCAGTTCCTTCTCTAAATCCTCGCACGAACGAAAAAATGGCTGACATCGAAATAAGTGTCCAAGGAATAGAAAAGCAACTGAAATCACTCAACAGAGGAAAGTCCACTGGACCTGACGGGATGCCAATTCGATTCTACACAGTGTACGCGAAAGAACTTGCCCCCTTCTAACAGACGTGTACCGCAAGTCTCTAGAGGAACGAAAGGTTCCAAATGATTGGAAAAGAGCACAGGTAGTCCCCGTTTTCAAGAAGGGTCGTCGAGCAGATGCGCAAAACTATAGTCCTATATCTCTGACATCGATCTGTTGTAGAATCTTACAACATGTTTTTCTTTCGCGTATCATGTCGTTTCTGGAAACCCAGAATCTACTCTGTAGGAATCAACATGGATTCCGGAAACAGCGATCGTGTGAGACCCAACTCGCGTTATTTGTTCATGAGACCCAGAAAATATTAGATGCAGGCTTCAAGGTAGTTGTCATTTTCCATGATTTCCGGAAGGCGTTCGATACAGTTCTGCACTGTCGCCTGATAAACAAAGTAAGAGCCTATGGAATATCAGACCAGCTGTGTGGCTGGATTGAAGAGTTTTTAGCAAACAGAACACAGCATGTTGTTCTCAATGGAGAGACGTCTACAGACGTTAAAGTAACCTCTGGCGTACCACAGGGTAGTGTTATGGGACCACTGCTTTTCACAACATATATAAATGACCTAGTAGACAGCGTCGGAAGTTTCATGCGGCTTTTCGCGGATGGTGCTGTAGTATACAGAGAAGTTGCATCATTAGAAAATTGCAGCGAAATGCAGGAAGATCTGCAGCGGATAGGCAGTTGGTGCAGGGAGTGGCAACTGACCCTTAACATAGACAAATGTAATGTATTGCGAATACATAGAAATAAGGTTCCTTTATTGTATGATTATATGATAGCGGAACAAACACTGGTAGCAGTTACTTCTGTAAAATATCTGGGAGTATGCGTGCGGAACGATTTGAAGTGGAATGATCATATAAAATTAATCGTTGGTAAGGCGGGTGCAAGGTTGAGATTCATTGGGAGAGTCCTTAGAAAATGTAGTCCATCAACAAAGGAGGTGGCTTACAAAACACTCGTTCGACCTATACTTGAGTATTGCTCATCAATGTGGGATCCGTACCAGGTAGGGTTGACAGAGGAGATAGCGGAGATCCAAAGAGGAGCGGCGCGTTTCGTCACAGGGTTATTTGGTAAGCGTGATAGCGTTACGGAGATGTTTAACAAACTCAAGTGGCAGACTCTTCAAGAGAGGCGCCCTGCATCGCGGTGTAACTTGCCGTCCAGGTTTCGAGAGGGTGCGTTTCTGGATGAGGTACCGAGTATATTGCTTATTGCTTTCCCCTACTTCTACCTTCCGAGGAGATCACGAATGTGAAATTAGAGGGATCCGAGCGCGCACGGAGGCTTTCCGGCAGTCGTTCTTCCCGCGAACCATACGCGAGTGGAACAGGAAAGGGAGGTAATGACAGTGGCACGTAAAGTGTTCTCCGCCACACACCGTTGGGTGGCTTGCGCAGTATAAAAGTAGATGTAGATGTAGAATTTCCACCTCGAGTCTCCAGAATGACAAAAAAGGGTACGTCGAAAGTCAAAAGTGTTAAGAAAACTCTCTTCTTGTTCCCACAGAAACAAATATAACTTATTGTCTTCAGTTCGACCCTGCGATGTCTGTTTCTCTCGTTGAACCTTACCTCCAGTTAGCTGATGACTCCATGGTCTGATACTGTCCTCTCGACCACATGTGTACAACTTAGGCCTCAACCTTGCTTACAAAAACTGGAAAGCTACATGTAGGAAAGGAACCAGGGTGCACACAGCCCTTGTGAGGCCAAATGATGAGCTGATTGACGGAGGAGTAGCGGCTCCAGTCTCGGAAACTGACGTACGGCCGGTAGAGCGGCGTGCTGACCACATACCCCCCGTATCCGTATCCGGTGACGCCTAAGGGCTGAGGATGACACGGCAGCCGGGCCGGTACAGTTGAGCGTTCAAGACCTGTTCGGGCGGTGTTTGTTTTTTTATATACACAGTTGTTCACCAGGTACATATCTGTCTTATGTCACTCACAACAGAGCACATGACTGCAGCCAGGGCGCCGCTAGACTGGCAGGCGTGACCGGTGAAGATAGACGTTGACAGTTGGACCGACAGATGTGGCTACTGTAAGATGTATATTCATCCTTAATTTATTTGATTAGATTACAGTGTGCTAGCCAAAACGTGGACGAAAATAAATCGAAACACATTTTTACAAAGTTATTGCCAACAACTAATTAAGGCAGATTCTGAAAATATAATTCTTATAGCGTTAATTACTCAGGGCACTTATGTAAAAGCTGAATGCATATTTAGTTCAGTTACCGTAAACTGATATAACGTAGATTAATTAACACAGGATTTAACATTTACAAAAACCACAGGTAACCTACAGAGCCATTAAAATATTTAAAAAATATTGACAGTTTTTACAAACCTTTAAAGCAAGTAAGAGTACGAATTACAGTCTGGGCTTCTGAAATTTCATTGAAACAACAGCGTAAGCTGTGATTGCATCCAAAGTAACGACAGTGTACACAAATTATAACAAAGTCAACAATTTTATTGTAAAATGGGTGTGCATAATTATAAGCAAGGTAAAGTCGTTTGGGTAATCCGTACTTCTGCCATCTCATTTAAGAAGCAGTGTAAGCTGTGGCTACGTCCAAAGTAACGGTACTCATACACTACCATAGTGAAATGAGAATGAAAAAGAATTCATTAATTTTTAAAGATGTGGAGGTAAAGTTATCAGCAGGGCTGCACCCACTTTCAGCACTTATCTACAAATGTTTCCATCTAAGACTTTTCACAAGGTTATTTCTCGTAGGTTCTGGAAGAACAACTGCCATAATTAGGAAGACTCTTGCCTTAAGGCATTAGAGTGGGTCACGACCACAACCCACTTATAAGGATTGAGGAAGAACGACTCATGACCTCCATGCTAGACAAAGCTTCCCTCCGCCGTGTGCCGAAAAATGGGTCTGGAATCTACAATAGCCAAGAGGACGAGCCAGTCGACGAGGTTAGGCAAGATCAATGACACTGTGTCAATATGGAGAGTTGCAACGACTCGACTCGTCATTACTGCCGAAAACTTGATCATGTGAGCTTGTTGTAATAGCCGCACATTTCCATTGCACAACATGCTCATGGGTCAATTGATAGCACTCACCTTCATTTTACTGGGGATCGCTTCATTTAGGGCACCTGTCTGTTGGGCAAAAACATATTTGAAGACTTTGTCCTTCAAATAACACATCAGAAATAATCAAACCAGTTGAGATCGGGACGAAAAGGGCGCCATTACATACCATGTCAAATGAATGCTGCGGTGTGTAAGGCGTCGATCCACGATGTCTGAATGTCGGCCGAAGGAATTGGAAGACGTCTGCTGTGCGGTATGGACGTGCTCCATCCTGCGTGAACCAGTAGTTTCAGGGCATTCGGCGGCATCTTGTAGCCGGTACAAATTCATTATCCAGCACTTGTCTGTATTTGTCTTCTGCGATAGGTTTGTCACTAAAAATGAGTCCAATAATGCAACGTGCACAAATTTCGCACCAAACAGCGACTTTTGTGGAAGAAACGGAGCAGCAGCTTCAACGTATGAATTCACAGTACCACTGTTTCAATGTTAATGTTCCCACTCGTAAATGTGAACTGAGACATCAGTAAGCGAGCTGTAGAATTTTCAGAGCTACAATACAACAATATGGCAAGGAGAATCGCTTGCAGTGTACAATTAACTATGGCAGATAGACACTTCCTAAAATCTCATGTGCACCACCCTATTCATGGGTAGCATGAAAAGTTCGTACTAAATCAACTCAGCTTCTTTTGACAGAAAACGCTACATTGTGGCCAATATATGTTAAGGTCAAGGGAAAATGTATAGCTTGCCTAATGCAGTGAATAGCCTACAGTGCTGGAAAATATCTTTTAACCGATGTTACCTAATGCCGTCCTATATCGCAAAACATTAAGTAACGCATTCTCTTTTCATTGTTAAATAATACTGAGCACGAAACTTCCTGGCAGATTAAAACTGTGTGCCCGACCGAGACTCGAACTCGGGACCTTTGCCTTTCGCGGGCAAGTGCTCTACCAACTGAGCTACCGAAGCCTCGGTCGGGCACACAGTTTTAATCTGCCAGGAAGTTTCATATCAGCGCACACTCCGCTGCAGAGTGAAAATCTCATTCTGGAAACATCCCCCAGGCTGTGGCTAAGCCATGTCTCCGCAATATCCTTTCTTTCAGGAGTGCTAGTTCTGCATGTCTCGCAGGAGAGCTTCTGTAAAGTTTGGAAGGTAGGAGACGAGGTACTGGCAGAAGTAAAGCTGTGAGTACCGAGCGTGAGTCGTGCTTCGGTAGCTCAGTTGGTAGAGCACTTGCCCTCGAAAGGCAAAGGTCCCGAGTTCGAGTCTCGGTCGGGCACACAGTTTTAATCTGCCAGGAAGTTTCATATCAGCGCACACTCCGCTGCAGAGTGAAAATCTCATTCTGGAAACATCCCCCAGGCTGTGGCTAAGCCATGTCTCCGCAATATCCTTTCTTTCAGGAGTGCTAGTTCTGCATGTCTCGCAGGAGAGCTTCTGTAAAGTTTGGAAGGTAGGAGACGAGGTACTGGCAGAAGTAAAGCTGTGAGTACCGAGCGTGAGTCGTGCTTCGGTAGCTCAGTTGGTAGAGCACTTGCCCGCAAAAGGCAAAGGTCCCGAGTTCGAGTCTCGGTCGGGCACACAGTTTTAATCTGCCAGGAAGTTTCATATCAGCGCACACTCCGCTGCAGAGTGAAAATCTCATTCTGGAAACATCCCCCAGGCTGTGGCTAAGCCATGTCTCCGCAATATCCTTTCTTTCAGGAGTGCTAGTTCTGCATGTCTCGCAGGAGAGCTTCTGTAAAGTTTGGAAGGTAGGAGACGAGGTACTGGCAGAAGTAAAGCTGTGAGTACCGGGCGTGAGTCGTGCTTCGGTAGCTCAGTTGGTAGAGCACTTGCCCGCGAAAGGCAAAGGTCCCGAGTTCGAGTCTCGGTCGGGCACACAGTTTTAATCTGCCAGGAAGTTTCATATCAGCGCACACTCCGCTGCAGAGTGAAAATCTCATTCTGGAAACATCCCCCAGGCTGTGGCTAAGCCATGTCTCCGCAATATCCTTTCTTTCAGGAGTGCTAGTTCTGCATGTCTCGCAGGAGAGCTTCTGTAAAGTTTGGAAGGTAGGAGACAAGGTACTGGCAGAAGTAAAGCTGTGAGTACCGGGCGTGAGTCGTGCTTCGGTAGCTCAGTTGGTAGAGCACTTGCCCGCGAAAGGCAAAGGTCCCGAGTTCGAGTCTCGGTCGGGCACACAGTTTTAATCTGCCAGGAAGTTTCATATCAGCGCACACTCTGCTGCAGAGTGAAAATCTCATTCTGAATACTGAGCACCTTTACAGAAGCAACTTCTAAATTCGTATAACTTTATCGACTATGATCACTTGTTAATCTCTACTGTTGCCTGGATAAGAATAGCGAATCACATTTTTCGTGTAGAAAAACAAACAGTATGCAGTGTAATTTTTCCTGGTATGTTTCAGCTGTCTCAAGATGTACCCGCAGCGCAGCCGGACGACAGCGGGGGCGGTGACGGCGGTGGAGGGGGCGGCGAGGGTGGCAGTGGGGGCGGGAGGGGGCGGGGGAGGGGACGTAGGAGCGACGGACAGCCCAAGGAGAGCAGCGCCTTCCGCTACATCAAGGTGCGTGTGTAGCAGGAGCAGCACATTCGATTGCCGACATGGCGTTCGTCCCGAAGCTCTAAAATACAGTTCCACACACAAGCGGACTGTGTGCGTAGTATTTATTTTGGAAGTAGTATTTATTTTATTTGCTTGAAAATACTGTTGATTCACAATTAACCCACCTCGCACTTCAAAATCACACTCGTGCCGGCGAGGTACTAAACTACCAGTCGAAACAATTCAGAGGTGTGCTTCTCTGCTTGTTTTCTTAAACTTGTTTCGATCAGTTTGCGAGCCTTACGGGAATGGTCAATGAAAAATGGGAGTCACCGGAGGGAAGAAGGCGTTCTTATCGCAAAGCGCTACCGAGAAAGTTGAAAGAATCGGCGTTTGTGACAGACTTCAGAATGATTCTATTAAAACTACACTGAAGCGCCTAAGAAACTGGTGTAGGTATGCGTATTCAAATACAGAGATATGTAAACAGGCAGAATACGGCGCTGCGGTCGGCAACGCCTATGTAAGAGTCTCTGGAGCAGTTGTCAGTTCGGTTACTGCTGCTGCAATGGCAAGTTATCAAGATTTACGTGAGTTTCAACGCGGTGTTATAGTCGGCGCGCGAGCGATGGAACACAGCAGCTCCGAGGTAGCGATGAAGTGGGGATTTTCCCTGACGACCATTTCACGAGTGTAGTGTGAATATCAGGAATCCGGTAAAACATCAAATCTCCCACATCGCTATGGCCGCTGAGATTCCTGGAAGAACGGTGCCAACGGCGACTGAAGAGAATCATTCAGCGTTGACAGAAGTGCACCCCTTCCGCAAATTGCTGCAGATTTCAGTGCTAAGCCATCAACAAGTGTCAGCGTGCGAAACATTCAACGAAACATCACCGATATGGGCTTTCGGAGCCAAATTCCCACTATTGTACCCTTGATAACTGCACGACACAAAGCTTTACGCCTAGCCTGTACCCGTCAGCACCGACATTGGACTGTTGATCACTAGTATGTTGGTGGTCGAACGAGTCACGTTTTAAATTGTATAGAGTGGATGGACGTGTACGGGTATAGAGACCACCTCCTGAATCCACGGACCCTGTATGTCAGCAAGGAACTGTTCAAGCTGGTGGAGGCTTTGTAATGGTGTGCGGTGTGTGCAGTTGGAATGATAAGAGACCTCTGATACGTCTAGATACGAATCTGACAGTTAACACGTACGTAAGCATCCTGTCTAATCACCTGCATCCATTCATGTCCATTGTGCATTCCGACAGACTTGGGCAATTCCAGCATCATAATGCGACACCCTACACGTCCAGAATTTCTACAGAGTAGCTCCAGGAACACTCTTCTGAGTTTAAACACTTCCTCTGGGTACTAAACTCGCCAGACACGTACATTATTGAGCACATTTGGAATGCCTCGCAACGTGCTGTTCAGAAGAGATCACTGATATACGGACCTCCCTGCAGAATTCATGGTGTCAGTTCCCTCCAGAACTACCTCAAGCGTTAGTGGAATACATGCCACGTCGTGTTGTGTCACTTCTGCAAACTTTCGGGGTCCCTACGAGATAATAGGCAGGTGTACCAGTTTCTTTGGCTCTTCAGTGTAACACACTTCTAGCGCAAGGACTGCCAAGCAAAATAAGAAAAGTCAGAACTCTATTTTGGAATTGATTCGGTAAAGTAATGATCAGCAGTGTTACGGGGTATTCTCCATGTTATCGTATGGTAGTTTACGGACTAAGTATGTAAGTAAGGATTTAGGTCTGATGAAAATGCCTGGATTAGTTCCTTTCTTTGTATTCTTCTCCGTATTATTTCTGCTTCTTCAAGTTTACTTCTTTCTTTCTTCCAAAGGTCCAGACTCATTCCTCCAGGGAGTTAAAAAAAGTATTTCGTGTTTTGAGTGGTGGAAAAATGCTCAAAACAAGAAAGACTATACACTAAACATGGCCCCTAAAATGCATACCTTAACAGCTGTGAGTAATTGTTCATCTTCGTGGATGTGAAACACATCTACAGAATGGAGTAAACAAATGAGTAAACAAATAAGAACACGTTATTACGGTAGTGTGTAACAACGGAGCTTCTAATGGGGATGCGATTCATGTATGGCGCAGCAACAGCCTATTTTCTCTGAAATGGCCGTGAACACCTCACAGAGACGGGTAATGGCCAATGGACTGTTCGGGAAAGCCCATTATGTGGACTGGCTAACTCGACTTTAATCCCTTGGATTTTTGGTTAGGGGTACAATGAAATATTTCGTGTGCGCAGGTCGCATTAACGATGTACAAACCCTACAGTGAGCGTCATCAGCACTTGCAGCGAATCCGTAACGAATCTAGAGTTTTTCAGTAGAAGACCTGTGTTTCATAGTAGCGAAGACGATCAAGTACTCATGGATCTTAATACATGCATTTTAAAGCCCATGTGTACCGGACTTCATCTCCTCGTTACTTCAACTCGGGAGAGCGACCGTTTAAATCAGAGTCCAGCCATCCAGATTTAGGTCTTTCGTTCTTTCCTTAAAACAGACAAATGCCGGTATTGTTCGTTTCAGAGGGTATGGCTGAGTTCCTTCCTCATCCCTGAAATATTTCGAGCTTGTGTTTCGCGTCTAATGACTTCGATGTCGACAAGACATTTGTGGTGTGCGTACTGTAAGACCTTCGCTACACACACCATCAGATTATTTGACTTGTCGCTCTACCGAAGTAGGCGAGTGTCAGCAATATGTCTCGTGGTCTTAGCGTGGCGTGTTTATCTTCTGCCGTTAGGTCAGACGATAGAAATGCCACTTGCACCCTTAGAGTAGCAGATTGACGGTGACCAACTTTAAACAGAACTTGATTAATTTTCACACACATTTATTAAAATAATAAAAAGCATAGATATTACGTAACTTGATTCTGGATGCTGTTTACAATTGACAATCTGAAGTTCCTTTGGTCTTGGTACGATAATCTTATTCTTGCATATCTCTGATACTTCACAAAGTGTCTACTCATTTATCTTCATGGCTATGTACAGGGATATGATAATCTTATTAGGTGCAGACTGAAACTTGACTATAGACTGGTGCAGACTAATGTAAACTGGTACAGACGAATGCAGACTGACTAATCGGAGGTCTGTACACTCGTTATAATACCTCGCGCGTTCAGGTATCACTGCGCGAGTGTGATCCGCGAGGAGAAAAGGTTCTACGTTAGCAGCAATCTCATTGGCTGCGTTACATACACTCCTGGAAATGGAAAAAAGAACACATTGACACCGGTGTGTCAGACCCATCATACTTGCTCCGGACACTGCAAGAGGGCTGTACAAGCAATGATCACACGCACGGCACAGCAGACACACCAGGAACCGCGGTGTTGGCCGTCAAATGGCGCTAGCTGCGCAGCATTTGTGCACCGCCGCCGTCAGTGTCAGCCAGTTTGCCGTGGCATACGGAGCTCCATCGCAGTCTTTAACACTGGTAGCATGCCGCGACAGCGTGGACGTGAACCGTATGTGCAGTTGACGGACTTTGAGCGAGGGCGTATAGTGGGCATGCGGGAGGCCGGGTGGGCGTACTGCCGAATTGCTCAACACGTGGGGCGTGAGGTCTCCACAGTACATCGATGTTGTCGCCAGTGGTCGGCGGAAGGTGCACGTGCCCGTTGACCTGGGACCGGACCGCAGCGACGCACGGATGCACGCCAAGACCGTAGGATCCTATGCAGTGCCGTAGGGGACCGCACCCCCACTTCCCAGCAAATTAGGGACACTGTTGCTCCTGGGGTATCGGCGAGGACCATTCGCAACCGTCTCCATGAAGCTGGGCTACGGTCCCGCACACAGTTAGGCCGTCTTCCGCTCACGCCCCAACATCGTGCAGCCCACCTCCAGTGGTGTCGCGACAGGCGTGAAAGGAGGGACGAATGGAGACGTGGCGTCTTCAGCGATGAGAGTCGCTTCTGCCATGGTGCCAATGATGGTCGTATGCGTGTTTGGCGCCGTGCAGGTGAGCGCCACAATCAGGACTGCATACGACAGAGGCACACAGGGCCAACACCCGGCATCATGGTGTGGGGAGCGATCTCCTACACTGGCCGTACACCTCTGGTGATCGTCGAGGGGACACTGAATAGTGCACGGTACATCCAAACCGTCATCGAACCCATCGTTCTACCATTCCTAGAGCGGCAAGGGAACTTGCTGTTCCAACAGGACAATGCACGTCCGCATGTATCCCGTGCCACCCAACGTGCTCTAGAAGGAGTAAGTTAACTACCCTGGCCAGCAAGATCTCCGGATCTGTCCCCCATTGAGCATGTTTGAGACTGGATAGAGCGTCGTCTCACGCGGTCTGCACGTCCAGCACAAACGCTGGTCCAACTGAGGCGCAAGGTGGAAATGGCATGGCAAGCCGTTCCACAGGACTACATCCAGCATCTCTACGATCGTCTCCATGGGAGAATAGCAGCCTGCATTGCTGCGAAAGGTGGATATACACTGTACTAGTGCCGACATTGTGCATGCTCTGTTGCCTGTGTCTATGTGCCTGTGGTTGTGTCAGTGTGATCATGTGATGTATCTGACTCCAGGACTGTGTCAATAAAGTTTCCCCTTCCTGGGACAATGAATTCACGGTGTTCTTATTTCAATTTCCAGGAGTGTATTAATACGCGGGTCGGCAGAAGCAGAATTTGGTCCGTCTCAAAGACAGCGCCATCTCGTAGTGAGGAGACGGACGAGCGCTGCGCCTGCGCTATTGTACTTAGTGGGGCGCGCTCTAGTGGGGAAGTTGGGTACGCGCTGACTACGCGGAACTATGTACACAACAACATTAAACCCCTTATCTTCTTTCCTTCCTTTCTTTACATCGATCTTCATCGACCCACAATTCTCCTAAGCGACGTCGAATAGAAAGACGGGTACCAGGCGCCCCAGCACGCGTGGCCTCCTGACCAACAATGGCTAACCATCATTTCATTTTACCACCTCTCAGAATGTGGACTAGGCTTTTTAAGCCCCTGTACATTGGCAATAATCATCTTTAACCATCTACAATGATGATTACGTATCACTAGATAATTTATGCAGCGTGTTCCTGGGGGAATTGTCCATATCCAGGGATATGACAGGAATGATCATTCGAAGCAAAAAAGGTATAGCAATCATGGGATCTAAAATGCATCCCTTACGTTATGTGCACTTTTTCATCTTCAGTAGTGTTAAACAAATCTCTTCTGCTGCAAGTTCTTTGCTTTCCACATATTGGAAGAAGGTAATATGAAGCAAATCTAGAAAATCATACCCAGTAAACATCACTAAAATATATTTCACAGTAACGAAGGTGAAAAAGTGATTATAACTCTCAAGGATGCATTATAGAGACAACGTTTATCAGGATTTTTGCTACCGATGATAGTGCTTCTCACATCCTTGAAAATTGTTTCTTGACTTAATTCTTCTTATAGCGATGTTTTTCATTTGTTAACAGGCTAACCAACAATTTTGTACAGGTAATATATCAGAGTGTTCCATATTTTGATATTTGATGTGAAGTATCAGCACACCTGCTCGTACATCGTAACCCATAGCGCACTAGCTACCGAGACACGTCAGGTTAGGTAGAGCCGGGTTAAATCCACGCAGGGGATTAACGACCATGGATTGATAAGACCGGTCAGCCTGAGTACGGTTTTTAAGCTGTTTCACTCGCTTGTCCAGATACATGTTGGGGAGGTACACTAATTCCACCTCAGAGACCTTTCTTTCTTTTTTTTGTTTTAAGTCATCAGTCTTCTAAGCGGTATGATGCGACCCGCAGTGAATTTCTCTTCTGTTATGACGTCTTCGTCTCCGAGTGGCACCCGCAACCAACGTTCTCAATTATTTGCTTGATATATTTACCAATCGCTGTCTTCCCCTACAGTTTTTGCCCTCTACAGCTCCCTCTAGTACTATGGAAGTTATTGCCAGACGTATTATCAGACGTCCTACCATCCTGTCTCTTCTTCTTAGTGTGTCCCATATATTCCTTTCCTCGCCTATTCTCCGGAGAACCTCCTCATTCCTTGCCTTACCCGTCCACCTAATTTTCGACATTTTTCTGTAGCACTACATCTCGAGTCTCTTTTTATTTTGTTTTCATTTCAGTCCATGTTTCACTATCACACAACGCTGTGTTGCAAATGTACATTCAGAGAAATTTGTTCCTCAAATTACGGCCTATGCTTGATACCAATAGACTGCTCGTGGCCAGAAATGCCCTTTTTGCTAGTTCTACACTGCTTTTTATGTCCAACTTTCTCCTTCCGTGAGGTGTTATTTTGCTGCTTAGGTAGCAGAATTCGCTAACTTCATCTATTTCCTGGTCAACAATCCTGATAAGGTTCTCGCTGTTCTCTTTTCTGCCACTTCTCATTACTTTCGTCTTTTCCTATTTACTCTCAAGCCATAAACTGTACACATTAGACTGTTCATTCTATTCAGTAGATCCTGTAACTCTTCTTCACTTTCACTGAGTATAGCAATGTCATCAGCGAATCCTATCACTGATATCAATTCATCATGAATTTTAAATTCACTTCTGAACCTCTCTTTCATTTTCGTCATTGCCTCTTCGATGTATAGATGGAACAGCAGGTGCTAAAGATTACATCCCTGTCTTACGTCCTTTTTAATCCGAGCACTTCATTATTGGTCTTCCACTCTTATTATTCCCTTTTGGCTCTAGTTTATATTAATATTACACGTCTTTCCGCATAGTTTAGCTCTATTTTTCTCAGAATTTCAAACATCTTGCACCATTTGACATCGTCGAACCCTTTTTCCAGGTCACCAATTCTATTAACATGTCTTGATTTGTTTTTAGACTTCCTCCCATTAAAAACCGTAGATTCAGAATTGCACCTCTGGTACCTTTACCTTTCCTTATACCAAATCGATCCTCAGCATCTTGGATACTTAAATGGTTAACTTGAAAGTGTGATAATTCTCACAGTTGTCGGCTGTTGCAATATTGGAATTGTGTTAATGATTTTTGTCCGAAAGTCTGATGGTAAATCGTAAGTCTCATACACTGTACATACCGTCGCGAATGGTTGTTTTCTTGCTACTTTCCCACAGCTCTCCTGCAGATCTTGCAGAATTAGCAAGTTTCATAATAGCGCACACTCCGCTGCAGAGTGAAAATTTCATTCTAGAAGCATTTCCCAGGCTGTGGCTTAGACATGCCTCCACAATATCCTTTCATCCATTAGTGAAAGATCTGCAGGAGAGCTTCTGTGAAGTTTGGAAGGTAGGAGACAAGGTACTGTTGAATGAGTCAGTCCTTACGACGATCATTTGTGTTTCGATTGCTTCATATTTTTCATGTAGCTATTTTGCCTTAGCTTCCCTGCACTTTCTATTTATTTCATTCGTAAGTGACTTGTATTTCTGTGTTTCTTAATTTCCTTTTTTACTTCCTTCTTTCGTCGATCAACTAAAATATTTCTTCTGTTAGCCAAGATTTCTTGGCATTACCTTCCTTGTACCTTTGTGAGTCTTTCCCACTTCTGTGTCTATCCTGTTTAGAGATGTTCATTCTTCTTCACCTGATCTGCTCGTTATCGCAGTATATACAGATCCAGGAAAATTAGAGGGTATCTTTTCCTTCCTTAATACTTCCGTATCCCACTACATTTGCACATTGATTCTTCCTGACTATTCTCGTAAACGTCAGCCCACTCTCCTTCGATAGTAAATTGTCATCTGAGTCTATACCTGCTCCTGGTTGGTTTGTTGGTTTGGTGTATAAAGGGACCAAACTACAGGGTCATCAGTCCATTTTTCCTGACGCAAGCAAGGCTCAAGGCACAGAAACACCCAACAGTACACCTAAAAAGAAAACGAATGGAATTAACAAAAAACGGGGAAAACACACACCACAAGAAACAGTGGAATAAGGTATTAAAACCATTGAGTATATGGTTTGGGCTGGCTTATTACCATAAAAAAGAGGATGCGCTCGCCACTCTGCAACATATTCAAATGTCCACCTCAAAAAGTCAAGGCGAGATTAACATATGTAGGGAAAAGGCGGCCAGCAAGACAAACAAATGCAAAGAAAGTGTGACAGAGTTAAAATGGAGAGAGGGTGGCAACCTCAAAGAGAAGGCTAAATGCCCACCCTTAGATAATACGATAAAAACCCATAAAACTAAATCTGCTGTTGATGCACTGTCGCCCAACACCGAGAAAGCGGCTAAAAGTGGGCAGTACAGCAAGGTGTGGACGACTGTCACATGTGACCCAACACCGAAACCGGCCGCTGTGGCCCAGCGGTTCTAGTCGCTTTATTACGAAACCGTTATGCTGCTACGGCCACAGGCTCGAATCTTGCCTCGGGCATGGATGTGTGTGATGACATTAGGTTAGTTAGGCTTAAGTAGTTCTATGTCTAGGGGACTGATGACCTCAGATGTTAAGTCTGATAGTGCTTAGAGCCATTTGAACATTGCGACGGAGGAGGTGGACGTGTGTTAGCCTCATATGGCCAATGCGGAGCCGGCAGAGAACCACAGCGTCCCTGCGAAAGGCCAACATGGAGGTCTTCCACACATTCGTAGTCTCCTTAAGGACAAGCAGTTTGTTGTGCGTACTGAGATTGTGCCGTTCCGTCTGCCAAAGCTGAAAAATCTTGCGGCGTAATCATGATCGAAGGTTAGTTACAGGGATGCTGATCTCCAGAAGCGGTTTCTGTGTAACCTGTTTGGCCAGCCTGTTGGCAAGTTCATTTCCTGAGATTCCGACGTAGCCTGGGGTCCACACAAACACGGAAACGACTGGACCGTTCCATGGCATAGATGTACTCCTGGATGGTCGCTACCAAAGTAGCGCTGGTCGATAGCTTGTAGGATGCTCAAGGAGTCAGTACAGAGAAGAAACGAGCCCGCCAGGGCATTAGCAGAGGCGCTCAAGAGCACGAGAAATGGCCGCCAGCTCTGCAGTGAAAACCTGCAGCCATCTGGCAAGGAGTGCCGTTCCTCCATGAACATACGCGAAGCCAACGTGGCCATCAGCCATCGAGTCGTCAGTGTAAACCACTTCATGTTCCCGGTACATATCAAGAATCTAGAGGAAGTGACTGCAGAGAGCTGTGGGGTTAACGATCCCTTAGGGCCATGTGAAAGGTCCAAGCGAAGCTTCGGCCTAGGTACACGTGAATGGACCTCGAGTATATATGGTAAAGGCACGGACTCCACTTCAGACAGAAGAGATCGGACGCGAACCGCTATCTTAAGCCCTGACCTGGGCATTCGATGCGGGCGATGAACAGCCATGAATGGGAAAAGGAGATGGTGATTCGGATGCTCAGGAGAGTTATGAATGTGTGCAACGTAACTGGCGAGCGTGCTTGGGTAGCTCAGTTGGTAGAGCACTTGCCCACGAAAGGCAAAGGTCCCGAGTTCGAGTCTCGGTCGGACAGACAGATTTAATCTGCCACGAAGTTTCTGTTTTACTATTTTTTGAAATATGTTAGCTTCACAGAAATGTTAAGGTATTCCAGGTAGCAATTCCAAATCCTTTGTTACACCTAATTATCAGAGAAAATTGCTTAGTATCATATTTCCATCTTCCGGGTCCTGGTATCCGATTTCCATGGTTAACCATTCGCTTACTTTCCTCTCACTCATCATTAAAGGCTAAAGTGGTTGAGGCTCTTCGCAGGATACGGGGTACGATGGTTTCTCTGAATCTTCCGTGCCCACATGTTCATCGTATACGACGTCACTCGATCGCCGTTACGGATTTTTCTTAGCTCGCAGACTGTAGGTAGTTCACTCTCAGTCTAATCAAAAGTGAATGTTAATACCACGCATCCCTTCGTGTTCGCTCATGTGGACCACATAAAACGCTCACCTTTCACCACGGTGCTACCTAACTCAGACGAGTATAGCATCAGCACAGCAATGATGTTTGGTATATAAGGGGTGATGAAAAACTCTCTCCGCAGTGCCGTATGATTGTTGGCCGTGCGTGTCGGATGATTGTTCGCCTGCCTGGGTTACTTCCCTTCAAGTGGACTGGAACCCACGATTGTTTTACTATTATGGGATCCCGGGGATCAGGAGGGCCGTACTCAACACCACTCAGGATCTCAACGGCTCCGTGAGACTGGCGCCTGAGAGGAGAGACAGTGTTTGGCCAGTCATGGAGGATCGTGCAGCCACGTCACGCACCTTAAATTAAGGAATAACGTTTTTTGCAACGAGAGGTGTACGACACAGGATTTGCAACAACATATAGAGTACCATGAAAAGAAAAATGAGAACCACTATCCCCGTGATCTCTACACATAGCGACGGTCGTATGTATTCTAGGCGACCTTTTACTGACCTGTCGCGAATCGCACGTATTTGCCTGCCTCTTGCAGTATGAAGAATTGTCCGCAGGACGTAAGACATTTCTGAAACTCCTGGTTAAATACGCAGGGCAGAACAGGTAGGTGGAATTATGGGAAGGGGCCAAAAATGAGCGGCTGTCAGCCACACTCGAACAAATGTAACTTCATTTAGTTGCCAAACATTACAGCGCAAATTTCCAAGCTTAACTATCGACTGAATACGTCACAAAATCTTACGGTTTAAGGGGACAACCTCTTTAATTTTTAAAACGGCTGAAGGCCCATGATTTAAATTTTCAAAAGGCAGAAAGCGCAAGGTTTTATCCTTAAATAATGTTTCAAATGTGGCTGAAGGCCCAAACAATCTAAGACTTGACAAGTAAGGAATTTTAATTTTAAAACGGCCGAAGGCCTATGATTGAAATACACAACTACAATAAATTTTTAAAAGGCAGAAGGACCAAAGCTTTATACAGAAAAAAAATTAAATTAGGCTGAAGGCCCAAACAATCTAAGTCTTAGCAAGTAAGACGGTTGAAGGCTCATGACTGAAAAACACAACTACAATAAATGTTCAAAAGGCAGAAGGCCCAAAGCTTTATCCAAAAAAATATTTTAAATGAGGCTGCAGGCCCGAACAATGGAAGAATTGACAGGAAAGGAACCTTCAATTTTAAAGAGGCTGAAGGCGCATTCTTTAAAACCCAACTAAATGAATGCAAACTCAAACCATCGGCTACGAGCCATTAAAATACACAATACAACACCAATAAGAAAAGACAGTACAGCCAGCGTCGCTCAGAAGATTACGGGGGTCGGCCTGCACTTGAAATGTAAACGTTCGCTTAGGGGAGACAGGCAGTCGGCCCGTCTATATCCGATCCGCCAGCAACCCAACCAAGAGACAGTTAACAGACTCACCGACCACCCGACCAGTACACAAAGAACTCCAAAGCCAAAACGTAAAAGGCGTAGCCGCCCACAACCAAGTATGCATAAGCTGTCAAAACTACACACACGTGTTGGACAGCGACAACACGGTGAGGAAAGGACACTGCCTGAATTTAACGTTTGCGTCCAGGGCAGGTAGCCAGTACGCTAACGGCCACAAGGCAGAAAATTCCGCTGGTGCACTTGGACTTCAAATAACCAAAATACAGTTAAACTCCACTGGATGGTGGCCAAACTTTCGGCAACTCGAACACTCGCTGTTACTCATGAGAATACCCCCAACAGCCATCCATGAAAACCAATGGCACAATGTGAACAGACTATCTTCGGTAATTAAATCACCACTCAACTTTTGATGCCCTTGGTCGGTGAGCCACTAACCTTATAGCAATCGAAACAGCTCCCACACACTCCGACACTGCGTAGACCGCCAGCGAGCCCGACCAACTGCGCCGCGCGGAGATTTCCTAGCTGATCCACACCAACCGACCGACTGCCACACATCAGCACGGAGACAGCAGTAAAATAACTGAGCAGTCGACATCACAAGCTACACACAGTTTCACGAACACTTGCACGAAGGACTAGACAATATCAAAGGCAGCAACTGTGCAATAACAAGGACGAATCACGAGTCGGCACGCGCAGGCAACCCATAAGCGATCGCCGGCCAACATACACGTCGTCCGACAAGACGACCGACCGATGACCAACCAAGGTGGTGCGCACTCAAGTGGTATGTATCGGCAACCGTCGGGCGAGTCATGGCTGTCCGGACCTCACTGCAGCCGCACTCCGACTGAACTTCTGCCGCGTCCTAATCCAGGTCCGAAGTGCACTGCTAGCACCTCCCAACTCAGCAGCAGATCCGGACTCACTGCTGGCACGTTCCGACCCACTGCTCGACACACGACGACCGGGAAGTGATAGCAGTCCCTCAAAGATAATACGGCAGGGCTTATATCGATAAGCGCTGCTGCTGCCGCCCACGGGCAGGCAAAGCAGCAATTCGGCGACACAAGTAATTGAAACTAACATAACGAGGTGGCAGTACGGCAAAAACAGGATGTTAAATAAGCGATGGCGCGAACACGAGCCACGCACGGCTCAATTTCGTGATAGATTATTTAAGTTGTGGACATACACTGAGGAGACAGAAGTCATGGGATAGCTCCTAACACCTTGTCGAACTTGTTTTACCAAACGTGGTGGAACAACTCAACGTGGCATGGACTCTACAAGTTATTGAAAGTTCCGTGCAGAAATATGGAGCCATGCTGCATGTATAGCCGTCCACAATTGCGAAAGTATTGCCGGTGCAGGATGTTTTGCACGAGCTGCCCTCTCGACTATGTTCCATAAATGTCCCATGGCTTCATATTGGCTGATCTGGGTGGCCAAATCATTCGCTCAAACCGTCCAGAATGCTCTTCAAACCAATCGCGAGCAGTTGTGGTCAGGTGACATGGCATATTTTCATCCACAAGAATTCCATCATTGTTTGGGAACATGATGTCCATCAATGGCAGCAGATGGTCTCCAAGTAGCCGAACGTAACCATTTTCAGTCAATGATCGGTTCAGTTGGACCAAAGAAACGAGTCTATTCCATGTAAACACCGACCACCCCATTATGGAGCCACCGCTAGCTTGCACAGTGACTTGTTGACAACTTAGGTACATGATTTCGTGGGGCGTGGGCCACAATTTAGCCCTGCCATGAACTCTTACCAACGGAAATTCGTCTGACCTCACCAAGATTATCCAGTCGTCTAGGATCCAACCAATTTGCTCACGAGCCCAAGATAGGCGCTGCAGGCAATGTCATGTTGTTATGAACGGCACTGACGTCAGTCATCAGCTACCGGCCCATTAACGCCAAACTTCGCCACAATGTCCTAACTGCTTGTTTGTTAGCACTTACAACTCTACGCAAACGTCGCTGCTTTCGGTCGTTAAGTAAAAGCCGTTGGCCACTGCGTTGTCCGTGGTGATCCGAAGTACGAAGTCCCATGCGTCTAGCTGCAAGTACTATTCCGCGTTTAAAGTCTGTTAATTCCTGTCGTGCAGCAACAATCACGTCGGAAACCTTTTCACATGAATCGCGTGGGAACAAATAACATCTCCCCCAATGCACTGCACTTTTAAACTTGTGTAAGCGATACTGTATATGTGCATATCGCTATTCCTTTACTTTTGTCTCATCAGTGTAGGTTTATGAACCACATGGCAACAAGAAGTAGAGTGTGGCAATAGTAAAAGTTATTATTCCACGCAAGTGTCCAATTAATGCGGTAACATGCTACTATGAAATCGCGAAAGGAGGTCGCACGTATGCTACAACGCAAGGCGTACCGCGGCCGTACATTATGAATGTGTGTCTGCGGCAGCACCGTGGCGCCATCTGCGGTCGCCAGCAGTTCCGCACACTTTATTGCCTGCATTGGCGGCCACACACGCGTTCGGCTCACTGCGCCACACAGAATCCCTGCCTCTGTCCTTTATTTCTTTGTCTGCAGGCACCGAGCGGCGACGCTCCACTACATCCGCAGTCGCAGTACGTGAAAGTCACGGCCGTATCAGTTCAGGTCCTTCGGAGTTTTGCAAAATAATTCTCAATGACTCAAATATCTCTATCAATCTAGAAGGAAATGTAATAGCCAGATCCATAGTCTATCTGTATTGTCTTTCAAAAATGGTGCAAATGGCTATGAGCACTATGGGACTTAACATCTGTGGTCATCAGTCCCCTAGACCTTACAACTACTTAAAGCTAACTAACCTAAGGACATCACACACATCCATGCCCGAGGCAGGATTCGAACCTGCAACCGTAGCAGTCGCGCGGTACCAGATTTAGGAGCCTAGAACCGCTTTGCCACAGCAGACGGCTATTGTCTTTCATAATATCGCTTGCAATAAAAGTGGTTCCAGATCTGGAGGCATAGAGCAATAAGAAACGGCGTGCTTGCGAGACAGGGAGGTAGACCAGCACCTAACTGAATCGTTGCTCTGGATTAACGACTGTCGTTCTCGTTCATAGTCCAACCAGTAAAGCAATGTAGGGGTTCTCCGTTCCGATGACGCCTACAGCGAGCGCATACAATCCATGGATTCCAACCCCATGACTTTTCCTTGATATATTCCTTTGTCCTGTCCCGCCATACACGAAAATTCCAAACTCCGAAATTCCCATCAAAACTGAACGATACTTCCCCAACCTGAAGATTACGCAAGTCATCCCCCATATGGCCGCATGATCCTCAACTTCATTCGCTCCCGCTGCACTAACCTCCTGCCACAACCTTTGATCCAGAGGCTTCCGTGTTTCCTATCGTACGGCGGTTCCCAGGAAGTAATGCACCGCAATTTTTTCTTCGACAATTCTTTATTGAACGTAATGAGAATAACACACAGGAAAGAATGGTGTTTTATCTGCACACCCTATTTTTCCTAGTAATCTCCATCCAGAGCTCGAAACAAGGGCGTGTACGCCCTGTCGGTACCAATATTTGTCCCGGTGGTGGAGCCAGTGCATCACTGTGGGAACTTGTTTGCTGACTGGCAGATGCAGCACTAACTGCGAGTCGTAACGCATCTGTCCTCGCGAATGACAACATCACTCACTGCAAGATGTCGGGTGTGACAGTCGAGGATGGTCACCCAGAGAGCTGCAAATCGTGGAGCTCTGTCGAACCGCCTTTTGATGACCTCACCCTCCGTACCCAGCAACTAACTGTATTTCTGTCGACAGCAGATGCTTCATAGACTTTGCACAAGTGTTTGTGAATATTCCTCACAGTTTCTTTCTCTGTAGTGAGAAATTCAATGACGGCACGTTGCTTGAAACGTACAGCACCTACCGACACCATTTTGAAACTGTCCTGCAACTACGCTATCTGTCAGAAGTAACGGAAACTTGGCTCGCTCACACAGGAAACTTCAAATAATAGATACGTAACGTTTCGTGTTCGTAGCATTGTTTTTGGCTGAGAAGAAAAATGCGGTGCATTAGTTTCTGTGCAAAACTTGTAACATTGTCGAAGCATTCGCCAAATCCAACCCCCTTTAGTGAATTGCCACAGGGCACAGTGTAATTCATCACTCCAAATTACTCGTTTCCAGTGATCCACTGTGCAGTGGCGTTTTATATACAGCACCTCGAACATTTCTTAGCACAGACTACAGAAGTATGTGAGTTATGTGAAGCCCCGCTCATTTTAACTCCAGACATGCGTTCATTACGTTAGCTGAAGTGCTCGTAGCACTTCGGAGCACACGAGTTATTTCTTCCACAGGTTTGATATAATATTTTAGAATCACCTTCCACAAAGCTCGACAGTTCGTACTTAAGGTCTTCCTGCTCTTGGTTTAGCTGTGGTTGTTCTTTCACGTTGCCACTTCACAATCACATCAACAGATGACTGGGGCGGGGCTGAAATGTTTCTAATGGATATGTTACTCCCGCGGTTTCCAATATCGCTACGCTCTCCTGACCGAACCATTCTGGTGTTACTGCATCTTAAATGACAACGCAGTACACTGGACATCCTTTTATACTGGCGGGTCCAGCATCGAGACTTCTAGTGATCAGTTCTACATCACATAGTGGTATCCATGTACTTTTGATTCAAAATGGTTCATGTACTTTTGATTCAAAATGGTTCAAATGGCTCTGAGCACTATGGGACTTAACATCTATGGTCAGCAGTCCCCTAGAACTTAGAATTACTTAAACCTAACTAACCTAAGGACATCACACAACACCCAGCCATCACGAGGCAGAGAAAATCCCTGACCCCGCCGGGAATCGAACCCGGGAACCTGGGCGTGGGAAGCGAGAACGTTACCGCATGACCACGAGATGCGTGCGTACTTTTGATCATATAAATTATATTGTCCATAGAGCTTATATTCCTGTGTATCTGCGCTGTGTAGCAGTGAGTGAGAGTGGACTGTATACACGTGTGTGCGTGTGTGTGCGAGCAGGACAGCGCGGACGAGCGCCGTCTGTCGCGGCTGGAGCGCGTGCTGCAGCAGCTGGTGCCGGCGGCGCTGCCGGCAGAGCAGCGGGCCCGAGAGCTGCACGCCGCCCTGCTGCTCGCCTCGGCGCTCGACAAGGTGCGTACCACGGCCACCTGCGCCCCAATATAAGTAGAACGATTTTGTATGTTCTGGCTCACTAGCTCAATTTTATAAAATTTAAAAAGTTGTTCGTTAACACTCACAATTTATTATTTTTTACAAAATAGACAAATTTTGGGGCTAAGGAAAAGTTGAAAAAAATGATTTTTTATACTTATTCTTTTAAAAAATACGTTTTTCAGAAAAGTCAAAATATGACAAATTTTGGGAATAGAAAAGCCAGAAAAATTTTTTTTAAAAATTTGTTTTGAAAATAATTTAGAAAACGAGTTTTTCACAGAAGTCAAAAATAGGACAATTTTTGGGACTAATAAAATTATGTAAAAATGCTTTTTTCAATTCTTTTTCTAAAAATAATAGTTAATTACCTAATTTATTTAATTACATTAATTCACGTATGGGAAATGTATGTAAAATAAATGACTTTTTATTATAGGTATTATTATACTACTACAATATATTATATTATACTATCATTAGGTAAAAGGGATACTAGAATGATTTTGTATGTTCTGGATAACTAGGTCTATTATGTGAAAAATAAAAAAATTACTTTTTATAAAATTGAGCTAGTGAGCCAGAACATACAAAATCATTCTACTAATCTACCGCCCTGTACTCTTGTCGACACCTGGGCAGCAGCTAGTTGCCACATAGCTCACGAAACAATGCGTAACTTACATTTCGTTCAAGACGCCACAACTTCCAAAAATGATTGTTTGCTCTCGTGGCCTTTAACTTACGGTAGGAAATTGTAAAAAACACAGATGGAAATTTTAGGAAGATGTGTTTCATGACTATGTTAGCAATGTTTCACCGTTCTGCGATTGAAGTTACCTGTTTATATAAGAGTAATCCAGGCGCGTTATTTATCTGTGTGCTCTCCACTGAGCTGTGGTGTGCAAGATAAGACGGCAGTGAAACTTCGCACAACTTGACGAAAGTTGCCCAAAATCACGGGCAGTAGATATTTGTTTAAGCCTTATGACATCAATAGCTGTGTAAGGTTTTGTTTTATTGTTTTATCGTTATTTTACCCCTCCCCGAGACAAATCTCAAGATATGCGCGTCATTAACTGATTACCTCCACTTCTCCCATGTTGTCTGCATTTCTTGTTTCGCAGCCTCATACCACTTTTGTACAGGCACGGTAAAACACACGTACGCAGTTATGAACTCTTTTTAAATTAAGCAATTCATTATTGTATTAAATATTGTTCTTCTGTTTCTTTAGGATGACAATGTGCTGCACGCTTCTTATTTTTTTATACTCGCAAATAATCCGATAGTTATAAAATATGTACCTTTTTTCATCTATAAATTTCTAAATTTTTTAAAACTTTCGTTCTTAAATTTTAATACTCTTATCTGACTTCTATTTATTTGTAGCATATTTTTCTGTACAGCCTTCTGAAGAAGAGCACAGAATGCCTAAAACCGGTTAAGAAAATCAAATTTCTATTGTGCAACTGGTTACTGATTATTTTAAAAAAAACTATGTTTGACGTGATTTGAAAAGAATCGGTTCGGTTCGTGTTTTCACGTCCCATCGACAACGATGTCATTAGAGACGGAGCGCAAGCTCGGGGATAGCGAAGGACGGGGAAGGAAATCGGCCGTGCCCTTTCAAAGGAACCATCCCGGCATTTGCCTGAAACGATTTAGGGAAATCACGGAAAACCTAAATCAGGATGGCCGGAGACGGGATTGAACCGTCGTCCTCCCGAATGCGAGTCCAGTGTGCTACCACTGCGCCACCTAGCTCGGCTGAAAAGAATCCAACTAATTATGTACATCGGATGACGATAAATTATTTCACTCCAGAAATCAAACACATATCAAATTAATAGTGGTCCAGCACTAAAAATAGGCAAGGTTATGTCATCTGTTGAAAAATACATCAATATTCGTTAATTCAGTGAGGTTATCCGATACGATTCTAACTGATCTACTTACTTAGCAAGCTATCGTGTTGCACCATAAGGTATACAAGTGGTTCGAAAACATACAGCAGATATATAGTTTACACAGTTCACAGTCAGAAGGCGAATATAACATCTCTCGATTTACATTTAGGCTATTCTGCGACGTCAGGAAATCTGACTGTTTTGAAATGGCGAATGCTAGTCAAGCACCGAGCGGGCTGGCGCAGTGGTTGGCACACTGGACTGGCATTCGGGAGGACGGATTAAGGTTTCCCGTGATTTCCCTAAATAGCATAAGGCAAATGGCGAGACTTCCCTCGAAACGCCACGGTCGCTTTCCTTCTCCATCCTTACACATTTCAAGCTTGTGCTTCGTCTATAATGACATTGTTGTCGACGGGACGTTGAACACTAATCTCCTCGCACTGTTGGCCAAGGCTGAATATGATTCTGTTTCTGATGGTCTTCTACTGACGTATTATCTCATTTTATTGCGTCACATAGAGACATGTCTAATGAGAAAAAATAATACCCAAGTAACACTGATGTAGAAAATAAAGTGGAAAAAAATGAACCATATGCGAAACAAAGTACTTGACAATTTGCGGGTAACTCAGCATCCCACATTACTTCAAATTTCACGAAAATATTGCTTCGCAGACGGAGTTCAGTATTGTAACTTCAGTAATTAACTTTACGGAGACTTCTTCAGAAGTAATCCGAAACCACTCATCTCTCTGCTGTCTGTCTGTCTCTCTCTCTCTCTCTCTCTCTCTCTCTCTCTCTCTCTCTCTCTCTCTCTCTCTCTCTGTCATCACTGCTGTCTGCGTAAAATGTGCAGAACTTACTCAGAAATGGCTCCGATATGCAGATGAGAAATTGGCGCAGGAAAGAAAAAGAAGACATCATCTCGTTAGCAAATTTCACCCCGGGGCCTTAACAACTGATATATTCCGTGGAATACGCTTCGATGATTGATATTTAATTGCGTTAATGACAATTATATAATATAGCACGATTGCATTGGTAATTATCTCATACAATACGACTTCACCTTTTTGCATAATTAGGATCGTTGTACAAGATGGTTATGATTAAACTTTCATTACTTGAACCATAATAGACGAAAAACTATTTACCGTATGGGTACTTAATTTTATAGGGTTGATGTTCAGACAATCTGCTGCAGGATTTCTGTTGTTAGTGGTGTCACGGCTTTCCATTAGGCGCCGCTACTGCTACCACGTTATATGTTTGAAACTCAAGCATCAGTATGCGTTACAGTTCAACACAGTCACGGAGCTGGACAAGGAGAGCATTACTTCACTTGTAAAACTGTTTCATCAAAACAACGGCAACAGTACTCTCGCTCTTCGCGACGCATTAAAGGAATATGGAGAAGTCCTCTTTCCGCACCGATGTTGAAGAACGTGATACGGAAGTTTGAACTAACTGGCTATTTGGGAATTGCCTCTGAGAGAGGCCGACGGCCAATTTCGGCGCAGGTTGTTGAAGTGACTGTCGCCGTGGCTGAGAACGCTAGACGCAATGTGCGATCTGCAAGCAATGCATGAGCTGTGTCACGACAGCTGCACATTCCATGGTCCACTGTTCGGAAAGAGCTGCGAAAAACTGTGAAATGGTACCCATACATACTTCCAGGCTGTCTGGATGCAGATGGTCGTCAAACTGAGCAACGTTTGTAACCTGGAACGTAAACAAGGTACGCAATTGAGAATTGTTATCCTCTTCCGTGAAAATGAAAATGTGTTTCTTTCAGCTGTTTGTTCGTTATTTCAAATGGTTCAAATGGCTCTGAGCACTATGCGACTTAACTTCTTAGGTCATCAGTCGCCTAGGACATACAACTAATTAAACCTAACTAACCTAAGGACATCAGACACATCTATTCCCGAGACAGGATTCGAACCTGCGACCGTAGCGGTCGCTCGGTTCCAGACTGGAGCGCCTAGAACCGCACGGCCACTCCGGCCGACGTTCATTATTTCACTTCCTCATGTTCTTACAAATGTTTCCGGAAGGTTTCATTGTTCCACGATCACTAGTTTTTCATGGGACCTCTCTCAAATAGAGAAACTTTAATTATCATCAAACTGTATACTAAACACTCAATCGTCTCACTGAGTATGGATTCTTTTCGCAAGTAGGTAAATTGATTACATCCCTCAAAATTTCCCACATATGAAGACTGAGCATCGGATAGGGAGAAAATTTGGCGTTTGTCACTTCGATGTTCAGGCTGTTAGTCCTACTGAAATTACAAAAGGAATGCGAAGAAAATAGTCCGTGCCTTTTCCAAAGGAGCCGTCCTGGTATTTCTTAATGAATTTAGGGGAACTAGCTCAAAGCGAGACCAGTGCCTTACCACTATCCACCCCCTCCCCCCCCTCCCCCTCCCCCCTCCCCTCCTAGTTCGAAGGAATCCACTTCAGACCCTTGACTTTTCCAGACAATACTCTCAACCGCTAAAACTACCGAGACATCTCGATGCCGGACGCGAAGTTTCACTCTGCTGCTTAAGCATCTACTACCTGCGAAAGTGCATACATAATCTTCTGCATGTACTAAACTATCATCCCTGTGTGGATATGGAAGAGAGTAGGTTACCAATACTCATACTTTTAATCTGTCAGAAAATTTCGTGACGGAGTTGTTTCCACTGCAGTGTGTGAAATTCAGTCTACGCTGTTAACAGGATACATAAAGACAACCATAATATATTGTAATGTATTGATAATATATTGTATTACGTAAAGACATGGAACAATACAGAGTAGCTCGTACGGGATTTAGAAGCAAAACCAACTGGAAATCTAGTTGACACATTAGCCTTCCGTTAGAATGAAAAGATGGCGGAAATCTGATAGAACTGAAGTGGAGGACTAGATCTATACGTTCATGCCGCAGTAGAGGCACCATAGAACCACTTTCAGACCATTTCTATGGCGTTCTGCGCTCGAATAACAAGCCTACTTCAAAGCTGTCAGATGCTTATTACTATTTTCGGATTGCAGTAATGGGATGGTTTTCACAAAAATGTAAGAACTAGTGTTGTGAAGATAGGACCACGATAGAAACTGCGGAATAACAATTTCGTATTTATTACAAGCTGTCTCGTTGGAATACACGTCTTTCTTTTCCCAATTTAGAACTTCTGTGTTCGGAATCGATGATTTCCGTTATTAGTAGCCATTCACTCCACGAAAGTATATTTCCTCTGAGAAAACATGATTCAATTATATTCAGAGTTTTCTAGGGATGTCAAACATAATCTTTAATGCGAGGAAGAAATTTCTGAGAATATACGAATGTAGCTTAGCTTTGTATGAAAGTGAACCGGGACGGTGGGAAAACTGGGAAAGAGAGAATCAATACGTTCGAGATAAGTTGTTGTAGAACACTGCTGAAAATTATATAGACTGATACAAAATGAGGAGGTCGTCCGCACAATCGACGGGTTAATGAACGGATGGAAAACTGTGACAAGAAGAAGGGAAATTACGGTAGAGTGTATTTTAAAACATTTAATAATTTCCTATCCAACCAATAATCGAGAAAGTTTGGTGTAAGTCATAGCGGACCACATTACACCGTTCATAAGACGGACAGAAAAAAGATCTGATTATACTATCCATTACACTAAGAGCTTTTCATGTACCTTTTACAGATATTGATCCAGTCTCTGTCCTAAATGCCGACAGGTATCTGTGGAGCTAAAAATTTACCTTCAAGGTGTATCAAGCCAAGTTGCTACTTAAAATTGTCCTTCCCGTCTCGCTTACACGGTCTCCTTTTGTTTGGCGTCTTCTCAGACCCACATGTAGAAATACATATAAAATGATTTGACTCTTTGTCCGAGATTGTCTACGCTATGCCATAAGACTGACATATCGTCCGTTAGGCCATCAGCACGAGTGAGCCAGAAAGAGCTTCATTATACACTACATTCCAATCCTTTACTCTCAGAAATCTTCGACTGTAGTTTTACTGTGCTAGTTCCAGCGTGGTAACGTGATTCGGGATATCGCTTACAGCTGAGATTTTCCGATTTACTATCACCGATGTTCTGCCAACGCAAATATTTCTTTCTCGCATACTGGCGGTCAAACGTAAGTACGAATGGTAGTCGCAGTTGAGGCCAGTAAAAGTGGTGAAATTAATAAGACGTTTCCGATACACATGAAAGAACATACGAACGTATGAATTTCTTCTCTTCTAGTGAGACACTAAAAACGACACTCTTCAACTCGTATGTTTGTTTGCATTGTCACCGCCCGTATGCTAGTATCTTAATGTTATTAAAATGGAGGTAAACGGTGCTGACGCCTGTGACAGTACGAACCCTCCGGCGGATACGTTGTGTGACTGTGGGATCTGCGAAGACACAGCGGCTCATTGTCGTCATGCATTAAGGGCGCTGGATCCCAAAACAACACTGAGGAACGAGGCCTGCTGGCCAACCTGGAAGATACTGCAGCCGAAGTATCCACGAACATTAAGTAGAGCTTCTCTGGACACTGACTCCCACGTCAGCATTCTCCTCTGTCAGCCAGGACCTCGTTCAGACGAAGAGAAAACGAAATGGGGGTCGCGACTAATGAAGCAAACGGCTATCGTGTAAATTTTCCTTCACGTTGATGGGAGAGTTTGCAAAAGTGTGGATTCTGAGATGATAAAATGGAATCGTGGAATCGATCGCCGCAGTGGAAACGCTGCCGACGTGCCGTCCTGCGCACATGTGATCCAAAAAAACGTGACTGTTGACGGGGCTAGTTCGAGGGCGGTTCCAGTTCTGGAATATAAATTTCAGCAGCTTAGACGTATACCTCCGCAAGGAAACTTTGACCCTGATGAATAAACAAATCAATGATCTGTAGTGATAAAAGTAAATAGTTCTTTTTCTGTTTTTCGTTTTCTTTTGTTTTCTAGTACTAGATCGTAGAAAGTAGTAATAACAATTACACACAGAACTAATTGTATACCACATATGGTTTGCATGAGCAATATTAATTACGTAGATAATATATTGTAGCTGTGAAGAATAAATCAATAAATACACTACTGCCCATTAAAATCGTTAGACCAAGAAGAAACGCAGAATGATAAACGGATATTCATTGGACAAATATATTATACTAGAACTGACATGTGATTTCATTTTCACGCAATTTGGGTGCATAGATCCAGAGAATTCAGTACCTCTGGCCATAATAACAGCCTTGATACGCCTGGGCATTGAGTCAAACAGAGCTTGGATGGCGTGTACAGGTACAGCTGCCCATGCAGCTTCAAGACAATACCAC
The DNA here is from genome assembly GCF_023897955.1 of Schistocerca gregaria. Taxonomy (NCBI): domain Eukaryota; kingdom Metazoa; phylum Arthropoda; class Insecta; order Orthoptera; family Acrididae; genus Schistocerca; species Schistocerca gregaria. The sequence goes on from NC_064923.1 coordinate 492,509,649, forward strand.
CGTTCATCAAGAGTAGTGACTGGAGTATTGTGAGGAACCAGTTGCTCGGCCACCATTGACCAGACGTTTTCAGCTGGTGAGAGATCTGGAGAATGTGGTGGCCAGGGCAGCAGTCGAACATTTTCTGTATCCAGAAAGGCCCGTATAGGACCTGCAACATGCGGGCGTGCATTATCCTGCTGAAATGTAGGGTTTGGCAGGGATCGAATGAAGGGTAGAGCCACAGGTCGTAACATGTCTGAAATGTATCGTCCACTGTTGAAAGTGCCGTCAATGCAAACAAGAGGTGACCGAGACGTGTAGCCAATGGCACCCCATACCATCACGCCTGGTGATACGCCAGTATGGCGATGACGAATGCACGCTTCCAATGTGCGTTCACCGCGATGTAGCCAAACACGGATGCGACCATCATGATGCTGTAAACAGAATCTGGATTCATCCGAAAAAATGACGTTTTGCCATTTGTGCACCCAGGTTCGTCGTTGAGTACACCCTCGCAGGTGCTCCTGCCTGTGATGCACCTTCGTGAGTAACCGCAGCCATGATCTCCGAGTTGATAGTCCATGAAGCTACAAACGTCGTCGAACTGTTCGTGCAGATGGTTGTTGCCTTGCAAACGTCCCCATCTGTTGACTCAGGGATCGAGACGTGGCTGCACGATCCGTTACAGCCATGCGGATAAGATGCTTGTCATCTCGAGTGCTAGTGATACAAGGCCGTTGGGATCGAGTACGGCGTTCCGTATTACCCTGCTGAACCCACCGATTCCATATTCTGCTAACAGTCATTGGATCTCGACCAACTAGAGCAGCAATGCTGCGATACGATAAACCGCAATCGCGATAGGCTATAATCCGACCTTTATCAAAGTCGGAAACGTGATGGTACGCATTTCTCCTCCTTACACGAGGTATCACAACAACGTTTCACCAGGCAACGCCGGTCAACTGCTGCTTGTGTATGAGAAATCGGTTGTAAACTTTCCTCGTGTCAGCATGTTGTAGGTGTCGCCACCGGCGCCAACCTTGTGTGAATGCTCTGAAGAGCTGGTCATTTTCATATCACAGCATCTTCTTCCTGTCGGTTAAATTTCGCGTCTGTAGCACGTCATCTTCGTAATGTAGCAATTTTAATGGCAAGTAGTGTAAATACTGATGTCGAATTACGACAGCCCTGAGCCCTTCCTTTACTATATTTAAACATCTGTGTTGTGCATTCCCCGTCAACTGCGGCAGCAGGTATGTATAACAAAATAAATAAAAAAATAAATATTTAAAATAAAAGTTAACACAAAGCACTTGTCAGGAAGAAACAGAATGTTTGAAATATAGTACGTTCTATTGAAAATGTCTAACATTATAATGAATGAAGACTAGCCGCAATACAAGAAGTGTTGTACGACCTGTTGCAGCTGTACCCACGTGAGAAGGAGCTGGCGAACAGCGCCCTGCAACGCAGCACACCAATCGCCTGCAACCTGACGCAGCTGCAGAGCCGATACGGATTCGTGAGTATTTCACTGTGTGTACTTTCTGCACCAGTGCAACTATAGTGACAGACAGCTGTACGTGAATAATACAGACAAACCATGGCTGATTAGTATCCATAGAGTCTATCTCGACAGATGATGCTATCTGTTGGTTTACGACTTCGCATGAGCGAGTGGCTCTCAAAGGTCGATGACTTCCCACCATGTGACGCCTATCAGATACTTTATGGTCTTTTACAGGACAGTTAAGAGTATAATTGTTACCACGTCTCATGTTTGCTGCCGAGTGCATGTTCTTAGTACCGTTCTCCATCACTACATTCTGAAGGAACAGCAAAGCGCGACAGCCGAATTAACCTAGTGACCTTATAGTGTCTGTGAATGTTGTACGGTCATACCAATAGCGTGCACTCATGAAATATACCTAAAGAATCTACTGGTAATCTTGATATACTTAAATTTCTGAAAGTGAAATACTTCACTAATAACTGAAAACAAATATACGAAACAAGAATTTCAGCATAGTCACGTGACAATATGTAATTGAAAAATGGCTAAGAAGAATCGAAGGCTATAATTTAACAACATTTTAATGATAAAAATGATTTCATGTACTTTGCTTGTACACTTCATTTGTAGCTTTCTAAACGCTGTTTGGAACATTCTGATCCATCGATGCGTAATCAGGTTCTAGCTTATATGTACATCTTCTAATATTGGTATCTGCCACAAAGTGAATTTGATGAACCACTCAAAAACCACATTTTGGTTTGCCGGAACCACAGCGGCTGTCGTTAGTCAGCGTGCGTGTTTGGTTCAGCTTGTTCTCCGGAACGTTACACATCTCGCTGGTTCAGGATGTTGGCATAAATAATACGGAAAGGGGGGAAAATATTTTGCAGACATGTTTAATGCAACGCGCTTATTTGGCCGTTACAGCCATAATCTGTTAACATATTACTAACTCAATATATGCAGTTTTGCCTCGTTTAATGAGCTTTGAGAAAATAAGCTCACAGAATTTTAGAGAAAATTTCCAACATCACAAACACGTTAAAAACTATTTGGACACGACTTACTAGAGCTGTGTCTAAAAATGTGTCGCAGCGCTTAACAACAGTGACATGACATTTAGTCGACAGATACATACGTTGAAGTGAATTCGAGAATGTTGATTTGTATCGAACATAAATTGACGGTCGCATTTTTCGTTCATGATCCATAGCTGAGTACATATGTGTTCATTTGCTGTTGTGACAGTGTTACATCAACAGATACTTAAGGTGCGCCAGAGAGAAACAAGACATCCATATAAAATAATTTCCAGCGAGAAGGTACTGACGACCAGTGTCACTTAGTCCAGCGCCAATGAACTGGGTCAACACTACGTGGAAAAGGTCGAATAAAATTTACTAATGTAACGCTAAAGTTACTTTTATTCTGCAAACGATACACCTAGTCTGAACTGGCGATACACTGCTGTTTGAAGTACAGCGTAAGAGTTCCTCCGTAATGTACCATGCGCGCAAGTTTCTTTAAATCTCCACCTATATAAGAAGCTTAATGTCATCTGCTACATACAACTCACTGGAAAATAATACACATTGCAATTGCAGAAAATGACAGCATCCGTAGCAGCCAACATGCATTTCCTAATAGACGACTGTGCGATACCTAGCTTGCACTACTGTTGCCAAACGATATCCGTTTTACCATTCGAAAGGCGTTTCTAGACTTGAAAAAATTCACTGTCACACCGACGTCATATCCGTGGGGGAATGGTTTGCGAATGGATTAAAATTTGGTCGATAAGTAGAACGCAACTATTTCCGTCGAACTGAAAATTACCTATAGATATCTGGAAACTGTAATGATATCGCTAATATTCATGTTACACATTAGTGAGTTAACGAATAGTATTGAATGCCATCTCATACTTTTCCCACATGATGCGGGCTTCGTTTTTCTGTTTTACCATCTGTCACCACCACTCACCGGCTGGTGTACGCCACGGGTTTCGAGTCCCTCTGGTAAAGATTACAAATGTAGCATCAACCGGTCACTTCGGAATATCCTAAAACGTTTTCGTCGTTGCTCAGTTGTCTACGCACGATAGTTTCTCAAAACAGGAGCCTAGCCGCGAGGGTGGCAGGACAACGTCTGTTGCCTTGCAGTAGAGCTGAGGTTTTGCGGTGGCCGAAGTCCGGAAACTTTACTGGTAGGAGGGTTGCAGACATGGAACTCCAGTCCCGGACCGAAAACCAGTTTGAAACCCTCGGAGCGGTTGCCTTACGGTGCGTGGTTTGGCACGGAGCAGCAGATGTCGTTCTGGAATGACATAGCTCATGTAATACGATACACGCAGCTGTAAATCAATAAATATAATTGTCTATACACGCGCATTCTACGAGTATAGCTGCTTTAATAGATAGATTCCGTGTAAATACCACACTTCAGTGCGTTGATATCAACACCACCACCACCAACAACAACAATAATAATTACAATAGTATATACTAGCTTAGCTCCCGCTCCATTAATCGGCCAGATTGTATGGTCTGCACAGATTTTTTAAAATTTTCTTTAATCGAATTTTTATATTGTTCACAAACTGAAACACCTTCTAAACCTTTCACGTTAATTAATGCCACAGAAGTATGGTTTTTCCCGAATGTAGTTATGACCAAAAAGCGATTCTTGTAACTTGAGTCCACGGTTTTAGTTAATCACGCCTTTTGCGTTCTTGTTTTAATTTCCATAGAAAGTGTCACCTCTAGTCACAGATTTCTCTGTATCTAACCAAAAAGTGAAACACCAATTTACATAGCTTTTAATTTTTTTATATAAAAAAATTATTCTTACAAATTTTCATCCAGCGTTGCACCTTCTAGAGCCGAATTTCCGAAAACACTGATATATATATATTTCTTATAGAAAAGCTAAATACAAATTTTCATAGATTTAGGTTTGAAAATCTTTTCGTAATGAATCCTTTCATAAAACTTTTTATCCCCTATTTAATTCCCTTGGGTGTTGAATTTCCAAAAGCTCTAAAACACCTATCTTTATTGTTCTAATCGAGAAATCAATTTTCATAGATGTAGCTTCAAAAGTGTTTTAGTAATTTCTTAATAATGTTTTATTTTCAAAAAACTGTCACATACAGTTTTACACCCTTGAGGGTTGAATTTATAAAAATGCTCAAACACGTATCTTTTTCATTTCTGGCTTAGGAACAAAATACCAATTTTCGTAGTTCTGGCTTCGAAATTGTCTTAAGAGCGACATACTTCCAAAAAGCCTTCATCGCCTATTTCACCCCCTTAGGAGTTGAATTTCTAACAATCCCTTCTTAAACGTTGCTTGTAGTATAATATCGCACCATCCTCAAATTTCAAGTTTATATCCTTAGCGAGGTGGAAAATGATGGTCAATGAATCAGTGTGGCCCTGTTTCACCCCCTTAGAGGTCTAATAAAAAAAAAACCAGTGAAATACTTATCTTTTGTTTCTAACAGGGAAGCCAAATACATATTTTCACAGCTTTACCTTCAGAAATGCTTGCGTAATGAAATATTGCTATAAAACTTATGTCCATAACGGTTGAATTTCGAAAAACAGTGAAATACCTATTTTTTATTTCAAGCGAAGAATTAAACTGAAATTTTCATGTATTTTGCTTTTCACAATGAAATATTTTCATAAAACTTTTTGTCTTTTTTTGCACCCCCTTAGGCGTTGAATTTACAAAAACGAAGAAACACGTATTCTTATTTATGACCTGTAAGTCAAATACCAGTATTCATAGATTTAGCTTTAAAAATTCTTTAGTAGTTGTTTCATAATGATTTATATTTAAAACCTTTCATTCCCATACGAGTTAAATTTCAAAAAAATGATGGAAGACGTATTCCTTATTTCTGGCCCAGAAACCGAATACCAATTTTTGTAAGACTAGCTTCAAAACTGCCTGAAGAACGACTAATTTTAAAAAAATCTTTCATGCCTTATTTCACTCCTTGGGGGTGTAATTTCGAAAAATGCCCTTTCCACAGGCACTTGCGGTATAAGATCGATACCCTCTCCAAATTTCAAATCCTTAGCCCTTTGGGCTAGGCGATCATGAGTTGGTGAGTCAATGAGTGAGTCAGTCAGGACAAGAGATTATTTTTTATTCTTTTTATTTTCGATTATTCCCATTTAAAGAGAGCGTTTGAACTTGAATTCATTTATGATGATTGTTTATGTTTTTTCTGAGCCCAAATTTTCTTCATGTGTTCACTGTGTTGTTTCTTTCGCTCCGCTGTCCATTTGCATCCTGTTTTCTTCTGTGTTGTGGTGTAAAATTTGTTTTTTGGTGATGTTCCTGAATTCAGTTCTATTTTCTGAATCGTTTACTGTTATGTGTGCTTGTCTGAGGTCCTTTTCAACTTCTTTTATCTATTTTGTTTTTCACCTGCCTGAGTTGATGACTTTAAAAATTCGCTTTGAAATTCTGTTTTTATTCATTCTGTTGATATGTCCGTAGAACTGCATTCTCATTTTCCTTATTGTATCCGTAAACTTGACTGTGTATTTATATAATTGTGATGTTGGTCTCTTCTTCCAGATTCCTTGCTCTTCTATCGGGCCAATAATTTTCCTGAGAATTTTCCTTTCTTGTTTCTCTATTTCTTTGATTTTAGTTTGCCCACCTATTTGTGTTGTTTCAGATGCATACAGTGCCTCCGGAAGTTCGACAGTGTTGTAGTGTCTCAGTTTTGCGTTAATGTATAGGGACTATTTGGTATAATAGTTCCACGTGAGTTTATATGCTTTCTGTAGTTTTTTTATTCTTTACTCATTGGCCTTTAGGTTGATCCCTATTGGCTGGATGATTTCTCACAGGTACTTAAAATGTGGCACTTGTACGATTTTCCCATGTGTTTTCACAGTAGACAATTTGTCGTGTGGCACTCTTTCTATGTACCGGCTTTTCTCATACTAGATTTGCAGCTGAATACGGATTACTTTGAGGCAAACAGAACACTGATAGAGAGGCAGTGTGCTGGCATCATGTGACTTTAACGAAGTACGCGTGAGATGGCAGACACTGGCTGTTGCCAACATCACAGTAGATCAATAGGCTTGTATCAGTAGCGACTCAGATCGCCATCGCTTACAGTAACTACCAAAGTCTTGAATGACCTTCCAGCAGACGCTAGAGTGCGTCACTCATTGGCCAAACAACAAGAATTCAAATTATGCTACAGGAAATCTCAACGTTCCCTCGCTCTCAATGCGCTCTATTAAAAAGCAAACAATAGCCGGAAGAAATATTCAGTCTTAATGCATTCCAGAGTATTGTTTACTTTGCAAGTATATACACAATCTTAAAACTGCGTGTTGTGTTTGGCAACCAATTTTATACTCGTTAATGGGTATGATGTCAGGTTTGAGGTCACGATTTAAATTTGCTCAAGGGAAATTTCCATTGGAACATGTGGTAGTGCAAATTACATCTGCGAATGAAATTATGTTGTATGTTCGGGTGCAGCGATTGACGCCGACACCGGCGGGTGTTGCAGCTGGACTGGAGGTCGCTGCTAGAGGCCGTGTTCTCGGCCAACTTCTCGGACTCTGAGCTGTTCTACGTGGCGGCTCCGGACTACCTGTCCCGTCTGCACAGCACCTTGATCCGATTCTCCAAGAGGTAAGTAAGGAGCTGCTCTGTTAATCAGAGGTATCCGTCACCAAAAGTACAGTACTCTATTAACTACACTGAGGTGACTCCTGAGATAGATATGCCATATAGTTAAGGCTAACCGGCCATTGATCTCCTTCTGTGAGGATGCACACGCATTGCCCGAACTCTTACGGGACTCGGTAAGATTGTCTGCAGCGAGTAATGAGTGTAATGGGCAGGGGAACTACGAATGTAGTGCGTGGACATTAAGTTGGGAATGTGGGTCGCACGGAAAACGTGCAATCAATAAATCCCTACAGTCGCCCTATCCTTTGTTCCCTCTGTAGCTCAGATGGATAGAGCGTCTGCCATGTAAGCAGGAGATCCCGGTTTCGAGTACCGGTTGGGGAACACATTTTGAATGGTCCCCGTTGATGTAGGTAAACGCCTGTCGGCAGCTTAAGGTCTTGATGCAATTGTCATTTCCTGAGATAGAGATACGCACGTATACGGACGGCGCTATTATCGCGGACACAAGGTATAAAAGCGCACTGCATTTTCGGAGCTGTCATTTGTACTCAGGGGATTGATGTGAAAAGGTTTCTTACGTGGATATGACTTCGCGACAGGAATCAACAGACGTTGAACGCGGAAGCATGCACCATGTCTCCAGACTACAGTTTTCGCGATTCTGGACAATTCGAGTGAATGATTTGGCCACCCAAATCTCCCGACATGAATTCCATTGAACATTTATGGGACATAATCGAGAGGTTAGTTAGTGCAGAAAATCCGGCATCGGCAACACTTTTAATATTATGGTCGATTACAGAGGCAGCATTGCTCAGTATTTCTGCAGGGGACTCCCTGCGACTTGTTGAGTCCATGCCACGTAGAGCTGCTGCACTACACCGGGCAAAAGGAGATCAGACATCACATTAGAAGATATGCCATGACTCTTGGCACGTCAGTGTACGTTACTAATATCCTTGAACGTACAATTTCACATTTTGCCATCGATCATGCAGGGAATAATTTTTAATTTGATGCTTCAGGATGAGAGAAACTGGTAATAAGCGTGGGTTAGGGCAGTCATTTCCTACAATGCAGCCCAAAAATCCAGTTGTGTGTCCTTGGAGTCTTTCACTGACTTCAGTGAGCTTCTGACGAAGATGGCGGAGATGGCCATCGAAAGCTCGAGGATTTTATTCGAATTGACGCGGCTGGAAAACCGAGAACGCTTTATTCAAAAATCCAGTTTTTCTGTACATATATCGCCGCAGCTATTCATCAAGTAGTGACCACACATCATGCAGGTAGATAGAGGAATTGGGAGGTTTCTTGTTCAGCATTTTTTCTGTGTGTCTGAGATTGGCTCAAAGCTTGAAATAAATTCCTTGAAATTGACTACTATGATATATCTACCACATGATCTCAGCCCAGAAAGATCCAGGTGGTAGTATTATTGGGACAACAGGCTTTCTACCCAAAAGTACCGTTATCCAAGATGGCGGCGATCAAGTCATCCAAGATGACAGCAATGACGTCATTCTAGATGGAGGCGATGACGTCATTCAAGATGAAGGCGATGACGTCATCGAAGATGGCGGAATTTAGCGGGAAAGTGACACGCCCCCCTCCTGCAGAAAAATGGCAGGAAGATCAAATTACATCGTGATAATGCGTCACGCCTAGAGAAATGGCGGGAAAGGGGACTTGTCTTTATTATTTAACCAGTTTCAAGCATGTGTGTTCGCCACTGAGTTTGGACTGCAACTGACTTACTTCATATCCATGCCATCAGAGGTCGCTACCATGATGTCATCCAAGATGGCGACTGTGACGTCATTCAAGATGGCTGCACCCAGTGTATCCATCACGTGGCTTGGTACACAGAGGGCGCTGTCTTGACGTCAGCTGACGACAGATGGTGCGATTTCCATTATCCAAGATGACGATATTTTTTTCGCCACTCAGATGACCGGAATTGGCGGTGCACATTCAGTCTTTGCTGAGCTGTCTTTGTCAAACCATCATCATCAATGAATGTGCAGCTTTCAATAACTGCATTACATGTAGACATTCGAGGGAGGACTGTAGCCACAGTTCACTGCATCATGTATGGAAGAGTGAGGTAGTGGAGGAGTGTAGGTGGAATAAGTACAAGAATTCTGTTCAGCAGATTTCGGCAGTGCAGAGGGATAGAGCTAGGATGCATATCGTAACCTGCACATGCTCATGCGTCACAGTGGTGCTCTGTGGTGGTGACGATTGAACTAAGTCAGTTGAGCTCTAGAGCTCATGGCGAACACACATGCTTGAAATTGGTTAGATAATAAAGACATGTCCCTTTTTCCTGCCATTTTCCTACGTGTGACGGATTATCACGTTGGAATTTGAACTTCGCGCCATTTTTCTGGGGGAGGGGGGACGTGGCACTTTCCCGCCAAAATCCGACATTTTGGATGACGTCATCACAGCAATCTTGGATAATGGTACTTTGGGGTAGAAAGCCTGTTGTCCCAATACTGGTAATTACTGCATCAGTGATGAGTCTCACTGAGGTTCATCATCGATCGCCAAAGATGCTACTGTCAGGCGTAAGGTGGAGGAACTAACATTTGTGTGTCACGGTAGCAGAATAAAGATATCCTAGAGCCGGGAGGTTCCTATGAATTACGCTTTCCTTCATAGAATTTATAAGAAATAGTTTTTATTTAACAACTTTCACAAAATATTCCACAGTATGAACACATCGTCAACAAATTACGTCACCATGCGAATACATTTCGTGGAGATGTTACTGTAGGACTTAAAACAAGAAACTGTCTGCAGATACGTTAGAAGTAAAACGGGAGTGATTTCCTATCCATAAGAGGAGTCTAGTTTTGCATTCTAAGAGATTTTTAAATCATATTGAGAGATGTTGTAAAAGTGACATACTTTCTTTTTGGAGAAAATCCACGATCAATGATTTTTCAATTAATTGTTTGTCCGTCTAGCATTCATATATTTCAAAATTTAAGACTGGTTTGGGCTTGACAGACCCATCGTCACACCTGAGTAAATTGACTACAAGAGTAAATTGTAAAATTGTGCAGGGCGTTTGACTGTTACAAGTACAAACGAAAAGAGCGATAAAAGTGAATAATCCTAATACACAAAGATCCGGAAAGTAATAGTTTCTCTGACACGACGTATGCACAAGCGCAATCACGCCAATGTTACAATAGTATTAATGGGTAAGCTGTCCCTCACACATGACGTTGCGTGAAACAGTAATCAGTAGCGCTATTATTATTTCACTCCAGTCTGAATTACTGAATGCCGTGGCTATCGTGACGCGCACGAGCTTTTCAGGTCATAATTTCAGGATAAGTATCGCAAAATTGGCGCGGCTGCCTCCCACTCATGCAAGCGGATCCGCGCTTCTAAGGGTTAAAAGCGATATAAAAACACGCTAAAAGTGGCCAGAACACTCACCATGTACGAAAGTGCTTAAATCGTCTCCTTTCATCTGTTGCGTGCATATTCTGTAATCTCGCCTAACTGTGCAGTACTGTATTGTACACGTACACATTGGAAGTCTTAACTGCCGTATTCAGGCTCATCTTTAAATATATCTTCCAGGAGTTTAAGTCATGCAGTATCCTGAACATGCTTGCTTTTTCATAATCAATGAGAATGGAACGTCTTCTGTTTGTTAGTAACGGAAGTGTTACCAATCTGGCGACACTGGTGTGCGTTGGAGTTCCTCAGACCACCTGGTTGCGGGCAGAACCACTACTAACGATAACCACTTATGCGCCGTTTCCTGTACGACGACTTGCTTCCCTGTGACAGATGGTATCACATCAGTAACTTCTCATGTATCGAAAATCCATCGGAAGACAAGGGGAATCCTTTTGTAATTCACTTTAAAATGCACAACTACATTTCTGCTGACATACTACTGCAGTGATTTTGTTTTGAGACTGACGCCTAGAGAGTCGGCACCCACGAAAACCCGAATGTCTCAAAGATGCCACGTAACGAGGCGCATATTTTTTTCTTCGTCTTTTTAAAAAATTAGCTTTTCGCCTGAAGGCCATACGACAACGCCTTACATTTAAACAGGTAACAGATTTCCCCAAACAGTCGCAGATGGCCGAAAAGCTCATCTGACAACGTCTGAATAGCTTCTGGATGCACCACCGAAACATGTTTGCCCCTTTTGTGGAAGTCATAAACTCTACGTCCACTTAGGAGTGGGGCAACTCACGTAGATACATACATACATAGCAAGAAACAAAAATCACATGATGCGTGATCAGGTGATTGCGAGGGTGTGGCAAAATGGAGACGTGTTGTCTTGCTGGTTCTTTTTGGAGGAGGACAAAGCGCCAGGCAGGGGCGTCGTCGCGTAGCAACAGCCAACTCTTTCCACAGCAAAGCTCAGGACGCTTGTGACGAAATGAGCCGCGTATAAGGACAAGAATGTCCTTGTAGCGGATTTTGTTTACCATTTCACCGTCTGGGATGTATTCCATATGAGCAATTCCATTTTTATCAAAAAACAGTTCAATCAGCACTTGATCCTTGTACCTGGTGTTGCGTTTCTGTTCTACCGCGACAATATCGGCGTTTTGCAGGTGGCAGATTGTCGCTTGAGTTGCGGATCGTACAGCAACCACCGTGGTCTGCCTCCAATTATGATCTGGTCCAGAAATGTCAACACTGCTGATCAGGTCCTCACTAACCGTCAAGCAACAGTCGCTTTGTTCTTGCGTCAGAATATAGGCACGTCGTGTTGAGAAACATGCGACAAGCTGAGGTCATTAATCAGAATATTGTAGCACCTACCACAGCTGACTATACTCCTGCTACGAAATCGTCTGTCGTTTGGGAGCGGTTGGCGCGCCCAGCATTGCAACCTCTTGAATCTTGCTTTCAGCTCAAAGCGTTTGCGGGCGACAAGTACGCACATAATCCTCCAAACTGGCCTTTGCGGAAAACGTCGGAGCCGCCTAGAGACAACCCTGCCACTCAGCGTGCCGTCGCCCTAACCTTGCTGCATCATTTTAAACGTTTCTGCAGCGATTTGCCTAATTTCTGGCAGAACTTTGTGTTCGTCCGTTGCGACATCCTCCAGTTTTGGCGCGCTGTTAAATCACCGTCGCTACGACGACCGCAGTTGTGATAGCAGCGCTCGCATTCAACCGTCTCTTGCTGCAACTAGAGACTTACAACCGTCTCTTGCTGCAACTAGAGACTTACAACCGTCTCTTGCTGCAACTAGAGACTTACAACCGTCTCTTGCTGCAACTAGAGACTTACAACCGTCTCTTGCTGCAACTAGAGACTTACAACCGTTTCTTGCTGCAACTAGAGACTTACAACCGTCTCTTGCTGCAACTAGAGACTTACAACCGACTCTTGCTGCAACTAGAGACTTACAACCGTCTCTTGCTGCAACAAGAGACTTACAAACCGCCGGCCGTTGTGGCCGAGAGCTTCTAGGCGCTTCAGTCCGGAACCGCGCGACTGCTACGGTCGCAGGTTCGAATCCTGCCACGGGCATGGATGTGTGTGATGTCCTTAGGTTAGTTAGGTTTAAGTAGTTCTAATTTCTAGGGGACTGATGACCTCACATGTTAAGTCCCATAGTGCTCAGAGCCATTTGAACCATTTGAACTTACAAACCAGGTGCAACAAGTCGCTGCCGTCTATGCGCTCTACTGCACCTACTGCACCACACCGTCGTTATACGCCCAATATCATAATTTAACGACCTCTTACGTATTGTTAGTTAATTAGTTAGTTAGAAACACTTTGAGGTTATTCTCATATACATCATAGGCTCTTCATTTGTGTGGCCATAGTGTTCATAGTTGCTTCATAATTCATGAGGTTGTAAGGTGTCAGGCAAATCTAACACCTTGCATGAAAACCCTGACATGATAAGCAAATCCAGTAGTATGTCACATAGCTCCGAGTAAATCGTGACATTAAATTAACCAAAGTAATACGAGTAACGAGTGAGCAAATGGAATACCACAGACTAACACAAGAATGCCTAAATGCAAGTCATACCTTCCCACCGTGAGACAGACGTAGTTCCGAGGGGAGAAACGGAAAAAGAAGCCGAGAGCAGAACTGTGTTAAGCTAGCAGGCCCTACGTTAAGGGACGGACTGGACACCCACGTCGCCAGTTAACCACTAGGACAACGCCAGCTGCAAGCTTTACCGTGAGACTTTTAAGCGTCTTTGTTACATCAAGGACCACCCCCCAGCCCATGTTAAAAGCTAGAGCCCTCCAGAAATACAGTATAGATCTTACGATAACACAAAAAGGGGCACTACCACCCGCAAGTTTTAGCGTGAGACTTTTTCGCGTCTCAGGTACGTCAAGGACCACCCCCCAGCCCATGTTAAAAGCTAGAGCCCTCCAGAAGAACAGTATAGATCTTACGATAACGCTAAAAGGACCACACCAGCTGCAGGTTTTAGCGTGAGACTTTTTAGCGTGTCTGTTACGTTGCAAACTTTAAAAAACATTGCCCCACCACGAAAAGTGTAACGTTTCTCATTAGATAGACAGAATTTTTGTAGGCGGAGCTTACGGTTATCATTGGTCACATGAAAACACAGCCAGATAGGTTTTTTTTAAACCAACTTCGGTAAATGTAGTAAGGAGAAGTAAGGTGAGAGTTAGTTCCGAGATGGCGAGGTGAGCGGAGCTGTGCTGCCCGCGGCTGCCCTGACGCTGCCTAAACACCGACAAGGTAATGAACGCACGCGATGCCGCATAACAGCGCATAAAGCTTCACTCAGAACTGCAGAAGTCTCATCTGTTACACCCCCTTTTTGATTAATACTAGTGTCGATCGTAAATTAAAACTCATGGTGTTCACATTTTCCACTTGAAGTAAAGATCTGAAACGCGATAATTTTTCTGTTATATAGTTATTGAGAAGCCACATCAGCCACTGTAATTTACGACAAGTTAGATAAGTTATTAAAGATAATTGAGGGTCACTGTAGACCATTTCGATAGTTTTCTCTTTTGTGAAACTTAATTTAAAGCTAGATTATAGATGTGATATGGCATAGGTCATCCTTCGATCGATTGTAGAACTTGGAAACTCATTCAGGGAATATTCGTTCACATTTTTGTTGAACGCAGTTGGTTTTTACCATCCTGTGTTAAAACATTTCCTTTTATCAATAATGCAATTTATAAACGATGTTTTGTGAGCAGAATAAAATTTCCAATGGTAAACGTAACTGCTTCTTCGACGTTATTTTACCAGCTACCTAAAAATAGGAAAGCCTTGAACCCCTTCCACTAAATTTAGTTAGTATTAAGATTCTTTTACAGGGAGTGCAGTGGAGCTGACGCTGAGATCAGTAAGCATTTGGTTATATCATCGCTAGTCTCACTGAAATTTTCTGAATTCTACATATCATGTGTAGTCTGGCGTCTCCTTACCAGCAACAGGTCCCAGGTTCAAGCTAGTTAATTCCCTTAAAACACGCTCAGAGCGTCGTTGCGCGAAAGTGGTAGGGAGACACGATATAGAACAAACAGACACCACCATGAATGTTTAGAAGGTTATTTTTGATTCGTCGTTGCAGCTACAATAATGCGTGATTTTTTTTACCACACGACTTTCGCATCATCAGTGGTGGTGATTTTTCGGCTGCTTTCTCGCTTACATCGGAAAATGCCGTCTGCTAGCACATCGTTCTCACAACACACTTTTATGCACACCTCTGTTTTCTACTTGAATTACGAAAACAAACCGCGAGGGTAACCACGAAATCTGAGGCGCCTTCCCACGTTTCATGTGGCTCCCCCGTCGGAGTTTCGAGTCCTCCATCTGCCATGGGTGTGTGTGTGTTGTCCTTAGCGTAAGTTTAATTAGTGTGTAAGCCTAGGGACCGATGACCTTAGCAGTTTGGTTGCATGAGAACTTACCACCACCATTAACATGTTCGTTAAAATTACTTTTAAATTACAAGACGAAATATCAGCGCCTGCTGATGCAATGATTAAGGCACAGTCATCTACGAAGGGTGTCTTGCTTCCGACACAGATTGTGTTACGAATGCAATTTCGTCAAGTCAGTTTAAAACAGAGAATACTCGTCCACTTACACGGAATATGGCCTGTAACAAGAAGCTGCGATTATTTACACTGACCCATGATCTTGCACACAATCGCTTGGAGGCGCGTTAATATAACAAGGTCCAACTCCACATTAATACAGATGTAGTCTTACAATATCAAATATCCAGAAAGAAAAAAGTAAAAACTCTGAACTCCACTTAGATGTGAATGAGCCGTGACTTGCAGGATTTCAAGTCGGGGTGTTATTGCCTCCAATCGGCACAGACCGTCTTCGAGGTGCCGTTAAATTTAAGCTTGCAGAGTAGGCCGGAAACTTGCCGAACAGGTTGCCCGCGACGTCCGCTGGTATACCGTAACTCACCGTTGCCAATCCTTAAGCCACCGGGGAGGTTGCCCTCCCACCGAGTTAAACATTCGTGGCTTCTCGAGTCCCGTATCGGACAGCAGGAGATCCCCAAAACCAATAACTAGCCAGCCACGTGCCGTCCAGCAGATGGATGATAATTGCTGAAATACGGGCAGATGTTACATCCAGCGTGCCGAAAGAACCGTCGGAAACAGATTACTGGAAGCTGAGTTGAGCTTTCGTCCTGCGCGAACATCATGCCAGAGACAACAGACTCTTGCATGGTGCTGAACCAGAGTCAGTTGGGGCATAGAACAACATTCTGTCATGTTAATGATAAGTCTCCCTTCTGTCTGTGGGAAACCAGATCGGCACGAACCCGTCTGCACGCGACATCGTAACATCCAGAAAGCACCGAATCTCGAGATCCATGGAAGTGCTTGTGTGATTCTTCAGATACCCACCAGGTTAGCCGAGAGCGCTAATGCGTTGCTTCCTGGACTCGGGTAGGCGCGCCGGCTCCGGATCGAATCCACCCTGTGGATTAACGACGAGGGCCGGTGCGCCGGCCAGGCAGGCTGTAGTTTTTAGACCGTTTTCCACATCCCACTAAGCGAATACCGGGCTGGCCACCACGTCCCGCCTGGCCACCACGTCCCGCCTCAGTTACACTGAAATGCCTGGGCTAACAGGCCAGAGCGTGTTAGGTTGTGGAAAGGGACCAAAATAAGATTTCTGTCAGTTGCACTAAACATTCAAACTTTATTTGTCGACACACAATATTACACAAGAATGCAAAGTACTCAAAGTTGTAATGGCTTTGATTAGATTGGCTGAAGGCCACACTCAAAAGTAAGAAATTGATATAGAAGGTTTATTTGGAGGTGTCACTCAAATATTTTCTAAATCTTCAATCTAAAGAGGCTGAAGGCCTTAGCACTTTAATTTTAATGGAACTCGGCTGGAGGTCGCATATTAAGCAATAAGAAGTGTTTCAATCCAACGGCAGAAGGACAAATCATAAAACAGTCGAAGCAAATTCGGCTGAAGGCACCATACAAAATATCACAACCGTGTGCCTTAAGGGCAAGACAAGAACATTAATTCAGGATATATAAAAGTCGGCTGAAGGCGCACATTAGCCAAATAACTAAAACTCACACAGGGAAGTTACTATGTAACAGACACGGAACGGCGCTCAGAAGTTCCACGGGTCGCCCTGGAATTGTAACACTAACGCCCGTTTAGACGAGACAGGCAGCCTGACCGACAATCTCTTAATCGGCAGGCAACCCAACCGATAGACAGTCGGCGAACCAACCAACTACTTGATTTTGGGCACCAGACCAACGTCACTACAACCAAAATGTCAGCGAGGTGAAGAGACGAATAACACTCGTCTTCAAATCTTGTGTTAATAAGCCAAGGCACAATAACTACTGACATACTCGAACATCGCAACGGCTGTGGAACTACACGCCGTGGCGGCGGGGCGGACAGCATCAACACGATACGAAAACACTCACTCGCTCCTCTGTCGCAACCTACCAACTGGCTCCTGCAGTAGGCAGACAGCATTACAGCATTTAAAGCTTTGCTCAGTCGAACCGACACAAGGTGCACAGTGTTCCACGAAACACAGCCACAATAAACTCGAACACTCGTAAAACGAATCACTGATGAGCAACTAGAACAAATCACAGGCGGACACACACACACAAAACCGAAAGACGGTATGTGACAAAACACACTTCGTCTGACCAGACGACCGACCAAAAACCAACCAAGGTCGTTGACACTCAAACTATGTGTGTCAGCAACTGTCGGGCGAGTCCTGACTATCCGGAGCTCACTGCAGCTCCAGCCCGACTCAACCCGATGTCCGTCCGGAACTGGGAGACACACCGATCCGGGCACACTGGCTCGGACCCAGTCATGCAGAGGTAACTCTTGCCCACTGGCCACGACGTCTCCGCACAAGAAGGAACCGAGCCGCGTCCAGCAAGATGACCCAGTGACGAGGCCCAGAAACGGTCAAAAGACCAAACACACGTCGCCTAAAGAGGCGACCAACTGAACGACACCCCAATGGTCGAGTCCGTTGCTATCTCCGTCCGTCGGACAGTTCATCCTGTGTCGGCAAGTACTGGCTGTCCGCGCCTCCCTAGCGCTACGTCCCGACTGCACTTCTGCCGCGTTCCAACTACTCCAGGTCCGATCTCCTCCAACTGAGTACCAGATACACGACGAACCGGAAATACTATCGGTCGCTTAAGAGATGGTACGACAGTGCACTTATTGATACGCGCTGCTGCTGCCGCTTACGGGCAAGTAAGACAGGGAATTAGTGACGCCAGTAAATGGAATAAGAAACGAGACGGCAGTACCGTAATAGAACATGAAAAACAATAAATGGCATGAACACGAGCCGTGCACGGCTCATACACGTCTCACAGACGTTTGAAACACGTTCCCACCATTCCACGGTTTACACTAGCCGCAGACAGCTGGTGTACACTAATTCCTTCCCAGAGGGTATGGGTTGGCGACAGAATGGGTATACAGCCACCCTTTAAAATGAAGCATGTCAAATCCGTACTTAACCCTGGCGACGCTACGCACGATGCGGGACAAAGGAAGTAGCAAAAGAAGAAGAAGAAGAAGAAGAAGAGTATGATTATTCAGATAGTTTGATAAATACCGGGCTGTTGCTTTAAGTGTAACATTTTCTATTTCCGTCAGTGTGTGACGACACCCAGAGCAGAGTTTACGCAATTCTCAGACAGATGGAGTAAATGAATTCCCTCCCACAGTTAAACTGGAAGCTGTGGAGACAGGAAGAACAATCGGCCGCAATGTTAAAATAATTAAAAGTAAATTTTCCAAATAATGAAAAGAGCGGATGTTGTACTACAGACAAACGCTGGGACAAGGAAGTGTCCGTCCTTTGAAGGAATTGACAAGATTTTTCTCTTTTGTATCTATTTTTCTTATGCTATGAGACTATAGCTTCCCCCCAAGAACCATGGACCTTACCGTTGGTGGGAGGCTTGCGTGCCTCAGCGATACAGATAGCCGTACCGTAGGTGGAACCACAATGGGTCAGACAAACGTGTGGTTCCTGAAGAGGGGCAGCAGCCTTTTCAGTAGTTGCAGGGGCAACAGTCTGGATGATTGACTGATCTGGCCTTGTAACACTAACCAAAACAGCCTTGCTGTGCTGGTACTGCGAACGGCTGAAAGCAAGGGGAAACTACGGCCGTAATTTTTCCCGAGGGCATGCAGCTTTACTGTATGATTAAATGATGATGGTGTCCTCTTGGGTAAAATATTCCAGAGGTAAAATAGTCCCCCATTCGGATTTCCGGGAGGGGACTACTCAAGAGGACGTCGTTATCAGGAGAAAGAAAACTGGCGTTCTACGGATCGGAGTGTGAAATGTCAGATCCCTTAATCGGACAGGTAGGTTAGAAAACTTGAAAAGGGAAATGGGTAGGTTGAAGTTAGATATAGTGAGAATTAGTGAAGTTCGGTCGCAGGAGGAACAAGACTTTTGGTTAGGTGAATACAGGGTTATAAATACAAAATCAAATAGGGATAATGCAGGAGTCGGTTTAATAATGAATAAAAAAGATAGGAATGCCGGTAAGCTACTACAAACAGCATAGTGAACGCATTATTGTGGCCAAGATAGACACGAAGCCCACGCCTACTACAGTAGTACAAGTTTATATGCCAACTAGCTCTGCAGATGACGAAGAAATTGATGAAATGTATGATGAAATAAAAGAAATTAGTCCCCCATTCGGATTTCCGGGAGGGGACTACTCAAGAGGACGTCGTTATCAGGAGAAAGAAAACTGGCGTTCTACGGATCGGAGTGTGAAATGTCAGATCCCTTAATCGGACAGGTAGGTTAGAAAACTTGAAAAGGGAAATGGATAGGTTGAAGTTAGATATAGTGAGAATTAGTGAAGTTCGGTCGCAGGAGGAGCAAGACTTTTGGTTAGGTGAATACAGGGTTATAAATACAAAATCAAATTGGGATAATGCGGGAGTCGGTTTAATAATGAATAAAAAAGATAGGAATGCCGGTAAGCTACTACAAACAACATAGTGAACGCATTATTGTGGCCAAGATAGACACGAAGCCCACGCCTACTACAGTAGTACAAGTTTATATGCCAACTAGCTCTGCAGATGACGAAGAAATTGAAGAAATGTATGATGAAATAAAAGAAATTATTCAGGTAGTAAAGGGAAATAAAAATTTAACAGCCATGGGTGACTGGAATTCGGTAGTAGGAAAACGGAGAGAAGGAAACGTAGTAGGTGAAAATGGATTGGGGCTAAGAGGAAGTCGCCTGATAGAATTTTGCACAGAGCACAACTTTATCATAGCTAACATTTGGTTCAAGAATCATAAAAGAAGGTTGTATACATGGAAGAAACCTGGAGATACTAACAGGTTTCAGATAGATTACATAATGGTAAGACAGAGATTTAGGAAACAGGTTTTAAGTTGTAAGATATTTCCAGGGGCAGATGTGGACTCTGATCACAATCTATTCGTTATTATCTGTAGACGAAAACTGGAGAAACAGCAAAAAAGTGAGAATTTAGGGAGATGGGACCTGGATAAACTGAAAGAACCAAAGGTTGTACAGAGTTTCAAGGAGAGCATAAGGGAAAAATTGACAAGTATGGGGGAAAGAAATACAGTAGAAGAAGAATGGGTAGCTTTGAGAGATGAAATAGTGAAGGCAGCAGAGGACCTAATAGGTAAAAAGACGAGGGCTAGCTGAAATCCTTGGGTAACAAAGAAATACTGAATTTAATTGATGAAAGGAGAAAATATAAAAATGCAGTAAATGAAGCACGCAAAAAGAAATACAAACGTCTCAGAAACGAGATCAACAGGAAGTGCAAAATGGCTAAGCACGGATGGCTAGAGGACAAATGTAAGGATGTAGAGGCTTATCGCACTAGGGGTAAGATAGATACTGCCTACAGGAAAATTAGAGAGACCTTTGGAGAAAAGAGAACAACTTGTATGAATACCAAGAGCTCAGATGGAAACCCAGTTCTAAGCAAATAAGGGAAAGCAGGAAGGTGGAAGGAGTATATAGAGGGTCTATACAAGGGCGATGTACTGGAGGGCAGTGTTATAGAAATGGAAGAGGATGTAGATGAAGATGAAATGGGAGATATCATACTGCGTGAAGAGTTTGATAGACCACTGAAAGACCTAAGTCAAAACAAGGCCCCAGGAGTAGACAACATTCCATTAGAGCTACTGACAGCCTTGGGAGAGCCAGTCCTGACAAAACTCTACCATCTGGTGAACAAAATGTATGAGACGGGCGAAATACCCTCAGACTTCAAGAAGAATATAATAATTCCAATCCCAAAGAAAGCAGGCATTCACAGATGTGAAAATTACCGAACTATCAGTTTAATAAGTCACGGCTGCAAAATAGTAACGCGAATTTTTTACAGACGAATGGAAAAACTGGTAGAAGACGACCTCGGAGAAGATCAGTTTGGATTCCGTAGAAATACTGGAACACGTGAGGCATTACTGACCCTACGACTTATCTTAGAAGTTAGATTAAGGAAAGGCAAACCTACGTTTCTAGCATTTGTAGACTTAGAGAAAGCATTTGGCAATGTTGACTGGAATACTCTCTCTCAAATTCTGAAGGTGGCAGGGGTAAAATACAGGGAGCGAAAGGCTATTTACAATTTGTATAGAAACCAGATGGCAGTTATAAGAGTCGAGGGGCACGAAAAAGAGGCAGTGGTTGGGAAGGGAGTGAGACAGGGTTGTAGTCTCTCCCCGATGTTATTCAATCTGTATATTGAGCAAGCAGTAAAGGAAACAAAAGAAAAATTCGGAGTAGGTATTAAAATCCATGGAGAAGAAATAAAAACTTTGAGGTTCGCCGATGACATCGTAATTCTGTCAGAGACAGCAAAGGACTTGGAAGAGCAGTTGAACGGAATGGACAGTGTCATGAAAGGAGGGTATAAGATAAACATCAACAAAAACAAAACGACGATAATGGAATGTAGTCGAAGTAAGTCGAGTGATGCTGAAGGAATAAGATTAGGAAATGGGACACTTAAAGTAGTAAAGGAGTTTTGTTGTTTGGGAAGCAAAATAACTGATGAAACTTCCTGGCAGATTAAAACTGTGTGCCCGACCGAGACTCGAACTCGGGACCTTTGCCTTTCGCGGGCAAGTGCTCTACCAACTTTTTTTTTTTTTTTTTTTTTTTTTTAATCTCATTTTGATCGTTTTCGTTCGTTGTATTTGCTCGGTGCGGACGTCGCGAGACATCCGTTTATGTTCGTTGTTGCTCGATTAACTCAGTTTTTTTATTACAGAAGGCAGCTAACCCTCTGACCGAACACGCTGAGCTACCGTGCCGGCTGATGTAGACTGGCAAAGGCAAGGAAAGCATTTCTGAAGAAGAGAAATTTGTTAACATCGAGTATTGATCTAAGTGTCAGGAAATCGTTTCTGAAAGTATTTAGTATGGAGCGTAACCATGTATCGAAGTGAAACATGGACGATAACTAGTTTGGACAAAAAGAGAATAGAAGCTTTCGAAATTTGGTGCTACAGAAGAATGCTGAAGATTAGATGGATAGATCACATAACTAATGCGGAGGTATTGAATAGGATTGGAGAGAAGAGAAGTTTGTGGCATAACTTGACTAGAAGAAGGGATCGGTCGGTAGGAGATGTTCTGAGGCATCAAGGGATCACCAATTTAGTACTGGAGGGCAGCGTGGAGGGTAAAAATCGTAGAGGGAGACCAAGAGATGAATACACCAAGCAGATTCAGAAAAATATAGGCTGCAGTAGGTACTGGGAGATGAAGAAGCTTGCACAGGATAGAGTAGCATCAAACCAGTCTCAGGACTGAAGACCACAACAACAACAACAACATGAGACTATAGAAAATACTGGAGAGATTTAGCTAAAATATGAGCTTGTCTTGAATGAGAAAAGAGAGGCAGTTTTTCTGGGCTATAATCTGCTTGCTAGGGGACACAAACGAATTTAGAAGAACATGACAAGTTTTTGTTGTTGCCGTGTCGTTCACTCGGTGACTAGTCAGAGTGGAAGGCGTTGTGAACAAATACAGCACCACAGAGTGATGTCATGTCGTTGCGGAGCAATACATAGTAGCTGGCCATATCAGAGATTGCGGACCGCAAGAAATGCACTCACAGAATTGCACCCTCCTTTCTGAGGCTCCCTGCAGTACCTTAGCTCCGAGAACGCTGTAACTCTGATTAATTCCTGTCATAGTTTTCCCAATTAATGTAACTTCATGTGCAGTAGTTTACACTAACGCAAGGTTATGCAATAGCACTTCCACAGTTTCGAAAGGTGACTGCGAAAAAACTAGAGGACCTACAGCAAAATGACACGTATCAGTGAACAGAGCATCTCTCCGAGTTTCCATTCGAAATAAGCGACCTGGCGTAGTTTCTCCAAGGGCAGGCGTGTCGGAACACCTGCTCAGTATTGTCACTTCGATTAGTTTGCGCCTGCAGATAGATAGCTTACTGAAGAAATCTTCAAAGCGGGCTCTTGTTACGTCATTCCGGGCAATTCAGGTGAGTGATTTTAATGGATAGTCCATTTACTGACGTTTCCGGTGTCACAAACTGCGCCCATAATGAGCACCAGTAAAGTGATTTAAAAACTTTGACAGATCCTCTGTCCACTGATATCTGTTGGTTTCTGTGTGTCGTGCAACTTTTCTGCAGTCTTCAGCAGAAAGCGCAGAGTTTCTTATGTATAACCCTGTAGTATTTTTCGTGCTGTTTCGCATCTTACCACAAACTAACCCTAATACGAGATTACAATTACGTGGCACAAATTGTAGTAGTTTCCCGGATTTGCTCTCGAAACTAGAAACTTGCACATTACGAAATGTTATTTTTCATACGAACTCAGTTGATTTACTTTCAGAGAGACAAATATAAGTAACCGTACGTACATTATTTATTTAATTTACTACTTATATTAGATCGTGGATTGTTCTTCCATACTTGCCTTCTCCTTTAAGAACTACAGCTTTGCTCGGCTTGGTTAGGTACTTCGGCTTGGTTAGCTACATCTACATCTACATCGTACTCTGCAAGCCACCTAACGGCTTGTGTTAGAGGGTACTTCCGGTACCGCTAACTGATCCCTCCTTCTCTGTTCCACACGCTAATGAAAAGTGGTAAGAATGATTATTGGTAGCCGGCCGGAGTGGCCGAGCGGTTCTAGGCGCTACAGTCTGGAACCGCGCAACCGCTACGGTCGCAGGTTCGAATCCTGCCTCGGGCATCGATGTGTGTGATGTCCTTAGGTTAGTTAGGTTTAAGTAGTTGTAAGTTATAGGGGACTCATGTTCTCAGATGTTAAGTCCCATAGTGCTCAGAGCCATTTGAACCATTTGATTATTTGTAAGCGTCTCGAATTTTGTCGTTGTGGTCATTTCACGAGATGTATGTTGCAAGAAGTAATATGTCGTCCACATTTTCCAGGGAAATGTCCTCTCCGAATTTCAATAGTTGACCTTTCCGTGATGCACAACGCCTCTATTCTAATGGTTACCACTCAAGTTTGTTGAGCATTTCTTCAAATCTCTCGCGCCGACTAAACAATCCCGTGACTAAACGCGCAGCTTTTCGTTGGACCTTCTACATCTACATCTACATCCATACTCCGCAAGCCACCTGACGGTATGTGGCGGAGGGTAGCCTGAGTACCTCTATCGGTTCTCCCTTCTATTCCAGTCTCGTATTGTACGTGGAAAGAACTATTGTCGGTATGCTTCTGTGTGGAATCTAATCTCTCTGATTTTATCCTCATGGTCTCTTCGCGAGATATACGTAGGAGGGAGCAATATACTGCTTGACTCTTCGGTGAAGGTATGTTCTCGGAGCTTTAACAAAAGCCCGTACCGAGCTACTGAGCGTCTCTCCTGCAGAGTCTTCCACTGGAGTTTATCTATCATCTCCGTAACGCTTTCGCGATTACTAAATGATCCTGTAACGAAGCGCGCTGCTCTCCGTTGGATCTTCTCTATCTCTTCCATCAACCCTATCTGGTGCGGATCCCACACTGCTGAGCAGTATTCAAGCAGTGGGCGAACAAGCGTACTGTAACCTACTTCCTTTGTTGTCGGATTGCATTTCCTTAGGATTCTTCCAATGAATCTCAGTCTGGCATCTGCTTTACCGACGATCGACTTTATATGATCATTCCATTTTAAATCACTCCTAATGCGTACTCCCAGATAATTTATGGAATTAACTGCTTCCAGTTGCTGACCTGCTATTTTGTAGCTAAATGATAAGGGACCTATCTTTCTATGTATTCGCATCACATTACACTTGTCTACATTGAGATTCAATTGCCATTCCCTGCACCATGCGTCAATTCGCTGCAGATTCTCCTTCATTTCAGTACAATTTTTCATTGTTGCAACCTCTCGATACACCAGCATCATCTGCAAAAAGCCTCAGTGAACTTCCGATGTCATCCACCAGGTCATTTATGTATATTGTGAATAGCAACGGTCCTATGACACTCCCCTGCGGCACACCTGAAATCACTCTTACTTCGGAAGACTTCTCTCCATTGAGAATAACATGCTGCGTTCTGTTATCTAGGAACTCCTCAATTCAATTACACAATTGATCTGATAGTCCGTATGGTCTTACTTTGTTCATTAAACGACTGTGGGGAACTGTGTCAAACGCCTTGCGGAAGTCAAGAAACACGGCATCTACCTGTGAACCCGTGTCTAAGGCCCTCTGAGTCTCGTGGACGAATAGCGCGAGCTGGGTTTCACACGACCGTCTTTTTCGAAACCCATGCTGATTCCTACAGAGTAGAATTCTAGTCTCCAGAAAAGACATTATACTCGAACATAATACGTGTTCCAAAATTCTACAACTGATCGACATTAGAGATATAGGTCTATAGTTCTGCACATCTGTTCGACGTCCCTTCTTGAAAACGGGGATGACCTGTGCCCTTTTCCAATCCTTTGGAGCGCTTCGCTCTTCTAGAGACCTACGGTACACCGCTGCAAGAAGGGGGGCA
Organism: Schistocerca gregaria; assembly: GCF_023897955.1. NCBI lineage: Eukaryota > Metazoa > Arthropoda > Insecta > Orthoptera > Acrididae > Schistocerca > Schistocerca gregaria. The sequence continues at coordinate 492,535,388 of NC_064923.1, forward strand.
AGTTCCTTCGCGTACTCTGTGTAAAATCGAACTGGTATCCCATCAGGACCAGCGGCCTTTCCTCTTTTGAGCGATTTTAATTGTTTCTCTATCCCTCTGTCGTCTATTTCGATATCTACCATTTTGTCAACTGTGCGACAATCTAGAGAAGGAAGCACAGTGCAGTCTTCCTCTGTGAAACAGCTTTGGAAGAAGACATTTAGTATTTCGGCCTTTAGTCTGTCATCCTCTGTTTCAGTACCATTTTGGTCACAGAGTGTCTGGACTTTTGTTTTGATCCACCTAACTCTTTGACATAGGACCAAAATTTCTTAGGATTTTCTGCCAAGTCAGTACATAGAACTTTACTTTCGAATTCATTGAAAGCCTCTCGCATAGCCCTCCTCACACTACATTTCGCTTCGCGTAATTTTTGTTTGTGTGCAAGGCTTTGGCTATGTTTATGTTTACTGTGAAGTTCCCTTTGCTTCCGCAGCAGTTTTCTAACTCGGTTATTGTACCACGGTGGCTCTTTTCCATCTCTTACGATCTTGCTTGGCACATACTCAACTAACGCATATTGTACGATGGTTTTGAACTTTGTCCACTGATCCTCAACGCTATCTGTACTTGAGACAAAACTTTTGTGTTGAGCCAGCAAGTACTCTGAAATCTGCTTTTTGTCACTTTTGCTAAACAGAAAAATCTTCCTACCTTTTTAAATATTTCTATTTACGGCTGAAATCATCTATGCAGTAACCTCTTTATGATCGCTGATTCCCTGTTCTGCATTAACTGATTCAAATATTTCGGGTCTGTTTGTCACCAGAAGGTCTAATATGTTATCGCCACGAGTCGGTTCTCTGTTTAACTGCTCAAGGTAGTTTTCAGATAAAGCACATAAAAATATTTCACTGGATTCTTTGTCCCTGCCACCCGTTATGAGCGTTTGAGTCTCCCAGACTATATCCGGCAAATTAAAATCTCCACCCAGAACTATAACATGGTGGGGAAACCTGCTCGAAATATTTTCCAAATTATTCTTCAGGTGCTGAGCCACAACAGCTGCTGAGCCCGGGGGCCTATAGAGACATCCAATTACCATGACTGAGCCTGCTTTAACCGTGACCTTCACCCAAATCATTTCACAATTCGAATCTCCGTCAATTTCCTTCGATACTATTGCACTTCTTATCGCTATAAACACGCCTCCCCCTACACTGTCCAGCCTATCTCTGCGGTATACATTCCAATCTGAGTTTAGGATTTCATTACTGTTTACATGTGGTTTCAGCCAACTTTCTGTCCCTAGTACTATATGGGCGTTGTGACCGTTTATTAATGAGAGCAGTTCTGGGACCTTTCTATAGACGCTCCTGGAGTTTACTATTAGCACATTAATATTGTTATTCCCTGTTGCATTTTGCCTACTCCTGCCTTGCCGCGTCTCAAGAGGCGTCTTGTCGGGCCTAGGGAGGGAATTCTCTAACCTAAAAAAAACCCATGTGCACTCCACACGTACTCCGCTACCCTCGTAGCCGCTTCCGGCGTGTAGTGCACGCCTGACCTATTCAGGGGGACCCTACATTTCTCCATATCTTTTATCAGTCCTACCTAGTAAGGATCCTATTTTGATGAACATTACTCAAGAATCGGACGAACAGGCGTCTTATTAGCCACTTCTTTCGTGAGTGAGTTACATTTTCTTGAGATTATGTGTAACTCAATCTGGCATCTGCTTTACCTACTGTTTGCTGTATGAGGTCATTCCACTTAAGGCCGCTTGTAACGCAGCAAGTTATTACGAGATAACATTCGTTGCAGTAAGGCACGCAGCCGTCTATTATGGTGGATGCAGGATGGCTATTTTTTAATTTTTTAAATTTTTTTAAATTTTTAGCTCTTCTCACAGCACAGCTGACGCTGCCTGCCGTGAGAACTGCGTAGCGTAACATTCAGTGGCTACCAAGATTCATACCATCTACGAATCTAAATAATCCATATTAGTTATTATCCGATTGTGTTCAAATTTGGTACACAGCCTTTTGTTATGAAGGGAATGATGTTGTCAAAATTTCAGATCTTTGTTTATTATAGTTCCGGAGATAAAGAGAAGTACCTAAAAGTCCTTAAACCTAGGCTTGTTTTTTAAAACCAAGTTAGGAACAATAACAGATCGATTTTCATTATCATTTGAAGCCATTACAAAGTTATCAGTGCATAAAAATCAATTAATTAGAATTTTCTTATTAAAAATTTAGTCACTTTGCATTACGTAATGCAAAAATCGGTCAAAATTATTATTTGACTATATTTTGTTGTGTGAGTACATGAGAATGATTGAGAGAGTGTATGTGGGACATACGTTAAAATTTAATTTCACTTTAAGTAAAACCTTGTACAAACTAACCATGGGAAAGCTACGTTGCAATCACGATTCAGGCGACGTATGTCTATGTGTGCCTGCTTTTGTATAAAAACAGCGAGAATGGATGTTATAGGCGGAATAAGTTTATTTATCAATTTGAAGAATATTTCGCACTTTGCTTATTTTGATTAAACATAATACAATAAATTGATGTTTTGCTGATATTAATTACTATCAAATTAGTGATTGGATGAGGCAAGATTTGCCGCGAGAATGTATAGGAAGGAACCTTCTGATGGGTCCTTTAGATGAACAGCCAATCAGAATTAAGCTGTTCCCACACGAATAGAGGAGTGTGCAGCGAGGGGAGAGTTTAGAGAGAGTGGCTTACTAGCCGGCCTATGGATAACACGATGTTAAATCGTTCCTTGTAAGAAAAATAAAAAACAAAAGAACTCTATAAGATGAGAAAAAATAGTGAGCTACTTTCGATTCGAACATATCGTGACTGAAGCGACTGGAGCTTCGAACATTTTAATGAAAATTTGGTGTTTCGAAGCTAAATATTTTGAGAGATATGAGCGTGTGAACTTTCTGGTCTTAGTATAAACTGGGGTGGAGTGTTTCGTGCTCTGTAAGGAATATTTTGGAGAGCACTTCTTACGAAAAAGACCACTGAAGCGACCGAATGTTTAACTCGCGAATAGTTGTGGGTCTGTGATTGGTAGAACGTGAAAATGAGTCGGGTCGGACTTGCTAAAGTTCTGGCTGCTTTACCAGTGAACGTTCAATTATAATGCTTCACCAGATTAAATACGGGCGTGATAGCCATTTCATGTGTTTCAACATAAATAAAAAAACAGAGTTAATCTAATTTTAAACGCTTTTCTGCAATTAGACTGAATATCTCGAAGGCCCGATTTTTTAATCATGAACTTTCGGGAACTGACTTTCAACTAAAGTTACATGGCTCCTGTGTGGTAGGTGTTAGCTAGTGGTTTCATCAACGCTGCTTTCCACTGCCTAGCACGTGTCTGCTACCACAGAGTGAAGGAACATTGGCAAGAATCCTATCGCGGTAGGTGGACTAAACGAACGCGTTAACACAGACCACCGACCCCGCCCCGCCGCACGCTCTAAAATATTTTACTGTCTATACTACACTCCTGGAAATGGAAAAAAGAACACATTGACACCGGTGTGTCAGACCCAACATACTTGCTCCGGACACTGCGAGAGGGCTGTACAAGCAATGATCACACGCACGGCACAGCGGACACACAAGGAACCGCGGTGTTGGCCGTCGAATGGCGCTAGCTGCGCAGCATTTGTGCATCGCCGCAGTCAGTGTCAGCCAGTTTGCCGTGGCATACGGAGCTCCATCGCAGTCTTTAACAATGGCAGCATGCCACGACAGCGTGGACGTGAACCGTATGTGCAGTTGACGAACTTTGAGCGAGGGCGTATAGTGGGCATGCGGGAGGCCGGGTGGACGTACCGCCGAACTGCTCAACACGTGGGGCGTGAGATCTCCACAGTACATCGATGTTGTCGCCAGTGGTCGGCGGAAGGTGCACGTGCCCGTCGACCTGGGACCGGACCGCAGGGACGCACGGATGCACGCCAAGACCGTAGGATCCTACGCACTGCCGTAGGGGACCGCACCCCCACTTCCCAGCAAATTAGGGACACTGTTGCTCCTGGGGTATCGGCGAGGACTATTCGCAACCGTCTCCATGAAGCTGGGCTGCGGCCCCGCACACCGTTAGGCCGTCCTCCGCTCACGCCCCAACATCGTGCAGCCCGCCTCCAGTGGTGTCGCGACAGGCGTGAATGGTGGGACGAATGGAGACGTGTCGTCTTCAGCGATGACAGTCGCTTCTGCCTTGGTGCCAATTATGGTCGTATGCGTGTTTGGCGCCGTGCAGGTGAGCGCCACAATCAGGACTGCATACGACCGAGGCACACAGGGCCAACACCCGGCATCATGGTGTGGGGAGCGATCTCCTACACTGGCCGTACACCTCTGGTGATCGTCGAGGGGACACTTAATAGTGCACGGTACATCCAAACCGTCATCGAACCCATCGTTCTACCATTCCTAGACCGGCAATGGAACTTGCTGTTCCAACAGGACAATGCACGTCCTCATGTATCACGTGCCACCCAACGTGCTCCAGAAGGTGTAAGGCAACTACCCTGGCCAGCAAGATCTCCAGATCTGTCCCCCATTGAGCATGTTTGGGACTGGATGAAGCGTCGTCTCACGCGGTCTGCACGTCCAGCACGAACGCTGGTCCAACTGAGGCGCCAGTTGGAAATGGCATGGCAAGCCTTTCCACAGGACTACATGCAGCATCTCTACGATCGTCTCCATGGGAGAATAGCAGCCAGCATTGCTGCTGAAGGTTGATATACACTGTACTAGTGCCGACATTGTGCATGCTCTGTTGCCTGTGTCTATGTGCCTGTGGTTCTGTCAGTGTGATCATGTGATGTATCTGACCCCAGGAATGTGTCAATAAAGTTTCCCCTTCCTGGGACAATGAATTCACGGTGTTCTTATTTCAATTTCCAGGAGTGTATTTCCAGAAGTTTGTCATCTGTGCGCAATATGTAACATTTCTGCCAGTATCCCGTCTCCTATCTTCCAAACTTCACAGAAGCTCTCCTGCACACAGTTTTAAGTTTCATATCAGCGCACAATCTGCTGCAGAGTGAAAATCTCATTATGGAAACATCCCCCAGGCTGTGGCTAAGCCATGTCTCCGCAGTATCCTTTCTTTGAGGAGTGCTAGTTCTGCAAGGTCCGCAGGAGAGCTTCTGTAAAGTTTGGAAGGTAGAAGTAAAGCTGTGAGGACCGGGCGTGAGTCGTGCTTCGGTGGCTCAGATGGTAGAGCACTTGCCCGCGAAAGGCAAAGGTCCCGCGTTCGAGTCTCGGTCGGGCACACAGTTTTAATCTGCCAGGAAGTTTCATATCAGCGCACAATCCGCTGCAGAGTGAAAATCTCATTCTGGACTCTGTGCAGAAAGTCCTTTACAAGGATGTTATTCTCGCGTAACCACTCCGCCACAGGCCGTGCATTATGAACAGGTGCTCGAAAGTGTGGAAAGATACAATCGTTATTCCGGATGTGCTCTTCAACGGTGGGAAGCAAGAAGGTGCTTATAACATCAATGTATGTCTGTGCTGTAATAGTGCCACGCAAAACAACAAGGGGTGCAAGCCCTCTCCATGAAAAACACGATCACCCTGTAACACCACCGCCTCCGAATTTTACTGTTTGCACTACACACTCTGGCAAATGTTGTTCACCAGGCATTCGCCATATCCACACCCTGACATCGGACCGCCACATTGTGTACCGTGGTTCGTCACTTCACACAACATTTTTCCAATGTTCAATCGTCCCATGTTAACGATCCTTACACCAAGCAAGGCGTCGTTTGGGATTTACCGGCGTGATGTGTGGCTTATGAGAATTAGCTCGACTATGAAATCCAAGTTTTCTTACCACCTGCCTAACTGTCATAGTACTTCCAACAGATCCTGATGCAGTTTGGAATTCCTGTGTGACGTCTGGATAGACGTCTGCCTATTACACATTACGATCTTCTTCAATTGTCGGCGGTCTCTGCCAATAAATAGACGAGGTCGGTCTGTACGCTTTTGTGCTGTACGTGTCCCTTCACGTTTCCACTTCACTATCACCCAGGGGTGTTTAGGAGTGTGGTAATCTCGAGTATAGATGTATGACACAAGTGACACGCAATTACCTGGCCACGTTCGAAGTCCATGAGTTCCGCGGAGCGCTCCTTTCTGGTCTCTCACGATGTCTAATGACTACTGAGGTCGCTGATATGGAGTACCTCGCAGTAGGTGGCAGCAGAATGCACCTCATATGAAAAAGTGTGTCTTTGGTTGAGTGCGGATACTTGATCACATAGTGTACCTGGGCAACGCACGGTTTCTCCGCTGGTATGCCCATAACCATGTGCATCTGTCCTACGGCCCCTCTTGGAAACGACAAAGATCTTCGCTTTTTTCGAGCCGCTGGGAACCCTTCGTTACACAAGCGATCCACGATAAACTGCTGCTAGAATGAAAGCAACTTCTTTCGCCTAATCTTCGTAAAATCCTGTATGTATCTCATCTGGTCACGATGCCATTCCACTACTAAGCGATTGTAATTGCTTTTCTATTCCGCAATCGGTTATTTCAGTACCTACGATTTGGATGTTCGTGCGCTGTTTGAATGGAGAGAACGTGTTACGATCTTCCGCGGTGAAACAATTTCGGAAGACCGAATTCAGTATTCCGACCTTCTCCATTTTATCTTCCGTTTCGGTACCAGTATTGTTATTGAATGAATGAATAATGGATTTAGAATCTCTTAGTGCGTACGATTTCACGTAAGACCAAAACCTTGTAGGGCTTTTACTCGGATCGGTTGACAAAATTTTACTTTCAGAGCCATTGAACACGTCTGTCATTGCTCTCGTTACTCTGTTTTTCGCTTCGTTCGAAATAGTTTAAATGGCTCTGAGCACTATGGGACTTAACTGGTGAGGTCATCAGTCCCCTAGAACTTAGAACTACTTCAACCTAACTAACCTAAGGACATCACACACATCCATGCCCGAGGCAGGACTCGAACCTGCGACCGTAGCAGTCGCGCGGTTCCGGACTGAGCGCCTTTTTCGCTTCGTTAAGCTTCCGTTTGTCAGCTAGGTTTTGACTTACCATACATGCTGCTTATCTTTATATACGTTCAAAATCTGAAATCCCCTGTTTTGTGTCGGCTTGGTGTAATAAAACCGGACAAATGCGAGTAGGACTCAAGCTCTGAGAGTTCGCATAAAATTAATTATGTACATAGATGATGTTAATAATAATAATAATGATTTTGTGTGGCTCAGTGCCCTGTTCCACGTCCTTCTATTGGACGCCATTTTAGTGACTTTCGTGTACGTCAACTTTTCCAACCCGCGTTGTTTTTAGCGACTTCTCACGTCGCAGAGACGTGAAAGCTAGGTTAAAACAAAGAGCGAAAAATCGATAGTGGGACCGACATTCGATCTCTCGACCTCTCTGATTCCAGGCACGTGCTTTGTCACTTTTTTACTTTAAAAGGCAGTGTGAAATTCTAATATAAAGAAAGTTACACTCAGTCTCTTAAGGGAGCAGAAATTTATCGCCGGCCGCGGTAGCCGTGCGGTTCTGGCGCTGCAGTCCGGAACCGCGGGGCTGCTACGGTCGCAGGTTCGAATCCTGCCTCGGGAATGGGTGTGTGTGATGTCCTTAGGTTAGTTAGGTTTAAGTAGTTCTGAGTTCTAGGGAACGTATGACCTGAGATGTTGAGTCCCATAGTGCTCAGAGCCATTTGAACCATTTGAGCAGAAATTTATCCACTGTACATTTTTACGGTAAATCTGTACCGTCGCGGTACAGACCGCGCGACCGCTACAATCGCAGGTTCGAATCCTGCCTCGGGCATGGATGTATGTGATGTCCTTAGGTTAGTTAGGATTAAGTAGTTCTAAGTTCTAGGGGACTGATGACCTCAGAAGTTAAGTCCCATAGTGCTCAGAATCATTTTTTTGTACCGTTGCGTGTCCACTACCCGTTAGCGAGTACTGTAAGTCGAGTCATCTCTCGCATGAGTGTTTTTATCCAGTTGTGTAACGGAGCATGCCACCACAAGCCTCAGGTACGCGCATCCAAAATCAGCCGATACGCTGCCGATAAAATGTAAGAGTGAACGTTTTGGTACAGTGAGTCCCGAAAGCGGGGCAACTGCTGGCTGCATCAGCATGCAGAATGGTTACATGGTACTGGCAATACCCCAAGTGATCGACTCCGCCATCGCCAGCAATCACGAACTGTACAAAAGGCCGCATGGTATCAGTAGCAACACATTTGTTACATTTTTCTGTATCACTGACCCCAATCCGATGTAGTAGGGATCAAATTAGTTATTAGTTTATCCCAAGAAGAAGCCACTGCCACAGAATGAACCGGGAAGTAACATTGTTCCAAAGTGTCTTCCAGGGCATTCACTCCGACAGAAAGCGAGCGATAATCGGGTCGTAATTACCGGCCCCTACAACACATCGGCACCCTAGTAGCTCACTGCTAGGTAAAATTCACTAACGAGGCAAAGTTTAAAATTAAGGCGACAAACATTAACAGGCCGAGCAAAACTCGGTGGATGCACGAATGTGAAGAGCCGAGCTGTGGAAGTATGTGAGTGCTGAGTAATAATCGAGAGCATATGCCGAATATATAAAACAGAGGCTGTGGTCTCCTTATCAGAGAGAGGCCTAAACCTCCTAAGATACGTGGTTTTGTCGTTATAGTATAGCACAATGTCAATGTATTATGTTAAGAACGCTGCCAGAGAGTGAGCGTGAACAACTGGGGAAATGCCGCGCGGAGTGGCCGAGCGGTTAGAGGCACCATATCACGGATTGCATGGCCCCTCCCGCCAGAGGTTCGAGTCTTCCCTCGGGCATGGCTGTGTGTGTTCTTAGAAGAAGTTAGTTGAAGTAGTGTGTAAGTCTATGGACCGATGACCTCAGCAGTTTGGTCCCTTGACACACACACACACACACACACACACACACACACACACACACACACAGTCGCAACTGGGCAATGTAAAATGCCTTACACAAAACGTATGTATCCAAAATGCGATTTCTTTTAATAATTATAACTCGACGCTTCTCGTGTTCCAGTATTGCCCCCTGAATCTTGTCATTTACAAAGTGGTTGAAATGGCTCTAAGTACTATGGGACTGAACGTCTGAGGTCATCAGTCCTCTAACTAAGCTAAGGACATCACACACATCCATGCACGAGGTAGGACTCGAACCTGTGTCCGTAACAGCAGCGCGGTTCCGGACTGAAGAGACTAGAACGCTCAGCGGCCGGCTTGTCAGTTGCCGTTTTCGAGTTAAATGTCGCCATTTTAAGAGAGTAAAAATCGACAATGAGCCCCGATGACTTATGCCTGTCTACAGCAGTATTCCACAGAACAACAACATCACAGAGGCCCCGAAATGTGAGAATTTTACTTTTATCCTCATTCATCGGTGCACTAGAGACTCGACAATAATAATCTAAATCCGTCTTTAACAAGGGAGGCTCCTCCCCACTACGGCGGAGAAGAACCCACACAGCGTCTGCATGCGGCTGAGCCGCAAGGGTCGCACCAGAAAGGATTGAAGTATTGGCATTGAAAGTGGGCTGTTCTGTGGCACGCACCGACTAATCGCCGTCGTCAGTGTCAGCTGACCATTAACGAGTGTCTTCGTCGCGGTGCCCTGAAACATGTGTGGGAAATAACTACGCGTTCCTCAGGTGTAAAACCGATTGTCTCCAACAACTATGAGAAACACTGTCAAATTCCTCGTTAAAATCCAGAAAAGCAAGGGCACATTAAATAAAAGTGATTGTACCAACGAGAATCACATCCCGGTACTCCAATATTGGATTCCAGATGTCGCGGAGGTCAACTCTGATGCTCCCCAGTCACGTTCGCCTGCAGAGAAAATAACCTGCTATTGACTGCCCTGGCAACAGTTTTGCCATCAGAATTAAGGTAACTGAGAGGACGGAACGAATCCACAGTCACACGGCCACACTGTTTCGGTATTAATACTATTTTACCCACCTTAAAGTATGCAGACACATTTCTCCTCTGCAAAAACCCGTTTAATGTCTCCGTAAAATGTCGCATCCGAGAGGAGCCAAAAGCGGACGCACAACTCTTTAGGGAGACCAGCCGGAACAGATGATTTACGGCAGAGAGAAGCAGCAATAAGAGCAAGAGCCAAGTGTGCCTGAAAGACGGCTAATAATTCAACGTTCTGAGCAGCCATGGCCCTCTCACTTACGGCTCCATAATCGGGAACGGGTCTCACATTGTTATCCACTGCATATAGTTCCGCGTAGTATTGCAGGGGAGTACGAACAATATCACATCGCTCATTCTGTTGACGGTCTGCAGAAACTTTGAGGGACGTAATGAAGGAGCGACGACGTCGCGACTGATAGCGAATTAGGTGACACAATGATGTCAGTTCTCATTCAAGGAGAGGCCGAGGTTTAAGATTCGACATGCAAACACTCCGATACCGCTTCAACTGCAGCAGCTTTGTTTTAATTGGACAAACGTCCTGGATTCGCTATAGGGGAGTTACCTGCTCGTTCATATCTTTTACACAACATAGAATGATAAAAATCGTAAATTTTCCTAAAGTCTCTCTCTAGAGTAGCGCAGTGTGATTGTAAGAACTGACGTAGTTTTGGCTTCGCTGAATCTGTCCACCATCCAGCAGCGAAGAATAACGCATAGCAGAACGGAGGCAACGCTTCCGCACTGCGCCGTTCTAGGTCTACAGTAGCCAGCAGAGTGGTATGATCAGGAAAGAAAGTGAAGATAACGTCAACCGTAAGAATCATATCGCATCAAAAATCAAATTAAACATTTCGACATGGTTACAAGAGGTGATGGTGAAGCACGTGTATCTAACCAATGGGGGATACTTCTGCTCTCACACCTCACACGAAGGCATCGATTGAAGCAATTCACTACAAAAATTATAATGTGGAGACTGATCGCTAGGAAGTAAAAAACAATTATAATCGCTATCTAACATAAGACGCCAAGGTCTCTTGCGCAAAACACAGACAACCTCCTCTTTGTAAAACCGAGAAAGCGCAACTGTATGACCCGAAGTAAACGTAAAACAACCAAGGTGGGTCAAAAAGACCATAGCCTATCCCCATAACAGAAATCAAGTATTTCAATAACGGCAGTGGGAATACGCTCACGAAAGGAAAGGGCTGTACCAATCGCGGACTGAGGAGCCAAGTCGAAAACAGTCTGAAATCCAGGGAGAGCAAACCTGGTGAATAAAACTTCCGACAAAAGTACAATAGTAGCACAGGAAACGTAAATAATCTGACGTAACGAAGCCAAACGTAAATCTGATTCAATTGAATTAACTTTTAGGGAAATTAAGATGTAAACTTGAGTTATAAATCAGAATAAGAACAGGACAAAACGGCAACAGAAAGAATAAAACAAAAACTTATTCCACCCTTCGACCGTTACAGTCCATCGCCGTATCCATCGATGAATCTGAGGGACGGAAGCTAGCGCCGCATCCTGCCGAACCTTTATGCTTACATCTTTCCTTTGTATCAGCAGGATAATGCTGTATTCTTTGTTTATGACGGTCGTGTGGCAAGTTATCCTCCGCCGCCGCATCGTTCACCGCATCCGAACAAACATTGCCGGCCCTCAATCGGGATTGTCTGCACAGGAGAAACACAATTAGGCGGCAGACCGAGCGTCACGGGAGACAGATCATATGAAACTACTATCGACTTCAGCTTCTGTAAGAATAAGAAAATGTCGTCGGGACTACAATACGCTGTTCATTATAAGAATAAGTCTGATGTAAACATTGCACCACGTATTCTTCCGCGTTTTCTTGAATCTCATTAGATTTCGTTTCACGTGGAGCGGTGGAGCGGAAGACAAGCTGTGCCCAATACAGCGAAGTATCATCATCAGGCGTAGGTTTTACGCTGTGTTATATGCAGATAAACGGAACGATAATGCGTGACAAAACTTTATCGGCGCGTTGGCCAAGCAGCTGGTCCAAAACTAACGTCTAATGATGTGCACACTTGCAGTTCAGACGTAAAAAGACACATGCAGAGAAACAATATAGCTTAGAATGTTATTTAATTTTTAAAGAGAATGGAATAAATTTCCGCAAAACTCCAGCACTACCACACGCTTCTTGGGCGACTAGACGAAATGCATAAAATGCTCTCGTTTTCACCTAACATGGCATTATAATTACAAACAAGAGCGATGAAAATATCTAGCTTAAACACGGTGTGATTTTTCTGAGCGAGCGATGTGTGATGCAAAAGCGTACTGCATGGATTATACCGCATTGTTGAATACTTAAGCCACTGAACTTATTAATTAAAGTCAGTCGTCTGGTAATCTATTAGCTCTTTCCATATCCGAATCCGAGAAATACATTTCAGTTCTCTAACTGTCCTGTGCTACGTTGATAACGAGTCGATCAACAAAAAGCCGGCCAGAGTGACCGAGCTGTTGTAGGCGCTACAGTCAGGAACCGCGCGACCGCTGCGGTCACAGGTTCGAATTCTGCCTCGGGCATGGATGTGTGTGATGTCCTTAGGTTAAAGTAGTCCTACGTTCTAGGGGACTGATGACCTCAGAAGTTAAGTCCCATAGTGCTCAGAGCCATTTGAACCATTTTGATCAACAACAGAATCGAAGAAGCCACCCAGGCACCGCATTTCCTCTTCTTCTTTTATGACGTGCCGTTCTATACCGACAGGGAAGACGAGCGACGTGCTCTGATCCAACAGGTGGAATGAACGGAACAGGCGCGAGCGAGTCTACATCAAGTGTTCCCACCTAGAAGAGGTTCAGGGGAAACAGCCGCAGAAAATTAAGGAATACCAGGAAAGCCCAACTCATCTCTCGGCTCAATAGTCCTGACTCCATCTCTACCATCGAGAGAATCAACAGATGCACGAGGTTCAGGGGATCAGGGGTAGGGCCGAGTGAAAGACGTCAGCAGTACCCTCAACCTTCCCACAGCACCCCTTCGGTCGTATTGACACAAAATTAGCTGCAGCGAAATTCAAATCCTTCCGTTGGTTGTCGTTAGCAGAAGACTGTCCAGCCCCTGATCCAGTTCCACTGGGGACAAGGTCCGCCACTGTTAACTTACGCCGCTGTTCAAGAGAAGATCGCAAAGCAGAAACCCTTCTCGGACAATTGGTACGCGAATGACCGGTCTCGTTACACAAAAGCAGATCCTATCCTGGCCACTATATGTAACGTGTTTATGGTAATAACATACTTCAAAATGAGACGGGATGCCGCTGTAACTTTGAAGTTTGCTTTGGCTGGACCATCGTCCAAGGCCAATATTTTTAGCTTCATCATACTTCAGCAAAACGTCTTTAAGGTAAACATTATCTGCCTCTGGAGATAGGCTGAACACACGAAAATTCTGCATTCAGCGTTAGCTATCAGAAGGAGGAATTACTGAGTAATCTCTGAGACGGAAAGGAACCTGGGGACCATGTTTAAGCACTAATTTTTCCACTTAAAAAAAAATCGTTCAAATGGCTCTGAGCACTATGGTACTTAACATATGATGTCATCAGTCCCCTAGAACTCAGAACAACTTAAACCTAACTAACCTAAGGACATCACACACATCCATGTCCGAGGCAGGATTCGAACCTGCGACCGTAGTGGTCGCGCGGTTTCAGACTGAAGCGGTTAGAACCGCTCGGCAACTCCGGCCGGCTCCACTTACAAATTTAACAAAGGAAACATAAATTTTGGTGTCAACATACGAAGTGTGTACTTCATCCGATGTCAAACCAATCGTGGATTTCCAGAGAACTGGGCTGCACATGACGGGTCGACTTAGCAAAAGAAAACCCACTGTACCTCTACGTGCAGTATAGCTGGGCGCCAAGGAAACAAAAGAAACGGACGACGCCGCTGCCAAGAGCACACTTAAGCGAACACAAAATCATCTCAAGTAAATATAAAACTTCCAATACTCGTAGCGCTGTGACGGAGCGGAAGTAAACAACTTCCTACCTGTACGGCTTCGCAAGCGCAACTACCGCTAAACCACAAGGACCGACACGTATGTAGACAGTTCAAATGGCTCTGAGCACTATGGGAATTAACATCTGAGGTCATCAGTCCCCTACACTTAGAACTACTTAAACCTAACTAACCTAAGGACATCACACACATCCTTGCCCGAGGCAGGATTCGAACCTGCGACCGTAGTAGTCGCGCGGTTCCAGACTGAAGCGCCTAGAACCGCTCGGCCACAACGGCCGGCTAGACAGTTCTTTTCTACGTTTTGACGAGTGAGTTTGCGAGCATCAAAATATATGACATATATGACCGTACATTCGATTGCATTGATTCAGAGTCTTAAATTATTTACACATAATATTTGACATAAATCTGAATTTTAATACCTCTACCCATCCCTGAGGAAACAGGATCTTAACAGTCAGACAGACAAAGAAGTGGAGAGCAAACTGATTCTATGTGGATTTAGTTCTTACCAATTGATGTATGGGACTCTAAAAACTAATGACTTTGACATCCAGAGGCCTGATTTAATGAACATACAATGAAGTCATTGCTCTACAGGGTAAGATGAAGCTAGAAAAAGAGGTTCTCAGAAACTGATCAGGTTTACTTTTTGTTTTGATATGACAGAGAAAGATGGCGCAGTAATTAGTTACTGTGCGCGTACTTGGCGGGATTATGGTTAAAATCAGTCACTAGTGATCCAGATTGTGCTATCTGCGGTTTCCCTAAATCGGATAAGCCGAATTCCGAGATGGCCTTCCAAGACTATGTCCAGTTTAGTTACTTGTGCTTCCCAATCTTAGCTTGTGCTCTGTATCAATTGAAATTTGACTCACTGTATTTGTTGTTTGAAACTCACTTAATTGCTCCCTTTCTTTTTCGACATCGGTGTATGGTTGTCTATTCTTCAACCTAAACTGATTAGTTTCTGGTAGTGTTTGTTGTACATGAGCAGTGGCACAATAAATATTCTAGAATATTGCTGAAGTGTGTGGGACCCATACCAGATAGGATTAACAGCGGAAATTGAACGTATACAGAGGTGGGCTGCATGGAGGATCACAGTTTTGTTTAATCCGTGGGAGAGTGTCACAGAGATACTGAAGGAAATGAATTCTAAAATTGACGATATCTGTTGCTGTACACATGCCAGTGTTCTAACGTTTACATAGCTGAACCGTTACGGGTGAATAGTACCGTCCAGGATTATCAGGAAACAATTGGCGTTTTACTTGCAAACACGACACACGCAACATACTGAACGCTGATGACCGATCGTAACGGACAACTGGAGATCAAGGATTTTTCGGATCAAAAAGGCCAACAAATAACTCAGCTCAAAAAATAGTTTGACAGGAGAACAGTTTCATAAACGAAGTTTATGAATCAAAGATACGTCAGGAAAACATCTGTAATTAATGAAGTTAAGTGTACGTGTGAGATACAACAGAAATGTATTTCCAAACAGGGCAGTCTTGTCCTTAGAACATGTTTGACACTTAAAAATTGATGTAGTGCTGCGTAAGTCTGCATCTATCAGCATTCTGACGAATACAACGTGTGATACTGCATACTGCTCTACCTTTCTTTTAGACAGAGGGAATAAAGCGTTCATGACGTTTATTATCGTCCAACACACGTCGTCTTTTGTCATTGTCTCTAAAGGAATAAAAACTCATTTATCACTTTGTCCATAGAGAGAATGTCGTTTTGTTAGTAAAAAGAATGTCATTCTTCTTGGAAATACGCTCGCAGCGCAAAAAATAGCAAACAGGTTACCACTACTCCGTCAATGTTCCTACTGAGGGCATCCCAGACACACTTTACGAGACTCAGTCTAAGAAGTGGAGTGCAGCACTTGACGGGCTAAACTATTTGGCTTTCAACAGATCAGGCACATATCTTCCGTCTTTGTTGTAGATTAAAGGCAATCCTTTCCTCGCCGACGTACAGTGTCGTGAAATATGTTACCTCTATAAATTTGCACAGTCATAATTTCGCGCCGAAAAACATTTAGCGTCGAGCTAAACACACACACACACACACACACACACACACATACACACACACACACATACATACATACATGCGTGTACACAAACATAATAACAAGAGCACGGCATCGCCTGACGACGTCCATTTCATATATCATTGTAGCTTCTGGTTTCTGCGAAATTATCAAGCCAAACACCAGACTATCCATAAAAATAATGTTCCTGAAATCGTCTACAGATACTGGGACACCCATTACGAACGCTCTCTCCAGTGGCAGTAGGATGTAGGGTGACACTGTAATGTGTACGTAAAATCAAACGATGTATAGATAATGCTGAAAGGAATGGAAAAGTTATGCAAGGAAAACCAGTATTTACGGCGCTATCGGCTACTTTTGTACATATCACAAATCATAAATCGCAAGACCATGAAATTAACTAATTCATACGCAAAATTATCATTTTATTGATATGTAACGCACTTGCTTCATCTAATCTACCTCTACCCAAATATTGTGCAAGACACTGTTGAAGTACATGGCAGATGGTAGTTAGCTTGTTAGGGTTTACTGCCATCCCACTCGTGTATGGAGCATAGAATAATGACTGCTTAAATTCTTCTGTGCCCACTGTAATCTGTCTAATCTTGTCTTCACGGTTCGTACTGAAGCGATACATGAGGGGATGTAGAATATCTCTAGGTTGTGCACTTTCTTGAAACTTTGTAAGTAACGTCTAGATGTATAACTGGCCAGTAACTCTAGAAAAATGTCTTATTCTTTGATTAGCCTGTCATCACTAAATGACGAGAGTCGTTTAGCGAATAGTGCGTACATTACATTGTTCTATCGGTCGCGCATTGTCGACACGAGACAGGAAACTGGCAAGTCTGTCGCGCATTACTGTAGCTAGTAGCTTGGGAGATTGGCGCCGCACTAGAACAACTTCGACTTCGCACCCCGCCCGCTATCGACACCACACTTTTTTTTTGTTCACGACGAATTTACTCTTCACTGTCAGCTCGCGTTCGGTACTGTGGTTTCTATCTTATATTTGTTTTTCTGCCGGTGTTAGTTGTTCGTTAACAGTTGAAAACTGGACATACACTCACACTCATGACCGAGGGAGGACTCGAACCTCCGCCGGGACCAGCCGCACAGTCCATGACTACAGCGCCTTGGACCGCTCGGCTAACCCTCGCGGCTAGCCGATTGTGTAGGTGCTCACTGAAAGCAATAGAAGAGCTGGAAAATGACTTTTTGCTAAGATGATCCCGCAGCGACGGAAATCCCCAATCTAAAGACCGTTGCATTAGTCTGTGTTTTGTGTTGCACTGATATATTTATGGCTAATTGGCTCTGTGCTGAGATCTGACAAGTCTGACAAGATGTTAGTTTTATGGGAGACAGTTATTCTAGCTAAGTTGCCCAGTACACGGAAATTGTAATATGCATGTGGGTGACATGTACTGCGTCTTGACTACACGCTCGGTGCTTGGTCGATTATATGAAACGACAGAGAAATACATACACTCGTCTCCCACTGGCTGTCTAGAGCACCCTCTTATAGTAAAGTATTCCCTCTCCTGATCTCTGATTAGCTGCCCCAGATTAGGCAGACACTACTGAACGACCTGAAGAACGGGTGGTGTCAGTCTGAGGATGAATGTGCATGGAGAAAGTGAGTGTTGGCAACGGACTTATAACTGTGTGACATATTCTGCGTAAGGAACACAGTTGTAGAAGAAACAAGGTGAGAGGGTGGAAAATTTGCGACGTGTGCCCAAGCTGTACGCGTCCAATGTCAACCGGCACGTGAAACGTCTAACTGTTGCAACCAGTTCACATCGTTAACTTTCCGGCAGTAATGTCGAGCGGACATGTTTCAGTAAATTTTAGTTATTACTGTTTCTACTGTGTTTTATTCTGAAGGCATTTTCACAGAAAAAAATATACTCAGGGTGACGAGACGAATAAATTACAATAGCATTACTATTCTTTAATGGGCCACGGTGATCCCTTGTCCCTTATACCTAAACTGACAGAAAATGTCTCCGAACTTCCTCCGAAATTTAATCGGTGGAGTTCATGTTTCAGACCATAATGTCCACATTGAACTGGTAGCGTTGACAGCATCAACGAAGTGATACATTCTACTAGGTATAAGTCAACTGCCTAAATATCTCGTACGAGTTTGACTGACATGCAATACTGCCAATGCTGTCCCCTCACTCTGGTTATTTTCGATTGGGAATGTTTACCTAGTTGACATCTACTGCCAAGCATAAGGCTATTGGCAGTTGTTTTTAGATCATTTTTAATTCGATACATCTGTTTCTTAAACGCTGAATCTAAAGTGAGTGATACTCAGTTTCCTTGCCGACTAACGTTTTGTATTTCACGAGGCAGTGCGTGTTTGTGGTTTGCACATACAGTACTGGCCGTTTAAATTGCTACACCAAGAAGAAATGCTGAAGATAAACGGGTATTCATTGGACAAATATACTAGAACTGACATGTAATTCCACTTTCACGCAATTTGGGTGCATAGATCCTGAGGAATCAATACGCAGAACAACCACCTCCGGCCGTAATAACGGCCTTGATACGCCTGGGCAATGAGTCAAACAGAGCTAGAATGGTGTGTACAGATACAGCCCTTCTTGCACCCAGGTTCGTAGTTGAGTACACCGTGGCAAGCGCTCCTGTCTGTGATGCAGCACCAAGGGTAATCGCAGCCACGACTCCGGGCTGATAGTCCACGCTGCTGCAAACGTCAACGAACTGTTCGTGCAGATCGTTGTTGTCTTGCAAACGTCCCCATCTGTTGACTCAGGGATCGAGACGTGGCTGCACGATCCGTTACAGCCATGCGAATAAGATGCTTGTCATCTCGATTGCTAGTGATACGAGGCCGTTGGGATCCAGCACGGCGTTGCGTATTACCCTCCTGAACCCACCGATTCCATATTCTGCTAACAGTTATTGGATCTCGACCAACGCGAGAACAACCTGGCAACGCCGGTCACCTGCTGTTTGTGTATGACAAATGGGTTGGAAACTTTCCTCATGTCAGCACGTTGTAGGTGCCGCCACCGGCGCCAACCTCGTGTGAAGGCTCTGAAAAGGTAATCATTTGCATATCACAGCATCTTCTTCCTGTCGGTTACGTTTCGCTTCTGTAGCACGTCATCTTCTTGGTGTAGCAATTTTAATGGCTGGTAGTGTAATTTATGGGAAGGAGTCTGAGTATTCGGCTGGCCGCAGGACGGTGCACAACGCACTGCTGGGTCTGCTGGGCCGGGACTCGCTGCACCAGCTGGAGGCGGTGGCCGGCGACGCGGCGCGCTGCGCCCGGCTCTGCGTGGCGCTCTTCAGCCAGGAGGTGGCCGCGCTCTACCTGCGCCAGTACCCCAGGCAGCTGCTCGACACCATCAAGAATCAGGTCAGTGGGCCTTCAGAAAGCTGCTGTTTACCTGCTGCTGTGTATCAGGTCGCTGTCTCCACCAGCACAAGTTACTCAACTGTCTGCTCGACATCTTCAAGTCCTCAAGCGGCATATCGGTGTCTCTACCTGTGCCAGTCCTCTGAACACCACCTAGACTTCGCAAAGCATCAAGTCAGTGTCTCTATTTTGTGCCAGTTCTCTGAACATGTGCTGGACACCGTCAACCATCAGGTCAGAATCTCTACTTGGCACCAGTCTCCCAGATAACTGCTGCACAGTCAAACACCAGGTTAATGTCTCACATGCGCCACTTTACCAGAAATTTGCCCGATACTCTCAACAACCAAATTACAGTCTGTAGCAGCGCCGTTTCACCAAACACTGCTTTTTGAGGTACCTGGTGAGTGTCTCTGCCTTCGTCAGTTCCCCAAACACTTTCTGGACCCTTAAAGCACCAAGTCATTGTCTCTACCCGCACCAGTTTCCCAGACACCTACTGGACAACCTCAAACAATAGGCTAGCATGAATGCGACCCGTTTCTCAAACACCTGATGGGTACCTGCCACATCAGGTGTGCGACTCTACTGGCGCCAGTTCCTTTAGCACCTGCTGCAAGCCCTCAAGCTCCACTTGTGACAATTCCCCAAACTCTGGATACGCTCAGACACCAGATCAGTGTTTTTACCGGCACCAGCTCCCCGCCGGCCGCTGTGGCTGAGCGGTTCTAGGCACTTCAGCTTGGAACTGCGCTGCTGCTACTGACGCAGGTTCGAATACTGCCTCGGACATGGATGTGTGTGATGTCCTTAGGTTAGCAAAGTTCAAGTAGTCCTAAGTCTAAGGGACTGATGGCCTCAGATGTTAAGTCCCAGAGTGCTTAGAGCTATTTTGAACCAGCTCCCCAAAAACCTATTGGACACCTTGATGTAGCAGATTAGGGTCTGTATGTGTGCCTGCTACTCAACCACCTGCTGAACAGTCAGAAATGTGGTTAGTGTCTCTATCTGCGCCATTTCAAGTAATATTTCCTGAGCCCTGAAGTAACATAAGAGTGGCAGGTACAGATGGGTTCCACAGGCAGTTAACTCTCATTGCCGGTCGACAACGGAGCACAAATTTGACAACAGTGGAAAGGAATTAGGCCACCTGCTTTCCATAGGCACAGTCACAGCATCCACATTGAGTGATCTTGGGTCATCAGGGAAAATTTAAATCTGACCGACATGCCAAATGGAAGAACCCCACAGCCCATTGTTATGTAAAACGTTTAGATTTCTGGTCAGTACCAACTTCATATCTGAACAGCACTTACATACAACGTGCTCATTTAGTTTGAGATATATTCCCTTCTCTGTCCTACCCTAAAATGTTTGCCCTCTTGAGGCTCTTAGTACCATGGAAGTTACTCCCTGATGTCTTAAAACATGCTCCATTACCCTGTCGGTCGTTTCCTCGCCGATTCCGGGCAGAAAGTCCTCACTGAAATTTCACCATCACTCTAACTCTACATCCGAAACGCTTTGGTCTTCTTCTACTCCGGCTTTCCCATTCTTCTTATTACACTTCCGTACAATGCTTGTTTCCACATGTACATTCGCAGAAATTTCTTTTTCAAGATAAGGAGTGTTTTTGTATAGTAGTAGACTTATTTTTGGAGAGGACTGCTTCCTTGCCTGACATAATCTGCTTCTTATATTTTCCTTGCTTCATCTGTTGCACTTTATTTTTCTTCCAGGGTACCATATTTCTTTCTTTCTTTTTCGTTGTCCCCAGTTTTTGTGTCAAGTTTATTACTAACCTGATTGTTGCTACTTATCATTAGTTTCGCCTTCCTTTCATTTACTATCATTTATAATCTTAGCTCATTAGACAAGTGATTTCCTTTAACATCTCCCTTACTTCTTCGTCACTTCAACGGGGATGGCAAAATCATCAGAAAACATTATTCTTGATATCCTTTCAGCCTCTACTGCAGCCCCACACCTGACCATTTATTTTATTTCCGCCATTGTTTGTTCGAAAACAGTGGGTCCCTCCAAACACTTTTCTCATGTTCGCCAATTCTCATTTCTCTCCTTCGATTTCGGTTATGTTGGTTATGTCCCTCCTTCCCCCAAAATTTATATCTATTTATTAGAGGATTATAAACGTCTTTCACCGTTTTCCTTTATCGATCACATTTTCTAGAACGACAAAGCCCATGAAAATGCCTTAATTTTTCTTAAGTCTAATTTCTATGATTAAGTGTAATGTTAAGATTGTCTGACGGATGCCTTAATCTGTGCTAAAACCAGACTGATCGTCATCTAACAAACACTGAATTTTATTCAACCTGAATATGAAGTTTGTATCAGGTGCCACTTCTCCTCGTGGCGTTGTTGATGCGTCCGGAACCGTCGGTTACGTGCAGAAATTCAGGTGGGCACTGAGTAATGGGTAGTGGTTTTCGTCTCAAGCTGTACACTCTCGATCCTCAACATCTTAAAAGCTTCCAGACGTTACTCTCAGACACATGCCATTGTGAAGGAAAAGCTTCTCTTCCCCACATGATGTTTTGATGTGTAAAATATAGGGATATATCAGTGTTAAAACCTTGGTCATTGAATATCTTCCATATTATATATAGAATACTCACACACAGTTGGACCTTCATTGGGGAAATGAAATATTTTGACTTTTACTGGAATGTGCAGAAATTCATTTTAGTTAAGTGACGTGGTGGGAAGCTAATTAATATGAACTGTATTTCCTAATTACAAAATAAAATGCATTTAATTATGGGATTTGCATTTAATAACAACTTAAAGAAATATAAATAATTTTGTTTGTATAAAACATGTCTATTTGGACCACAAATATGTTATTACAGCTACTTTTTATAAAACTTATTGTGACACAACTATTCCACAATGCAACCAAAAAAGGAAGTAAGCAGTATAAACATTACGTTAGTGAAAACCTCAGGACCCCTTCCCAGAGTTTCAAAATGGTTCAAATGACTCTGAGCACTATGGGACTTAACAGCTGTGGTCATCAGTCCCCTAGAACTTAGAACTACTTAAACCTAACTAACCTAAGGACATCACACACATCCATGCCCGAGGCAGGATTCGAACCTGCGACCGCAGCAGTCGCGAGCTTCCGGACTGCGCGCCTAGAACCGAGAGACCACCGCGGCCGGCCTTCCCAGAGTTTCACTTAAAACCTTGGTCATTGAATATCTTCCATATTATATATAGAATACTCACACACAGTTGGACCTTAATTGGGGAAATGAAATATTTTGACTTTTACTGGAATGTGCAGAAATTCATTTTAGTTAAGTGACGTGGTGGGAAGCTAATTAATATGAACTGTATTTCCTAATTACAAAATAAAATGCATTTAATTATGGGATTTGCATTTAATAACAACTTAAAGAAATATAAATAATTTTGTTTGTATAAAACATGTCTATTTGGACCACAAATATGTTATTACAGCTACTTTTTATAAAACTTATTGTGACACAACTATTCCACAATGCAACCAAAAAAGGAAGTAAGCAGTATAAACATTACGTTAGTGAAAACCTCAGGACCCCTTCCCAGAGTTTCAAAATGGTTCAAATGACTCTGAGCACTATGGGACTTAACAGCTGTGGTCATCAGTCCCCTAGAACTTAGAACTACTTAAACCTAACTAACCTAAGGACATCACACACATCCATGCCCGAGGCAGGATTCGAACCTGCGACCGCAGCAGTCGCGAGCTTCCGGACTGCGCGCCTAGAACCGAGAGACCACCGCGGCCGGCCTTCCCAGAGTTTCACTTAAAACCTTGGTCATTGAATATCTTCCATATTATATATAGAATACTCACACACAGTTGGACCTTAATTGGGGAAATGAAATATTTTGACTTTTACTGGAATGTGCAGAAATTCATTTTAGTTAAGTGACGTGGTGGGAAGCTAATTAATATGAACTGTATTTCCTAATTACAAAATAAAATGCATTTAATTATGGGATTTGCATTTAATAACAACTTAAAGAAATATAAATAATTTTGTTTGTATAAAACATGTCTATTTGGACCACAAATATGTTATTACAGCTACTTTTTATAAAACTTATTGTGACACAACTATTCCACAATGCAACCAAAAAAGGAAGTAAGCAGTATAAACATTACGTTAGTGAAAACCTCAGGACCCCTTCCCAGAGTTTCAAAATGGTTCAAATGACTCTGAGCACTATGGGACTTAACAGCTGTGGTCATCAGTCCCCTAGAACTTAGAACTACTTAAACCTAACTAACCTAAGGACATCACACACATCCATGCCCGAGGCAGGATTCGAACCTGCGACCGCAGCAGTCGCGAACTTCCGGACTGCGCGCCTAGAACCGAGAGACCACCGCGGCCGGCCTTCCCAGAGTTTCACTTATTATTCAGACACGTACGGAGTGTATATGTTGACAGGCACACTTTTATGTAAGTGCTTCAGGGATTTTCATAGTGGCCGCTATGTGGTTGGTGTGTCGATATACTGTCTGTCAGCTGGAGCCGGCAGGCAGCAACTGTGCAGAGGGTTGTTCAGTGGATGAGGTCAGGCATCTGTCCACCTAGCTACAGAATTCAAACTCTGAGCGACCTCCGAGCGTAGCTGAAGTGCCTCCCATCAGACTTACCAGCATAGGATGATATTTCTTCCCCTCCCCCTTTTGAGTCATCAGTCTTCTGACAGGTTTGATGCGGTCTGCCAGTAATTCCTCTCCTGTGCGAACGTCTTCATCCCAGACTAGCACTTGTAACCTACGTCTTCAATTATTTGCTGGATGTATTCCAATCTCTGTCTTCCTCTACTGTTTTTACCCTCTACATTTCCCTCTAGTACCATGGAAGTTATTAATTGATTTCTCAGCTGATACCCTATCATCCTGTCCCTTCTTCTTGTCAGTGTTTTCTACATATTCCTGTCCTCTCCTCATACCTCACTTATCAGTCCACCTAATTTCCAACATTCATCCACAGCACGTCTCAAATGCTTCGATTCACTTCTGTTCTGGTTTTCCCACAGTCCATATTTCACTGCCGTACAGTGCTGTGCTCCAAACATGTATTCTCAGAAATTTCTTCCACAAATTAAGGCCTGTGTTTGATACTAGTAGACTTCTCTTAGCCAGGAATGCCCTGCTTGCTAGAGCTAGTTTTCTTTTGATGTCCCCCTTGTCCGTCCGCCACTGTTTCTTTTGATGCCTAGATAGTAGAACTCCTATACTTCATCAACTACAGGACCATCAATCCTGGTGTTAAGTTTCTCGTTGTTCTCATTTCTGCTGCTCCTCATCACTTTCGTCTTTCGTCGATTTACTCTCACTCCATATTTTGTACTCATTAGAGTATTCATTTCATTCAGCAGATCATGTAATTCTTCTTCACTTCCACTCAGGACAGCAATGTCATCAGCGAATAGTATCATTGATATACTTTCACCTTGAATTTTAATTTCACTCCTAAACTTTTCTTTTATTCCATTATTGCTTCTTCCATGTACGGATTGAACAGTAGGGACGAAACACTACATCCCTCTTTTACTTCCTTTTTAATCGGAGCACTTCGTTCTTGGTTGTCCAGTCTTCTTATTCCCTCTGGGATATTTTACATATTGTGTATCACCCGTCTCTCCCTAAATATTAGCCTCATTTTTCTCAGAATTTCGAACATCTTGCATCATTTGACATTGCCTAACGCTTTTTTCAGGTCGACAAATCCTGTGAACGTGTCTTGATTTTTCTTTAGCCTTGCTTCCATATCAATCGCAAAGTTAGAATTGCCTCTCTGGTGCCTTTACATTCTCTTAAGCCAAACTGATCATTATCTAATACATCCTCAATTTTTTTTTTACATTCTTCTGTATATTATTCTTGTAAGCAGTTTGGGTGGATGAACTGTTAAGCTGACTGAGCGACAATTCTCGCACCATCGACATCTGCAGTCTTTGTAAATGTGTGGACCATATTTTTCCGAAAGTGAGATGGTATGTCGCCAGACTCAACATTCTACACACCAACGTGAATAGTCGTTTTGTTGCCACGTCCCCACTGATTACAGAAATTCGGATGGAATGTTGTCTATCCCTTCTCTCTTATTTAAGTCAGCGAAGGCTCTCTTAAATTCTGATTTTGAATCAAGTACTGTTTCTTCTTCTATCACATCAGAAAAGTCTTCCCCCTCTTAGAAGCCTTCGATGTACTCTTACCACCTATGCGCTCTCTTCCCTGGATTTAACAGTGGAACTCCCATTGCAATCTTATTGTTACCACCCGTGCCTCTCATTTCACAGAAGGTTGTTTCCACTTTTTGAACTGAGCCAATCCTTCCGACAATCATTTATTTTTCAATTTCTTGACATTTGTCATGCAGCCATTTCGTCTTAGCTTCCCTGCACTTTCTATTTACTTCATTCGTCAGCGGCTTGTATTTTTGTGTTCGTAGATTTCCCTGAATATTTATGTACTTCCATCTTTCTTCGATCAGCTGAAGTGTTTCTTCTGCCACCCATGGCTTTTTCGGAGTTATCTTCTTTGTAACTATGTTTTACTTTCCAACTTCTGCGATTACCCTTTTTAGAGGTGGTCATTCCTCTTCAACTGTACTGCCTACTGGGCTATTCTTAATTGCTGTGTCTACAGCTTTAGAGAACTTCAAGAATATCTCGTAATCCCTTAGTACTTCCGTGTCCTACATGTTTGCTTAGAGATTCTTCCTGACTAACCTCTTAAACTTCAGCCTATTCTTTAAAACTATCAAATTGTGATCTGAATCTGTATCTGCTCGTGGGTAAGCCTTAAAATCCAGTTTCTGATTTCGGAATCCCTGCCTGACAATGATGTAATCTAACTGAAATATTTCCAAGCATGCCTCCTCTTCTTGTGATTCTTGAACAGATTATTCGCTATTACTAGCTTAAATTTATTACAGAACTCATTTAGTGTTTATCCTCTCTGATTCTCTGTCTCTAACTCATAGTCTCCTGTAACCATTTTTTCTATTCCTTCCCCTTCAACTGCATTCCAGTTCCCCATGACTATTAGATTTCCATCTCAGTTTACGTACTGTATTACTCTTTCAGTATTCTCGTATACCTTCTGTACCTCTTTAGCTTCACCTTGCGACGTAGGCACGTGTACATGAACTATCGTTGTCGCTGTCGGTTTGCTGACGATTTGGATAAGAACAACCCTATCACTGAACTGTTCACAGTAACACACTCTCTGCCCTAACTTCCTATTCATAACGAATCCTACTCCCATTATACCATATTTTGCTGCTGTTGATAGCCTATAATCACCTTACTAGAAACCCTAGTTTTATGTCCATTTGACATCACTGACCCCTACGATATTTAAGTCTCCATTATTACTTAGCAAATTTGCTTCCATATAACTGTCAGCTCAAATTCCTTATCTCCCCATCCAAATTATTATGTGGCAATTTTAATTAATGCTCCGAAACATCCTCGTGTACCACGCTGAAAGAAACAAACTCGCAATGACATTTCAGCTCTGCAAACATTCCTACATAAGTTTCAAACTAAGCAATTTCGCCGATATCTGTCAATTTTCCAGTACTATAAGGGTCAAATTCAGAATGGGCTTGAGCTATGCCTAACTACCAACTTTATAAGTCGAATACTTCCCTGTATTCTGTAATTTAGATCCAGTTAATGTATATTTTTGATCTAGATGCAAATGACCACTTTTTCTGTAATTAATGCCATTTTTAGGCATGAGAATGGTCTGTTGTTCGACCAAAATGATATTTATAATAAAGTTACTTACACCTATTGTGCCAAATCATAACTTTTCAAAAAAAAAAAAGTTTGCGTATTATAAAATTATGTGTGTTATAAAAGAGCTTCTCACATAATTTTACAAAATATGGTATCACGTGCCCCTATGTGTCATGGAAGCTGAGCTTCACTCGTTGCCGCCGGACGGAGTGGCCGAGCGGTTCTAGGCGCTACAGTCTGAACCCGCGTGACCGCTACGGTCACAGGTTCGAATCCTGTCTCGGCCATGGATGTATGTGATATCCTTAGGTTAGGTAGGTTTAATTAGTTGTAAGATCTAGGGGACTGATGACCTCAGAAGTTAAGTCTCATAGTGCTCAGAGCCATTGGAACCTTCTTTTTTTCACTCGGTGCCCATTGGGATTAGAGCTTTCGTGTGATAGCTTTGTGCACTATATTTCGTTTCTCTGTATCCCGTAAAATCACCTAAGAATTTAACCGTTAATTGCTCCTACTTTACTACATACGCACATTGAGTTAAAAGTAGTTAATTGCTCCCCTGCCTGATGTCGTAGTTTTAATAGGCGTGGTGGTGGTGGTGGTAAGCTCCTATGGGACCAAACTGCTGAGGCCATCGGCTCCTAGGCTTACACACTACTTGAGCTAATTTAATCTTACTTAGGCTAAAGACAACACACACACACACACACACACACACACATGCCAGAGGGAGGACTCGAACCTCCGACGAGGGGAGCCGCGCGAACCGTGGCAAGACGCCCTATAGCACGCGGCTAGTCTGCGCGGCTTTTAGTAGGCAGCAATGTATCAGTAGCAGTAGTTTCTCTGTCAAGATATTCTCCGTAACAGATGGGACGTGACGAATGAGTGTGCCTGCCCACAGGCGCGCCAACTGCTGGAGCGACTGAAGTCTGCGCTGGAGGCGCGTGTGCGGCTACTGCCCTGGCTGGACGCGACCAGCCGCGAGGCGGCGCTCGCCAAGTTGGCAGCCCTGCGCGCGCACCTGCTGACGATGCCCGGCCTCTCCAACCACACGTACGTGGCCGCGCTCCTCCACGACGTGAGTCGCCTCTCGCCTCGCCTCGACTCGCACACCGTCAATAAGTAACTCTGACATCAGCACCGCAGCCTACTTTCTCCATGTTTTATAAGTTCTCTATTGTCGACGAGGATTTTTTGTTGTTGGCCAGGTGTAAGGATGCGTGTCAGGTTCTGTACGACACTGGAATACTACTTTTAGCTGTATATCAGGAACAATGAATGGAAACCACAAGAAATCTGCCGGTGTTCAGCTGTTGAGAAGAAAAATAGCAACATTAAGAAGATTCGGACGTATTTCAGGGATATTTTCTAAGTACTGCGACATGAGGGACCGATGCACAGTAATTATGATTTATTTTGTGTGTTACACCAATTTACTTTGCTTCTTCGAAATACCCGGACACCAGCCACTCCCGGACTCCCATTCTAAAACGCACTTATTTAGGGGTGCAAAAGTTCTGTGATGTGTAATTGCATAGGCTTCCGCGTCCAGAGTCAGCTGACATAAAAGTTTTCTGGTTGTGATGTGGTTGCCATTGCTACAGGAACAGCCCACCATAGCGTCGTTGTACCTCTCTTCCTTTGCATTCAGAGAACCTATTCACTAGGCGCATGTCGGCCAGTGTTTCGTCAGTAAGTTTACTCAGATTTTTGTGTAACCCCGTTAACATACACACAATACTACCGCAAAAACGAACACGACACAAGCAAGGAGTATGGAACTTACATGTGTCCATGGAACAAATGTGCCTCCAAGCGAGACACACAGTGCATTCAGTCGACATTTGCACTGCTGTGGAGATATTGTCAGTGCCATACGGATACAATAACAAATGAAGTTAGATCTCAAATTGTAACGGATCACAGGAGACCACGGGACCGTTATACCATAATACTCAAAAAATGTCCCTGGAGAACATAAGAAATTTTATCACTGAGTTCTGGTTCACCCGTATAACTAGTATTACTAGAGTAAATGATTTCAGTTTCTGACCCAAAAGTTTTAACGTTAGTGCCACATCTCTATTGTGTGAATCTTTATGGGCTGAAACACCAAGTTCCCAACGCCAGTAACTCGAATCAAAGGTTTTTCACATTCGTTTATAGTACTTTTCTTTCCCGCTCCCTCTATCCGAAATCTTAGTCCGTAGGTTTAAAATTTCTGGAGTATATGGGTTATTTGCAGAATAAGCATACCATACTGGTGTCATGGTGACGGCAATTCAGTAAGGGCTGATGCTAGTAATATTGGTTCTTTTTCGGTAGGAAGATAACTGAAATATCATGAGCGATATTTTGATTCCATATAAAACACTATTATCACCCATATTTTATTACTGTCTGTGTGTCCCGAATCAGATTGGACAAACGTGGGACGTCGAAAGTATACCCCGTACGCCCAAAATGTTTCGAAGCTGGATTAATAAAAAATGGAGAAAAGATGGTGGTTTTAATGCTTCGGGTGTTCTACATAGTACTGAGTACAATACATATAACTCTCGTACAACGATGTGTAGCTGTCAAAGTCATGCTTTAGGATGTTTTCAATTCGCACGGCATATTGGCTTGACCATCGGTTATGTCATCAGAGCTTTGACACTTCGTATGAGTGTATGCACCAGATCATTTAGAGGTAGGCTAGTGCTGACAAAAAAAGTCCCCTTCCCCGTGATACTTTTTTCAGGAGAGATCTGTCCTCATTCTGAATTTCAGTCAAGTCGTGGCAGGCGTCCGCGAGCTGTTGTTTCCCTACGAGAGTGAAATGTGTGAAACGAAGTTTTCACACTTATCTTCAAAACAGTTTTAAACATGGCTGTTTCGCAACAACCGTACACAGTTTCCACACATAGGAATTTTACAAACAACCGGTTGAAAACAACTGACCTAGTTTTCAACCTCTACTAAGGGTGTCTTCATCAGAATCAAATTTTGAGAACCCTATAAAATAATTCATATAAATGAAGTACAACAAACATAATAACCAAGATGAAAATTGTCATGACGTAAAAGGTCATTTACGTAAAATTAGACTGCGAGAAAGCAATGGTCAGAATTTAGAGCAGCTATGCTCAAGTCAAAAATAAAACAAAACACGTTTCAGCCGTTTCACACATGCCTAGCTAGGAACAATATCCGACTGATCGGCCCAGTGGCTGATGTTGCTGCCACTAAAATAATACAAATTGTGCCGCCTCTCGGGCGCGGAAAATGACATGTGTCCATTTGAAACACTATAACAGAAATAATGAAAACACGACATATATTATAAAGACAAATTACAAAGGAATAGAGCTTAAGGTATTTTTGAAAATGCACAATAGTCAAGCAGATGAAATATAACTGCCATGTATTAGGCTTTACAGAAATTTCTGTTAGGTAAAGGACACAATAATACAGAAAATTTGTTCAAACACCTGTACAGTCCAAAAGAATATCGACATGAAGGTAACTATAGTAGTACACACCTAAAATTCTAAGAAAAATATGTTTCTGAGCTAGAGGCAGAAAAATATAGCAAAAAATGGAGGAATCCCAATTCTGCGAGCAGTGGATTAAAACCACTGAATAAATTTTTATTACATAATTGTAACTGTTCATTGAGAATGAGGCCGTCGTTCTTAGAAATATGCTTGGAAACCTCTAGCTCTTCCAGTACCTCGAGCCCATGACATGGAAACTTCTTCGACGCTTTTCGATGATCAGCAAAAGTGGGATTATGTACATTAGTGCCTCTATTTCTTCAAAACTTTCGGGAGAATAAGTTGAGCACTTGATTTAAAGATGTTACTCCACTGCGATTTGTGACACAACAACGTTGACACATTATGGCCGCATGTCCACCACTGAACACAAACTGCTTACAGCTGACAGGTTGTTAGTACAAGCTGCCACCGTAAGTTATTGGAAAAATTTGGAAATTTGTAGAAAATTCGTAAGGGACCAAACTGCTGAGGTCATCGGTCCCTCAGCTTACACTTAAGCTAACTTACGAACCTCCGACGGGGGCGCAATGCGAACCGTGGCAAGGCGCCCCAGTCGGCACGGCTACTCAGCGCGGTGGTTACTGGGCTCACGTCCCTTATACGCCAGGAATAAAAACAGTTGAGGAAGTTTTTGGACGGACGATTTTTATAGAAGGTCGGTGCGAACTGTCAGAGACGTTTTTGACTGCCAAGAACGTGTAACGCAAATGTTAAAAAGTATTAACTGCTTGTCATTCGATGAAAGACGCCGTAAATCTCTCTATGACATGCGTAGAAAACTTCAAGAGCCGTCTTTCACACCGGAAACAAGTATTTTGTGGCCCCTACGTACCTACCCCGAATATATTAGGCTGCGAAGCAGTTATTGTTCCCATCGTCTATTCGTAAATGGGATGTGGAGAAACCTTGACGTGTGGTACAGTAAAAGGACCCTCTGACACACACTGCCCAGTGATTCTCAGCTGTAGATGCAGATTTATTGCTGTCTCTCTGAAATGTAAGTACTGAAAGCAAGCAACATTCTTACCTTATCAAAGTTCCTGTGTGTGACATGTACTGTTCAAAATTTCGTCTATTCATATTATCCGTAATCGGAGGTAATAAACACTGGCACCTCGTTGTATAATTAACGTTGTGTAACACTCGTAAATGACTGACGGACAAGTCACCCGAGTGACTGAAGCAGCAAAGTACCGTGAGTGAAGCAGTACTATCAACTTGGTAATCAAACTTCCTGGCAGATTAAAACTGTGTGCCCGACCGAGACTAGAACTCGGGACCTTTGCCTTTCGCGGGCAAGTGCTCTACCATCTGAGCTACCGAAGCATGACTCACGACCGGTACTCACAGCTTTACTTCTGGCAGTATCTCGTCTCCTACCTTCCAAACTTCACAGAGGCTCTCCTGCCCACAGTTTTAATCTGCCAGGAAGTTTCATGTCAGCGCACACTCCGCTGCAGAGTGAAAATCTCATTATGGAAACTTGGTAATCGTTTGCACCATATTGTCTCGTCAGTCATGATTATATTCCGTCCTGGAACTATTATCATTGACGATCGTAAACGCATCAAATACTGTGGGTCTGTAAAATAAGCAGGAAGTGCAAAGAAACAAACTCGGCATTGAGGAAAACTTATAAAGGCTTGATCATATAAAATACTGTCACTGCGTGTGTGAATGTTATGGGTATAAGTGCAGATGTTTCTAGTGATAACTGAGGACAGTTTATTGAACAACATTACATCAGTATTTACTTCATTTGCAGACTAATAATGTCCGCTGTAACGAGTATTATGTTGATAGGTTGGTTGGTATACGTGGTACAAGGAAGGTGTTTAAGTTTATCTTCCCCTGGGCAGCATGTCACGTATTTTAAGTGTGGATTCGTAAAGTCAAAATAATAGTCTATATTGACAGGTGCAAAACGACCGTGCAGAAAACATAAGATAGAAAATTACGAGATGTGTTTGCAGGGAGACTGTTAGATGCAAAGCAAAAACAATTTGTACACTGAATTTGGTACATTTAAGAGAGCAATTGTCACAATATCTGTACCTGTACCCATATAACTTCGTATTCAGCTTCGGGGAAGTCAGAATTGTAGCCTTTAGGTTTTAAGTTTCAGATGAGAAGCAGGATAGGCTAATTAATAGTATGTATGCATGGGAAAGGCTAGGATGAGATAGAATGAGGACATGGGATTTAATGTAGCTAGAGGTTAGTAAACGATCTCTTGTATTAAGTGAACGTACAGTTCGTTTGTATCTGTTCAATAGCACTGTGTAGCT
Source organism: Schistocerca gregaria (assembly GCF_023897955.1). NCBI lineage: Eukaryota > Metazoa > Arthropoda > Insecta > Orthoptera > Acrididae > Schistocerca > Schistocerca gregaria. Next base: position 492,568,487 of record NC_064923.1, read on the forward strand.
ACTGTCAACTTTTTCTGTAATGTCTCTATGCATACATACATACATACATTACCACTTGTTTCATAGATCACGAATACGACATTTCTTAATGATGCGGAACATGTCACTTTAAGATAAGTTTTCTTTACAAAAAATATTTCGTTGTTGTTGCAGTTATTACTTCGTGTCTAATAATTCTTCTATTTAGCAGAAGGAGTTGTCATTCAGAAATTCTTTTAATTTATTTTTTAAATGTCGGGTGGCTATCCATTTATTGATCCTTTTATTTCTATTTTTACGATTTCTTTTAGATGCCTGATATGGGCTCCAAGTAGATATATACACATCATTTGTAAACCATGTATCATACATGTATCGTTAACGACATTCAACGAGATCACTTTGAAACGCAATTTAATTTTTGCGGTTCATTTACTTTGTTATCTGTTTATCAAACGTATTCAGTTCTTACTGCTAGAAGCATAATTATCATGCGGTAAAATTTCACCTGGTGTGTCCAAAACTACCCACCCAGACTTTTATTCCATTATACGTAATCTTACCTCTGTGACACTTCACCTGTTCCCTTTATGTGAGCACCTGTAGTGAAGTGACGGGTGAGGTGACGGGAGGTGGCCGCTGTGTGCGCAGGTGGAGGTGCGCCAGGACGACCTGTTCGGCAACGTGCTGCGCCGCTACCGCCAGCTGCGGGCCGAACACGCGCGGCGACTGCGCCAGCCCGCCGACGACGACCGGTGAGTTCCCGCCACGGTCCTACCAACCTGCTTACCGCGTCTTACCGTGGCGTCCATTATTTAACTCAATATACGGCTGCTTGTCGACCACTGGAATGTATGGTTGGTGTTTATAATTACTTTATTGGGATATTTCAAAAAGATTCGTTCTATTTCACAAGACTATACGTTCTGCGTGTGTGAAGATAGGAACTTTGAGTGAATCCGATTCGCAACTAAAAGTATACACTAGCATCAGCTGAAAATTATGGGTTCGCCGGCCGATGTGGCCATGCGGTTCTAGGCACTTCAGTCTGGAACCGCGCGACTGCTACGGTCGCAGGTTCGTATCTTGCCTCGGGCATGGATGTGTGTGATGTCCTTAGGTTACTTAGGTTTAGGTAGTTCTAAGTTCTAGGGGATTGATGACCTCAGAAGTTAAGTCCCATACTGCTCAGAGCCATTTTTTGAATTATGGGTTCATATGGCAGCCGATATGAGTCTCTCTGATCAGTTACCTCGCTCACTTGCCCAGTCATTCATTGGCAATCGTGCATCGACTCGAGATCACCATAACGAAGCAAAGACGTATTGCATTCTTTTCAACAGGCACAGATCAGCTACATCTTTCAACCCTGATTTTATCTGAGAGTACAGCACTCCACAACGTACAGCTAAAAGTATTCGTCAACAGTTACAGAACATTGGTTTTTTTATACACTGAAGAGCCAAAAAGCTGGTACACCTACCTAATAACGTATACAACCCCTACGAGCATGAAGAAGTGCCGCAAGAAGTGGTGACCTGGACTCGACTAATGTGTGAAGTAGTACTGGAGCGAACTGACACCATGAATCATGCACTATTGGACTTAACTTCTGAGGTCATGAGTCCCCTAAAACTTAGAACTACTTAAACCTAACTAACCTAAGCACATCACACACATCCATGTCCGAGGCAAGATTAGAACCTGCGACCGTAGCGGTCGCGCGGTTTTAGACTGTGGCCCCTAGAACCGCTCGGCCACTCCGGCCGGCTTCAAAGTAGTCACCAGTGTTGCGTAGAACCCGTGGCCAGCGATGTGGAAGGCGTAGTATACCGTTAGCAGAGCCTGTTCTGTTGATGGTGCGGATGGAGCGGACTACTGCCTGTCAAACGTCTGGAAGAGTTCTGAAACGAATCCCACGTAGTGGTTTCTTCATCTTCGGAATCAAACCAAAGTCACAAGGACTTACGTCCGGGGAGTATGATGGATGGTACAGTACTTCCCTGTCCTATCGAGCAGCAAAAGCTTGTTATCCTAACGCATTACATTCCTCCACGGCAGGCCGTCAATGCACAAAATTACTGTTTGTTTTTGAAGCATAATCTGCCACCGGCTTCGCGAAAGAAGCGGCGATACTTTCTGCTCAACCCACCCATCTTTTTGGACGACAATGCGCGGACGCTTACAGCTTCTTCCTTCTTGCCTTATACCGTGTTCATGGATAGTCAAATTCTCATTTATGTATACTACAGGCAGAGCAACGTGACTAGCACATGGCCAAGGGAGGAAATTTGACGTCTATCCATTTCGTAAACAGTGTGATTTGCGAGCCAGATACAGCTGACTGCTGCCGTTGGATTGCGCTGCGATTGCGTAACCACGTTGAGGCACACATACCGTTCACAGAAGTCGCATCGTTTCTTAGCGTTCAGAAGCACGTTGAACTCGGCACGCTCAACGTTGACGTGACGGCACTGACGGCATATGTGCCGACGGCTTTACAGGAATCACGTATCTAGATGCGTTGGAAGTCTGTTTTTACCCACAGTTGCTACAATATCACAAAAGTTTTATTTTTCAGGGCGATGAGCGTCACCGCGCTGACTCTCATACGTAAGTACATTTCCAAACAATCGACTCCTTATTGTCTCAAAACATGGCAGTAAGTCTAAAGAGATGCGGGTCGTATGTAAAATGTGCTAGCGGCAATACACAATCAATGCCTTCTCTGCGCGATAGCAATGGGAATACTATCGATGACAGTTCTGCCAAAGCTGCGTTACTAAACACAGCCTTCCGAAATTCCTTCACCAAAGAAGACGAAGTAAATAATCCAGAACTGAGATCAAGAACAGCTGCCAACATGAGTAACTTAGTGGTAGGAGTAATGAATAAAAGCGAGCCCCCGGTCCATACACGAATTAGGTTCCTTTTAGAGTATGCTGGCGTAATAGCTCCTTACTTAACAATCATAATCTAATCGTTCGCTCAACGGAAGATCCGTACCCAAAAGTACCCAAAGACTGGGAAGTTGCACAGTTCACACCATTATTCAAGAAAGACATTATGATAATCCATTAAATTATTACAGGCCGATGTCATTAAAGTCGATATTCTGTAAGATTCTGGAACATGGATTGTCTTCGGACATTATGAATTACTTCGAATTGAGCGGTCTATTGACACATAGTCATTACGGGTTTAGAAAACATCGTTCTTATTAAACACAATTAGTTCTTTAGTCACGCCAAGTGTTGTGTATTATCGTCAAAGAATTTCAAACTGATTCCGTATTTTTAGACTTGTAGAAGGCTTTTGGCCGGAACCGCTACTACCCAATCAAATAGCTCTTCAAGTGGGCTCACAAGGGCTGACTGCACCCCGCTTGCCAACAGCACTCGGCAGACCGGACGATCACCCATCCAGGTGTCAGCCAAACCTGACAGCTCTGAACTGCGGTGGTCTCACGGGAACCGGTGTTAACACTGCGGCAAGGCCGTTGGCATTTGAGGATGAAGAGAGAAACGTATTGGAAACTCCTAATGCTCGCAACTTCTTCGATTAAAAAGCATAATTTAATCATAAGAAAAAATAGCACTACATGGAAGACTGACACTAAAATTGCGATTCCTCATTTGCTAAAAGGGCAATGTAGGTTTCAAATTTGCGTCTGTAGATACCTGCAATAAGCGAGTATAGATTTCTGTACTTCATTTCTTCCTACTCTGCATTAATACATACCTTCCAGTTTTTTCTCATTTAACTGGTTCTGACAATGTATCGTTACAGTAATGACATTTTAGTTTGTGACTAACAGCTTTGTAGTTTGTTAAGAGCATAAAATATGAAAAATCACTCTTTGCGTTACCGAGATAGGCTTTCGATTTAATTCTGTTGAAACAAGGCTTCCTTTCGTACGTTTCTGAAGTTTGTTGTTAATTTCGTTCATTTCACTCGACATAAGACCGCTGTGTGCAATTTGTCACTACTGACGATTGCTTGTATGATCCTGCGTTTGTCGGTACTCACACTCAAGCATAAGTACTTTAATATGCTTGCATGACTGTAAATCGATCAAGCATAAGCAGATTTGTCCTAATACCTGCAAAAAAATCATGCTACAGACTAAAACCAGTTCGGTGAGAAATAAAAGCTTTTAAATAAGCTCTAATTACAGTACTTATCTTTTTAAAAAGTCAGATTTGTGCATTAATACTTCAATAGACTGTAGAATTAATACTAGTTTCGATGTAAATTTTGGTATTTTCAGTTTAAAAAACATTATTTAACTGCAATACCTATCTTTATTCCTTTCCAGCTGGGCGTATCCTTTCGTGGTGAACGCTTTCTACGAGAAGACACTCAACAGTATTGGTAAGTACATGTGATGACTAGAAGCAGAAGCAGCGGTCTGCGACGGTCTGGTAACGAGATTCCGTAGAAAGCTAACCAGTCAGTCCCTCTCAGCTGCATTCCAAAGATAAACTCTTCTGCTGCACTAGCGCTATTGGGGGAAAGGATATGCAGGAGGAAAGCATCATATGAGACTAGATTACAGATTAGACCTGTGAGCCGAGCTGAATCACCGTACATCCAAATTTTCCGCGAAAGGCAGAGGTACGAGCTACAGGTCCATTCTGGCAACAGCTTTAATCCGTCTGGATGTACCGGTAGAATTCCTTCTCCAAAATGCACTATGTTGTGTCGGTTAATGTAAAGGGTGTTCACAATGAGACTCCAACATTTGAACTCATAAAATCTGAGAGGAAACGCAATTTATTGACGAACAAATACAGGGAAATCACACAGCAGCCCATCAAGTTTTCATACACAGGTGGACGGTTCAGTACAATTGAACATGGGCGCCACGGGTAGCGCGCAGAATATCAACTTTATAATCGATTTCGTGCCATGTGTTGCGGATCATCTGTTCTGTGACAGAGTTGATGACAATTCTTATGCGCTGTTTCAATTCTTACAGGTCCTTTACTGGTGTAGCGTATACCCGGTCTTTCACATAACACCACAAGAAAAAATCGAGGGCGGTTATTTCGGGCGAACGTGGCGGCCAAGGAATTGGACCTCCACGGCCAATCCATCGTTGCGGGAATGTGTCATTTAAAATTTTTCGGACATCAAGGCTCCAATGGGGTCGTGCACCGTACTGTTGAAACATCACATTTGGCTGCAGGTCTGTTATCTGTGGAACGGCAAATTGTTCCAACATGTCCAGGTAGATGGCTCCATCAACAGTCGGCTCCTGAAAGAAAAACGGCCCAACAATGCGATTTATCATCAAACCACACCACACATTAACTTTCGTACTGTCGCGTATGTGTTCCCTAGGTGCATGTGGATTTTCGGACACCCAGAAGCGCACATTGTGACGATTGACAGCCCCTGACACGTGAAAGGTTGCCTCGTCAGTAAACATCACGCGTGATAAAAACGTATCGTCCGCGGCAATGAGATCTAACAAGACACTTGCAAATTCTTCTCGCTTTGGTCGACCTTCAGGCTTGATTTCTTGCACAACCTGCACTTTATATGCGTACAAACGTAATCGCTGACGAAGCACTTTGTTTACTGTTGAACGTTTCATACGAAATTCTCGCGCTCCCTGTCGCACTGACTTCTGCGGACTTTGATCGAATGACCGCCGCACTTGTTCCGCATGATGTTCGCTGATCCCAGGCTTGTCACCACCATGCCCTTTTGCAACACTCTCAGTAGCCAAAAACTGATCACCCCACTTCTTTATAGTCTTGAATGACGGGGCCGCTTTGTCGTAAACCCGACGAAATTTTCTTTACGCTTGGGTCACCTATTTTGTCTCTGCATACCACCAGACCACTTGTGAACGCTCTTTCATATCCTGCATTTTGCTAAAACAATTGATTGCAGCTCCCCTACGGCCACCACAAACTTGTTGAGTTGCTCTGTTTGCCCCTTCAGGATTCACAGGTCCACCATCTGAAATGAGAAAGATACAGGATATTAAAATGTTGGAGTCTCGTAGTGGACACTCTGTACTACTCAGACATGTTAGTCTTGGTATGCAAGAATTTAAATAGAAGTTCAAGATACTTTGGCTAGATGAAATCCTATTCCAGATTTTTAGTCCAACAATCAAATGCAATCATTCGATATGTATAACCACCATCGACATAGGATTCAATCTTTATATTGACATTTTTAGAATGAATTTACTTTCGGTGTGCTTTTAGCCCTTCTATTCCTTTGCCAACACGATTTTCAAGCAAACACTCTCAATTTGATTTAATGCACTAGTTAGCCTTAAGAGTAATTTAAAATTGTATAGAAGTTTGTTTGGCTCAAAAGGTCTTTTTTTGTAATACTGATCTTTGGGTTCGTGGACGCCATCGGTATGTCAAGAGCCGCCTGAGCTGCAGGTGGGCGGTTATGGCAGAGTGAAGGCAGCCACACCATGTCTCACTGCAAACATCACTGCATTTTCGTCTATCGGTTACAGTATGCTGTCAACACTGATGGTGGCGACCAAATACAAGTGTGGGAGATACATGTTTTTATTGGTGCCAGAGGCTAATAATGATAAAAAATATTACGTAACGTTGTTGTTTTTTATTGAAACTTTTAATATCACACAAAACAGATGGAAAATACAGGAGGACGCGGTTGCAGTTAAATAAGTCATTGGGCCTGGAGGACAAAATGTCAATAATGAGCTACGGATATTCATGAGACTTGTAGACTTGAGAATCTGATGGCTGGGGGCTCAATTATACGCCAAAGAATGAACATAGGCCTACTCAGATTTCCAGACCCTCATGTGCCATTACGAATCCACAAATGCATTATCTCCTCTACCATACAATTCACGCTGGGACCACACTGGGACCACACTGGGACCACACTGGGACCACGCTGGGAAAATTAAACAAAATCATGCTAATAAAGAGGATTACCAAAATCCTTCCTCCAGTATACACTCCTGGAAATTGAAATAAGAACACCGTGAATTCATTGTCCCAGGAAGGGGAAACTTTATTGACACATTCCTGGGGTCAGATACATCACATGATCACACTGACACAACCACAGGCACATAGACACAGGCAACAGAGCATGCACAATGTCGGCACTAGTACAGTGTATATCCACCTTTCGCAGCAATGCAGGCTGCTATTCTCCCATGGGGACGATCGTAGAGATGCTGGATGTAGTCCTGTGGAACGGCTTGCCATGCCATTTCCACCTGGCGCCTCAGTTGGACCAGCGTTCGTGCTGGACGTGCAGACCGCGTGAGACGACGTTTCATCCAGTCCCAAACATGCTCAATGGGGGACAGATCCGGAGATCTTGCTGGCCAGGGTAGTTGACTTACACCTTCTAGAGCACGTTGGGTGGCACGGGATACATGCGGACGTGCATTGTCCCTTGCCGGTCTAGGAATGGTAGAACGATGGGTTCGATGACGGTTTGGATGTACCGTGCACTATTCAGTGTCCCCTCGACGATCACCAGAGGTGTACGGCCAGTGTAGGAGATCGCTCCCCACACCATGATGCCGGGTGTTGGCCCCGTGTGCCTCGGTCGTATGCAGTCCTGATTGTGGCGCTCACCTGCACGACGCCAAACACGCATACGACCATCATTGGCACCAAGGCAGAAGCGACTCTCATCGCTGAAGACGACACGTCTCCATTCGTCCCTCCATTCACGCCTGTCGCGACACCACTGGAGGCGGGCTGCACGATGTTGGGGCGTGAGCGGAAGACGGCCTAACGGCGTGCGAATGGTCCTCGCCGATACCCCAGGAGCAACAGTGTCCCTAATTTGCTGGGAAGTGGCGGTGTGGTCCCCTACGGCACTGCGTAGGATCCTACGGTCTTGGCGTGCATCCGTGCGTCGCTGCGGTCCGGTCCCAGGTCGACGGGCACGTGCACCTTCCGCCGACCACTGGCGACAACATCGATGTACTGTGCAGACCTCACGCCCCACGTGTTGAGCAATTCGGCGGTACGTCCACCCGGCCTCCCGCATGCCCACTATACGCCCTCGCTCAAAGTCCGTCAACTGCACATACGGTTCACGTCCACGCTGTCGCGGCATGCTACCAGTGTTAAAGACTGCGATGGAGCTCCGTATGCCATGGAAAACTGGCTGACACTGACGGCGGTGGTGCACAAATGCTGCGCAGCTAGCGCCATTCGACGGCCAACACCGCGGTCCCTGGTGTGTCCGCTGTACCGTGCGTATGATCATTGCTTTTACAGCCCTCTCGCAGTGTCCGGAGCAAGTATGGTGGGTCTGACACACGGGTGTCAATGTGTTCTTTTTCCCATTTCCAGGAGTGTAGTATCTGTGAATGGAATATAGAAAGGGAGATATGATTTTATTACTATATATACATACCATATGGTAATTTGTCGAGTACATATGTAAGTATAGGTTGTACGAGAACACTTATGAACTGAAGCGTCTCCTCTTCGCTACATCACTGACATCCGGGAGCGGCACAGACGTTTTCACGTAACACACACTGCATTATCGAAAGTATTCGGACACCTGTTAGTGGACATTAATATGTCGTGCGTCCATACTTATCTTTATGACGTCTTGAATTGAGTTGGGGACACTTTTAATGAGGTGTCTGAATTTCTGAAGTGGAATAACAGCCCATTCTTCCACAAGAGAGGCAATCATAAAGGTAGCGATCTTGTACGGCGGAGTCTTCACGTTCTATCTCAACCAAACTATGTTCTATTGCGTCCTTTTGGTGAAACTTACTGTCGGTAAACCCTTTTATGACAGGATGCATTATCGTGGTGATACAAACCACCATTGTCCCCGAACTGTACCTCCACTGTTCAGAGCACACGATGCTGTAAAATACACTCCTGGAAATGGAAAAAAGAACACATTGGCACCGGTGTGTCAGACCCACCATACTTGCTCCGGACACTGCGAGAGGGCTGTACAAGCAATGATCATACGCACGGCACAGCGGACACACCAGGAACCGCGGTGTTGGCCGTCGAATGGCGCTAGCTGCGCAGCATTTGTGCACCACCGCCGTCAGTGTCAGCCAGTTTGCCGTGGCATACGGAGCTCCATCGCAGTCTTTAACACTGTTAGCATGCCGCGACAGCGTGGACGTGAACCGTATGTGCAGTTGACGGACTTTGAGCGAGGGCGTATAGTGGGCATGCGGGAGGCCGGGTGGACATACCGACGAATTGCTCGACACGTGGGGCGTGAGGTCTCCACAGTACATCGATGTTGTCGCCAGTGGTCGGCGGAAGGTGCACGTGCCCGTCGACCCGTGACCGGACCGCAGCGACGCACGCATGCCTGCCAAGACCGTAGGATCCTACGCAGTTCCGGTGGGGGACCGCGCCGCCACTTCCCAGCAAATTAGGGACACTGTTGCTCCTGGGGTATCGGCGAGGACCATTCGCAACCGTCTACATGAAGCTGGGCTACGGTCCCGCACACCGTTAGGCCGTCTTCCGCTCACGCCCCAACATCGTGCAGCCCGCCTCCAGTGGTGTCTCGACAGGCGTTAATGGAGGGACGAATGGAGATGTGTCGTCTTCAGCGATGAGAGTCGCTTCTGCCTTGGTGCCAATGATGGTCGTATGCGTGTTTGGCGCCGTGCAGGTGAGCGCCACAATCAGGACTGCATACGTCCGAGGCACACAGGGTCAACACCCGGAATCATGGTGTGGCGAGCGATCTCCTACACTGGCCGTACACCTCTGGTGATCGTCGAGGGGACACTGAATAGTGCACGGTACATCTAAACCGTCATCGAACCCATCGTTCTACCATTCCTAGACCGGCAAGGGAACTTGCTGTTCCAACAGGACAATGCACGTCCGCATGTATCCCGTGCCACCCAACGTGCTCTAGAAGGTGTAAGTCAACTACCCTGGCCAGCAAGATCTCCGGATCTGTCCCCCATTGAGCATGTTTGGGACTGGATGAAGCGTCGTCTCACGCGGTCTGCACGTCCAGCACGAACGCTGGTCCAACTGAGGCGCCAGGTGGAAATGGCATGGCAAGCCGTTCCACAGGACTACATCCAGCATCTCTACGATCGTCTCCATGGGAGAATAGCAGCCTGCATTGCTGCGAAAGGTGGATATACACTGTACTAGTGCCGACATTGTGCATGCTCTGTTGCCTGTGTCTATGTGCCTGTGGTTCTGTCAGTGTGATCATGTGATGAATCTGACCCCAGGAATGTGTCAATAAAGTTTCCCCTTCCTGGGACAATGAATTCACGGTGTTCTTATTTAAATTTCCAGGAGTGTATGTTCATATTCTTACACGTCCGCCGCTTTCTTAAGTGCAATAACGAGACAAAACACTAACCACGAGAAACATACACATGCCCTAACACCACTCCTACGTACTTTACTGTTGGCACTACACGTGATACAAGGCAACGTTCTCCCTGTTTAGTCAAACCCAAACCTTCCCATCGGATTTCAACAGGACACAGAGTGATTCATCATTCCAAATCACTCGTTTGCAGTCATCCATTGTCCAGTGGCGCCGCAGATCACAGTAACTCAAGTATCGATCAGCACCCACTACAGGAATGTGTGGTTTATTAGAACCATTGCACTAGTTCTTTTCATTTTTATCCCTAATTACGTGCGAACGTTGTGCCAGATGGACTGCCGGTAGCACATTGGAACTCATGAGTGATTCCATCCGCTGATTTCATGAGGCTCTTTTAAAATCATCTTCCACAACGCTGGACGGTCCCGGTCGGTCAGTACGTGATATATATTCCATTTCTTGATTTAACAGTGCTGTTCTTACGCATTTCAAATTAGTTACATGATCAACAGAATCTGAACAATCGTTTTATGTAAATGATGTGGAATGAGTCAGTTTAGAGACACGTTATTATTTTTCATCTTACTCATTCAACAACACATTTTTATTTACTTTTTACGGGCTACCAGTACAACTTCGTCAGTGGAATAGAAGTGCACCAGGAGAAATGATTTTAAATTACTTTTAAAACTTGCTTCGCTACCTGTCAGACATGTTATTGGGCAAATGGTGAAAAGTTTTTGTTTCTGGATATTGTACTCTTTTTGTAAGCCATTGAGACCTTTAACAATAGGTAATGGAAGTCATATTTTCCTCGAGTGTTGTACGTACTGGGATCAGTGTTCTTCTTGAATTGTACTTTTTATTACATACTTCGTTAGCGAACACATGAACTGTGTCGGCGCAGTTAAAATGCTTAGCTCCTTGAAGAGGCAGCTATATGACGCTCGTGGGTGAAGACTACATATTATTCTTAGTGCTTGCTTTTGTCAAACCAATGCACTTTCTAAATGATGAGTTACCCCAGAAAATTATTCCGTAGAAAAATAGTGAGTGGAAATTGCAAAACCTGTCAGGATGTTTATACGTTTGTTTCGAAGATTAGCAATTAAACGAAGAGCAATAAAAGTTGAACGATATTGTTCGACAAGCTCAGTAATATGTTTCTTTCACTTTAACTTTTCATCAGTATTTAAAGCAAGAAATCTGAGCATTCTACCCTATTTACTGACTCACGCTCATATGGTGCATCACTTGTTGATGTGATTCTGTTTAATGCACAGAACTAAATGTAGTATTTTTTTTTCAAATTGAGGGAGAGTCAGTTTTTAGAGAATCACTTAATAATTCTTTGGCAAATATCTTTTAGCAGCTGTTGTTTCTTTCTCTGTAATGAGATTTATTAAACCCTAGTATTGTCTGCAAAAAGTACGAGTTTTGTTTGTTGAATGTTTAGTGGTAGGTCATACACATATATAAGGAACAGAAATGGACCGAAACTTGAACTGTGTGGGACTACTTCTGTGATTTATTTATTTATTTGCCCGTATTCACCGTAAAATTTTTTACTCTTCCGACATTGTTTGAGCTACTCAACACAGTCTTTTGCATTTTTTTTATAAGTGTTATTCAAACCAGCTGTGCATACGGCCTCAGTTCCATACAACCTGAGTTTTTCTACGCGGTCAAACGCATGGGAAACATCACAAAAAATGTCAACTGGCGATATATTGTTATTTAAGGCTTGTTCTATTTCATGAGTGAATGTATAAATAACATTCTCACTCGAGCAACCTTCCTGGAATAAGAAATGTCATATGCCAAGGAAATTGTTTCCATTTAAGTGCACATTACCTTTTCAAATATTTTCGAAAACGATGTGAGCAAGAAAACTGGACGATAATTATTTAACTCTGTTTCATTACGTTTCTTATGAAGTGGTTTGACAGTTTCGTATTTTAATATTTTAACCTATCGGGAAAAATTCCTTGTGGTGTGAGCAACAGTGACCTTGTTAAAAATGGTTTAAAATGGCTCTGAGCACTATGGGACTTAGCTGCTGCGGTCATCAGTCCCCTAGAACTAAAAACTACTTAAACCTAAGTAACCTAAGGACACCACACACATCCATCCCCGAGGCAGGATTCGAACCTGCAACCGTAGCATTCAAGCGATTTCAGACTGTAGAGCCTAGAACCGCTCGGCCACTCCGGCCGGGAATGACCCTGTGGAGGATGGCTTTGCTACTCAGGTGACACCCATTGACTAGTCGGAGTCGGAAGTCCATGAGCCCTCCTGACAGACCCCAATCTTCCGTTATTGCACGTCTGCTGACAACACAATACTACGTTTCATACTTGAGAGTCTCCCTGTCGTGACATCTGTTGTTTAGTTCTGTAATTGAGAGTGGTGTCGGGACACCGTTGACCAGCTACTGTGTGCAGTGGTCCCGCTGGCGCTGCTGGCGCAGCCGTATCTGCGCTCCGACGTGCCCCGCTACGTGCCGCTGGGCGCGCTGGGCACGGCGCTGGCGCACGAGCTGATGCACGCGCTGGACTCGGCCGGCGTGGAGCGCGGGCCCGCCGGACAGCCGCACGCGTGGCTCACGCCCGCGGCGCGCCTGCGCTACGAGGCCCGCCTCGACTGCCTCGCCAGGCAGTACCACGCCACCTTCATGCGCTCCGTGCCCTTCCTGGGCGCCAGCGTGCCGGTCCAGGCAAGTCTCTCTCTTTCTCTCTCTCTCTGTGCGCGCGCGCGTGTGTGTGTGTGTTTCTCTGACTCTGTCTGTCTCTCTCTGTCCGTCTCTGTCTGCCCCCTCTCTCTCTAACTCTGTCTCCTCCTCTCACTTTCTCTCTCTCTCTCTATCTATCTATCTCTCACCCAGCTCTGAAACGGTAATGGGCTTACTGACCAACAGGGGTTGGTTAAAATATGGAAACACTGTGAAAGCACTGTGAGAAATGCTTCCTTGAATATGGATGCAGACGCTAGACAAGTCTACAGGTTGCACTTTTGCATCTGACCATGAACGGCACCTGTGCAGCATCCTCAGTGCATCGCAAACGTCAATCATGACCCGAATTACAATGTGGGCAGATTGTTGGTTATGACACAGGATAGTAAAGGGTATATATTAGAAAAATTTTACCGAAACCCATTAGAAGTGCTACACGCAAACTCGAGTAGCGCCAGAGACAGAGGTGGAAGTAGGAAGCGAGCCAATATGTCTCAGGTGAGTCAGGTCATTGACACCTTATGGCACCATTTGTAGAATGAGGATATACATTCAGCGGAAAGAAGACTGTGATAGAAAAGCAAAGCCAGCGAGGCAAGTATATTCAATGGCTCCTGAGACATGATACAAGAAACTATCTCTTTCATAAGAGCACATAGAGAGGTACTGACACAGCAGTTAACAGCCTGTTAGGTAAATGTAGCAGAATAAGGAGAAGACATGCGTTCATTATAAACCGAACCTTGTGTCTTGGCTTCACACTAGCTCCTGTTAAATACTCCAGCTATTCAGCTCTCATCATGAATCGATCATTAGTATTGATGGCATTGACAATAATAGTACTCAACTCCATGATTATGATACTGTAGTGAATTTATGTCATACATACTCCAGCTTAGAGTGTGAACCAGCCGAAGATGTACTCAAGATGATGGCCTTCACGTGATGAACCTCACAATGCTCGCCGGTACCAGACTTTAACACAAAAGGCAGCAACAGGACCTGCTATGGTCCATGTTCCTGTTCAACTCTCAGGCACCTTCGAGAACCTCTGACCACACGACTACGCTCTATCAGCCACCATGGTCACCACTTACCTCTGGGAAACGGCTGCACCTGCTCGCCGGCAGTCCACCGTGGTGCCAGGGTCACAGACTACTGTAGTGCAATGGCTGAGCTGACTCAATGGATGTCAACTAGAATCCAACACACAGCTGAATTTTCATCGGGAGCTGGTGCGGAAGAACGACGACTTTTACACATTGAAAATAAAAGATTGAACTCTGACAATGTTTTACTAGTGCCATTGATACTTCACAGGTTCCCAAAAGATATTCTGACTTGACGCAGAAGTATCTCCTCTGGGCCTCTGAAGTGCATTATATCATATCTAAATTAATTCCAACATGAACGAATTGTATTTGCTTGTATGGTGGGAGCTTCTGTAAACAAGGTACGTTAAGTATTTGGTGATTCAAGAAGCCCATTATGGAAGTTTTATATCCCAAACAAGGAAAGTGGGAAAAAGTCATTCGATAAGTCACAATGCAGACAGAAGTACCTGGTGAGTGATCGTGGCAAATAGTCACTCAAGAGGATTGTGACTAAAAATAAGACGACAACTGCAGACGTGACTGCGGAATTGAGTGTCACACTCGCTGACGCTGTCAGCATCAAAATAACACGAACGGAGCTCAATGAACAGAGAATTACGGGGAGAGTTGGAATTCCAAAAGAACGCCTCAGAAATGCAAAAACCTGTCATAGGAAAACGTGGTGCCGAAGCTACAAAAGCTAGACAATGAAGCAATGGGAGAAAGTGATGTAGTCGGATGAAGCTTGGTTCATACTGTTTTCAACTTCAGGTCGAGTTTACCTCCCATGAGTGAAACTAGCGGCGATTCGGTGATGTTTTGGACAGCTACCACCAAGTATTACGTGACCATTTTGGCTGATCAGGTCCATCCCATGTTACAACGTTTGCTCCTCAGTTGTGATGCTATAATCCAAGACGATAGGGCCTTTATTTACAACGCTCACATCGTCGAGGACTGCTTTTGTGAATACGGCGATCAATAATCACATCTAGCCTGACCACCACAGTCACCAGATACCAATACTTCAATACTACTGAGTCTTGGTCGCCTACTTTGCAGAGATCCGCCTCCATCATCATTACTTGAACTTGCCACTGTTTCGCAGGAAGAGTGGTACGAGATTCCCTCGGAAATACAGGATCTGTTTTTATACATTCCGAGACGAGTGGAAGCTGTTTCGAATGCTGAAGGTTCCCTACACCATACTGGGTATGGTAATGTGTTGTGTTTCTGTGTTTTCATGTTTATGTCCGCCCCTTGTATGTAAGTCCAACGAACTATCAACTCTAAATGACAACTACTGCTGCAAGAATCTAAAGTGAGCTGCTACTTACCAAGGAGTTTCGACCTTATCAAAACAAATAACAAGTAACACACATTACGATAGACAAACGATACTCAGTGGGAATTCGAATGTGACTTGACTAAAACATTCCGTCAACTGTCTGGAGTCATAAAAGAGCACGAAGTTGAACTCATGTACAGGCGTCCCACCTGCTTAGCACAGGAAACACTTAAGCTGTAGTAGTTCATTATCTCTCCCCACGGAGGACAGTAAATGATAAACTGTCGTACCGCTGTGTTGTTCATTGCGTAACATGACATTATTATGTTTTCATGTTTGCAATCTCGTTTGGTTAAGCTAAATTGATGTTAGTACCAGTAACTCAATGATCCGATTAGATACGATGAAAATATCCTGACGAGACTCAGAAGTTCCAGCTGGGTTTTGTACATAAACAAAAATGTATTTATGTATTGCAATGCGCAACTCTTTCTTTGGTAATTTCTACCGAAATATTAAATTCCTTGGTGCATTTTTTTTTTTTTTTTTTTTTGTAGTTTGAGAAGGAAATGTTAAGTAATAGAACTCACTGCGTTTCGTGAACATTGTGCTTTCATTTCAGAGAAGGATACCGTTATGTGTGCCACAGGAAAGCGTGGTACGACGACTCTTGTTCCCTGTATACATAAACGATATGAAGAAAAAGGTGTGCAGCAGTCTACGCCGTTTTCCTGATGACGCTGTAGCATACAGGAAAACTGTCGTTGAGTGACTGTCGGAGCATACAGGACGACTTCGGTAGAATTTCTATTTTGTATGACGAATGGAGGTTGCTGTAAACGTGGAAATATGTATGTTAATGCAGATAACTAGGAAAAACAATCCTATAGTTTTCGACTACAGTAATAGTGATGTGCTGCCTGACCAGAAACTTTTGTTACAGTCTGGGCGTACTCTTTGAAAGAGGCATGAAATGAGATAAGTGCATAACATCGGTTGTAGGGAAAGCAACAGTTTCTTTCGATAATTCTGGAGTACAAAGAGTACCTTATCTATAAAAGAGACTACATACAGAATATTTGTGCAACCTATCCTTGAGTACCGCTAGCGTTTTTCGGATCCTGACCACGTCGGATCAAACGAAGATGTCGAAGCAATGCAGAGGTGTGCTACTAAATTTGTTACCATATGCTTCGCACAATGCGCGAGTGTTACGGAAATGTTGAGTAAACTCAAATGGGAGCACCTCGAGAGAAGGAGACATTTTCACGAAACATTCTTGTTTAGACACTCGTTGTTTAAGAAAGACTTTAGCCACCAAAATACATCTCGCTTAAGGTCTGCAGAGGCAAGGCAGAAGGAAGTATGATCTCGGATGTGATCTACCTTCCGGTGCACATAGGCCCCACACAACACATCAGTGTCCCTTGAGGTTGCCTGCCTAGCAGGCGTTAATCAGCGAGGTGACGTAATCGCGGTTTGGCCCACCACGGGCGACACGTGGGCCGCCCTACTTTGCATCGATTATCACTTTGGCGGGAATAGAGCGTTCTTGCTGCTATTCTGCCTGCCGTGTATTTGTGTGGGCAGCAAGGCCCGACAAACAGAGTCGAATGGAGAGTCAATCGGCGGGTGCACTTGCGGGACGCCAGCGGACACGCCCTGCAACCTGTCTTCCATGTTTACTCGTCCATTACTTTGCGGCTGGTCTAAGAAGAAGTTCATGGATGTTTTTACCACCCTGATTAGGATTTTAATTTAGAGTGACACCTGTCATACGTCAGACCCCTTCTAAAGTAGAGTCGAGTATTGTATTTAACTGAATCTGTAGTTCAAACTGTCACTCGGCTGATGTGTTAATCGTGCCCACGTTGGTACAACTGATATCATAACGTTTAAATGTGTTAAGGGTTGCTGATCGCTGGGGGTCAGCGAATCTAATTGCTGCAGTGTACCCTACAAGAGAGCACAGTGCAGCAGTATGGAAGCATATACACAGTCGTTTTCACATCACAGTATATGCTAGGGGAACAGCAAATGAAATGGCTAGTAATAGCATAAGGTACTCTCTACGATGCAAGATATGGTAGACTGCGGAGTTTACATGTAGATTCAGAATTGAGAAAGGTATAATTTGTTGTGGCTGTGGCTAAAATTAAATACAAGAGGCATGAAATTTTATGTGTACAGGGTGCAGAAAAACAAATTGATGGTATGGTCAGAACAGAGGAGCGCGCATTGAACAGAAGAAACTTTTTCTAGTAACCACTGGTAATCCAGCACGGTCGTGAGTCTACAGCGATGAGACATTACAGCGGATCACACAAGTAAGCGTGTGAGTTTACATTGGTTTTCACCGGATAATACTTGTTATGCTTAAGAAGGTAGCTATTAATTTTCTGAAAATATTGGCATTAACTGAACATTCAGCGATGGAAAAACTTTAAATTCCTATCCATTTCTGGTTACGTTAAACCCTATCTAATGAGTAAAGTATCATAAAGAGATTATTTAAGATGATGATAATAATGGGGTACAATGCTGTTGTTTTAAGGCTTTAGCTGCACAAGGGTTCATTTCTGTCATGTGGTTACGTAAAGGAATTTTCTCTTTTAGCATTAATGAGAGCGAAACGTAAAAGGTAGAATTATACTAATCGGAGGGAGAACTACGTGACAGGATTAGGTAACATTAACAAAATAAAATGGCTCTGAGAACTATGCGACTTAACTTCTGAGGTCATCAGTCGCCTAGAACTTAGAACTAATTAAACCTAACTAACCTAAGGACATCACACACATCCATGCCCGAGGCAGGATTCGAACCTGCGACCGTAGCGGTCGATTGGTTCCAGACTTAAGCGGCTAGAACCGCTCGGCCACTCCGGCCGGCGATTAGGTAACATTAACACACAATGTAAGATTTATAAGCAAGCTATTATTCATTGAAGGTTCGAAATCGAGCGTACAACAGTACTCTGACAGCCACGTGCGTAACAGATAGAGTTGACGCTCACATACATTTTTTCCACAGATGAATAAATCAGAGAAAACTAAATAAAACTCGTGAGCTATAAATTCTATCAGAAAATACAGTGTGTCTCCACGATTTTTACGAAGGATCTTGATGTACTGACTACCGTATCCAAGTCAGAATCATTCTACATGGTGGTCCATTGATCGTGACCGGGCCAAATATCTCACGAAATAAGCGTCAAACGAAAAAACTACAAAGAACAAAACTTGTCTAGCTTGAAGGGGGAAACCTGATGGCCCGCTATATGGAGCAGCCATAGGTAAGACGGATATCAACTGCGTTTATTGAAATAGGAACCCCATTTTTTATTACATAGCCATGTAGTACGTACGTACGTAAAGAAATATGAATGTTTTACTTGGACCACTTTTATCGATTTGTGATAGATGGCGCTGTAATAGTCACCAACATATGGTTCACAATTTTGGACGGACAGTTGGAAACAGGTAGGTTTTTAAATTAAAATACAGAACATAGGTACTTTTGAACATTTTGTTTCGGTTGCTCCAATGTGATACATGTAACTTTGTGAACTTATCATTTCTGAGAACGCTTGCTGTTACAGCGTGATTACCTGTAAATACTGCAGTAATGCAACAAATGCTCAAAATGATGTCCGTTAACCTCAATGCATTTGGCCATACGTGTAATGACATTCCACACAACAGCGAGTAGTTCACCTTCCGTAATGTTCGCACATGCATTGACAATGCGCTGATGCATGTTGTCAGGCATTGTCGGTGAATCACGATAGCAAATATCTTTCAATTTTCCTCTCAGAAAGAAATCCGGTGACGTCAGATCTGGTGAACTTGCGGGCCATGGTATGGTGCTTCGACGACCAATCCACCTGTCATGAAATATGCTATTCATTACCGCCTCAACAGCTCGCGAGCTATGTGCCGGACATCCGTCATGTTGGAAGTACATCGCCATTCTGTCATGCAGTGAAACATATTGTAGTGACATCGGTAAAACATTACGTAGTGAATCAGCATGCATTGCACCATTTAGATTGATATCGATAAAATGGGGGCCAATTATCCTTCCTCCTATGATGCCGCAACATACATTAACCCGCCAAGGTCGTGATGTTCCACTTGTCGCAGCCATCGTGGATTTTCCGTTGCCCAATAGTGCATATTATGCCGTTTTACGTTACCGCTGTTGGTGAATGACGCTTCGTCGCTAAATAGAACGCGTGCAAAAAAATCTGTCATCGTCCCGTAATTTCGCTTGTGCCCAGTGGCAGAACTGTACACGGCGATCAAAGTAGTTGCATTGCTATTTCTGATGCATAGAAATATGGTACGGGTGCATTCGATGTTCTCAACACCGACGTTTTTGAGATTCCAGATTCTCGCGCAATTTGTCTGCTACTGATGTGCGGATCAGCCGCGACAGCAGCTAAAGCACCTACTTGGGCATCATCATTTGTTGCAGGTCGTGGTTGACGTTCCACATGTGGCTGAACACTTCCTGTTTCCTTAAATAACGTAACTATCAGGCGAACGGTTCGGACACTTGGATGATGTCGTCCAGGGTACCGAGCAGCATACATAACACACGCCCGTTGGGCATTTTGATCACAATAGCCACACATCAACACGATATCGACCTTTTCCGCAATTGGTTAACGGTCCATTTTAACACGGGTAATGTATCACGAAGCAAATACCGTCCGCACTGGCGGAATGTTACGTGATACATGTACTTTTACGTTTGTGACTATTACAGCGCCGTCTATCAACAAGCGTAAAAAGTTGGGCAACTAAAACATTCATATTTCTTTACGTACTACACGAAAATGTAATAAAAAATGAGAGTTTCTATTAACAAAACACAGTTAATATCCGTTTGGGCTATGGCAGCGCCGTCTAGCGGGCCACCATAGTGCCATCTGATTTCCCCCTTCAAGCTAGACGAGTTTCGCCCTTTGTAGTTTTTTTCGTTTGATGCTTATTTCGTGAGATATTTGGCCCGGTCACTATCAGTGGACCACCTTGTATACTTTGTGGAACCTACACACACACACACACACACACACACACACACACACAACACAAAGCAGGAAATTAAGCATCCAGCAACGTCGCGAATTACGTAGCTGAAACAGAATGGTAACAGATTCCCAGAGCTACTTCGCATGTTGCCGAGTCCACCGAAAGCTGGTTGTGCCCACCCCATTTAACAGTTTACACCATATTTTCCAACAACGAAAACTGAGTGCACACCAGCGAAATGTGCGAGACGTAACGTCAAGTTGCTTCAGTTACAAAGATGTTCATTTGGAAAGTTCTTTCGATCTACAACGTCCTTTGTGAATGTCATAGATACTCGATCTACGGAAGAAAATCCTTAATATGTCTGTTAAAAAATAACAGAGTGAGACAAAAAGAAACAAAGATATATAAGAAGCGGTCCTTAAAAGCGTCTATCGCGGCTAAAGCCTCTTCTACCGCTGTCATTAACGTATGTCACATATGCTGGATGCAACTCTCCTTTCCCTCTCTTTGTCTAATACTCGTTCCTGCTCTCTGTGTCCACTTAATCGAATCCCATCTCTCTGTACATTTCCCCCTTCCCCACCGTCTGTCCAGTGCCTCCTTCCCCATCTCTAATTTCCTCCTCTCCCATCTCTGTGTACATTTCCTCCTCCCCACTTTGTGTCCATTTTATCCTCCCCCCCCCCCCCCCCCCATCACTTTCCATTTCCTCCTCTCCCATCTCTGTGTACATTTCCTCCTCCCCACTTTCTGTCCATTTTATCCTCCCCTCCCCCCCATCACTTTCCATTTCCTCCTCTCCCATCTCTCTGTATATTTCCTCATTCCCCTTCTCTGTCAATTTCCACCTCTCCCATCTCTATGCCTCCCCCACTTTCAGTCCATTCCCTCCTTCCTACTCTCTCTGTGCATTTCCTCCTCCCCACACTCTGTCCATTTCCTCCTTACCCACTCTCTGTTCATTTCCTCCTTTCCCACTCTCTGTTCATTTCCTTCTTACCCACTCTCTGTTCATTTCCTCCTCTAACATATCTCTATACATTTCCTTCTCCACACTGTATTTCTTCCTTCCCCCATCTCTGTCTACTTCCTCCTCTCCCATCTCTCTGTACATTCCCTCCTCGCCACTTTCTGTTTATTTCCTACTTGCTGCTCTCTCTGGTCATTTCCTCCTCCCCAATTTCTGTCGATTTCCCCCTCCCCCTAGTACCTGAGCATTGGCACGCGCTTAAAGCGTTTGTTGTGTACCTGTAGCTTTGTACATGACAGTTTCGATGCATAAGTTAAAATTCGGCACGAGTATCTGTTTTTACTCATGTAGAAGGACCTTTTCAATATCCTTTAGAATAATAATGTACTCTTTCCGGTCGTCTGATATTGAGCTGCAACTACAGACACATAGCAACACTTAAAAATCTAGTAAGAAAATGCTTACAATGTAAATTACTGCTTGTTTTGTAGATTGTTCTTTCGTTGAAGAAATTTTAATTTTCATCATGCATTCGCAGCTCAACTGTAAATTGATTAAAGCCGAGTAAGAGTTGAGTGAACAGGCAGAGTGAAGTCTGTGAGTTTGTGGTGTTGCAGTTCGACTGGAACGTGACACGCGCCGAGAACATGGCTGACGTGGCGGGCGTGCAGGTGGCATACGAAGCGTGGCGCTCGCAGCAGGAGGCGGCGCCGCTGGAGGACGCTCGGCTGCCCGACCTGCCGCTGGCGCCGCAGCAGCTCTTCTTCCTGCACGCCGCGCAGGTCAGAGCACTGTGTGCACCACTACTCTGCTGCCCGCCTCCTCGTGTTAGCCTGCTGTCTCCTCTGTCCAAATGCTTCCGGGTCATACGCGCCAGGCATCTACTCAAACAACTGTACACTTCGTGGCTGACGGTAATTCATTCCAATACAAGCGTGGTCTGAAAATTTCTTG
Source organism: Schistocerca gregaria (assembly GCF_023897955.1). Taxonomy (NCBI): domain Eukaryota; kingdom Metazoa; phylum Arthropoda; class Insecta; order Orthoptera; family Acrididae; genus Schistocerca; species Schistocerca gregaria. The sequence continues at coordinate 492,590,883 of NC_064923.1, forward strand.
ATCTTGGCAATAGACTGGAGCACGATAGTCTCACTTAAATTAGTTGGCATCTAACATTTTAGAGCCAAGGTCACGAAATTTCTGTGACAGGTACTATCTGCAAACAGCTGGCTGCTCTCCACGTCGATAGAAAATCGCTTTAAAGTCTTATCTCGTACAAAAAATCATGTGCACTATCAGATAGTGACATGTTGCAGTGCTATATAATTTCTTAATTTTAATTAAAGCCAGAGTTACTGAAATTTTTATGAATCAGGCGGAATATCCCCTTCTTTGAAACAGCTTATCACATATTTCGGAAACTATTTGACACACAACTTTTTCTTTGATTACCAAAATACCATGCTTGAGAACGGATCTTTCCATAGTTGTGTATCGCATTGCGTTTGACATGTGTAAGCTGTGGAAAATGACATTTATTTTCTATTTTGTCAACAAAAAAGTGGTTCAAATGGCTCTGAGCACTATGGGACTTAACTTCTGAGGTCATCAGTCCTCTAGGACTTAGAACTACTTAAACCTAACTAACCTAAGGGCATCACACACATCCATGCCCGAGGCAGGATTCGAACCTGCGACCGTAGCGTTCGTGCGGTTAGAAACTGTAGTGCCTAGAACCGCTCGGCCACAACGGCCGGCTATTGTCAACATATTACACTCAACAAATGTATTATTTTAAGTTTCTATCTACTACAAAAATCACGTAAAAATTCCCTAATCCTATCTCCATAGTGTCAATCTCTAAAGAGTCTCCACTATTTCACTCTTCTACTACTTTCATCACACGTTGTAGCTCACGTAACAGACGATCCTTCTACTTGAAATGGCAGGCACAATGCTTTGCACAGAGGACGTAGCAACACAGTGGGAACCGACAATTCCAGTCCCCCATTCATGGTGGGAGTACAGCAGTCGCATAACTGTCAAATGCCAGTTTATTTATATCGAAAGGTGGGTGCGTGATTTTTCCTACACTTTTTTACTCTACTCAACAGGATCCGTATGAAATTGTGTCATTCTGCCCAGTAAGAGCACATCTTCAAAAATAGGAAAAAAAAACAGAATCAGTAAAACGATGCTAACTGCGAAGAAACTTTGGGAAACAGACGGAATATTTCAATTGATCAATGAACGAATAAAGTACAAAATTGCTCAGGAAAAGGCAGGAATGTAGCATTGTAAATCACTATACAATAAAATAAAATAAAGTAAGACTGAGGGTAACCTAAAGCAAAGCGGTAGCACGAGTAGAAAAATAAATGGTCATCGGAAGGACTGATTCGTTATATAGAAAAGTCAAAACAGTTTCAGGTGATATTAAAAGTTAGGGCATCAACACAAAGAGTGCTAGAGGAATTCCACTGTTAAACGCAAAGGTTTACATTTACATTTATACTCCGCAATGCAGCCAACTGTGTGTGGCGGAGGGCACTTTACGTGCCACTGCCATTACCTCCCTCTTCCGTTCCAGTCGCGTATGGTTCGCGGGAAGAACGACTATCTGAAAGCCTCCGTCCGCGCTCGAATATCTCTAATTTTACATTCGTGATCTCCTCGGGAGGTATAAGTAGGTGGAAGCAATATATTCGATAACTCATCCAGAAACGCACCCTCTCGAAACCTGGCGAGCAAGCTACACCGCGATGCAGAGCGCCCCTCTTGCAGAGTCATCCACTTGAGTTTGCTAAACATTTCCGTAACGCTATCACGGTTACCAAATAACCCTGTGACGAAACGCGCCGCTGTTCTTTGGATCTTCTCTATCTCCTCCGTCAACCCGATATGGTACGGATCCCACACTGATGGGCAATACTCAAGTGTAGGTCGAACGAGTGTTTTGTAAGCCACCTCCTTTCTTGATGGACTACATTTTCTAAGGACTCTCCCAGTGAATCTCAACCTGGTACCCACCTTACCATCAATTAATGTTATATGATCTTTCCACTTCAAATCGTTCCGCACGCATACTCCCAGATATCTTACAGAAGTAACTGCTACCAGTGTTTGGTCCGCTATCATATAATCATACAATAAAGGATCCTTCTTTCTATGTGTTCGCAATACATTACATTTGTCTATTTTAAGGGTCAGTTGCCACTCCCTGCACCAAGGGCCTATCCGCTGCAGATCTTCCTGCATTTCGCTACAATTTTCTAATGCTGCAAGTTCTCTGTGTACTACAGCATCATCCGCGAAAAGCCGCATGGAACTTCGACACTATCTACTAGGTCATTTATATATATTGTGAAAAGCAATGGTCCCATAACACTCCCCTGTGGCACGCCAGAGGTGACTTTAACGTCTGTAGACGTCTCTCCATTGATAACAACATGCTGTGTTCTGTTTGCTAAAAACAGAGAGACTTTCGGCGAAATATCAGCTACGCAATCCAGAAAAAGGGCAGAAAAGCGTAAGAACTATCGCAAACCATCTTAACAGCTCTTGCACCCACGTTACTGAGAAGAATAACATACAGAAGAATGGAAAAGAAACTGAAGATCTTTCAGGTGACGTACAGCTTCACTTCAGAAATGATAAAGGCACCATACAGACACTTGTGGCATTGCGCTTGATCATGGAAGAAAGACCTAACAACAATCAAGAAAAGTCAATGGAATTTTTTGATCTACAAAAAATTTTCAACGATGTAAAATGATTATTTAATATAATTATTTGAGCTACAAAAAATTTTCAACAATTTAAGATGATTATGAGCAAAAGATCCGAGACCTATTAGATCCGACGACGTACCGAAAATTAAGCGCAGATCCGACGCAGCGTATCACACGGAATACGAATCGATTAATCAAGGCGTCATCTCTGCCGGCAGACTGATAGAGAAACCTGCACAACAAAGAAGCCCTACGACCTCGGCTGTATGGAATACCCAAGATCCACAAGAACAACGTTCCACTGAGACCTATTGTTAGCGTTCCTGGCTCACCGACGTATAAACTGGCAAATCACTTGGCCTCTCTGCACCAGCCACACATGGGGAAGACCAACACATACATAAAGGACTCAGGACATTTCATTGAGAAGTTGAAGAAACTGAAACTTGCACCAAACGACATCCTGGTCAGCTTTGATGTTGTTTCTCTGTGTACGAAAGTGCCACTCAGTGACGCTCTGGAGTACATCGGTTCCATTATCCCGCAAGACATCACAAAGCTCTTCCATGCATGTCTCACCACGACGTATTTCACGTGGAATGGCAATTTCTACGAACAACTGGAAGTCGTCGCCATGGGTAGTCATCTTAAAAATCGTTCAAATGGCTCTGAGCACTATAGGACTTAACTTCTGAGGTCATCAGTCCCCTAGAACTTAGAACTAATTAAACCTAACTAACCTAAGGACATCACACACATCCATGCCCGAGGCAGGATTCGAACCTGCGACCGTGGCGGTCGCGCGGTTCCAGACTGTAGCGCCTAGAACCGCTCGGCCACTCTGGCCGGCGGTAGTCATCTTAGTCCAGTGGTGGCCAGCTTCTTCATGGAACAATTCGAAGCACAGGCACTATACCTGGTGACTTGGGAACCTGAGGTGTGGTACAGATACATCGATGATACATTCGTTGTGTGGAGCCATGGTGAAGAACAGCTCGGTGACTTCTAAAGGCACTTTAACAGCCTCCATACCAACATAAAATTTAGCATGGAGATAGAAAAAGACAAAAAACTGCCATTTCTAGATGTGCTGGTCACAAGGGATGGAGAAAACCTGGGACACAGCGTGTATCGAAAACCGACACACATGGACCGATACCTGCACAAACTATCAAACCACCAACCGAGCCAGAAAAGAAGCATGATTAATACGCTCGTAACCCGAGCAGGCCGAATATGTGAGCCGCAGCACCTCAGCCGCAGAATGCAACACCTGTAAACTGCTCTGAGGACCAATGAGTACTCCATAAATTATATTAGATGTGTAACAGAGGCAAACACTCGGCGAAGGAAGGAATCAGAAAAAGAAATGTCGGGTACGGCCTTTTTGCCATACATTCCCAGAGTGACGGACAGAATCAGCCGTATATTGCGCAAACGTGGTGCAAAGACGATTTTCAAACCGACAAGGAAGATCAAAGAGTGTCTTAGATCGGCAAAGGAGAAAAGGGACCCACTTGCAATGTCGGGAATATACTGTACACCATGCACATACGGAAAAGTGTATGTCAGAATGACTGGACTATCTATCAACGCCAGGATCCAAGAACATAAGCGACATTGCAGGTTGGGGCAAGTGGAGAAATCGGACGTGGTAGAGCACTCACTGAGTGAGACCGACCACGTAACAAAATTCACCGACACGGAAGTTCTGGCTGTAGAGAAGCACTATCATACGCGCTTGTTCAGAGAAGCTGTAGAAATACAAACACACGTGAACAGCTTCAACAAGAAAGAGGAAAGCCTTAAGGTAAACGGATCCTGGCTGCCCGTACTGCAGCGAACGACCGTCGCAGGTAGCAAGAGGAGAACCGCACCGGAAATGACAGCGGAGAAGCCATCGGATGTCGGCACGCCATGTACATATAGTCTTCGGCCGCCAGCTCGGCTCCAGTTCACCACCGGCAATGGACGGTGAAGCTTTGACAATGCCTGGCACTCGTGCTGGCGAAACGTCAATAAAATCATTATATGAACGTCGGCCGAAGAACCCGAAACAGAAGCCAATAGGCAGTTTGTCAATGTAAAATGGTGCCAGACGTTCAAAATTCTCAGGAAGTACGTGTAACCTATAGGAAAAGACGGGTAATATACAAAATGTACAAACACTAAGGAGAACAATAAGAAAATAAGACCACGAACGAAGCTCATAGTAAGACAGATGTGTGACAGGGAACAATTTTTCGCCCATACTGTTCAGTCTACGCCGGGCGGTACTTAGCCGAGCGGTCATGGGGCGCTGCGGTCATGGACTGTGAGGCTAATCCCGGCGGAGGTTCGAGTCCTTCCTCGGAAATGGGTGGGTGTGTTTGTCCTTAGAATAATTTAGGTTAAGCAGTGTGTAAGCTTAGGGACTCATGACCTTAGCAGTTAAGTGCCATAAGATTTCACACACATTATTCAGTGTACCGAGATTTGAATACATCCAGCAAATATTGAGGATATAGGTTGGAAGTTCTACTCTGATATGAAGAGGCTCACACAGAAGATGCAGGCTTTGGGGTTCGCATCAAACAATTCAGAGATCAACAAATAATAAATAAATCAATAAAAAATCGTGGCTGTTAGCAACTTCTGAAGCAACGCGCGATGCGTGAAGTTTGGGAAATAAAGAGAATCGAGGATCATGCAGTGATAAAGCTTTTTTAAAAAGAAAGTATGCCACTATATTGTTAGTTTTATTGTATTTTATGGTTTCAAATACAAGATTAGCTTACATTCTTTGTTCAAATTGTGCATTGAAATGTACACTGAAACTTAACTCTCCTTGTGTGTGTTTTCTCTTGTGGTAATATGTTGGTAAAGAGCTGTGTCATATTTCTTCTCGAGCGGTCTTCAGTCCGTTGAAAGTCACCAATTTTATTTGCAGGTTCGTTCCGCAATGTCCCCAGTGTTTCTTCAACTCCACGTCGATGTAGTGTAGCTGAAACTTTCTATAGTAATTAGAATGACTGTAAAGAATAATATTTACGTACGACTCTCAGTTATTTATCAGAGATGAGCACTCGTTTATTTCTTCCTTGAATTCAACTCCTCTTGCTATAGAATTGTAATACGTAATATTCATAATTATAAATTCAGTTCGTCTTTATCAGAGAAAAAAACAAAATCAGAGTCATTAATATTGCATTCAACAGCAGAGATAACAACAAATCAGAAAACAGAAGAATCAGAGATAATGCAATTATAATGTTCGCTTTTCGTATGCAAGGAGTAACTTTTTGGGGGTTCCTGGACACCGCACAGTGTCTGACACAAATGTGATATTACATTGCCAATCGAAATTCATTCGATATTCATAGATGGCGAGTTTTCTCCTTGAATTTAGACTGAAGAAATGTGTAACCACAGCAGAAATCATCGCAAGGAGGATGAAATAGTCATTTAAGTTTGGCATACAAAGGTTCGTGGCATTGTAGAGTTTCAAGAACGTGTGTACCACATTTTGCATGAAGAACTGCGCATGAGAAAACTCTAGGAAAGTAGGTGCCACGCCTACTCACAGCGGATCAGAAACGTATTTGGACGACAATTTCTGAACAGTGTTTGGTCTTTTTGCTTAAAAAGAAAAGCCCCTGAAAAGTGATCACTATGTTTAGAGTGAAAAGTTCATGGGGCATGTGTTTCAGATGCGAAAAGAATTATGTTAGTTGTAAATCTTCCGTAAGATGAACTAATAATTGTGGGTAGTTATTCTAACCTACTGATTTAGAATCACAAAAAGTCGACGAAAAGAACATATTTTGCAGTAAAAAAGTGACCTTTCATGAAGCAATAGACCTGCCACTAATAAGGTTCTGGAAATGGAAATTTGAGATATCTGCTCCATGAACTGTTGGAACAACCACCCTGCTCCCCAGACCTGGCTCCGTCAGACTTGCAGTTGCAGGAGAGTACTCGTACATTGTAGCGCTGCAGAGTAGGAGTAATTTATGGTAACACCTCTTGATGAATTCTGCTATTGCTAAGGGTATTTTGTCGAAGAACTATGATAACATATTTTCACATTTTAATTACCATACCAAGAACTTTTCAGACTACCTTCATATTAACAACTTTGTCTCATTCCATACGAGTACCGTGCGAGATAAGAATACCTCTGTGTGTGCTCCGCTTTCTCATGATCATTACACGAGACACACGATGGTGGCCGCTGAGTTGTCACACAGTCGTGTGTGAGTGCTGGCTCCCTACTCGATAACATTCATCTTTCCCCCAAAGGATCTTATTTACATTCCCCGGATGCTTTTGTACACTTTCTGGTCTTTATCGACCTGTAACAAACCTAGCAGCGGCTCAGTCTATAACTTAGATGTTTGTTGTCATACTCGATATGATCTCCAAATGTTGCAGCAGTGCTCTAGAATTGTTTGCACTAGCTATCCGTATGCAGTTTCCTTTGCATACGCAGTGCAAATTCCCAAAACCTTTCGTTTTTCATTCGCATTCCCTACTACATGTTTCACAGTTTGATCTCATTTCGTATCGTTGTGTAGTATTACCTCTAAAAGTTTCAACGATGTATTTTACATCCCATGTTCATCCCTAATAATCTAATCAATTATTGTTTTTCTCTATATTGTGGGAATTATCTTGCATTTATCCACGTGTACAGGCATAAAGATATTTCATTTCATCAAGTAGAAGTTATAAATCGTTTGTGTACATTTATAATATTGGTGGTCCTGTTACGCCTCTTGAGGACTCAGCCTGCATACACTTGTTTCTGTTCAACATTCGCTGTTCAGTATTACCTACCGGCTACTGTCAGTCAGACATTCATTGAGTCATTCATATATTTGTTATTTTATGTAATCTACAATGTGGTACAATGCTAAACGCCTTTCAGAAATCTACGAATACGAAATTTTCTTGCAACACGTCGGGGAGGAAAGGCTACTGCTTGACTGGAAATTTGGTTTCCGAATTGGTTACTCAACTCTTGAGGTTTATGGAGGTGGTGCTTTGGCGATCTGGACGTCGAGAGGACTTTTGCAGTCCAATCATGCCTTCCATCGATACAATGTGGTACGATGGCCCTTTGTAGATGCTGCGCTAATGGAAACGGAAAATGTTACATCATGAAAACCTTGCATGAGTGGTACCAAATTGATACTATAATATTTCCATGCCTAGAGGACTTGCACGAGCAGCTTGGACTTTGAGAAAGGTCAAATCATTGGCAGAGGGTACACGGGAGCATTATACCGACCAGTCCTATAGATTGTTGGATGTAGTTCAATAACTGCAAAACGACTGGTGTCTTGACGGAATCAGGACAACAGACGAGTGGGCACAGGTCCTTCCAGAACTACTGCACCTGAGAAGATCTCAGAAATATTCGACTCACTCTGAGTAGTAGCCGGATTTCGAGTGAATGTATACACAGGTTGTCACCACAGGTTGTGTCGCTAACACGTTGCAAGAAGCTGGGTTGAGATCTTGAGTTGGCATGCGTCGTTTATTGCTGACACCATGTACAGACAACACAGACTTGTCCGATATAGAGCCTGAGACAATTGCGACATTGAGGGGCATCTAGTGGTGTTCAGCGATATTCTTGCTTCTATTTGTGGTGGTCAGATCGATGCCAAATGTGTTTTTAGCCTTGAAAGTGTTGCACACAACAGGACTGATTTGGCAATTGACGAAGGGAGGCTGTATTCCCCTCATGTGCAGGGTGCCACATGAAGTATTCCAGTACTATAGGGCTCCACAATGGAGATAAAACACAAATGCCTTGAGGAATGTACAGGTCCTTTGTCGGCCTTCTTTGTGCCCTGATTTGTGACTCAAGAGCACCTTTGGAATGCTATGAATAGGTTAATACTGTCCTCACAGACTCCCGTCAGCAATCTTCATGAACTCACACAGAAAGTGTTTCAGGCGTGGCAAGAAATTCCTCAAGATTGCATTTGGGGTCTATTTGTTTTCATGCCACAACGAAATCAAAAGTTTATGCGTGGGCGTGGGGATCACACTACTTACTGCCTTTGATGGGGTACATTAGTTACGAGTTCAATGAAAGTTTCATAATTTAATACCGAAATTGTTATGAAGATCTCCACACAGTTTCATAATTATCAGACTAGCGCTTGGTGGTGTCACATTTTCCACTTTCCGTCAGTGTACATGAATTGGAAATACAGTCCCTCGGCATAGGCTTTATACGATCACATCACAATTTGGTTTGATGGTCATAGTTGACATCCTTTCTGCTGGACGGGTAAAGAACAGCGCTGAAAAAACTTGTTGTGTTCTGGAAACAATTTTCGCAGTGAACATACCTTGGCCAAAGACCACAACTTAGGTTAATACTGGCAAGTCATGATAAGGGAAATTGGAATTTTAATCTAATTTCGTAAAAATGGTTTTTTCTAACGCAATATGTTAAACATTATTAACATTGTAATTATATTTTTATTGGCCCTTCATTTCCAAACAGTTTTGGCTCTCTACCGAGCTCTCACGTATTAGCAGACTGGTTAAGTCATTGAGTTTCATTAGGTCCTCACCACTGCTGTTTTGATACTTATGAAACGAAAATAGAAAACAAATGCAAAATATGTCTAGATGTACTCGAGTCTTCACTTGAATCCATAGATAATAGATGTTTCAGATAGTTGCATTCTCAGTGAAGCAATATTAAACGCATAACCTCACGAATATTACTATCGACAACTTATTTTTTTGTAAACTGCAGTTAATCAAATCATATTTGTTTTATGTTTCAGATTTATTGCACCATACTCTCTCCTGAAGACTACATCATTCTCGTGGAAATGGACTTCCACACACCAAGTCCAGAAAGGTAATAAACTTAAAAAAACATAACAAGCTTATAGTTCTGTGTTCATCATTTTTTAAAATAAAGAAGTAAAAATAGTTCCTGCTAAATAGATTACATACAACACAATAAATAATCACGAATATAATTTGAATTTTTTTTGAGTCGCCAGTCTTCTGATTGGCTCGATGTGGCCAGCCACGAATTCCTCTCCTGTTCCAACCTCTTCATTTCAGAGTGGCATTCGCGATCTGTGTCCTCGATTATTTGTTGAATGAACCCCAGTGTTTGTCTTCCCCCACAAGTTTTACCCTCTACCGTCCATCTAGTACCATGGAAGTTATTTTCGGTTGTCTTAACACATGTTTTACTATTTTGTCAAGTCTTCCGGTTAGTGATTTCCATAGATTCCCCTCCTCGCCGATTCTGTGGAGATATTCCTCAGTATTTACATTTATCCGTCACTGAGCGATGTAGCGTTATGTTTAGCACACTGGATTCGCATCCGGGAGGACGACGGTTCAAATTCTCGTCCGACCATCCAGATTTACGTTTTCCGTAACTTCTCTAAACTGTTTAAGGTAGATGTCGGCATGGTTCCTTTGAAGGGGCATGTCCGAGTTACTTTCCCATCCTTCCATAATCCGAGCTTGTGCTCTGTCTCTAAAGACCTCGATGTCGACGGGACTTTCAAGCCTAATCTTCCTCAGCCCTCGTAACTGTCATCATCCTTGTATAGTACTACGTCTCAAAAGCTTCGATCCTCTTCTTTTCCGAGACTCTCACCGTCCATGATTACCACCATAGAATGCTGTGATCTAAACGCATATTCTCAGTAATTCCTTTCTGATATCAAACCTGGTGTTTGAGATTAGAAGATGTCTCTTGGCCAGGAGAGCCCTCTTTGCCCGTACTTATCTGCTTTTTTAGTCATCCTTGCTTCGTCCGTAATGCTTATTTTGCTTCGAAAACAGCAGAATTCCTTCACTTTATCTACTTGTTGATGTCATGATTTTTCTTAAGTCTCGTTGCCTTTATCAGTCACAACATCAGAACTTCTTCTGGTGCCCTTGCTTTTCGTAAAGTCAAACTAATTTCTTTTCTATTCTTCTGTATATTATTACTGTCAAAAACCTGGATCCATGAACAATTAAGCTTGTTATGCGATAGTTCTCGCACTTATCTGTCCTTGTGGTCTTCGGGATTGCGTGGATGATATTTTTTGGAAAATCTGATGGTTTGTCTCCAGACTCTCTACACACCACCTGAATAGTTGCTTGTCTGTCACTTTCCTCAGTAATTTCAGGAATTCTAACAGAATGTTATTTACATGTTCGGCATAATTTGATTGCTAGTCCTCAAAAAATTTATGAAACTCTTACTCTAAAGCTGGTGCGCCCAAGTCTTGGACATCGACTCTCATCTTTTCGTCATTCACATCATCAGAGAAGTCACCGCCCTCATAGGGCTTTTCAGTGTACACTTTTCATCTATCCGCTCCCTTCTATGCAAATAAGGCCGGAATTCCCGTTGCACTCTTAATGTTGACACCCTTGGCTTTAAAATCACCTAAGATGCATTGACATTTCTGTATGTTAAATCATTCCTTCTGGTGACCACTTAATTTTGGATTTCTTCGTAGGTTTCCTGCAGCGTTTTCCCTTTGATTTCACTGCACTTCCTGCTTCTCTCATTCTTAAATGACTTATATATCTGTATTCCTTGCGAGCTAACATCCCGAAGATCTTTGGGTTCCCATGCGGTTCCTCTTCGTCGAAATGTCTTGGCTCAAATTCGTCAAGGGGTTGAACCGGACGTGTAGCATTAGACGCTCTAAATTAGACACTTGTGACCCTTTCGTTAAATTGTGTGGCTGATGGCAAGTTTGCGCAATACAAAGTTAACATAACATATAATAACAGTAATAATATTATCGGGAACTAAATTAACGACACATAAATGATGTAGGCCAAAGTTGTGGTTTTATTAGAATATTGTTTATTCAGAAAGCAAACTAACAGCGACAGTGGTCGTATTTAGAATTGAAACAACACAGGTTTACGCTTCATTTAACTAACTGATTAATTTCTACATGTTTAATAATTCATTTTACGCCGAGAGCGTCTTTTCAATGTTTCGCCTAGTTAATTAACCTCTGGATTCAAGAATGCTTCCGTGTATATTTTTTCTTCTGTTGGCATCACACCTCCTCTCTCTTCCTTTGATCCCGTGATGTATGTGGATGGATAAACGTAATTATGCATGGAATATATAATAATCTGGGTTAGTCAAAGATGTTAGCAGCAGGGTAGTTTAGCACCAACATAACAACGTGAGCATATTCGGCAGAGCGTTCGTGATTCCAAAGATAGTGGGGATGAGCAGCGCAGAGTTTGTGAGGTTTGTTCTCACTGAGGTCCTACCCCCACCAGCAGTTTTTTGAACGATTGACGGTTGGTCCTGGAACGCGCCATGTTAGGATGCTCTGGGGCCGCCAATTGAATGAGACGTACGCAGGGGTGCAGCGCTCGTCGTCGTTGGTGAGAAAAGTTATTCATAATGTAGGTCTTTTGGGGGTGACGTTCATTATGAAACATATTCAGGTGTGAATTAATACCGGGAAACGTTCAGCGATATTGTATTTGTAAATTTTTTTCAGATTAATGTGTTTCCATTAGCGGGTTTGGGCGCGAGGTGATTGAGGGCATGAACCAACGGTTCTTGTTCTTAGGTCAGTAGCAGATAGGTTCATGAATGTTTCATTTATGGCATAGTTTCGTTCTGGATATAAGCAATATAAATTTTTCATGATTCAACGACTTATTTTACTCGTTCCTTTGTTGTCGAACTTGGCCACGTGTTGCCAGCATTCATAACGGTAGTCACTAGATTTGCCTTTCGTTAATCATAGCATGAATAATGTGGAGTCATGAAGCCTGGGCTGGTTTGCTCACGTTGCATTGCGGTTGCATAATACGCGGTTTCAACGTGAACTTATCCGCATGGTACTGCATGTGAAGTAACACAAGTATTGTTTGAGAGAGTGAAAGGTGGTATCCTTCCCTTCTCCGCGCGTTAAATAGGTGTGACAATAACTAAATGGTGTTAAGAGGCCACCATTCAGTAACATTCATTTTTATCCATTTGAATCATTAGTGGATGTAATTGACAACGAAGTGTTGTCTATGTTTCTATGTTTTCGGTATGACGAGATGCAAGAGATAGAGTGCTTCATGAAAGTTTTGTCACTGAGAGTGGTAGTTTTCTTAAATATAATAGACTTCATGTATGTTTTGTCACATAGAGTAATAGTTTTATTAAATATTATCGAAATAAATCAGTATGATAATTGAAATTCTCTCTTAGCGTTATTTAGTATCCTTCATCCATACCACTGAGATAATGAGCATATTCTATGAATTTTCAATCCAGGCATACCTATTGTATGCATTATGCACTTCATGCGACCAACTGAATTCATAGTAACAAAAAAAAGAAAGTCTTACAGTCCCTAATGTGCACGTATTGTTCCATGGCAATTCACCCTTGTTGCGTTATCCGTTGCTTCATTTTTAAATTAGAATACTATCTTTCCTAGTGGGTTTGATTACCCATATCTCAAATTATCGGGCCTAATTGAAAGAATTACACACATAGCGGTAGAAATGGGAACAAAAAATGGTTCAAATGGCTCTGAGCACTATGGGACTCAACATCTTAGGTCATAAGTCCCCTAGAACTTAGCACTACTTAAACCTAACTAACTTAAGGACATCGCACACAACCGTGTGACTGCTACGGTCGCAGGTTCGTATCCTGCCTCGGGCATGGATGTGTGTGATGTCCTTAGGTTAGTTAGGTTTAAGTAGTTCTAAGTTCTAGGGGACTAATGACCACAGCAGTTCAGTCCCATGGTGCTCAGAGCCATTTGAACATCACACACACCCATGCCCGAGGCAGGATTCGAACCTGCGACCGTAGCATTCCCGCGGTTCCGGACTGCAGCGCCAGAACCGCACGGCCACCGCGGCCGGCAGAAATGGGAACCATGGAGAACTGCGTCCGCTTTTATTAAAGGGATATACTTCTCACATGAAAATTAATCAACTTAACAAACGAAGGGTAAACTTTCAGAATTACTATTACACTCGAGCGCATATCCATCTGACACAGTTCCATCACTCACAATCTCATCGCGAAATACAAGTCTAATATTCCACCTCGTTGTCACCGCAAAAAGTTAGAGTTCACAACAGGCGCGCGGGTACTCACCGCTCAGAGACTAAGTCCCGCGATACCACACAACGCGAAATTTTCTAAGCCTTTTCACTTCGTAGCTGCGTAAGGACCGACCGTCCGCTTTCGCGTCTGCATTCGAACTGTACCCTTCCGCGTTTCCAGCAGAACTTAACTCTTTGTTGTCTAGACCAGAACTGCCCTTTGCCCGTCTCCGACCGTATTTCCCGCGCGCCGAACGTTGTCACTCAACTGATTAGGCAGTTCCCTCTCCTGAAGCCGTCCATCTGATTGGCTACAGCTTATTCTACATTATAACATATTTAAATAATCAAAGTTGGACCACTTTCACGTTCTAAATAAAACAACAATAATATCCATTACTTAATAAACGTTAAATTCTCTTACATAGAATAAATAGAATTTCCTTCTTAACTTTGAATGTCACGGCCAGTAGCCTTGAACCAACGTGCTTTTTGATAAATAAATAAAGAACAAAAGTAAGTATTATGCACTAAATAATATTCTGTTATCTAATGATTCAATAAAGTGTCATGCTGTCATTGTTCAGTGTGTTATGTGTGGAATAATTGATGATCTGATGCTTAACTGAAAATACTGATAATTTAAATTCACTATTTTTTTAAACAAATAAAGTTACAGAGTTGATATTTACAACCTTTGTCATTTTAATGATGCGCTTCTATATGAAAAGTCGACCGACCAGAGCGTTCAGATTTTAGCATTTAGGTCTTTGTTAGAAAGCTTGTTAATTTCACATTAACAGAAAATCATAAACTATTACAGATATGATCAATATTCAAGTTTTATTGGGATCACCATGAAATTTTATGAAGGACGGTAGGTTAAAATTACTGTGGTCCCATTCCCTGCATTACTACAGAATTAAATGGTTTCCATAAAATTTTCCCTTTATAGCTGATCTTAGGTCCGCCATATTTCATACTGCTACGCCTCCTCGGCCACATACGGCTTCTACGGGGTTTTGCTATGACGTAGGCTCTTGCCTGTCTCACTCGCACACTACAGCACTTAGGCCTCAATAGACAATAGACGCCTGTGAGTTTCCGCACCGCGTGGTGAATCTGCGCCCTTTGTGGCACGCAGTCCTGGCGGACAGGCTTCGTTACACAATTCCTGTAGGCTGACTCTTCCGGCCAAATACGTAAATGAGAGCGAAATGCTCTTTGACTCACATGCTGAATTCCCCTGAACATTTTTGTACATTCTTGTTTCGTCGGTCAGTTGAAGTATTTCTTGTGTTCCCAGGGATTATTTACAGTTATCTTGCTTGTACCTATGTTTGTGTGCCCAACTTATATGACTGCCCGTTTTAGATATGCCCATTCATCTCTAACTCAATTGCCTACTGTAGTATTCAGTTTCGAAGTATCTATTGAATCATAAAATATCTCTTCATTCCTCAGTTCATAATTATCCCACTTTCTTGCACACTGGTTCTTCAGAATGAGGTTCATCATTACTAAATTGTGTTCCGAGTGTGTATCTGTTCCTCGCTACTACTTACAATCCAATATCTCATTTTGGAGCCTCCATCTGATCACAATGTAATCCAGTTGGAAACGCCCTGTGTCTCCGGGACATTTTCAAGTATACCTTCTCCACTTGGAACTTTAATAGTGGCAACTATTTATTTACAGCTCTTACAAAATAGATATGTGTTTCCTAGTTTTACTGACCTTCAGAGTAGTCACCAGCATTGTGTGTAGCCCGCTGCCAGCGATTTGAAAGTCGCAGGATACTCTTAGCACTGCCACTTGTGTTGACTGCTCGAGCGGCGCGGTCTATTGCCCGACGAATTTGTAGCAGTTCTGAAGCGAATGCCGTGAAGTGTTTCCTTCAGTTTAGAAATCGAGTTGAACTCACGAGGGCTTCAGTCAGGGGAGTGCACTAGTTGGTACAGCACTTAGCAGCCCCATCGATCAAACAAATCGGTAACAGCTTGTACTGTACGTGCTTGAGCATTGTCCTGCAAAATGATGGTCAGGTCTTGCAGAATGTGTCATCACTTCTGTCTCTATGCTGTTCAATTTTGGAATGCAACATACAATCATTTATTTTTGATGTTTCCCTATATTCGTTGGACGAGAAGTACCTATCTTCTTTCAGTTTCACTTCGCTGACACCTACCTCTAAGCTGTCTTGCCATCATACTTATAGATTTTCACTCTTTACTCGCCTTCATTAAAGTTAACTGTTTGGTGGAATGTCTGAACGAAGTACTGGCATTTGTACAACGGACCCCAAGCATCTTTTAGAAGCAGATAACTCACTACAGAGAAGACAGTGTATTGTTATATAATAGCTATCGGCCAAGTCCAGAAAACTGTCTGTTGCAACCATCCTCTTTTATATTATGCACGTATGTGATAATGACTATGAAATTTTTTTGAGCAACACTTGAATTTTTCACCCATCAATCATAATTTCTGTGTAAGTCACAACACCCCCTCATAATTTTTACTATCTCTACATCATGCAGCCTTTCATGAAATGTCTGAAAGTATACTTAATTAGTTTACATTCGACCCAAACTTAATTTATAAAGGATCATGTTGTCACCCTTATACCGCACAGACATATACTCTAGCAGGTGGTAATATATTGCTCAGATCTTCTCTGCAGACTGTAACTAGCGCCTAAAAGTAGCACTCCAGTGTGAGACAGCGAACTAAGAAACGCCAGTTTGCAATCAAAAGTAAACTGAAACTCTTTCAAATTAATAGTCGAGTTTTGTTTGTGCGATTATGTTGTCCAAAAATCTCTCAAAGTTGAGAATTAGGAAAATAGTTTGTCCGAAACAGCTGTCAGACGTTGCAGATTTCCTGCCCAAGTTCTTCTACATCTTCTCCCTCGTATTTGGCCCGCAATGTAGAGCTGTTGTACTTTTTTGCTCTCTGTCTCCATTTGGCGCGTTCTTGTTCTGAGTACTCCGTACTTCGAGGTATGTAAGGAGGGTATCTATTTTGCGTCATTTTGCCATCAATTTTTAACGGAAACCTGCGATTTGCTATTGTCCCTTGATCTCCTCGAAGTACATGTCGATACCATTGTAGATGGCTCTCCTTCCATTTTTGCAACGATAAATGTGGTTCTGTACCGTCTGCAGATTTCATCATTGGTTGATTGATCATTAAGTTTTAGGCCATATGCCCACCGAAGCATTTTCATTTCCACTACACCAAGTCGTCGCCCTATTTCTTTTGTTGTGGGTCAAAGTTCTGCACCGTACAAAACATCTGAATGGATTGTGGACCGTCATATTTTCGATATAAAGTCGGGATATTCTTATCAGTCATTAAATAAGAATTTTTGTAGCCAAGATGGTGTGTTAAAATATTTATTTCATCGATGACGGTTTCAACAGATCTAACTGTCATCTTCGGATCTTCTAGAAATAATATTCCTGTACATGAATCATATAACTGTAACGTGAGCATACTCCTTTTATAAAACAAGGGCGCTACATTGGTATGTCAAATACTTCTTAGCTACTCTCTTATGTGTTTGATGGGGCAATGTGACGCATTTAGGTTATAAATAGTGCACTCTTCATGGTTGTACCATTCATGTACAATAATATTATTTCCAGAAGATTCGAAGATGACAGGTGGACCTGTCGAAAGCAGTCACTGAAGAAATAAAAAATGTTTCAATTTGCAATCTTGGCTGTAAAAATTCTTATTTATCACTAAATATCAGATCACGCCAAACAGCATGTGGAACTTATACGTCAGTCATTGTCCATCATTTAAGCATTTCTAAAGTGGTTTGCACTTTCAGAGACAAGTGAGCCGTCAGCAGCGGTTTCTGAGCCAAGGTATGTGGGATATTTGTGTTTGGCAGGTATATACTGTTGGCTTTGACAGTGTCCGTATTATTTGCTTCTGTTGACAGGTATCTTCTTTATATCGAGGCTTGCTGTGGCGGTTCTTCCGTGCTTGGACGTATCTTTCACGGATATTCATGTCTTCATTAAACAATAGAACATCAATATTCCCCAAGGGGGTAATTTCTGGAGATATCCGATCTCCGTGTCCTTTACTGTGATGAAAGGAGGTAATAAAGAGCAAAACCGTGGGGGACACCGGCAGAAACCGGAAGTTCTCCTGATACCCCAACAGCAGAATGTACTCGACATTCAGAATTATGGTAGATCAGCCGTCCCCATTCAGTTAGTTCTTCAGGTGCTTCATGGACTCGGAGGGTAAACCATGTGCGATCACGTGGAAATCGATCAAAAGCAATTTCCATAATATTGTCCTCAATATAGGCCCTCTATATACTGCCTCCACCTTTCTGCATCCCTTCTTTGCTTGGAACAGGGTTTCCATCTGAGCGCTTGGTATTCATACAAGTGGTTCTCTTTTCTCCAGAGGTCTCTTTAATTTTCCTGTAGGCAGTATCTATCTTACCCCTAGTGAGATAAGCCTCTACATCCTTACATTTATCCTGTAGCCATCCCTGCTTAGCCATTTTGCACTTCCTGTCGATCTAATTTTTGAGACGTTTGTATTCCTTTTTGCCTGCTTCATTTACTGCATTTTTATATTTTCTCCTTTCATCAACTAAATTCAATATTTCTTCTGTTACCCAAAGATTTCTACTAGCCCTCGTCTTTTTACCTACTTGATCCTCTGCTGCCTTCGCTACTTCATCCCTCAAAGCTACCCATTCCTCTTCTACTGTATTTCTTTCCCCAATTCCTGCCATTTGTTCCCTTACGCTCCCCCTGAAACTCTGTACAACCTTGTGGTCAGAGTCCACATATGCCCCTGGAAATGTCTTACAATTTAAAACCTGGTTCCTAAATCTCTGTCTTACCATTACATAATCTATCTGATACCTTCTAGTATCTCCAGGCTTATTCCATGTATACAACCTTCTTTTATGATTCCTGAACCAAATGTTAGCTATGATTAAGTGCTCTGTGCAAAATTCTACCAGGCGTATTCCTCTTTCATTTCTTACTCCCAATCCATATTCACCCACTACGTTTCCTTCTCTCCCTTTTCCTACTGTTGAATTCCAGTCACCCATGACTATTAAAGTTTCGTCTCCCTTCACTATCTGAATAATTTCTTTTGTTTCATAATACAATTCTTCAATTTCTTCGTCATCTGCAAAGCTAGTTGGCATATAAACTTGTACTACTGTAGTAGGCGTGGGCTTCGTGTCTATCTTGGCCACAATAATGAGTTCACTATGCTGTTTGTAGTAGCTTATCCGCACTCCTATTTTTTATTCATTATTAAACCTACTCCTGCATTACCCCCTATTTGACTTTGTATTTATAACCCTGTATTCGCCTGACCAAAAGTCTTGTTCCTCCTGCCACCGAACTTCACTAATTCCATCTATATCTAACTTTAACCTATCCATTTCCATTTTTAAATTTTCTAACCTACCTGTCCGATTAAGGGATTCGACATTCCACGCTCCGATCCGTAGAACGCTAGTTTTCCTTCTCCTGATAACGACGTCCTCCTGAGTAGTCCCCGCCCGGAGATCCGAATGGGGGACTATTTTACCTCTGGAATATTTTACCCACTAGGACGCCATTATCATTAACCATACAGTAAAGCTGCATGCCCTCGGGAAAAATTATGGCTGTAGTTTCCCCTTGCTTTCAGCCGTTCGCAGTACCAGCACAGCAAGGCCGTTTTGGTTAGTGTTACAGGGACAGATCAGTCAATCATCCTGACTGTTGCCCCTGCAACTACTGAAAAGGCTGCTGCCCCTCCTCAGGAACCATACGTTTGTCTGGCCTCTCAACAGATACCCCTTCGTTGTGGTTGCACCTACGGTACGGCCATCTGTATCGCTGAGGCACGCAACCCTCCCCACCAACGGCAAGGTTCATGGTTCTCCTGTTTCCAAACTGGGAATTCAGTGGTCAATGCCACACTCGTGGTACCTTCGTCCCTCCAATGATCTTGTCGAGGAAACTTATCAACGAATCAGCTGATTTATAGTGCTTAGATTTCCACAGTTTTGGTGGCAGAACATCCAGCCCAGTCGCCTTCCCAAGTTCCAGCTAGAAATAATAGCAATAATCTACGTCATCACTGTCAGAGATCGTACTGATTAGGGTTCTTCGGCTTGGGACTTATGAAGTACTACGGAAAACCAACTCAGCTGTTTTGGCACTTTGCAGATCTCGCCCTGTTTCAAACAGTTGCAAACCAGTTTTAAAATATGACACTGTTACCTGAAGTAAATGAATAATGTAGAATATACATACTTCAGAAGGCGATTTTAGGGAGAGATGTGGCTATGATATTCATCATTAACACGAAGTAGTGTTTTCACACATTTAAGGAGCACATGCTAAGCACTTAATACCAGCAAAATGGAGAAATATATATTTAGTTAAATCTAAATGGCAGAACTGCATCCTTCCAGTTTGAACAGTTAACGCCTATGACGGACTGCACTTTCTGTACACCTTAATGAGCAGCTAATTTTAAGATAGTTACCATACTGCAGTTTAAGTGCTACTTTTACACTGGAGAAGTTGGCAGCAGCAGGTGATCATGTACAGGTCAGCGCGTATTACTGACGTTCGCGCGAGATTTTATTGTAGATTATGACTGAACGGTTTTGCAGGTATTGGCCCATTCACAGGCCATCAAGACGGATGACTCCCAATTCTTAACACTTTGCCGTCCGCACGTCTCGTACAAACTTATTCGCTTGGCGCCGGCAGCGCTAATTCGGATTACTTGTCTTGTCGCCGGCCGCTTGTCACCTTTCTGTTGATGACAAGCTTCAAACACATGGACTTTTGTGCGCTTTATTTTTTCCGGAAATCCTCTATTTTGCCGTATCGTTCCACAAATTCGAATTTTCTTTTCAAGTAAGTTATCTGAAAATTCTTCATTATTATAATAATTATCCATGTAGAAGTGATGCCACTTTCCATAAGAAGGTGTCAATAGTTTCATCATTGTATTTACTAAAGGTTGTCCAGCGCTGGAATATATCTTGAATGAGGAATGTATCGCGTACTCGAATCACACAGCATCCGAATGAGTATGCCATATTTAGTGATTTTCGACGAATTGTAAACTTCAAAATTTAACCACGCCACGGTATCATTGTATCATTCCTTCATCAACTGAGATGTTTTGACTTACATTAAACGTTTCTTTAAACTTTTTGGAAAAATTATCAATTACCAATTGCAGTTTGAAAAGCAGGTCGGCTTTATCCGGTTTATTGTTGTCGGAAAAATGTAAAAATGATAATATTTGTCTGAATCGGTTGCGGGAAATCGTTTTGCGAAATATCGGTATGACTATCAAGGGATTCGTTGACCAGTAATCATCGATCCCTGCTTTTCTTACAGTTCCCACAAGGACAGCAAGCCGAAACCATTTTCTAAGTTCGGATCCCCTAACGTCGACAAATTTGGCATTTATTAATCCAGTTTCCTTCTATTGCAATTTCGACTGTAATACTTGTTGGTTTCTTTGCTAATATGTGGAGAGAGATCGTTTCCAATGTATAATTCTACGATATCCACGAGGCTGTGTGTATCTTTGGGAAATATGTGTGGACACAGAGACCTTTCAAATTTATTATTGGTCCTCAGTAAATCACAGTCTGTCTTCTTCGTCTGATTCATCGGAATCAGTTGGCAACCGTAGGGCTCGCCGAATTCTTCTTGGACGTATTTCGCTATCTACCAACTATTCTGCTTCTCTTTCATATTTCTGATATCCAACGTCTTCTTCTCAATCTGCCAAGTCGTCCTGAACGTCAGTCAAGACGTCCGCGCATTCATCGTAAGTAATCGTATCGTCTCTTTCGTCTGCCATGATGAAAGTGCACAAGTGCTTATAACAACCTAACACTTGTTGACATAAGTAACTTATTGTTACCTAAACAGAACCCCAACAGAATGAAAAAATTACTAAAGTGCTGTCACCAGCCACTGCGCGATACTATGCTGATGACACCACTGTGGTGTCGCCAGCCACTGAGCGATACCATGCACACGGCACCACTGTGGTGTCGCCGGCCACTGAGCGATACCATGCACACGGCACCACTGTGGTGTCGCCGGCCACAGAGCGATACCATGCACACGGCACCACTGTGGTGTCGCCGGCCACTGAGCGATACCATGCACACGGCACCACTGTGGTGTCGCCGGCCACTGAGCGATACCATGCACACGACACCACTGCGGTGTCGCCAGCCACTGAGCGATACCATGCACACGGCACCACTGTGGTGTCGCCGGCCACTGAGCGATACCATGCACACGATACCACTGTGGTGTCGCCGGCCACTGAGCGATACCATGCACACGGCACCAGTGTGGTGTCGCCGGCCACTGAGCGATACCATGCACACGACACCACTGTGGTGTCGCCGGCCACTGAGCGATACCATGCACACGACACCACTGTGGTGTCGCCGGCCACTGAGCGATACCATGCACACGACACCACTGTGGTGTCGCCGGACACTGAGCGATTGCATGCACACGACACCACTGTGGTGTCGCTGGCCTCTGAGCGATATCATGCACACAGCACCACTGTGGTGTCGGCGTTCACTGAGCGATACCATGCACACGGCACCACTGTGGTGTCGCTGGCCACTGAGCGATACCATGCACACGACACCACTGTGGTGTCGCCGGCCACTGAGCGATACCATGCACACGACACCACTGTGATGTCGCTGGCCACTGAGCGATACCATGCACACGGCACCACTGTGGTGTTGCTGGCCACTGAGCGATACCATGCACACGGCACCACTGTGGTACGCCGGCCACTGAGCGATACCATGCACACGTACCACTGTGGTGTCGCCGGCCACTGAGCGATACCATGCACACGACACCACTGTGATGTCGCTGGCCACTGAGCGATACCATGCACACGGCACCACTGTGGTGTTGCTGGCCACTGAGCGATACCATGCACACGACACCACTGTGGTGTCGCCGGACGCAAAGTGCTAATTTCAGTGATGGATAGCGATGTTAATAGTGCGGCTAACATGCCTCGCTGCGGAGAACGCTACCCAGCTCCAAGACAAATAACCCTGGTAAATGCATTCGACAGAGAGCACAATATTTAACACCGGCGTGTAAACACCGTCATTGGACTCTCTAAGGAAATGGGGTATTAGATTTTCCTGAGGAGCTGCTATACATGATTGTTCACGGGTTGTTAGGAGTACGAGGGCGCCGAAAATCAAGGTATAGCTCAGGCCAGT
Organism: Schistocerca gregaria; assembly: GCF_023897955.1. Lineage (NCBI taxonomy): Eukaryota > Metazoa > Arthropoda > Insecta > Orthoptera > Acrididae > Schistocerca > Schistocerca gregaria. Next base: position 492,613,860 of record NC_064923.1, read on the forward strand.
GGTAGGACATCTGAAATGCTATTTTTAAGCTGAGTGCAGTGAGATTCGTTAGATGTTCAAAACACCCATCGGATACTGGCTTTAAGTTCCCCGTCAGAGACCTCTACCGTTTCATCAGCCCATAATTGTTTCAGACTGACTCGATGGACACTCCTTTTATATTGGGGTGCTTGTCTGGGATAGTATTATCTGTCTGACTGCGCACATATGGAATGCCTTAAAGGAAAATGTGCTCACTTTAGCTCCTGCACTGTCTGGTGGGAGTGACTGTTGAGCTGTACTGTATCTCCTTACACCCGAACGCTTCCATTACAGCTCGTAAAACCTGTACCACAAATAATCGTCCATCATCACGAAGGTAAACACGGACGCTGCAGTATAATACTTGGGTGTCTTTAATTCAGCTGCTTAATGAATGTAAGACTTTGCCATTTGTACTTAGACAATAAACGATGAGTATTTTAAACTATAGCATTCATTGATGTTATAGAATCGAAGGTAGTACAACCACTTTCTCGCCTAAACTGGACGATTATAGGGCTACCATTAGGCTGTGTTAAAAGTATGTGCCAAGAATTTCACATAAAATAAAGCATCAGCACGGATTTTATTCGAACATTTCATGGTTTAACTGTCGGCATCTCCCTTTGATCTCCGGACCACTGAGCCGGACTGCTACTCAATAAGTAAATCCGAACAGCGGTGCAGCACACAATTGCCTCAGCCCTTCCATCGGTCCACCCACCCACTTAAACGCACTTTTGCAGTTATAATCTTTAAATTATCTCTACAGCCATCAAGCGTATAATTTTTTGTTACGTATAGTGCAATATAAAGAAAAATTAACGACAAACTAGGGCATTGGTGCTAGATGCTTCGAACAATGATAAAATAATTCAAGGTACGAACAGCTTATTCTCTACCTTGCTCCTTTTCAGAGTGAACGGAATGATGATGAACTCGCCGGACTTCTCAGAAGCATTCAACTGCCCAATAGGATCTGCAATGAATCCAGTGAAGAAATGCTCTACATGGTGAAGATAAACGAGGAGATGATGCTGATGCTACACTCATTTCGATACGGATGCCAAAAATTAATATTTTTTACTGTCTTTTTTGTTAGCGTAGAATGCATTGATAGACGCTGAAAATGTAGATAAAGTTAAGTTTATTTTAGTAATGTTTTGCGTTTTCGCAGAGAAGTTGAGATGCTTTCAGAATTTCCAAGCAAGCTTTTGTGACATGACGTTAGTAAACTCTGTAGAATCAGCCAGTAGTTGGATTAGAAGCATACTTCAGTGTTTCATATGTATATTGGCAGTTGATAATTTGATGTGTTGTAATATTGCTCAAGTATTATTTTAAGAAGTGAATAATGAAACTTTTTTATAAAAATGTACCTGTACATTGTTGGACCGAAAGTTTTTTAAAATAATGATGTTATGTAGCTATTTTTGTAATGCTGGATATTATGTGTCGCTGAAGTCATGTATGTCAGTAAAAGCTGAGAAGAGTAAATCTGTTTGTTAAAAATAAATCTGTAAATCACACTCGCGTCAAATATCTTGTTGTCATCCGTGTTCCCAAAGAAATTTTCCAATAATTCAATCTTTTTATCCCTACCCTCGTAGCAGTAGTAGCAGTAGCAGTAGCAGTAGCAGTAGTAGTAGCGGGTGTCTGTAATTAAATGGACAGAGTTCTGAGTGCTGCAGTGCGGGCTGCGACATCACAGGGTGCTGAAACATCACAGACGTGTTCATTAATCGGTGTACTCGCGGAGTATGCTGAAAGAAATAATAGTTCCCTTTCTGCCACTAAGTAAATATGGCGCTGTAGAAGTCACAATGTGGTGTGGGTGCAGGACAAAGGGAGGAACGACCAAACACTTGATAACGGTGATTCTTGCACTTATTATGAGATGGTCACCAATTACAGCATGTATTCAATATGGCATCCCGACCCAGCAACATGCTGCATCCATAACCCGGCATGGTTGACAGTTGCCGCAGCATATCCAGTGTAATCAGAGTGACATGTTACCGTATGCTGCCATTTAGAAGAGCAAGAGCCCGAATACATCCCTGATAGGCCAGATCTTTCAGAAATCAGATGGATTTAGGTGAGCGGATCTGGAAGAAAACACATTCTGAAATTGCCTGAGACGATGTAGTTGTCACCGATGGTTTCTTGAAGTAAATGTGGTGTCCTCCCATCTTACATTAAAATAATGGCGTGGATATAGTTTTTTTGCTGCAAAGCTGGAATCACATGTTGCACAAGAAGATCCTTACAACTTGGAAATGTCACTGTACACCTTACAGGACCACAAGGTATCATCTCCTCGAAGAAAAACGAATCGAGGACGGAGGAGCTAGTGAAATCACACCACACAGAACATAAGCTGAGTGCATGTTCGTGCACAACATGTGGCGAAGTAGAGCTTTACGCGCGACAGTTCTCTTCATTCATGGCACCAAGCAGAATAAAATGTGCTTCATCCGTCCAAAGAACAGGCAAATGCCATCCACTTCCAGCATGCCAAAAAACTAAGGGTAAAGCCTTGGGGCTTCATGCACTGCACAGTCTGAATCTTGCAGGGATACCAATATAAAATGTGTGGCAAAATCTTCTGACCTGTTGACCAGGAGAGGGACAATTCCTGTGATAGCTCGACTACTGACCGAAAAATTTGAGGCGTGTTTTCCATCGTCTGCTACAGATAAAGAACCTTCGTCAACAACTATCATGCGAATCGGCGGCTTGCCTATCCCTGCTCACCACCTAATTCTTCTGTTCCTTCAGATTTCTTGATCATATTTTTTAGTCCATTTACTGACGTGGGGTCTTATCGCAGCTGTTTCTGTCTGCGGTATTCTGCAATGCAGAGCTGCAGTTGCTGCAGTTATGGTATAACAACTTTACGAGCAGTCTGCAGTCTATTTCTCAATAGCCATTGTGTTTCTCACGGAAAACTTCAAGTTTCTAAACTCATTATACCAACAGTCATTTCACAAAAGAAATAAACACTTGTCGCCAAGGGAAAAAATACTGACGCCAAAAGAGACAAGTTACAGCTCCATAATTTCAGCAGGCAGTAGAAAGTGGGACTACTGTACTTTCAGTGCACTTCGTGAGCGTAATAGTTACGAACATACCTACGATGCCGCAGGGCCTTCGATGTACGAAAATACCATCAGTGTAATTATAACCGTCCGATAGGATAGAACATTTGGTTCTGGTATGTTGGAAGCGCACCTTGCAACTCTCCCGTACAGGTTCCCTCAACTGTGCGCAACTATTACGACCAATATGCACTTGTATGCGCTACTCAAGTCAAGTCTTAGGCTACCACCCCTCCTATCAGTTACCTAATTGACTGTACTTTGGTGTGTAAAGATGTGTCGTATCAATTGGGTCTTTCTTTTAGTCAAAGTCCGTCAAATAATCCTTTCTCACCGACTTGCTTCAACACCTCTTCATTAGAGATCCGATATACACTCCTGGAAATTGAAATAAGAACACCGTGAATTCATTGTCCCAGGAAGGGGAAACTTTATTGACACATTCCTGGGGTCAGATACATCACATGATCACACTGACAGAACCACAGGCACATAGACACAGGCAACAGAGCATGCACAATGTCGGCACTAGTACAGTGTATATCCACCTTTCGCAGCAATGCAGGCTGCCATTCTCCCATGGAGACGATCGTAGAGATGCTGGATGTAGTCCTGTGGAACGGCTTGCCATGCCATTTACACCTGGCGCCTCAGTTGGACCAGCGTTCGTGCTGGACGTGCAGACCGCGTGAGACGACGCTTCATCCAGTCCCAAACATGCTCAATGGGGGACAGATCCGGAGATCTTGCTGGCCAGGGTAGTTGACTTACACCTTCTAGAGCACGTTGGGTGGCACGGGATACATGCGGACGTGCATTGTCCTGTTGGAACAGCAAGTTCCCTTGCCGGTCTAGGAATGGTAAAACGATGGGTTCGATGACGGTTTGGATGTACCGTGCACTATTCAGTGTCCCCTCGACGATCACCAGAGGTGTACGGCCAGTGTAGGAGATCGCTCCCCACACCATGATGCCGGGTGTTGGCCCTGTGTGCCTCGGTCGTATGCAGTCCTGATTGTGGCGCTCACCTGCACGGCGCCAAACACGCATACGACCATCATTGGCACCAAGGCAGAAGCGACTCTCAACGCTGAAGACGACACGTCTCCATTCGGCCCTCCATTCACGCCTGTCGCGACACCACTGGAGGCGGGCTGCACGATGTTGGGGCGTGAGCGGAAGACGGCCTAACGGTGTGCGGGACCGTAGCCCAGCTTCATGGAGATGGTTGCGAATGGTCCTCGCCGATACCCCAGGAGCAACAGTGTCCCTAATTTGCTGGGAAGTGGCGGTGCGGTCCCCTACGGCAGTGCGTAGGATCCTACGGTCTTGGCGTGCATCCGTGCGTCGCTGCGGTCCGGTCCCATGTCAAAGGGCACGTGCACCTTCCGCCGACCACTGGCGACAACATCGATGTACTGTGGAGACCTCACACCCCACGTGTTGAGCAATTCGGCGGTACGTCCACCCGGTCGCGGCATGCTACCAGTGTTAAAGACTGCGATGGAGCTCCGTATGCCACGGCAAACTGGCTGACACTGACGGCGGCGGTGCACAAATGCTGCGCAGCTAGCGCCATTCGACGGCCAACACCGCGGTTCCTGGTGTGTTCGCTGTGCCGTGCGTGTGATCATTGCTTGTACAGCCCTCTCGCAGTGTCCGGAGCAAGTATGGTGGGTCTGACACACCGGTGTCAATGTGTTCTTTTTTCCATTTCCAGGAGTGTACATCTACAGCTACAAAGCGAGCCACCTCATGATGTGGTACCGAGGATATTTCTGGTACCACCATCTTTTCAGTCCTCCCCTGTTACATTCACGAATGGGGCGTAGGATGAATTTATCTCACTTTCTCGTAGTGGTTATGTGGCGAGACATTTGTGGATGGAAGTAATAAATTGTCTGACTCTTCTCGGAAAGCATGCTCTCAAGATTTTTGTAGTATACCTGTCCCGGATTCACAGCGCCTCTTTCTGTCAATACAGATTGTCAAGCATCTCCGTAAGGCTCTTGTACCGAGTAAACGATCTTTCAACGAAACGCGCTGCTCTTCTTTGGATTTTCTCTATCAATGCTATCTGGTGTGGGTCTCAGGCTATGCAACAATACTCAAGCATCCTTCAAACGAGGGTTTTGTAAATTACCTCTTTTGTGGGTGAAGTATACTTCTAATGAATCTCGGTCTGGCAACTGAATGACCTGTGATTACTTTTATGTGGTTATTATATTTTAAATCACACTATGCGTATACTCATGGAAGTTCGTGAATGAATGCTCGTGAAGAAATTATTTAAATGTAACTAAAAATAATTATTTAAGTGTAACCAACTTAATTTTGACAAAACTGAAGTACAGCATGTCTTCTGTTTAATCTCTTGCATATCATGACATGGTGTCCGAGTGCTATAAAAATTTCAACAACAAGCACATTTTCAGAGAAGGAAGTTGCTGGTACTAAGGGGCAAATTAAAACTGTTGTCGGAATGCACCACTAGTTCAAAGCCTTGTCTTTCACGAACAATTAATCCAATCTGATAAGCGTACCAGACGATGAGTGGTACTCAACAATCGGTCTAACAAATATTTTGTATGCCACTTTTTTCACTGAGAAATCATATTTCCTTGAGATTCTTCCGATAACCGCCAGACTGGTATCTGCTTTTCCTACAATTTGTTTTATATGGTCATTTTAGTTTAGTTCGCTCCGAATCGTTACCCCTGGGTACGTTTCGGTAGTTAGTGTTTCCAGTAATTTATCACTAATAGTTTAACCTTTGGCTGTTAATTTGCAGAACGTTACATTTATCTTACGTCCGGGTTTAACTGGTTATCCCTGCATCAATCGTCTATCCTCTCCATGTCTTCCTGCATTTCGGTACAGTTTTATGACGTTGCAACTTTCTTAGATACCATCATCTGTGAAAAGCTTCACGGAACCGTCATCGTCATCCACTACAACATTAATATAAGTTGTATACACTAGCGATCCTGTGATACTGCAATGGGTTACTCTCTAAATAACCCTTACATTTGTCGGTTTTCTTCCGTTGAGAACGATATGCCAAGTTCTGTCTGTAAGATGTCCTGAATCCAAACACAAATCTAACCTAGTACTCGGTAGGCCCGTATACTGTTCGTCCAACTTCAGTGTGTGAAATACCTTTCAGAAGTCAAGGTACACGGCATCGACCTGAGTGCCAATGCCTACGGCATTCTGGATGTCATGGATGAACAAAGTGTGCTCATACTCGCGAGGCCCGCACACAATAAGTGTTTATTATAGATTTTCATTTTCCAAGATCGTCATAAGGCGTGAGCCATTAATGTAACCCTAATAATTACGAACTTCTATCCGACAGCTCTTCTGGAATGACCCGCGCTGTTTCCCTTAGTTCTTCCAACCTACGATAACTTCTGCGAGAACTGGAGCAAGTTGTTCCGCATAATCTGTTCATACGTATCTCGTCCGGTCCAGTTACCTTTCAACTGTTTAGCAGTTTTAATTGATTTCATATTCCCTGATCAGTTATCTTGGTATTTCGGCGTTGGCGTGATGATTGTAAGGTGGGATCGCTTACTGAATTTTAGAAGATAGAATGTCAGTATTTCGGTACTCTGTCATTTTCTGTGTAGGTGGAAATATGGTCACTGAGCTACGGAATAATGAATTCAATACCTTTGTGCGAGAACAAAATGTCTTAGGATTTTTAGTCGTGTCATTTCAAATTTATTGAAGGCTTTTCGCATTCTCCTTATGCTCATTTCGGTTTTTCCTTCACATTTTTTTTGTCTACTAGGTGTTCACTTTGCTTAAATCCGAGAGGAAGCTTTTTTTGCTTTTACAATAATAACCTAATACGATTGTTAGAAATTCCGAGTAATCTTACGCGAATCCCTGCGTCTGGTGCCAGTTTGACTTTCCCATCGTAGAGCTCGTATGTTGTAGCTTCTCCCTATTACTATACCACTGTCAGGAAACTTACTCCTGATGTTGTCCTTCTCTAAAGTTTCTGGCACAGGTAGCCTATAAGAACGACAGATTACCACCATTAACCCATTTTTGAGCCTTTCTTAACGTCTCACAAACTATGTCACATTCGCACTACATAACGTCACTACATACTATCCACTTCTTAAGGCAATAAGTACGCCGCCATCACTGACGTAGCGTACACATGAGTTGTATATTCCAGTCTATAGGATTTAGGTGCTATTCATTTCCGATTTCAGGCAGCTTTCTGTTTGCTAATAAAATGAGGGCGTTGCCTTTAATAGACGGCATTAATCCTGGGAATTTGCCGTGGATGTTCTTGCAGTTCACTTATAATATGTTAACATTTACTCTTTTCAATCTACAGGGAAAATCGTTCTCCTCTGACAGTAATTTAGCTCAATTTCGGGAAGTATTTCATTATTCACTCTAAGGAAGGGTTTCTCTAACCTAAAAAAACGCCCCGTGAACGCCGCACATGCTCTGCTACCAACCCAGTCCTCAGCATTCTACTTTAACGTCCACATTTCACTTCCGTATAAGGTTCCCCTCCAGAGAAATGAATTTACAAAAGACTTCCTAACGTTAAGATTATTACACTCCTCTTGAAATCTGAGAATATTTTGTGTCTCCTATATATCGAATTCTTCATCGAATTGTTTCGTCATGATTATTTCTCAAAGGGGTATCAACAAGATCTTAGACCTTTCAGGTCCTTTCAAATTATTCTCTTCCCAAAATTTATCTTTAAGCTTACACTACTGGCCATTAAAATTGCTACACCACGGAGATGATGTGCTACAGACACGAAATTTAACCGACAGGAAGAAGATGCTGTGATATGCAAATGATAAGCTTTTCAGAGTCATTCACACAAAGTTGGCGTCGGTGGTAACACCTGCAACGAGCTGACATGAGGAAAGTTGACAACCGGTTTCTCATACACAAACAGCAGTTGACCGGCATTGCCTGGTGAAACGTTGTTGTGATGCCTCGTGTAAGGAGGAGAAATGCACACCATCACGTTTCCGACTTTGATAAAGGTCAGATTGTAGCCTATCGCGATTGCGGTTTATCGTATCGCGACATTGCTGCCAGCGTTGGTCGAGAACCAATGACTGATTGCAGAATATGGAATATGTTGCAGGTCCTGTACGGTCCTTTCTGGATACAGAAAATGTTCGACTGCTGCCCTGGCGAGCACATTCTCCAGATCTCTCACCAACTGAAAACGTCTGGTCAATGGTGGCCGAGCAACTGGCTCGTCACAATACGCCAGTCACTACTCTTGATGGACTGTGGTATCGTGTTGAAGCTGCATGGGCAGCTGTACACGCCATCCAAGCTCTGTTTGACTCAATGCCCAGGCGTATCAAGGCCGTTATTACGGCCAGAGGTGGTTGTTCTGGGTACTGATTTCTCAGGATCTATGCACCCAGATTTCGTGAAAATGTAATCACGTGACAGTTATAGTATAATAATTTGTCCAATGAATACCCGTTTATCATCTGCATTTCTCCTTGGTGTAGCAATTTTAATGGCCAGTAGCGTATTTTCACATAATTATTTATTAGTAATAGAAATATTCCATAAATAACCGCAACGGTTGATTAATATGGAGACAGTCTAATGAATATGTAATATCTTAGAGTTAATGCATATGACTAAATAGCTACACACACTTTGTGACAAAAAAAATAGCCCAAAGGCATGTTCAGATATTGCTGTAACTTCGTACGCTACGCATCATGGGCCAGTGGGCAAATGATTCAAGTTGCATTTCTGTGACAAAACGGCCACCAGATTGCAATGGTGTTCTTACTAGGCCTGGCACGGCTTATATAAAGGACGTGAACAGCTTCAGATGTAGACTAACCGCTGTGAAGGACACGGTGCCACGTACTCATTTGAGACAGCGCTATAAGCACTTGACAGTCTGAAAGTGACCTCATTGTGGGTCTTCATTTGGCCAGTTGGTCGAATCGTGGAGTTAGCCCGATGATGGGCTCCATGGAAAAGTGGGTGTAAGTATGCTTATCGTCAAGTTTCTCGTCGACCAAGTCTAAGCCCAACGAGGAAGGATAGCCTAATTGTGTGCTGACCACGTCGTACTCCCTTCATATTTGCGCCTGCCGTTGGGAAACAGGTAATGGACTCCCTGCGACGCACACTGTCATTACCTTCTGACGCGTCACCACGCCACGAACGGCTGTGTTTGGAGTAGTTCCGTGAACAGGGAGCATAGACTGATTATCAATGGCGTCTCATCATGTTCAGCGACTAAGAGCGGTTACACATTGTCTCGGATGAACATCGTCTATTAGTATGGTTGCGACGTGGGGAGAGGTCCCATCCCTCCAATGTTTGGGGACGCACAGCGGTGTTGCAACAGACGTCACGATGTGGGTAGCCAGGTGGTTTGATTGCAGATGACGGCTGGTGGTGACAGAACTCTGACGACACAATGGTATGTCACGGACATTATGGACCCTCAAGTGTGGTCCCATGAGACAGCATCGTGGCGACATTCTGTAACGGGACATAGCTCGTCCACACATGGCACGTTTGTCTGTAAAATGTGTGCGTGATGTTTAAGTACTCCCGTGGCCAGTGATCTGCTCTCTGAAGGGCATGTGTAGGACCGGCTCAGACGTCAGATCCTCTCCAGTACCACTGTCTGATATCAATGACTAATTGTAACTGTTGTGGGTCAGCTTGCCTCAGAAGAGGACAAAACTGCATTATGCCACCCTTCTCTACTGAATCAGTGCACACATCCAGGTCTGGCTGTGACTGAGGGAACTCTGATGGGGCAACTGTACTTCACGATCACCTTGCGGCCTCACGTTGTACCTTTCTTGCGATAGTACCGTGGTGTCATTTTTCAACAGGATAGTGCTCGTCCACACGACACGTGTCTATGAACTGTCTACGGAGAGCTCACTCCCGTGGACAGCAAGATCCCCAGATCTGTTCACCCTGGAACATTTGTGGGACCAGTTCGGACTAAACTCCACCCTAGTGGCAGTATCCAGAGAATCAAGGATCAGATACAGAAGTTGTGGGCCTGCTTGCCCTAGAAGAGCATACAACGGCTTAATGACAGTCTTCCCAACCCAAACAATACATGCGCCCAGACAGAAAGGGGTTGCAAAGACATGCTGGTAAGTGGATTCATATTGCCAAGTGCTCTGTAAATTTTCCTCTGTTCTATTTACTGAAACAACTGCAAATACTTTCTCAACGCGTGAAGTGCCATTCTGTTTCTTCCTACCATTCTGGCTCTATTACCTTTTCCGTCCGGCAGTGCATATACACAGGCCCACAACTGCTGTAACTGGTCCTTGATTCTCTGGATACTGCCACTAGGGTGGAGTTTACGTCCGAACTGGTCCCACAAATGTTCTAGCGTGAGCAAAAACACTCTGCAAAGTTTTAAGGTTGCTACAAGATAGGTTGTGCTGAGAAATAAGGAGAAAATTCGATACGTTGTAGGGTTTCCAAGTTGACTAGCATTGAAGTTAGCAAATTCAGTCGCGCCACCAGATAAATTAGCGTGAGTTTTCTCATAGCGTAGACGATAGTCCACGAGACGATCAGTCTTTGGCTCAGATTCGGCCCTTTCTGCCATCCCGTGTCCAAATTGTGTATCGCTCTCTTGTTTGGTTTTGCGATACCAACGAAGAATACTTTTGCCTATGTCGTCTATAGCTGGTCGCTTGAATTTGCGCCCGAAACGGCCTGATTGTCTTACTTCACTCTGAAGTGGCGCGAAGTATCGAATTTTCTTCTCAACAATTATCTCACAGCTCAACCTACGCTGGAACACCCTCACAAGCTTTTCAGACTGTTTCTGACACAGAGTTATATAAATCTACAAAATATTGTCCGCATTTCAATGCAGGTAGAGCTATAGGTACAGCTAATTACGACGAGAGGTTTCCAAGCCATTCTACTTAGTTTAAAGTATATAAAGCTATACTACTATTATGTATGGCGTGGAGAATGAGTATGTGAGATTAATATACTTTAGCTTCTCGAAGAATGAATGAGGAATTAAACATATAGTATCAGAAAGTAAAATCGGAAGACTTTAGTCACCAAAATAAATGTAACTGTGATAAATAGCTAATTCAGATGTCAACTCCAAATCGTTGCTCCCTCCAGAGACATTTTTACTCAATGAAGTACTTCATGTAAACAATGCGGCTGGGACAGCAGACAAATGATGCAGAGACCCTAAATACGAAATGCATATCCTAAAACCACCGCTCAGTCTTACTGTTGCTTTTCGTATTTTAAAACATAGTTTCTAATTCATCGTTCACTTCAGTTTTAACAGGCAACTACAGTTTATGCCCGAATACTGCCATACATAGACAACATCCAAAGAAATAAAAATTTGTAGTTATTTGTTTAATGCATATTCTGCATCTATTTAAGAAATGTCAGTAGATGCTCCAGAATGAAGGAACAACTAAACGGGCATGGGAAAGGTACAAGCCATTTATCAGATGTCATTTGTTACTTCACATGAGTCCAACAGTCTTTGTTGCACACATACAAAAAACACTAATAAAATACAAGTGGTAATAGCTGCTTGCAGTAAACGTAATCAAGAGGGTGCAACTAATGAGAGACAATAGCTAGCGCCAACGTCAGAAAACATTAACTAACAGAAGCTCAAATTTTAGCAGAAAATTCGAGAAAAAATTAAGAAAAGTCATTCAGATAGTTGCTCCAGAATTTATTAAATTAAACCAACTGATGATTTAGTTAATTTAAACGAAAAAGATGCACAATTTAGGAAGACCTAACAACCAAATAGTACAATCAAATATAACTCAAACACGCGCTTAGCGCTGGACAAACAATGACAGGAATGTCGCTAAAGATTAAAGTTCCAACATTTGTCTGGCCAAACGGGTGCTTGAAATTAATAAATATAACTCACGAGAAGTGTAACACGAAATTTCACACGTTTGGTATCTGATGAGCTGAGGGCCGTTAAGTACTAATATTTTATGCAACGATCACAGAAACAATTCACAGTGCAATTATACAATATTTGATCAGAGAAGCCATTTGGGCATAATCAAGATACTGACGTGGGAAGATAATAAAACACCTTTTAACAAATTTAGCGTCACACTATTGTTAAAACTATTACGTTAAAACCAAACTTCATACAGGGAGAACATGGAAGGGGTAGGTACGGCCAGCCGGGGCTGAATAAGATGGTTTAGAATAACGAGCATTTCAGATTAAATTAACGCCCAATTGCTACGAGACAGAAACTCAACTTTATGAGGGATTTCGTAGCAAGCCAGGAGGCCGCAACCTTTGAGAGGCCTCGATGATGCGAGAAGCGTACCGCCGCCCGCTCGCACGTACTCAGCCGAAGCGGACGGGCTCAGCCCAATGAACCAGTGGGTAACAGAACGTATCCAAACACTACGAACAGCTCGGAAGGCTGAGAACAAACAAGCAGACATATAATTCATGCATTATAATCTTAGAACACATGAAAATGCTCGAACCACGGCTAGGAAGTCAATGCGAACGCGGCCCCAAGCCCCAACCAAACCTTACGTATTACACAAGGGGTAACCGGTTAATCTTACAGTAAAATATAACAACAATTTAATCTAATAATTTAATAACCAATAAATAATGAAATAATGTAATAACCATGAAATCACAGGTCTACTGAAACATTAATGTCAGCTGTTTAAAAGGTAAAAGGCAAACCTTGAGGACTAACACTCAACTGCAATGGTAATTGTATTTACAACAAATAATATTTTTTTGAAGGCCCAAAATCTCATCAAAGTTATGTAACTAAATGAGCCAACATTTATCAGGTCTCTAGCTTTTGCTTATCACGTCCGTAGGTCATTTTATAGTCGTTGCATTAGTCAGGAAAGCAACAACTTCCAATACAAATAAAACTCAATTTATACCTCAGTGGTCAGTAACACACATGGATGCCTGGAACATATGACAATTAATTTCAGTCCCGAATGACAAAAAGAGGACAAGAAAGTAAATTTAATACTTGAGACAGAGTGATGGAGAACCACAGACAATCCGGCGTAGTGGGAGCAACTTTAACACAGGAGCACATGTGTCAGTCAGTACCCCGAAACGGCACAACAGACGGCACTAGAAAATGGACAGCACTCCAACACCCACATCAGCAAGCAAGCCTTCCTAATCCTGGGTAAACTGGCTGCGTCGACATTAGGTCCAAGTATTGCCGACCAACACATCTCTACCGAGCACTGGCCGCTTAGACAATCATGCCGCTACCCCCCTTCCCCCTCCCCCATACCCCATACCCCCCCCTTCCCCATACCCCATACCCCAAACTGCATACCACATACCACAAACCCCGTGAACTGCTCACTGTATGACTTGTGTGCCTCATGACTCTCTCTATCACTGACAGTGACCAACTGTCTGCCCATGTTGTCAACACCTCGATCAAAGTAACTACAACCAAAGAGTCAACGGACAGGCGATGGAGGCGCCACCCAGTGACTGAACAGAGATGGATCGCACCAGTAGGCAAATATGTAAGAAGACAGAACGAGCCGACAAGGCGCACTTCACATCCGTGTGATTTTTTCAATCTCCACAGGTTCGAAATAAATTTGCGTTCAAAAAGTCTTTCAGCTTTTAAATTATATACTATAAATTTATTTTCTCGCTATTATGTCATTAGATAGGAACAACAAATAATTAGAAACTTGATTTGAAAATAATCCTGTAAGATAAAATGCATTTTCTATTTTCATGGTATAATACCAGTAATTAAAATTGTAACTTGCGTAACCGAAATAGATTTCGAGCAACGGATTGAGCACAACAAGGACGGTGTTAGGGTAGGTTGTACTTCCAATTCGTATCTTATACTACGTGAGGTACAATCTTTCACTGAATTTTATGTACGATACCAGTAGATAGCTACAGAGTATAGACAATACCTTTATGCTTTTCTCAATGGACAAACCATTTCTTTATTTAGTAAAAAAAGAAACCTTCCATGGTGGGGAGAGCAGATCTATGCAGCATGCTACGGTAACCACTCTAGGTTCGACGCTCAGTCTTTTATATTGTTGTATAACCCTCAACAGTTGTTTACAGGTTGAATTGTCATAAAAATTTAGCAAAAGAGCTGACGGGACCCAGAAAAGGGCATAATTTTCGGAGTGCTACAGCGTAAATGGAAGTTAATGTGTGCCCGTTAATCATGAAAGAGCCAACTTAATTTGAGCTGACGAGTAATTTTTGAAGGAAAGTTGATGGAGAGGAATTAGGTAAATGGGTGAGGAAAAAAGGGCTATGACATTTACGTTTAGTTAAAAATTAATCACCGTCATTCCTCCGGGCGGACGTTAACGAAATCTGCATTTTAATAACGCCGGCGCGTCGAAAGTTATGTTAACGACACCTTCGCTCCCTACAGTGTCAACGATTTTTTGAAGGCGTTGCAGGTCTCTAAAATATTCTGATTGACGTGCAAATAGCCCTACAGCAAAAAGAGGCCAGTCACAGTCAACCACGTAAGCCGTACAAACCACATTAATTGCGTAGTGCGAATGGTATTCCTTGGAAAAAATTAGTACACACGTCTCCATTGCTGGGGCAAATATTGCAACAACTGCTGAAAATAGCGCGGTTTATCTAACCACCTGGCAATCAAGATTTAGGTTTTTCATGGGTTCCCTATCCGCTTAAGACAAATTCTGGTGTGGTACCTCTGTCAAAAGACATGAGCAACTTCCTTCTGCACTGTTGCTCTGTCTTAGTATATTCTCCAACTCACCTGATTTTTTCGGTGACGGGACGTTAAAAACTATTCGTATTTTATTCGTCTTTCGATCTTTATCATATACCAACACTTAGGACAAATATTATGATGGAGTAGAACAAAACAATGCGGAAAAGTGTAATAGTATGTGTATGTGTGCTGTCTTTTCTTCAGCACATGTCGAAAAGAAAAGACATCATGCATTCATATAATTGATTCGCATCGAGGGGCCATGAATCAACCACTTTCAATGAGGATGCGCAATTACGTTCGACCTCCTGCGGCAAACTCAAAGTAGCGAGCATGGAGAACATGGACAGGGACTCCGAACAGGCGGCGCTACGTGGTATGTGGGTAGGTTGGGAGGCGTGGCGAGACAGTCTGCGCAATAGCATTGACACTGTGTCCGCGATGGCACTGTGGTTAACGCAGCTGCCTCGTAAGCGGGAGATCCCGTATTCGAGTCCAGGTCTGGCACACATTTTCACTTGTCGCCACTGGTTGCGGTTAAAGTCCCGATGCAGCTGATATCATCAGTTCCTTCCCTTTCATTACCTCTCTTCCACCACCAGATGCGGATTTCGTGTGGTGTCTGTTCTTTCGGAAAGAACAGACTCCACACATTCGTATAACAGACATGGTTGAATAACGTTACACCTCATCCATAGGATGGGTTTCCTGCAACGACAGCTTACGTACCACAAATGGAAATACACTACTAGCCATTAAAATTGCTACACCAAGAAGAAATGCAGATGATAAACGGGTATTCATTGGACAAACATATTATACTAGAACTGACATGTGATTACATTTTCACGCAATTTGATTGCATAGATCCTGAGAAATCAGTACCCAGAACAACCACCTCTGGCGGCAATAACGGCCTTGATACGCCTGGGCATTGAGTCACACAGAGCTTAGATGGCGTGTACAGGTACAGCTGCCCATGCAGCTTCAACACGATACCACAGTTCATCAAGAGTAGTGACTGGCGTATTGTGGCGAGCCACTTGCTTGGCCACCATAATAAATATGTGTATCCTCATTCATATTTTTACGATATTTATAAAGAATACAACCACGACCAGCTGTTTGTACGGGCACAATGGGTAGTTGTAACCACTCAAAATCAACCGCTCTGGAATTGAGGGGCCGGCCGCTGGGGCCTAGCGGTTCTAGTTGCTTCAGTCTGGATCCGCGAGACCGCCACGGTCGCAGGTTCGAATCCTACCTGGGGCATGGATGTGTGTTATTTCCTTATGTTAGGTAGGCTTAAGTAGTTCTAAGTTCTAGGGGACTGATGACCTCAGATGCTAAGTCCTATAGTGCTCAGAGGCATTTGAACCCTTTTTTTTGGGGGGAGGGGGGATTGAGGGACTGTATATACACTGAGAGAACGGTCACGGAGCAGCTGTGCTAACTGCAGTTACAATGACGTACTTAGTCTTTGCGCGAATTCTCCCCTGCTGTTGGGATAGCTGCTATCCCCAAATAATAACCAGTCTGCTCCAACACACTGGTCAGCCGCCGTATTTCCTGTTGGAGAACTGCCCTCACAAACGGAAGTGCGGCAGCACCACGAAAGATCGAAGTAGTTACTAAGACATTCGTGTATCTGTTGTCGCACATTTTGGAAAGCTGCGGTTCCAGAAGCTTCGTCAAGCGATGAGATCGCTGTTTCTCGTCGTCATGTGTAGCAGTCATTCTGATTTGGACAGCATCTCCATCGAAGTTCTTTCAGTGAACGAGCACTTACATTTCATCGAAGATGAAAAGGAACGAGGAGGAGTAGTGCAGAGGAGCGCTACAGTTTGTTTCTGTATTTATTTATCTCGGGCCAGTCAAATGCTTATTCTATGTGCTTACCATAGACGAGCAGTAAAAGCCATTTTTCAGCATATTAAGGGCTTGTTACCTGACACATTGTGCAAAATTTTACAATATATACAGAATTAGTGAAAATATCTTTGTTAGTGTTTGTCTTGAACACGGGACAGTCCATTTTTGTGTGCACTTATAGCATAAGAATATCCGTAAATATTTGTATTTTCTTCATATTCACAGGATAAAGTGAAATTTATCCCAGTGAGTCAAGAATATTACACTGATCAGCCAGAACATTATGACGACAGATATCCTGTCGACATAAACACGTCCAGGCGATAGCAAATTTGCCTAGCGAGGAATGACTGCTAGTCAGACACAGGGTAGTGCATATTACTATCAGTGAGAGCGCAGTCCACGAGCAGAATAGCGAGTGAACGCGATCTATCCGAGACTGACCGAGGGCAGATTGTGATGGCCCGGAGATTCGGCATGAGCATTTTGGAAATTGCACGATTTATGACCGCGCGGGTTGGCCGCGCCATCTTAGGCGCCTTGCACGGCTCCCCCGAAGAATGTTCGAGTCCTCTTCCGGGATGCGTGTTTGTGTTGTCCTTAGCGTAAGTTACTTAAAATTATATTAAATAGTGTCTAAGCCTAGGGACCGATGACCTAAGCAGTTTGGTCCCATAGGAATTTATAACAAATTTCCAAAAATTTCCCCGATTTGTAGGGTGTTCGAGGAGTGCTGCGATCAGTGTCTTTCAACACAAGGCGAAACCAAGTCGAGACGTCATAGCATTGGGCAGCCACCCCTCGTCACAGTTGCTTGACGTCGAAGATTGGGCAAACTGGTGAAACAGGACATGCGGCGAACTGTGTAGGAACTAACACCAGACTTCAATGCTGGTCAGAGTACATGTGTGTCTGAACATAACAGTGCACCGAACACTCCTAACGATGAGCGTCCGCAGCCGACAACCCATGCATGTGCCAATGTTAACACCACGATATCGATAACTACAAATGAAATGCGCACGTGACCATCGGCACTGGACGTTGGTGCAGTGCAGAGCAATGCATGATCTGATGAATACCGATACCTTTTTCATCATGTTGATGGGAGAGCCCGAATCCGTCGTCTTCAAGGGGAACAGCCGGTTGATGCCTGTACTGTGGGACGGCGACAAGCTGGCGGTGGCTCCAATATGCTCTGGAGAACATTCACGTGGGCATTCATGGATCCAGTACAGCGTGTGCAAGGCACCAAGATTGCGAAGGACTATCGTACAGTGGTTGTAGACGACGTACACCCTTTCATGACGATCAAGTTTCCCGTCGGCAATGGCATTTTTCAACCAGATAATGCGCCATTTCGCAAGGCCAGGAGTGTGATGGAGTAGTTTTAGGAACACAGTGGCGAGCTCCAATTGATGTGCAGGCCTCTCAACCCTCCAGATATGAATCGATGGAACACACCTGGGACGTGACTGAACGTGGTGTCAGAGCTCATCGCCCCCTTCAAATGGTTCAAATGGCTCTAAGCACTATGGGACTTAACTGCTGAGGTCATCAGTCCCCTGGAACTTAGAACTACTTAAACCTAACTAACCTAAGGACATCACACACATCCAGACTGTAGTACCTAGAACCGCTCGGCCACTCCGATCGGTGCTCTCCCCCTTCCCATGAATTTGGGGGCATTAGGTGATTTGATTTAATGCCACCTGACTCCAGCGCCCTACGAAGGCATCATTGCCTCCCTGCCACGAAGCTTCGCTGTTTTTATCCGTGGCGGACGTGGACATGCCGGCCATTAGGAAGGTGGTAATAATGTTCTGCCTGATCAGTCTAGGACTAACAGTGCTGTATCTCATGTTTCCCTGATAATGTACGTCATCAGCCGAAACATCGGGATCCTTTGATAATTTTCACATTTTAGAATGCTATTGTAATTTGGCAAGGCTTATTGAAGTTCTATGCTGAGCAGAAATTTCAAAAGCAGAATGATCTATGTGTCATTGAAATGTGTGAAAAAATTCAAGCAGTTACAAATATTTTAAATGCTTCGTATGATATTAAATTTGCCGCAAAAGTATTAAAAGTGTTTTTGATATTGATCTTGACAAACACGGAACTCCAAGTCATCACAAAACTTCCAAAGTCTTGATCAAGCTAATAATGAAAATGTCAATTTCCAAACGGCTCTGAGCCGTAGTAAAGTTAGCTTTGAGAATCGCGCCGCAGCACGTAACGTGAAGCAGTCGCCCTCTGTTTTCTGGTGGTGGCGCCGTAGTCGCAATTTAAGGCTTCGGTGTCTCCCTCTAGCGAGAAAGGGGAAAAGTGGGCTGTTGGAGTGGGATTAAGAAGTGGCTGTATGGAATCTCGTGGTGAGTTGGCAGTCGGGGCTTCAACATGCGAATTCTTTGCCGGTGCTAGAGGGACAGGACGCAGACCGAGGCATCAGCGTAAGCGACGCGAGCAGCGGCTCCGTGGTATGGGTCGTTAACTGCTCGTCGCGAAAGGAGTCTTCCTGAGCGTGGGTCCGCGAGGAGCCTAATTTGCAGTTCGGCCGTCTGCTGTCGACCGGCTAAGAGGTTCTGAAAATCGGCACGAATTCTTGCGTCCGTTGAGACGGCTGGCAGCGGGTGGCTCGACAGAGCATTTGGAGATGCTGCGTTGGTTCAGTCGTGGGAGTCGCAACGCACCAGAAGGTGAGTATTGATTGTTAACAGATTTTATGAAGTTCAATTGAATTCAATTTTCTTATTTTTGTTAATTATACCAGCCGTATATTTTGGGTGTTTCCCGCCATTCATTCTCGTCTGCCTACCGGCGGGAAGGTGGTAATATTAAAAAGGGTGGTCCGCTTGTCCCCTTTTGAGGACGAAAGGGGGAGGGGAAGTCAGAGTAAATCTGTGGTTCAGATTAATTCTTTCCCCTCCTAGCTTACCTACGGGTTTATTCGACTGTTGGCTTCTTGCCATGTGTGTGAAAGTCTAAGGCACCAATGGCTGTACGTTAAAAATGCAAGGCACAAAGACCTGATCCATTCTCTCGCCTGCCATAACTAGTATTACTTGACTCACTTGTAAAACCTACTCTTAGAAAGAAGAAAAATTCCTTTTACCTCGTGGTAAGAACTAGTCAATTGCATAACCAATTCCTGCTCATCTGGAAGCTGTAACTTACATAAATTTGTTTATGTATATTTGGCTATAATCAAATAAGGTTGTTAATGTGATTCTTCAACTTCTCCCGGCGTATTTCTTGCTCAAACAGTCCACGGGTGTACTGCCGGTCCATAGTGTCCAACGGGAGCAATATTTCGGCGATCAGACATGTCGCCATCGTCAGGTGAGCTGACGAACTGAGCTCCTGAGGGCGGGCGGCCGTCCTAGAGAACGCCTCGCGCGGAAAGGGGATTAGGACGGCCGCCCGCCCTCAGGAGCTCAGTTGGTCAGCTCACCTGACGATGGCGACGTGTCTGATCGCCGAAATATGTCACGTCATGCCGCGCTGTTTCATATGCCAATGGCTGTGGCTGGTGTGTGTCACTCAGCTGTATACAGCTGAATGCCTCCTTTGTTGTACCGTCGCCAAAATTTACTACAGGTGCCTCATCCTCTGCACTATTCGTCCAAATGCTCTGCCTCTTATTTGTTGATCCCCACTTCACGGGGTTGGATTATGTGACAACGAACTCTAGGGGCAAGACCGAGTTCTTATCTATGTGACACAACTACCTAGAAACGCTGCTTAACGGAGCGAAACCCGTCATTAATAAATGACAGCTGTTTGCGGTTTATTCAAGTTCAGTTTACCACGAGTTTTAACGGCTGTGGCTGCGTATATTATATATTTGGTTACAGTATATATGTGGTTACAATTAAATTTTCGCTGCTTGAGCCAGTACTGCCAACGGCCTTGCCGCAGTGGTACCACCGGTTCGCGTCAGATCACCGAAGTTAAGCGATGTCGAGCTGGGCTAGCGCTTGGGTGGCTGACCATCCGGTCTGCCGAGCGCTATTGGCAAGCGGGGTGCACTCAGCCCTTGTGAGGTAAACTGAGGAGCTACATGATTGAGAAGTAGCGGCTCCGATCTCGGACACCGGTGTGCTGACGACATGCCCATCCATACCCGCATCCAGTGACGCCTATGTGCTGAGGATGGCACGGCAGCCTTGATGGTCTGCTCGGCAGGAGTGCTTGAGCCAGTGTAGACTGAAAACTACACTCCTGAAAATTGAAATAAGAACACCGTGAATTCATTGTCCCAGGAAGGGGAAATTTTTATTGACACATTCCTGGGGTCATATACATCATATGATGACACTGACAGAACCACAGGCACATAGACACAGGCAACAGAGCATGCACAATGTCGGCACTAGTACAGTGTATATCCACCTTTCGCAGCAATGCAGGCTGCTATTCTCCCATGGAGACGATCGTAGAGATGCTGGATGTAGTCCTGTGGAACGGCTTGCCATGCCATTTCCACCTGGCGCCTCAGTTGGACCAGCTGGACGGGCAGACCGCGGGAGACGACGCTTCATCCAGTCCCAAACATGCTCAATGGGGGACAGATCCGGAGATCTTGCTGGCCAGGGTAGTTGACTTACACCTTCTAGAGCTCGTTGGGTGGCACGGGATACATGCGGACGTGCATAGTCCTGTTGGAACAGCAAGTTCCCTTGTCGGTCTAGGAATGGTAGAACGATGGGTTCGATGACCGTTTGGATGTACCGTGCACTATTCAGTGTCCCCTCGACGATCACCAGAGGCGTACGGCCAGTGTAGGAGATCGCTCCCCACACCATGATGCCGGGTGTTGGCCCTGTGTGCCTCGGTCTTATGCAGTCCTGATTGTGGTGCTCACCTGCACGGCGCCAAACACGCATACGACCATCATTGGCACCAAGGCAGAAGCGACTCTCATCGCTGAAGACGACACGTCTCCATTCGTCCCTCCATTCACGCCTTTCGTGACACCACTGGAGGCGGGCTGCACGATGTTGGGGCGTGAGCGGAAGACGGCCTACGGTGTGCGGGACCGTAGCCCAGCTTCATGGAGACGGTTGCGAATGGTCCTCGCCGATGCCCCAGCAGCAACAGTGTCCCTAATTTGCTGGGAAGTGGCGGTGCGGTCCCCTACGGCACTGCGTAGGATCCTACGGTCTTGGCGTGCATCCGTGCGTCGCTGCGGTCCGCTCCCAGGTCGACGGGCACGTGCACCTTCCGCCGACCACTGGCGACAACATCGATGTACTGTGGAGACATCACGCCCCACGTGTTGAGCAATTCGGCGGTACGTCCACCCGGCCTCCCGCATGCCCACTATACGCCCTCGCTCAAAGTCCGTCAACTGCACATACGGTTCACGGCTACGCTGTCGCGCCATGCTACCAGTGTTAAAGACTGCGATGGAGCTCCGTATGCCACGGCAAACTGGCTGACACTGACGGCGGCGGTGCACAAATGCTGCGCAGCTAGCGCCATTCGACGGCCAACACCGCGGTTCCTGGTGTGTGTCCGCTGTGCCGTGCGTGTGATCATTGCTTGTACAGCCCTCTCGCTTCTTTTTTCCATTTCCAGGAGTGTATTTGCGGTATGGTTATCCGACTTTATGGGAATGATGTTCTGACTCTGGGCTGCAGGATTTGCGTTGTTAGTAGTACTATTGCTGATACGACTAAGTAGGTTTGTAACACGATCTTCAGTGTGCATTACAGCTACAAAGAGTCAGCATGCGTCTGGACAAAGTGAGCAGGGCTTTACTCGTAAAACAGCAATAGTGCTGCTGCTCTTCGCGATTATTGTCGCCTGAAAGGTATACGGAGAGGTCTTCTTTCCGCATCGGGTCTGAAGGGCATGATTCAGGTCGAACTAACTGGCGATTTGGGAACTGTTTCTGCAAGAGGCAGAGTGACAACTACGTCACAATTTGTTGAAGAAGTTACCATTGGCATGGCCGAGAAAGCCGCTCGGAATTGCTGTCTTCGAGTAGTGCAGGACCTGTGTCACGAAAGCTGAAAGTTCAGGGTCCACCGTTGTTTCGGGCAGCATTAGAACAATCTCTGCTGTGGTTCCAGGCTGTCGTGAATACACATGGTGAGCCCTGTTTATAACATGGAACGTAGACATTGTAAGCAACTAAGAAACTTTACCGTTGCATGTGGAAATTAATTTTCCTTTAAATGGTTTATTCGTTACTTGTCTTCCGCTTTGCATTACAAATGTTTTCAGAAAGTTCCAGTGTCTTACTATCAGTCGTTTTTAACGGGGGCTCCCCCAAGTAACGGAAGTTTAATTATAACCACCCCGTATATAGCGTTTGTAATTATTATTTTGTGCGCCTGCGCTGAAATTTGTGTCGGAACCTCTAGTTCACTTTATATAAACTCGACATCTGTTGAATGCCGATCCCGTGGTGTTGTGATTTTAAAGGAAAGCATTGTATAAGGAAAGAAGTGTGCATGACAGTGTTTTAAATCGAGAGAGCTTGCCTGCCACAATCGGCTACTGCGCTTTCTCTTTCGACAGACATCACTGATTTCCGACTTCTGTGGGGACAGCTTGAGAAATGATGTCGCCGGCGAAATGTGATCGCGACAGAGACTGGTGGCTATCGACCAGAGCAGAGGGGAGCGTCGGCGGGCGGGCCGCATTCCTCGCAGCTGGCAGCTGGCCGCGGGTTCCAAGCGGCGGTGGCGCGCCCAGCGTGGCACGGCCCCCCGTGGCTGTGACCCACTGCCCCGAGCAGGCGGCGCGGCCTCAGCTGCAGTGCCTCCGTGTGGCCCCTAACAGCAGTTTAAGCGATGCAGCGATTAATACGGACTTTGTCATTCACGGCGAACAGAACCTTCAAGACCACAGTCACACAGTTGGCAAATGATCCCAAAGCTGAGCGCTTTGAGATGAGAAACTAATCGTATTAAGCTTTTACAGGGAGCACAGAAATTCCCGTTACAAACTTCTAGGTGTGAATGAGTATGTAAGATTTTGAATAGGAACCCAGGTCCAGAAACGCACCGTTTCCGTTCTACTATGGTTTCAATTCAGATGTTTAACTCATCCACTTCTGTTTCAGCAACTGAATTAGGCGTGACGCAGTACACTTATTAGTTAACAATTCGAAAGGAAACATAACGAGACACCAATTTACCACTTAAGCATTTTTTTGTACTAACGCTTGAACATTACGTGTTTATATTATTCCAAAACAAACTCTACGTACAGAAGTGTGCTGATGCATTACAACAGCGGCTCGATGTGGCGACCACGGACTTTGTTACAGACATTATACCAAGAAGCATGTGATGGTAGACATTTTCCATCCCACATGGTGTCTCTTCAATTTCTAGCGCACCGGCAGCAACTCGTACCAGCAGATCTTCCTCTATTCCTACAGGAGTCTCGTAATTTAAACTTTGAATACGACATTAACTAACGTAAATAACCGTCTGACGTAGTACACGTCATACTGTCTGTCATACTGTGTAACAGGTCTTTCCCTTAGCAGACGTGGACGCGCTAGACATCTGCATTGAAACCGTAATAGAACGGAAACGGCACGTTTCCATACATGGGTTCCTATTCAAATATTTATACCCATTCCCCTTCACAAGCACACAAGTCTTAGAAGCTTGTGACCTAAATTTAGGAACGTGCTGTGTACTGATATTAACAACTTACCTTCTCCAGCAGAAACTTAATATGGTATAATCACATCTCATACGTTAACAGAGAATCACTGCTGTGTTTTGAGAGAAATGTGGTACAGAAACTTTCAATTCTTCAGATATCGATCTTATGCCAACTGAAAGCGTCATCTTCATTAAAAGCAGCTTTATCCGTAAACAGCATATGCTGTAGGACTTCCGGCATTGCAGTACTGGATACTCCATTAACAAAATTAGAGCTAAAAATCATTGTTTGTAATATCGGTGTAATGCACGGAAGGCCACAGTGTGCACAACTTCATGTGTCTACAATATGCTGTATACGTGTTGTCTGGGCTCGGCCTGATTCGGCGCTACTCAGTACGCCACGGCTTCTTTCGGTCCGTCTCGGAACTATTCGGTACAGCGCAACATTTCATTTAGCCGTGCACGCGATACCGTTTCTTCCGGCACTTGGTGCGGGGTCTTCCGGTCGCTACGACTTTCATCAGTTTGGGAGAACGATATAAAACAAGTTCACGGGTCCAGTGTCACAAAAAGAAGTAATCTAGCGACCTATGGTCAGAAGCGTTTTAAAGCGAATGGGAAGGATGAAAATTCTCAATAACCTAGAATAATCGACGGGTACCGCAAATCAGCTAGACATAGCATTACGACACAACGCACAAACAGCTTAAAGGCTTCATTTACGGTGAACGAGCAAAAGAATTATGACAATCAACGGACAATTTGTACCGAATTCATTGTTCTGTACGTTAAAAACAACGAATAATATGCGGACCTTATACATTTCTGCTGAGTATTTCGATTAAGTCAAGGAGCATGCCTAAAAATCCGCAGCTCGTGGTCGTGCGGTAGCGTTCTCGCTTCCCACACCCGGGTTCCCGGGTTCGATTCCTGGCGGGATCAGGGATTTTCTCCGCCTCGTGATGACTGGGTGTTGTGTTAGGTCCTTAGGTTAGTTAGGTTTAAGTAGTTCTAAGTTCTAGGGGACTGATGACCATAGATGTTAAGTCCGATAGTGCTCAGAGGCATTTGAACCATGCCTAAAAAGATTTTTCGATTTATGGGCCGCTACTGCCGAATTTCCATACGTCTACAGTTTGTGCCAGATATGAATTTTGTTAAGTCTTCGAACGCACCAAAAATCTACACTAATAATAAAACTGTATACAAGTCATGTCTGTACATGGTAAATATATGCCAAAAATTGATTGTGGGTGATATAGGGACCGTAACAGAATACAATAAGACAACTTTCAAGAATTCTGTCTGTCTGTCTGTTTAAACACGCTAATTTCCATAACCACTAGACCAAATTTCATGGGATTGTCAGGGGTAACTAGAGTATTGCTTGAGGCAACATGTAGGCTATATTGCATTAAAATAAGATCATGGAAGAAAAATGTATCTTAAATAAAAATATCTCTTAATTTAAAGGTTTAGGAGTCTACTCAACTTAGTAGTTCTGATGTTTACCTCAGTAGCGCAACATCACGGCATAGTATGCCAAAGAACCAACAGATGCATAGTATGCCAAAGAACCAACAGATGGCGCTGTTAGTTTAGTACACCAAAGAACCAATATATATCGCTGTTAGATTTATTACCTCAGAAGTAACTTCGGAAGTTACAATGAAATCACAACTCTTAGCTACATACAGGCGTTGATATACGCCAACGGGGACAGTCGAAAACGTGTGCGCCGACGGTGACTCGAAACCAAGATCTCCTGCTAACATTGCACGCGCTCTATCCATCTGAGCCACCAGGACAGAGGACATTGCGACTGCAGGGACCCACATTCTTAACTTATTGTCCCGCACTATATTCATAGTACCCCTGCCCATTATACTCATTACTCGCGGTTTGTTCCGATTCCCGTAAGAGTTCGGGTACTGTTTGTGTATCCGCACAGAAGATGGTCAAATGGCCGGTGAGCCTTAACTATAGATGTATGAAGTTGGTGTTTGTTCTTTCGGGCATGGTGTCCTACGCTCTATCTATCTGAGCCAATAAGGACACAGAGGATAGTGCGACTGCAGGCACTTATCTCTGGCACGCCTCCCGTGAGACCCACATTCGCATGTCCAAAAGAACAGATGCCATCTTCATATATATATTACTACCATTACAACTGCTACACGAAGAAGAAATGCAGATGATGATAAACGGATGTTCATTGGACAAATATGTTATACTAGAACTGACATCTGATTACATTTTCACGCCATTTGGGTGCATATATCCTGAGAAATCAGTACCCAGAACAACCACCTCTGGCCGTAATAACGGCCTTAATACACCTGGGCATTGAATCGAACAAAGCTTGGATGGCGTGTACGAGTACAGCTGCTCATGCTGCTTCACCACGATACCACAGTTCATCAAGAGTAGTGACTGGCATATTGTGACGAGCCAGTTGCTTGGCCACCATTGACCGTAAGTTTCCAATTGGTGAGAGATCTTGAGAATGTGCTGCCCAGGGCAGCAGTCGAACATTTTCTGTATCGAGAAAGGCCCTTAAGGGACCTGCAACATGCAGTCGTGCATTATCTTGCTGAAATGTAGGGTTTCGCAGGGATCGAATGAAGGGTAGAGCTCCGGGTCTTAACACATCTGAAATGTGATGTCCACTGTTCAAAGTGCCGTCAATGCGAACAAGAGGTGACCGAGACGTGTAATCAAAGCCACCCCATATCATCACGCTGGGTGATACGCCAGTATAGCGATGACTAATACACGCTTCCAATGTACGTTTACCTCGACGTCGCCAAACACGGACGCGACCATCATGTTGTTGTAAACAGAACCTGGATTTACCCAAGAAATGACGTTTTGCCATTCGTGCACCCAGGTTCGTCATTGAATACACCATCGCAGGCTCTCCTGTCTGTGATGTAATGTCAAGGGTAACAGCAGCCATGGTCTCCGAGCTGATAGTCCCTGCTGCTGCAAACGTCGTCGAACTGTTCGTGCAGATGGTTGTTGTCTTGCAAACGTCTCCATCTGTTGACTCAGGGATCGAGACGTAGCTGCACGGTCCGTTACAGCCATGCGGATAAGATGCCTGTCATCTCAGCTGCTAGTGATACGAGACCGTTGGGATTCAGCACGGCGTTCCGTATTACCCTCCTGAACCCACTGATTCCATATTATGTTAAGTCATTGGATCTCGAGCAGCAATGTCGCGATACGATTAACCGCAATCGCGATAGGCTACAATCCGACCTTTATCAAAGTTGGAAACGTGACGGTACGCATTTCTCCTCCTTAGACGAGGTATCACAACAACGTATCACCAGGCAATGCCGGTCAACTACTGTTTGTGTATGAGAAATCGGTAGGAAACTTCTCTCATGTCAGCACATTGTAGGTGTCACCACCGGCGCCAACCTTGTGTGAATGCTCTGAAAAGCTAATCATTTTAATATCACAGCATTTTCTTCCTGTCGATTAAATTTCGCGTCAGTAACACGTCATCTTCGTGGTGTAGAATTTTAATGGCCAGTAGCATACATAGTTAAGGCTCACCGTCCATTTGACCATCTTCTTCTGTGCGGATGCACAAAGAGCGCCCTAACTCTTACGGGAATCGGCAAAAAGCCGCCAGTAATGAGTATCATGGGCAGGGGCATTAGATTATGAATATACTGCGGGACAATAAGTTGGGAATGTGGATTTCCCGGCTGGCGTGAAATTAATGCATTCAGGGGAGTACCCGATATGTGGGTATTATGGGTCTGGCAAAGCCAGGTCCCCAGCTGTTAGTAGCCTTGTTTCCGATTTTCTGCTTTCAGTGCTTCTATCTATCTATTACTATTCTATATCTGTCAGTATAAATGAGGATCTCTTACTATAGTATGCGTGCTGTATGAATATTTTAAGATAGAGCTCTGAGAAAGGAATGAGTAAGTTTAGAATCTTGAAAACAGGATGCAATAATACGATTGTTTAACCATTGGCTTCCCAATATGCGATGATATTTGTAATGTTGATGAATTAATTTGTTCTGAAAGCGGTGCTGATGTTCAAGACAGTAAAAGCGGGTTAAAAGCTGTGAGCTATCTTGGGAAGTTAACCTTGCATTACTCAGCAACTGTTTCACCAGGTATCCAGTCTAGCTTACCAAATTCCCAACCAGACTAACATTAATTATAATCTTTTAGTAGTCATCTTACGATAACCGATGATATATATATATATATATATATATATATATATATACAATTTAAGTAAAAAGAAATAAATCAGTTTATATTTGGACATTTATTTTAACATTGATTATTGTTCCGTTAAAATTTCAGCATATTAAACTTGATTCGTAACTAAACTAGTGCCTTATTTAGGATTGTGAAAATGTGAGTTTGTAATCTTACGGAACACATCAAATATGGAGCCAAGATTGGGAGACTGCATACAACACTGCATTCATAAGATAACACACGAAGAACATTGAAACATGTGCAAGAGGAAATTAACCACAACCAACCGATTCAATTTTCACCCAAAGAAGTTACGTCCGTAGCGCAATCCTGTCCGTCATGAAATTACCACACACTGGTATACTAAATTCATACTAACACTGTGTGAAATCTTCCCGAAAAGAATAGCTGAGGGCTGATGATTACAGTACATGCTTCACGTGGTCAACTTGGTTTACACAAAGAGTGTAACTCCACAATAATTTTGATAATTAAAATAAATTACATCGAAACACAAATTAAAAAAGAAAAGCCTCCTACTGGTTACTATCGTCTTACTATTAACCTGATGGGTCAAACAATTGTAGAAGCACGTGGTTCTGGTCTCAAGAAGTACACTTCACGTGGGTTGAACATAAAGAAAAGTTGCTATATTGAAAAATATTGTCAAAACGAGACGTTAGAATCTCACGCACATTAGCATTTGAGATTGATGATCTTAGTTAGAGTTACATATCATCCACACGTGGTTCGACTTTACTCACAAAGTAGTGACAAAGCAACTACTGAAAGATATTCTGAACTTCACACTCGAATTACACTGCGTTGCAATTTAAGATAACATTAGATATTTTAGAGCTAAACCTGAACTAAAGGTGATTAAATTTTCAATTAGGTTGAAGTCAGACGCTCGCCGCGGACCGACTGCCGTGGGCCCCTACCAAGGGTGCTTCCAGATACAAAACGGAAGTGACCAGAGAGGCAGCTTCCTATACCAACATGACAAGGGACGGACAGGACCATACTAAGAATAGAAAGCTCTTTGCTTTTAGAAAGCGTAGCTACCTGTTCCGACGTTGGTCCTACTGTTCTCTAGCAGACAGGCTTGTCTGCTACCATCAAGCATGCAACTAGAAATACATTTGCTCATTCATCCTTTCACACAGAAGGGAAGGGGGATGACAGTATCTTATCATATACAGTATACAAAAGAATGCGGATTTAGGTTCCATATGAGACTGTGTGACATGAATTACATATAAACTGTGTTTTGAAGTTTATTAGTGTGACAGATCGTTCTTGATTATGTGTGAAAGCAACATGTTCCACTGCTCAGTCTCCTCCCAAATAGTCAGAAACACCACAGTAAATTTAGAAGTGGAATGTATGCTGTAAATGACAACAGTTTTAAAAAATTAACATGAAAGGAATCCAACACAGACCTTTCATAGCCGAGCGCCGACATGTTCGTTACGTAGACATAGTTCTAACAGACTCACCCCAGGCATAAATATTGTGCAACAATGTTGTGCTGTTCTTGGCTTCGCACTTTCATGCAACGTGCTGACACAATCTTATTGCTCAATAAGTAATGAGCGTTTCAAATAATGGTTCAAATGGCTCTAAGCACTATGGGACTTAACATCTGAGGTCATCAGTCACCTAGAACTTAGACCTACTTAAACCTAACGAACCAAAGGACATCACACACATCCATGTCCGAAGCAGGATTCGAACCTGCGACCGCAGGAACAGCGCGGTTCCGGACTGAAGCGCCTAGAACAGTGAGCGTTTGACGGCCCCTTCACAAACAAGTCATCCGGCCATGGATGCTTGCGCTACCCGTACATAGCCAGGGCAGGTCATTAATAAATAAATAATATTGAAAATATGTTTTCTTTGTGAGTTTATGTTGTTGAAAAATATGAAATCAAGACGTGTTCAGTGCTCCTTCCGCGTCTGCTTTGTCGTGTAATGAGGGACATTCGCAGTTTCCCCATCTTCCCGCTTACACAGCAGTGTGTCGTAGTGGGGGATGTGTGCAGTCAGGCGACACACACAGCGTCTGCTTTGTCGTGTAATGTGGCACATTCGCAGTTTCCCCATCTTCCCGCTTACACAGCAGTGTGTCGTAGTGGGGGATGTGTGCAGTCAGGCGACACACACAGCCTCCCGCATACGAGATAACTCCACACGCATGCGGAGTTTTTGGCCATCCTCCGTGTAACAGCTGACTCAACTGCTGTCTCTGGTGTAATTGCTGCCTCGCAAAGGTCCCCCACGTTGTTTTCTTGAAACAGTGCGTTTCCTACGCAAGTTGATGGATGCTCATTGTTGAATCTTTTTCCACTCAACTCAACACTACGTTTTCAGGCCGTCTTGCGCAACTAACGATTTATCAAGAACCTTGGCCTGCTCTTTGTGACTTTAACAACTCGGTTTTTTTACAAAACGTCTGTACATGATGATACATTTCGTCCAATTTGTATGATTCCTGAGTTTATACATTTGTTTGTCAATATTTTGGCTTCCCTGGTACTAAATCATTCTGTACCATACTTTAGATAAATACCTGCAAATACCTATGACGTCACAGGTACGAGGAATACTCGTCACCAATCGTGAGACGTAAATAGGGATAAACTCGAGACGGAGTCATTAGATAAAAAGTTCTTGGTTAAATTCTGATTAGGATCCGAAGCCTTATACGACGGACTCCATAACTGTCGCCAGGGGACGAGTCTCACTGTTGTGAAACTGGCGAGGCTCCCAGTATTACGTTCAGGGCACGGCATGTGATCGGCTAGATTACGTTGCGTAGGTGGTAGTTTACTGCGTGGTATGAGTTGTGGCACTGCAGGCGACGCTGCACTGCGACAACAGGCGTGACCTACGGACGCGCCTCAGCATGCGCCATCTCCGTAAAGTCGTTTGACAAATCAGATGCCGTCCTCGCAAGTTTCACCACAGTCACATTTATACACTTAGCACCAGACGACGATGCCGGAGTTAGTTATCGAAAGCTTGGGTTTTTACCTGAATTCGACATGGAAGTTAACGGCGAATTTTTTTATGCAGTTATAAGCTACAGTACTTACACATCATAGACGATGGTGAATTCAACGTAGCACTACCAACAACGATGCGACAGTCAATTGTTTGTTATTTAAAGTATTTTATAAACACCTTCCCAGACAGGAAGGGAATACTGGCTTATTACTGAAATATTACATAGTATCCTCGGTGTTTTTAAGTCTCTGAATATGCGTCGCTGCCAGAGACGGTAAATCTAAAAATTCCGACTCTTTGTCGGACGAGGTACGCTGAAACTACTTACTGCAGTCACCTACCCGGCACACTGGTATTACGAAGCTGCTTCCTCAGAAAACTCGTCCGCTACTTCGACCCGGATTTATAGCAGCTTGGCTACATCGAATTATAAATGCTGCAAATAATATTACTCCAATTATTATTCAACTTCAGGCTGCCCTGTCCACATAGTTCCTTTAACAACCACCATAACGAATCAATAAGCTGCAAGGAAAATCTATGCCCATAACAATTTGCGTGACGAGAGATATAAAACTTCTAACAGTTCGTAAAATAATTGTTTGCCAAACAGAGTAACCAAGAGAAAACAAATCTATCCACTAGTAGGTTATTTTAGCCACGCACAAATGTCTTCATTGACAAAGAAAGACATTTCCATGTCCAAAGAATTTAAGATGCGACACAATTAAATGACACGCAAAGTAGATGGTACATGACTCTATGTACTACAGTAGCATTACTACAAAATATCGATGTAGTGGCCCTAGGTTTCGCAGCTTTCCACAGTACAACGAAACGTCGGTGGCCTGATATGGCAGTGCCACAGCAAACTCCCATGCAGCTAGGCACCACCTCTTTTACACGATCTATTGACTGCCATACCGCCACTGGCTCTCTGACTGTGTTCTTTAATTGCCGTTCTATTATTCCTATGAATGCATTCATCATCAATATGGAGCGTCAGACTTGGCTCCAGAATCCGGCTAGTAGCGAAGCTCGTTATTCTCTGCAGTGTTTGAAAGAACAGCCCAGAAATACTGCTTGAATTGTACTTTCGCATCAAACTCTAGCACCGTTCACCTACTAAGGAATCTACTTCGATTATTTGTGTAAGTCCCAACTCAAAGAACAATTTGAATGATGCTGATTCCTTACTTTCTAAAGACACGCATATGTTTTTATTTACTGCGCCACATCAAGCTTTGCGTTGAGTAAATACTTAAAAATATCATGCCTGCACGTTTCTAG
This sequence comes from Schistocerca gregaria, assembly GCF_023897955.1. Classification (NCBI taxonomy): domain Eukaryota; kingdom Metazoa; phylum Arthropoda; class Insecta; order Orthoptera; family Acrididae; genus Schistocerca; species Schistocerca gregaria. The sequence goes on from NC_064923.1 coordinate 492,646,804, forward strand.
GTACGTAGTTTTCACATATACAGATTTTAAAAAATGGTTCAAATGGCTCTGAGTACTATGGGACTCAGCTGCTGTGGTCATTAGTCCCCTAGAACTTAGAACTACTTAAACCTAACTAACCTAAGGACATCACACACATCCATGCCCGAGGCAGGATTCGACCCTGCGACCGTAGCAGTCGCACGGTTCCGGACTGCGCGCCTAGAACCGCGAGACCATACAGATTTTAGCTGACAGTGATGATAAGATGCAGAAAAGTTTCGTACTCTATGCAAAAAGAATAGTGAATTTCCCTGGTTTGTGGCAATATTTCGAAAAAAAAAATTAATCCGGCAAACATAGGGCTGTAATTGTCAATGCTGCGTGGAACACATTAGATCCGTATGTCAGGGCCACAAAGTTAAGTCAGTAGTGGCTGAACACAGCCTCACCGAAGAGCATACGGTCGAATTTGAAAAACAAAATTCTGTTGTTGTCATTATTACTATTATAATTACTATTACGGTTATTATTATTATTATTATTATTATTATTATTATTATTATGTACGCAGCACTACTATGAGATTCCAGTGAAATAACCCGTGACCGTCTGTATGAGTATGTAGTACTGTCCACAGTCATAGTTTCAGTTCCTTTAAATTTTCATGTTTACCGCGTATGTCATTGATGAAAACAAGAAATGAGAGCTCCTCACGCTTCATCCATTTACGTGTAACATTAAACACTGATAACTTTAACTGTTCGATCCCTAAGGAGCTAAACACTATGGTGAAGTATTGTGCTCTAGGAAGGCCAAATCTCTGTTGTAGTTAATTGGCTTTGGAATATATTTAAACTGTCCTCACGTTAATTGACCGATGATGATATCTTGCAGATTCTTCTTCCTACTCAATACATTTTGGGACATTTAATATCAGAAAAAGGGTTGCAAGTTACATTTCCATTCCAGAAATAGTATTTGGTCTTTAGTGATCCTTCCACTCAAATGCCACTTTCTTGGATCTGTATAATACCAGATGCACATCTAGGAATACCTCCTTCCACTGGCCTTTCGTAGGAGCAGACAATATCGCCCTTGCGACCTTTCGCTGAAGCTGCCCCGTAAAGGCCGCAGAAGCCACGAAATCGTAATTTACAAACGTCTGTCTTTGCAGTTCGCAAACTGACACCCACATGATATTCGGTACTTGCCAGAATTGCTTCCATCGTTTTTTGTTACATTTACGAACGTTGTTCGTGCAGAACAACTTCCTGCGCTCTTTTTGTGCAGTCCTGTCATTAAGATGTACGAACATTTTTAACTCTGACAATACCATGGCGAGGGGTACTTATTTCCCTCCCTTCGAAAATGTTGTCATCTAGTCATGTACTTCATATTTTAGAATGTTGAAAAAATATTATTGTTTTTAATACTTTCTTACAACAGATTTCGTAAATTTTTGAATTTTCAGTAAAAAGTAACCAGTACACTTAGGTCTCAGTAATGAATGTGACTTTTCGCAACAACTGTCATATTCATTTTCGAGCACAGGATCGTTCTTACGCATCTACACAACTTTAAAAATTATTAGTATGTTGTGAATAAAGCTCACCAACAATTAACGCATTTTCTAAATTATTTTGTGGTGGGCACAAAATACACCTCCCACCTCCCCTCTCGGTAGTATGCATTATGGAAAATGCGTTGGTATTGCGAGAGTTAATCTCTAGGCTGTCATAAAGAACAATGACACAACGACAATAAAAGTTTATGACATATAAACTACACTTGTTAAAATTGAATAATAAAACGGCAAAAACAGCAAATAATCAGCTAATTTTCATAAATAAGTCGAAAGACTGAAGACTAAAAAAATGTTTATGTTGTGTTTAATAGTTATTTATGAAAAGTAGCTGATTGCTGGTCGTATGAACCGTTTTATTCTTCTCTTTTAACAAGCATAGTTTATCTATCAAAAACCTGCTGATCTTTCTCCTGGCTGTTATCAGTTGCCCAGACACTGTAGCAGCTACTTCTCTATCGAATAACTCTTTAACTAGCATCACGAGGCTGAGTACACGCTGTTGCATGCAGTCCTCCGACAAAGGAAAACCCCTGTCAGTACCGGTAACTGGATCTGGGATAGCCTCATGATAATCAGCCACGCAGACGTCTCTGCGAAGGAGGCGTACTCTCCTAGTCACCACAGATAGTTAATTTGTGTTTACAAGGAGTAAAGGAGGAAGCAACGAATTATCTTTATTTGAGAGTAGTTTGTCTCGGACACAACATCAATGTGAACAGTTCGCCCATGGTATAGGAGTGGTCGTCGAAAGTGTTGGTCCAATCGAATGGTAAAGTAAATAGAGTGAGTTTCCTGTAATACGTCATCAAGCAAAAAGCACGTAATAAGAAACACAATAAACAGCAGACAGAAAGTTTGGCCCCTCGTTCCGAGCTAAGTCAATGCTGAAAATTTTGGTTCAAGGTGCGGTGGAAGGAAAGCATAACAGGGGCGGGTAAGTATATAGGGCAGGTCGGTGATGTATGACGAACTGTGTTACGAAAATGAGTACTATCTGGTTTTAATGTGAGTTGTAAGGAGAGATTTCTAATAGAGGCAATACCATACTATTTAATGTAACACTTCTTACTTACAATTAGTATTAAAATTCATTTTTCACTCCTAAAAACTATTACTAGTTTCGATAACACCACACACAAAATTTGTTTTCCCCGTTTTCTATATATATTTGATTGAAAAATAAACTTTTACAGTAAAATTAGAAGGCACTCATACTACAGATCGTTTATAATTGTCTTATTTCAAAACCATGTTTGATCATATCGTCAATTTTAAGTTTCGTATTTTGGAAAATCGACACTCCATTGTATGTTTTACACGAATTTTCAAATGAAATAATTCGGAAAAATCATAAATAATCACATTATTGCTAACATTGTTATCGGTATCAGAAGTAATTAGAACTGACCACTTCCAGTAACTCGTTACGATTAATATGCTATCATTATTTACTTGTGAGCAAGTCCCTATTAGCGCCATCCAAGTCAAATGTATTTCCTAAATGTTCAATGATACTTACGAAATAATTTTTACTGCCACGTAACTTTTTACTAACGTTTATTGACAGAACGCCTTTCTGCATCATGCTGCCAACAGCTCGTTGTATTATATTTACAAGTACATTACATTAATCTGAAGTGTGGTGAAGTTTATTTGCTGGGTGTCACAGTGACGTTGTATACCGAAATTTAGCCCTGTGAGGAAGATACGTCTATTTTAGTGTGTACCTTCCCTCGGTTGTGCGTTTAAATCATTCCATTAGTGTACTTACTCACATTTTGCTGGAAATTTATGTGTCTCGCACACAGATGGCAGTAATAAAGATTTCATCATCACTTAACAATTTCACATTCACATGTTTACAGCATTGCAGAGATTCTTAGCTCCAAAGATAAACTTACTTCAGTTGCTGAGATAGCACAGACAATGAAGGTGAAGCAAAGCCTTCTTGTATGTAGGGCAGGGTGGAATACGCGTCCACAAAAGACACAATGAGCACATAAATGCCTGTCACACAAACAGTTTTAGAAAAATTTTGAATAGCCTAGCACATAAACAACTTGAGCCACTTGTAATCTCCCCCTCTTCTAATCGTCTATGGGAAAACTGTCATCCCGTAACCCTAGTCGTCCAAGACAATCGTTTCCGAAGCGAATAACTGATTAGTGGAGAAAAGTATACAACACGTTATTTGTACAAATAATTTCTTATGCCGTCAGCTTTCCCGAATTTAGAATTATGTGTTTAAAACGGTGCAGTCACTTATGATGAAGACTAAATGAAAAAAAGAGGTACAACGAAATACCCAATAACCCACAATAAAATTATATTAAATTAATATGTAAAATCAAACGGTCATCAGTCCCATTAGACAATACCTATTGGTTACCTAATTGATTATCAGAACAGTAGTAATTACGGATTTATTTAGGTAAACGTTTGTCAACACCGGATTCAGACACACGTAATCAGCGCTTTACAAATAAAATTTTAGCTATTATTTTAAATTGTTAAGAAAATCAAAATAAGTAATTTAGAATAATATGAAAGAGGTAGTTACTGAAATGTTTGACTGATAAAAAATCTTTAATATAACAAAAATTGCGTTGCTTCAAAGTAACGATTACGTATATGAACAGACTTACGAAATCTGAAAATGAAGCTCATTGAAATATGTTGCAAAAACTGAGAAATTATTTGAATGAATAAATAACAAGTAACGTCCTTCATAACTGCAACGCCAGGATAGGAACCAACACAAAACAACACTCTTCAAATAGCATAGAACCAAATGTGGAAAATTTATATAGCTTTAACTTGAATCGAGATTTCCCAGTATTACTTCCAATAAATTTCCATACTGGTATTTCCGTTTGGACTGTAATAATGACCATTGCCTCTGTTTATTATCGAAGAATGTCATTACCGATCAATCTAACTCATATTTTTAATTATAAAATAGAACTGGGAGTATTATTCTATATAAAACTGTTTTTGTTTGATAAATCAACAACTTTCGGTTCATCTATAGTAGAAAAACGTGGAGAACACTAATCAAGGTAACTATGACACAGCTGAACGATGAGCTCAGGGAGCTAGAATGAACATATAACTATTATTATTTAAAAGTTCACTCAGGGTCTCTAAATGCGCTGCAGTGAACAGTCTTACAATCGACATCTCGGGTTGTTTTGTGTTCTGTAGGTTATCAGTGTCGTACTTCCACGATATTTCTGTAACGTATCAGCCGGCCAGAGTGGCCGAGCGGTTTTAGGCGCTGCTGCTACTGTCGCAGGTTCGAATCCTGCCGCGGACATAGATGTGTATGATGTCCTTAGGTTAGTTAGGTTTAAGTAGTTCTAGGGGACTGATGATCTCAGATGTTGAGTCCCATAGTGCTCAGAGCCATTTGAACCATTTTTGTAACTTATCTCGTAACCACCACCACGTTCGACCTAAGACTGCTCCACGAGTGGGTTCTTTTTTTTTTTTTTTTTCACTTTTCATTCCCTTCTCTGAGGGAGAAGGGCGTGCTGTTCTAGGGCTTGCGTTATGCTCTTTTCAGCCGTAGGGTATAAGTTTGTTCTGTTTTGGCACTATTTATTTTGCTCGCAAGGGGTGCATGGGGGAGGGTATTTTCCCAATTGGGAATTTATTTGCAGGATTATGTTCTGGACAGTTCCTGTATTCACCTTAGCGGCCAAGGAAAAATGCAAAACCCGGCCAGAACTGTTTGTGTTTGTCTTCTGTTTTACTTGCCGTCCTGCCAGCGTTGGCGCTGGCGTTCACGTCTGGCAAGAGCGGCTTCGCGCCTTCTGTTGCGCTCCTCTTCTTGCCCTGGGACGCCGTTTCCGGTGCTTCGGCGGGGTTTTGGCCATTGAAGGCATAAGAACTATGCGCCACCTGCCGGAATCGGTGTTTGAGCAGCGGTACTCCCGCTACTCTGTGGAGTTCTCCGGTGCTGAAGTCTCGTGGCAGGTGAAACGTTAACCCAAGCGCCTTGTTCTGGACCGTCTGCAGCTTTGCGATGGACGAGTCGGCCGCGTTGCCCCACAGCACCAGCGTACTCCAACACTGGCCTGATTAGTGTCAGGTACAGAGTTATGCCACAGTGTGGGGGCAGGGTCGTCGCTGGGTTGAGTAAGGGGTACAACAAGAACAATCTGCCAAGCGCTTTACCCCTTACTTCCCTGATGTGCGCCTTACACGTCAGGCGCCGGCCCAGAGTGACACCTAGGTAGCGTCCGGGGTTCGACCATGCAATGGGGCCTCCCATGATGCTGAGTTGCTGGAGGTCGGCAGGAATCCTCTTCCTAGTGAAGGTCACCACCTGACTTTTGGCTGCGTTAAACTTGAGCCGCCATTTGGTGACCCAAGCTCCTAGGATGTCGCAAGCCGTTTGCCGGTGGTGACGCATCAGCCTCGCATCGATTCTTCTGCCGTAAAGTGCCGTATCATCTGCATAGAGCATAACATGCTCTCCCTACCTCTTTGGGACGTCGTCGGTGTACAGTGAGTAGTGCAAGGGGCCGATGACGGACCCTTGTGGCACTCCAGCTGCGATGGGACGCGCTGTCGAAGTCGCACGTGGAAGGTGCGCTCAGTCAGGCAGGATTTGAGCAGGCGGGCGTGCGACACCGGTAGGCCTTGTGTAAGTGGTTTATACACAAGGCCGTCGTGCCACACGCAGCTGAAGGAGTACCGCCCCAAGATACTCGCGACGCTCCAGCACCCCCATCACGTGCTCCACCAGTCGAAGTAGCTGCTGCTGTGTGGAGTGGCCCCTCCTGAAGCCGAACTGTTCGTCAGGGAGCAGGCCTTTCTCCCCGACGTTTCGCCACACCCTTCTGACATACAGCCTCTCGAAAACCTTCAAGACTGCAGGCAACAGGCTGATGGGCCTGTGGTTTTTCGGCAGCCTCAGGTCTTTTCCGGCCTCGGGGACCGCTACAGCTTCTGCATGTTACCATGCAGATGGGAAGCTGTAGGTCCCGAGCACGGAGTTGAAGATCTTATTGGTTGCCGCACAGTGGTCGGAGGCAGCATCTTCAGCAGCTCGCTGCTGATCTTGTCGAACCCTCCTGCCTTCCTTGTCTGCAGGCGAGCGACCTCATCCTCCGTCACTTCCGTCATGACGCCGAGCACCTCTCTGTGCGTAAGGTACACAGGGAGGCGCTGTTCTACCAAACGGACGTGCTTCTCGTCCACGACGTCCTCCACCGGCGTGAAATCTGTGGCGAATGCGTCGGATAATGTGCTGGCTTTGGCGTTGGGCTCGGTGATGACGTCACCTTCGACCTGAAGCGACGGCACTCGCTGGCGCTGTTGCAGGAAGCTTTTGGTCACCCTCCAGGCCGATCCGTCCTCTATCCTGAGACTGGTAATTGTTCCAGCCCAGTCGCGGTTGTGATGGTTTGCAATGGCGTACTTAATTTCACGACCCATGCGGTTGATGGTGGCTTTCGTTACCGGCTGTCACCGGAACAGACGGTTCTTCTCCCGTATGGCCTCGAGGATGTCTGGTGGGAGGTGCTTCGAGTGTTCCCGTGGACGTCTTCGTTCACGCGCAGTGGCTACTGCTGCTGCTGCCGCTTCATGCGTCAGACGCGTGAATGCGGCAAGGACTGCATCGGCGCCCTCGTCCTCTGGGTCAGGCATGGCGGCGACTGCCTCTTCTAGGTGGTCCCGGTAGTGGTCCCAGTTGATGTAGTAATAATGCTTGCGGCCGTCTGGTGGTGGGACTCCATCAGTGAAGATAACGCCACGCGTGCGGTCGCGATGGCGTCCTGTGCAGCACCCTTGATGATAGCGACGTCCAAGACACGGAGCGGCCGCGTTTGGGATAACGTGTGGGGTCAAAGGACCCCACCACAATCGCGTCGTGTTGATGGGCCGCTCGTAGCAGCCTACTCACCCGGGAGTTCCACTTTGGGTGTTTGGCGTTGAAGCAGCCGCTCATGGACAAGTTGCCACGCATCGACAACAGCGAGTCTCGCATATGTAGCAGCCGTCCTGGTGGTCGATACGCTGCCACGAACTTCACCTGACCCGCTGAGGTGGTGACCACAACACCAGTGGCCTCGACTATGGTCAATTTAGGCAGCTAGAACGGATGGTGGCGTAGCGACGTCTTCACATTACACCGCCGTTCCGCCACCCGCCGTTACTCGGCCTGTGCGGTAGCACCGGAAGTTTGACGCCCGGACCTGCACTCCTGGTTTCAACCAGGTTTCGGTGACGAGGCAGACGTCCACGGCCTCGTCACGCAGAAACTGCCGAAACTCGCCGGTTTGGTCGCCAATGCTGATTGCATTACAGATGCAAACGGCGTATTAGCCACGATGTGGGGCAGGGGTTACACATGTGGTGGTGGCCTGGTTGGCCTTAGTCACAGCAGATGTTATCATGTGCAGAAACTGCAGTATGAGCTGCTTGAATTCTTGCAGCATTTCATGGAACTCTGCAGCTTCACTGGGCGCAGCTGGCGTCTCCGTAGTCTGCGTCGGTGGAGGCAGGGCTTGCTCGATGGGTGTTGTGGAGGCGAGGGCGTTGTTTGGCCGTCCTCCGCGTTTACTGCGCCCATTTTCGGCCCTGGCGTCGACACTGCTGCTGGGGCTGCGCCGGCCGGCACTGCCTGCTCTCTCCGCCGTCCGCACCCATAGACGTCCGAAAGGGGGGGGGGGGGGGGGGGGAGGGCAGCCGCCGCAAAACTTTTGCCCGCTTCCCACAGGCCTAAAGAGCGCAGGTCGCCACCTGGCTGCTGCTCTCTTGAAGGACTTGCAGCCCCTGTAGTTTGCAACATGTACCTCCTTGCAATTGCAACAGGTCGAGATGTCCGTCCTGGGGAGCGGACACTCCCTGCTGGCGTGGTTTCCCGCGCATTTCACGCAGCGCGGCATCATCTGGCAATACTTTGCGATGTGGTCGATGCCGTGGCAGTTGAAGCACTGTGAAGGGTCTCTTCTGCGCCGCAATTTCTCCACAGTGATTTCAGCAGTGGCCACCTTCTTCTCCTGGAAGATCTTCCTATGAAAAGGGTTGTCGTACAGGACAGCGAGGAAGAGCAGCATGTCACTGTTGTCCCTGGGTGATTTCATCCGCGATGTGCTGCGGATGGCGTAACCCTCCTTTCCCTTCGCAGGGAAGCCGGGTCCGTGTTGAAAGGCAGTTTCCAGAAAACTACCGTAAGCGGCTTGACGGGTTCTGACGAGTACATGAAGGAGTGGAGCCCCTCACGCTTCGTCAGCTCCATTACACCACGGTAGTCGTCTGTGGTGTGTGTGATGAAGCGGTACAGGTCGTCCACTTGGTGAAGGTGCCCTTTACCACCTGCTGAATCTTCGTCTCTAACTCTTTGAAGGCGCCGTCCCACCGGATGACAACCGGTGGGGGAAGGAGCACCCTCTTCTGCTGCTGTGAGTCGGAGACCTCCACTATTGCATCAAGGAGGCTGCTGTAACGGTTGACGGTGTTTACTCCGCCTGCTGCAGCTGCTAGCACGACAGCCCTGGCAGTGTGCTTCCTCATGAGCTATCTAAACCCGTCTTCGTCAGTCTCAGGCGGGGTCCTGGTCCCCTTCTGAGACGCCTTCTGCTGGGTGGGCACTCTTGCTGCGCTGTTGGAGGCGCCGGCGGCTGAGCGCTTTGCGGACATGTCGTACGATACATCGGCACGACGTTTACGGCAGGTGCGCTCCAGGGCCGGGTTTTGTTCGTGGTTTCCCGATTTTTGGGCTCCAGGTATGAACCTCATCAGAAATTGGCAGTGTTTGTCGGCCTCCGTCATAGGCCTTGCGCCCCCATTTTTGGGGTCGCTCGGGGCGCCATTGCAGGTGTCGGCCACAGCTCGTCTGGCAGCGGCTTCTGTGTACTTGGTGGAGGTGGGTGCTGCAGCCCTACCACGTTCAAGACACGCGCTACGGTCGACGACGTCAGGCCGTCACTGGTAGTCGTCTTCTTGGCGCCGCTCTTCGTACGCCGGTTGACCGTAGGTGGCGGACGGGAAGTGCCCGCCGCGCCACTCGTCTCGCCAGCCGAAGCCGGGTCCGCATAACGGCTTGCCGACGCAGTAGGAGCGTTGCCAGTCCCGGTGTCCATGTCCAGGTCCTGGTCAGTCGTAGGTAGTGGACAGGAAGCGGCCTCCGCCAGAGCAAGCTCTAACGACTGCCGCTCTCCCACGCCACTCGCTTCAGTGGCGTGTGCCACCTCCACATAACGCCTGCCCATTCCTAGATCGTCAGCCAGCTCGTGAACCTCATCCATTTGCCGGGTCGTTGTAGTCGGGGGCCGGAGGGGCCGCCGACTGAGCAAGCTCGGCCGGACAGCGATCCGTCACACCGTTCGCTTCGCCGCTGCGGTCTGCACCCGATGGCATCCCAGCTCGGAATGGAATGGCAACGATCCAGAAGATCGCAGCGAGCGGGCGCGCACCACCGAGGGAAGGTCTGCAACCACCGGTGAAGCGGGAAGGCCACGGACACAGGTAACGGACCACCTCCACTCGAGCAGCACCTGATGAAAGTTAAGAGCTACGTTACCGAAATATCATACAAGTACGACGCTGATACCCGGCAGAACATCCGACAACCCAGGAAAGCCTGAACACTTAGCTCTTACAAGTTTTCGCAGGTGTTGGGACGACGATGTCAATGTCTGGGATAATTCTTCTTTTGATCTACGGACTACAGGCATGCTAACTCGAGATTTATGCTTCATCTTACATGCTTGGCGCTTGTTGTGCCTCGCAACTTGCAATTGGGCCTCACATAGACTTAATGTTTGACTCCTAACGCAATACGCGCATCCACACATTGACGTGTCTAACTGTCGAGTACACTCTTGGCGTCACGCAGCAGCCCCAAAAACGGTGCTACCATTTCACTTTACTCTTTCTACGTCTACAGCTACATCTCTGTCCATATTCCATAAACCACTGTGAAATGAATGGCAGAGGGTACGTCTCACTGTACCAGTTATTAGGGTCTCTTCCCGTTCCAGTCACGTATGGAACGCTTGAAGCATGATTGCCCCACATCCCCTGCTACCCCTGTAGCCGCATCCCGCCTTGTAGTGGACTCCTGGCGTATACAGCGGAACCCGAAATCCAACTACCCTATGGCGACAGCAGTGGAAATGCCATTGCCGACATTGCTGCTAAAGTGAAGTTACCAAACACAGCCTTCCGAAATACCTTCATCAAAGAAGACGAAGTAAATATTCTAGAATTCGAATTAAGAGCAGGTGCCAACATGAGCAACTTAGCAATAGATATCCTCGGAGCAGTGAAGCAACTTACACCACATAATAAAAGAAAGCCTTCCGGTCCAGACTAAATACTAATCAGGTTCCTTTAATCAGAGTGTGCTGATGTTATAGCTTCATATTAACAGCCACATACAACTGATCGCTCGAAGAAACATCCTTACCCAAAGACGGGAAAGTTCCACAGGTTACACCAATATTCAAGAATGATAGTAGGAGTAATCCACTAAAATACAGGTCCATGTCGTTAACGTCGACCTGCAGCAGGATTTTGGAACATACATTGTTTTCGAACATCATGAGTTACCTCAAAGAGAACAGTCTTCACTCAACGCGAAGTGTTGAGCGCTATTGATAAGGTATTTGAAACTCATTATGTATTTCTAGGTTTCCAGAAGGTTTTTGGCACTGTACCACACAAGCGGCTTGTAGTGAAATTGCCAGCTTGTAGAATATCTTACCTGAAGTTATAGAATATCATTTCAGTTATGTGTCTGGATTCGTGATTTCCTGTCAGGGAGGTCAAAGGTGGTAGTAATTGACGGAAATTTATCGTGTAACACAGAAGTGATATCTGCAGTTCTCCAAGGTAGTGTTACAGGCCTCTGGTGTTCCTTATCTGTATAAAAGATTTAGGAGACAATTTGAACAGGCGTCTTAGGTTGTTTGCAAATGACGCTTTTGTTCATCGTCTAATAAACTCATCAGAAGATCAAGACAAATTGCAAAGTGATTAAGAAAAGTTACCTTTATGGTGCTAAAATTGGCAGTTGACCCTATATAACGAAAAGTGGGAAGTCATCCACATGAGTACTAAAAGGAATCCCTTAAACTTCGGTTACAGGATAAATCAGTCACATTTCAAGGCCCTAATTTCGACTGTATACCAAGGAAATACAATTACGAGAAACGTAAACTGGAAAGAACACATAGAAAATGTTGTGGGGAAGGCGAAACAAAGACTTTGTTTTATTGGCAGAACACTTAGGAAATGTAACAGATGTACGAAAGAGACTGTCTACACTGCGCTTTTCCGGCCTCTTTTTGAGTACTGCGGCGCGGTCTGGGGTCCTTACCAGATAGAACTAGCGGAGTACATCGAGAAAGTTAAAAAAAAGAGCGGCACGTTTTCTATTATCGCGAAATAGGGGAGAGGGTGTCACTGACATGATACAGGATTTGGGGCAGACATCATTAAGCTAAGGTGTTTCTCATTGCGGCGGAGTATTCTCACTAAATCTCTATCAGTAGCTTTCTCCTCCGAATGCAGTAATATTTTGTAAACGCCGACCTGCACAGGAAGAAATGATTATGATCATAAAATAAGGGAAATCAGAGCTCGCGGGGAAACATATAGGTGTTCTTTTTTCCCACGCTGTTCGAGAATGGAGTAATAGAGAATTATTGTGGAGGTAGTTCGATGAAACCTTTGCCAGGCACTGAAGTGTGATTTACAGTATCCATGTAGATGTAGATGACTGAATGCCTCTGTGAGTTCTGTAATTATTCTAGTCGCATCCTTACGATCACTATGTGAGCGATACGTAGGGCGTTGTGGTGCATTTCTAGAGTCATCATTTAAAACTGGTTCTTGAAATTTTGTTAGTAGACTTTCTCGGGATGGTTTACGTCTATCTTGAAGAACCAGCCAGTTCTGCGACACTTTCTGTGACACTCTCCCACGCATGAAACACACCTGACCATTCGGGCTGCCCTCCTCTGTATTCGTCCAATATCACCTGTTAGTCCTATTTGGTAAGGGTCTCACACACATGAGTAGTATTTTAGAGCTGATCGAACCAGTGATCCGTAAGTTCAAAATGGTTGAAATGGCTCTGAGCACTATGTGACTTCTGAGGTTATCAGTGCCCCAAGAACTTAGAACTACTTAAACCTAGCTAACCTAAGGACATCACACACATCCATGCCCGAGGCAGGACTCGAACCTGCGACCGTAGCGGTAGCGCGATTTCAGACTGTAGCGCCTAGAACCGCTCGGCCACACCGGCCGGCGATCCGTAAGTAATCCATTTGTAGACTGATTTCCCATCCCAAGTATTCTACCTGTAATACAAAGTCTACCATCTGCTTTACCCACGACTGAACCCACACAATCACTCCATTTCATACCGCCACAAAGTGTTACAGCCAGGTATTTGTATAAGTTGGCCGATTCCTACAGTGACTCATTGATGTCATTGTAGGAATCTCTGTTATTTCGTTTTGTGAAATTTTACAATGCTAAATATTTGAAGCAAGTTACCAATCTCTATATCACTCTGAAATCATATCAACATTTAACTGAACAATTATGGAGTTTTTTCATATAGTGTTTCATTATAAATAAATGCATCATCTGCAATAAGTCTGATTTTACTATTAATATTGTATGCAAGGTCATTAATGTACAACGTGAAAAACAAGAGTCACAACACGCTATCCTGGGGCACACCCGAAGTTTTCTACATCTGAATACGATCTCCTTCCAAGGTAACATGTTGCGTCCTACCTACCAAAAAGTTCTAAATCCAGTCACAAATTTAACTTTATACCCCATATGATCGTACTTTTGACAATAAGCGTGTGACATGCTTTTCAGAAATCATGAAATAACATATCTACCTGATTGCCTTGACCTAAAGCTTTTAGTGCGAGTTTGGTATCACATGATCGATGTTTTCGAAATCAATGCTGGCTGGCATTGAGGAGGTCATTCAGTTCAAGATGCCTCACTATGTTTGAGCTCAGAAAATGTTATAAGATTTTACAAGAAATCGATGTCAACGATATTGGACGGTAGTTTTATGAATCACTTCTTCTAGACGGGCGTGACCTGTTCAAAAACGGGACGGTTCGAGAGATCTTCAATAGATTATAGTTAGAAGCCGCAAATTCAGTCTAGAATCTGACTGGGATTCTATCAGGGCGTGGAGGTTTGTTCAGTGTCAACGATTTCAGCTGTCCTTCAACACCGGTGACACAAGTACTTATTTTACTCATATTTTCAGTTGTATGTGAATTAAAGTGGGCCCATACTCCTGGGTTTTCACATGTAAAGTAACCTTTGACAACAGTGTTAAGCGTTTCAGCTTTTTCTTTGCTAACCTCAATTTCAGTTCCTGTCTCTTTCGCCAGGGAATGTACACTAACTTTGGTGACACTAACAGCCTTTACATACGATTAGAATTTCTTTGGTTTTTGTGAAAGATCATTTGACAACGTTCTGCTACGATAGTCACGGAAGGCATCACGATTTGCTCTCTTGACGCGTCTCATTCAGTATCTGTCTACAGCCCTTCGCTTTGTTTTACACCTGTTCGGCAGTAATCTCCGTTTCTTTAGAAGTTTCTTGACAGTGACTACATACGATGGAGCGTCACTTCCATTACGAATTGTTCTGCTGGATACCTATCTATGCAGCGCTTAGTCATTTATTCTTTTAAATTTAAGCAATAGTTCCTCTACATTCTCCTGCCTTGTGCCCAAAGTTTCAAGTTCTTCATTGAGATATGGCACTACTGATTTTTTTATGTAGCTCACTCAACGTATTTTGGTAAACATCGTTGGCACTAACTGATGTCAGTTTCGACGTGGACATTCTCAAAGATGTCAGGTACATTTGTTGCTATTACATCCAATATACTACCGCCATTACTGGGGTTCCGAACTATCTTTGCTGTATAGTTTTTCAAGCGAAGGTATTCAATAATGTTTCACATGATGTCTTACCACTCCCACCATCAACAAAAATGTAATTTTAGCACTTAACTGCTGTTGGATGATTAATCGCCAACGGTGATTACAGTAAGATCGGGGAACCTATGTACAAGCGAACTGAGGTTTTCTCTAAAGTTTTCGATTACATCAGAAGATGAGTCTGGTGGGTGATAGAAGGATCGAGTTATTATATTACGTCCACCTCTGACACTGAGTCTTGCCCAAAAAATCTTATGTGCAACTTCAGTATCTGCCTGGTTGGATTTGAGTTTCTTGTCTACTGCGACAAATACACCACCTACATTTCCCGTTGCTTTTCCTTTCGATATACACTTAAACTTTCTCCAAAAATCTCAGGCTTCATACAGCTTTCTTTACCTATCATTATGTGCGCTTCACTGCTTTTCGGAAGAGCTTCAAACACCGCCACTTTGTTGTGAAAACTTCTCCCGTTAACCACTAGAATTTTAATACTCTCACCTGTGGGAGGCATGGCTTTCCATTTTACACTGATACTTCTGAGTTTCCTATAGCTATCGTATACTGGACTGTATGGGGGGTCCCCTAATCTAAAAAAAAAAAAAACAAAAAAACTCTGTGCTCCTCACACACAGTCAGCTACCTGAGCAGCAGCGTCTTATGTGCACTGCACATCTGGCTCATTTGCGGGTACCCTACAGTTCTCAACCCTATGCACAAGTCCAGGAAGTCGCAGACTATCCTGTCACGGAACGTTCGAAGTATGTGTCTTAGACCTTCGACTCAACTCAGAACCAAAGGAGCACGACCATTTATGGGGTATTTCTGCAAGTATTGAGCTTCGTTGAAACTCCATATGCAGGGCTGCTCTCCTCAAACTTCACTGCCAGTTGCTGAAATGACCCTAGTACGACCTCGGAGATAATATGACAGGTATCATGTGTTCCAACGTGCACCACAATCTGCAGTTGCACTCTGTTTTCCCAATGACTGCTGGAATAGCCTCGTCAACATGTTGAATGAGGCCCCCAGGTTCAGACATTGAATGCTGCTGGCGTCCTTTCCAGTCCCTTGCTGCCATTCCCTTAAGGGAACTGCCGACGATTGATAGACACCTTCTCTTTTGCGTTTGGCTCCTCTTGACATCGGACAAGACATGTTTCTCCAAAACAGGCGAAGCGTGTCTCACTGGCTACTTTCAATGAGAGACAGCACCTCAAACTTGTTTGTTGGGAGAATCGGTTCAACACCCTGAGTCCTTTCTGGTCCCCATTCACCCTGTACAGGACGCCTAGCTCCAACACTGAAACGCCACTCGCAGTCAAGAGGACGAGTATTGACAGATCCTGTACTTTCTGCAGGGGAGACAGGATTCATAGGAGCGGATAGTACTTGACAGATCTTTGGTACTGGTAGCACAGGTACATGACTCTCGAGAGCTCTCCCAACACGACTCGACTCGCAGCAGCTGCCAATCGTTTGACAGTAAAAATGGTTCAAATGACTCTGAGCACTAAGAGACTTAACATCTGAGGTCATCAGTCCCCTAGTGTTTTTATCCATATGAATATTATTGATTCATCGATCTAATCTAAGACTTTTATTACCATAAATGAATGTAATCTATTTTATTTGTAGTATATGCATATTGTGTTACCAGTAACATCATTGCTGTTCAATTCAAGTAATGTATCCTTGATGCCAAACGAAATAATAATAAAAAATCAGTCCCCTAGAACTTAGAACTACTTAAACCCAACTAACCTAAGAACATCACACACATCCGTAGCGGTCGCGCGGTTCCAGGCTGAAGCGCCTAGAACCGCTCGGCCACAACATTCAGCGTTTGACAGCAGTCAGAGCGATCTCCATCTCCTCCCGAATCTCAACCAACTCATTCCATGTTGATAATAGCTGTATTTTAGCTGGTATGATGTATTTCTGGACACTGAACAAACAACAACCGATTATCTTTTAAACTCCCCGTAATAATTGAAGGAAATGTGCAAAACGAGATTTCTATCAAGGTGCCGGAAAAACCTGTGCTAAAAGTTACAGTTTCCTATAACTTTTTGAGGTTAATTACAGTGGTTAGTAAACTCGAAAAGCAGAGTTAATTTATGATAAACGTAGAAAACATATTGGGGTACTACTCTTTAAGGGATAATTAGGTTATCCACAAGACAATTCAAATTCTCAAAAATGTACGTTTATCGGCGTTGATATACAGTTAGATTCATGGGTGATATATTCTTTGGCAGTAACTGTAAACCACGAAGTAAATTACGTATTTAAAGCACTCGTACCAGTAACTTATGAAAATATACTTTTATAAGCGTCTGAAAATTCTCAAAAATGATCTATTTCTCACATAATCATACAATGAAATTACGGAACAATTATTGTGAACGAGGATAGGTCTACTGCTCTAAAAAAATTTAAAATTGGACAATTAAGTTTAGGATTACAACTAACGACAACAGTACGACTTTACTGCAGCATTTGCTATTGCTCGAAATTTTACAATTTATCACAACAGAAACCGGTATTGATACAATCAGAGAAAGATCATGCTGAAGCGACGCGAACAGCCAAATATCCGAATCTAGAATTTCAAATCAGCACATGAAGCAACTACGTGTCGTCTATTACAAAGGAAAGTGCCGAAGTCCGCTTTTAGACATAAATAAACGTGCGGATTGCACTGATTTTTCACTCAGCTGTTTGTTTGCCAACTTCTGTACTGCTGCGTCGAAGAAGAACATTGAAGCATGAGTTTATTTCAGTCAAAATTGCTCAAATGTGCAGCAATAACAAAGCACTTCTTCTGCCTGTTGACTCTTTGAAAAACGATATAAAATTTATCATAAGTTCCCTATCAGTTCTCTGACGGAATTGTGCCAGCGTGATCATAATTTACATTATATTTCAAACGCAATTTAAATTAGTTCACAAATATTTGCATTAATTAGAGTAATGTATTTCATTTCCAGTTAAAAGTTGCATTTCAAAATTCATAGGAACAAAATAATCATAATATTTACAGAAGGAAATGAAAAAAAGTAGGTAGCACACCTGTGTTACAGCGTAGCACACAATGATATTGCGAATGATCTTCGTATACAACATGAAATGGACAAGGGACGCCAAATCGACTTTTATGAACAATTAGAATTTCGTGCGTGGCACATTACATGGTAATGGCTTACTAAATGACAAGGAGGAAAGTAACAACGTGAATTTCTTCACATACTTCGCCAATGTGAAATGCTTGTTTTATTAATGTAAAAAAAGAGTCTTAACATTACCACATAACCAAGACCTACGAATACTACTTCATATGTGTCATGACATTAAAGTGATTATACATAAAAGATTGTAACTTCCTTTTATGTACTGTCTTCACAATTGCAGTTAGTTTATCATAGCAGTTTAGAGTCTCTGAACTGATGCAAGCGTCTAAAAGTGAAAGGGGTTAGTGGTAATGTGTTTTCACTGTGCCCTGTGTGCCAGAAAAATAAATTTCTAGTAAAAATTTCAGTCATACTCAAAGAAAATTATTTAAACGCATAGCTCACTTACACTATACATTGAAGTATATTTCTGTTAATAACCCCACTGATCGACACAACCAAAAAATTTCATCATATTTCAGATTAATGTAAGTACATGTAACTGTAATACACGTGATGATGGGAGCACTTTGTCTAAACGTGTTATGCTAATAAATATCGGTAAAAGTGACTGAAGCAGTATAAATCATGTCAATAATTATTTATATAGTTCCAGACCTCCAATAATTTCATATAACACGGATAAATTTATTGTTTTCTGTATTAAAATTAACTGAGTGTAACAAGAAAAATTAGTTACACGAACAAACTACTCTATTGTTCATGAATCAAACATAATTTTATAAAGAGCTAAGGTGTGATAAAACACTCAAATAATTGAGAGCACTGGTCAACATATGTAATTTTCTCGATGTAATTCAAATCTGGATTATGCTCAGACATACTTAGGTCATGGGCAGTGAACGGATTCAATTTTCAGAAAGAGACAGTTTTCGGAATGGGTAATATTTGTGAAAACAAAGTTAAGGGTAATTTGAAGCAAGAAGCTCAACTAAACACTTTGGAGCAAGAAATCGCTCCCTATATTTAGTGACAGAAACATGAGGAACAACGAGTGAAGATGAATGAAGCAAAAAAATTTCCATATAAGTAGAAATCTTTTTCCCTCATTTTGACATAAATATTTCTGAATTTTCCAACTAATTCTCATACTGATGGCATATTTAGTTCTATGCATTCACAACAGCACTGTGCTAAAATGCAAACTAGTTTATTAGTCAGTGACGGGCAAGTGAAGTGAGTTAGGATAGAAACAGTTATACTGAAATGGAGAGGATTTCTGGCAAATTGCGAGAGTGGAGACCTGCAACAAACAATCTTAGAGGTGACCACCAAAACAACAGCAAAGCATTCTTTACTCCGTAAATATCAAGTATATTTTATAACCAGTTTTAAATTTTTATATACAAAACCTAGCGGACGATGTCGGACTTTTCATGACGCTTTTCGTGGATGATGCTGTTGTATGCACAAACCTAGAAAATTGTAAGGAAGGTCACCAGAGGGTCACCAAAAACCAATGCAGTGCAAGAACAGGCAGAAGGTTCTACTGTTACATAATTACAGGCTTGCAATCGCTGAAAGCAGTCACATGCACAAAATGTCGAGGAGTATGCGTACTGACTGATTCAAAGTGGAACAACGACAGTAGACTAACGGCAGGTAAGGTAGTTGTCAGTCTGATTCATTGGAAGAATTCGCAGAAAATGTGGTCTACACACAATGGGCTAACTAACAAAATCCTCAATCGACCAATACCTGATCATTACCCGTCAGCCTATGATCCGTACCAGGCAGGGTTGATAGAGGAACCAGAGAAGATACGAAGGAGTACGTTTCGTTGCAGATTCGCTTGGCAAGTGTGAAAGCATCTCAGCTATGTTCACCCAACTCCAGCGGCAGACATTGCAAGAGAAGCGTTCTGCATCACAATGTGGTTTACACTTAAATTCTGAGAGCCTACTTTCTTACCAAAGTCAGCCAAGGTATTGGTTTCTACGTGTATCTCGCGAAAAGACCCTGAATGTAAAATTAGAGAGATACGAGCTCACACGAAGGCTTACAGGTAACCATTATTCCCATGAACCATTCACGAAATGAACACGAAAATGGGATAGTGACAGCAGTATACAAACTACCATGCGACACACACCGTAAGGTGGCTTGCGGAGTATAGATGTAGATATAGTTACATTTTTTGTCAGTCACTGTTGTCTTTCGCAGTATGTTGAATAGATTACCCAAGTGTAACTGGCTAAATTAGTATTATACATATATAATGTTCTTTTTTAGTTTCTGTGCAAATAATACTTGTTACAGGTCCAGTAGATTAAAATTTAAAAAATCAAGCATAAGGGGCAGGCCAAATTGCCAGCACTGTAGGCAAATGATTATGATGATGATACATGAGCCTTTAGGAATTTGAAAAGTTGCATGTTTTTACAAGCTGAAACGTAGTCGCGAATAATTTTCTTTTATTTCACGTCTACGGTCACAAACTTGTAGGCCCTCATACTACCGATTTTGCTCAGCACTGACCATCCTCAAATCTGTTTTAGAAAAACCATCTCCTAATATGGTGGAGCCTTAGTGGCGTGTTTGATTAGAGGTCAGTGCACACGAAGGACGTTAGAGCGTTCCGCATTTAGACAGGCGGCTGCTGCACCCGCGCCCACCTCTTCGTTCCCGGCGCCCAGTTGCCGCCTCTGCCGCGCGCACACCCTCCCTGCACTCCGTGTTCGATCAGCTGCAGCAGACTTCCCCCCTCCCTGCCCCCTTGCCGCCGCAGCTTTTTTAATTGCAGCGATGCTCACGTCCCAGATGTAGCCGCGTGTAATCTACTTAGTACACCCTCATGACCACACTAATTGCCGCTCACCAACCTTTGGATTTCGTACCAGCCTCAGCGACTCGCGGCCACACCGCCAACTAAAACCTGTTTGTAAACTGTGTCACGTCACACACACACACACACACACACACACACATATATATATATATATATATTGCGTGTGATATTGTCCACTGTCTACAAACTCTAGGAAGATTGATCGGTGGGAGCAGACGGAACAAGAAAGGTCTACTGAACTTATGTCCGCAAATGTATGGTTTCCACGGTAGAGCCCATACACTGTTCCACAAAGACTGCGGTCTAATTCGCGCTATACCATGCAGCCATAGAGTATGCATGGTTTCCTCCTAAAGGGTGGTACTGTCCCTCTTACGGAATGTGTGGGGTAAGATAATTGGCGACCATAGTTTGGGATCAGTCTTCCTTCTACGTCACCTAACAGGCCGAAACTATCGGCTTTTCTTGCAAGTGACTTTGACTCTCCTACTGGAAGAAGTGCCATTGATGATTCGAAGGGTTATGTGGGTGCTACGTGATGATACTCTAGCCAGCTTCGTCGTTAACGTCTAACGTCCGGACTTCTGTCAGTCATGTGTTCCCTGGTCGATGGATCGGACGAGAGGGTCAAGTTGCATGGCCTGCTCGTGCACTGGACCTCAACCCGTGTGATTTCTGGTTATGGGGCCATCTCAAAAGTGTCGTGTGTGCAGAGCCCATTCCGGATCTTGAGGCACTGGACCAGCGTATTCATACTCTGCCTTTGACACTGCTCGGTGGCAGCCTGGCAGAAGTGAACGTGTGAGACAAAACATGCTCTGGCGCATACAGACATGCGTTGAGGCCAATGAAAATAATTTTCAACACATACTGTAATTGTGGCTGCGTGGTACGGAGCGTATTAGGCCACAGTCTCTGTAGTAATGTAAGACTGCATATATCGTTCTAGTATGGAAACCAAGCATTTCCGGACATAATTTATTAGATCTTTTGTATCCTCTCATCGATCAAACCCTAGAGTTTGTACAAGGTGGAAAAATCACTTTGTATAAAACTTACGACCTAGGTACACTGCGCATGCCGAGCCAGTCATCGATTTTGAGTACACATAAGCAAATATGCATACACATACAACAGGCATTTGCACATTTTTTTGGGAAAATGAACCAGAACTATATGAAAAAAACTGTTCCCATCTGTCGGTTCTGTCCAAGGTTTTCAGTAGGTTTCACTTCAAGAAGAAATTCGTGTAGTTTCGGAGGTAGGAGAAATGACGCTGGCAAATGCATCCTAACTGATGCCCGACACACAGTCTTCATCTGGCCCTAAGAACATCGACATTTTGTAGAGTCTTAGAATACATTCTGGGCTGGAAATGGAAACGCCATATGGCTAGGGCTTCCCGTCGGGTTGACCGTTCGTCTGGTGCAAGTCTTTCGAATTGACGCCACCTCGGCGTTTTGCATGTCGATGGGGATGAAATGATGATGATAAGGACAACACACAGTCCCTGAGCGAAGAAAGTCTCCGACCAAGCCAGGAATCGAACCCCGGCGGTTAGGTATGACACTCCGTCGCGCTGACCTCTCAGCTACCAGCAGAGGACACATTCTGGTCTCATACGTAATGAGACACTCTAGCAGAATACTCCATGACAACCAACACAGCGCAAACTATTCTTCCTGATAGCCATGGATCACAAAACTGTGCTGGTTCACGCCTTCGTCAGCACACCGACGGCGCTAGGAAAACACTGTATAGCAGGTGCTGAATTCAATGCGCCTATGACAAGAAAAGACCAAGAAACACCCCTAGGCTACGCACCGATAACGCCCCCTGAGCAGCATGTGAATAGGCCGCTGCCGCCGACCGAGGTGTCTCAACCTCTCACTCTCAGTACCTTAGTACGCCGCATTGCACCTCAGTACGTCGCACTGTGCCCTTGTCTTTCACAGTGACAGTCGTCGCCTCACACCACAGCTAGCTGTGAGGGAACGTTAGTCATTGTATATAGTTTTGATATGGACACGGGCAAGATTCAAGAATTAGTACATGTTCTTTGTTGCTGTTAACCACAGACCTTCAGACTGGACATCATTGAAGTTCTCCATTGGTTCCTGTAAAGAAGTGTATTATAACTACATGAGCATTTTGTGTTGTAATGAGATGAAACATGCCAACCACCTGTTATAACGCCCTCTCCTCATCCAGCCACGAACCATAAGACATTACAAGGAGGCAAAGCAACAACACGAACAGTTGAACGCAGTAGTTCTTCCAATGAGCTTTTGCTGTATCACCACTCCAACACTTCTTGAAAATAGACAGTTTCGGCCCTTGGAGAGGACGAGTGACCTCTAGAATCGATTATATTGTAGAAATCAGTGACTTGACCACATATTAGTTCACTGCAGTTTATGGTCGGTTTTATATTTGCAGCCATCATTAGATCAAAAATGAGAAAATATAAACAAAATCCATATTAACATACATAAAACAAAAATTTGAATTTACACTGCTGTCCAAAATTAAAGCAACAAACGGAAATTTTGCAATGTTGCGTTTATTTTGCCACAAAACAATACAAACAGGTGATGGTAAAGTAGAAACTATGCAAAGAATACAGAACGTAATCAACTGCAACATGCTTAATCGTAGACAAAAATGCTCTCCGTTTCTTTCTAACTTAACGGATTTGCACACACATTCCGAGAACTGATTATGGGGTGTGGCCACCTCTGGCACCGATACAGGCTTGACAACGACGGGACGTGCTGTGAATGTCATCAGTCTCAAGTTGAGGAACTAACCCCCATTCTTCCTGCAGAGCTGTTCACTAGTCTTGGAGAGTGTTTGGTGGCTGCTGGCGTGATGCAACCAACCTCCCTAGTGCATCCTAGATATGCCCTACGGGATCCAAATCGGGACACGGAGCAGGAGACGTCATATGTGCAATGTCCTCCGTTTCCAAAAAAAGTAAACCACCCTGCTCAATGAAGTCGATCATTATCTTTCATCAATACGGTCTGTGCCCGCAGCACCTCGCAACAACTGACATTAGATCCCGTACCTCCTCCTGGTACCTGATAGCATTTGAATCTTGCTGATTCACCTGTACAATTTTGTGAAGAGGTGTTCGAATGCTCAATATAATCCCTACTCACACCGTTAGGGACCGTCCTCAATATCGGTCTCTTTCCACAATGTTTGGATCCAGAAATCGTGTTCCACATTCCCTCCAGATGCGAATCCGGTGATAATCACTCTGCAGACCAAATCGAGACTCATCTTTGAGAAGAACATTGACCCACCTCTCGAGCGTCTAGGTGGCACGTTGGCGGATCTTCACTAGACGTTCCCTTCTGTGAAGAAACGCAGGAAGTAGACAAACAGCAGGTGTCCCAGCAATACAGGCCGCTCTGTTGAAGCCTTCTACACACCGTTTGCCACGATACAACACGTCCAGGAGAGGCTGTGACGTCAGATGCCAGCTGCAGTGCAGTACAAAGGCGGTACCATCGTGTCCTTTCAGCCAAATAACGGTCCTCTCTTTCTGACGTCACACGTGGCCGGCCCCGTCCCGCTCTCCAGGATACCGTTTCGGTCTCTATAAACTATCACCTCGTCCGAGAAACAACAGAACGATGCACATTAAACAATCAGGCCACGTCAGTTTGCAACTCTCCTGCTTCAATTCTTCCTGTGACCCTCCTCAGTAGAAAGTCTATAGGCGTCTTCTCTGTGCCACACTTTACCTTCTGTGACTGTGTACACAGCGATTGTGGAAGTGGGACTACCCTGCAACCACTACTCCGCTTGATAGGTGCCCTGATATCATCGCTGGCGTGGTTGTCCGTTGATCGGAATGTTATCTTCCGCGCAGAACACAATTGTAGCGACATCTGTTGACAGCTTGTCTGATTATATCGTGAGTTAGCCACAGGACGGGGAAATAGCTGTTCGTTGCTTTAATTTTTGGACGTCAGTCTGTTAAATGTGCGAAAAAAATGAATAAGTTACTCAACGAGTAGAACAGCAATGTGGGCAAGTAGTTAACTAGATAATACATTTAGTGTATCTGAAAGCTAGTACCACACGTGATGAAAGCTGAAAGGATAAAATCTGCCCATGAATATAACTGATTCAAAACATATAACTGACTGGGTATTTTCCTTGGGTATTTTCCTTGATAATGCCTACTGACATGAAAATAAACAGCAGCTGACGCAGGAAACTTACTCTCTCTCTCTCTCTCTCTCTCTCTCTCTCTCTCTCTCTCTCTCTCTCTCTCTCTCTCTCTCTTTAAGATACATAAAAGTACCCTGACGGTTGTATTTTAAAGATGGGTCATAAACGTATTACATGAAAAGGCTCATACTGCATCGCAAATGGAGACCGTAATGTGATGACATAATGCGTGAAAGCTTGTCGAAAAGTTAAGACGATTTAAAATAAGGATGAAAGCATGAAATATAAAAGTATGAGAAAGTGTAGAGTGGTATAAGATGAGAATAAAATTCGACGACGCTGAATGGAGACGTGGAGGAAGCAGTTCAGGTCAGGTGAACAGTAGCTCAGCTGCAGGCGGACCAAAGACGACTAAAGCAGCAGGCCGGGTGGTTGTGCGGTTTGTGCTGACGTTGGTGAGCCGCGAGGATGTTATCCGACTGAAGCAGAGTTCCCATAATAATGATGAAGGCAATGACAACGAACTGCCGCGCTACTAGATAGCATCCAGCATACCTCTGTTACAGTGAATTGAAAAGGATGTCAGACAAGATGCTACGTCGGAGGCAGATAACATAGAATTCGATTACTTTTTTATGTTGAGAAATGTGCACTTTTGTTCGCGTTGTTAATTTCTTAAATGATACTGAATGTCGAATGTACTGAATGTACGTGACATGTGAGGGGTAATGATACGCTCTCGCAGAAACATGGCCCGACAGGCGTCCATTAGCACCTGGCTGTCAGGCCGAATGGCACAAGCTACACCCAGATCAGCATCCTACCACTGTCCGGGGTACCTCCAGACGCGTCTTCGCAGAATGATAGTGACTTCTTATGGTGGAAGTCTTCGGCTGCGAATGCTGATTATCAATCAAAATTTAAGCACCCGCGAGATTCGCACCGGGGACCGAAGATGTTTTGGTTATGAATCAAAGACGCCACCGCCTATTTTTTTTAAATCTCATTTTGTTCGCTTGCGTTCGTTGCATCTGCTCTGGGCGGACGTCGTAAGACACCCGTTTAAGTTTGTTGTTGATCGATTAACTCAGTTTTTTTTTTTTTATTACAGAGGGTGGCTAAACCTCTGACCGAACGCGCTTAGCTACCGTGCCGGCAGCCGTTCGACCACGGGGTCTCTTGAAAACTGTACAGTCTCTAATCAGCAGTGACTAGCTTTAGCCACGTACGGCGTACCTGCCGAACTTATGGACTTGATCCCTCGCCGAATTGGGGTCGTTATCAAGTCTGGAGGTAGCGTTATTAAGTAGCAGAGCGATGTCACCCGGGGGCGAATAACTTTTTTGTCCGTTATTTGCTCTTACTGCCTAAGTTTGTGTGTGTCAGACTACAAATCCTAATGACTGAGGTTCAGTCCTCAGTCGCTTTCAGTATTAATTCTGCAGCTTGTGGTTTTTTTCATCACTAGGAAATGATTAATTAGTGTGAATGGTTCAAATGGCTCTGAGCACTTTGGGACTTAACATCTGAGGCCATCACTCCCCTAGAACTTAGAGGTACTTAAATCTAATCAACCTAAGGACCTCACACACATCCATGCCCGAGGCAGGATTCGAACCTGCGACCGTAACGGTCGCGCGGTTCCAGACTGAAGCGCATAGAACCGCTCGCCCACACCGGTCGGTGAAGAAAGTCAGGTTACCTCATGGTACAAAGGGAAAAAAGGAAGGAAGGTGGTTTTATAACGCCCCGTTGACAATGAGGTGGCTGCAGAACAAGCTATGATTTGGAAAGGGTGAGGATGGAAGTCGGGCATTCCGTTCCAAAGGGACAATCCCAGTGTTTGCCATGAGATGTCTAGGAAAACCATGGATAAATCATTGACATTTAGAATGTATGTTTTTGGCTGGCTCTGAGCACTATGCGACTTACTTTCTGAGGTCATCAGTTTCCTATAACTTAGAATTAATTAAACCTAACTAACTTAAGAACATCACACACATCCATGCTCAAGGCAGGATTCGAACCTGCGACCGTAGCGGTCGCTCGGTTCCAGACTGTAGCGCCTAGAACCGCACGGCCACTCCAGCCGGCAATGTATGTTTTTATACAGTGTCTGTACTGTAACAATACAACGTCCTGGAGGACAGTGTATTGTGAAGATACAGAGACTGTATAAACACTAACATTGTAAGATGTAAACGTCACAACTAAAAAATGGTTTGGGATACTGTACCGTGGTCGAATGGATTTCACTTTTAAACCCAACGTTTCGTCCCCATCTGCGGAAGACATTTTCCAGGGGATAGTAGCTTCTTTCAATGTCCGATTCACACTGTGGCCCGCAGTAGCGAGTGCAAGAGCTGTGACGATGTGACATACGAAGTTTGGATCAGTCCTGGAGACGCCCTCGGATAACCGAAGTTTGTAAGGGGAACACTCGAGATAAGAGGGAAATCGGGATTTGAATCCTGGTCCGGCACAAATTTTAATGTGTCTCAAACAGCTGACTTCAACGTATGGTCGCAGAATGTAAATCTAATTCGTAAAGACAGACAACCTAAACCTGGGTGGCTGGATAGGTTTTTGAGCCGCCATCTTCCCCAATACGACTCCAGTATCTTAGCACTACAGCAGCGCACTCGGTGCCGTGTCTCAGAATACACTTCAAACTATGGTTCCCACTGTAGCTACTTCAAGGGTCGCAGGAAAACAGTGTTTCACTGCTGACCATTTGATCAATGCCAACCATTAAGAAAGCCACCTAGTATTGTGAAGGAGTGTCAAGATGACCAAATGATGAACATAATAATGGGTGACATTGTCATGATAGGTGTCACAGCTGTACGTTTTAAAATGTTTAATGGAACAGTTACAAATAACAAATACACTCCTGGAAATTGAAATAAGAACACCGTGAATTCATTGTCCAAGGAAGGGGAAACTTTATTCACACATTCCTGGGGTCAGTTACATCACATGATCACACTGACAGAACCACAGGGACATAGACACAGGCAACAGAGCATGCACAATGTCGGCACTAGTACAGTGTATATCCACCTTTCGCAGCAATGCAGGCTGCTATTCTCCCATGGAGACGATCGTAGAGATGCTGGATGTAGTCCTGTGGAACGGCTTGCCATGCCATTTCCACCTGGCGCCTCAGTTGGACCAGCGTTCGTGCTGGACGTGCAGACCGCGTGAGACGACGCTTCATCCAGTCCCAAACATGCTCAATGGGGGACAGACCCGGAGATCTTGCTGGCCAGGGTAGTTGACTTACACCTTCTAGAGCACGTTGGGTGGCACGGGATGCATGCGGACGTGCATTGTCCTGTAGGAACAGCAAGTTCCCTTGCCGTTCTAGGAATGGTAGAGCGATGGGTTCGATGACGGTTTGGATGTACCGTGCACTATTCAGTGTCCCCTCGACGATCACCAGAGGTGTACGGCCAGTGTAGGAGATTAGATTAGATTAGATTAATACTTGTTCCATAGATCATGAATACGACACTTCGTAATGATGTGGAACGTGTCAGGTTAATAAAAGATGTCTGTACAAGAAATTACATTACACAAAATATTGCATGACACTAATGATTAAGTTTTTTTTTTTTTTTTTTTTTTTTTACTTACTTTATATCTAAAAATTCAGCCAATGAGTAGAAGGAGTTGTCATCTAGAAATTCTTTTAATTTATTTTTAAATGTTAGTTGGCTATCTGTCAGGCTTTTGATGCTGTTTGGTAGGTGCCCAAAGACTTTTGTGGCAGCATAATTTACCCCTTTCTGTGCCAAAGTCAGATTTAACCCTGCATAGTGAAGATCATCCTTTCTCCTGGTGTTATAGGTATGCACACTGCTATTACTTTTGAATTGGGTTGGATTATTATCAACAAATTTCATAAGGGAATATATATACTGTGAGGTTACTGTGAGGATCCCTAGATCCTTAAATAGATGTCTGCAGGATGACCGTGGGTGGGCTCCAGCAATTATTCTGATTACACGTTTTTGTGCAATGAATACTTTTCTACTCAACGATGAATTACCCCAGAATATGATGCCATACGAAAGCAGTGAATGAAAGTAGGCATAGTAAGCTAATTTACTGAGATTCTTATCACCAAAATTTGCAATAACCCTAATAGCATACGTAGCTGAACTCAGACGTTTCAGCAGACCATCAATGTGTTGCTTCCAGTTTAACCTCTCATCAATGGACACACCTAAAAATTTTGAAAATTCTACCTTAGCTACAGACTTCTGTTCAAATTCTATATTTATTACTGGAGTTTTGCCATTTACTGTACGGAACTGTATATACTGTGTTTTATCAAAATTTAAAGAGAGTCCGTTTGCTGAGAACCACTTAATAATTTTGTGAAAAACATCATTTACAATTACATCACTTAGTTCTTGGTTTTTGGATGTTATTACTATACTTGTATCATCAGCAAAAAGAACTAACTTTGCATCTTCATCAATGTGGAATGGTAAGTCATTAATGTATATCAAGAACAGTAATGGACCTAAGACCGAACCCTGTGGGACCCCGTGCTTGATAGCACCCCAGTTTGAGGAATCAGCTGTTTTAACATTACACGAACCACTTATTTCAACTTTCTGCATTCTTCCAGTTAAGTATGAATTAAACCATTTGTGCACTGCCCCACTCAAACCATAATGATTTAGCTTATCTAAAAGAATTCCATGATTTACACAATCAAAGGCCTTTGAGAGATCACAAAAAATACCAATGGGTGATGTCCGGTTATTCAGAGCATTTAATATTTGATCAGTGAAAGCATATATAGCATTTTCTGTTGAAAAGCCTTTCTGAAAACCAAACTGACATTTTGTTAGTACTTTATTTTTACAAATATGGGAGGCTACTCTTGAATACATTACTTTCTCAAAAATCGCTCCCCACACCATGATGCCGGGTGTTGGCCCTGTGTGCCTTGGTCGTATGCAGTCCTGATTGTGGCGCTCACCTGCACGGCCCCAAACACGCATACGACTATCATTGGCACCAAGGCAGAAGCGACTCTCATCACTGAAGACGACACGTCTCCATTCGTCCCTCCATTCACGCCTGTCGCGACACCACTGGAGGCGGGCTGCACGATGTTGGGGCGTGAGCGGAAGACGGCCTAACGGTGTGCGGGACCGTAGCCCAGCTTCATGGAGACGGTTGCGAATGGTCCTCGCCGATACCGCAGGAGCAACAGTGTCCCTAATTTGCTGGGAAGTGGCGGTGAGGTCCCCTACGGCACTGCGTAGGATCCTACGGTCTTGGCGTGCATCGGTGCGTCGCTGCGGTCCGGTCCCAGGTCGACGGGCACGTGCACCTTCCGCCGACCACTGGCGACAACATTGATGTACTGTGGACACCTCACGCCCCACGTGTTGAGCAATTCGGCGGTACGTCCACCCGGCCTCCCGCATGCCCACTTTACGCCCTCGCCCAAAGTCCGTCAACTGCACATACGGTTCACGTCCACGCTGTCGCGGCATGCTACCAGTGTTAAAGACGGCGATGGAGCTCCGTATGCCACGGCAAACTGGCTGACACTGACGGCGGTGGTGCACAAATGCTGCGCAGTTAGCGCCATTCGACGGCCAACACCGCGGTTCCTGGTGTGTCCGCTGTGCCGTGCGTGTGATCATTGCTTGTACAGCCCTGTCGCAGTGTCCGGAGCAAGTATGGTGGGTCCGACACACCGGTGTCAATGTGTTCTTTTTTCCATTTCCAGGAGTGTAATTTCCACCATCTAACGATAATCTTGCGATCCGATCAATCACGAATTGTGAAATCTCAATTTTTTACATATGTTTACAAAAAGTTATGACTTTTCACAGCTCCTGATTAACCAGATCTGAAAGTGAGCAAGTTAACACCACGTGAGCTAAACTAGTAATCATTTGTTGCAATTTTCTAGTAAGACTATTACAATGAAAATTTTAAAAAAGTTATGGGCAGCGGAGGTGTAGCCAAATTTATTGATCAAGGAACTAAACGACGAGTACTAAGATATCAAAAATACCAGAGATTAGTTCAGCGAAAAAAACTGAAATGGTGTGCATCTTGAAGTTTTACGATAAACCACATTCGTGAGGAAATGCAGACTCTGGATGAGGAAGGCTAATACAGGAAAAGCAAGACAAAGCTTGTTGTGTGAGCTAACACTGAACGGAGCGGATACAAGGGACAACTTGGAAGCCACCACCAGCGGCAAGTTCGCACAGATCCAATTTGTCGCCCGGGCACGCCACGTCCTTCAAGGAGCCACTCCTACTTCTTGTTCTTCCCCTCCCAAGACTTCGGCATCAATCCTGTGTGTGTGTTTCCATCGAGTAGCGCCTCTCAGCCTTGACGGCAGACTCAGGGGCCGGTGGTGCGCTAGCCAGACACTCCACACAC
This sequence comes from Schistocerca gregaria, assembly GCF_023897955.1. Classification (NCBI taxonomy): domain Eukaryota; kingdom Metazoa; phylum Arthropoda; class Insecta; order Orthoptera; family Acrididae; genus Schistocerca; species Schistocerca gregaria. The sequence goes on from NC_064923.1 coordinate 492,677,926, forward strand.
AATGGCCTTTGTGTTACTGTCAGCAGGTGACATCTGGAATTTCAGGTGTCACCTGCTGTGGGTGCTACACTGCCGTCGCTCCATTATGAGTGACATTAAGGCAGCAGACGGAAAATCAATCACTCTGGTTATTCGGATGTAGATGAAGGCATTCGTGATGAATTATAAAATGCTTGGAAGCACTTTAATTTCGCTGTTCATTAATTTATTACCTGAGAATAGTCGTACACTCTAAATGAGCTATAAATTGAGAATTATCGCTTCCCCTAATCCATATAAGCGAGTAAGTCACAAAACCAATACAGGCCACGCTGATCTATATTTGGTATAAATATTTCAGTATGACTAATCAAAAGTAACGCAACGTCCCAGAACTTGAGCGTAACCGTCACGATAACATTAACCAGAACATTATACACAGAGAATTATGCATGATTTTATAACAACGAACCACAATAAAATTACTATACGTAAAATAAAAATTTAGCTTGAAACTGGGGTATGTACAAACATAATGAATTAAAAAAGTACTGCTACAAAGATTAAACAATAAAACAACAATACAATTACCTAATCATGAATTATAGACAAATAATTTGAAATATGCAGCGTTTTGTAAGGAAGATGACAATTATCTTACATTCTCCAATAATTAAGCTAAAGTTTGCCGCTCCACAACAAATGTTGTAAGTAGTTTAAGCATCTCGTTGGCTAGTTCTTTCAGGCAGTTTTTCTAATAAATCAGTTCAACATTCCCTTTTACGTGCACTAGTCTCTACATCTTCGTTCACCTACTGCAGCAGCCACACAAACTGCAGTACTAATTTCAGTCTTTCAGTCTGTGTCATTGTTTCTCGATTTACAATTATGATGGCAGAATTTTCACTTTTTAGTTATCCATAACTGCATTTCATCTGCTCGCATACAGTATCAGTTCTTCCTGTTAGAATATCGTGCAAAAAGAACACGCTACTAAACAATATTTTACATAATGTAACAGCCTTAATATAGCGTACTATTTTAAGTAACGCCGTAGCAAAAGCTTACACCATAATAAGATAAACTAAATACATAAAGAACCTTCATGAATAGTTTCCGAAAACTAGGGCTACGTAGTTCTTAAGCCTTGAGAGACTCCTACTTCTTTTATTGAAGTAAACTGAGTACACAACTCATGTTACTTGAGCTAAAATGTCTTGAAAAGATGCTTCTTTTTACCCAAGAATGAATATTAACGTGACATAACTTCGATTTGATTGATATGTTCAGACGCAGGGAGAGGTTTACGACACAACGAAGAATGTAATGGGAGCTCCTAACATACCTCAAATGAAATCAACATTATAATTACCCTTAATTACCTGATAATGTCTACAAGTATCTTTTTCTTTCTCTCCTCTAGAAAGAAAACATACTATGACGATTTAGGACCTTACTTTGTTCTGTTCACAAATGAACAAGACACACAGTAGGCACTCAAAACATATTCAGAATCAGCATGAAGTCTCCATTTCTCGACAACGCTAACTCAAATTGAACTGACTGTAAGATACATGCTAAGAAATGAGAAATTTTGCTGCTGTTGACAAGTTGTTTGAATGCGATTCTGGTCAAGGCAAAATGTTTTTAATGGTCTGATTGCATATCAGCTGCAGATTTAAAAAAAGATATAAGACCATGTGGGAGTTACCTATAAAACCACTATAAATTTCATATGTGACGATGGGATGCAAGTAAATCAAGAGAACGTTTGAGGAATATCGTGTTATTTATCAGTAATCCGATAAGAAACTGTAGTATCAAAATTACAGTCGCCTTTCAATGGGACACGTTGAGTACAGTTCCGCTGACATGAAAATCAGTATAAAAAGGAAATCCCATACATTCAGTAAATCCCATAATAATACTAAATAAATTGGAGATACCATGGCCTATAACTAATAAATAAACGAAAAGCCAATACTGTTCCTTGAATATGGAACAAAGTCTGTTTCTTTCAATAACGAAACTTACCTTTGGTACAAAGGTAGGTATGTCTCTGCTCTTGAAAATTTTGCAACGAAGTATTATGCCAAACTGCACTTGGTAGCAACGGTATCACCATAAATTCCAATGTGTTACGGTATGTAAGTGAGCATCAAAATGTAGCATCAGACAGAACATGCAGGATCCACGCGATGCGTTTAGTCCCAATGACTCTGGAAACAAGACATCCCAGAGCAACAGAAGCAAACAATCCAGAATCCGTCGTGCCTTTGTCACTGAAGTCTCATGACACACCTCCCCAAACTATCCCAAGCTGAGCCTTGATTGCTCTGTCAGCCATTCTTCCAAAGTAACGTCTTTAGACATATCGTCGTTAGGCAGCCAAAGACTGTAGCACACTTGAGCAAGTAAGAACCCGAGCATATAGTGTATTTGCACCTCGCCACCTACAAATGGTTCAAATGGCTCTAAGCACTATGGGACTTAACATCTGAGGTCATCAGTCCCCTAAACTTCGAACTAACTACTTAAACTTAACTAACCTAAAGACATCACACACATCCATGCCCGAAGCAGGATACGAATCTGCGACCGTAGCAGCAGCGCTGTTCCGGACTGAAGCTCCTAGAACCACTCGGCCACAACGGCCGACCTCGCCGGCAACACATCAGTTGTAATAGAACTGATTTGATAGACATTGTCTGGTGTACGGCTTTCAAACGTTGCATAAAAATAAGTACAGATTTAAATGAACGTGAGATTGCTAAACTAAAAATAGACAGTCCAGTCACTCTGAAATACTTTTTTTAAAAATCGAAAGCATGTTGTCAGGCTGTTATCAGCCCTTTTACAGGCGGTATTTTGTTTAATGGCTATAACGTGACAACCCAAACTTCAACAAATATGGGACTTTAACATCTGATTGCACTTATCGCTCCCGGGAAATGCTAGCATCTTAACACAATATTCTTAACACTGTTGACTGTTGTCATATAGGAACACAGACTGTGAAAAGAAAAGTACATATAAAATCATAGGCGGATCAATGCCCACCTCTCATCACAGAGACGCTTAAATTATTTTTCCAATTTTGAGAACTGACAAGTTGTCCTTTCATCATAACAAAATCAGCGGCCATTTGCACATCATCTTTCCTTTTCTCTTGTCATGTATTAGTGTTCAAAGTTACTGACTACATTTCCAGTGAGGGAGGGATAAAAATTGAAACATTGTTACAAATAACAACCCTGCCTGACAAATTCATTAGAAAACATGAAAACTGTTCTAGTGAAGCAGAACAGAAACAACCACAGAGGAGGCAAGAAGTATATATAAGAATAAACAGCCTACAGTTGCAGGTTAACTTTATCGTTTACCTAGGTTTCAACGTTATTAATAAAGTCTTCTTCAGAACATAAATTATTATTTAAATGTTTGCCTGAAACAGGCCATGTCCTAAGTCAACTTCATAAAACTTGATGCGTAACGATAAGGTTTTGTCACTTCTATTGAACCAACTGTAGAAATTCACTTTAAGCCCGTTGTATGGGCTTCGTCGTGTGGCTAGAGTCTCCGGTCACACGACGAGGCCCATACTTGGTTGGTCACTTCTGAAGATTACTACAATCCCCTTAATATTACATGCCTGACATTTAATTCTTCCCACAAAAGTTCCTGAAATAGAGAAATTATTATTCCAAACTACTCTTAAGTATTCCACATGCATACCATTCTATCCTCTCTTTTGTCTTTACGGAGCACACCTAAGACCGGTCTTACCAACACAAGATCCAGCGCCAGACTGCTGAAAATATGGCCGTTCTTCAGGTCATCTCGCACCTCTGCCGAAGTGGGGGAGCACCTTGCTACCGTATTGGTCAGCCACATTTCAGGCGCTCAAAGCTCCGGTAAATTTCATCTCTTTGGTTCCACCAAAGGTGATGACCAAAGGACTGTCTCAAAGATGATCATATATTCACATTCACTATCTGCGGCTAGCAGACGACCATACATTCATTCATTTCACAGATCTCACCAAATTGGATGTAGGGATGTATTTTGTGGGAGTGCACATGTGACCAATTAAATAAATTATCCTTCTTTCCTACATTGGTATCCGGCTTCGGTGTATTAAGTGAAATTGAGATATTATTACAAAAAATTTGTTGTTATGACAAGAATAACGAAGAATGTTGTACCTCTATTCAATGTCGGGAGGTACTGTAGCCTTTCAAACTGAAATAAAGGTTAGAGCGTAACGTCGCGACGAGACAGAGCCCAAGTTCGGATTGGGGAAAGATGGGAAAGGAAGTCAGCTGTGCCATTTCAAGAGGACAAACCGGTATTTCACTTTAAGCTATTTAAGTAAATCATGAAAAATCAAAATCAGTACATCCCTACGGAGATTTGAACCACCTACTTTCCGACTACGATTAACACCAAAGGGGTGCAGTTGAAAATATGTCCCCTGACCAGGACTTGAACCCGGGATCTCGTGCTTACATGGCAGACGCTATGTCCATCTGAGCCACCGAGGCCACAGACGATAGTACGACTGCAGGGGTTTATCCCTTGCACGCTCCGTGTGAGACCAACATTCCCAAATTAATGTCCACACACTACATTTATAGTGCCCCTGCTCATTACACTCATTTCTCGCGGCAGACAATCTTACCGAGTCGCGTAAGAGTTCGGCAATGCCTGTGCATCCAGCACAGAAGAAGAAGGTCAAAGGCCGGTTAGCCTTAACAAATGGTATCTGTTTTATTCTGACATGTCCTAAAGAAGAGATACCATCTCCATACGAAAACACCGGTCATTTTTAAGACGGGTCGTCGAACAGACGCACAGTACTATAAACTTATAGATCTTTTGTCTGTTTGTTCTAGAATTTTGCAATATTTTTTTTCTTTCGTGTTATGGTATTACTGGAGACGGAAAATCTCCTTTGTAGAAATCAATATTGGCGCTGAAAACAAAAATCGTGTAAAACTCTGGTCTCTCCGTTCATCCACGGAACCCACAAAGCGGTATATACCGGCAGCCTGGTTAATGACATGTTCCTTGATTTCCGAAAAAAATACGAGCCTACAGAATATCACAACAGCTGTGTTGCTAGATTAAGGATTTTCTAGCAAAAAGACACAGCATCTCATTCACAACAGAGAGGAATCTTCAGCCGTAATAGGAGTGTACATAACTACTACTGTTTTCAGTGTAAATGTAAATGATCTAATGGGTAAGGTTGGAAGATCAGTTATGCTTTTCGCGGATGATACTACTGAGTACAGAGAAATGAAACACTTCGACGTTTGGTCATATATTGTCAATTGGTTCAAATGGCTCTAAGCACTAAGGGACTTAACATCTGAGGTCATCAGTCCCCTAGACATAGAAACTACTTAAACCTAACTAACCTAAGGACATCACACACATCCATGCCCGAGGCAGGATTCGAACCTGCGACCGTAGCAGCAGCGCGGTTCCAGACTGAAGCGCCTAGAACTACTCGGCCACAGCGACCGGCCTATTGACCCTCAACATAAACAAATGTAACATATTGCGCAAAGATAGAAAGGTCCCTTTTTGTATGATTACACGATTTCAGAACACTCATTGCAAGCAGTCAGTTCTATAAAATATCTAGAAATATGCGCAAGAAGCAATTTGAAGTGGAACGGCCACATGAAAATAGTTGTAGGTAATGCAGATACCAGACAAACTCAGGAAATGTAGTCCACTTACAAAGGAGGAATCGCACATCATCTTCGTCCGACTAATACGTTAATATTGCTCGTCGGTCTGATATCCGTACTAGGCAGGACTGATGCAGGAAATCTAAAGAAATGCAGCTAGTTTCGTTACAGGGTCATTTAGAAAGCGCGAAAGCTGCACGGGGATGTTCAGCCGACTCCGGTGGCAGATGCTGCAAGAGAGGCGTTCTGCATCACGAAATTTCCAAGAGCGTACGTTTCTAGAAGTGACAACCAGTACGTTGCTTCCTCTTCCATATATTTCGCGAAAATACCTTGAAAGAAAATTGGTAAGTGACGTTGGTACACAAAGTACCCTCCGCCACAAACCGTACGGCGGCTTGCAGCGTACAGGTGTAGATGCAGAACAAACGAGTGAGGACGCTGGATGTGAGTGGTTCTCTGAGATGAAGTGAGTGACACGAGAGAAGAAATTATGAGGGCCACGAGAAACCAATCAGAAGAATGATGACAAAATTTAAAAAAGAAAGACAAAGTAAGATAGTTGTCAGAAGCATCGGTTTTTTATCGCAGTAAACACTGGTCACAAATTCAGCATCTCGTGGTCGTGCGGTAGCGTTATCGCTTCCCACGCCCGGGTTCCAGGGTTCGATTCCCGGCGGGACAGGGATTTTCTCTGCCTCGTGATGACTGGGTGTTGTGTGCCGTTCTTAGGTTAGTTAGGTTTAGGTAGTTCTAAGTTCTAGGGGACTGATGACCATGGATGTTAAGTCCCATAGTGCTCAGGGCAATTTGAACCACTGGTCACAATCTTTCTGCCAGACGTAATCGAATTCGTCCCTTTTCGTGACAGTCTGCCGGTACCCACCCGTGGCTTTGGTTCAACGCGATCGATTCGTTTGGTAATCAAAATGCTTCAAATGGCTCTGAGCACTATGGGACTTAACATCTGAGGTCATCAGTCCCATATAACTTAGAACTACTTAAACCTAAATAACCTAAGGACATCACACACACCCATGCCCGAGGCAGGATTCGAACCTGCGACCGCAGCGGTCGCGTGGTTCCGGGCTTTAGTAATCATCCAACAAAACGTGTACCAATCTTTCCTATATTCAGTTGACCATGAAAACTGCCCTGTATTATTCCTTCAGTTATATCTACGTCATTAACTGTTTCATCAACCCTTAATCATCACATACCCATTACCACGTTTTGCACTTTCTCTATCGTAAGTCCGATTGTGAGTTTGTCTAGCAGGCAAAATATTATTGCAGAAATTGACAGACGAGCCGTTATGGAGGCTGTATCGAATCTGATAGAAATTATTTTAAAAAAGTAAAAAAAAGGTGTCGTAGTTGTGCTATACTTTCCTAAATCTCTTTGAATGGACAGTTCTAATGACTTTGTTGACTAGGAGAAGACCAATGTAGTTGATTACTTTTGACTGTTGCATTTTGTAAGGATTAAGTGACACAATGAAACAAATCAGTGGGAACAAAGTGTTTCAGATTTTCTCTATTTTACTTTGATCTCATTTTGTTTTTTTCTATCATCTTAGAATAAACATTAGGGCCTATTTGTTCTGGTAATTCAGCTTTTTTTTGTATTTCAGTAATTTTGTATTAAGTCGAATAGTCGAGAACATTTCAAAATCGTCATATGCCTGAAAACACTCACATCACGTGTAAACGTTGTTTATCATCCATGAAGGGACATCCAGGCTATTGCTGAAATTTTACTCAGGTCAGTATACGTCAAGGTCGTGAAAGCCTCTATGTATGAATCATGTACGAGGGCCATTCGGAAAGTAAGGTCCGATCGATCACGAAATGGAAACGGCACTGAAAATCCGATGAAACTTTGCGCATATGTGTTGGAACTGTCTCTAGTATGCCTGTCGATCGCGTCACGTCGCTCTTTTCAGTTTTGAGCCTACAGTGAGCACGTAAAGATACACAGAAAGAAGTATCTCTCGCCAAATGTGACGGTCTCTTGAGAGATTTCACCTGAATTACGTGACTGTCATGCGTTTCCTTCTTCATGACAATTGTCGCCCGTACTCTGCAGGGGGAATGAAAATACTTCTGAAACGTTTTCGATACGAAGTGTTTGATTACCAACAACACAGCCCTTAATTGCCTCCAACTGAGTTTCGTTTCTGCTCACATGAACAACGCAGGCGGCTCCCTTGTATGACAAGGCCATTGGAAAGTTGGTCCAAGGCTACGACAAATGTCTGGCGACTATGTAGAGAAGTAGCTGGAAGGTATAGCTAAAATACATTTTTGATTTTCACTTTGGTTTCAATTTCGCTACCGACCGGACCTTACTTTCCGAATAGTCCTTGTAAATATCGCCCAATATGATTTTGTCTTGAGTTTCTGAGGTGGAAATGGAAGTATTGATGGCCTTTCTCTGGATGGATTTATGAAGCGGTCAAAGAGCCACACGTTGTCTGACTACGTACCAAACAATGTTTAGCTAATCCGCAGCACAGATATGGTCTGGTTGCAGCTCGGCTTCCTGTGTAACACTCTAGCCTGTTTGTGAGAACCATACTGTAGAAAGTGGTAACACCTACTGGCCATGATGAGGCACTGTCTGCCATCGTCGTTAGAAACAGGAAATTCACTGTGACAAAGGCGGCACAGCTTTGTGACAAGGGCATGGTCACAGAAGCAGCGAAGGACGAGCGGGGAAAGCGGGTTGAAGTAAGCTTATAAAAGCAGTATTCTCATCCTGTCGTACCTTATGTAGATAAATTCAGGTTGGTTGCCCTATATGAACGGAGAGTGTCTCCTAGTGGCAACAGATGCGAATGCAAAATCGTCTCTGTGGCACAGAAGGCAAGATGACGAACGAGGGGAGATAGCCTACCAGAGAACGCAGTACAGGAACTGGACCTCATTGTTTTAAATCTAGAAGGACAGCCGATTAAATTTGAAGGACGAGCAGGTGATGCCACTAACGTAGATGTCACTTTAGCAAGCCGCTTGACAGTAGCTTAAGATTAACAGTTGGGAAGTGCTCCAGTATCTAACATCCAGTGATGGTAATACAGTTTTCATTGAAGGGGTAAATGACAATAACACAGGGAGATAAGCAGAGGAAATCGGGATTGGATTAGACATCGGGAGAACGGATGGAGATGGCTTAGTTGCCTACCTTGCAGCATTTGGAATAGAATCGCTTCCGGTACACGTAGCTTCGGGTGCGCAACTACTAACTGGGCTCCTGCAAAGAGCAGATGACGTTTACAATCCCAAGAAAAGGTAAACAGCCAGGCTACAGTTCCTTGGAGCCCGGAATTTTCCATGTTGAGACGAAGGGTAAGATCAAAAAGAAGAACAGATCAACGTGCTCTAGGGCAATCAGGGTGCACTGCTAGGCTCCAAGATTACAGGGAGATTAAGATGCGTTACAAAACATTGCTTCAGGAAACCAAAAGAATACGCTGGATGAAATTTATACGAAGGTAACTGTAATTTGACATACGCGGAGGGCCTTATAAATTATTGACTTACTGTCATGTCCACAATTCGTAAAGAGGATGGCTCAATGACGGCTGGTTGGAGGGAGTCAACAGAATACCTGCTTACCGCCCAACTTACTGATAATAAGACAGACACAGAAATATACGCACAGCTTAGAAGTGAACTAGGTAACGAATACCACAATCAGATGTTGGTGATATAGTTCGCTCAAGAAGAAGTTGCTGTGGCAGTTTACAAGCCCAACACTGGGTAAGGTAATTCTATAGACGACGCGGTTAATAGAGCTCTTCAGGTTATGGAAAATTCTACATCGAAGTATACAGTCGCGCACATGATTGACATCGCAGGCGCATTCGACAATCTTTGTTGGTCGGCGATGTTCACATGCCTTCGAGATCTCAGGGTCACCAAATGTCTTCATAAGAGCTTCGCACGTTACTGTAGTGGACGTAGCATCCAGTGGCTTTCGGGGCAGAGCAAGGTAATCAAAAATGTTACCAAGGAATGTCCTCAAGGAACCGTAAGTGGTCCACTGTTCTGGGATCTAAGTACTGAACCCTTAATACATGTGATCGACGGGGCAGATGCTACTGAAGGAGTCGTTACATACACAGATGACATCCTAGAAGTTATGTCTGCAATTTCCGGGATAAAACATGAGGATGGGTTGCTTTCTCAGATGCAGCATTGGTGCAGGAGCAACAAACTGACCACAGCTGTTCAGAAGACCAACATATACTTCTGAAGGGAAGACTTTTTCTTGCCACAAATTCTTCTCTGGGACTTTAGGGAACACCAGTTCTTAGATATTTAGGCATTCTTCTAGACGAGAAAAGAACGTTCCTAGGACACGTAAAATAGATTACTCAGAAAGCGGCCAAAATGATGCATAATACCGCCTGTGCTGACCTTGCTGACTATTTGCATGTTGTGCGGTCACATCGCAACACTATCTTAAACGCCATTGATGGCTCTGCTGCCAGCTTCCTGGTGCATCGCCTAAGACTAGGCAACTACAAAACAATGTTGCAAGGAATTCAGCAGAGCGTACTTAAGAGGCTCAACGGTGCCTTTTGCACTACAACTATAGAGGGATTGCCGGTGATCGTAGGAATACGCCCGATGGATGTCGTGGTACGTTACAGGGCAGAGCTTTTATTGGCTGGCGAGTGACCAATAAGATCGTGTGTACGAGACGAGCCTGGGCGTTAGATGACTGGCAGTCTGAGTGGGCTACTAGGAGCACTGCAGGACATGTTTACAGCATATTCCCAAGCATCATGAAAAGGCTCAAACAGAGCAACATTGCTCTTGCACGAGGTATGGTGTTCATGATCCGTATCCCAAACATCTGCGTCCAGTGGCATGTAGTAACATAACAATCTTTGAATGAAGTGAGGATGGTTCCGCTGATCATGTCGTTTTCAGGTGCCCCCTTTTTCAGGTAGAGAGAGACTACCGACAATCAAACTGCCCTCTGAAAACAATTGTAAGTGACCACAATTTAAATTCAATATCATAGCTAGTCTAACAAGGTGTAGTTGCAGTTAGTCGGCAAACCTCGAGTTCTTCTGAGGTTACCATTAACACTACTAGTAATGTAAGATAGAAGCTATTCGCTTGGAACTTACTGCACATGCTGCAAATTGATACAGGGAGCCTGTGTGCCAGAATTCTCAGCTAGTGTGGCACAACGGCGTTATCATAGAAAAATGATCCAATGAGAAGAGGATTTGGTGGTCTGTTGTTCTGATGATAGGTTCATATATCCATGGTCTGGGTTCGATTCCAACTTCGGTCAGTGATTTTAGATAGGGAGAGACAGATTCCATTCTACATTCTCTTCTGGCTACACCAAGTGAAGAAGATATAATGGCATTGTGGTCTGAAATTCACATTAAAAATGATATTCCTTCTCTACCAAGCAGACGTTAGGTTGAGCCACAATAAAGTCGGAACTCTATCAAAAAATGATTCAAATGGCTCTGAGCACTTTGGGACTCAATATTTGTGGTCATAATTCCCCTACAATTTAGAACTACTTACACCTACCTAACCTAAGGACATCACACACATCCATGCCCGAGGCAGGATTCGAACCTGCGACCGTAGCGGTCACGCAGTTCCAGACTGACGCGCTTAGATACTCTATCACCAGTAACCTTTCTTGTGCTAGTTATTTATTTCTAGTGACGAAACAAACGCTATGTAGGCTCACAGGACACTTATTCCATCTATTGTCTGAGCTTCTGTATGTCCATAAAAATGGTTCTGAACTGGGAATGCAACTCAGACCGCCCTTAACGCGGAATTTGTTCTCTTCGTCACAATACAGCTCGGCTACAATTTGTTGTTTGTTCAAAACTGCAGATTCCTCAACATCTCCACATATTGCACTTGAATGTGTTCGAATCCTGGCGCGGCAATAAAGATTTCATTGTGAAGCTCTACCATGAGAACACCTATCTGCTGGTGTGTAATAATTTCGATGTTTAATATATTTTCAATCGTTGTCAACACAAACGATATTTGACGTTTTTGACTCCCAGTGTGACACAGAACTATTTGCGAGATCACTGTAAGTTCAAGATGTTACTGCGAGCTGCTGGTGGAGAAAAATTCGGTAGCTGACGTCTCTTTGTGTGTAGTCAACAACGATATGTGTGGAGCTCTATTCCCAGTCAGCACTGAACTCTTCGTCATGTTATTTCTAGTTCAAACATACTCACATGTCGCTGCTGGTGCAAAAAACCAATATTTAACGTTCGTTTCCTCTAGAATATAACAGCGATAGGTGCCGGGTTGGAGTCCTGGGAAGGAAAAAATTAATGTCATTTCAGATAAAACATCTAGCTACTGCCGAGAAAATGCGATATGGCACAGTTGAATGTGCTTTTATATCTATCTTATTAGGTTCTGGGTTCGAATCCCTGTCCTACACAAAGCTTTATCTAACGGCATTTCAAGTAAGTTACGTGTTAAAAAGCAATATTTAACATCTACATCTACATTATTACTCTGCAATTCACATTTAAGTGCTTGGCAGAGGGTACATTGAACCACAATCATACTCTCTCTCTACCATTCCACTCCCGAACAGCGCGAGGGAAAAACGAACACCTAGACCTTTCTGTTCGAACTCTGATTTCTCTTGCTTTATTTTGATGATCATTCCTACCTAAGTAGGTTGGGCTCAACAAAATACACTCCTGGAAATTGAAATAAGAACACCGTGAATTAATTGTCCCAGGAAGGGGAAACTTTATTGACACAGTCCTGGGGTCAGATACATCACATGATCACACTGACAGAACCACAGGCACATAGACACAGGCAACAGAGCATGCACAATGTCGGCACTAGTACAGTGTATATCCACCTTTCGCAGCAATGCAGGCTGCTATTCTCCCATGGAGACGATCGTAGAGACGCTGGATGAACTCCTGTGGAACGGCTTGCCATGCCATTTCCACGTGGCGCCTCAGTTGGACCAGCGTTCGTGCTGGACGTGCAGACCGCGTGAGACGACGCTTCATCCAGTCCCAAACATGCTCAATGGGGGACAGATCCGGAGATCTTGCTGGCCAGGGTAGTTGACTTACACCTTCAAGAGCACGTTGGGTGGCACGGGATACATGCGGACGTGCATTGTCCTGTTGGAACAGCAAGTTCCCTTGCCGGTCTAGGAATGGTAGAACGATGGGTTCGATGACGGTTTGGATGTACCGTGCACTATTCAGTGTCCCCTCGACGATCACCAGAGGTGTACGGCCAGTGTAGGAGATCGCTCCCCACACCATGATGCCGGGTGTTGGCCCTGTGTGTCTTGGTCGTATGCAGTCCTGATTGTGGCGCTCACCTGCACGGCGCCAAACACGCATACGACCATCATTGGCACCAAGGCAGAAGCGACTCTCATCGCTGAAGACGACACGTCTCCATTCGTCCCTCCATTCACACCTGTCGCGACACCACTGGAGGCGGGCTGCACGATGTTGGGGCGTGAGCGGAAGACGGCCTAACGGTGTGCGGGACGGTAGCCCAGCTTCAGGGAGACTGTTGCGAATGGTCCTCGCCGATACCCCAGGAGCAACAGTGTCCCTAATTTGCTGGGAAGTGGCGGTGCGGTCCCCTACGGCACTGCGTAGGATCCTACGGTGTTGGGTGCATCCGTGCGTCGCTGCGGTCCGGTCCCAGGTCGACGGGCACGTGCATCTTCCGCCGACCACTGGCGACAACATCGATGTACGTGGAGACCTCACGCCCTACGTGTTGAGCAATTCGGCGGTACGTCCACCCGGCCTCCCGCATGCCCACTATGCGCCCTCGCTCAAAGTCCGTCAACTGCACATACGGTTCACGTCCACGCTGTCGCGGCATGCTACCAGTGTTAAAGACTGCGATGGAGCTCCGTATGCCACGGCAAACTGGCTGACACTGACGGCAGAGATGCACATATGCTGCGCAGCTAGCGCCATTCGACGGCCAACACCGCGGTTCCTGGTGTGTGTCCGCTGTGCCGTGCGTGTGATCATTGCTTGTACAGCCCTCTCGCAGTGTCCGGAGCAAGTATGGTGGGTCTGACACACTGGTGTCAATGTGTTCTTTTTTCCATTTCTAGGAGTGTATTTTCGCATTCGGAAGAGAAAGTTGATGACTGAAATTTCGTAAATAGGTCACGCCGCGACGAAAAACGTCTTTGCGTTAATGGCTTCCATCCAACTTGCGTATCATATCTGCCACACTCTCTCCCCTATAATGCGATAATACAAAACGAGCTGCCCTTTTTTGCACCCTTTCGATGTCCTCCGTCAATCCCACCTGGTAAGGGTCCCACACCGCGCAGCAATATTCTAACAGAGGAAGAATAGTGGACATGTTGCATCTTACGAGTGTCCTGCCAATGAAACGCAACCTTGGCTCGCCTTCCCCACAATATTATCTATGTGGTCTTTCCAACTGAAGGTGTTCGTAATTTTAACACACAGGTACTTAGTTGAATTGATAGCCTTGAGAATTGTACTATTTATAGAGTAATCGAATTCCAACGGATCTTTTGGAACTCATGTGGATTGCTTCATACTTTTCGTTATTTAGCGTCAACTGCCACCTGCCACATCATACAGCAGTCTTTTCTAAATCGCTTTGCAACTGAAACTGGTCTTCAGATGACCTTAATAGACAGTAAATTACAGCATCATCTGCGAACAACCTAAGAGAACTGCTCAGATTGTCACCCAGGTCATTTATATAGATCAGGAACTGCAGGTCCCAGGACGCTTCCGTGGGGAACACCTGATATCACTTCAGTTTTACTCGATGATTTGCCGTCTATTACTACGAACTCCGACCTTCCTGACAGGAAATCACGAATCCAGCCGCACAACTGAGACGATACCCCGTAGGCCCGCAACTTGATTGGAAGTCGCTTGTGAGGAACGGTGTCAACAGCCTTCCGGAAATCCAGAAACATGGAATCAACCTGAGATCCCCTGTCGACAGCGGTCATTACTTCGTGCGAATAAAGAGCTAGCTGCGTTGCACAAGAACGATGTTTTCTGAAAGCATGCTGATTACGTAAGAATAGATGTTCCCTTCGAGGTGATTCATAATGTTTGAATACAGTACATGCTCCAAAAAAATGGCTCAAATGGCTCTGAGCAGTATGTGACTTAACTTCGAATTTTCTACCCAATTTCGAGACAACGTTTCGATGTGGAACCTATTACAGGTATATCGCATTGAAGTCCGTTCCAAATTTCGTGCGTCGTAAATTTTAGCCAATCTTCGGGATTTGGCGTTCTTCTGAACTTCGCATGCTTTTCGTTGCCTCTGCAACAGCGTTCGAACCTGTTTTGTGCACCATGGGGGATCAGTTCCATCTCTTACCAATTTATGAGGTATGAATTCCTCAATTGCTGTTGCTACTATATCTTTGAATTTGAGCCATATCTCGTCTACATTTGCATAGTCAGTTCGGAAGGAATGGAGATTTTCTCTTAGGAAGGCTTCTCGTGACACTTAAACCGCTTTTTTAAATAATTTTGAGTTTCTTTCTGGTGGATTTGGAAGAAACGGTATTGAGCCTAGCTACAACGACTTTGTGATCACTAATCCCTATATCAGTCATGATGCTCTCTATTAGCTCTGAATTGTTTGTGGCTAAGAGGTCAGTTGTGTTTTCTCAACCATTTACAATTCGCGTGGGTTCGTGGACTAACTGCTCGAAATAATTTTCGGAGGATGCATTTAGGACAATCTCGGAAGATGTTTTCTGCCTACCACCGGTTTTAAACAAGTATTTTTGCCAACATATCGAGGGAAGGTTGAAGTCCCCACCAACTATAACCGTATGAGTGTGTTATTTATTTGTTACGAGACTCAAATTTTCTCTGAACATCTCTCGTAGTTCGTTAACAGGGACAATAGGTGCTGGGTAGGAATTCGCGTCCGTTAGAAATGTTTGCGTTATGTAATTTAAAGTTGATATTTGCTAACTGATACTGTCTAAAATCGAGGTATATAAACTCTGCATCCCTAATCAGGAATGACTGTTAGTTTCCGTCAGTCACGATATCTTTGCTGAGTCTGCATGACGTGGGAATCCATTTGCAGAACGAGACGGTTCATCGTGTCATTTGAAGTTCATACAGATTCTCAACTAGCTGCTCGTGAATAACTTAAATTTTTAATGTCATTTTGTGTTAAATAATAATTACGGTATGTTACGTTGAAGAGGAAATCATGAATACGACGAACTCACAACGTCCATTACCTATCTGACGTAATAATGAGAGTCGTAACATTTCAGGTATGTCATTTATTGTAATAAATGTGAGCTTACAAGTCTTAAGGACAGTCTTATCTGTGATAAGGTGTTCCCTGATATTTGTAGTATCGTGTTATTACCTGACGTCTTTAGTTATTGCGATACAGAGCAGTGTTTTCTAGTGGTGACTTGGTGGAACCATTTTCAATAGTCAAACGAATCTACCAAGGAGCGATTAGAGGTCCTGCTAGACAGCTGCGTTATTTGGGTTGCATGCGAATCAGGCGAAATGTAATTCAGGTCGTTCGGATACATTTGAGCATGACTGTACCACCCCCACGTCTAATCCCTCAATGATCCGACTCAGGGGTAAGGCAGTAAAGAAATAAATAATTCCTTCTATTCTAGTGGTGAAGAAACCTGTAATAGTAAAAGTAGAAAGACTAAAAGCAGTGAATGTCTGTATCAGCGGTAACAGTGGAACAAGACAAGAGAAATAAGGAAGTTTGCTGGTGGGTAGGCGCAGTTGCGAGTCCTCCAGGGCTCAGCATTCGGAGGGTCCACGCCTCCCACAACTGTCTCATCTGAGCCCAAAACAGCCAAACAGATGAGAATAGAACGCAGTTTCTCGCAGGAAACAGGAAAACTCGTTCAACTTCTCTTCCGCCATTGGCAGGTATTAAAGATGAAGGTTCTTTAAGGTCTCACTTTCATAAGAGTGGTATATGAAGACAACCCCTAAAAAATAAAAATATGAAAACGGCAAACTGCGTCTAAAGGTAATCAGAAACAGAGTAAAGGAGGAATGACCAACGCTTGTGAAAGAGGCAGGGTCCAGGATCCTTCCCCCTACAATGTGCCAGGAAGCACTCCAGCCTCATCCGCTCCAGCCCCATCCGCTCCAGCCCCGACACGAAAGCAATTTAAAACATTAGATCTTAGAATAACATTCACTTCCTTGTAGAAAACGAAGAACCATTTCAGCTGTCCATATGTCATCCACCAACATTAGGGGCAAGGAATCAAGACAGAAGAAGATCCAGATTAGGTTTTGGTTGAAAGGAGGGAGAGGGGGGGGGCGGGATTCACTTTTCGTTACTGTCTCTGTTTCGTCTCCTGCCATATACACCTTGCCGTGACCTCCTATTTTAACATTCCAGGATTGTGTAGGATTTTAATAGAACGAGGGCGTGCTGAAAAGTAACTCTGCCGAATTTTATATGTGAAAACTCTTGAAGCAAACATTATTAACACCCTACATCTTCATTCTTCATGTCTACATATTTATTTCTCAGCGTAGTCGTCCTAGAGACCTATACAGTTCTCCCAACTACAGACCAGTCTGTCGATATCGTCATTATAGAGTGCCTAATTTTTTGAGGGAGGCACAACCTGACCACAGCTTGCACCGCTTCATCACTATCAATGTGAAGCACTCGAAACTATTCTTCAATACTTGGAAACAAATGACAATCGGTTGGAGCCAAGTCGGAACAGTATGGAGGATGATCGATGGTAGTGAATCCAAGGCGTCAGAGTGTTGCAGATGTCGCAGCACTCGTGTGTGGTACGGCATTGTCGTGCTGAAGGATAGGGTGCTACATGTGTGGAAGAATTCTTCGAATTTGAAATTCGAATGCTGCACGCCGTTTCTCACATGTCTACATAGGTTATCCACCGCCATGTTACACATTACAATTCGGAGCCTTCTAGCGACAGAGGGCTGCAAATATGTAGAAATGAAGAATTAAGATGTAGAATGTTAATAACTTTTGTTCTATTTAAAAAGCTTTAGAGTTTTCGCATAACAATTTCGGAGGCATTAATTCTCAGGACACACTAGTAACAATACTACAATACATATATGATTTTAAAACAATACCGACATATTATTTAACACGTGAAATATTGTAAAATACTGAAAATAATCCCCCCCCCCCCACCACAAGATCCATGGAACTTGGCGTTGGTGGGGCGGCTTGCGTGCCTCAGCGATACAGATATCCGTACCGTATGTGCAACTACAACGGAGGGGTATCTGTTGAGAGGCCAGACAAACGTGTGGTTCCTGAAGGGGGTGGCAGCAGCCTTTTCAGTAGTTGCAGGGGAACAGTCTGGATGATTGACTGATGAGGCCTTGTAACACTAACCACTACGGCCTTGCTGTGCAGGTACTGTGAACGGCTGAAACCAAGGGGAAACTACAGCCGTAATTTTTCCCGAGGGCATGCAACTTTACTGTATGCTTAATTGTTGATGGCGTCCTCTTGGGTAAAATATTCCGGAGGTAAAATAGTCCCCAATTTGGATCTCCGGGTGGGGACTGCTCAGGAGGACGTCATTATCAGGAGAAAGAAAACTGGCGTTCTACGGATCGGAGCGTGGAATGCCAGATCCCTTAATCGAGCAGGTATGTCAGAAAATTTAAAAATGGAAATCGATAGGTTAAAGTTAGATATAGTAGGAATTGGTGAAGTTCGCTGGCGGGAGGAACAAGACTTTTGGTCAGGGAATATAGGGTTATAAATACAAAATCAAATAGGGGTAATGCAGGAGTAGGTTTAATAATGAATAAAAAAATAGGAATGCGGGTAAGCTACTACAAACAGCATAGTGAACGCATTATTGCGCCCAAGATAGACACGAAGCCCACGCCTACTACAGTAGTACAAGTTTATATGCCAACTAGCTCTGCAGATGACGAAGCAACTGAAGAAATGTATGATGAAATAAAAGAAATTAATTAGATAGTGAAGGGAGACGAAAATTTAATAGTCATGGGTGAGTGGAATTCGGTAGTAGGAAAAGGGAGAGAAGGAAACGTAGTAGGTGAATTTGGATTGGGGATAAGAAATGAAAGAGGAAGCCGCGTGATAAAATTTTGCACAGAGCACAACTTAATCATGGCTAACACTTTGTTCAAGAATCATAAAAGAAGGTTGTATACATGGAAGAAGCCTGGAGATACTGACAGGTTTCAGATAAATTATATAATGGTAAGACAGAGGTTTAGGAACTAGGTCTTAAATTGTAAGACATTTCCAGGGGCAGATGTGGACTCTGAAAACAATCTATTGGTTATGAACTGTAGATTAAAACTGAAGAAACTGCAAAAAGGTGGGAATTTAAGGAGGTGGGACCTGGATAAACTGACTAAACCAGAGGTTGTACAGAGAGAGCATAAGGGAACCATTGACAGGAGAATGGGGGAAAGAAATAAAGTAGAAGAAGAATGGGTAGCTTTGAGATATGAAGTAGTGAAGGCAGTAGAGGATCTAGTAGGTAAAAAGACGAGGGCTAGCAGAAACCCTTGGGTAACAGAAGAAATATTGAATTTAATTGATGAAAGGAGAAAATATAAAAATGCAGTGAATGAAGCAAGCAAAAAGGAATACAAACGTCTCAAAAATAAGATCGACAGACAATGCAAAATGGCTAAGCAGGGATGGCTAGAGGACAAATGTAAGGATGTAGAGGCTTATCTCACGAGAGGTAAGATAGATACCTCCTACAGGAAAATTAAATAGACCTTTGGAGAAAAGAGAACCACTTGTATGAATATCAAGAGCTCAGATGGAAATCCAGTTCTAAGCAAAGAAGGGAAAGCAGAAAGGTGGAAGGAGGATATAGACGGTCTATAGAGGGGCGATGTACTTGAGGACAATATTATGGAAATGGAAGAGGATGTAGATGAAGATCAAATGGGAGATATGATACTGCGTGAAGAGTTTGACAGTGCACTGAAAGACCTGAGTTGAAACAAGTCCCCGGGAGTGGACAACATTCCGTTAGAACTACTGACGGCCTTGGGAGAGCCAGTCCTGACAAAACTCTACCATCTAGCGAGGAAGATGTATGAGACAGGCGAAATTACCTCAGACTTCAAGAAGAATATAATAATTCCAATCCCAAAAAAGCAGGTGTTGGCAGATGTGAAAATTACCGAACTATAAGTTTAATAAGTCACGGATGCAAAATACTAACGCAAATTCTTTACAGACGAATGGAAAAACCTTGGGGAAGATCAGTTTGGATTCCGTAGAAATGTTGGAACACGTGAGGCAATACTGACCCTACGACTTATCTTAAAAATGGCTCTGAGCACTATAAGAGTTAACATCTATGGTCATCAGTCCCATAGAACTTAGAATTACTTAAACCTAACTAACCTAAGGACATCTCACAACACCCAGCCCTCACGAGGCAGAGAAAATCCCTGACCCCACCGGGAATCGAACCCGGGAACCCGGGCGTGGGAAGTTAGAGCGCTACCGCACGACCACGAGATGCGGTCGACGACTTATCTTAGAAAATAGATTAAGGAAAGGCAAACCTACGTTTCTAGCATTTGTAGACTTAGAGAAAGCTTTTGACAATGTTGACTGTTCAAATTCTGAAGTTGGCAGGGGTAAAATACAGGGACCGAAAAGCTATTTACAATTTGTACAGAAACCAGATGGCAGTTATAAGAGTCGAGGGGCATGATAGGGAAGCAGTGGTTGTGAAGAGAGTGAGACAGGGTTGTAGCCTCTCCCCGATGTTATTCAATTTGTATATTGAGCAAGCAAGGAAACAAAAGAAAAATTCGGAGTAGGTATTAAAATCCATGGAGAAGAAATAAAAACTTTGAGGCTTGCCGATGACATTGTAATTCTGTCAGAGACAGCAAAGGACTTGGAAGAGCAGTTGAACGGAATGGACAGTGTCATGAAACGAGGCTATAAAATGAACACCAACAAAATCAAAACAAGGATAATGGAATGTAGTCGAATTAAGTCTGATGATGCTGAGGGAATTAGATTAAGAAATGAGACATTTAAAGTAGTAAAGGAGTTTTGCTAACTTGGTTTCCATGCTGTTTTATTCTCTGACATTTAGTTTTTAAATTTGGAAAGTGGCGTACACGGTGTTCTCTAAAAATAACGTAAATTTTGTGGCTTCAGGTTTGGTGTCAGTCCGATTGGCGCTACATTTTCCTGATTGTGTTGGTAAACGTGTCTGACAACTAACTCTAATATAATCCATGTCGGATTTTTAGTATGTTGTGGGTTGTGATGTGCTTTGGCAAGAGCCAGCTTGTTTTTTGCATAAAATGGACCACATAATATGTATTAAATTTTACTTTAAGAACTAAATAAATTGCTTCAAAGTCGTAGTAATGTTAAACATCGCTGTTGCTGAGTCTGCCATGAGTGAAACGAAGATTTACGAGTGGTATAACGGTTTCGAAGACGGTCTTGAAGACCTTGAACATGACGATCGCCCTGAACGTCCCAGTTAAACGTCAACCTATGATATCGTGGAAAAAGTGAAATAAATGATTATAAACGATCGCCGGATAATACACACATCAAAAAAGTTTTCAATCACTTCGGTTCCGAGACTTCTGGAACCTATACACAAAATTGGATTAGACAGCAACAAAAACATCATTTCCGTCCTCTTTATTGCTCATAAAAACCACACATTGCATGTTGTGCCACCATACAGCGAGACGTTCAGAAGTGGCGGTCCAGATTTCTGTACACACTGGTACGTCTAATGCCCAGCAGCACGTCCTCTTGCACTGATGCATGCCTGCATTCGTCGTGGCATACGATCCTCAAGTTCATCAAGCCACTGTTGGTCCAGCTGGTCCCAGTCCTTAACGGCCATTCGACGTACAACCCTCAGAGTGGTTGGTGGGTCACGTCGTCCACAAACAGCCCTTTTCAATCTATACAAGGCACATTCTATAGGGTTCATGTCTGGAGAATATGCTGGCCACACTAGGTGAGTGATGTCGTTATCTTGAAGGAATTCATTCACAAGATGTGCACCATGGGGGCGCGAATTGTCGTCCATGAAGACGAATGCCTCGCCAATACATTGCCGATATGGTTGTACTTCCATGACGACCAGCGGCGAACGTCGGCTTCACATAGTGACATAATGCCATAAACAGCAGGGAACCTCTACCTTGCTGCTCTCGCTGGACACTGTGTCTAAGGCGTACAGCCCCTACCGGGTTGCCCCAAACACGTCTCTGACGAATGTCTCGTTGAAGGCATATGCGACACTCATCGGGGAAGAGAACGTGATGCCAAACCTCAGCGGTCTATTCACCATGTTGTTGGGACCATCTGTACCGCGCTGCATGGTGTAGTGAAGTTGCGCACCATGCAGCCTGTTGCGCACAATTTGAGTCGTAACACGATGTCTTGTGGCTGCACGAAAAACATCATTCAACATAGTGGCTTTGGTGTCTGGGTTCCTCCGAGCCATAATCCGTACGTAGCGGTCATCCACTGCAGTAGTAGCCCTTGGGCGGCCTGAGCGAGGCATGTCATCAACAGTTCGTGTCTCTTTGTATCTGCTCCACCGCCTCGGTTCACTTCCCTTGTTGAGAGCCCTTCCTGGCATAAAGTAGCAATGCAGACGCGATTGAACCGCAGTATTGACCGTCTAGGCATGGTTGAACTACAGACAACACGAGCCGTGTACCTCTTTTGTGGTGGAATGACTGAAACTGATCGGCTGTCGGATCCCCTCCGTCTAATAGTCGCTGCTCATGCATTAGTGACATCTCTGAACAGTCAGAGGGACTGTGTCTGTGATGCAATATCCACAGTCAACGTCCATCTTGGTACCGGGTTGATGCAAACTTTTTTTGATATATGTATTTAACGTGCTTTAGAAAAAGATGTTAACTTTGTTCAAGAAGCATCTGTGTTGTGTAAAACACTTGTTTTTACGAAATAAATGTGTTTAAATGTTTGGCTGATATTATACCTAATATACTGATTTATGCTGATCTTGCGCCGTTCGTTTTCACGTCAATGGAACCTGTGAGTAAAATGTAAATGAAGTAGACCAGAATCAATTTTTTGATCATACTACCGGTATCCGGGTCGCATAAGATTTTTGAAGTGACGCAGCAGAATTAACACCATTTTTTTGAAACAGCGTATTTTGTTCCTCACTGGAAATCTGGAACTTGTGACGTAATAGATTCACGTAAGCCAAAGATCGGAAAACAATACGTTTTCCTTTGTAATGTCAGTTAGTGGGTACCGTATTGGAGGTGATAAAAATGAGAAACATGAAGATCTTTGGCCGGTATCCTTAAAAGCTCCAGTACAAAATTAATTTTAAATTGTGATTAATGATGCTGGCTTACCAAATGATTCATGATGGGAAATTTTTTCAGATCTTTTGGGTAGGAAAAGTGTGACACCAAAATTTGTTCCAAAACGAATTTCGAACAAAAGCAACGGAGAACCTAAGTTGATCAGAATTACTAGATGAAGTCAACAATGATGTGGATATACTGAAGTGTGATGAAACATGAGTTTTCACACAAGACATCTAAACTAAAGCTCAGTCGTCCCAGTGGAAGTATTCTGGTTCGCCACACGAATAAAGCTTGACAAATATGGTCAAAATTTGAAAGTTTCCTCATCCTGTTCTTCGGTTTTAACTGAAGAGTCCATCATGTTTCTTTTGCCACAAGGTCGAGTGAAGTAATCTGAAAAAAGTATGGATTTCTCTCGAAACATTTTTACATCATGATAATTCTCTTGCACATACTTCGTTGGTCTATTCATGACGTTTTCGCCAAAAAAATAATACTGTAATCATGCCCTATTTTCCATGTTCGCCACACAAGCTCCCTTGCGAATTTTATCTGTTTCCAAAAATAAAGAAAACATCAAAGTACCGGTGTTTTCCAAGAATACATGAGGTTAAAAATCCATCGCTAAGAGAGCTAATACACTCCTGGAAACTGAAATAAGAACACCGTGAATTCATTGTCCCAGGAAGGGGAAACTTTATTGACACATTCCTGGGGTCAGATACATCACATGATCACACTGACACAACCACAGGCACATAGACACAGGCAACAGAGCATGCACAATATCGGCACTAGTACAGCGTATATCCACCTTTCGCAGCAATGCAGGCTGCTATTCTCCCATGGACACGATCGTAGAGATGCTGGATGTAGTCCTGTGGAACGGCTTGCCATGCCATTTCCACCTGGCGCCTCAGTTGGACCAGCGTTCGTGCTGGACGTGCAGACCGCGTGAGACGACGCTTCATCCAGTCCCAAACATGCTCAATGGGGGACAGATACGGAGATCTTGCTCGCCAGGGTAGTTGACTTGCACCTTCTAGAGCATGTTGGGTGGCACGGGATACATGCGGACGTGCATTGTCCTGTTGGAACAGCAAGTTCCCTTGCCGGTCTAGGAATGGTAGAACGATGGGTTCGATGACGGTTTGGATGTACTGTGCACTATTCAGTGTCCCCTCGACGATCACCAGAGGTGTACGGCCAGTGTAGGAGATCGCTCCCCACACCATGATGCCGGGTGTTGGCCCTGTGTGCCTCGTCGTATGCAGTCCTGATTGTGGCGCTCACCTGCACGGCGCCAAACACGCATACGACCATCATTGGCACCAAGGCTGAAGCGACTCTCATCGCTGAAGACGACACGTCTCCATTCGTCCCTCCATTCACGCCTGTCGCGACACCACTGGAGGCGGGCTGCACGATGTTGGGGCGTGAGCGGAAGACGGCCTAACGGTGTGCGGGACGGTAGCCCAGCTTCAGGGAGACGGTTGCGAATGGTCCTCGCCGATACCACAGGAGCAACAGTGTCCCTAATTTGCTAGGAAGTGGCGGTGCGGTCCCCTACGGCACTGCGTAGGATCCTACGGTCTTGGCGTGCATCCGTGCGTCGCTGCGGTCCGGTCCCAGGTCGACGGGCACGTGCACCTTTCGCCGACCACTGGAGACAACATCGATGTACTGTGGAGACCTCACGCCCTACGTGTTGAGCAATTCGGCGGTACGTCCACCCGGCCTCCCGCATGCCCACTTTACGCCCTCGCCCAAAGTCCGTCAACTGCACATACGGTTCACGTACACGCTGTCGCGGCATGCTACCAGTGTTAAAGACTGCGATGGAGTTCCGTATGCCATGGCAAACTGGCTGACACTGACGGCGGCGGTGCACAAATGCTGCGCAGCTAGCGCCATTCGACGGCCAACACCGCGGCTCCTGGTGTGTCCGCTGTGCCGTGCGTGTGAACATTGCTTGTATAGCCCTCTCGCAGTGTCCGGAGCAAGTATGGTGGGTCTGACACACCGGTGTCAATGTGTTCTTTTTTCCATTTCCAGGAGTGTAGTTATCACGACGATCGAGTTCCATAAGCACTTTAGATGTTGGAAAATAGCTGGCATAAATATACAGAATCTCTTGGGATATATGAAAGCTGGGGCATTATTACAGTATTCTTCTTTGGCAATAAATCATGATCACCTAATGGCAGTATGCAGGTGCAATATCGCCGTGCAAAAGCCATGAACAGTTTCACCAAAAATCCGGACTATTTTTCGGACGGCTTCATACGACCGGCGTTGAACTTATAAATAGCTGGTGTCGTGGAATTGGGTCAGGAACTCGTGGCACACTATGCTGCTAAAATCAAAGAACACAGTAATTATAACCTTCATATTTCACCTTATATGTGGAGCTTTTCCTTTTGGCAATCCAGAATGCTTCCACTGGGACGGTTCAGCCTTAATTTTGACGTCATATCTGTAAATCCGTGTTTTGTCACCTGCTACCGTAGTCAGCATCGTGCCTCACTTCAGCTATAAACTTCTGAGCAACTTGCATTCGTTGCCGTTTGCCTTATAAGAAGTTTACAACAAATATTTCCATCACATGTTTCATATCAAAAACATCCGCAAATTTCATGACATTAAACATTTGATATGCCAACATCGTCAGCGACTTATCTGATCGTGGTGCGGCTGTTGTTCATAATCACGTCTTTCACTTTTCCCACGATTTCGTCGGATTATGAAGTGTTGGGGTGCCCAGATCGTTCATCACATTCAGTGTCCTCGGCCTTTTTCGAAATGTTAATAAGATTTATAAACCCTTATTTCACTGAAAGCAGAATCCCCAAATGTAATACCTAACATTTCTAAAATTTTGCTGCACTTAATCCTGTTCTTATGCCATAATTTCATACTAATTCTCTTCGACATTTTTACACGAAGTAAATAATCATCGATACCGCCGAAAGACATATAATCTTTTGAACAACTGACAACAGACTAAATATCTGATGTGAGTAATACTATAAGATGCTTTTCACGCATATTTACCAACACAACGAAGTAAAAAATCACACGATGCAGCCTAATACAACACATAAAAATACTAAATTCCCCTTAAGTTTTTGAACACACGTTGAACATCACGGGAGTAATAACTGGACCGACAGAGACTAGTAGCCCATCCATGACGATAAGGAAGAACTCAGCAGGAGCCCTGAGGGAAGGTGTTCTCTTAGACCACGAGACGCTGAGCTACATATCTAACCTGGAACGATCGAAGAGATAAAGATGTGACGTATAAAAAGTTGTATAGAGACTCAAGAGGCCCATTTGCGGAGGGTAAGTCAAATGTGATGTGGTGTTATTTTGTTGTGTACCTTATAGAGGTCAAAACTGACTGGAGTTGCTAGCACTCTCACTCGCTAGTTAGTTAGGCATTATTCTTCATGGAAGTTACAATGATAGGGGAGAAAGCCCCCTGATTCGAAAATTAGAATCCTAGGTACACCGTTGCGTGACCTTCGTTTCAAGCAGTTGAGAGAGCATATTGGTGAGTCTAATCGGTCAGTACGTTTCGATGGATATCGGCTTATTGGAATGGGAAAGGGCCGGCCGGTGTAGCCGAGCGGTTCTAGGCGCTTCAGTCTGGAACCGTGTGACCGCTAGGGTCGCAGGTTCGAATCCTGCCTCGGGCATGGATGTGTGTGATGTCCTTAGGTTAGCTAGGTTTAAGTAGTTCTAAGTTCTAGGGAACTGATGACCTCAGATGTTAAGTCCTATAGAGCTCAGAGCCACAAAGGGAAAATAGCGTCTAGCTGAAATGGTTTGAAGTCTTTGAGTATATTGTGAGTAGCTTTCAGATAGTGTAACATCTGATTATGAATTGCGAAGGGGGTTCGGGGCTATATCATGAGAAGAGTCAAAAATCTAAAACAATTCTTTATTTACTGACTTTGAGTAAGTAGTTCAGGGATTTGAGGGATAAAGAAAAGCGGGATGTTTTCAGCTTGTAGCCAAGTAAAAAGAGGGTACCAGCGCTGTCACAAATTAGTCGCGAGGTGTTCAGCAAGAACCGACACATTGATGTATCACCTCGTATGAGAGGACTCGGAGCAGCAGTTTATTTTTGGCGGCCAAGCAGAATATGGATCTTGGCTCACCTGCAGAATGAGGAGACATACGTTTCCAAGGGCATGCAGCACCACCAGTATTTCCACTTGTGTTTACCCAGGTAGCGAGCCTTTGCACGGGGAGCCCAGTAGTGATGAGGGCTGTCTGTGAAGGACGCTATTTGACGATTTGAACGGCTGTTACAATTTCTTTACTCCACCATGGTACAAGCAGGCGGTAGAAGGGACCTGTAGAAAGGGCAATAGCAGTTCCAGTAGCACAGGTGATGGTAGCAGCAACGTCTCCAAAATCCTCGTTGATGGAGTCTGATAGAGAGTGGGTGGAGGTGACGGCAGAGGTATACAATTGTATGTTGCCTCTTCAAATACCTCACAATGGAAACAAGCAAGTGACAGAGATGTCTTCCGAAACAACATTGATAAGGTCCGAGGGAGAGTAGATGGAGGTGACAGCAGAGGTGTGGTACTGCCTGTTGGCCCTTTGCGGACCCCATAACGGTGACAAACAAGTGGTAGGATAGCAGAAAGTGACCGCTTTCACAGCGACCGTTGTACAGCGATCATTGTAGCGAAGGCATGTAATTGCGAGAAGAGATCGTAAGATTGATAGTGGGCAAGGATGCCAGTCATTGAGAAGATAGAGCTCAAGAACATAATTTGGTCAACCAGAAGGTGGCCGTCTCTGTAGGTAACTATCTCCATATAGAGGGTAGCGTGCATTGAAACCCTAAGTAGAAGGAAAGAGGAAGGGGGGAGGGAGGTGCGAGGATCGTCACATTATACTGAAAATTATAACTGCTGGAATCGTTCACACTCCCACTCTAATCGCTTCCTTCATGGTAAGGAGGGGCTGCGTGCACTGTGCGAACCAACATACAAACCCGTCTTGTGGCCACAACGATAACAACAGACGATGGGTAACACTGGATGAGGTCATCAATGGAAAGCGTTCCTACACGAGTTCCATATCTGGAACAGCACGATATTACTTGCTGGAATTTCGGCAGCTGACACCAATTAACACGTACAATCAAAAAACGTTTTTCATCACTCCAGATACCAGAACTCGTGAACATAGACGTTGATTATGGATATTGTATCACAGACGCAGTCCCTTTGACTGTTCAGAGATGTCACTAAGCCGGCCGTAGTGGCCGAGCGGTTCTAGGCGCTACAGTCTGGAACCGCGCGACCGCTACGGTCGTAGGTTCGAATCCTGCCTCGGGCATGGATGTGTGTGATGTCCTTAGGTTAGTCAGGTTTAAGTAGTTCTAAGTTCTAGGGGACTGATGACCTGCGAAGTTAAGTCCTATAGTGCTCAGAGCAATTTGAACCATTTAGATGTCACTAAACCCGCCCAAAGATGTAAACAACCATGCATGAGCAGTGTCTATTAGAAGGAGGGGGTCCGACATCCGATCAGTTCCAGGCATTCCACCAGAAAGGCAGTACACGGCTCGTGTTGTCTGTTGTTCAGCCATGCCTAAACGGTCAATTCCGGGGCTCAATCGCGTCCGCATTGTTTGTGCCAGGAAGGGCTCTCAACAAAGGAAGTGCACAGACGTCTCGGACGGAACCACAGCGATGTTGTTCTGACATGGAGGTGATACAGGAGCAGAGAGACAGGAACTTTCTGTGACATGCCTCGCTCAGGCCGCCCTAGGGCTACTACTGGAGTGGACGATCGCTACCTATGGATTATGGCTCGAAGGAACTCTGACACCAACGCCTCCATGTTGAATAACTATTTTCGTGCAGCCAGAAGACGTCGTGATACGATTCAAACTATGCGCAATAGGCTGCTCATGCGCAACTTCACTCCCGACGTACAAGGCGAGGTTCATATTTGCAACCATGACACCATGCAGCGCGTTACAGATAGACCTAACAAAATGACGAATGGACCGCTCAGGATTGGCATCACGTTCTCTTCACCGATGAGTGTCGCATATGCCTTCAACCAGACAATCGTCGGAGACGTGTCTGTAGGCAATCTGGTCAGGCTGAACGCCTTAGACACACTATCGAGGGAGTGTAGCAAGGTGGAGGTTCCCTGCTGTTTTTTGGGTGGCATTATGAGAAGCCGACGTACGCCGCTGGTTGTCATGGAAGTGCAACCATAGCGACAGCATACTGGCGAGACATTCGTCTTCATGGACGACAATTTGCGCCCCCATCGTGCACATCTTGCGAATGACTTCCTTCAGGATAACGACATCGCTCAACTAGAGTGGCCAGCGTATTCTCCAGACATGAACCCTATCGAACATGCCTGGGATAGATTGAAAAGGGCTGTTTATGGACGACGCAACCCACCAACCACTCTGAGGGATCTACGCCGAATGGCCGTTGAGGAGTAGGACAATAAGAACCAAATGGTTCAAATGGCTCTAAGCACTATGGGACGTAACATCTGAGGTCGTCAGTTCCATAGACTTAGAACTGCTTAAACCTAACTAATCTAAGGACATCACACACATCCATGCCCGAGGCAGGATTCGAACCTGCGACTGTACCAGCAGCGCGGTTCCAGACTGATGCGTCTAGAACTGCCTGGTCACAGCGGCCGTCTCAGTAAGAACCTTCATGAACATGTGGATAGTATGCCACGACTAATACAGGCATGCATCAGTGCAAGAGGATATGATACTGGGTATTAGAGGTACAGGTGTGTACAGCAATCTGGACCACCACCTCTGAAGGTCTCTCTGTATTTTGGTACAACATGCAATGTGTGGTTTTCATGAGCAATAAAAAGGGCGGAGATGATGTTTATGCTGATGTCTACTCCAGTTTTCTGTAGAGGTTCCGGAACTCTCTGAACCGAGGTGATGCAAAACCATTTTGTGTGTGGCCGTGCGGTATTAGGCACTTCAATCTGAAACCGCGTGACCGCTACGGTCGCAGGTTCGAATCCTGGCTCTGGCATGGACGTGTGTGATGTCCTTAGGTTAGTTAGGTATAAGTAGTTCTAAGTTCTGGAAGACTGATGATCACAGATGTTAAGTCCCATAGTGCTCACAGACTTTTGAACCATTTTTGTGTGTATTTTCAGTTCTATTGAATCATCATCTTAAGGGCGTCCAGTTTAGCACGGAGGGGCCAAGGAGATAGGTTATGCCGTAGGCTTACTGTTCGATACCAATGGGAAGGGAACCACTTTAATGATTATAGCTTCTGAGTCCGATGGAGCGGAGTCCGATGGAATGGCGTCCGATGGTACCACCGCGACCACCGGAGTAGCCTTCTCCTCAGAAAAACTAAACTATGTACCATGTTCTTCCTTTTATTGGTTGTTAAGAGGGCAGATACGACACCTGTATTTCTCGCAAATAGAACATTGCTTGGGACTGGATAGGAGTCGCAGTTTTAATTAAGACAGAATCATTTTGTAAGTTAAGTAAGGGAAGATATTTCTCAAAATAAAGTTTAGAGATTATCTACTAAGAATGTAGCCCTAGAGATTAGAAAGAACCCTCTGTCAGTCAGGGTAGTTAGCAGGAACTGAGGGGAGTAACCTTCTGCAGCTCTCCTGATGTTGTTTTCCTCCGATGATGTAGCCAACGAGGAAAGTCCTCGGGATCGTAACGATCTGCATTCAAACAACCAGTTCTGTCTGGTGATTCTACGAGACGCTCATTAGCATGGGTTGATAATTTCGTTCCTTTTACTGTGCAAGAATCCACAGTAAACAGCTGCGTCTCTGCGCTGCCCAAAATGGGAACACCGATAGCCGGTCCGCCGGGAAACTGCAACTCCCGAAGCAGCGGGAAGCCGTACAGACAATTTGCTTGCCTATGTCGTTGGACTTTATCGTCCAATTAAGGCAGGGCTCCCGCGGCGCCGGGCGACCAGTTTGCATGTGTTCGCGCTCTACGCCAAGATAAAACGTCCATAAAACGCTATGGGATGTCCGGCCAAAGGAACGCGTCGTCTAACAGCACGCATCTTTAGTTTTTCTGTGGTGGCTACATAGACAGGATCTGTAAAAATCTCTAAAGGCTTAGACAGGATTTTTAAAAACGTAGAAAGATAACCTCGTTTTCTTTTTTTACATCACACCTCTATATAAAACCACTTGTCCATATCCCAAACATGAAAAAAAGTCAGTGCTGACGTTGATTTATCATCATTTGTTATCTATTTTCGATTACTTGAAAAGCAGTGCGATTTCGAAACTTTTGTATCACTGAGACAATGGTCACTTTCTTAATTAATTGTTTCTTGTTTTAAAGTATAAGTGCCTTAAACAGGTCTAAACGTTGCAGAGGTATTCGAGTACGGGCAGAAGGGACGGAGCTAGAAATTTCGAATCTTTGTAACGAAATTGTCTTTACTTGCTGTGTATCAGGCAAGAATTTCTGAAATACAATTGACAAAAACTAACTTCCACTCTCGAAGAAGGCACCGTATGAGACATAATCGCTTATCGACTTCATGTACTTGTGTGACACATTGTTTTCAATAATCAGTGTCAAAAAATGCAATTATGGGTTTGAATTGATAGAACATTTTGAGGAGCGTTTGTAAGCAGAAAATTCGTCAGACACTCTTAACTACGAAGCTATGGTTATGAAATGCCGTCACACTTTGAGATAGACATTTAAATGTTTTATAAGGAATTTTTGTACACTGTTAGCTTTTTTATGTATTATTAAATTATTACTTATTATGTCTAAGAATACAGATAATTTTTATGTAAAAATTATAGTTCTTAAATTATACGTTTTGTATGCTTGTGTATTATAAATTGTTTCCAACTAGACACTTATCCTGAAAAAAGTACTTGTGCTCGCAGTCCGACCAGTATTGTGGAGTGAGCTCTTAGATGCTAAATGTTGACTACCACTGAAGGGAGGCATACTATCGTTCTCTTTGAAAATCTGTCTTCTTCTTTTACTGATTTACATTTTCCAATTCCCGGAATCTTCGCGGAAGTCGTGAAAGGACACAACGTTAACAATTACACCATGAATGACGCAAAAACGTACCAGCATACATAATACTGACACATAGGAATACAAAGACTCTGTACTACATGTTCTCGATAGTAACAGAAGAGCTACCCTAAAGTAGACGTGGCTAAAAGAAACGCAAAAAGCATATGTACTGCCAGATGGTGTTCGTTCTACGCACCGTTTCGAATAAACGCTTCAATTTTTTTATTTTTTTACAAAAAAGAGCCCATTTTGTAGCTGGGAGAAAGAAGAAACTGCTTACTTACTTTTAAAAAATCTAACAGTATTCTGTTAAAACAAATGGCGAATTCACGTAAGCAATCGTCATTGTTGGAGCCTGTGGTGTTTTCTTATTTGCATTTAAACATGACAGTAGTTATCTTATTTGTTGTTACCTTAGTTCACCTGCGTTTTCTAACAATGGTTCAAATGGCTCTGAGCACTATGGGACTTAACTTCTGAGGTCATCAGTCCCCTAGAACTTAGAACTACTTAAACCTAACTAGCCTAAGGACATCACACACATCCATGCGCGAGGCAGGATTCAAACCCTTAGCGGTAGCGCGGTTTCAGACTATAGCGCCTGGAACCGCTCGGCCATCCGGGCCGGCCGTTTTCTAACAGTACGCTGATGGATTTAATATAATAGTAATTATGTCTTTTCGTAACCACAAAATGAGCCTTTACTACATCTACATCCTCACGGATACTCTGCAAATCACACTTAGGTGGGTTCATCGAATCACTTTCACAATAATTCTCTATTACTCCACTCTCCAAGAGCGCGTGGACAAAACGAACACCTATACCTTTCCGTGCGAACTCTGATTTCCCTTATTTTATTACGATGATCGTTTCTCCCTGTGTAGGTCGGCGCCAACGAAATCTATTCACATTCGGAGGAAAAAGTTGCTGATTGAAATTTCGTGAGAGGATTCTGTCGCAATGATAAAAGCCACTGTTTTAATGGTTTGCAAGCTTCCTACTTTCTTTTGTAATCAGGGCTTCAATAAAAATTGCAAAGTAATGTTAATCAGAACACAGGGACGAGTTGTGATCTAAATAACGATAGATTTATTCATTCTTAACATCACAAGACAAGTAAAATGGCTAAAGAAACGTCACACAAACATTTTTATTTCACAAACGCTTTCACTAATATGGGGTCTATGGTGGATAAAATGATCAACTGTGGCGACACATGACACTTACCAGGACACTAATAGCTTTATCTGAGGTATGGCACTAAAACTAAGCCACAAACAAGCATCTATGCTCTACCATTCCACTAAGAAAAATATGGTTCCAAAGAACAGGGTGCTGAACAGCATATGTTGGAGCCCTATGCCCTAGCAGCGAATACTTTACCCTCCTGATGGTCAGGGCGTCACATCACGTTGCGTTCGGCGACTGAAGTCACGGTCGGCAGCAATCTGTTACTAAAGGTGCGCCCGAAAAATACAAGTATGCGGTGTCGCGTTCGCCTAATTCGTAATGCTGATATTTCCCTACGAGCCGCTGAAACCGCAGTAGAATCCAATGTGCTGGTGGACCCGTTTGCTGGTCTGCCAAACCAATTTGACTCCGTGTCACGACTATGCATGACGGAAAGTGTTAAATGTTTAGACGCCCGACTCAAAACAAATAAGTTCACCCACGCATCACTCGATGTGTGCATGATGCCCGAAGCAGTACCTCTGACGGTTCAGGTGGTGACAGGCACAGGCTCTAAGTGGCACACTATCAAAGGACACAAGTCTCACCGTTTATGTAAACACCTTCAGTTCTTTGCTAGTGAATAACCAGTACAAGAGCGACCTCCTCTCTTTCTCTCAGCTTTCCTCGCCAGCTTGGTAGCAAAGCACATTTACTTCTTAGACTACTCCTACTTTAGCACTAGCCAATCACGAGCTGGAGCACCGCATTCGAAGATGGGGGACTGCCCCTTGCTTTTCATATACAAATTTGACGAATCAGAGGCTTTAAAGTTAATTGGGACAAAAGCAAAACAAAAAGATTAAGTTTCACGGCTTCATCCCATGCGTTATGCCATGTCTTTTGCAACAACATGACCTGGATGGAACCACAGCCCTCCATAAAATGATAGTTATCTCCCCTGTTGCGTCCATTTCGAACTTTCCAAAGAATAGCCTGAGCTGTGTGCAGCTCGTGTTCTTGCCGTTCATAACTTGACGTCGTGTAATACCAGTAGTGGCATCTCGATTCCTTCATGTGCTACGGTACCACTGAGTTGCTAATACTGTTACTCCGCGAGTGGAATCAGCAGCGGTTATCGATAGCCAGTACTGTGGTACTATCTTTAGTGCCACAGCTAGTATCCCAGGTCGTGGTGTGTGTCAGGCAGTTCGGCTTCGGACGGAGCAGCGAGGAGGTCAGCAGCACGAGGGCAGGCCGTGACTGCTGGCAGCGTGCAGGCACTGCCGGACTGAGGGGCTGTAGCCGACGACCGAACCCAGGACCTGAGAAATTGAGTGAACCGTGTCCAGTACTGAAACCTCCACTGTCTGAGTTCTCGCTGTAGTTTGTGAGTTGCTGCTCCCAGGGTCGGTGAGACCAACCGCAACAAGTGGAGTCTGTCAGGTTGGCAGAAGCTATTAGCCACCTTCTACTCCTTGATGTTAGTTTGTACTTAGAATTTTTCTTATTAGCGAAGAGCAACTAGCGGTATTTTCTGCCTTGTGGGTGCTAACGCCCCAGTTACCTGCTCTGGAGGTTAGAATACTTTTCCGGCAGTGTACCTTTCCTCGTCATGTTGATGCTGTCCGACATGGCGTGTACCCTAGTTCGACAGCGTCTTGAATTGTAGTTGCATATGTTTTTAGGAGGTTAGCTTGGTTCTAGTGTTTCCTTCGGTCTTATGTGTGTTTCTGACGACATGCTGTCTGTCTCTTCATACTTGCCTAAAAATATTCCATCATTGTACCGACGATGGGACTTTAGGTGGATTGGTTAGTCGGTCAGTCGGTGCTTAAGCTACCCCTAGTGTGAGTT
The DNA here is from genome assembly GCF_023897955.1 of Schistocerca gregaria. NCBI lineage: Eukaryota > Metazoa > Arthropoda > Insecta > Orthoptera > Acrididae > Schistocerca > Schistocerca gregaria. The sequence goes on from NC_064923.1 coordinate 492,713,111, forward strand.
GCCATCCTGTTAAGTGACTACAACTCTTTGTGCCTGTCTCACAGCTTACACAGCTGTAGACACCTCTTTCAGGTTGATCCAGGGAGCACTGTCTGTGGATCACACTGTCTTATTTGGACAAGTTGTCATAATTGTTTAAAATTTAACCAAATGTTTTAACATGTTATTGCCTTCCCCACTTCTAATTCCAGCCTTCAGCCTTTAATTGTTTGTAATACTGCTTGTGGCCTTCAGCCAACAAATTATTTTCAATTTTCTCTTAATAAGGCCTGCAGCCGTCACTATAGCCTGTTACAGTTCGTTAAGATTGATTTAAAAAGGTTTTAGTATTTTAACATGCAACTGCCTTCCTTACTTGTAGTTCAGACCTTCAGCCATTGAGTATTCTGAAAATTGCTTGTGGCATTGAGCCTCCAATAATTTTGAATTCTTTCTTAATCAGGCCTTCAGCTGTTAATTCTTTGTAACATTGCTTGTGGCCTTCAGCCAACAAATAATTTTCAATCTTGTTTTAGTGAGGCCTTCAGCCTTCATTATAGCTTGTTACAAGTTATTAAGAATATTAGAAAGGGTTTTAGTATTTTTAAAATGTAGTTGTCCTCCTTATTAGTAATTCAAGTCTTCAGTCGTTATGTATTTTTGAAATTGCTTCTGGCCTTCATCCGACTAATAATTTTGAATCTTCTTAATCAGGCATTCAGCCGTTGATTGTGTGTAACATTGCTTGTAGCCTTCAGCCGACAATAACTTGTAATACTTTTAATAAGGCTTTCAGCTGCCAGTGTAGTAAAATCTTTTAAAAATGATTGTTGAGTTTTGTTTCTTAAAAATAAAGAGTGTGTGTTTTCTGTGCAACCAATGGTAATTGATTACCCTCCTTCCAAACCTTTCCTGCAAGCCGTAAGTCCCACGTCTCATGGTCATTAACTCGCTAAAAGCCTCGTGCCTTTACAAATATGATTTGTAACAGAGTCTGGACGTCTGGGTCCTGTCCCACGGAAATTCGCAGAAAGGTCGCAGTTGTATCACCAGCTTCCTGCCTTAGAAGTTACGATTGCCTTATTGCCGGTTTTCAATGCTCTGTCCATCGCAGCGACGACTCCTTGGTGCTAGTCAGCGGCCACTGACCGATTGGCGCCATCCAACGGCTCTGCAAATGAGACCGCGGAACTCAGTTGTCCACAAATGTTTTCACCCAGGTTCCGCAGCCACGCTTTTACTACAGTCGTTTAAATTAGCACCCTATTTATTTGAACGCTGGTAAAGCTTACCACTATTCCTTCACTAGAGCATACAAGCAAGAGCATTAACTACTACCCAACATTTCATAATTATATACGAAGTCAGATCGTATCCAGCTATAGCAACCAAGTAATAAGGATCAGCTTCCCTAAGAACATTATGCAGCATAACACCATGTTAGAAGTGAGAGCGCCCTGCAATCTCTCACAACCTCCCCATTCACCTAAAATTTATTCTTTGGAAGTGCTACATTTTAAAAGGTTAGTGTGACATGGAACAGAATAAACTGTGACACTTTATTTGGATCATTATCAAAGAGATGAACATGAATCAATCTGTGTTCACCTTAAACCAAAGCACAATGTTATACTCTGTCTTCACCACATTCAACCAGGGGTCACCCATACTCTCTCTCCTCCATGCCTACAAAATTAAGGTGAGAAATAAAAATGTTGTGGGCATACCATCGGGTCATATTCATGAAGACCCATACTTAAATGACAATTACTAAACGGTTACAGGGCCATGCAGATATTTATCTACTCATTCATCCTTAAATTGGGGCCTGAGAAGGGTATTTCCCTAACCAGAATACAAAGATGTTGTCTTGAGGATTCTCTGCCCCTTGGAAAATTACTACCCCTGCTCAATTATACAAATGGCTGCATTCATTCCTTGAAAGCACATAGATCACAAGCGTTCTCACATTCACCTAATGCAAAAGATTCCTATTTTTCATTTTGTATGTGTCATCTAATCCGCTTTCGTTAACATGTCTTAATCTGTACCTTTAGTACAAAGATTTAAGTGTCAACATTTCAAAACAACTTATAAGTTATGCTGTGGTTGGCAGGAGAACCAACACCTTGGTACTAGAGGAGGCCGAACTGCACGCGTTTTAGCTCACGCAGGCTGGCGTGAGGTCTGGAACATGACAAGGGAATTAGAATTGAGAAAAACGGACGTAGCTGGTGAAATACTTAACTTTAATCCATTAATGCTGAACGTCGCTCTTTCGGGTACATGATTCACAATATCAATAGTACGGATACTGGCGCCTTGCTAGGTCGTAGCAATTAACGTAGCTGAAGGCTATGCTAACTATCGTCTCGGCAAATGAGAGCGTAGAAGTCAGTGAACCATCGCTAGCAAAGTCGGCTGTACAACTGGGCTGAGTGCTAGGAAGTCTCTCTAGACCTGCCGTGCGGGGCGCTCGGTCTGCAATCATTGATAGAGGCGACACGCGGGTCCGACGTATACTAGCGGACCGCGGCCGATTTAAAGGCTACCACCTAGCAAGTGTGGTGTCTGGCGGTGACACCACATTCCTCCCCCGCAAATCGGCATACGGTTGTGGCATAAGGCTTCCACCCGCCGTGGGGAGGACCGCATGTTGACGTATGCGACGAGGTGGGGAGCCTAAAAACAGGCGAGGCTGTGCCACCCGCACCCTGCCATTCGGACCGCGGGGAGCTAGGAAACGCCTAAAAACCTGCTCCAGGGTGCACGCCAACATGCGGTGTATGCGCCCGTAGAGAGACAGGAGGGGCCGAAGGGTCGACCGCCATCGGGACGGGGCACCCGACGGGCGAAGACGACATATGGTCCGGAGCGGGCAAGAGTCCCATGTCGGAGGACAGCTGGGTGACGGGAAGCGATCGGCGGCGTGTTTCCTTAAACTAGCTTCTAAGATACGTCGTAGGGTCAGTATTGCCTCACGTGTTCCAACATTTCTACGGAATCCAAACTGATCTTCCCCGAGGTCGGCTTCTACTAGTTTTTCCATTCGTCTGTAAAGAATTCGCGTTAGTATTTTGCAGATGTGACTTATCAAAGTGATAGTTCGATAATTTTCACATCCGTCAACACCTGCCTTCTTTGGGATTGGAATTATTATATTCTTCTTGAAGTCTGAGGGTATTTCACCTGTCTCGTACATCTTGCTCACCAGATGGAAGAGTTTTGTCAGGACTGGCTCTCCAAAGGCCGTCAGTAGTTCTAATGGAATGTTGTCTACTCCGGGGGCCTTGTTTCGACTCAGGTCTTTCAGTGCTCTGTCAAACTCTTCACGCAGTATCGTATCTCACATTTCATCTACATCCTCTTCCATTTCCATAATATTGTCCTCAAGTACATCGCCCTTGTATAGACCCTCTATATACTCCTTCCACCTTTCTGCTTTCCCTTTTTTTGCTTATAACTGGGTTTCCATCTGAGCTCTTGATGTTCATACAAGTGGTTCTCTTATCTCGAAAGGTCTATTTAATTTTCCTGTAGGCAGTATCTATTTTACCCCTCGTGAGATAAGCCTCTACATCCTTACATTTGTCCTCTAGCCATCCCTGCTTAGCCATTTTGCACTTCCTATCGATCTCATTTTTGAGACGTCTGTATTCCTTTTTGCCTGCTTCATTTACTGCATTTTTATATTTTCTCCTTTCATCAATTAAATTCAATATTTCTTCTGTTACCCAAGGACTTCTAATAGCCCTCGTCTTTTTACCTACTTGATCCTGTGCTGCCTTCACTACTTCATCCCTCAAAGCTACCCATTCTTCTTCTACCGTATTTCTTTCCCCCATTCCTGTCAATTGCTCTCTTATGCTCTCCTTGAAACTCTGTACAACCTCTGGTTCTTTTAGTTTATCGAGGTCCCATCTCCTTAAATTCCCACCTTTTTGCAGTTTCTTTAGTTTTAATCTACAGGTCATAACCAATAGATTGTTTTCAGAGTCCACATCTGCCCCTGGAAATATCTTACAATTTAAAACCTGGTTCCTAAATCTCTGTCTTGCCATTATATAATCTATCTGAAACCCTTTAGTATCTCCAGGGTTCTTCCATGTGTACAACCTTCTTTTACGATTCTTGAACCAAGTGTTAGCTATGATTAAGTTGTGCTCTGTGCAAAACTCTACCAGACGGCTTCCTCTTTCATTTCTTAGCCCCAGTCCATATTCACCTACTACGTTTCCTTCTCTCACTTTTCCTACTACCGAATTCCAGCCACCCATGAATATTAAATTTTCGTCACCCTTCACTATCTGAATAATTTCTTTTATTTCATCATACACTTCAATTTCTTCGCCATTTGCAGAGCTAGTTGGCATATAAACTTGTACTACTGTAGTAGGTGTGGGCTTCGTATCTATCTTAAATCTTAATAAGTTTATTTCTTTATCACAACCCCTAGTTTGCTTCACGACTAACACTCTGGGATTTGATGTGACAGTAATTAATTTTCTGGCCTATTCGCCGATGACTGATTGTTATCGTCGGCTAATTCCGTGATTATGGGTGTCCGTTCCTTCCGGTCTTGGTTATTCTCCGGATCCAGTTGTGCTAAGTTCCTGTGCCGGTATTGCCACCTTACGGTACGTAACCCGAATTATACCTCCATTCTTGTCTTCTTGCCAACTACAGTTGTTACCGTAATTGTTACTGTGCTTGTGACTGCTAGCCTTGCTCTGGTTCCTGACATACAAATTTTGCGGAAAGCTGTTACAAGGTGCACGAAAATCATTAGATGGTCTGAGTTCATTATTATTACTAGTACTAGCAATAACCATAAGTTTGGTGTCTTCGTGAGGAAGATTATCTGTATCAAGGTTGGATACGAAATCGTCTAGATTTTAAAGAATAACATGAATTGAGTTTTTTATGCATTTCTATTGGTAGTTTCGGTTTAGTGTGAGCAAAAGATACCGGTGAGGCATAGTTTATTTCAGTACCGGATTTCCTTGAAGTATGTCTCAAAACAACGCCTCATACTGCTCTTTCCAATGTTGTACTTCTTGGAGCTAAATATTGCTTTGAGTAATACTTGATGGATTGCTGTTGACCAATACTTCATCGGGAAAGCTCACTCAAATTCGCCATAACTATGAAACGTTTCCGCTACGTCAAGTGTCCACAGTGCGCCATCCTCATGTATGTAGCCTGTAACAAAGGAAACCTTTCGCGCATCTGCCCTCTGTTGTGGTATCATTTCATGACATGCTCAGATAAACACATCTTGCTGTGTACTTTTCATATCAGGCAAGAATGTCTGAAACTGCCTGTGTTTGATTAATTTTTCTTCCGTCTGAGCGTTAGTGTAATTGGGCTCACTCCCCACCGCAATATGCTTTCGTTGCAACAATGCGCGGACGGCATTGCTCGTTCATGATTGTCTTGTTTGTGAGTCAAACTCACGAACCCTATCGGGATAATGTATCAATGACTGATTATCATTTACAGCTCCTCTAGGTTGCGACATCTCATTATTAATTCTTCTCTACTCGTAGATTCAAATTATGATGCCACTGCGAGAAACCTTGGCCCATCTGTTTTTTCATTGCTTGGAGTTAATCGATTACTACATTTCCTAGGCAAGTACGCTCAGCTGCAATGCGATCCACCACTACGTTAGCTTTTTGATCGATCACGTACTCAAGCTGCTTGTTCTCAAACAACATCCAGTTCGAAAAATCGATAATAAACTTCTCACCCTGTGAGGCAAACTATTCGTTTTTTTACTACTCTTTTTATAGTGATAAATTGTTAAACCGCTCTGATAGATTTCTAACAGTATCAGATAATGTATACTGAGACACACGAATTTCTTCAGCATCATTTACAAACCTATTTAATGTTTCGGGTGTGCCGTCTTGGACAGCTTTCAACTCGTTAATCTCTTTTATTAACGACGCGGACACATCAGTAATTTCATCATTTATGTGCACAGCTTTTTGCTTTATCTAGATAACACTTACTTGATTGAGAACAAATGAGATAGTTCCAAGTAATGTTTCCATGTTATAGAATAATTCCGCTATTGGATTGTTTGTGTTAGTACTCTTTGTAGCTTGTTAAACATCCACTGAAGTGACATCTTGGATATTCGGGAATCCAACCGGATGTTCGCGTCGTTCTCGCACGATATTCCAACAGCGTACCTCGCTGTCTTCTTCAGGTGCTACCTGAGACTGGACCTTGGGTCGATCGAGTCCAGTATTTATGCCTGGGAGGAGCTGGGCGCTCCCTAATCGGTCCGTGCCGAGTCGAGTGTTTCATCTGTGGTCCGCGCCCACCAGATTCGGCTTCAACGGACCCCTCCAGTCGCGGATGTTCCGACTGCCGTCGGCGCCGGTTTTGGCAGTCCTCAACGGTTGTGGTTGTCATTTGAGGTGTGTCAGACCCGATCTGAGACGTTGGGTACTCTATCTCGTGACTGTTACTACGGTTTCCACTTCTGTTGCGTGCTGGGCGCTCCCTAATCGGTCCGTGCCGCGTCGTGTGTTCCATCTGAGGTCCGCGCCCGCCAGACGCGGCTACATTGTCCTTCTCTTGTCGCCGGTGTTCCCTCCGCCGTCCGCGCCCGGCCTGGCCGTCTTCTGAAGTCGAGTTCATGATCTGGGGTGTGTCAGATCTGGTCTCTAATGTCCAACACCTTGTCTCACGGCTGTTTCCTCGGCCTCCACTTATATTTCTTGCAGAATCCCCGAGTGTCCTGCGTTGAGCTTTCACAAGCTCAAGTGCAGGATTCCAGGCGGTGCTGATTTGGTATCCCGAGTCACGGTTGATTAGATTATCTGTGACCTTAATCTCAATTGCTTCTTTAATGACACTGTCCCAAAATCTTGAGGTCTGTGTCACAATCTTGGTGTCACTGTAATCCATTGAATGACCAAGTTGAAGACAATGCTCTGCTATGGCTGATTTAGTTGCCTGCCTGAGTCTGGTATGTCTCTGGTGTTCTTTACACCTGATGTCCACAGTTCTGGTGGTCTGGCAATGTATGACATCCCACACTAGCATGGTGTGTTGTAAATACCTGGCTTGCGTAGCCCCAGGTCATCTTTTACATTCCCCAGCATAGCCTCAATTTTGGTGGGTGGGCAAAATATGCTCTTAATGTCATATTTCTGGAGAATCCTGCTGATCTTGGTAGAGATAGGTCCGGCATATGGCAAGTATGCCATCTTCTTTGCCTCTTCTGGTTCTTCTTCTGGATCCTTTGGCCGGTTGGCTGGTTGAAGTGCCTTCTGGATATCTCTAGAGGAGTACCCATTCCTGCTGAACACTGTAAGTGTTCTATTTCTGTGGCCAGACTATCAGGATCTGACAGAGTTTGTGCTCTGTGGACCAGTGTTTTGAGCACTCCATTCTTCTGTGCCAGATGGTGGCAACTGCTGGCTTCAAGGTATAAGTCAGTGTGCGTAGGTTTGCGGTACACACTGTGTCCAAATGTGCCATCTCCCTTTCTCTTCACCAGAACATCCAAGAATGGAAGTATTCCATCCTTCTCCATTTCCATTGTGAACTTAATGTTCGGATGGCAAGAGATCAGATGTAGCAGGAATTCATCTAACTTCCCTCTACCATGGGGCCAGATGACAAAGGTATCATCCGCATACCTAAAATAGCACTTGGGTTGATATGTAGCTGAAGAGAGTGCTTCCTCTTCAAACCTTTCCATAAATAGGTTGGCCACCACTGGTGATAGAGGGCTGCCCATTGCCACCCTTTCTGTTTGTTCATAAAATTGACCCCCATATAGGAAGTACGTCGATGTCAGTACATGCCTGAACAGGTCAAGGAGAGCCCCATCGAACTTCTCTCCAATAAGCTCAAGTGACTCCTTCAGTGGTACATGTGTAAAGAGAGACACCACATCGAAACTAACCATGATGTCTGTGTCTGTGATGTGTTGCTGGCCCAGTCGTTGTAGGAAATCCTCTGAGTTCTGGATGTGCACATTTACCCACATGTGGTGTCAACATCTTCTTCAGGTATTTCGCAGTAGGGTAAGTTGCTGCACCAATATTGCTGACAATAGGTCGCAGTGGAACGCCATCCTTGTGAATCTTGGGGAGTCCATAAAGTCTAGGTGGTGTTGGCGCTTTGGGACGCAGCTTCTTGATGACTTGTTCAGGCAGGCCTGTCTCCTTCAACAGAGCCCTGGTCTTTTTGTCCACTTTCTCTGTAGGGTCGCTAGCTATTGACCTGTATGCAGGATCCCCCAGAAGTTGTTGCACCTTTTTGTCATATTCTGTTTTTTGTAGGATGACTGTGGAGTTCCCCTTGTATGCAGGCAACACCACAATGCTGTCATCCACCCGGAGTCGCCTCAGTGCCATCCTTTCATCACCTGAAATGTTGGATTTGGGTGGCTTGGTCTTGGTGAGCGCCCTGCAGGTCTCTCTTCGGATCTCTTCGGCCACACTAGAAGGCAATGTGTTGGCCACTTGCTCAACTGCAATGACGAAGGCTGTGAGAGGAACGTTTCTAGGGGTCACTGCGAAATTGAGGCCCTTGCTAAGTACTTTTAAGGTGGTCTCATCGAGCTTCTTATCAGATTCACCACTGTGCGTGTGTCCACAGTCTGTTGCACCTTGTAGTTGAAGCGCTCAAACTTGGCTAGTTGGCTTGCCATTGACTTCTTGCTTGTGCATTCTGCTAGAGTCCAGGAGGCACCATCAACCTGGTCCCAGTTTTGAGTGGTCAAGGAAGCTGCTATAGTTAGGTGAAGATACAGCAGCTCCCTGTATGTCACATCCAATCGGTGGCGCAGGTCGCGCGCACTCTCTCTCATTAAAGAAACAATTGAGATTAAGGTCACAGACAATCTAATCAACCGTGACTCGGGATACCAAATCAGCATCGCCTGGAATCCTGCGCTTGAGCTTGTGAAAGCTTAACGCAGGACACTCCGGGATTCTGCAAGAAATATAAGTGGAAACCGAGGAAACAGCCATGAGACAAGGTGTTGGACATTAGAGACCAGATCTGACACACCCCAGATCATGAACTCGACTTCAGAAGACGGCCAGGCCGGGCGCGAACGGCGGAGGGAACACCGGCGACAAGAGAGGGACAAAGTAGCCGCGTCTGGCGGGCGCAGACCTCAGTTGGAACACACGACGCGGCGCGGACCGATTAGGGAGCGCCCAGCACGCAACAGAAGTGGAAACCGTAGTAACAGTCACGAGATAGAGTACCCAACATCTCAGATCGGTTCTGACACACCTCAAATGACAACCACAACCGTTGAGGACTGCCAAAACCGGCGCCGACGGCAGTAGGAACATCCGCGACTGGAGGGGTCCGTTGAAGCCGAGTCTGGTGGGCGCAGACCACAGATGGAACACTCGACTCGGCGCGGACCGATTAGGGAACGTCCAGCTCCTCCCAGACATAAATACTGGACTCGATCGACCCAAGGACCAGTCTCAGGTAGCACCTGAAGAAGACAGCGAGGTACGCTGTTGAAATATCGTGCGAGAACGACGCGAACATCCGGTTGGATTCCCGAATATCAAAGATGTCAACAGATCGCCGGGAAAGCATGAAGAATTACATCAGAAGACTCTACAGGGAGGAGATGTACCGTAACATCAACAAGCTGGACAAACTTCGACAAAGGAAAGGGAGGATGCTGTGTTCTCTCAGTTTCCTGCTCAGATACTGAGAGGTGGAGGTAGTTCCAGTTTTCGCCAGGATCAAGCATCACGTTAACTCGAGAGCGGCAAACAGGATCAAACACCGAGCTAGTCTCAGTGGTCAATCTAACTGACAAGAAGCTCGATGAGACCATCTTAAAAGTACTTAGCAAGAGCCTCAATTTCGCAGTGACCCCTAGAAACGTTCCTGTCACAGCCTTAGTCAGTGCAGTTGAGCAAGTGGCCAACACGCTGCCTTCTAGTGTGGCCGAAGAGATCCGAAGAGAGACCTGCAGGGCGCTCACCAAGACCAAGCCAACCAAATCCAACATTTCAGGTGATGAAAGGATGGCACTGAGGCGACTCCGGGAGGATGACAGCATTGTGGTGTTGCCCGCAGACAAGGGGAACTCCAGTCATCCTACAAAAAACAGAATATGACAGAAAGGTGCAACAACTTCTGGAGGATCCTGCATACAGGTCAATAGCTAGCGACCCTACAGAGAAAGTGGACAAAAAGACCAGGGCTCTGTTGAAGGAGACAGGCCTGCCTGAACAAGTCATCAAGAAGCTGCGTCCCAAAGCGCCAACACCACCTAGACTTTATGGACTCCCCAAGATTCACAAGGATGGCGTTCCACTGCGACCTATTGTCAGCAATATTGGTGCAGCAACTTACCCTACTGCGAAATACCTGAAGAAGATGTTGACACCACATGTGGGTAAATGTGCACATCCAGAACTCAGAGGATTTCCTACAACGACTGGGCCAGCAACACATCACAGACACAGACATCATGGTTAGTTTCGATGTGGTGTCTCTCTTTACACATGTACCACTGAAGGAGTCACTTGAGCTTATTGGAGAGAAGTTCGATGGGGCTCTCCTTGACCTGTTCAGGCATGTACTGACATCGACGTACTTCCTATATGGGGGTCAATTTTATGAACAAACAGAAGGGGTGGCAATGGGCAGCCCTCTATCACCAGTGGTGGCCAACCTATTTATGGAAAGGTTTGAAGAGGAAGCACTCTCTTCAGCTACATATCAACCCAAGTGCTATTTTAGGTATGTGGATGATACCTTTGTCATCTGGCCCCATGGTAGAGGGAAGTTAGATGAATTCCTGCTACATCTGATCTCTTGCCATCCGAACATTAAGTTCACAATGGAAATGGAGAAGGATGGAATACTTCCATTCTTGGATGTTCTGGTGAAGAGAAAGGGAGATGGCACATTTGGACACAGTGTGTACCGCAAACCTACGCACACTGACTTATACCTTGAAGCCAGCAGTTGCCACCATCTGGCACAGAAGAATGGAGTGCTCAAAACACTGGTCCACAGAGCACAAACTCTGTCAGATCCTGATAGTCTGGCCACAGAAATAGAACACTTACAGTGTTCAGCAGGAATGGGTACTCCTCTAGAGATATCCAGAAGGCACTTCAACCAGCCAACCGGCCAAAGGATCCAGAAGAAGAACCAGAAGAGGCAAAGAAGATGGCATACTTGCCATATGCCGGACCTATCTCTACCAAGATCAGCAGGATTCTCCAGAAATATGACATTAAGAGCATATTTTGCCCACCCACCAAAATTGAGGCTATGCTGGGGAATGTAAAAGATGACCTGGGGCTACGCAAGCCAGGTATTTACAACACACCATGCTAGTGTGGGATGTCATACATTGCCAGACCACCAGAACTGTGGACATCAGGTGTAAAGAACACCAGAGACATACCAGACTCAGGCAGGCAACTAAATCAGCCATAGCAGAGCATTGTCTTCAACTTGGTCATTCAATGGATTACAGTGACACCAAGATTGTGACACAGACCTCAAGATTTTGGGACAGTGTCATTAAAGAAGCAATTGAGATTAAGGTCACAGATAATCTAATCAACCGTGACTCGGGATACCAAATCAGCACCGCCTGGAATCCTGCACTTGAGCTTGTGAAAGCTCAACGCAGGACACTCGGGGATTCTGCAAGAAATATAAGTGGAGGCCGAGGAAACAGCCGTGAGACAAGGTGTTGGACATTAGAGACCAGATCTGACACACCCCAGATCATGAACTCGACTTCAGAAGACGGCCAGGCCGGGCGCGGACGGCGGAGGGAACACCGGCGACAAGAGAAGGACAATGTAGCCGCGTCTGGCGGGCGCGGACCTCAGATGGAACACACGACGCGGCACGGACCGATTAGGGAGCGCCCAGCTCCTGCCAGGCATAAATACTGGACTCGATCGACCCAAGGACCAGTCTCAGGTAGCACCTGAAGAAGACAGCGAGGTACGCTGTTGAAATATCGTGCGAGAACGACGCGAACATCCGGCTGGATTCCCAAATATCAAAGATGTCAACAGATCGCCGGGAAAGCTTGAAGAGTTACATCCACAGAAGTATCTGAACATTCCCTTGTTCGGTAATATCCATATTGGTTTGTCTAATTATTTTTACCATAACAACCAAAATTTTCGCAAAAAATTAAAAATTTGACTAATTGAGTATTAGAACTAATAATGTTTAAAAATAATATTCAGATCTAGCTGTTTTTAAATGAGACAGCTTCACTACAATACATTAATAAAGCTAAACAGTCTCGGAGCACATAGCACCTTAGCTCAGGCAGCGAATAATTTTAAAAAAATCTATTTTTACTGTTATACTAAATGTCTACATTACTAATTGAATTCTGAACGATCAATTTAATATTTACTGAGTGGAAGTCTACTAGATCCCAATAGTAATTATGGCGAATTTGCTAACCTTTTGCTGTCTCCATTGATGAAGTCTGTAACCGTGACAACCATTCGTCCTCTACGAACATTTACTGGACTCCAGTGGTAATACAAGTCTCCAGCGCTCTTACACGTTCATGGAACAAAAAAATTACGAACAAATTATAGAGATCTACAAAATAATTATGTAATTATTTTTGGTTTAATTATCCGCCGGTTACACTACTTGTCTCGTCCTCTCTAAAAATGAAGTAGCCATTCTGAACGAAATACCTTCTCCGATCAAAATGTGTGAGATGTTTTAAAAGAAAAATATTGATATTATATGAAGTTAAATATTATGATGGAAATGATGCTTCTCAACGCTTCATCTGCTGGTAGAATATACGCGATAGTGCTGTGCGTACCGATCATTTTCATCTAATGGTCCCCACTATTTGGTCGCCGTATGAATAAGTAAATCTTTCTTTAAGGCAGTGGTAGAATTTCAGACCTGATGCGAAAGTACAGGCCGCATTACATCAGACCATGAATTGACTACAAAATCATTCCACGTTCATTCACAGGTGCTTGAAAGAAAAGAAAACATAGATGGTGAGTAATGAGGAAACTCCTAATTACAAAATTAATTTATAGGCGACTGACGTATTCTTACTAGACTGACTGAGTATCTGCATTTACCAGCGATTTCTTTGATCACAATAATTTCAGTTCACTCGACACAAAATGACTGTCTTACATCCATAAAATTAAGTCTCATATCGGTAGAGAACAAATAAGAACTGAGACAATGTAACTGCATTCTTTAAGCATGAAGCTAATGAAACAATAGAAAGAGGCAATGATTCTATCATGTGTGACTGCTCCTCACATCCTAACCTTTGCCTGAATTATCTGCCTCGCACAGGGCGTAATACGATTAATAATAATTATACATTTTAGATGATGGACAATGGTGCTTAATATTTCTCATTGTTTAGAACGTAATTGTGACTTTAACAAAAGCTTTGATGCACAACACGCTATGCAGGTGGGTTGTATGGTTGGTTGTAATGTTAGGCTACCTAAGAACTAGTATCCCTTTTAGACGCTAGTCAGTTGTTTCTTGAATATGGCTCAATAAGCCGAAAACTAGTTTTCTGCCAGTCAGTGCATTAGTATGTGTGTCACCAATTCCTTCAGTGGGTGCATTCACATCATTTTCCACTACCATTCTTAAGCTAACATCGATATACACGCGTTAATTAATTTGACACAGTAGTTCAGATTCTACGGGTGAAGCAGCGGATTCAATATATCAACCATTTTACTTATTAGAGGTATAAATTATTTTGTGTAGGTACTCCAGTTTGCAAAATCCTGAGTATTCATACACCTATTTTAAGTCGTAGCAGGATTCTTTTACAGTTATTGTGTCCTGCAGGTGAACATAAGTTGCTACATCAACTGATAATATTATTTTTTGCCCCAGCATCACATACTTTCCCCTCGTTCTTCAGTTAGCCTTAGACACTCTACCATAACTTTTCATGTTAATTGCTAACTGCCACGTATTCTTTACACTTTTCGTATAAACGGTAATGAATTTAATGCTTTAATTTCCAGTTTAGTATAGATCGTTAAACTCATTCATTTTTATCATTATTTTGTTTCTTAATGGTCAGTAAACTGCGTTCACTGGGCGCGTAGCTTGTTTTTACTTTAACTTGCGTTAAAGCTATCACGGACTGAAGTGACAGACAATAAACATTTAATTACGCTAATGGCCAGACAGAATATACACAATACAGAAATTGAAACAAGAGTAAAGATCGTTCGTGGTATTAAAGACAAATCATATATACGTCAGCAGAGGAATAGATTCACACCAACGGAAAAGTGTTCCTATCGGAGCACAAATAAAGGCGAATACGCTTCTCTTTAAAAAGACTCTTCACTGAAAAGTGTGTTACCAGCAACCTCATTCTACATTCTCAGTAAATTAAAAAGTTTTCCCAAGAATTTCAGCAATCGGAAGGGTACTTGCATGGGAAAGGCAAAGGTCCTGAGTTCGAGTCTCGGCCGGCACACAGTTTTAATCTACCAGGAAGTTTCATATCAGCCCACACTCAGCTGTAGTGCGAAAATTACATTCTGGTGGACGTATGTAGATGGATTGGACATTTATTTGCGTATAGTTCCAGAATGAGAGCAAATTTCATAGTACGAGAGCAAATCAGTCACGTGTGATGTCTGTGAAATAATCGACTTACGGCAGTAACAGTAATATTTCTGAACTTGTGTATCTATGGCTCAATTGTAGAACAGAGATTCTCTCAGTATTGGGGTGTAACACCAAACTGCAAATAAAATACCTTATGCTCCATTCAGAATTTTTTGGCGTTTAACACCCGTTGATAACTTGCTTATTGAACTTCTGATTCTGAAAATGTAAGCTATATTACAGAAACTATATTTAATAAGTAATCGATGTAATAATGTATTTATTTCTACCTGTACATAATTGACTGTAATTATAATGAAAAAATAGTAAATGGCTGGGTAAGAGTCAAGGGAGCTTTAGTTTAGTATATCGTTAGCAACGACGAAATGGCAGTAGCTGTGCCGGTGTTTATCTTTGCTAATGGAGAGTCTCTGTCACCTTGCAAGTAGAGAGGAGGCAGAGCACCCTGAGTTATGAAAGAGTGCGGAGGTGTTTGTTGGCCGCTCCCGCACACGCGGTGTCAGTTATGCTCGCGCCAATGTAGACGCGCCTGATTCGTTAACCCACGAGTGTTGAGCACACAGTACGAGTGGACAGGCGGTGGAAGCTGCAATACCACCTGCTGCCTGTCCCATAATTGTCAGTTGCTCTGGAAACGACTCTGTGTTCTCATCAAACAGCAGCAGCGGCAACAACGGCAGCTCAGCATTGTCGTTGGCTACATTCTTTGTCGTCCGCACAGCTACAACATTGTAAGACTGTTAAGTGAAAAATTATAAACTTATGTACGGATTACCAGCAACATTTCCTCCGCAAAGTATGGCCAAGCTGAATAATAACCTGCAATGGTTAAAACTTGTAGGGCACCTATGTTGTCATTGTCCTCAGACTACTACCAAGCAGGATCCCCTTTCCTTTCTATGCAATCACCGTGTGTCGTAAGAATATGTAAAACAGTTAATAGCTGCCAGTTTTGTGTGTTTGATAATGACTAGTTTCAGTCTAAATTTTCTGCCTCAGTAACGGTTTATTCTTGTATTGCATAACAGAGGCTAGTTGAGGTAAAGTGAAATTTCACTGGCAAAACTAATAACTAAACATACTGCACCAATTAAGAGTGCACAATTTCAATTTTTCTGTGTTTAGCTTAGCGAGTGACTTCTGCTTGCTTGGTACGTGTTTTACGGTTGTTATTTTAAAAGTAAAATCATTTGCTCATTTGCTTAAAGTAAATTCAATTAATTCTTTTAAAAATCAAATTTAAATTGCTTGCCTGTTTCTCAAATTTGCATTAGGCTATACTGAGGTTACTGAAAATCATTTTTTTACATAACAGAGTTTAATTTAAGCCAGTCACTCATTTAACCAGTAATTTCATTTAATTTTATTCTCAAAATTAAATACTTCAGGATAAGTTACTGCAAACCCAGTGCTTTCTGATTAATTTACTTTCTCGTGAACTGTTGTACTGTGGAGAAGCGTGACAACCTTATGTTGCCACGCCAGTGACCATTTGCTTAAATGTCTTTGCCAATACCTTTCTCAAGATTCTGAAGATTCGTTGCCCTACCTGGCTGCCGACTGTTTAATTATCTCGTTTTTAGCTAATCAGTGTTTTCTTTGTATTATCAGTGATTTTTGTAGTAAAATTTACGTGGTACCCTCCTTCCCTCTGTGTGTTTCGTGAGCGATTGCACAATATTCCACCCATTTCAAAATTATCATCAGTATTTAGCTTAAGTGTAGAATAGATTCTTCCTTCAGAAAAGTCTGTTGTACACTTTCCTCCAACTTATAGGTGTCATTTTCCTTCGGTAACGAGAACCTTCCTCAGTGTAAAATTTAAAATTAGTTGGGCGCATGGGATCATGGTCAGTTATATCGCAATCCAGTAGGCCGATTAGAAACGGGGAGGTTACATGTGGCGACGCTAGTGTCAGGACCAAACAAATTTGGTATTGTTCTTGGAACGAGTTTTGCATAGTGTAGTTTCGAAGCGAATTAAATCCTTCCTACGAAGAAAGTGGGTCACGCATGGTAGCAGTAAGTGGTGGAAACAAGCCACGAAATTCCTAAATTTGCAATAATCAGTAAAACAAGCAACATGAGGGACACAAATGAAACTGATAATTTTATCGTTCGTAACGGAGAACAATCGATAGAACAAAGGGGAACTCTGGCAGCGGAACTTACTGTTGAGAAACTGGCGGCTAGTATGACAGACGCTACCGCTGAAACACAGGATGAGGGGGAAATGGAATTTCTGGCATTGAATGATGCTACGGAATTCGGAAAAAATACAACCGAATCCATTGACGGGTACGAGGAAACCACTAAGGAAAAACCAGAGTTAGTTTCTAAACCAGTAATAAATGAAAATATAAACGATTTGTTGAGCATATTGATCAGTATAATTAATGGTTAGTTCAAATTAATAAACGCCCAGTCCGAGTCAATTATTGCTAAAATTAATGCTGAGTCTGAATAAATTACTGCTAAAATTAATGCTCAGTCCGAATCAATTAACACCATGAACAATTATATTGGAGCCGTTAACATGGAAGTAGATAAAGTCAATAAAGAAATAATTGTAATGAATACCGAAACAGGTAATCCTAAGCAACACATGACAGAGGTCCAGTGAAAAATAGGTAGCATAAATAGTCGTTTTGAGACGAAAGCACAGACGATTGAACAGAAACTGAAGCAGACTGTTGATCCCGTTATTGAAATAAAGAAATTGAAAAGGTAGAACTAGCACAGAAAGACGATTGGGAAAAGGTTACGAGTTTACTAACTTTAGTATGACACATGAATACTAGAATGAAGAAACATCTAACAACGTGAGATGAGAAAAAGGGGTAAGTGGAAACGTTAGCTACAACCACTTACCAAGTAGTTGAAAAAGTAACTGGACTAGAAGAGAAATTAGACGAAAAGCGGCACTATGTGTCATGCCATATACATAAAGCTGAAGTCTTAGCGAAGAGGAGCGTTTCGATCCCTTCAAAGAAACAGGGTGGATTGCATGCTACTGACTTCATTAAACATTGCAAAAGGGTATTGCCAGAATCGATGTGCTAGCGGGCGAGGCTAAGCGATGGGGCTTAAACTTCAATATTGTGAGCTTGAGCTTTCAAGAGTTTAAGAATGTGTTCTTGAAAGAAGGTTTGTCAGTGCAGAAGCAGGAGAATGAATGGCGCGATTTCGTAGTGTCAAAATCCTACAATGTGAACTCTCACGTCTCGATGAAAGAATTTTGTGAAAATTTGATCCGGGAATTAGAATAATTGCGTGATCGATTAAGTGAATCGGAGATGGCTGAGAGCTGTGAAAGAAGCTTCCAGACAATTCTAAGAGATGTATAGGCAGTAGTTGCAGAACAATTACTGCTTTATTAGAGAAGGTCGAAAATGATCATAATTCACTGAATAACCGCAAAATTTTTAAGAGTCGTGGTAATAGCTGCAATTACCACAACAGCAGCAACTGTAATAACAATATCCATGGCAATAATGGTAAGTACCACCTTGCTAATAACTCACACCACTATAACAATAGCACTCATAGTGGGAACAACAACAGTAGAAACCACAGAAGCCACTATCATGTAAATGTGGCACGTGGTTCTCGACAAAATGATTATAGGCAGGAGCAAATTCAGCATATGCGACAGCCGGATAGAAACTGCCCTGTCATATTTAATCAGGGAAATCATTAACCACACCGATTTGGGGCCCATCGGGTGTGGAAAGACCTTGGCGGCCCAGAAGAAATCCTAGGCAACGTCGCTGTGATAGATCCGGATGAATAAATAGGTGATGGGAGAATGTGCTAGAAGACGGAGCGGGTAACACACCCGCAGTAAGAATAATTGGAGATAAAAACCTAGTCGACAAAGAAATCAGTGTCTGTAGTAATGATGAAAATAGAGTGCTGCAGGCTCAAGTACATTGTACCTCTCTGGCGGAACTAAAGAAGCCGGTATTGGATAAAACTTCTGGGATCGCGCAGGGCAATGCGGAACACAAGGAGGTGTGGCCAGGTCAGTTCGGTCGGATATATGACAAACTCAAGAATTACATAGGATTATATGGGAGGTGGGCTGATAGGAAGAGTGGACAATATTTGACACTTCTGAACTCACATGAAATTAGCACTTATGAAGAAATGGAAAGCCCTTTACCGAAGAGCAGGCGGTTCTAGGCTCTACAGTCTGGAGCCGAGCGACGACTACGGTCGCAGGTTCGAATCCTGCCTTGGGCATGGATGTGTGTGATGTCATTAGGTTAGTTAGGTTTAATTAGTTCTAAATTCTAGGCGACTGATGACCTCAGAAGTGAAGTCGCATAGTGATCAGAGCCATTTGAACCTAAGGACCTGTATCTGGCCTCCTGCCAAAAACCTCATCATCTACATATTAATAATACGCGAAACCTTTTCGAAGTTCATTAAGTTATATCTGATAAGAAAGGCAACTAAAGCGGTTTGTTAAGGGCACAGCTCGCTTCCAATTATGGAATGAAGGTATGGAAAGCAACGGGGTTGAAGTGATACACACCTCGGCGTATTGCCCGTCCGGAAATGTAAAGCAATTTTGAAAAGATTATGAATGCTTTGACGCAAGAATCTACAGGATTCACTCCGGAGGAAACCCCATTAGACAATAAGTCTAATAGTTTGGTGGACAAGATGATTTATTTCCCTACGCGAGTTGCTATTGACATTGAGGTGAAGAAAGAACGTTTATAAGAGGTAATGAAAAAGAAAGACTGATAATGAGATTTCAAAATTTAAATTCATTATAGTGGACCATTACTGTTTAGCTTTTCCTAATTCTGGCAAGCCGTTAGATGTACGTAATATTGTGGACTTGAAGGTGTATCAGTCAAAAACTGATTAATCCGACAAAGAATTAACAGAAAAGACTTAATTTTTAGTGTAGTTTTCAAAATTTATTCCAAATTTATTTCTTGGAAAAGGCTGTCATCAATGAATTTGCAAAAATTGTAACGAGAAATTAGGTTACAGAATATATGTTCTGAAAGTAACTGAAATGAAAGGAAAACTCAAGCCTTGACCATTGAGTATAAATGTCACTCTAGTAAAGATACCATTTATAATTTTCTGAATAATATATTACAAAAATTATTTTATACCATGTATTCTATAAGTGAATACCGATGCACTCAGATAATATGTTAGTTCCAGGTCAGTGTATGCGTGTGAATATGGACAGTGCTGGGTTACCCACTGTGATAGAAATATAAGGACTCCTTTAGATGGTTACTCGGGAGTGAGTTTTCGAAGCTTGTAAGGCAGGTGGAACGTTCTGGGACGTCATTGCATAAAACAGAGAGAATAAGTGTGCCGCCGTGGCACGCGCAACTATTCTATGTCGGGACTGAGCCGCTGCCGCCTGTTAGAACGCTGCGGCGTCTTTCGTAAATAAGCGTTTGGAACGTAGCGTTTTTCTTTTCAGCACAGCCAGTGTAAAGCTTTGTTGTAAACATTTAAGTTTTATCTTGACGCTTTCTTAAAGCACAGTACTCTCATAATGAGAACTGGAGACTGTTAATGCTTATATTTATGAGAAAACTAACGTAAACATTGTAACTAGTGATTTCTTAACTCGCTTCTTATCCTTTTGCTCATTTTTTGTATTCCTTTAACTATGTTACTTACGTTTACTTGTACAGTGTCAGCATGAAATTTTCATCTCAAATGTAATGGTTTCTTGAAAGATGTAATTTTTATGTTTAAAATATGTTATGGTGCACTACGATGATTAGAGTCATAATGATACAGTATTATCATACTATTACGAGCCCACACATAATTATGATAATTAACGAGAAGCTTAACGAGTGATTAACAAAATGTATGTAGAAAAAACTGAATGCATTTGCGCATCTGTGTTTCCGTTAGTATTTCTTCTGACATTCCCTTATTTTGTTTTCCTTCACGATAAAACTCACGGAATGTGTGGCACATGTAACACCGAAATGCAGATAAAATACCTTATACTCCATTGAAAGGTTTTCTGTTGATAACTTATATTGTACTTCTGATTATGGATATGTAA
Source organism: Schistocerca gregaria (assembly GCF_023897955.1). Classification (NCBI taxonomy): domain Eukaryota; kingdom Metazoa; phylum Arthropoda; class Insecta; order Orthoptera; family Acrididae; genus Schistocerca; species Schistocerca gregaria. The sequence continues at coordinate 492,733,812 of NC_064923.1, forward strand.
GCTGTATTACAGAAACTATGTTCAATAAGTAATAGTGTATTTATTTCTCACTGTATGTAATTGATTGTAATTATAATGAAAAAATTGTAAATTGCTGGGTAATAGCCAAGGGAACTTGATTTAAATGTATCGATGGCAGCGACGAAATGGCAGTAGCAGTGGTGTTGTTTATCTTTGCTAATGAAGAGTCTCTGTCGCCTTGCGAGCAGAGAGGAAGCAGAGCAGCCTGAGTAATGAAAGAGTGCGGGCGTTCCGACAGACGCGGTGTGCAGCTACGCTCGCGCCATTGTAGGCGGAGCAGATTCGTTAACCCATGAGTATTGAGCGTCGTAATAATATGAAAAATGATTAACTAACAGTTTTGTGTGTTTGCTAACGACTAGTTTCAGTCCAAACTAACCCGCCAGTATTGACCTCCACGGTAGGAGTGGACAGGCGGAGATAGCTGCCGTTCCAACTACTGACAGTCCCGTAATTATCCGTGGTTCTGGAGACGACTCGGGTTCTCATAGAATAGCAGCAACAGCAACAACGGCGTTATTTTCCTTCGGTTAAGACAGTTCTACTCACTGTAAAATTTCATTATGCATATGCGATCACTATCAGTTATATCGCAGTCCAGTAGGCCGATTAGGAAGGGGGAGGCTACAGGGGGACACGGAGTTGGTGGGCAGAAATTTTAGCATAGTGCATATTGGAGGAGGATTTTGCTGAAGAAAATTGTTAGGAATTATTAATGTGATGGAAGGACTTACAGATGCAGCATTTATAGAACAGGGAGAAGAGAATTGAGTTATGGATATATTTTTAAGGTAATAACTTTTGTTGGTGCGTTTTGATGATAGGTAGCGATTCTTGCAACAGAGGAGCCCACCTCCCCACCTCGGTTTAGGTCATTTCAATTTAATTCATTTCAAACTGCATAATCGTAAAAGCATTGCCCTGAAAGGCTTTTGTAAGGAAAGTGGAGTATTTGGTTTTCAGTGAGTTTCATGTTCTTGTGAACTAAGAGTTTAAAATTGTCATCATAATGAACGTATTTGTATTTTCATTTCAAGTGAGAAGTGTTTTTAGTATGAGAAAATCATTCCCATCTTACTCCCAGAAGATTACTTTTACTTTAGCATATTTTACATGACGCGATTACTTCATGCTCCGCTCTTGCTGCTGATTATGCTGTAATGTTTCAGGTGAGATTCTCTACATGCCTTATTGGTTCTCTCCTTTCTCATCTCACGTTTCCATTGCGCAAATTCTAAGCATTTATTTGCAATTAAGGTTTTTAGTGGGCCAGTGAGCACTGGGTGTTTCATAGGGTTGCTGCCTAATTTCAGTGTTACGATTTTTTTGTTTTGTTTCTGATTTTGGTAGCCGCTTTTGAGTAGTAGTTTTGATTTCATTTCCTGCACAGAGAATGCCAGTTAGTTTGGTCATTATGTAAATGTGTGCACTGAGACATGCTGTTTCAGTAGTAATTTCAGTTCAACATTTTTATGTCAGAGGATAGTACATTCAGTTTTGAGTAAAAAATAGGCACAAATTTTAATGCTCATGAACGAACGAACAATCAAGTCAGAGTGAATTACTTTCACTTGCCCCATCCATCATTGGTAGCAGAATTCCTTAACTTCATCTACTTCGTGATCCCCAATTTTGAAGTGAAGTTTCTCACTTTTGTCATTTTGATACTTTTCATCACTTTCGTTTCTCTTTGTTGTACTCTCAATCCACGTTCTATACTAATTAGACAGTTCATTCCATTGAACAGGTCCTGCAATTCTCCTTCACTTTCACTGAGGATAGCAATGTTATCACCGAATTTTATCATTCTGGGTTTGAATCCCACTCCTGAACGTTTATTTCCTTCATAGCTTCTTCGATGCACAGATTGAACAGAGGGGCGAAATACTACATCTCTGTCTTGCACCCTTTTCAGTCTGAACATTTCGTTCTTGATTCTTGCCGTACAGTGACAACGCTCGATCGATATAAGCGTGAAACGATCCTCCAGAAGATGTTGACAGAATGATTGTTAGACACAACCTGCATTGCCTCGTTCACAGCTGGCAGGGCTGCGCACTCCACTAAACCAAGCTGAGAATGCAGGTTTACGTGTTATTGTGTGTGCTGAAATAAGTATTGAGAAAGAGGTTCCGATTATAAAAACACAAACTATCCAGGTAAAACTTTAAATAAATAAATTTTAACACTATTTGGTTTTGCCTATAATAAGGCATTCCAAAAACTACTCCAGCAGACGCGTTGTTAAGAAGAAGCTGGAAAACAAATGCTTTCTGCCGTTTCAGCACGTTGCTGACGTACCACAAGCACAATCATGAAAGGAATTCGTAATTTCAACAAGAAAGAAATGTCACACGATGCCTACTAACATTACACGGGAAACGTAACAGCTGGGGTCATTCAATGGAGCGTGTAGGCATCTAAGCTAGTCTGCGGATATAATGGAAAGCAGGGCGTGGTTACGCATATTTCATGTTCAGTGTGATTATTTAGACATGCCCCACCAATTGGCGATATGGTTACGATGCAAGGGGTGTTATTATTAATTGACAAATTTGAACTTGATTTAAAATTTATATACTACGAATATAAACATGCTGTTTCGTAGACCAGAGTGCCGACGGTCGTTAGTAAATTAATTACATTTAGTAAGTATAGACAACACAGTGGGCCACAATTTTTGTCAATCATAATAAATAAAAGGATTAGGTGTGTCAGAGACAGGAACGTACCTCAAGTGAAGGATGTCTCCCGTACAATGCAAGCTGAGTCACTCATTCACTCGTTGTGGGCTCGCTCGGACAGTATAGCAGATGGAGCATCGGGTTTAGACGATATAAACGAATTAGGAGAGAAGTTAGAGTATACGTTATACCTTTTAGAAGTTCAACATCTGCTCACAATACTGCGCACAAACGCTAACTAAAACCCTTACAAATCAACTGTGGTGCACCGACAGACCGTTAAATGGTTCATATAAAATAAGAACAATTATCTTCTAACCTTGTTGTCATGCATTCGTTAAATCTCGCTATCCCCCTGCTTACCAAAACTGAGGGACAGGACAAGTCACTGGAAATAGAATAAAGAGTGTCGTATCCTAGTCACTCTAATATTGTGTTTCTATAGTCAGCCATGATGGGTACGCCTGTTTGTTAATAATTTATTGATTAATATTTGTGGTATTTTCTTCCGTATTACGTATTGTGTATAATAACTGTTCCGTTATTCTGACCAATCCGAACTCCACTGACCAAATCTTGGAGGCTGCTCAGGGATATTGCATGAGTGTTTTAGTGTAAGGGACCCACGGCCTCCGGTAGATAGTTACAGAGTAACATGAAGGCTGTTTTATTTTCAATCTCCGATAGGTCATCAAATTAAAACTACAGTGAAAAGCCGGTGCAGCTTTGGGGAGATATGTTGCACAATGTCTCCAGTATGCCTATCTATCTCGTCACGTCGCACTTTTCAGTTCTGAGCACGTAAAGATGCCTAGAACAGTACTGTCTCCCACCAAGCGTGAAGTGCCTGCTGAGGGCTTTCCTCGGACTCCACACAGCCTTCATAACGTAACTGTTCCGCATTTCCTTCTTCACGAAATTCTCAGACTCACTGCAGATGCAAAGTTTTCGATGCTAAGTATTTGGTCACCCATCATACGGTCCGAAATTGGCTCGCTCTGATCTTCATCTCCTCGCTCACATGGACCGCTGGCTGTGAAGCATTTAGACACAGAACAGCGTAGGGAAGTGGCGAACATTATAGGTGGTTGCTTCTTTGAGGAAGGTACTGGTTAGTTGGTACCGCGCTACGGCAAAAGTCGAAGGGGTGACTATATAGAGAGGTAACTAGAAGGTATAGCTAAATGTTGCAAAACAACATTTTTTATTTTCACTGTGTTTCCATTTCATGACCGATCGGAGGTTGGAAAAAAATTGCCCTCGGAATTTAATTACGACTTACTTGGTTTGTTGCATCAATTAACTTTGTTTCTGTAAACATACATCCACAATACTTAAAAATCCTGAAATATGAAACCACCAAAACTTACAACAGAAGCACAGAGTAACGTGGTGTTAAGTAGATGCCCTCATTGCATGAACAAATCAGCATAGTACTGTTTTATACCTACATATACTCCACAAGCCACCGTATGGTGCCTGGCGGACGTTACTTTGCACCACTACTAGTAATTTGTTTTCCTCTTCCACCAGCAAATAGAGCGAGGGAAAACGAGGCCTATGGGAATACGAGCCCTAATTTCCCTTACCTTATCTTCATGGTTGTTACGCGAAATGTACGATGGCGGCTGTAATACAGTTCTGCAGACAGCTTCATTTGCGAGGTCTCTAAGTTTTCTCAACAGCCTTCCCTCCAGGGATCCCCATTTCAGCTCCTAAGCCATCTCTGAAATACTTGCGTATTGGTCGAACCTACCGATAACAAATTGCTTCGATGTGTTCTTTTAATACGAAATGATTGGGATCCCAAATACTCGAGCAGTACTCAAAAATGGTTCGCACTAGTGTTGCAAACGCAGTTAAAACACATCGTGTTACGACCATTCCTAACGACGCCACGTGCCGTGGCGAGAACGTGGGCGGCCGCGTGAGGTCGGAAATGGGGGATGAGTCGAGAATAATTTGATGAGGAACGAATCGCTCCACTATCCATAATTTGTAGATTGCTTTGATTTCGACTTAAATATAAATTCAGCCGAGAATGACAGCATCAAAATACACTACTGGCCATTAAAAGTGCTACACCAAGAAGAAATGCAGATGATAAACGGGTATTCATTGGACAAATATATTATACTAGAACAGACATGTGATTACATTTTGAATGCATAGATCCTGAGAAATCAGTACCCAGAAGAACCACCTCTGGCCATAATAACGGCCTTGATACGCCTGGGCACTGAGTCAGACAGAGCTTGGATGGCGTGTACAGGTACAGCTGCCCATGCAGTTTCAACACGAGACCACAGTTAAAGAGTAGTGATTGGCATATTGCCACGACCCAGTTGCTCGGCCACCATTGACCAGACGTTTTCAGTTGGTGAGAGATCTCCAGAATGTGCTGGCCAGCGCAGCAGTCGAACATTTTCTGTATCCAGAAAGGCCCATACAGGACCTACAACGTACGGTCGTGCATTATCCTGCAGAAATGTAGCGTTTCACAGGGATCGAATGAAAGGTAGAGCCACGGGTCGTAACACATCTGAAATGTAACGTCCACTGTTCAAAGTGCCGTCAATGCGAACAAGAGGTGACCGAGACTTGTTACCAATGGCACCCCATCCCATCACGCCGGGTGATACGCCAGTATGGAGATGACGAATACACGCTTCCAATGTGCGTTCACCGCGATGTCGCCAAACACGGATGCGACCTTCATGATGCTGTAAACAGAACTTGGATTCATCCGAAAAAATGACGTTTTGCCATTCGTGCAGCCAGGTTCGTCGTTGAGTACACCATCGCAGGCGCTCCTGTCTGTAGTGCATCGTCAAGGGTAACCGCAGCTATGGTCTCCATCATGCTGCTGCAAACGTATTCGAACTGTTGGTGCAGATGGTTGTTGTCTTGCAAACGTCCCCATCTGTTTACTCAGGGATCAAGACCTGGCTGTACGATCCGTTACAGCCATGCAGATAAGATTCCTGTCATATCGACTGCTAGTGATACGAGGCCGTTGGGATCCAGCACGGCGATCCGTACTACCCTCCTGAACCCACCGATTCCACATTCTGCTAACAGTCATTGGATCTCGACCAAAGCGAGCAGCAATGCCGCGATACGATAAACCACAATCGCGGTTAGGATACAATCCGACCTTTATCAAAGTCGGAAACATGATGGTACGCATTTCTCCTCCTTACACGAGGCATCACAACAACGTTTCACCAGGCAACGCCGGTCAACTGCTGTTTGTGCATGAGAAATCGCTTGGAAACTTTCATGTCAGCACTTTGTAGGTGTCGCCACCGGTGCCAACCTTGTGTGAATTCTCTGAAAAGCTAATCAGTTGCTGTGGTGTGCGTACTGTAAGACCTTCGGTACACACACCATCAGATTATTTGACTTGTCGCTCTAACGTAGTAGGCGAGTGTCAGCAATATGTCTCGTGGTCTTATCGTGGCGTGTTTACCTCCTGCCGTTAGCTCAGATGATAGAAATGCCACTTACGCACTTAGAGTAGCAGATTGACGGTGACCGGAATTGATAATCTGAAGTTCCTTTGGTCTTGGTACGTCAATCTTATTCCCACATATCTCTGATACTTGACAAAGTGTCTATACATTTCTCTTCATGGCTATGTACAGGAATATGATAACCTTATTAGGAGCAGACTGAGACTTGACTATAGACTGGTACAGACAAATACAGACTGATGCAGACTGACTAATACGAGGTCTGTACACTCGTTATAATACCTCGCGCGTTCAGGTATCACTGCGCGAGTGTGATCCGCGAGGAGAAAAGGTTCTACGTTAGCAGCAATCTCATTGCCTGCGTTACATATTAATACGCGGATCGGCGGAAGCAGAATTTGGTCCGTCTCTAAGACAGCGTCATCTCGTAGTCCGGAGACGGACGAGCGCTGCGCCTGCGCTGTTGTGCTTAGTGGGAATGTTGTGTACTCGCTGACAACGCGGAGCTATGTACACAACAGTTGCATATCACAGCATCTTCTTCCTGTCGGTTAAATTTCGCGTCTGTAGCACGTCATATTCGTGGTGTAGCAATTTTAGTGGCCAGTAGTGCAATTAAAGAAACCAAAGAAATCTTATTATAATAATTTTCTGGATGTAAAGGAACCGAAAACGATAAACAAATTTCGAAAGAAGTCGTTGTGAGAGGAAATAATAAACTGTTCAGTATAGCGGCGGCCATTAGAAGGATTCATACCTAAAGGGAGCGTCTTCTTTGGTTTGAGGCGCGCGCTAATTCAAAAAAGCACGTAAGGTGCCGATGAGCTGACAAAACCCGAGAGCTTCGCCGCTCTGGTGCATTCTGCAACAGTTTCCTGCACCGTCCATCAGCTGCCGTCTCCCCCGCGACCGCTTCTTGCCTGTAGGTAGGCTACCCCACGCTACGGCGAAGCTTAACGGTTCGTTACTTCGGGCGCAGTCTAGTAATGACGCTCGGCTTCGATCGTCGTTTCGGTATTTCGCGATACTACGGGAGAGCAGCAGCTCCAGCCACGCGGGAAGATTCACCGAAGTCTTCCATCCCCCTTTTGGGGTCGAAACTTAGTTCTGATAGTTCACAATTGTCTCTCAGAACTGTTATCAAGTTGAACTATAGTAGTTATAGGTAAACGCATTTTCTATATGACGTTCTGTGATTGTCATTGGAGATTGTTCTCTGCAAAGGATACCTTGTTCTGTACTAATTCAAAGCTATATCTCTCCGTCTATTTTCAAAATTCTCTCTCTGTTGATTCCCAAATTCCTTTATTTATCAGTGTTTCTATTACTACCATCATTCCCCAGCATCCATCCAAATCAGCGGCTTCCCGCAAATAAAGCCATAGTCCATGTCTTCCCCACGGTCTAATACTGGAGAGAATATTAATATTACATCCCGAAGACCTATCAGTACTTACCTCGCCCGTTAGCTGGAGCAGGCTGTTTTCATTCAGGCCGCCTGAGATATAAAAACTGCGGCAGTCAATTTTAGGTGTGGTAGCGTACGGTCTCCTTTACGGATGAACAACACTTTTCTAAATTTTTACTAATAAACCGAAGTCGACTATTCACCTTCTCTATTATCGCCCTTAGGATCTCATTCTGTTTCAGATCACTTTGCTACGTTACGCCCAGATATTTAATCGACGTGACTGTGTCAAGAAGTACACTACTATTGCTGTATTCGAACATTAAGGGGTTATTTTCTTCTACTGTTTTTCATTAACTTACATTTTTCTACATTTAAAGCTAGATGCCATTCATCACATGAACTACAAATTTTGTCTACCTCATCTTGTGTTCTACTGTCTCCTTCCCGTACTTCACAGCATCAGAAAACAACCATAGACTGCTGCCCACCATATCCTCCAGATAATTTATGTGTATGAAAAGATAGCTGTCCTATCACCCTTCTCTGCGGCACTCATGACGATACCGTCGTCTCTAATAACCACTCACCGTTAATGGCAAAGTATTGAGTACTATTACGTAAGACGTTTTCGAGACCCTCACTTATCTGGGAACCTAGTCCGCTCGCTCGTAGCATCGTTAACATTCTGCAGTGGAACACCGGGGAAAACGCTTTTCCACAATCTAGGAATACGGAATTGCCTGTTATCCTTCGCAGGACATCATGGGAGAAAGGGGCAAGTTGAATTTCGCAGGAGCGATACTTTCTAAAACCGTGGTCGTTTGAGGACAGAAGCTTTTCCGTCTCAACGAAATTTATTACATTCGAACTAAAACTATGTTAAAGAATTCAGCAGTTAATCGATGTTAAGGATATTGGTCTGTAATTTTGCGGGTCCGCTCTTTTAGTATTCATAGATGCGCTTTTTTCAGTCATTTGGGACTTTAAGCTGGGCGTGTTTCGCGATAAATACAAACTAATTAAGGGGCCAGTTTGGAAAACTTGTTCAACAGTACTTCACAAGAGGGCCTGTCCATACACCAAGCAATGAGTCCACAGACGTCCCAGTCTATACTCAGTAGGTTAAAACCGCCTCCAAGTAGTATTTCACGAACTAAGTATTTCCGCGCTACTGAGAGCAGAATTTCTACGCGTCTAGACATCTTCAATCACACTCAGATTGAACCTCAATAGACACAATATTTTTGAGGATTGCAGTGAACACTTCCCCTCATAAGCTGTCTAATCGATCTATCCAATATAAGTTCCAACACTCGTTAAATGTTTCAGACGTTAATACTTCTCGTTCCATCCACTTCTCGATCCCAAGAATAATGTGAGCATGACAAATTTCGTGGAGTGCAGTGAATTCTGGAACTTTGTTCGCGCCGTTGTGCCGCTCTTCCGGCTGATTATGTGAAACCATACAAGAAGTGTATATTGGTCTATTCTTTGTCAGGGAAGCTATCTTTACTACTGTCCGTCACTGTTAACGTACAGCCAACACTGCTGGAAAAACAAACCAGGGGAAGAACCGAGTGGTAATGACTGCAGCGTTCAGAGTGAAGAGTAAATTGAGAAATATTGTTGTCAACAGCATGTACCATGAGAGAATGGAGAGACATACAGAGCATTCCATTGAGATTTGGTCTGTATTGCGGATGCTTTTAGCGTACTACAGACTTAAGTTTAAAAAAGTGTAAGAAATCAAAAGAGGTGCAATGAATAACGAAACCACTACTCTTTCATACAAGCCTCTGAAACTTTGCCAGAGGAGTTCGAGTCCACCCTACATGTCACGTATGAGGACAGAAGTATGTACAGACAGAAGGCAAGTGGGCTTCAAAAATTCTATTTTTAGATTTTAGCATATTTGACAAGCCTGGTTTTTCCTGCGTGAAACAGTTTTTGTTTTGTATCGTGAGATATGATGGTTTTCCTGACGCTCTGTACGATCTGGGGACGGTGACAGCAAGGCTTATGACCGTGTATGTGCAGAACAACCCTATGGTCCTAATGTCACAATTTCTATATTAGAGTGCATTGGGCATGTCCAGAAGAGAATGGGGTCAGGTTGAGAAGATAATTGAAAGAAGAGTCAAAAATAGTAGTGGAAGATGGTAAGAAGATAGGTGGTAAAGGTCGCCTGACAAATGGTGTAATAGATAGATTACAGAATTATTAAGGCTTGGCCATAAGAAGAAATGCAGTGTATTTAGAAACCATGCAAAAAGCTGTATGGGCTATCTTTTTCCGTAAGCTTTCCACAAATGAAAATCCAGTGCACGGTCTTTATCCGAATAATCCTGACACTTGGTGCAAGAACAGAGAAGTGCCAGATATGACCACAAACATTCTTTACCGGCATCAGTAATGAATGAAATTAAACCTATATTTAGAGACTTTTGTAAAGATACCTTGTTGAAGAAATGTCTTCAAGGGAAAACCCAAAATTTGAATGAATGAGTGAATTCTGTCATTAAGAAACGGTTACCGAAAATCGTATTTGTTCAGCTTACAACCCTCAAATTTGGTGTTTATGATGCTATTTTATGCTTCAATGATGGTTTAATTAGAAAACTTGATGTTTAGGAATTATTGGGCATAAAATCTAGTGGAAATGCTGCAAAATCCTTGGTGCAAATAGATAAAGAGAGACTCCGCAAGGCAGATATTAATAATTTAAATTGCACAAAAGAAGCCAGACAGAAAAGAAGAGGGACAAAGAGAAGAAAATAAGATCAGTATGATTCAGATGATGCTCCGTACAGTGCAGGAAAATATTGGTGGTAAGTAATTCTCATCAATAACTATACTAGAATTGCTATATTAAACCTTAAATGGATTTTTCTCAAAACTACACCCCATGCGGGTTAGGGGGTTAGAATAGGCCCGCGGTATTCCTGCCTGTCGTAAGAGGCTACTAAAAGGAGTCGCTAACTTTTCGGCCTTATATGATGGTCCTCTGTTGGGTTTGACCTCCATCTCTCAAAATTTTCCGAAGAGCGAGCCGATTGGGGAAGAGCGCCTTACTTGGTGCATTGTGTCCATCTTGCGATCAGACCTTTCGCCAGCTTATACACCGTTGAACTGCTGTCCTGTCCGCACTCCATCTCTTGGGCATGACTCTTTTTCTGCGTGCAGATAACACCTTACACTGTGCAGTGCCTCTCTCTGCACCGACGGCGACCATGGACCACATGTTACCTAACATCCAGCACGGTAGCCAGTCCGTTGTGGTGGGGCCGCCATGTACCCTGTTAGTTGTAGCCCCCTGACAACACAGGGATCGCTCTACTGATGCCTGCGCCGTTAACTCCCCACGTATGCCAAGGAGTAGATGCCTATCCTTCTGGGGTATCGGGACTCCCGGCAACGGCCATCCTGCCAGGTGGCTCTTGCCGTGGCTGGGTGGCGCCCGTGGGGAGGGCCCTTGGTCGGAGTAGGTGGCATCAGGGCGGATGACCCGCAATGAAGCGTGGTACATCGTCTCTCGCTGGTGGCCAGCCGCCAGCAGTCTCTAAGCGTTCTCGGCCTCAGTTTAACGCTCAGAAGTACGATCCGAAAAAGTTTCCCTCCCTGGCCACACCATGGGAGGAACGTAAGTCTCAGGATGGCAGTAGCAGTTATTCGCCCCGCTTCTTAGTTTGTACAAGGGTTGATGGGGAGTCTTTTCTCTCCACAAAGCCTCAGTTCTTCGTCGAGCATTTAGAGGACAAGTTTGGGGAGGTGGAGGGCTTGTCAAAAATGCGCTCTGGGTCAGTCCTGATACAAACGGCATCCTCTGCCCAGTCACGACGGTTACTCGCTTGTGACAAGTTTAAGGATGTTGTCGTTACGATCACACCCCATAAGAGTTTAAATATGGTCCAGGGAGTTATTTACCATAGGGATCTTCTTTTGCAGTCTGATGAAGAGCTGCACGCCAATTTAGAGCGCCGAGGTGTACATTTCGTCCGGCGGGTTCATCGGGGTCCGAAGGAAAATCAGATTGCTACCGGTGCCTTCATCTTGGCCTTCGAAGGGGATACATTACCGGAAAAAGTCAAGGTGATGGTCTACCGATGTGACGTTAAGCCCTATATCCCGCCCCCGATGCGGTGCTTTAAGTGCTGGAAGTTCGGCCATATGTCTTCTCGCTGCACTTCCAGCCTCACATGTCGAGATTTCGGACGCCCATCACATCCCAATACTCCATGTGCCCCGCCTCCCATCTGTGTCAACTGCGGGGAGCACCATTCACCTTGCTCGCCAGACTGCCGAATTTTCCAGAAAGAGCGTAAAATCATGGAATACAAGACCCTGGACCGACTAACCTATACTGAGGCCAAGAAGAAATACGACCGACTCCATCCTGTGAGAATGACATCTTCCTACGCTGCTGCTACAACACCTGTGCTAGCCCCGTCTGTTTCTCCAATTGTGGCCGGATCGACGAGTAGTACAACTCCTCCTGCCCCCTCGCCAGTGGGGGTGGGGGGGGGGGGGTTCTACCCACTGGGTTGCTCCTGCGCCACCTACCTCAGGAGCAACACTATCCCACCCATCAGGGACGTCCGTCCCCACTTCTAAGCCGGAGAAGTGTTCAACTTCTTCGGCTTCTCACGCTCGCAAGGGGTCCCTTGGGTCCCTCCCTTCCCAGGTTTCCGCCAGGCGTGTTGGTGGTATCTAAATGCTATGCGATGCCTGAGCCACACCAGGTGGGGCGCCGACAGACCTACTCTCCTACAGCTTTAGCAGGCGTTAATCCAGTCTCGTCTGGACTACGGGAGTCTGGCTTATGGCTCAGCATCCCCATCTGCGTTGCGGGTGCTGGACCCAATCCTCCACAGCGGGATACGCCTTGCCACTGGTGCCTTCCGAACCAGCCCTGTGGACAGCATACTTGTGGAGGCAGGTGTCCCTCCACTGCGGTTACGACGCCAACAATTACTGGCTGCTTATGCTGCCCATGTTTTTAGCTTGCCCGGGCATCCAAATTATCGTGTCCTCTTCCCGCAGTCAGTCGTTCATCTGCCAGAACGTCGGCCCGGTTGGGTTGTCCGATCGCCATACGTGTCAAACAGCTTCTTTCCTGGCTTGGGTGTTTCCCTGTTCCACCTCCTTTCCGGGCCCCTCTGCGTACACCCCCGTGGTGTGTGCCTCGCCCTTGCCTTCGGCTCGACTTGGCACATGGCCCGAAGGACTCAGTCCCTCCGGAGGCCTTCCGACGCCGCTTTTATTCCATCCTGGCCACGTATCAGGGCTCTGGCGTTTTCTACACCTAAGCTTCGATGGTTGCTGGTCTAGTCGGTTATGTACTAACTCTAGGGGACCATTCTGAACAACGTCCGTTGCCGGCTGGCTGCAGTGTTTACACTGCTGAGCTGGTCGCCATCTTTCGTGCCCTAGAGTATATCCGCTCCTGCTCAGGTGAGTCCTTCGTTATCTCTAGCGATTCCCTGAGCGGTTTACGAGCTCTCGACCAGTGTTTCCCTCGTTCTCGTCTGGTGATGGCTATCGAGGAGTCCCTGCATACTCTAGCCCATAGCGGCAGGTCTGTGGTCTTTGTTTGGACCCCTGGCCATGTTGGTATACCCGGCAATGAAACTGTTGACGGCCTGGCGAAAGAGGCCACCAGTGCGCCATCTCTGGAGATTGGCCTCCTGGCGGCTGATTTGCGGGCAGTCTTACGCTGCAAAGTTCTCTCGTTTTGGGATGCTGAATGGCGCGGTCTGACCACCCCTAACAAACTCTGTGCCGTCAAGGACACGACGGCTGTGTGGCGGTCATCCATGCGAGCCAACCGCAGGGACTCAGTCGTTCTTTGTCGGCTCCGCATTGGCCACACCCGACTCACGCACAGTTATTTACTGTGTCGTGAGGATCCCCCTCTTTGTCGTTGTGGGGCGTCCTTGACGGTGGTCCATATTCTGTCGGAGTGCGCCTTTTTAACCGTGCTCAGGCAGACTTTTGCAATGCCTGACAAGCTCTCTGCTCTTTTATCAGATGACTCTGCCATGGTGGACTTGGTTTTGTGTTTTATTCGGGCAGGGGTTTTTTATCCTTTAATCTGAGTTTTTTAGTGTTGATTCTGGCTTTTAGCCTCTGATTTTAAACTGAGTTTTTAAAGTGTTCTTGGTGGTTGGCTTTTCCTCTTTTTCTGTACGGTCGGCCAACCACCGTCACACTGTGTGTTTTAATTTGTTTTGTCTGGTCTCTGTCAGAGTATTTCATGTCCTGTTTCGTCTGCTGTCTTTCCTGTTGTTCGTTTTTTATACTCTTCGGGTGGTTTTAGTTTTGATGGAACAAGGGACAGATGATCATAGTAGTCCGGTCCCTTTAATCCCACAAACCAACCAACCAACCAATCAAAACTACATTTTTTTGCTTTCAGGTACCATTATTTGATAAACTAATGGAGTTAGAAACATGAAATTTTGTGAATTTCTGTTGCAGGTAGTAATAAGTTATTACAAGTAAATTGAGAATCACTAAACATCAGAAATAATTAATGTACAGAAAATTTTGCTAGGGAAAGAATAAATTTTTTCCTTCAAAGCATAAGAGGTATTATGTTGAGTTTACTTGTGAATTGAGGCATATATGTTATATATATGATGTAAAAATTTCATTGATTTATCACCGACAGCTTTTGAAAAGTGTACCTTTTTAAATGGTAAAAGAGCATTGGCATAATAGAGACAAAAATTGTCTTCCGTCTCCCCTTAACACAAAAACCGACAGATTTGTCAGCTCTGCCGTAATACATATCATCTCCATTTTATTTATGTTTATATCCTCACAAATCATGGACCGTGACACGGAAAGGGTGGCATGCATGACTCAGTGACATAGACAGCTGTATTAGTAGTTGCAACCACATCGGAGGGGTACCTGTAGAGAGACCTGACTATCACATAATTCCAGAAAAGGGGCAGCAAACTTTTGAGCACTTACAGGTGCAATAGTCTGAATGACTAACTGAAATGCCCATATAACATTAACCAATGTTGCCTTGGTATGCCAGTACTGCGATCGACTGAAAGGAAGGGCAAACTGTAGCCGTCATATTTCCCAAGACAATGCAACACTAGTGTATGGCTTAATGATGAGGGCATATTATTAGGTCAAACATTTCAGGTATGAAATAGTCACACAGTCGGATCTCCAGGTGGAGACTACTCAGGAGGATTTTGTCCTAATAGAAGATAATTTAATGGATTAGGATGGTTAAATAATGTGAAATGGGAAATGAATATTCTCAAGTTAGTTACGATGGAAATTAGCGAATTGATGTAGCAGCATGAACAGGCTCTCTGTTCAGGTGAGTACGTCGGTATAAAAACAAAAGCAAACAAAAGTAATGTAGGAGTAGGCCTGATAATGAATAAGCAAATAGGAATACGAGTGAGCTTCAATTAACAGCATAGCGAATGAACTATTGAAGCCAAGGCAGAGGCAAAGCCAAAATAATAATAATAAGTATAATAATATAAACTGTGTCTAGAACCACACAGTGATGGAGAGATTTAAAAAGTGAATGATGAGATAAAATAAATTATTCAGATCATTGAGGGAGACATAATCATGATTGTTACGGGGCACTGAAATTCAATAGCACGAGGGGGAAGGAAAAGAACTAGAACTACTTGGACTGGCGTAAAGGAGTAGAAGGACAAGCCACCTGGCAGAGTTTTGCACAAATTATTATCTAACAACTGCTAACACTTGGGTTAAAGACATCAGAGGAGTTTTGAACGTGAAAACACCTGGAGGCCCCGGAAAATTCCAGACAGATAGCGGTAAGATAAATTTCGATTCCGCATTTTAAACAGCAAATGTTTCCCCGAGGCAATTGAGAAATCTGACCAAAAATGACTGGTTCTTCACTGCCGATTAAAACTGAGGAAACTGCCGAAAGGTAGTAAATGAAGAAGATGAGACTTGGATAACTTGAAAGAATGAGAAATTGTAGAATATCTTAGAGCATTTCACAACAGTTAACTGAAACAGGGGAAAGTAATTCAATAAACGACACATAGGTAATTTTGAAAGACGAAGTGGTGAAAGCAGAAGATGGTGAAATAGGTAAGAAGGTAAGGCTCACTAGAAAACCATGAATAACGCACGATATATTGAATGTAATTGCCGAAAAAATTAAACAAAACAAATAAAGCTGGCAAAAGAGAATCCAGACGTCTCAAAAATGATATTGACAGACAGTAGAAGCATACATGACTATGGAATATATGCAGTATATACAAAAATTAAATAAACACTTAGATAAAAGAGAAGCACGTGTATGAATATTAAGAGCTTAGATGGCAAGCTCGTATTAAAATAGGGGATTTTAGGAAAGTGGAGAGAATACGTACTGTGTTTGTATAAGGGATAAAGGATGAAAACAGTATTCTATAACGAGGAAGGAAGTAAATGGAGACGAGATGGGAGAGATGATATTTCAATTTTTAACACGAAGAAGATACAATCCTGTGAACCCGACGAAATCGCGTTAGGTGGTCTGTCACAGCTGCTTCATCCTGCATGTATAACTGTAGAAACAACCGAGAGATTGGATAAAGTAGCACAACTCCATCTAATAATAGATGAAGCAACAAGGACCTAATTAATGAGGTATTCAGAAAAGTTGGTTCACAATTAGGTCCGAGAATTATCGAAGAAAGAGTGCTCCCATATATGTTTTAGAGTATCTTTACAAATATTTACAAAATACATGTTGTTTTTAGAATAGCTCCAACATATTTTACAGCCAAACAGGAATAACACGACAAAGTAGCAGTAGCTCGAATATAAAGTGATTTCGTCTGTATTTAAGGTCAGGTAGAACTCAAGTGCAGTAAAATATTCAGCACAGAGAATAAAATAATATTTGTACCTTTCAAAAGGATAAAATATATACGTATTGCTGCAGAGGCACTAGAATGGAACACTGAAATGTAACAATTTATTTCCGCAAATTACTAAAGTTTGTATGGAAGTTCACTTATTATATCACGAGTCTCTTGGTTGGTTTACTGTCTAGAAAATATTTCTGAATATTTTTCTTTTTGAGACTCAAAGCGATAATTCCTACTGCACTGCCAGGTGTCTTCAAATCTGCTGCCAACGTTGACGTGTAGCGATGCACGGCTTTTTATGCAACTCTTTTTCGTAATGAAGTTTTACCAGATTATTCCTTTTCAAACAGTGTAAAACTTGTTAGCATGACCATCCATCTATGTTAAATCTGCTTCAACCATCTGAAAGTAAACTATTAGACGCTTGATGCTGATAACAGAGTTTAATAAAGAGTAACAAAAAGTGTCTGACTATTGGTAGTATAAACATGCCTGGTAACTATATATAAAATAGAATTCACAACAAATCTACACTCCATGATTACCTACCTCCTTTAAAACAGCCATCCTTCTGTTACATTTTTTACGTACCACGGTTTGTTGTTCACCTATTTTTTCATTTGTCCTTATATTAGCTGTGCTGCGTAATTCTTTATTAATATGCACATTGCATTGGAAGGTTTGGAATTGAATACGTAATAGTTCGGCAGGGATTTAGAAACCAGCCTTTAAGCTCTAAAACATTTAAAGAGGCAATTATGGACTCCGTTCACAATTAGTTGGTTGTGAATTGCAGCTCTTGGACGGGTCACCGTCAGGGTCTGCCGAGTGCTGTTGGTAAGCAGAGACCCAGCCTTGTGAGGCCAAATGAGGAGCTACCTGACTGAGAAGCAGCGGCTCTGGTCACGAAAGCTGACAATAGCCAGGAGAGCGGTATGCTGACCACATGCCCCTCCTTAGCCGCAGCTAGTGACGCCTATCAGCTTAGGATGACACGGCGTTCGGTAAGTGCCATTGGACCTACCAAAAACTGTTCCAATTTTAGTTTGGTGGGAAGGCTTGCGTGCCTCAACGATACAGATGGCCGTACCGTAGGTGCAACCACAACGGTTGGAAGGTTTGGAATTGAATACGTAATGGTTCGGCAGGGATTTAGAAACCAGCCTTTAAGCTCCAAAACATTTAAAGAGGCAATTATGGACTCCGTCCACAATTAGTTGGTTGTGAATTGCAGTTTAAAATTGAAGAAAGTGCAGAAAGAACGGAAATTAAGGAAATGTGACCTGTACAAGTTGAACGAAAAAGGCTTTAACGAGTCATTCAGGGCGAGCATTGCACATCGATTAATTGAAGTAGGGGCAATGAATAAAATAGAAGACATATGGATAACTTTGGAAGATGAAATAATAAAGGCAGTGGAGGATGAAGTGGACAAAAAGACAACTCATTAGAAATTCTTGAGTAACGCACAAGATACTGAATGTAATTGACAAAAACTGTAAAATGCATCACATGCGGACAAAATAGCATTTAGACGTCTAAAATGCAAACTGGCAAAGTACGAATGGCTAGAAGAGAAGTGTAAGCTTTGGAAGGATGCATTACTATAGAAAAGACAGAGGCAGCCTGTAGGAAAATTAAAGAGATCTTTACAGAGTATTACCAATTTGATGAAGGACTAAGTTATGGCTGAAAAACACTGATACGAATTATTTACAGAATAATGGGAAGACTGGTAGAAGTCTTTCTCGTGGTAGATCAGTTTGAGTTCTGGAGAAATTTTGGAACACACGAGGCCGTACTGACTCTACGGCTTATCTTGGAATACAGACTGAACAATGACAAACTTTTGTAGCATTTGTATATTTAGAGAAAGTTTTTGACAATTTATACTGGAATACATTTTTTTTAAGATGGTGAAGTTGAGATGAGTGGAATGGATAAAGTCTTGAAAAGAGGTTATTAGATGACCATCAACAAAAGCAAAACAGGGGTAATGGAATGTAGTCGAAAGAAATTAGTTGATGCTAATATCATTAGATTAGCAGTGGAGACACTAAGACTAGTCGCAGAGTTTTGCTATTTGGGCAGCAAACTAACTGGCGATAACAGGAATGAATACAAAATGGCGACCGGAAACAGCAAGTAAAGTGTCCCTTAAAAAGAGGATTTCGTTAAAGTGAATACAAATTTGCGAACGACCTTGCTCTCGGTTTCGCTAGCTCTTGGACGGGTCACCGTCAGGGTCTGCCGAGTGCTGTTGGTAAGCAGAGACCCAGCCTTGTGAGGCCAAATGAGGAGCTACCTGACTGAGAAGCAGCGGCTCTGGTCACGAAAGCTGACAATAGCCAGGAGAGCGGTATGCTGACCACATGCCCCTCCTTAGCCGCAGCTAGTGACGCCTATCAGCTTAGGATGACACGGCGTTCGGTAAGTGCCATTGGACCTACCAAAAACTGTTCCAATTTTAGTTTGGTGGGGAGGCTTGCGTGCCTCAACGATACAGATGGCCGTACCGTAGGTGCAACCGCAACGGAGGCGTATCCGTTGAGAGGCCAGACAAACGTATGATTCCTGAAGAGGGGCACCAGCCTTTTTAGTAGTCGCAGGGGCAACAGTCTGGATGATTGACTGATCTGGCCTTGTAACATTAACCAAAATGGCCTTGCTGTTCTGGTACTGCGAACGGCTGAAAGCAAGGGGAAACTGCAGCCGTAATTTTTACCGAGGACATGCAGCTTTACTGTATGATTAAATGATGATGGCCTACTCTTCTGTAAAATATTCCGGAGGTAAAATAGTCCCCCATTGGGATCTCCAGGCGGGGACTACTCAACAGGACGTCGTTATCAGGATAAATATAACTGGCGATCTTCGGATCGGCGCGTGGAATATCAGATCCCTTAATCGGGCAGGTAGATTAGAAAATTTAAAAAGGGAAATGGATAGGTTAAAGTTAGATATAGTGGGAATTAGTGAAGTTCGGTGGCAGGAGGAACAAGACTTCTGGTCAGGTGAATACAGGGTTACAAATACAAAATCAAATAGGGGTAGTGCACGTGTAGGTTTAATAATGAATAAAAAATAGGTGTACGGGTAAGCTACTACAACCAGCATAGTGAACGCATTATTGTGGCCAAGATAGACACAAAGCGCAGGCCTACTACAGTAGTACAAGTTTATATGTCAACTAGGTCTGCAGATGATGAAGAAATTGAAGAAATGTACGATGAAATAAAAGAAATTGTTCAGATAGTGAAGGGAGACGAACATTTAATTCGTCAGTAGGAAAAGGAAGAGAAGGAAACATAGTAGGTGAATTTGGATTGGGGCTAAGAAATGAAAGAGGAAGCCGCCTGGAAGAATTTTGCGCAGACCATAACTTAATAGTTGGTTTAAGAATCATCAAAGAAGGTTGCATACATGGAAGAATCCTGGAGATACTAAAAGGTATCAGATAGATTATATAATGGTAAGACAGAGATTTAGGAACCAGGTTTTAAATTGTAAGATATTTCCAGGGGCAGACCACAAGGTTGAACAGAGTTTCAGGGAGAGCGTAAGGGAACAAATGGCAGGAACGGGGGAAAGAAATACAATAGAAGAAGAATGGGTAGCTTTGAGATATGAAGTAGTGAAGCCAGCAGAGGATCAAGTAGGTAAAAAGACGAGGGCTAGTAGAAACCCTTGGGTAACAGAAGAAATATTGAATTTAATCGATGAAAGAAGAAAATATAAAATTGCAGTAAATGAAGCAGGCAAAAAGGAATATAAACGTCTCAAAAATGATATCGACAGGAAGTGCAAAATGGCTAAGCAGGGATGGCTAGAGGACAAATGTAAGGATGTAGAGGCTCTTCTCTCTAGGGGTAAGGTACATACTGCCTACAGGAAAATTAAACAGACCTTTGGTCAAAGGAGAACCACTTGTATCAATATCAAGGGCTCAGATGGAAACCCAGTTCTAAGCAAAGAAGGGAAAGCAGAAAGGTGGAAGGAGTATATAGAGGGCCTATACAAAACGATGTACTTGAGGACAATATTATGGAAATGGAAGAGGATTAAATGGGAGATATGATATTGCGTGAAGTGTTTGACAGAGCATGCAAAGACCTGATTCGAAACAAGACCCCCGGAGTAGACAACATTCCATTAGAACTACTGACAACCTTGGGAGAGCCAGTCCTGACAAAACTCTACCATCTGGTGAGGAAGATGTATGAGACACGCGAAATACCCTCAGACTTCAAGAAGAATATAATAATTCCAATCCCAAAGAAAGCACGTGTTAACAGATGTGAAAATTACCGAACTATCAGTTTAATAAGTCACAGCTGCAAAATACTAACGCGAATTCTTTACAGAAGAGTGGAAAAACAGATAGAAGCCGACCTCGGGGAAGATCAGTTTGGATTTCGCAGAAATGTTGGAACACGTGAGGCAATACTGACCCTACGACTTATCTTAGAAGAAAGATTAAGGAAAGGCAAACCTACGTTTCTAGCATTTGTAGACTTAGAGAAAGCTTTTGACAATGTTGATTGGAATACTCTCTTTTAAATTCTGGAGGTGGCGGGGGTAACATACAGAGATCGAAAGGCAATTTACAATTTGTACAGAAAGCAGATGGCAGTTATAAGAGTGGAGGGGCATGAAAGGGAAGCAGTGGTTGGGAAAGGAGTGCGACAGGGTTGTAGCCTATCTCCGTTGTTATACTGGAACACGTGAAGCAATACTGACCTTATCTTAGAAGAAAGATTAAGGAAAGGCAAACCTACGTTTCTAGCATTTGTAGACATAAAGAAAGCTTTTGACAATGTTGACTGGAATACTCTCTTTCAAATTCTAAAGGTGGCAGGGTTAAAATACAGGGAGCGAAAGGCTATTTACAATTTGTACAGAAACCAGATGATAGTTATAAGAGTCAAGGGACTTGAAATGGATGCAGTGGTTGGGAAGTGAGAAAGACAGGGATGTAGCCTCTCCCCGATGTTATTCAATCTGTATATTGAGCAAGCAATAAAGGAAACAAAAGAAAAGTTCGGAGTAGGTATTAAAATCCATGGAGAAGAAATAAAAGCTTTGAGGTTCGCCGATGACATAGCAATTCTGTCAGAGACGGCAAAGGACTTGGAAGAGCAGTTGAATGAAATGGACAGTGTCTTGAAAGGTGGGTATAAGATGATCATCAACAAAAGCAAAACAAGGATAATGGAATGTAGTCAAATTAAGTCGTGTGATGCTGAGGGAATTAGATTAGGAAATGAGACACTAAAAGTAGTAAAGGAGTTTTGCTATTTGGGGAGCAAAATAACTGATGATGGTCGAAGTAGAGAGGATATAAAATGTAGACTGGCAATGGCAAGGAAAGCGTTTCTTAAGAAGAGAAATTTGTTAACATCGAGTATTGATTTAAGTGTCAGGAAGTCGTTTCTCAAAGTATTTGTATGGAGTGCAGTCATGTATGGAAGTGAAACGTGGACGATAAATAGCTCAGACGAGAATAGAAGCTTTCGGAATGTGGTGCTACACAAGAATGCTGAAGATTAGATGGGTTGATCACATAACTAATGATGAGGTATTGAATAGAATTGGGGAGAAGAGGAGCTTGTGGCACAACTTGACTAGAAGAAGGGATCGGTTTGTAGGACTTGTTCTGAGACATCGAGGGATCACCAATTTAGTATTGGAGGGCAGCGTGGAGGGTAAAAATCGTAGAGGAAGACCAAGAGATGAATACACCAAGCAGATTCAGAAGGATGTAGGTTTGCAGTAGGTACTGGGAGATGAAGAAGCTTGCACAGGATAGAGTAGCACGGAGAGCTGCATCAAACCAGTCTCAGGACTGAAGACCACAACAACACAACATACAAATTTAAGTTTTAAGGAGTCTTTTTTGAAAGTATTTGTCCTTTTACGAAAGTGAGAGGTAGATGATAAACTGTTCAGACAAGAAGAGAATCGACTTTTCCGAAATGCAGTTCTACAGAACAATTTTTAAAACTAGATGGGTAGTTAACTAATGAGGGCTTACTGATTATATTAGAAAAAAGAAATTTATGGTGCAACTGGACAAAAGGAAGGAGTCAGTTGATAAGACACATTCCGAGGCATCGCGTGGTCATCCCTGTGCTAACTGAAGGAACAGTGGGGGATTAAAATTGCAGGCCCAGAGTATGACAAGAAGCAGGTTCGGATGGATATAGGTTGCGTTAGTTATTCGGAGATGAAGAGATCATGGCGTGGAGGGCTACATCAAAACCAGTCTGTGCACTGAAGACTACAACCATAAAAATACGGCGTGTATTCCGACATTAATGTTTATTACTTGCAGCCACCGTCAAAATGTAGCGAACTGGTGGTGGAGTGTTTGTGTCTGTCAGTAGTGGTTTATCTTGTAGTGAAGTCGAAGTAGATACTCTGTGCGAATTGGTATGGGTGGAGGTTATACTTAACAGCCGAATTGTGTTAATAATTGCCTCCTTCTACCGACCCCCAGACTCCGATGATACGGTTCGAAACAGTTCAGAGAAAGTTTGAGTCTCGTAACAAATAAACACCCCACTCATATGGTTACAGTTGGTGGGGACTTCAACCTACCCTCGGTATGTTGGCAAAAATACTTGTTCAATACAGTTGGTAGGCAGAAAACATCTTCCGAGATTGTCCTAAATGCTTTCTCCGAAAATTATTTCGAGCAGTTAGTCCATGAACCCACGCGAATTGTAAATGGTTGCGAAAACACACTTGACCTCTTAGCCACAAACAATCCAGAGCTGAGAGAGAGCATCATGACTGATACAGGGATTAGTGATCGCAAGGTCGTTGTAGCTAGGCTCAATACTGTTTCTTCCAAATCCATCAGAAACAAACGCAAAATAATTTTATTTAAAAAAGCGGATAAAGTGTCACTAGAAGCCTTCCTAAAAGACAATTTCCATTCCTTCCGAACTGACTATGCAAATGTAGACGAGATGTGGCTCAAATTCAAAGATATAGTAGCAACAGCAATTGAGAGATTCATACCTCATAAACTGGTAAGAGATGGAACGGATCCCCCGTGGTACACAAAAAAGGTCCGAACGCTGTTGCAGAAGCAACGGAAAAAGCATGCGAAGTTTAGAAGAACGCGAAATCCCGAAGATGGGCTAAAATTTACAGACGCGCGAAATTTGGCACGGACTACGATGCGAGATGCCTTCAATAGGTTCCACAACGAAACATTGTCCCGAAATTTGGTAGAAAATCCGAAGAAATTCTGGTCGTATGTAAAGTACACAAGCGGCAAGACGCAGTCAATACCTTCGCTGCGCAGTGCCGATGGTACTGTTACCGACGACTGTGCCGCTAAAGCGGAGTTATTGAACGCAGTTTTCCGAAATTCCTTCACCAGGGAAGACGAATGGAATATTATAGAATTTGAAACACGAACATCTGCTAGCATGAGTTTCTTAGAAGTAGATACCTTAGGGGTTGCGAAGCAACTCAAATCGCTTGATAGGGGCAAGTCTTCAGGTCCAGATTGTATACCGATTAGGTTCCTTTCAGATTACGCTGATACAATAGCTCCCTACTTAGCACTCATATACAACCGCTCGCTCACCGACACATCTGTACCTACAGATTGGAAAATTGCGCAGGTCGCACCAGTGTTTAAGAAGGGTAGTAGGAGTAACCCATTTAACTACAGACCTATATCATTGACGTCAGTTTGCAGTAGGGTTTTGGAGCATATACTGTATTCAAACATTATGAATCACCTCGAAGGGAACGATCTATTGACACGTAAGCAGCATGGCTTCAGAAAACATCGCTCTTGTGCAACGCAGCTAGCTCTTTATTCGCACGAAGTAATGGCCGCTATCGACAGGGGATCTCAAGTTGATTCCGTATTTCTAGATTTCCGGAAAGCTTTTGACCCGTTCCTCACAAGCGACTTCTAATCAAGCTGCGGACCTATGGGGTATCGTCTCAGTTGTGCGACTGGATTCGTGATTTCTCGTCAGGAAGATCGCAGTTTGTAGTAATAGACGGCAAATCATCGAGTAAAACTGAAGTGATATCAGGTGTTCCCCAGGGAAGCATCCTGGGACCTCTACTGTCCCTGATCTATATAAATGACCTGGGTGACAATCTGAGCAGTTCTCTTAGACTGTTCGCAGATGATGCTGTAATTTACCGTCTAGTAAGGTCATCCGAAGACCAGTATCAGTTGCAAAGCGATTTATAAAAGATTGCTGTATGGTGTGTCAGGTGGCAGTTGACGCTAAATAACGAAAAGTGTGAGATGATCCACATGGGTTCCACAAGAAATCCGTTGGAATTCGATTACTCGATAAATAGTACAATTCTCAAGGCTGTCAATTCATCTAAGTACCTGGGTGTTAAAATTACGAACAACTTCAGTTGGAGGGACCACATAGATAATATTGTGGGGAAGGCGAGTCAAAGGTTGCGTTTCATTGGCAGGACACTTAGAAGATGCAACAAGTCCACTAAAGAGACAGCTTACACTACACTCGTTCGTCCTCCGTTAGAATATTGCTGCGCGGTGTGGGATCCTTACCAGGTGGGATTGACGGAGGACATCGAAAGGGTGCAAAAAAGGGCAGCTCGTTTTGTATTATCACGTAATAGGGGAGAGAGTGTGGCAGATATGATACACGAGTTGGGATGGAAGTCATTACAGCAAAGACGTTTCTCGTCGCGGCGACACCTTTTTACGAAATTTCAGTCACCAACTTTCTCTCCCGAATGCGAAAATATTTTGTTGAGCCCAACCTACATAGGTAGGAATGATCATCAAAATAAAATAAGAGAAATCAGAGCTCGAACAGAAAGGTTTTAGGTGTTCGTTTTTCCCGCGCGCTGTTCGGGAGTGGAATAGTTGAGAGATAGTATGATTGTGGTTCGATGAACCCTCTGCCAAGCACTTAAATGTGAATTGCAGAGTAGTCATGTAGATGTAGATGTAGAACTGCAGTCACCAAACAACACTCTGTAGCCCAGCATAAACGCAGTCGTCAGCCTCCTCCGCAAGGATTTCACTTCCTTCTGCACCGTATCAGAAGGTATAGTTGATGATACTGCCGGTTAGCAACGTTATATAGCCCGGCCGGCTTAGCTGTAACGTCTGCACAAGCAAGTGATGCCAACTACAGAAATTAACTACATAACTGACTTCTTCTGCTACACTACTATTATGACACTACACCAACATGCTTCATTTTTGAAGCTGTGTCATTTGATGATTCATTATTCACTGGGACCATAATATACGTGGCGACGGTAAATAATCTCTTCAAAACTCTTTCTGATCATTAACAAATAGTTCTTGACATCTCTACAGTGCTGTAAAGCACTCTTAGGTATTATTTTACATTAACTTAATTTTGCATCATGCATGTAAACCGAAATATAACATCTTCCACAGCCCTAGTTCCATATCCGCCTTTCCTCTCCTACACGTACTCTCTACCAGTTGATAAAATTCCTCCTTCTCCTCAAATCCCTCGGACATCTTCGTAATTTGTATGCATACCTCAAACTCTGTAATCATAAACCGGCAGTTTATTCAACTCCCGGAAATCCAGGACTGCTGCCGTATCTATACCAACACAACCCCCACAATCCACCTACACAACTCCACATTCTATCCCAAGGTAATTTCAACAGGCTCTCTCTCATTCTAAGCCATAAATTCGCCACACTGCTACGTTTAGCCCTACTTCCCATATTACACTGTTCATGAAGTTTCTAATACCTCTCCCAGCCTCCTGACTCATCCCCCTTCCTCTCTGGCCTCATTATATACATCCCACTTGGTTGTCGAGCATCATCCGCCCCTCCCCCCCCCCCCCCTAACCCACTCCCAGACAAAGAGGTGTGTACCTACAGCGTTATTTTCTCCGCCGTGTACAAACTCTAGGGAGCACACGGAACAAAAAAGGTCTAATGGACTTACGTCCAGAAATGCATGGTTTCGATGCAAGATATCATTTATTCAATCCTACGTTGTTAGAGAGACTGCAGTCTAATATGCACTGTCCCATGCAGCCACAGTTACAGTATGTATTGCATATGATTTCCAAGTTCTTCAATGCATGCGTGTACGCGCCGTAACATGTTCTGCTTCAGACGTTCACATTGGCCAGGCTGCATCCATCTGAACAGTGTCAAAGCATGAATATGGTGCTCTCATGTCTCCATATCTGTAATGGGCTCTGCGTACACGAAACTTTTCAGATGGCCCCATATTCAGAAATCGCACAGTTTGAGATACTGTGAACGGGCAGAGCATGCATCTGGACACCCTCGACTGACCGCTATGACCGCTTTCAGAGGAACGGGGCGAAAACGCACCTAAAACAAATCTTTTTTGTTTGTATTTTATTTGGGTTTCAACGAATGAAACAACTAATTGTTAAAACAATAAAAAGCAGTTGAACGGAATGGATAGTATCTTGAAAGGAGGATATAAGATGAACATCAACAGAAGCAAAACCAGGATAATGGAATGTAGTCGAATTAAGTCGGGTTATGCTGAGGTAATTAGATTAGGAAATGAGACACTTAAAGTAGTTAAGGAGTTTTGCTAGTTTGGAACCAAATTAACTGATGATGGTCGAAGTAGAGAGGATATAAAATGTAGACTGGAATTAGCAAGGAAAGCGTTTCTGAAGAAGAGAAATTTGTTAACATCGAGTACAGATTTAAGTGTCAGGAAGTCGTTTCTGAAAGTATTAGTATGGAGTGTAGCCATGTATGGAAGTGAAACATGGATGATAAATAGTTTGGACAAGAAGAGAATAGAAGCTTTCGAAATGTGGTGCTACAGAAGAACGCTGAAGATTAGATGGGTACATCACATAACTATTGAGGATGTATTGAATAGGAGTGGGGAGAAGAGACGTTTGTGGCACAACTTGGCTAGAGGAAGGGATGGGTTGGTAGGACATGTTCTGGGGCATCAAAGGATCACCAATTTAGTATTGGAGGGCAGCGTGTAGGGCAAAAATCGAAGAGGGAGACCAAGAGATGAATACACAAAGCAGATTCAAAAGGATGTAGGTTGCAGTAGGTACTGGGAGATGAAGAAGCTTGAACAGGATAGAGTAGCATGGAGAGGTGCATAAAACCAGTCTCAGGACTGAAGACCACAACAACAACAGGAGCAGGAAACAGGTGCGCAAAGTTTGCGCGCAAGTTACAAATTCTCGCTGAGAATTGCGAAAGCAGGGAAATCATTTGCGGCTGGGAATCTTATCAAGAAATGCCTGGTCGATTCGGCGGCTTTTATTTGTCCAGCAGACTTCACGGGAAAATCTGAAAAAATAGCTCTTTCCCGTCAAACACTTGCTCGCCGAGATGAAGATATGGCCTCAGATATGGAGCAGCAATTAATGAAGAGAGCGGTAAACTTCCTTTCATTTTCTATCGCTCTTGAAGAGTCCACTGACGTTGCGGACGTATCTCAGCTCGTTATATACGTTAGGGGTGTCGACGACAATCTGCGTGTCACCGAAAAATTTCTCGACCTTATACCATTAAAAGTCAGATCCACGGATTTGGATTTCTCTATCTGTGGAGAAAGTGTTAGGGTCGATGGGTTTTAAATGGGAACAACGGGTGGAGCCCCTGCGCTACGGGGGATACGCACTGGATTCCTGGGTTACGTCAGGTCAAAAATGGCTGAAGTCGGCTGTTCCTTATTCGCGGCAGTCCGTTGTTTGATACACCAGGAGGCACTTTGTTCGAAGATTGTCAACATAAAAAATGTTATGGACACAATTGTTAGACCGGTTAATTATCTTTGCTCGCATGGACTCACACATTTAAAGAATATCTGGCTGATATCGAAGCGGAATACCCGGGCACCCCCTACCACGCCGAAGTAATATGGCTGTGCAGAGGGATGGTGCTCCATCGTTTTTCTCATTGAGGGACGAAATCAATACCTTTTTGAAAATGAAAGGACGTCCGGAAGAATTACTTCGTGATCGTAAGTGGGTGGCGAATTTGGCTTTTTTGAGTGACGTAACTGGTCATTTAAATACTTTGAACATTCCACTCCAAGGCGAAAGAAGCTGTGTTGTTGATTTAGTGCAGACGATTCAAGCATTAAAGAATATATAAAAAAACTTATTAGATGAGAAAAATAGTTGCACGTGGAAAATTTTAGACACTTCCCTGCATTAGACAACGATAAAGAAGTTGTGGATTTTTCCGATTATGTTCAAATCATTTGCGAATTATAAGAAGAGTTTGAAAACAGGTGTCTGGAGTTATGTGAGCTTCAACAAGCCTTAGATATATTTGTCCACTCGTTTTCCCTTCGGGCAGAGAAGGTCTCACAAGTGTTTCAACTTGAGCTGATTGAGCTGCAGTGCGATATCCGCCTGAAGCGCCGTTTTCTTATGTATTAAACTTTGTGTGACTTTTACAGCTGCTTTCCACGAGAGAAGTATGATCGTTTGCACAAGCACGTGGCCTAAGTTCTCTCAAACTGTGGTTTGATGAATATGTTTGTGAGCACTTTTTCTCTCTTTGAAAGCTTGCTAATACTAAGAACCGTTCACTACTTAGCGATAAAAATTTGACTAATTCCTTGAGGTTAGCAGTCACCCGGAATATTGCACTAACGCTAGACAAAATTATTTCCTCGAAAAAGAAAAACGTGCAAAATGTTAATTTTTTGTGTAACAGTGTTGACTGTAAGGGTTGGGTTGGGTTGTTCGGGGGAGGAGACCAAACAGCGAGGTCATCGTTCTCATCGGATTAGGGGAGGACAGGGAAGGAAGTCGGCCGTGCCCTTTCACAGGAACCATCCCGGCATTTGCCTGGAGCGATTTAGGGAAATCACGGGAAACCTAAATCAGGAAGGCCGGACGCGGTATTGAACCGCCGTCCTCTCGAATGCGAATCCAGTGTGCTAACCACTGCACCTCCTCGCTCGGTGTTGACTGTAAGGATGAAAGCTCTTTATAGCGTTAATTCTATTTTTAGTAAGATTTCAAACTGGCCAATTAAAATTATTGCCTACAAAGCAGCAAACTAAGAATGCGATGTTTAACTCTGAAAAAGGATACAAAAAAGCTGCAGCAAATTAGTTGTAACTTCTAATAGTAAGAATGAGACTCTATATCCCTTACGTAAAATTATTTCTAAAATAGAATCATTATGACACCAATTCATTTAAGGAATTGATATATCTTTCAGAAGACGCCTACTGCACATATAACGAGTGTGCATGTGCGGTACTAATACAATCAACCTGTGGGTCAAAAAACTACGAAGTTGTTCTTCGATTCTTGTTTTGGACATTGTTTTCTAAAGCTTTGCTTAATAATTCTGCCACACGAACAGTAATTGTTACTTACACAGTAAATGGTTTGGATGTTTTACCGCTCATCGACCACTTTTACAGAGCTGCGCTTCCTGTGTTATTTTGTTTACGTTGGATCTGAGAGCGGGGCAGTCCAGCGCAGAGCAATGCTGTGCGGTCTCACTCGCTCCGCAGCTGTCTCTGTCGCTCCTTTGCCGGCTCTAGCGACACACGGTCGCGTGCGGGGCGCTGAACTACACTGCCTTACGCCCGCCGGGCGCAATTCTACCATGAGCCTCCTCTAGTAGTAGCCGCATGAAAATACTGACTTCCAGCATACAATGTCGCATCCATTGGCCAAGAAGTGTTTTAAGTTTTATGTAGTGTAACTGACACTTTATTCGGTTTATTAAAGTAATGTTATTTTATGCCTAACTGTTTAAAATTATTATTTTTAATTTTGATTAATTATGGATAGTGAGTCGCGTGGTATAATTATTAAACAGTTTAAGTGAGCATTGAGGCAGATTAGCATGATAGTTAAAAATTATGTACTCACTGATTCTGTCTGGAAAAAACGTTACTTCCAGCACCTTACATGGGTAAAAGTATAGGCTCAGCTGACGCTTTGTTGATAAGTGGAAAATGGGCGACGACTGAAGTGTCGTCAGAGGGTACACCGCCCGATGTCTGAATAAATGGTGGGGACACAGGAGGAGGTGATGAAGAGGCCCGCAGTCGTTGGACTCGGCAGTAAGGGCTCTCTAACAGCAGCGGCGAGGAAGTCGTGTGGTGGCGGAGTCTTCCGAGAGTCACTTTGCCCGTTCTGCATTGCCGCGAGGACGTGAGAGGCCGGCTGGTGCAGAGGCGGGTGGTGGGGGCGGCGCTCCCGGAGGCGGCGACACACACAGTCGCCCCCGCCTCCGCCCCTGCCGCCGCCCACGGCACGGCACACCAGAACGCGGCGCAGCGCTCCCTGGCGGTCGATATGGCGGTGGTGGCCGCCCGCTGCCCGCCGCCTAAATAGACGCGCTATTCTTACGCGGCGCCCCGGCGCCCGCCACCGCCACACATCGGTCAGTCCAAGTCTCGGCGCTTCTGCCCGTGTGGCCACCGCCACAGCGGCGCACGTGCTGCAATTTCACGGTGCGCGGACACGCCTCCAGTCTGCTCTTTGTGGTCCTCCCGCTGTCCCCCTGGTAATGTGGTCGGTCTAGTTCCCGCAGACGAGGGTTAAAATTATATCTTAACTAACAAGCTGTCTTTTCTGCAACGTGTGCTACATCGTGGGGTCTCTGGGACCCCTATGTTTAAACCAAAATTTAACGTAGAAATCATTTGAAATTTTTAATTTAAGTTATGTAACATTTATTTTTATAATTATTTAAGTGCAGTTTAATACTCTTTTTGATATTATTGCACTAAATAAAGTCTGCAGTATTTTAATATATATAACACTAACTACGAACTTTTATGGGGTTTTTTAAATAGCACACATAAATGAACTGTTAAAAAACTGAATTTTACATTCTGAAAAATTGTAGTCTCTCTGTAGGAAGCAAACTTTCACGTAAAACTAAATTCCAGGGCTTACAATTGCACACAAAAATTGCCCTCTGTAAGTAACATAAATTGCCCACGGTAATTACAAAGAGAAAGTCTGCAAAATAGCCGTTCAGTGCTGGGATCTAAATTTTTCTTTATTAGCACCAAGAACAAATGATTTAAACTAACACTTTAAGTATTTGACTGGAGAAAAAGAAACGTCCCAATGACAGCCTCTTCCTCTGAATGTTCCTCCGCCTACACAATTGGGATCACTGGCTATTGTACTATTGTAATTGATTTCGTCTGTTTCTTGATGTATATCATTGAAATCTTCCTCCATCTACCATCTTATAATTTCTTCAAATTTTGGATCGTTAAAAGTGACACGTTCGTGCGAGCACATTTTGTGCTATATGGAAGAAAACAGGCACGTAGTTCACAAGGCGTACTCCAGCAGACCTCACACTTGTAAACAAAAAACTAAGAAGGTGACAGTGCAACCGAAAGCAAAACATTAAAACATTATAAGGTTGGCAGTTTAGGGAAGGCAGCCGGGGGTGGTTGTAGGAATACTCCTCCAGAACTGATCCCGAAAGACGAATTCGTAAATTATCGCGCAGTCTGAGAGACCACACCTGATGACTTAAGAATTAAAGCTCCGAAACACCACAACATCCTCAACGGATATCTCATTTGCTGTACATGATTACGAATATCATTCAAATGTGCGTCAAAGTTTTCTCTAATCTGTTTTATTCCTTACTATTAGACAAATAACTTCGCAGATTATCTAACCAACTGTTTTTGAAATCCTCTTTTATTGACGATCAAATACTGCACCAGTGTAACTTTTTATAAGCGAAATAGCTAGATCTTGAAGCGACGAACTTTTTGACACTTCGTTTGCTACATGTATCAGCAGCTCTTCGCGAAATATTTCAATTTTTCCCTCAGGCTAATAACCAAGTCTTTGGTTTTTGTTAATTACCCTGACTTCTCTCAAACAATTACTTTCTTATTTTCTTTTTCTTTTATTTTCCTTGTGAAACTAAACAACGCGCTCGTCAGTTTGATAGCCGTTTCTCATTTTTACGAAAATTCGGACAAGGATTTCCCTCAAATCACCAGTTAACTTTTTCTTAATTGGCCTAATTACTTTTAATCAACGAAAACGTTTTTGCCAAAATAGATTCTCCTATTAAATTTCGGCCATGCATCCGTTGTGTAATTCAAGCATTTGACCAAAAAAGAGGAGACGAAAAACAGAATTGTGGCAATTAAAATTTCATGACAACAAGGGTGCCATGGAACAATCGTCAGTTGGCATGATGTGTATTACATTCAGGAGAAGAGTGGTTCGTATCTTAACTAACCATCGTTATTCAGATTTTCCGTTGCTAACTCGTAAGACTTCAGGTTAATTCTAAGACTTTTAACGACGCAGTTACTATCCAACGACTCTGATGATATGATTTGTCTCTAATGACTTCTGTGTTGACAAGAGATTAAAATGTAACGTTTCTGTTTTATCTAAAAACGACATCGCTCATTGTACCACAATAGACAGTGTGGCGCGGTACGAGTAGATGCTGACATAGGTTGTGGCGGATATCTTATGACTTATGGCACTACTGACTGCGGCTGCACTGCTGCCCATTATAAATGCAACACCTTGAAGGCACCAAGCGACAAGGTAAAACTGCCATGGCAAGAAGTACGTGCATGGATATGCAACTGATAAGCATTTCAATGCAACCGCACGAAGTAGCGAGAAGTAACAGAAAGTACGTTCTGTGCATACACCGAGGTGACAAAAGTAATGGGATACCCACTAATACAATGTCGGCGTAGTGCAGAAGCCCGACGTGGAATGGACTCAACAGTTGCAAGTCCAGGATTTTGTGTATGTACTGATCTCTCGATTATGTCCCATAAAAGATTGTAGGATTCATGTCGGACTATCTGGGTGACGAAATCAACCGCTTAAATAGTCCAGAATGCTCTTCAAACGAATGGCGAACAATTGTGACCCGGTGACATAACACCGTTGATTAGGAACAGGAAGTCCATGAATGGCTGCAAATGGTCTTCCAGTAGCGGAACATAACTGCCTTCATTTTGTTTATTTATTTATTTTTGTACGTCCTTCCTTCAGACTGGGGGTTTGAGGGACTTCGGCCGTTAACTTATGTCATAAAATGAAACACATGCAGTCATCCTCACGATGTTCTTTATTATATGGTAACCAGTTTCGGTGCTTCAGTGCACTATCTTCAGGCCTTAACTGACCTTTAGGGGTTAACTCCAGTCGCATACACGTGGCCAACATATGTGAACTGATTTTCGCAGATTACCTGTAGCAACGATGTTGTGCCGCCAACTATCAACTATCAGTTGCGAGTTACAAGCAGTAAATAGATGTATGGCATTGAACAATCGTGTGTGCGATTGGAGTTAACCCTCTCAACGTCAGTTAAGGCCTAAAGATGGTGTGCTGAAGAACCGAAACTGGTAGCCATATAATAAATAACTTTGTAAGGCCAACCCAGTCTATTTTATTACATAACTATTTCCAATCAATTCGATGTAAACACAGCCCACACCATTATGGGCCCACCACCACCTTGCACAGTGCCTTGTTGATAACTTGGGTCCATTGCTTCGTAGCGTCTGCGCCAAACTCGAAGCCTACCATCAGTTCTTATCAACTCAAATCGAACTCATCTGACAATTCCACGGTCTTTCAGTCGTGTAGTGTGCACGAGGCCAGGAGAGGCAGTGCAAGCGACGTCGTACCGTCAGCAAACGCAGTCGTGTAGGTCGGCTGCTGGCATAGTCCATTGTACGAAAATTCGCCGCACTGTCCTAACGAATACGTTCATCATACGTCCAACATTGATTTCTGCATTTATTTCAAGCAGTGTTGTTTCTCTCTTAGGACTGACAACTCTACACATACGCCACTGCTCTTTGTCTTTAAGTGAAGGCCATCTGCCACTGCGTTGGCCATAGTGAGAGGTAAGGCCTGACATCTAGTATTCTGGGCACACTCTTGACGCTGTGGATATCGGAATACTGAATTTCCTAACGTTTTCCGAAGTGGAATGTCCCATGCGTCTACTTTAAACTACTATTCCGTGTTCAAAGTCTGTTTGATTCCCGTCAGGTGGCAAAAATCACGTGGAAAACCTTTTTACATGAATCACTTGCGTACAAATGACAACTCCGCAAATCCACTGTAATTTTATACCTTGTGTACACGATAACATTTGCCGCCTGTATACGCGCATATCGCTATCCAATGACGTATGTCATCTCAGTGTATTATGCAGTTACTTTCTCGTTTAGAAATCTTACTTCAGTGGCATTTGTTTGTGAGAAGAGCCTTTTATACCTACCACAAGGAGGACAACCGCCTACTAACATATGTCGGAATTCGACAACGACAGGATCATGACCTATTCATTGTGGGGTTTATTGTTCTGCAATATGGTCTCAAACTGATCGGATGACACGTCTGTCATGCGATACATGGATTCAAAGGGCCACACTCTACGTCATGAAGGATCTTAGCAGTCATTTTCGGTTAGCAACTGAGAAATTAGACGTATTATTCCCTCAGCCCGGCAGGAACTTGGAGCCTCGTCACGTATCTTGAGTCGGGAATGTGTTTCTCTGGAGCAAGACAAGAATCTACAAGGACAGTGGCCAATGTGCACCCCAGACAACCGCATGCTGTCAGTACGCCCACCATTATCAATTAATAAAACACACTTTATTGCAATAATGATTTATTTAAAAATCATAACCTGTTTCGGCTTATGTGCAATCCATCTTCAGGTCTAAGGCACCACGTGGCTGCGGCTGGCGGTGTACGGAACAGGTGTGTCAAGTCACCGTCTGTTGGGAATAAACGGCGGTGATTTAACGCCTCTGTTCTGTGCACCGCTGGATGCAGCCATATTGTGCGTTAGATCTGAAGATGGTCACCATTAAAGCTGAAAACGGTCATCATTTTTAAATAATAACATCGTTTTATTAAACTATAATATACACCAGATCGCTGTTAAATCTCCCAACCACGTTATCTAACTTTACGACGGCCATTGCTGCAGCTCCGCTTGACGTGGCTGCAGATAGGAGCACTCAATGACAACACCGGACACAGCACTGCCGTCACGTAGTCCTTTTAGACGGTACCATGATGGACGTATCCGTGTATGAGAACCTCGAAGAGAACGATCGATTGCATTCCTCATTGTCATACAGGATGACCCAATCGGCCGTTAACATTTGAATATGCACTAGTTCAAGGAGTAATGAAAGAAGTGCCTGAAATGACATGGGGTTTTAGCGAAACCGAAAACGAGTGCAAAAACTGGCCACGAGATGGCACTAGTTAACAACACGTCAGTGACGCTGCAGGAGAGAGGTGTAAAAAATGAACTGTAGTGGGAGAGGGAGTCAAACCTCCCCCTCCTGTTCATCTTCTCCAGTTCGCTGATGACACCGCCTTTCTAGCCCTTTGTCCTACCCTTCAACGGTCCCTACATACCCTCCAAATCCACCTTGACCAATTCACCGCTTGGTGCAACCAGTGGTTCCCCTATGTTAATCCCTCCAAGACCCAGGCGATCATCATACGCCGAACCACCCGCTCCTTCCGCCTCCATGATTTCTACCTCACCATTTATGGCCGTCCTATCCACCTCACTCCTACCCTCAAGTACCTTGGCCTCACACTCAATCGCCCCTTCACCTGGACTCCCCATCTCATTACCATCCAAAACAAAGCTCACAACCGCCTCCGCCTTCTGAAACTTCTGTCCAGCCGGACGTGGGGTCTGCATCCTTCCACCATCCTTCACACCTACAAATCCTTGATCCGCCCCATCCTCTGTTATGCCAGCGTCGCTTGGATTTCCGCCCCTCCCCGGTTCTATCAAGCCCTCCAAATCCTCGAACGCCATGCGCTCCACCTCGCCTTCCGCATCTGCCTTCCTTCCCCCATGTGCATCCTCTACGACCTCATCCTCTTCCCCCACCTTCTCCTTTTCCTTGAACACATCCGCACACTCTATATTGTCCACTGCCTTGATCCCCCTCACCTCCTGGTTTCTCCCATCCTCTCAACCCCCAACCAGTTGCCGTGCCTTTACCGTTGTGTCCCACCCTCTCTCCATCTCCACACCCTCCATCTCCTTTCCCAACACAACGTCCACCGTCTACCCCTCCCGGATGATGAGCTTCGCCCTGACATCTACCCTTCCTGCCAACTCTAACCCCTTCTTCCTGCCTCCTCCTCTGGGCTCCCTTTCCTCCCCCTCCGCTCCTCCTGAGCGGCTTCCCCCTCCTCCTCCCCCTCCATCTATTGTGCCTCCTTTCAGTGTCTGCGCTCCCTCCTGCCCTGTCCTCCCTCTTCCTCTCCCACCCCACATGTCTCCTGCCTCTTCCTGAACCCACTGATGCCCCTCCTCTCTTCATCCCGCCGCTTCCGCAGCTGCCCCTTGCTCTCCCCTCCTTTTCCATACTGTCTGACCTTTTCCCTCGGCAGGTCCCATCTGTCAGTTTTATTGTTCGTTGTGTGTGCTCCAAGTGGGTTTTAAGTGTGTTGTTCCGGAGTGTTTTTACTACTGTGGCCGACTTTTAACCTGTGCCTGCGCATTCAGTGTCTTCTCTGTGTTTTAGGAATCGCCAATTGTGTTTTTTAACTTTCTGGTGACTTTTTTTAACTGTCCCCCATGAATGTCTCCTTGTCAGTGTATATTTTACCACCATTTTCTCCCCTTACTCTGTTTTATGTTCCCCTTTTTTATCTCCTTATGTATGTATCATTTTATTCTTGTTTTAGTTGTAGTGTCACTCGGCTGAAGAGCGACGGATTGTGCCGCTGACAGCCCTCCCCTGCCCAATGAAATCCCCCCCCCCCCCCAAAAAAAAAGAGAGGGAGTCAGACACTCTAACATTCACAGCTTGTTGGCTTTAACAGAAAAGGGACTGTTAGCAAAGCTTTACTATAAGAAGGGAGAATCTGCTACTGCAGCTTTACAAGCCTATCGCCATAAGGATATTCGAACAGGCGAAGGTCCTGTGACTAGTGTCGCTGTGAAGAAAATGATCATATTTTTTGAAGCTACAGGTTGTTTAGACGATCGGCTTTATAATGAGCGACAAGACACAAGTGCTCCTGATGCTCAGACAGTTCAGGAAGAAACTGAGACTTTAGTGGGTTCATCTGCGCATGGCGAAGTCAATGCTCGTGAAGTTGCACGTCGCACAGGCATTCATCGCACTGCAATTTGGAGAGCACTGAGGTGTACCCTGCAATGCTTTCCGTACAAAATCCAGCGTCATTAAGAACTGTCAACCACCAACTTCGCGACACGGAGAGCATTTGCAGTGTGGGCACATCGAAAAATGGGGAAAGATGACGTTCATTTGTGGACCAGCGAAGGCCATTTCACGCTCTGAGGGTCTGTTACTACCCACAGCTGCAGAATTTGGGCTACCTAAAATCCTAGAATTGTCGTAGAAAACCCACTGCATCACTAGAAATTTATGACGTGTTGTCGATTTACCGTGAGCGGACCGTTTTTCTTTGAGGAAATACGAGGTACTGCTTTCCAGGGTGACTGGTGTGAGGTACGCCAGTATTTTACAGAAACGCATCATCCCTAGCCTGGCTGATGAACACCCGCTGGAAAGTATGTGTTTCATTCGGGATGGTGCTCCATCTTATATTCCTAAACGTGTAAAGGATCTCTTGCGAACATCATTTAGTGAGGATCGCGTGCTGTTCCGCCACTTGTGTCGTACTTGACCTCCCAGGCCCTCACAGCTCAGTCCACGTGATAATTAGTTGTGGGGTTACCTGAAGTCAGTCTACCGCAATTGTGCAACATCATTACGGAAGCTAAAGGATAACATGCGGTGGCAGTTTTTCACCATACCTCGTGATATGCTGCACAGTGCTGTTCACAATATTATCCCTCGACTACAGGTACTGCTATTGAATCGTGGCTGACTTATTATTTGTTATAAAAAAACACCGTCATTACTACAAATCAGTTGTTATGCTGATTACTGCTTTTGTCTTAAGTGAAGCGCCGTCTATTGATCATTTGCTTCACTTGTTTTTGGTTTCAATAAAACCGCGTGTCATTTCAACCATGTACGTTAATTTTCAAGTACTGAACTTTCAGATGTTAATAAACTTCTGGGCCTCCCTATATACAGCCTGTAGTATGCAAATCAGCCGTTATATTTTTTTGTTAAGGACGTTGGCCTTATCCTATCTTCGAGGTCTCCGTGACGTTATCTTTCAACAAGGTAAGACAAAACCGAATGATGCCCCTGCTGTCTTGACGTACCTAGATACAAAGGCTGTTCGACTGTTGCTCTGGCCTAGCACATTTTCTGAATCTCTCACCTACGGAAAACGTCTGATCTTCTTACTAAGAGACTGGCACACCACTCAGCGCAAGCCACTACGATTGATGAACTGGCGCGCAAAGAATGACGTACCCGTATATCTCATCAAAGCTAAGCTTGAATCGTTGCCCACCCGAGCAAGAACCGTTGTTGCCGTCAGAGGTGGCAGCTTTCTCTACTAAATTTTCCAAATATAGATTCTAAATCACCTACTAATTTATCATGTGTTTTACATACAATACAGCAACGCACATCAAGTAGTACACTATAAGATGCGCAGTAAGTAATACACTCTGAATCATAAAAAAGATCTAAACCCACCAGAAAGGAATTTCCCTAGTGGGACGGAAATCAGTAGATGTGATTTACATGTACGAACAAACAAACGATCAAAATTTCAAAGAACTGGATGATCTACTCAACAGAAAGAGCTTCTCAAATTGAGAGTGACTGTTAAGCGTTGGTCCACATTTGCCCCTTATGCAAGCAGTTATTCGGCTTGACGATGATTGATACATTTGTTGGATGTCCTCCTGAACGATACTGTGTCAAATTCCGTCCAAGTGGCGCGTTACAACGTCAAAATCACGAGACGTTTGGAGGGCCCTGACCATAGTGCTCCAAACGTTCTCCACTGAGTAGAGATCCGACGATCTTGCTAGCCAAGGTAGAGTTTGGCAAGCCGTGTGCGTGGCGGGAGAGAGGGGAGGGGGTCAGGGAGGCTTATCCTGCTGAAATATAAGCCCACGATGGCTTGTCACGAAGGATAAACAAGACGGGGGTCAGAACGTCGTTGACGCTGTGCTGTAAGGTTTCTGTCGTTTCTTTAGGTCGACGACTTTCATTTTGGGATTGTATTCGGCCGGGGTTCATCCACTCCTGTGAACACCATCGAACAGTGGCAACGCTCCTGTTCAAATGTCGAGTAATTCGCCAATTACTCCAACTGGCTTCTTTGAACCCAACTATACGTCCTCTATCAAATGCTGATGTCTACGTATACAGGGTAGTTCATTGATCGTGACTGGGCCAAATATCTCACGAAATAAGCATCAAACGAAAAAACTACAAAGAACGAAACTTTTCTAGCTTGAAGGGGGAAACCAGATGGCGCTATGGTTGGCCCGCTAGATGGTGCTGCCATAGGTCAAACAGATATCAACTGCATTTTTTAAAAATAGGAACCCCTATTTTTTATTACATATTCGTGTAGCAAGTAAAGAAATATGAAAGTTTTAGATGGACCACTTTTTTCGCTTTGTGATAGATGGCGCTGTAATAGTGACAAAAAGATGGCTCACAATTTTAGACGAACAGTTTTTAACAAGTAGGTTTTTTAAATTAAAATACAGAACGTAGGTACGTTTGAACATTTTATTTCGGTTATTCCAATGTGATACATGTACCTTTGTGAACTTATTATTTCTGAGAACGCATGCTGTTACAGCATGATTACCTGTAAATACCACATTAATGCAATAAATGCTCAAAATGATGTCCGTCAACCTCAATGCATTTGGCAATACGTTAACGACATTCCTCCCAACAGCGAGTAGTTCGCCTTCCGTAATGTTCGCATATGCATTGACAATGCACTAACGCATGTTGTCAGTGGATCGCGATAGCAAATATCCTTCAACTTTCCTCACAGAAAGAAATCCGGGGACGTTAGATCCGGTGAACGTGCAGGCCATGTTATGGTGCTTCGACGACTAATCCACCTGTCATGAAATATGCTATTCAGTGCCGCTTCAACCGCAAGCGAGCTATGTGCCGGACATCCATCATGTTGGAAGTACATTGCCATTCTGCCATGCAGTGAAACATCTTGTAGTAACATCGGTAGAACATTACCTAGGAAATCAGCATACATTGCACCATTTAGATTGTCATCGATAAGATGGGGGCCAATTATCATTCCTCCCATAATGTTGCACCATACATTAACCCGCCAAGGTCGCTGATGTTCCACTTGTCGCAGCCATCGTGGATTTTCCGTTGCCCAATAGTGCATATTATGCCGGTTTACGTTACCGCTGTTGGTGAATGACGCTTCGTCGCTAAGTAAAACGCGTGCAAAAATCTGTCATCGTCCAGTAATTTCTCTTGTGCCCAGTGGCAGAACTGTACACGACGTTCAGAGTCGTCGCCATGCAATTCCTGGTGGATAGAAATATGGTACGAGTGCAATCGATGTTGATGTAGCCTTCTCAACACCGACGTTTTCGAGATTCCCGATTCTCGCCCAATTTGCATGCTGCTGATGTGCGGATTAGCCGCGACAGCAGCTGAAACACCTACTTGGGCATCATCATTTGCTGCAGGTCGTGGCTGACGTTTCACATGTGGCTAAACACTTCCTGTTTCCTTAAATAACGTAACTATCTGGCGAACTGCATTTTGATCACAATAACCATACATCAGCACGATGCCGAGCTTTTCCGCAATTGGTAAACGGGTCCATTTTAACGCGGGTAATGTATCACGAAGCATATAACGTCCGCACTGGGGAAATGTTATGTGATACGACGTACTTGTACGTTTGTGACTATTACAGCGCCATCTATCACAAGGCGTAAAAAGTGGTCCAAATAAAACATTCATATTTCTTTACTTGCTACACGAATATGTAATAAAAATAGGGGTTCCTATTTTAAAAAAACACAGTTGATATCCGTTTGACCTATGGCAGCGCCATCTAGCGGGCCAACCATGACGCCATCTGGTTTCTCCCTTCAAGCTAGACGAGTTTCGTTCTTTGTAGTTTTTTCGCTTGACGCTTATTTCGGGAGATATTTGGCCCTGTCACTAACAATGCACCACCCTGTACTGTTCAAGCACCTGCCTGCCAGATATAGTTAATTTCCAACTGTGTATGGGGAAAGTAATTCTCAAAGACTACGCTCTGGTATCGATGTGTCCCCTGTTTGCTGCCCTCGTCAGCTGCACTGACAAACTGCGCTGCAGCATGTCACATTCATCCACCCTCAGCATAAGTTTACACTTTTGCATTTTCCGCCGGTACCTCT
This sequence comes from Schistocerca gregaria, assembly GCF_023897955.1. Classification (NCBI taxonomy): domain Eukaryota; kingdom Metazoa; phylum Arthropoda; class Insecta; order Orthoptera; family Acrididae; genus Schistocerca; species Schistocerca gregaria. Next base: position 492,775,615 of record NC_064923.1, read on the forward strand.
ACGACTATCATTTGTGACCAATTGGAAAGTCCTTCGTGGTGAGTCGTTTTCACGGATATGTGTGTGTCTTAGAGTGTATTTCCTCACTTGCTAACGTTTTTGATGTTGCAACTGTAATGGTCGGCAGCGTAGATTGTGGAATCAGCTCCAGGTAGAGCAAGTAGTGAGCTCTCTTGATCGGTAGGATTTTGGGATTCGGTAATTCACGAACGAAAGAAACAGCTTAGAAACACTAGTAAACCTTGCCACTGAGTATGCCCTGAGTTTATGGCTTCCATTTTTTGGGCCGTCGAAGTTATCCGATAAATAAACGTGTATTAGATTCACAAAGTTTCACCAATGTTTGCAATTTCTTTGCGAGAAGAATATAGTTTCTTGCTGAAGATTGCAAAGTAATGTCACGAAAAAGTCTCTTGGATTTTGTAATGGAAACTGATAGTGAATCAGTGCTGGCTGATCACCATTTCATAGCTTGTGAGGGGCAATGATCAACATGAATATTTCAAAAAACTAAGGAAATGACAGCTTATGTCATCACAGTTAACCTACGGTGATACACATAGTGAGGTGTGGGCTTATACCGTCTACAGCATCATCATGATCGGCAGAAAAGGAATGCAGTTCATTACAAGTGACTGAAGATAATCCACAAGACGTATTTCTCTTAGTGATATAGGAAAGGAGTAATTTCGAACAGCCAGGTGAGTCAAAGGTAATGAAAACCATTCATTAGCCGCATAATGTCTTAGTTAGATCGCACTCTTCTTGTAAACATAGTGTCTTGCTTTGATTTACGACGTAGTACCACATATCACTGGTTACATAAAGTCTTGTAGGAAAACTGCCGCCATTTTAAGCGTCTAACGGAATCCTGTACCTGGTTCGCAACCAAATTTTTATTTATTTTGTTGTCAGCCAATATTGCTTTTTGATTTGCACCATCTTCAGATCCGAGGTACAAACTACAACGCAAAAAACAGTAACTATCACACAAAATATCGTCTAGCATGAAAGTCGTCAAAACATAATCGGAAATAGCACTGCTATACAAAGTATCTTATCTACGTGTACCCGCTACTTAAGTGCTATACTATTGTAGATATGGTAACTCAAACGAATAACATAAATACCCTTCATGAGTCATTAGCCTTCTCACGGGTTTGACGCGGACGCCACGACTTTATCTCCCGCTATAACCTCTTCATCTCGGAGTATCGTTTCCACTTAACATCCTCAGTTGTCTGTTGGATATATTCCAATCACTTTGGTCCCCTACAGTTATTACCCTGATGTCTTAACACATGTCCTATCATCCTATCACTTAACATTCTCAATCTCTTCCACACGTTCCTTTCCTCTGTGTTTCTCCGACGAATCTCCTTATCAGTCCAAACAATTTTCAACATTCTTCTATGATACCAAATCACAAACGCTTCGATTCGTATCAAACCGTAAAGGCACTAAAAGCTGGCTAAAGCTGAAGATAATTTCAGCAGAAGTTTTTGCGAAGAACCGAACGGTGTTCAGAAAGGATAGGCTAAACACGGTTGGCGGTGGAGTGTTTGCTGCTATTAGAATCGGTTCATCTTGTCGCGAAATTGAAGTAGGTAGTTCCTGTGAGTTAGTACGGGCAGAGGTAAGTTTTGGCAACCGGAATAAAATAATAATTGGATCCTTTTACAGACCTCCAATGCGGATGATACAATTGCTGAAGGGTTAAAAAAACTTGAGTTTAATTTTAAACTCGTATCCGACTCATACAATTATAGTTGGTCGAGATTTTAATTTATACTCGATATGTTGGCGAAAATACATATTTAAATCCGGATGTACGCATAAATGATCATCCGAAATTGTGCTAAACGCATTCTCTGAAAATTATTTCGAGCAGTTACTTCATGAGCCCACGCGAATTGTAAGTAGTTGTGAAAACATACTTGACCTCTTAGCAACAAATAATCCTGAGCTAATAGGGAGCGTCAAATCGGATACAGGGATTAGTGAACACAGCTTTGTCGTAGCGAGACTGAATATTGTAATCTGCCGGCCGGGGTGGCCGAGCAGTTCTAGTCGCTACAGTCTTGAACTGCGAGACCGCTTCGGTCGCAGGTTCGAATCCTGCATCGGGCATGGATGTGTGTGATGTCCTTAGGTTAGTTAGGTTTAAGTAGTTCTAAGTTACAGGGGACTGAGGACCTCAGCAGTTGAGTCCCATAGTGCTCAGAGCCATTTGAACCATTTATTGTAATCCCCGAATCCTCCAAAAATAAACGAAAAATAAACATATTCAAAAAAGCAGATAAAAACTCACTTGATACCTCCCTAAGAGAGAATCTCCACTCCTTCCAAATTGACAATGTAAGTGTATATTAGATGTGGCTCGAATTCAAATTGAGAGATTTATAACAAATAAATAAATAATCAAATGACGGATCTGATACACCTTGGTACACAAAACTGGTCATAACACTGCTGCAGAAACGACGAAAAAAGCACGCCAAATTCAAACGAACGCAAAATTTCCAAGATTGGTTATCTGTTACAGAAACTCTTAATTTAGCGCCCATATCACTGTGAGATACTTTCCACAACGAAACTTTATCTCGAAACCTGGCAGAAAATAAGAAGAGATTCTGGTCGTATGTAAAGTATGCTACCAGTAAGACACAGTCAGTCCCTACTCTGCACGATAGCAATGGAAATACTACCGACGACAGTGTTGCGAAATCAGAGTTCCTAAACATAGCCTTTCGAAATTCATTCACCAAAGAAGATGAAGTAAATATTCCACAGTTCGAATCGAGAACAGCTGCCAACATGAGTAACTTAGCAGTAGAGACCCTAGCAGTAGTGAAGCAACTTAAATCACTTAATAAAAAAGTTCTTCCGGTCTAGACCATGCTGTGTCGATCGAACAAGAAACAGCCAGAACAAAAGCACCACAGGCGCAAAGAAGAGAGCTGATGCCAGTGCTATTGAGACTCGCCATTTGCGCAAGTTCCACCAACGCCACAGTCGGATTTGAGGATGAAGATATCGACTTCGTCTTGGCCAATTTCTGACCGATTACAATCCGCCAATGACAGGACGACAACGGACAGAAGCCTACTCGGAGGACAGAAGGGCAGATCTTGCCAGTTTGGTTAGAGATCATCGTCCAGCGCTGATTTAGACAGGGAACTTCGTTTAGTGATATTTTAGGAATGAACACACAGTTCTTGTAAATTGCATTTGCTATGTAGTGTAAAGTTTACCTACGATTATTTGCACTTAGCAATTGAAGGCTTCTCTTGTATTATATTACACGCAGTGTTGCAGACTTCATTATTCAACAAGTAAAAAATGTAAATAAACTTTGTAACTATATGTATGACTTCGTTACTAATTTATCTCGAAGAGATAGTTGTATTGACGCATAGTCAACACGGTTCTTTATTCGCACGAGGTATTGAGAGCTATCGACAAAGGATTTCAAACAGATTTCGTATTTCCAGATTTACAGAAGGCTTTTGACACCGTGCGTCACAGGCGGCTAGTAATCAGATTGCGTGCTTATGAAATATCGCCTCTGGTATGCGACTGGATTCATGATTTCCTGGCAAAGAGGTCACAGTTCGTAGTTATTGACAGAAAGACATCGAGAAAAACAGAAGTGATATCTGGCGTTTCCATAGCATTATAGGCCCACTGTTGTTCCTTATATGAGTAACCCTCTTAGGTTGTTTGCAGATGATGCTGTCGTTTATCGACTAACAGAAAGACATCGAGTAAAACAGAAGTGATATCTGGCGTTTCCATAGATAGCATTATAGGCCCACTGTTGTTCCTTATATGAGTAACCCTCTTAGGTTGTTTGCAGATGATGCTGTCGTTTATCGACTAGTTAAGTCACGAGAAGATCAAATCCAAGTGAAAAACAATGTCGATAATTGCATGTGCTTTTGTTATGAATTTTTCAGGAGCTGGAGTGGAAAATTTGTACACCAACCTGAGAAAATTTTGTGTGAGTTTCAGCTAAAAGAGAATTTCGGAGTGGTTGTTTTGACACATAGGGGAAAGAACAGACTGGTGACGTAAGCATTCATCGAGATTCAGACCATACACCAGCGTTAGTGCCACCACACCGAAAAAAATGGGATGTCTAGTAGTTCGTATATCTTTTATAGTAGATGGGTTGCATGAGTAAGTAGTAAACTTAGATGGAATGGGAATGACTGAAGTGAATGAGTAGTCCAAGCCGGCTTTAGTACTTAGTACTTAGTACTTTGAGTGCATGAAAGGTTGTGGGAAATTAACACTACGCTATCACACATTACAACACCTCACCACTACTTAAGATTATAACGTTTTAGACACAGAAAATTGCTCATTTAAATTATTAGTGTAATAAAATCAAATATGAATTGTGGAATAGAATAAAATTTTCCTTTGTCAAAAGAGCACTTTAAACCATTTTCTTTGAATAATCATGTAAAGCAATCCTTTACTTCATTATAATTCTATCTGTATTTATGCTGCCAACGAATTTGCAAAAACATAGCACTAAGTCTCCATGTAACGACTGTGCAGACTATGGGAGCTGAGTTGAGGGCGACGTATCAGGCAGTTTCAGAGGTCACTGACACCGGAGCGGCTATAGCAGCTGGGCAGATGGCGCACCAAGCAGACAGGACAATCAAGGTCGTCAGCTAACCCTGTGAGATGGAGGGTACGCAGCTCTCTCCAGGGGGCGGTGGCCAACATAGCAACCGCAGGGCAGCTGGTCAACATGACGCCATCAGGCTACGTGAATGGAGGCAGGCGCGGACGAGCCTTCACGTCACAAGCTGTCAACAAAGGGCTGGTGCCCTGTCACCATGTGAGCACTTTCGCTGCCACTCCCCACTCCAAGGTCCCGAGGGACCTACCGCTGAATGGAAGGACGAAAGTGGGCCACCGGGACTCAGCTGCCTGCAAAGCACTGAATGGGGTTACTTATGTGTATGGAGGCACGTATCGACACAGACGGTGGGAGATGATTCACCTCCAACCCGTGTCGGTATGCTTCCCGGATCATCCCATGAACGTTTTTGACATTGGCAACGTATTGCTCACCACCACATCATCCAAGATGGGCAGCAATCTACATGCCACTGATTGCTGCCACAGACAAAGTCCTGCCACATCATGGATGCTGCCAGTAATGTACATGCCGAAAAAAGGGGTAACCCATCTTGGCAAACTCGTCCCGCATAGCTGCCACAACTAACCTGTTACCAGACATGTGTAGTGCTGTGTTTAATCGTGCGACAATTGTAAATTTAAAAAACATTGGACCCCCTAAAGACCTGAGAAGGGAGATTGTTTTCAATTAAGTTTGTTTTATATGTGCCTTGTTCTTTTCATTTTTTTAAAAAAAAGATCGTATGTAATTTCTGTGCTTTCTTATCAAGTTCTATTTTCTCTTAATGACCTCATGTATTATTTTTCATTTTGTGTAAACATTCACTTGTTTCATGTAACTTGTGGTGTCACCGCCAGACACCACACTTGCTAGGTGGTAGCCTTTAAATCGGCCGCGGTCCGCTAGTATACGTCGGACCCGCGTGTCGCCACTATCAATGATTGCAGACCGAGCGCCGCCACACGGCAGGTCTAGAGAGACTTCCTAGCACTCAGCCCAGTTGTACAGCCGACTTTGCTAGCGATGGTTCACTGACTTCTACGCTCTCATTTGCCGAGACGATAGTTAGCCTAGCCTTCAGCTACGTTAATTGCTACGACCTAGCAAGGCGCCAGTATCCGTACTATTGATATTGTGAATCATGTACCCTAAAGAGCGGCGTTCAGCATTAATGGATTAAAGTTAAGTATTCCAACAGCTACGTCCGTTTCTCTCAATTCTAATGCCCTTGTCATGTTCCAGACCTCACGCCAGCCTGCGTGAGCTAAAACGCGTGCAGTTCGGCCTCCTTTAGTACCAAGGTGTTGGCTCTCGTGCCAACCACAACATTGGCGACGAGAGTGAAAATGTTCTTATCGATATTGCCCTGATTTACTTGTGTAATAGCTTCGCCACAATCTCCAGATATACTGTCCGAATTTTATCGCTTACAGAATCAGCAGACGCAGGCCTTACTTTATGCCCTTGGACAGCTCGTCCAGGGTCAACGTGCGGTGCAAAACGATGCGGCAGCAGCCGCTTCACCGCTAACGCAGCCACAACACTCTGTTGCACCCACTTTCCGCCCTTTTGATGCTGCACTGGAAAGCTGGACGGAGTGGTCACGCCAATTTGGATTCCATCTCGCCGCCTACAGAATTCAAGGTATCGAGCGGCAGCCTTATTTATTGTCTTCTGTCGGCGTGACCACGTACCGTGTGATAGTCAAATTATTTCCCAGACGCGACGTAGCAACTCTGTCCTACGAAGAAATTTTGTCTGCATCAGATGCATATTTCAAAGACTCAATGTAGTTGCCAAACGGTATACCTTCTTTCGTACAAAACGTACGGCAGGTCAGACTAATCGGGAGTGGGTTGCAACCTTGCAAGGCCTTACTAGGGATTGTGCTTTTGAGTGTCAATGTGGACTCCCTTATTCAGATACTATGGTACGTGATGCAATTGCACAGAACGTTTCTGATGTTCGTATAAGGGAACAGATTTTGAAACTAGCAAATCCCTCCCTTCAACAAGTGATGGACATATTGGATCGGCAGGACACACTTGACTTTGCTCAGGAATCACTTGAAACTTCGCCGGCCGTGTGTCAGGTTCACCGGCCCGCCGGGCGAGCTGCACGGAGCAGTAAACAGCCCTCGGGCCCGGCCGCGCCGCTGAAGCCAGGCTCTCAGCCACGTGTGTCGCGCCGGCAAGCAAATGCAGTGATCAAATCATGCCCGCGGTGTTCTACTAAACATTCGCGTGAGAATTGCCCGTCACGCCAGGCTATTTGCTTTTGTTGTAATAAAAAAGGACATGTTCAGAGTGTTTGCCAGAAAAAGTTCAGATCGGAAGCTCAGATCCGTTCCAGGTCCTTTGCTTCGCGCCGGAATCGGAATCTAACCAAGGATACTCAGGCACGTGAAACTTCGCCCATGGAAATTCATATAGTTCATTCCACTCCGCCCAGTGCCACTCTCTCTAACAGTGACTGTGTTCGTCCCAAAAATAGTGTGCGTCGACATCGCCGGAACTCCCGTCAAGTCGCAAGTGATTCTGTACCAGTGTCAGTTCACGTTGCACGAGAGTCGCTCTTGTCGTCAGCAGGACAATAAACTTTTTGTAGACTTGGACATTAACGGCAAAGTGATACCATTCCAGCTCGATACCGGAGCTGCAGTTTCACTGATCAATCAAGACACTTACAAACTGCTGTGCACACCTCCGTTGCGTGCCGCAAATGTTCAGTTAACAAGCTATTCAGGGCAACGTATACCTGTGTTAGGACAGTGCAGCCCTCTTGCAACATACAAAGGACAAACAAAACTTGTGTCATTTTACGTTCTTCGTTCTTCTTCTGCAGTGAACTTGTTTGGTTTCGATTTATTTCAGTTGTTTAACTTGTCTATAGTGAATCAGGTCCTATCAGTGAACCAGACGGTGCCTTCAGACAGTGTTTCTCGTCTATGTGAAGAATTTGCAGACATTTTTGCACCGGGCCTCGGTTGCGCCAAGAACTATAAAGCACATTTGGAGTTGAAAGTAAACGCGCAACAAAAATTTTTCAAAGCAAAAACATTACACGAATTGGAATCAAAAGGTGTAATTGAACGTGTGCAGGCTTCTCTCTGGGCATCACCCTTAGTAATTTTGCCAAAACCTTCCGGAAAATTGAGACTTTGTGTGTACTTCAAGGCAACAGTGAATCCACAACTAGTGAGTGCAACTTTTCCTTTACCCCGCCCGGAAGTTTTTTTTCACAAACTGTGCCTGGGTAAATATTTTTCGAAGCTGGACCTCGCAGATGCGTACTTGCAAATACCGGTGGACGAAGAATCCCAGCGCGTTTTGGTGGTAACACGCATCTTGGTTTGTCTCGATTCAAACGACTGCCATTCGGGTGTGCATCCGCCCCTGCATTGTTTCAGCAATATCTACGAACTGTTTGTGCGTCGGTCCCTACTGCAGAAAATTATCTGGACGATATTGTGATCTCTGGTAGAGTAGCATGGAGAGCTGCATCAAACCAGTCTCAGGACTGAAGACCACAACAACAACAAGAAGATTTAATGAGGGAATTGATATCAAAAACAAGCTGTGTTTGGACAAAAATGACAGCAGTATTCAAGTCTCAACTATCTTACATTCAGCAATTAATGTGGGAATAGCAGACATACTAGTTATTGTTACTATCGACACACGCGCATGTGTGAATGTCTTGTCATCGATCTTTTCAAAGAACATGTGACGGAGCCAGAGTTACAACCATATTCGTCAATAACTGCAGGATACTAGAGGCAGTTGGCAACCATTCAAGGAGCATTAGGTTACGGATGAGGCTCGACGTACTACTAGAAAATGGAGCAATTGGTTGTAGGTTTACTTTAATTGTAGGCTTACTAGGCATTTATTCTCTGAGGGAAATAGACGCAAAGATCGACTCCAACTTAGGGCCATGTTGTTTTTCTTCAAATGGTGTGATTACTCCGGTTGATCTATTGCCTAATTGTTTTCCGACACAAGACTTTAGAGCGGTCATTTTCTATGTCGTTCACACTTAATTAAAATGTCTATTTGAATGCTGTAAACATAGCAACTTGCATTTTCGCTCTCTGAATGCAAAACATTTATTTTTTAAAATTTAAGGTGTCATATAATATTTAAAAGTTTGTTGAGAAATGGAGTTAATAATAATGCGATTGATTGGCTGAAGGTTACTAAAGGTCCCTAAAATTTTCATTCGTACCATAAACCTAAATTTCGAACGAGATGATTTCATATTACGTAAGTTGTTAGTCTTACACTCTCTCTCAGTTCACAAGTAGTCCTGTATCATTATTTTCGGGTGAGGTTTGTACCTCTGTTAGAATATTGCTGCGCGGTGTGGGATCCTTACCAGGTGGGATTGACGGAGGACATCAAAAAGGTGCAAAAAAGGGCAGCTCGTTTTGTATTATCACGTTATAGGGGAGAGAGTGTGGCAGATATGATACGCGAATTGGGATGGAAGTCATTACAGCAAAGACGTTTTTCGTCGCGGCGAGATCATTTTACGTAATTTCAGTCACTAACTTTCTCTTCCGAATGCAAAAATATTTTGTTGAGCCCAACCTACATAGGTAGGAATGATCATCAAAATAAAATAAGTGAAATCAGAGCTCGAACAGAAAGGTTTAGGTATTCGTTTTTCCCGTGCGCTGTTAGGGAGTGGAATAGTAGAGAGATAGTATGATTGTGGTTCGATGAACTCTCTGCCAAGTACTTAAATGTGAATTGCAGAGTAGTCATGTAGATGTAGATGTAGCAGTGACATGATTAGGCAGAGCTTGGTACAAGGGCTGGTAGCATCCTTGTGGTTAAGTATAGATGAAACTGCTTCACACAAATGTATAATCTGCTCAAAGATGGTATGCTTTGGAGGATGTGAGCTGAAAAATATTTTAAGACCAGAAATCGCAGTGTCTCAATGCGTTAGACACCAATTAAGTTAGTTACGTGTTCCCTAGATCACTTGAGCAATTTTTTTAATCGTGATGTGGAACAAGTCAGCTTACAGGATATGTATACATGACTAGCGTTAACACAGTAACATCTTATTCATGCTCATGCTTTTACAATTTTTTGTGGCTACCGGTTCTTAAATAGAAATTCTCCTACATTTACATGGATACTCTGCAAATAATATTTAAGTGCCTGGCAGAGGGTCCATCGAAGCACCTTCACAATTCTCTATTATTCCAATCTCATACAGCACGCGAAAAGAGCAAACACCTATCTCTTTCCGTACGAACTCTGATTTCGCTCGTTTTATCGTGGTAATCGTTTCTCCATATATAGGTCGGTATCAACAAAATATTTTCGCATTCGGAGGAGATAGTTGGTGATTGGAAGTTTATGAGAAGATTCCGTCCCAACACCTTTCTTTTAATGATGTCCAGCCCAAATCGTGTATCATTTCAGTGACTTTCTCACCCATATTTCGCGATAATGCAAATCGTGCTGCCCTTCTTTGAACTTTTTCGATGTACTCCGTCAATCCTATTTGGTAAGGATCCCACACTGCGCAGCAGTATTTCAAAAGAGAACGGACAACCGTAGTACAGGCAGTGTCCTTAGTAGATCCGCCTCATTTTCTAAGTGTCCTGACAATAAAACGCACTCTTTGGTTAGCCTTCCCCACAACATTTTCTATGTGTTCCTTCCAACTTAAGTTGTTCGTAATCGTAATTTCTAGGTATTTAGTTGAATTTACGGCCTTTATATTTGACTGATTTATCGTGTAACTGAAGGTTAAGGGATTCCTTGCAGCACTCATGTGGATGACCTCACACTTTTCGTTATTTAGGGTCAACTGCCAATTTTCGCACCATTCGGATATCTTTTCTAAATCGTTTTGTAATTTGTTTTGAACTTCTGATGACTTTGTTAGTCTATAAACGACAGCATTATCTGCAAACAACCTAAGACAGTTGCTCAGATGGTCTCCCATATCGCTTATATAGATAAGAAACAGCAAAGGGCCTATGACACTACCTTGGGGAACGCCATAAATCACTTCTGTTTTACTCGATGACTTTCCGTCATTTACTACGAGCTGTGAACTCTGACAGGGAATCACAAACCCAGTCACATAACTGAGACGATATTCAATAAGCACGCAATTTCAGTACAAGCCGCGTGTGTGGCACAGTGTCAAAAGCCTTCTGGAAATTCAGAAATACGGAATCGATCTGAAATTCGTTGTCAGTAGCACTCAACACTTCATGCGAATAAAGAGCTAGTTGTTTCACAAGAAGGACGTTTTCTGAACCCATGCTGACTGTGTGTCAATAGACCGTTTTCTTCGAGGTAATTCATAATGTTCGAACACCATATATGTTCCAGAATCCTGCTGCATATCGATGTTAATGATGTAGGCCTGTAATTTATTGGATTACTCCCACCACCTTTCTCGAATACTGGTGTGACCTGTGCAACTTTCCAGTCTTTAGGTACGGATCTTTCGTCGAGCGAACGGTTTTATATGATTGTTAAGTATGGAGATAATGCAACAGCGTACTCTGAAAGGAACCTTGGTATATCGTCTGGACCAGAAGACTTGCTTTTATTAAGTGATTTAATTTGCTTCACTATTCCGAGGATATTTACTTCTACGTTTCTCATGTTGGCAGCTGTTATTGATTCGAAATCTGGAATATTTACTTCCTCTTTTGTGAAGGCATTTCGGAAGTTTGTATTTAGTAATTCTGCTTTGGCAACACTGTCTTTGATAGTAACTCCATTGCTATCTCGCAGAGAATGCTTTTATTGTTTCTTGCCGCTAACATACTTCACATGTGACCAGAATCTCTTTGGATTTTCTGCCAGGTTTCGAGGCAAAGTTTCCTTGTGGAAACGTGTAAGCATCTCGCATTAAATTCCGCGCTAAATTCCGAGCTTCTGTAAAAGATCGCCAATCTTGGGGATTTTGCGTCTGTTTAAATTTGGCATGTTTGTTTCGTTGTTTCTGTAACATTGTTCTGAACCGTTATGTGTACCAAGAAGGAGGAGCTCCTTCGTTTATTAATTTATTTGGTATAAATCTCTCAATTGCTGCCGATACTGTTCCTTTGAATTTAAGCCACATATGGTCTACACTTACATCATTAACTTGGAAGGAGTGGAGATTGTCTCTCAGGAGAGCGTCATGTCAATTTTTATCTGCTTTAATGAATAGGTATAGTTTTCGTTTATTTTTGGAGAATTTGTGGGTTACAATATTCAATATCGCTACGACAACCCTGTGTTCACTAATCCCTGTATCCGTTTTCATGCTCGTTATTAACTTAGGATGACTTGTTGCTAAGAGGTCAAGTATGTTTTCACAACCTTGGAATAGATGATGTTCAGGAGAGATGATTTTAAGTTTAAAACTTTCTTCGCTACCTGTCATTTTGTTATGCGGCAAATGATCCAAAACTTTTGTTGCATATTGAATTCCTGTCAGACATTCAGGGGTAATAATTTGTGTTGTAGGTATGCAAGTTACTGTTCTTCTCAAATTGTGATGGATTATTTGTGACGTATTTCAGTATCGTAAGTAATTAAAATGCCTAGCTTCGTGAAACGATACCTGCATGACCTTTGTGGGTGAGCACCACATATTCTCACTGCTAGCTTTTGTGCAATCAATACCTTATTTCTAAGTGATGCGTTCCTCACGAAAATTAGCCCATACGACATTATTGAGTAGAAATATGCCAAGTATGTCAGGAGGTTGACATGTTTGTTTCCAAGATTAGCAATTATACGAAGAGGAAAAGGGGCTGAACTTAACTGTTTGAGAAGCTCAGTAATGTACTTCAAGTTTTCATCAGTATGTGCACGCAAAAAAATCTGGAGCATTGTACCCTATTTACTGACTACTGCTCATGTGTTACATGATTTGTTGGTATGACTATTTGTTGTATAGAACTGAATTTAGTGTGAGTGTGTGTGGTTTTTCTTTTCTTTTTTTTCCAAGTTTAGAGAGATCATTTCGGACTACACTGTGATCGCGTTTTTGATTTTTTGTTTTCGTTTTAAAGACTCAGTTTTAGTTTGCTGTAGCCTGAATCCACGTGCGATTTGAGAGCTAGAGACATTATATGAACTCACCTTACACAAGAACTGATATATGGTGTCTGTGTGAGTAAAAAATGATAGACAAATACAGACCAGACTGAGGTGGTCAACTGCTCGAACTGCATCGGGTGAATAACTGAGTTACCTTGTCCACATATGTAAAATCCAACTCTTAAGTGTTTTGTGTGATCAGTGAGGTTGAACACAGAGCCCTAATGAATGAGCGTCGTGGATTACCCATCAGAATTTGCAAGCACGAAGACGAAGGCTGTGAGTGTATCCAGCAGGTCCGCTGATTGGTAGTTTATGTTTTTACTGCGGGAGCTGCACGCATACGAATATCACTTGTGGAAATACAAATCCATAATATTGAAAGATTTGTTATGTATTCCGTCTGGAATCTCAATGACCTGGACATAGTAACAGGTTTAGAACTGAGTGAAATTTGGAGTGCTTCCTTATTTTGAAACCATTGACAGAATGTAAATAATAACACCACACAGAATAATGAGATAGAGTGAAATCTTTTCTTATACATTTACTCGAATGTTTCGTGAACCCTGCCACCACTCTCACTGGACAGCATCTGGTGACAGAGCTGTATGGTGATCGGTGTCGAGGTCTACACCAGTCCAACACGTCACAACTTTTGACTCGACATTCGAGACTTCCATCGACGTTCCTCTTTGGCGTCATAGCAACACCGCATCATCGATCAACTCAAGAAACAACTGATATACAACAATTAAATACTGTAAAAAAAGACTTTTCGCATGCTCAGCTTATTAGAAGACTCGAATCTCTTTTCTTAATACATTCTATTTGAAATCAAACAACGTACTTCAGGTGAACAGAAAACTTTTAGTGTCGTTCAGTACGTGCTGGTAACATTGTAATACAAGTCGTAATTACCATACATTAATTTATTGTTTTAAGAACAAAGAAACAAACATCTGTGTATGTGAACTGATTGTCCGTTAGAAGAACGTATTGCGCAAATTTAAATTGCAAAGACTCATAATACCAGCTTAGTAACGGCCATGGATAATAAGCAAATATCTAATTTTTTTCTTCAGTCATTTCAGTTTTGATCAGACGAGTCTGTCAATGTATAGAATTTGTGACTGAAGGATGAACTGCTCCACCTGGGCTTTATTTTTCGTTAGGACTTGTCCAAATGGAGGAGCACAGTTTATAGTAATCCAAGGAATCTAAGATTTTCTTAAGTAAGCCTTGCGAGTAACTATAAGACGACTTATAACTTAACAACACTAAACCGATGTTCCAAAGAACGTAAGAAATCATAACAGACGCAAACAAATGCCTTAATACAACATAACATTCTTTTGTCTGAAGATAATAATAAAATGATTTAAATCTGATAAAAACTTTAAATGCTCTGATAAAATGTATCTGTAAATATCTGTATATGGGATTTGCTTGAAATTAATACCCAACTTCACAAATTTCTTCTTAAATGAAACCTTAGTACATAAAGCCAAGATTATATAGTGTAAAAGAAATGTAATTTATCAGAAATATGACATTTTTATAATTAGAAAAGCTATGTTTCTGTAACGGTAGCAGCAATATACTAGTAAAGACTTCTGCTTCATTGGAGGCTATAAAGCACAACTTGACAATAATTTGCCGTCTCCGCTTTGATAATAATTATTAATCGTATGTTGTTACACGTCACCACACATAACAGAATCACCACCTGATCCTATCAATTAACTTCATGCTAAAAGAATGCAATTATATTGTCTCTGTTCTTTGTTCTCTGTCGATACAAGACATAATTTAAAGGATGTAAGACAGCCATTTTGTGTAGAGTGAATAATAATTATACTGTATTAAAGAAACATTGAAAAATATAGATACAGTCAGTTTGGTGAGAATTAATTTTGTAATCAAAAATTGCCTTATTACTCACCATCCCTATTTTCTTTTCTTTCAAGCATTTGTGAATGAATGCGTAATGATCTTGTCAGCTCATGATCTATCTCAACGTCGCCTGCAACTTCGGATCAAGTTTTAAATTCTACTACCGGTTTAAGAAAGATTTAATTATTCATACGGCTACCAAATATTGAAGGGCATTGGCTGAAAACGATCGGTACGCATAGCACTACCGCCTATATTCCATCAGTAGGTAATTTGTTGAGAATCAGCACTTGCATCGTAATATTTAACTTCATACAATGTCAGTGTTTTTCTAACAAAAATTATCAGACATTTTGATCGAAGAGGTAGTTCTATCAGAGTAGCAAGCTCCTTAAAAAACGATGGAGTAATTCTTTAAACAACAGTACTTTACACACCGGAACGAATCGGAAAACAAGGAAATTATAATAGAACAATAACAGAAAAAGGAAACTTTTCATGTTCGTTTCTGGATCAACAAAAAAAGCACATTGGTGGTAAGAGTTTTACACCTGCTTTCCTAATTAGCAGATCGCCTACAAAATCGTGAAACGAGTGACACCAAAAGAAATACTTACGAGAAAAGAAGCATTGTGGCATTTAATAATATTTGGCAATGAGGCCTCTAACAACCCTACCACAACAAAGGTCAAAAATTAATTATGATTGTAGTGTTGCTCACGCTGCTAAATATTGCATTTTCGGACAACAAAAAAGTTATACTATGTGGCAGGTGTCATTAGAGCACAGTTAATAAAGTCATTTCTTGAAACAATGGATAAACTAGGCACTCATCTTTTCGTGTTTCCCACGCTGGTCTCGTATTGAACTCATGGCTCAATCGTATTAAAGAAACATTGAAAAATATAGATACAGTCAGTCTGGTGAGAATTTTGTAATCACATTCTGACAAAAGAAATTTCACGCTTGGATGCAAAAAGGCCTCAGTGTTATTCTGCGATATTCAAAAGTTTTATAGATGTGGTTCATAAACCATTCTTAAAGATTAAACTTTTGCAAGTTAGGACAATGGTGATGTAAAAAAGTAATCAGCACTCCGAATTTAAGTTACACCTCTTGTTTATTACTTTTGTTGCAATACCATGTAACTCGTTCCGAAACATCACTTCACAAATAAAACATACTTGAAAATATCCTCCTCACTGTTAAAGTTCACATTTCATAAACTGACTACAATTTGCGTCTTTTTAACATGACGACCAAAGCTTGACTCTCTAATAACCGCTTACGCGCCCAAAAATCAGAGTTACAAGTACGTCAAAGATCATAGTGACAAAAGATAGAAGACACATAAGAATAATATCATTGCAATATATACATATCGATGTATCGAAGTACTTCTGTATTAATGAAATCAAATCTGAATGTTGTCACAGAAATATGTTAACGATTTTACAGAAACACAGTAGAATATTGCAGGTATCGCGAGATTGAGGTGAGGTGCCGTAATAGTTACGTACTTCAAGTACCATTACAGGCCTTCGTTCACGCTGCCCAAAGCAAGCAGACATAAATGGGATATGAAGATCATTAAATGCATACTAGTATGATACTGCGAACAGAGGGTGGCGTGTAGGCTGTTTCGTCCAAACCAACGAAAATTAATAAATAAATAAGTAAATAACTGTTCAGATGAATGACGATAAAACAGTGCCTAAAAAATCTCAGGAGGAGAAAACATTTATTCTATTCGCAAGTGAAGAAAGATACGAAATTCAGCAAAATGACTCTGAAATACTTGAATCTGAGCATATTGATAATGAGAAAAATGACGACTCAAGATGTATTTTACCCAGTCAAAATAAAACTCATGATATCATCAAGAGTGCCGCAACCAATAATTGATGAATGATTACGTGTCCAACTACTCTGCCACAAGAAATACATATCGGTCAAGATTAAAAGAAGCTTTACAAAGTAAAAAGTTGCATAAATGACTTCAGACAATTCAAAAAGGATTGTAACCGCATGCCGAAAATCAGACAAGGGAAAAGGCAAATATACCCTCACATAAACAACCAATAAATAACAAATACATTTTCAAAACTGAAAATGATCTCCAAGTACACAGTTTTAGATGCAAACCAGGGCTGGTAGTTAAACGATGTGCACAAACAAAGTGTTTAAAGAATGCAGAGATATATATCCTAGTAATCCGTTATACCTCATTAAGATGTTTCTTTAGTTTAGCTACTAAACATGTCCTAGACTAGATCTCATTCATGTTGTTACAGCATTCCTACAAGGTAATTTGAAAGAGAAAATTTATGTCAGATTCCCAGAGGTTATTTTTGACACCTGAACTGATCAGTAAAAATGTACCATGAGGCTTCAGACAGCAGTTCCTGGCTTAAAAGAGAGTAGTTTCAGTTGAAATATGAAGCTAAGTGCAGTTTGGAAAATTTGTGGTAAGGTCTTATGGGACCAAAGTGCTGAGATCATCGCTCCCTAAGTTTACACACTACTTAATCTAATTTAAACTAAACTACGCTAAGGACGATACACACACCCATGCCCGAGGGAGGACTCGAACCTACGACGGGGGACGCCACGTGGACCGTGACAAGACGCCCAGGACCACGCGTATACCCCGCGTGGCTAAGTGAACTTCACAAGAAACGCAGAAAAAATGGAAATAATCTACACTACTGGCTATTAAAATTGCTACACCACGAAGATGACGTGCTATAGACGCGAAATTTAACCGTCATCAAGAAGATGACGTCATATGCAAATGATTAGCTTTTCAGAGCATTCACACAAGGTTGGCGCCGGTGGCGACATCTACAATGTGCCGACATGAGGAAAGTTTCAAACCGATTTCTCATACACAAACAGCAGTTGACCGGCGTTGCCTTTTTAAACGTTGTTGTGATGCCTCGTGTCAGGAGGAGAAATGCGTACCATCATGTTTCCGACTTTGATAAAGGTCGAATTGTAGCCTCTCGCGATTGCGGTTTATCGTAACTCGACAATGCTGCTCGCGTTGGTCGAGATCCAATGACTGTTAGCAGAATATGGAATCGGTGGGTTCAGGAGGGTAATACGGAACGCCGTGCTGGATCCCAACGGCCTCGTATCACTACCAATCGAGATGACAGGCATCTTAGCCGCATGGATGTAACGTATCGTGCAGCAACGTCTCGATCCCTGAGACAACAGATGGGGACGTTTGCAAGACAACAACCATCTGCACGAACAGTTCGACGACGTTTGCAGCAGCATGAACTATCAGCTCGGAGACCATGGCTGCGGTTACCCTTGACGCTTCATCACAGGCAGGAGCGCCTGCGATGGTGCACTCAACGACGAAGCTGACTGCACGAATGGAAAAACGTCATTTTTTCGGATGAATCCATGTTCTGTTTACAGCATCACGATGGTCGCATCCGTGTTTGGCGACATCGCAGTGAACTCATATTGGAGGCGTGTATTCGTCATCGCCATACTGGCGTATCACCAGGCGTGATGGTATAGGTTGCCATTGGTTACACGTCTCGGTCACCTTTTATTTTTCTTCTTGGTGTAGCAATTTTAATGGCCAGTAGTGTATTAATGAACGCAATTGATCTACATAAAGTCTCTCTTTAATATATCTTCGACAGAAATAAATCATGAAGACTCATTATAATACTAGAAATACGTACATAATATCAAAAACATTATCTGCTGACAAAGGCAGAGCCTAACCTATTCACAATCCAGTAATACCTCCTGAAACTGGATTGGTGGAAACTTTGAAAATTGATCAGATGGAAAGCCACGATTCGTGGTCTTCCAAGGCGTCTGCCACAAGATCATTACCGGAACGCATACCATTTACGTCTTTGTGTACCACCCTGACTGTACTAAGCTGCTGAAGCATATAGATCTGTCACTCCTTAACAAAATTATGGTCAGACGATGGTAAAAAAGAAACATTTACAAGCACAAGGTGGGTTTGTAACAGTTCAGTGCATATGATTAAAATGTGCTAGTGGTAAAAAATACCACAAGAATAAGGTTCACTATAAACATCAAAGAAAATATATGCCATAGTCTATAATGTAACTGGCTATAGGTAATACAATCTATCCCAAAATACAAGAGAAATAAAGCATAGCCCGCATCTCGTGGTCGTGCGGTAACGTTCTCGCTTCCCACGCCCGGGTTCCCGGGTTCGATTCCCGGCGGGGTCAGGGATTTTCTCTGCCTCGTGATGGCTGGGTGTTGTGTGATGTCCTTAGGTTAGTTAGGTTTAAGTAGTTCTAAGTTCTAGGGGACTGATGACCATAGATGTTAAGTCCCATAGTGCTCAGAGCCATTTGAGCCATTTGAACCATTTGAAACAAAGCATATTACGATCTGTATACACCATTCTTGAAAAGGCAAAGCATGGGTATGGAAAATAAGGCACAAATTAGGTGTAGTAGTATCAATTGTGTATGTTATCTGTCCTGCTGTGTGTGTGTTTCCTAATTCATTCAGTACATATGAAAAAATCATAGCTTCCACAAGGACAAATAGTCAATAAAATGCAGTAGGTTATTATGAAGCAAGAAAAACAGTCGTAGTATATAGTAGTAATCAGACCAGAAATGTACATTGCTGTAAGATGTAGCATAGCTGTAGCCTGTTGTGTTGCTCTCAGAGAAAAAAATTACCAGGCATATCCAGGGTTGCATAAAAATTTCAGAAAGTGACAACTGCAGGTCATACAAAAGAAACTTTAGTGTAGTATCAAATAGCTGTATAACAGTTACCATTGTCAACTTGCCATGACTGATCATCTTTGATACTTATCAAACAGAAACATCATCACGTGAAATGAAAATCGACTTCAACGAAAACAGGGTCCCTAAGACCTAACCATTACCTCAATATGATTCATCATCTCATCAGTAACTTCACATAAAACATTATACATGTAAGCCACAAAAATCATAATCATATGCCTCATTAAATATCAGTAATGACAATCCTCAAATACACTCCTGGAAATGGAAAAAAGAACACATTGACACCGATGTGTCAGACCCACCATACTTGCTCCGAACACTGCGAGAGGGCTGTACAAGCAATGATCACACGCACGGCACAGCGGACACACCAGGAACCGCGGTGTTGGCCGTCGAATGGCGCTAGCTGCGCAGCATTTGTGCACCGCCGCCGTCAGTGTCAGCTAGTTTGCCGTGGCATACGGAGTTACATCGCAGTCTTTAACACTGGTATAGCATGCCGCGACAGCGTGGACGTGAACCGTATGTGCAGTTGACGGACTCTGAGCGGGGGCGTATAGTGGGCATGCGGGAGGCCGGGTGGACGTACCGCCGAATTGCTCAACACGTGGGGCGTGAGGTCTCCACAGTACATCGATGTTGTCGCCAGTGGTCGGCGGAAGGTGCACGTGCCCGTCGACCTGGGACCGGACCGCAGCGACGCACGGATGCACGTCAAGACCGTAGGATCCTACGCAGTGCCGTAGGGGACCGCACCGCCACTTCCCAGCAAATTAGGGACACTTTTGCTCCTGGGGTATCGGCGAGGACCATTCGCAACCGTCTCCATGAAGCTGGGCTACGGTCCAGCACACCGTTAGGCCGTCTTCCGCTCACGCCCCAACATCGTGCAGCCCGCCTCCAGTGGTGTCGCGACAGGCGTGAATGGAGGGACGAATGGAGACGTGTCGTCTTCAGCGATGAGAGTCGCTTCTGCCTTGGTGCCAATGATGGTCGTATGCGTGTTTGGCGCCGTGCAGGTGAGCGCCACAATCAGGACTGCATACGACCGAGGCACACAGGGCCAACACCCGGCATCATGGTGTGGGGAGCGATCTCCTACACTGGCCGTACACCTCTGTTGATCGTCGAGGGGACACTGAATAGTGCACGGTACATCCAAACCGTCATCGAACCCATCGTTCTACCATTCCTAGACCGGCAAGGGAACTTGCTGTTCCAACAGGACAATGCACGTCCGCATGTATCCCGTGCCACCCAACGTGCTCTAGAAGGTGTAAGTCAACTACCCTGGCCAGCAAGATCTCCGGATCTGTCCCCCATTGAGCATGTTTGGGACTGGATGAAGCGTCGTCTCACGCAGTCTGCACGTCCAGCACGAACGCTGGTCCAACTGAGGCGCCAGGTGGAAATGGCATGGCAAGCCGTTCCACAGGACTACATCCAGCATCTCTACGATCGTCTCCATGGGAGAATAGCAGAGTGCATTGCTGCGAAAGGTGGATATACACTGTACTAGTGCCGACATTGTGCATGCTCTGTTGCCTGTGTCTATGTGCCTGTGGTTCTGTCAGTGTGATCATGTGATGTATCTGACCCCAGGAATGTGTCAATAAAGTTTCCCCTTCCTGGGACAATGAATTCACGGTGTTCTTATTTCAATTTCCAGGAGTGTATATAAATACGCAGTGAATGTCATAATAAAACTCATCTGAAATATACCAAAATAAAATCCGTGTTCTGTCAACATCAATTGTCTCCCACATGAAAAACACCTCATAGCCATAAATATAAAACATCCAGTACTGTACACTAAACACTTGCAATGGCAATAGATACTGAGAAAAAGAAAGAGCTATGACCAAATATTCCTTCTAACAGTACAAAAAAATGTATGAAAGTAACAGGCTGTAAATAGCATCAAATAAATGGTAGAAAATTCTCCTGATTAACAACAAAGTAAATCCAATTGTAAGTGCAAGTCCAAAGTTGTAAGATAAGAAAAGACAGGCTGTAGCGATATCAATCCCTTAGCAGTCCAGATCACAGTGCAACAATTTCACTGGCTACCGACTTTCTAATTTTAGCAAAAAGTAGGGACTTGTCTCTGATCTGAGTTTCAGAAATTGTATTAAGTTGTTCCGACACACGTGGATTAAGGTTCTCATGAGTTGTAGTTAGTTCTCTTAAACGAGATGTGACATTGGTAACCACGGTTGAATTATCATTTACACGACCTGTTAAAGCTTTGTAACTGTCTTAATTTGTCAGAGTGCTTTCTGATTGTCACGGAGTGCATTTAATGATTTTTTTATACTCTTGGAATATGTGATTAAGTTCTTCGAAATGAGTAGCCTGTGCATCAAAACGTTCAAGAGATTCATGTTTTTTAGTACTTACACTATCAAGTTCTTGAAACTGCTTAGTTATTTGTGTCGTATTACTATTCTCAGAAAATAAAATATTAGAATTACCAAAAAACGTTATTATGTGAATGCGTAGTTATATCAGTATCAAGAATGTCTATAATGTTCGTGACTTGGCTATCCGTTTGCAAAGACACAGCATCTTGCATCATAGCGTCAGAAATACTGTTATTATTAATAGCAACAGAATGATCAGCAAAGGTATTGTTGCTGTCGGTTGCATTTTGCAAATCAGATTTTTGCGAATTCATCGTAGCGCGTGATATGCGGTATCATAACAGAAAAACATAAAAAAATCATAAATGTAAAACAAAACGTCGAGAACAATAATGTCAACGCTGAAAGGCAAAACAGAGTATTAGCAAGATATACGTTGCGCTAAAGTACAATAATAATTAAATAAGACAGAACAGTATATAATTTCTGACTATTTCTCAAAAAATTCCTACGTCGCCCGGACTGTAGAAAGACGTCGCCAAGTGGAACTTATATAAATAAATAAACAATGGACTGACTGAATAGCGAACTTTGACATAAAACCTCGAGTGATTGATTTTGCAAAATTAATCACAAAAAAACTGTCTCTGAATAAAATAATTTTGCCCTGATTGAATAAATAAAAAAATAAAAATATTTTTTTCCTTCCTCTGTTCTGCGCAAATCTGGATAACACGCTGCAGTACTGCTCTGTCTTGTGCGCCGCTGTGATGAAGCTCCACGTTACTGTCTCTACAGAGAGACACTAGAGAGGTGGAATGAATTCTCTGTTAATAGCATGTCGAACTGTTTTTCGAATATACTTGGTTGGATGATCCATTAATAAAAATTGACAGAAAGGTTGGTTAGAAAATGAAATATGCCCATAAATGGCAACACTAAGTTGTTTTGTATACTGTGAAAAAGCGCTCAGGCATATTTCAAATTTAATGAACTTAATATCCGAACAATTCTCTTTCCTATCTCCCAAATCTAGTAACCATCAGTCCAATAACCAAGTTTGTTAGATGACGCAGCAATAGTAAAAAAAAAAAAATAACATGATTATAACATTTACCTGATAATCCATTCATTGATAAATTGGCACTTTAAATTTGAAATATAATATTGCCATTGCTTTCACACTCTGCACAGCTTAACGTTGTCAGCTTCCTCACTCTAACATAGCTAAACATAGTCTACATCCGTACTGGAATACTGGTTAACTTTGTCAGCCTAACTCTAACACGGGTAAAATTTGACTGCTATCTCTCTCTACCAAAGCTAAACATTGTCCGCTTTACTCCAACGCAGCTTAACCTTCACTGCCCCACTGCGACCTCGCTCACCTCAGCGATACTAACTTAACTTCTGCGATACAGCTTTACAACATCGCTGCTCGCTCACAATCGATTCAGATACCAAAATTATACATGAAACCTACCAACAGAACAGTAGCTTTTTCAACTACTGAAGCTGAATACGTGGCCCTGGCCTCAGGTAGTTAAGAGGCACCCTGGCAACAAACGTTAACAGAAATCTCTCCATGCCCTGAAACTAGCCCCGTAAAACTGAGGTGCGATTACGAAGGCGCGATTGAATTTTCCGAAACAGATGGTTGCAATGCACGAAGGAAACGTCGACATCTGACATCATTTTCTTAGAGAAAAAAACAGAGTCATTTCAAATTACAATAGAACAAATCCTGATGGAGCAGATTCTTGCTGATACGTTGACTAGATGACTCTTAAGAATACAAACGGTTAAGGGATTGGGCCAGATAATACGATGTTTCTATAGGCATTAATTGTAACACGAGTATTATAAATGAGAATCTGTGCCTCTTTTGATACATATGTTCTTTACCACTAATTCAAGGATATAAATGAATGAAATATTTGAAGATTGGTAGTTTCTAGCCAACGTCTGTTAAATGTCTTTTCACTATAAAAAACAAAAGTATGTGTCAGACTTCGTAGCAGCAATCACTTCAGATTAAAACACTGAGAGCCTATCAAAATACGTCACAAAAGATTACCAGAAATAAATATAGTACTATAATTCGTCTCTGACTGGTATCGCATCAAGCTGTATATGAAAAGGGGAGTACAATAGCGTCATCTATCGAGGGACAGACAAGTTTGAGTATTAGTATAGACCAATTGTGGAGAAACTTAGGTAAGGTGCGTGTTCTTAAATATAAATCATGAAATATAAATTTTATGTTTCCTTCGAGTTATACTGAATTTAAGATTTGCATAGAATTGTAAAACTACCATAGGCTACCGCAGACTACCATAAGTAAGGGTAAACAACGGGAGTTTTCCCAGTAGCTCGGTCAGTTCAGGTCGTAACCGCGTTACCAGTACATTGTATGTGTCACACACCTATCGGGCGTTAACGAATCTCCATCGCTTTGTTTGCGTATGCGATCAGTATCTTAGCAGGTTCCCTTAGAGATCGGAAGCGGTGAACCGTCTAAAACTGAGTGAGGACACATAAAGGGCCAGGTAACCTAAAGAATAATTTTTCTATATAATTATCTCCCTGTCTATTGTTTAAAAATAAACAGCATTTGTAGCAAAATTGAAATTTTCAATGTTTAATTCAAGCCTTATTCGAAAACTTTTGATTTGTTTCTCTTATACACACTCATTTATGTTTCTTTTCCTACCGATGGTTCTTATACGAACGGTAATCCTACCACTTACTAAGTCATTTATATACTGAACCAAAACTACCGAATCATAATTTTACTAGAGAGCAACTCTGTTACACTACGTTTAGTATCCCTTTCTATGATGTATTTAGGTCGTTATCGCTAAAGTAAATATTTTCTTAATAATCGCAGTTACTTCTGACAGCTTGTGCCTCACCCTTTACAGAAATTTCTCCAACGTCTCTTCGTGCAACGCCGTACTTCTACAGCCCTGGGCACGTACACTGTTTGTGAAGCAACATTCTTTGCAAATGTGTGTTTGCGTAGCATTTGTAGTCAGCTCCCTCACTGAAATTACGACTTGCAAGGCTTTCCGCCTGAGCGGGCAGAAAATAGGGGTAAGCCCGTGTAAATGTTTGAAGAGCTGACGGATGTGAAGGATATGCAAGCGGCGCTGTCCTGTTGCTGTGCAGACGTTGCTGCCGTAGGGGCTCACATACTACACAGATGTTCACTTCTGTGATGTTCTCTTACTGTTGTAGGACTAATATTGCTTGGATATTATCTTTGGCAGCGTTTACATGTTATGCTATCGAGGAGTTTGGAAGCGTGTTCGTATATTCCTAACATAAAGTGTTCCCAGCAGCTCCAGAATCTCAAAATAACGACTGCGTAGCAACAAACGAGAAATTTTAATATATGCGTCATTTTAACAATATCGTAGTTATTTCATATAGTCATTTTAAACAATTTGTACTTAAATATGTTTTGTGTTAATTGTACCGGTAGTTCTGTGAGAGTGATATTACTTTTCACGGCAGAAAGATACCGTTCTTTTTTATTTTTTACACTTTTATTTGCTATCAGATTTAATTATTATATTTCTTTAACTTAAAATATGTTACAATATGTTATGTTTAGTTCAAACTTCGC
This sequence comes from Schistocerca gregaria, assembly GCF_023897955.1. NCBI lineage: Eukaryota > Metazoa > Arthropoda > Insecta > Orthoptera > Acrididae > Schistocerca > Schistocerca gregaria. The sequence goes on from NC_064923.1 coordinate 492,801,021, forward strand.
TAAATCTGTGACACTGATTACGAAACTGCTGTTAAAATTCCCACATTAGTCTTCATTTTCGAACTGCAGCACATACCGACGATTATACTTTTTCACGAAAATTTGGCTCCGCGTTTAATATGACGATGAGATGGGATAAATGCTACGCACGTATTCATCACGTGATCAGTAGCACTGCGGCTAGGCAAAGGTCCTCATGTGTTAAGAAATACTGTTAGATTGAAGTGGTTGTATTTGGCGCTTCTCGAGGTACTTTCGTGACCCTCGTACTATACAAAAGAAACATACGTAAATATGAGGAACATCTTGTTCAGTTTCGTAATATACCAGCTGAAAGTTTTTGTGCTTTTAAAATTATAGCCATATTATTAGGACTGCAGTCAGGTTACACCAACTACTGTTGTTTCCTGTGCTAGCGAGATAGCTGTGCTAAGTATAAACACTATTCATAGAAACGTTAACCGAAGAAACAGTCATTAACTCGTGGTTGCCGTCCGCTGTGGCCGAGCGGTTCTAGTCGCTTCAGTCTGGAACCGCTCGAGTGCTATGGTCGCAGGTTCGAATCCTTCCTCGGGCATGGATATGTGTGATATCCTTAGGTTAGTTAGGTTTAAGTAGTCCTAAGTTCTAGGGGGCTGATGGCCTCAGATGTAAGTTCCATAGTGCCTAGAGCCATTTGAACCATTTGAACTCGTGGAATCAAAAATGAAGCATTTTGTAAGAACGATAAATGTCAGTGCCTCAGTATTCTCACATTAACGTCAGAAGTTATCTATGCTTAGTTTTAAACATGTATAGGCAAAGAATATTGTGCTATGAGACAAGGAGGAAATAACATGGCAGTCATTCAGGAACGTTTCGAATGATTTCTACTCTGAATTTTCTCCAGTTTTAATCCCGAGTTCACAGCCAGTAAATCACGGTCATGGCCCACAATGTCCCTGGAAATGTAGATTCAGAATTTCTGTATTTATTTATTCATCCAAGGATCGCTTTAAACTGTAATAGAATTTATCATAATAATACAATGAAAATAAATAGCTCAAAACATACGTAGGCTCAGAATATATACACTATGTGATCAAAAGCATCTGGACACCCCCAGAAACATACGATTTTCATATTAAGTACATTATCTGCCATCTACCGCCAGGTACTCCATATCAGCGACCTCAGTAGTCATTAGACATTGTGGGAGAACAGAATGGGGCGCTCCGCGGAACTGACGGACTTTGAACGTGGTCGGGTGATTGAGTTTCACTTGTCATACGTATGTACACAAGATTTTCACACTCCTAAACATCTCTAGGTCCACTGTTTCCGGTGTGATATTGAAATGGAAAAGTGAATCGACACCTTCAAGACAAAAGCGTACAGGCCCGCCTTGTCTGTTGACTGACAGAGACGGCCGACAGTTGATGAGGATCGTGTAATAGGCAGACACCTATCCAGACCATCACAGAGGAACTCCAAACTGCATCAGCATCCACTACACGTACTATGACAGTTAGGTGGGAGGTGAGAAAACGCGGATTTCATGGTCGAGTGGGTGCTCATAAGACACAACATGCTGGTAAATGCAAAACGACGCCTCGCTTGGTGTAAGGAGCGTAGATATCGGACGAATGAACAGTGGAAAAATGTTGTGTGGAGCGACGAATCACGGTACACAATGTGGCCATCCAATGGCAGGATGTGGGTATGGCGAATGCCCGGTGAATGTCATCTACCAGCGTGTGTAGTGCGAACAGTAAAATTCTGCGGCGGTGATGTTACGGTGTGGTCGTGTTTTTCATGGAGGGGGCTTGCTCGCCTAGTTGTTTTCGTGGCACTATCACAGCACAGCCCTACCATGATGTTTTAAACACCTTCTTGCTTTCCGCTGTTGAAGAGCAATTCGGGGATGGCGATTGTATCTTTCAACACGGTCTAGAATCTGTTCATAATGCACGGCCGGTGGCAGAGCAGAGTGATTACATGACAATAACATCCCCGTCACGGACTGTCCTGCACAGAGTCCTGACCCGAATCCTATAGAACACCAGTGGGATGTTTTAAAATGCCGACTTCGTGCCAGGCCTCACCGACCAACATCGATACCTCTCCTCAGTGCAGCACTCCGTGAAGGATGGGCTGCCATTCTCCAAGAAACCTTCCAGCACATGATTGAAGGTATGCCTGCGAGAGTGGAAGCTGTCATCAAGCCTAAAGGTGGGCGAACACTATACTGAATTCCAGCATTACCGATGGAGGTGTCCTGATGCTTTTGATCACTTAGTGTGCGTATGCTTTTGTAAGGATAGGACCAGTAGTCGGCCACGGCCTTCATGAAGGAACCATTCTGGCATCTGCATGAAATGAGTTCGGAAAACGATGGAAAATCTGTATCAGATGGTCGGTCAGAGTAAATTCCGTTCCCCAAGTATGAGATCGATGTATGAACAACAGCACTGCCTCAGTCCATTAGTAAATGATCCATCTGAAACCTATCAGTGTCTCCAGGTCTCTTCTGCATCTCCAACCTTCTTTTACGATATTTAAATCAAGTTTTAGCAATGATGAAATTGTGCTCTATGCAAAGCTCAACATTCACGATCCCCGTTAATCGCTTCCCTCAGGCCATCGTCTCGTACTCTTTCTCCTTCTATTCCTTTTCCTAATATCGAATTTCAGTCTCCCATCGTTATTAAATGTTCTTTACCCTTAAATATTTGCATATTCTCTTCATTATGCTGGGAACTGGTAGGTATGTAAACTTGTTCTACTATAGTTTCAATTTACATTGTATCTATCTTGGGTATGATAATGCGCCCACCATGATGTGCACATTTTCTCTCCCATTATTAGACCTATTCCTTCATCACCCCTACATGATTTTGTGTTGATAACTCCATATTTATCAGCCACGTTGTCCTGTCATTCCGGCAACTACACTGTACCAAATCTCCCTATGTCGATTTTCTATTCACCTCTCTTTTTAAATTCTCAAACCTACCTACCAGATTAAGGGATACAACATTCCACGCTCCGATCCAAAGATGCTAGTTAAGTTGTTCTCAATGGCAAGCTCGTCTTCAGTTGTGCCCACCCAAACATCCAAACTGGGTACCATTTTACCTCTGGAATATTAACACATGAACTAATAAAATCAAAATACATTCATTAAGATGAAAGGTGGGCTGATAATACCAACCATTCTCATTATTTCACTACATTATAATACCAAAAACGTATCTTCCCTGTATTCTTGTTAGTTCTTCCTTCGTATATTCGTATAGTTGTTTATATACACTTTTAATTCTTCTGTCGCTAAAAGAAACTGAATGTTCATTAGTAATGCATTGCCAGAAGACATAACACGCTGCACTATTGTCGTTATTTGTTGATATCTCCTGTTGCAGCAGACGAAAATGTAGTTAACATCTCACTCATTTGCCGCATTCATACGAAGAATATGAAGAAGACAGGAACACGATGAGACTGTTGAGATGCTTGCGGATTCTCCTATAGTTAAATCGAAGGCGTGCCATTTCTACTGTATTTGCAATTTCGCTACCAAGTATATGCTGGGAGATTAGGTACCACTTCGACACGGTGTCTCCCTTTAATTCCGTAAGATCGCTGCAGGTTTTCGTTCCAGAGGGCCCTAATTCTAGTCCTTATGGTATGTAGCAGGTCGCCAGGTCCCACAGGTTCCTTGGCCAGAGTATCTTTCTCTTCATTTCTCTTTATACAGCTATACCCCTTCGCCCAGAACATAATCGTGGTTTTACTTAGGCGGTGAAACTCCTGCTGGCTATGTGCGAGGAACCACCGTAAGAGATTCCGTGAAGCAAACCACCGCAGTAAGGGAAACTATTATACTGGCAGAGCAAGATATCATGGCTAGGCAACCCGTATTAGGGAGCAGACTTGCCATGTTGCTGTATTCTAAAATGATAAGCATTTGGGTGTAAAGTTATTGTATTCAATCATAACTTCGACGCTAAGTAGTTATCGAATTTTTCACGGCGAACTGGGAAAATGCCACACGCATTAGCTGGCATTACGGCAGCACTCTCGTCGTGCTTGACGATGGAGTCTCGCAGCTCTTGAGGTCATTGTCACCGCGGCGATGGACGTCACAGCACACAAGTAAACTCCCCGTGCGTGATAGAACTCTGACGCCACTGTTCCTCTGATTTCTCCTAACTACATCCGAATTATGTACATTGTATTACTATGCTGACGCAGACACAACCTCTCCTCTGCTTGCACCACTTCATCACTATCAAAGGGAAGTCCTGGAAGGCGTTTTTAAGTTTTGGAAACAGTTGAAAATCAGATGGGACCAAATCAGAACTTCATGGAGTGAGATCGATGCCATTGTACCCAAGATGTCGGATTGTTGCAGATGTCATAGCGCTGTTTCTCACGCCCCGGCATATTTGTTGCACACAGTCGCGCTACATGCTACAATTCGCCCTCTAGTGGCAGATACTGCAAATATTTAGACATGAGGAATAAAGGATTAGAATGTTAACAACTTTTATTTCATTTAAAAAGATTTAAGAATTTTCTCATAAAATAATCTAAGGTATTATTTTTTAGGACGCCCTCGTAATAATGCAGTTTTTACAAGGATTTTCGTGTTCATATTCTTTATATGTAACCAGCTCAAGCAATACATATATATGCAGTTGATTAATCGAACCACGGTTACAATATTATTATCTACTCCTGGAAGCAGGATCGAATCTACATCTACGTGATTACTTTGCAATTCACAGTAAAGTGTTTGCCAGAGGGTTCAATGAACTACCTTCAAGCTGACTCTCTACCGTTCCACTCTGGAACGGTGCGCGGGAAAAACGAGCACTTAAATTTTTCCGTGCAAGCCCTTATTTCTCTTATTTGATCGCGATGATCATTTTTCCCTATGTATGTGGGTGCCAACAGAATATTTTCGCAATCTAAGGAGAAAACTGGTGATTGAAATGTCTTGAGAAGATCACCTCGCAACGAAAAACGCCTTTGTTTTAATGATTGCCACTCCAATTCACGTATCATGTCTGTGAAACTATCTTCCCTATTTCACGACAACAAAAAGCAAGCGGCCCTTCTTTGTACTTTTTCGATATTATCCGTCAGTCCCACTCAATGCGGATCCGACACCGCACAGCAATACTCCAGAATAGAGCGGACAAGCGTGGTGTAGGCAGTCTCTTTACTAAAAACAGTTGCACGTTCTAAGTGTTCTGTCAATGAATCGTACTCCTTGGTTTGCTCTACCCACAACATTATCCATGTGATCGTTCCAATTTAAGTTATTGGTAATTGTAATCCATAAGTATTTAGTTGAATTTACAGTCCTTAGATTTGTGTTACTTATCGCGTAATCGAAATTTTGCTAATTTCTTTTAGTACTCATGTGAATAACTTCACACTTTCCTTTATTCATAGTCAATTGGCACTTTTCACACCGTCCATATATCTTATCTAAATCATTTAGCAATTCGTTTTGGTCATCTAATGAATTACAAGACGGTAAATGACAGCATCACCTGCAAACAATCTACGACGGCTACTCAGATTGTCTCCTATGTCGTTAATATAGATCAGGAACAATAGAGAGATTATAACACTTCCTTGGGGAAAGCCGGACATTACTTCTGTTTTACTCGATGACTTTCCGTGTATTACTACTGTGACCTTTGATGCAGAGCTTGTCTACGAATACTGTTTCCATTAATGTGAGCAGTTACTCTTTCTGAGAAATCGTCGAGTAACATTAATTCTGCAACCGTCATTTATTTCAATCAGTCATAGAGGCTCAGCCGGCCGAAGTAATCAATGAACCACGGGCAATAAATCTCAAGTAGGGAGTGTCGGAGAGGAGCTGGGGGCATGCTACCTCAATTTCACAGTCAAAAACAAATTCTTTTCTGTCATTTGCGTTATGTGTCCCATACAGTTTGGCATTTACACACGATTTTGTTTAAATTACATGGATCCACGAACCGAGACTTTCTTCTAAAACTAATCATTAACATTATGGGATCATTTTAAATGACATTTGGCGCTACAGATTCTACACGTGCTAATGAACACAGACTGTCTGATATCTTCAGACTGCTATATGCGCAGGACTTCAGTTTTGATTGAACAGAAAACTTTAAATTTTATACGCAGATGTTGTTGTTGTTGTGGTCTTCAGTTCTGAGACTGGTTTGATGCAGCTCTCCGTGCTACTCTATCCTGTGCAAGCTTCTTCATCTCCCAGTACCTACTGCAAAACCTACATCCTTCTGAATCAGCATAATGTATTCATCTCTTGGTCCCCCTCTACGATTTTTACCCTCCACGCTGCCCTCCATTACTAGATTGGTGATCCCTTGATGCCTCAGAACATGTCCTACCAACCGATCCCTTCTTCTGGTCAAGTTCTGCCACAAACTTCTCTTCTCCCCAATCCTATTCAATACTTCCTCATTAGTTATGTGATCTACCCATCTAATCTTCAGCATTCTTCTGTATCACCACATTTCGAAAGATTCTATTATCTTCTTGTCCAAACTAATTATCGTCCATGTTTCACTTCCATACATGGCTACACTCCATACAAATACTTTCAGAAATGACATCCTGACACTTAAATCTATACTCGATGTTAACAAATTTCTCTTCTTCAGAAACACTTTCCTTGCCATTGCCAGTCTACATTTTATATCCTCTCTACTTCGACCATCATCAGTTTTTTGCTCCCCAAATAGCAAAACTCCTCTACAACTTTAAGTGTCTCATTTCCTAATCTAATTCCCTCAGCATCATCCGACTTAATTTGACTACATTCCATTATCCTCGTTTTGCTTCTGTTGATGTTCATCTTATATCCTCCTTTCAAGACACTGTCCATTCCATTCAACTGCTCTTCCAAGCCCTTTGCTATCTCTGACAGAATTACAATGCCATCGGCGAACTTCAAAGTTATTATTTCTTCTCCATGGATTTTAATACCTATTCCGAATTTTTCTTTTGTTTCCTTTATTGCTTGCTCAATATACAGATTGAATAACATCGGGGAGAGGCTACATCCCTGTCTTTCTCACTTCCCAACCACTGCATCCATTTCAAGTCCCTTGACTCTTATAACTATCATCTGGTTTCTGTACAAATTGTAAATAGCCTTTCGCTCCCTGTATTTTAACCCTGCCACCTTTAGAATTTGAAAGAGAGTATTCCAGTCAACATTGTCAAAAGCTTTCTCTATGTCTACAAATGCTAGAAACGTAGGTTTGCCTTTCCTTAATCTTTCTTCTAAGATAAGGTCAGTATTGCTTCACGTGTTCCAGTATTTCTACGGAATCCAAACCGATCATCCCTGAGGTCGGCTTCTACTAGTTTTTCCATTCGTCTGTAAAGAATTCGTGTTAGTATTTTGCAGTTGTGGCTTATTAAACTGATTGTTCGGTAATTTTCAAATCTGTCAACACCTGCTTTCTTTGGGATTGGAATTATTATATTCATCTTGAAGTCTGAGGGTATTTCGCCTGTCTCATACATCTTGCTCACCAGATGGTAGAGTTTTGTCAGGACTGGCTCTACCCAGGCCGTTAGTAGTTCTAATGGAATGTTTTCTACTCCCAGGGCTTTGTTTCGACTCAGGTCTTTCAGTACTCTGTCAAACTCTTCACGCAGTATCGTATCTCCCATTTCATCTACATCCTCTTCCATTTCCATAATATTGTCCTCAAGTACATCGCTCTTGTATAGACCCTCTATATACTCCTTCCACCTTTCTGCTTTCCCTTTTTTTTTTTTTTTTTTTTTTTTTTTTTTTTTTTTTTTTTTTTTTGCTTGGAACTGGGTTTCCATCTGAGCTCTTGATGTTCATACAAGTGGTTCTCTTATCTCCAAAGGTCTCTTTAATTTTCCTGTATGCAGTATCTATCTTACCCCAAGTCAGATAAGCCTCTACATCCTTACATTTGTCCTCTAGCCATCCCTGCTTAGCCATTTTGCACTTCCTGTCGATATCATTTTTGAGACGTTTTTATTCCTTTTTGCCTGCTTCATTTACTGCATTTTTATATTTTCTCCTTTCATCAATTAAATTCAATATTTCCTTTGTTACCCAAGGATTTCTACTAGCCCTACTTGAGCCTCTGCTGCCTTCACTACTTCATCCCTCAAAGCTACCCATTCTTCTTCTACTGTATTTCTTTCTCCCATTCTTGTAAATTGTTTCCTTATGCTCTCCCTGAAACTCTGTGCAAACTCTGGTTTAGTCAGTTTAACCAGGTACCATTTCTTTAAATTCCCACCTTTTTGCAGTTTCTTCAGTTTTAATCTACAGGTCATATCCAATAGATATTGGTCAAAGTCCACATCTGCCCCTGGAAATGTCTTACAATTTAAAACCTGGTTCCTAAAACTCTGTCTTACCATTGTATAATCTATCTGATACCTTTTGGTATCTCCAGTGTTCTTCCATGTATACAACCTTCTTTCATGATTCTTAAACCAAGTGTTAGCTATGATTAAGTTGTGCTCTGTGCGAAATTCTACCAGGCGGCTTCCTCTTTCATTTCTTACCCCCAATCCATATTCACCTACTTCGTTTCCTTCTCTCCCTTTTCCTTCACTCGAATTCCAGTCACCAACGACTATTAAGTTTTCGTCTCCCTTCACTACGTGAATAATTTCTTTTATCTCATCATACATTTCTTCGATTTCTTCGTCATCTGCACAGCTAGTTGGCATATAAGCTTGTACTACTGTAGTAGGTGTGTGCTTTGTAACTATCTTGGCCACAATAATGCTTTCACTATGCTGTTTGTAGTAGCCTACGCGCATTCCTACTTTCCTATTCATTATTAAACCTACTCCTGGATTACCCCTGTTTGGTTTTGTGTTTATAACCCTGTAGTCACCTGACCAGAAGTCTTGTTCCTCCTGCCACCGAACTTCACTAATTCCCACTATATCTAACTTTAACCTAGCCATTTCCCTTTTTAAATTTTCTAACCCACCTGCCCGATTAAGGGATCTGACATTCTACGCTGCGATCCGTAGAATGCCAGTTTTCTTTCTCCTGATAACGACATTCTCTTTAGTAGTCCCCGCCCGGAGATCCGGATGGGGGACTATTTTACCGAAGAGGACGCCATCATCATTTGATTATACAGTAAAGCTGCATGCCCTCGGGAAAAATTACGTCCGTAGTTTCACCTTGCTTTCAGCCGTTCCCAGTACCAGCACAGTAAGGCCGTTTTGGATATTGTTACAAGGCCAGATCAGTCAATCATCCAGACTGTTGCCCTTGCAACTACTGAAAAGGCTGCTGCCCCTCTTCAGGAACCACACGTTTGTCTGGTCTCTCAACAGATACCCCTCCATTGTGGTTGTACCTACGGTACGGCTATCTGTATCGCTGAGGCACACAAGCCTCCCCACCAACGGCAAGGTCCATGGTTCATATTTGCAGAAAATGAAGATCTTCAGGTTCAAATGGTTCAATTGGCTCTCAGCACTGCGTGTCTTAACATCTATGGTCATCAGTCCCCTAAAACTTAGAACTACTTAAACCTAACTAACCTGAGGACAGCACGCAACACCCAGCCATCACGAGGCAGAGAAAATCCCTGACCCCGCCGGGAATCGAACCTGGAAACCTGGGCGTGGGAAGCGAGAACGCTACCGCACAACCACGAGATGCGGGCTGAAGATCTTCAGGCGAGGTCTATAAATAGCGGCAGAGAGCTCCAGACTACAACAAAACATTGTCTATAGATAAGACGGAATTGCATACAGCCACTAAAATCAAAAATAATTTTGGGTAGTGTAATCTTGGATAAAGTTAAACATTTTAAATATGTAGGACGCAATATCTCATATTAATATAACCATGATGGGGAGAAACAATTAATTACTTCCATGTGTGGGACGATGATAGAAAGTTTGCAGAAAAAAGCCAGGAAAGAAACGCAACTTTGTGTTTACAAAACCATAGCAGTACCAATCCTTACTTACAAAAGTGAAGCAAGGGCGACGACAGAACACCAAGAAAGTAGACTATAGGCACAAGAAACGAGGTTTCAAGGGAAGTGGAAGTATATCAAGAGAAGACTGTAAAAGAAATGAGGATATAAGGAAAGATTTAGGGATATATCAATTAAACAAAAAAATGAAGGAAAATAGGAGGGAAAGGTAAGAACTGTACGTTATATGTGTGGAGAAAGACTCCCAGTAGAAGCCGTCTATAATAAATGCACTGGAAGAAGAAATACGGATAGACTGTATTAGAGATGGTGTACCATAACATACAAATTGTCTAATACTGGGAGTGAATAAGAAGAACTTTAAATACTTCACATTCCGTTGGGAAAACAATGATTCTTTACTTTTGACCACACTAAGAAGGGAAGCTTCCTGGAAAGTGAGCTGTGAGAGAACTGTCATTTCAACTAACTGTATGTAGGTTCATCTAACGTTACCTGAATGGTAGTGTAAATACATTGGGAAGTTACGTAGATGACATATGAGTAAGGCGCATAGAGTTCGCGGCGATTTAACGACACAGGAAGTTGCTTGTGGCGGAGAGATCCACTGTGGGTGTTGAGTCGTCTGAGACAGCTGAGGCTACGGCGAATGCTCCTCTTTCAGACGCGTCCACTGGCCCTTTTGTTGCGGCCCTTTGGAACACGTCGCCTTATCCCGCTAATGGCGAGGTCGAGATGAGAAACACCGCGTACAAAAAGTACTGCCCAAGAGCCAAAGCTGAATAGTACCTTAAACAATGCCAAGCCTTTACACTGAGGCCGAACACAGATTTTCTGTCTTAGGAACGTTGTATTTGCTACCACGGTATTGGTGTTTTTTAAGTGCTACTTGAGAATCCGTTATGAAATTGGGTAACTTCTCCGACGTTAATTTCGCTTCTCCTACCTCGAATTTTTGAGGCACAATTTTTCTTAGTACCTCACGAGAATATTTTGAGTGATATACCATTAACTGGTAGGTCATTTCATTCTTTGATTTATTGAGTCTTACGGTACTGCTAGAACTGTTATTTTCATTACTGTGGCCACTGTTGTAAGCAGTGGTCCATGATATGGATTCTCTGGTTTTGTGCGCATTGTCTGAAGTCTAAACGTTATATGTCAGCTGCAGATCTGTCTCTACATAATGTAGCACAGAGACCACACTAAGAGTACAAAAATTATACGTCAGAGCATTTCGCCTCCTCCGTCAAGTTATCTGTAGAGATTGCGAGGAGAAACGCTATCTTTGCTGTTATGACGTAGTAAATTGTTGAGGAGAAGAAAACAGCAACCAGCCAGTTACCAATAATGCTATTTATTCACATAAATGGCGCCGTTACCGGTTTCAAACCGCTAACCTCATCATCAGATGGCTGTTCAGGTTTACAGATTTGTTGTTATTTACATTCGGTTTCACTTTTCATACCTCCGTGTGTTGAAAATTGCTTGGCTTAGTTGTACCGGCGAAAATCATGCGTTACTACGTTGCAACGCTGATTGCTTTTGTTCATGCAGTGTTAGAGACAATACGTAGCACTTTTTTGACATAATATGTGAGCACATTGTGTGAAGCAATACACACACACACACACACACACACACACACACACACACACACACACACACCAAAAAGCAGTGCTTTCTGAGAATCTTGTAGTGATGTTGCAGGATAGGTTACGCTGAGAAGTAACTGTCAAGAACAACATTTGATGAGGTACAATGTTTCCGAGATAATTAGTGTTGAATCAGCAAATCAGGTCGTTGCGAGCGCCAATTCAATGTCGGCTGTTCTTAGATGACAGCGCATGAGACTGCTCGGTCTTTGGCTCGTGTTCAATCCTTACTACCTTGGCATGTCAAACTTTCGTATCGCTCTCTTGTTCGGCTTTAGGAAACCAAAGGAATTACACGTTTGGCGACACAGTCTCTGGCAGCACGCTTGAAATTGTGCTTGCGATTGCCTGATTACGTAACTTCAGTGCTAAGTAACTTATAAATGGCAAAACGTATCGAACTTTTTTCTTAACAGTTATGTCTTACGACAACGTATCTTGGAACTACCTTACAAGCTTTACTGGCAGTTTCCGAGCAATATATATATCAATAATCTGCTTTATACACTGAGGTAGCAAAAGTCATGGGATACCATTATGCACATACGACCATATAGATGGCAGCAGTATCGCTTATACAAATTACAAAAGGGCAATTCATTGACGGAGCTATTGTTTGAACTCTGGTGATTCATGTGAAGAGGTTTCCGACGTGATTATGGCCGCATGACGGGAATTAACGGACTTTGGATCCAGACGCATGGGACATTCCATTTCTGAAATCTTTAGGGAATTCAGTATTCCGAGATGCAATACGGCCACATTTCGGGCATCACCACTCATCACGGACAACGCAGTAGCCGACGGTCTTCACTTAACGACCGAGAGAAATGGTGTTTTCTAAGAAGTTGTCAGTGCTAACAGACAAGCAACCCTGCGTGAAATAACGGCAGAAATCAATGTGGGGCGAACGACAAACGTATCCATTAGGATAGTGCGGCGAAATATGCCGTTAATGAGCTATGGCAGCAGACGACCGACGTGAGTACCGTTGTTAACAGGACACCTCCTGCAGCGCCCCTCCTGGGCTCGTGACCATATCAGTCGGATCTCAGACGACTGGAAAACCGTGGCTTGGGCAAGTGAGTCGCGATTTCAGTTGGTCAGAGCTGCTGGTAGGGTTCGAGTATGGCGCAGACTCCACGGAGCTGTCAACAAGGTACTGTGCAAGCTGGTAGTGGCTCCATAATGGTGTGGGCTGTGTGTACAGCGAATGGCCTGGGTCCTCTGGTCAAACTGAAGTGATCATTGACTGGAAATGGTTGTGTTAGGCTGCCTGAAGACTATTTTCAGCCATTCACGGACTTCTCGTTCCCAAACAAAGACGTTTATGGATCACAATGCGCCACGTTACCTGGCCACAACTGTTCGCGACTGGTTAGAAGAACATACTGGATAATTTGATGAACGATTTGGCCACCCACATTGCCTGACATGAAACCCATCGAACATTTATAGGGCATAATCGAGAGGTCAGTTCGTGCATAAACTCTTGGACTGGCAACACCTTCGCAGTTGTAGGCGTATATAGAGGCAGAAAGGCTCTATATTTATTCAGGCAACTTCCAGCGACTTGTTAAGTCGTCGAGTTACTGCATTAGGCCGGGAAAAAGTAGGTCCGACACGATATTATGCGGTACTCCATGACTTTTGTCTAGACAGTGTATAGTCTTCACAGCTGCAGGAACAGTCAACATTGCAACAGAACGATTCGGAGTTTTCAACAGTACCAACACCATAACAAATTTATATCACTAAGGGGAATAAATAGGGAACACTAATATAAACAACTGCAAGTATGTATCTCCCTCCGCCACACACCGTCAGGTGGCTTGCAGAGTATGGATGTAGATTTAGATGTAGTGTGAACATTCGTATGAAGATAAACCTCGAGGTTCGAAACATGTGAAGGTGCTGTTTATGTGAGAAAACAGCACTATTAAATGTGGCTGGTTGTTCCCTTCTCTGCAAGACTCAGTCCGTATTTTGTACACAGCAACTGTCTGAAAATGTTAGTTTTTGACAAAAGAACACGGTAGTAAATTCTTCTCCTTACACGTCGCTTATTTCTGGAACTTATGACGGTGAGTGCGCCTTTTCTCTGGAGGGAGCATTTTCTTGTTATTTACTTTAACAGTGTCCAGACGCTAGCGGTCATATGCATGTATGTGTGTGGAGAAACGTTATTTGCGTTGCGCATGGAGCAGTCGCTTGATGCCGTAACACGCACAAATTGTCTGAAGAATTTGTTAAAGAGTTAAAAGTTTTAGGTCGGTTTGTAGGGTAAGAGGAATTTATGACTAGTTTATTCGCGGAAATCGACGCGGAATTATTCATAAATATTGTTGAAGAAACAGGCCGTGGTTATCAGTCAGTAACTTCGGTTAGCGAAACATTTTGATATTTGAACAGATACTAAACGGCTTCTGTGAACAGTGATAACTAGTTAAATTAAGGTGTAAATACAATGCAGCAATGGTTACCTCATCATAAACGTGAAATGAGGTTAATTGCTAATACAAGTGTGGATGAGCCTAGGTATTGTTAGTGAGTCTGTTTTTTGCCAGAAAGGATAAAAGAACCAAGTATATTCATTTGTGCTGCTATTATTTCAATGTGACACTCTTCCCATTTATTTAATAGAGAAACTTTGGTATCAGAAAGGTATAGAAGACTCGTTTTCGTATTAGGGTACATGGTAAAGCCCATTTCGTAACGAAGCGCAATCTTTCTGTAAAGCTCCCACGCTACAGTCTGATAGCCGCAGAATTAATAAACAATGTACGTCAAGGAGCTTTGCAAACTAGAGTCACTTGTTTAGTTTTACATGGTTATTCATAAGTAGCACAAGGGTTTCAGAAGAGAAATACACGAAAGATACAAGAGGTATAGAAAATGGACTCATGTCAGTGGACAGAGCACCTCACTAAGTTTTTAACTCATATTACAGATGCTCAGTATGGGCACCACCCGTTTCAAGGGACACCTCAATACGGCATTCAATAACTTGTCATACACGTCCCAACCCGACATGATCCATATGAGTGACTGCATTAATTACCTTAATCAGATAAATTATATGTTCCATAGACATATTAAATCTGAACTTTATGTATGATAATGAATACAAAACGGCGCGGTCCACGGTCCGCGCGGCACCCGCCGTCGGAAGTTCGAGTCCTGCCTCGGGCACGGGTGTGTGTGTTATTCTTAGAGTAAGTTAGTTTAAGTTAGATTAAGTAGTGTTTAACTTAGGGACCGATGACTTCAGCAGTTTGGTCCCATAATAAGGTATTACCCACCAAGTTCCCCGCCCCCCCCCAAAAAAAAGGAAAATGAATACAGGCCGAAGCAATGAATTAAAACTTATACAAAGACTGTGTTAGCCACAGTTACAGGTTGGCGCAATGGTTAGTGAAACTGCGTAGTGAGTGTGGAATTCAGTGCAGACATGCTCGCACCGAACTCGCCCAGACGCCCCGCCCGCGAGCGAAGGATTTCCACGTTCATTTCCTGCGTGGCATCGCCTGTAACGCAGTTCACTTTGTTGTGGTGGACTGTGATTTGGCGGCACATTCATGACAGCTTCTTTTCGACGTATATCAGATCAACTAGGCATTATGGGACCCGTGAAAAGTATACAAATACTCAGCGGACCCATGCCTTAGTATTGGCAGACTCTCCCCGCTGCCCCGTCTGTCAGAGTGTCGACGATGATCGTCATCGATTCAAGTTTATACACTCTGCGGATGCCTGGTTGTCGGGGCGACAAATGGCCGCGTGTTTTCTACGAGTGCCGCCGCATGTTATTGAACCCGAGTCGTTTCCTTACCAGCGGTGGAATGTTTTCCCGCAACAAAGTCTCAGGCGGTCCTCTGGATAAAGGGCTGGACTTTTGCATACCTGTATGGAAACGCTCATCACTCGCGCCTTTATACGTGGCAATACTTGCAGTCTGCACATGTGGACGTTGAGCTCGGTTCCCATTATCGCGCGTATTTTGCCAATTATCTTAAGAGCGTTTTTACCACGCCCCCTCTACGTTGGCGTGTTCCCGGTGAATCAGGTGCCCGTCAGATTCGGAATGAAATGTTACGCTCCTACTCTTTGGATTCGACCTGCCTGCCATCCTGTATCACGTTATGGTATTTCCAGGGCTACGGATGGGTGGATTAGTTTTAGTTTGTTTTTCCTTTGTATATATGTGCACAAAAATTAAATAAATAAATAAAATTTATATGAGCTGTGGGAGGGCGCAGCACGGCAGCGGTAAGGCGTAGACATCGTGGGCAGGCCTCGGGATTCGACACCTGCCCACAGTGTCTCCTCCCATCTGTAGCTGACTGTGACCACAACAAACCGAAAACACAAAAATAAATAAATAAACAACTTTTAAAAAAGGAAACGGTAATCGAAAAGAAAGGTGTTTTCAAAAAAAGTGAGGGGGAGACTTGGTTTCGAATCCTGGCCTTGGTACAAATTTTAATTTGTTGCTTTGGCCTTGATTCATTAGTATTAATTATCCTTCCTTGCAACATTTCCAAATTGAGTGTGGCGCGAACACACGATCTTTGATATGATGCGGTAAGAGTAAATCACAAACCAGATGATGATGGGGACCACTGAAGAAGAGGAAATAATTCATGGTGCGAAGCATCTAGTGCTAAGACAGTTCGACACTGAGGTCATCACAAACATCTAAAACACCCATGGTGCAGCACCATCGTCTTGCCAAAAGAAGTCTTTAATGTCTTCTTGTAACTGTGGCAAAATCCACTGCTGCATCACGTCCAGGTACAGGAAGCCGTTCGCCCGCATCTCGTGGTCGTGCGGTAGCGTTCTCGCTTCCCAAGCCCGGGTTCCCGGGTTCGATTCCCGGCGGGGTCAGGGATTTTCTCTGCCTCTTGATGGCTGGGTGTTGTGTGATGTCCTTAGGTTGGTTAGGTTTAAGTAGTTCTAAGTTCTAAGGGACTGATGACCTAAGATGTTAACTCCCATAGTGCTCAGAGCCAGCCACGAAGCCGTTCAAATCACGAATTTGTTCCACAATCTCTTGTGGATGTTTTGCACTGCAAAAATGCGTCTTACGTCTGTTGTTATTTTCAGACAAGTGAAACGTAGCTTCTTCACTGAAAACAAATTATTATGGAAAGCCACCTTCCTCCACTAATGGCTGCAAGTCATTGCAAAAGTAGCCACTAAGACGAGTGGGGCTTTATATGCAGACGTTTGCCTATAATGGGCCAGATAACTAACTGCGGTATCTCAGTCCTCTGCCCGCATGTGTCGTCGAAAGAACTATTCCAGCACACTTTCCACCTTCTTCGCTGACGGACACTAATTTTTTGGCGCTGCATAACAGCCAGTCTCACGGGATGTGTTGTATTACCCATTGATATTTTCTTGCCCGATGAAGCTTTTACTTAATACTCTGAACTGAAAGTTGGAGAGGTGCTCTATACACTGATACATCTCATTCTTATACGTGTCTTGTAGTTAGATAACCCTACAAACTCTTTTTAACCACATCTGACACTGCTAGCACTGTCAGAACCACTAGTTGATATTTTAATATTTTCTGGTGTACTGAGAGTGTTGTTATATCCCTTAACAGTGTTGACATTCAAACTAATAACTTGTAGAAAATTATTCATAACTCCGACTACTCAGTAGATTTCCAATGTACAGTATACGACATAGTCGTTTCTCCGAGCCACGGATGTAGGTAGAAAAAGTTTAACATTAAATGTAACTTCAATTTGAGCTGACGAACATGTATTACATGTAGGCGAGAGATTATATAAAATCTGTCATCTTTTCTCAAGCACATATCACCGCTGTCTCCAGCCACTTCAGTCGGACTGCAGCTGTTACACTGAATGAAAGAAGCATTCAGGAGAAGTGCAGGGAAGGAGAAGGTGAAGGGATGACAAGATATCAGGGTGCAGGTTGGAGCACTGTCTGGTGGCGTGTGCAGGGACTACTGCAGAAGACGGCAGGGCAAGGCTTAGGCAGTGTAGGTAGGCTGTTGGAGAGGAGGATGAGGGGAATGGTGAGGGGAAAGGAGAGGAGCAAACAGGGGAAAAGATGTGTGGTTGCACTGGCAGAGAGCGAACACAGTAACAGTGAGGGGACGTGAATTCAGAGAAGGTTACATGTTGGAGGAGGCGGAACTATTTTGTGGAGGACGTCGTACAGCAGATTATGTAAGTTGGGGCTGGGGTACTTCTGGGAACAGAGAATGTGTTGTAAGGATAACTCCCTTCTGCACACTTCATAAAAGCTGCTGGTGGAGGGAAAGTTCCACATGGTCCAGGTTGCGAAGCAGGCATTAAAATAAAGCATGAACCATGGACCTTGCCGTTGGTGGGGAGGCTTGCGTGCCTCAGCGATACAGATGGCCGTACCATAGGTACAACCACAACGGAGGGGTATCTGTTGAGAGGCCAGACAAACGTGTGGTTCCTGAAGAGGGGCAGCAGCCTTTTCAGTAGTTGCAGGGGCAACAGTCTGGATGATTGACTGATCTGGCCTTGCAACATTAACCAAAACGGCCTTGCTGTGCTGGTACTGCGAATGGCTGAAAGCAAGGGGAAACTACAGCCGTAATTTTTCCCGAGGACATGCAGCTTTACTGTATGATTAAATGATGATGGCATCCTCTTGGGTAAAATATTCCGGAGGTAAAATAGTCCCCCATTCGGATCTCCGGGCGGGGACTACTCAGGAGGATGTCGTTATCAGGAGAACGAAAACTGGCGTTCTACGGATCGGAGCGTGGAATGTCAGATCCCTTAATCGGGCAGGTAGGTTAGAAAATTTAAAAAGGGAAATGGATAGGTTAAAGTTAGATATAGTGGGAATTAGTGAAGTTCGGTGGCAGGAGGAACAAGACTTCTGGTCAGGTGACTACAGGGTTATAAACACAAAATCAAATAGGGGTAATGCAGGAGTAGGTTTAATAATGAATAGGAAAATAGGAATGCGGGTAAGCTACTACAAACAGCATAGTGAACGCATTATTGTGGCCAAGATAGATACGAAGCCCACACCTACTACAGTAGTACAAGTTTATATGCCAACTAGCTCTGCAGATGACGAAGAAATTGAAGAAATGTACGATGAAATAAAAGAAATTATTCATATAGTGAAGGGAGACGAAAATTTAATAGTAATGGGTGACTGGAATTCGAGTGTAGGAAAAGGGAGAGAAGGAAACATAATAGGTGAATATGGATTGGGGCTAAGAAATGAAAGAGGAAGCCGCCTAATAGAATTTTGCACAGAGCACAACTTAATCATAGCTAACACTTGGTTTAAGAATCATGAAAGAAGGTTGTATACGTGGAAGAACCCTGGAGATACTAAAAGGTATCAGATAGATTATATAATGGTAAGACAGAGATTTAGGAACCAGGTTTTAAGTTGTAAGACATTTCCAGGGGCAGATGTGGACTCTGACCACAATCTATTGGTTATGACCTGTAGATTAAAACTGAAGAAACTGCAAAAAGGTGGGAAATTAAGGAGATGGGACCTGGATAAACTGAAAGAACCAGAGGTTGTACAGAGTTTCAGAGAGAGCATAAGGGAACAATTGACAGGAATAGGGGAAAGAAATACAGTAGAAGAAGAATGGGTAGCTCTGAGGGATGTAGTAGTGAAGGCAGCAGAGGATAAAGTAGGTACAAAGACGAGGGCTGCTAGAAATCCTTGGGTAACAGAAGAAATATTGAATTTAATTGATGAAAGGAGAAAATATAAAAATGCAGTAAATGAAGCAGGCAAAAAGGAATACAAACGTCTCAAAAATGAGATCGACAGGAAGTGCAAAATGGCTAAACAGGGATGGCTAGAGGACAAATGTAAGGATGTAGAAGCTTATCTCACTAGGGGTAAGATAGATACTGCCTACAGGAAAATTAAAGAGACCTTTGGAGATAAAAGAACCAATTGTATGAACATCAAGAGCTCAGATGGAAACCCAGTTTTAAGCAAAGAAGGGAAAGCAGAAAGGTGGAAGGAGTATATAGAGGGTCTATACAAGGGTGATGTACTTGAGGACAATATTATGGAAATAGAAGAGGATGTAGATGAAGACGAAATGGGAGATACGATACTGCGTGAAGAGTTTGACAGAGCACTGAAAGACCTGAGTCGAAACAAGGCCCCCGGAGTAGACAACATTCCATTAGAACTACTGACGGCCTTGGGAGAGCCAGTCATGACAAAACTCTACCAGCTGGTGAGCAAGATGTATGAGACAGGCGAAATACCCTCAGACTTCAAGAAGAATATAATAATTCCAATCCCAAAGAAAGCAGGTGTTGACAGATGTGAAAATTACCGAACTATCAGTTTAATAAGCCACGGCTGCAAAATACTAACGCGAATTCTTTACAGACGAATGGAAAAACTGGTAGATGCAGACCTCGGGGAGGATCAGTTTGGATTCCGTCGAAATGTTGGAACACGTGAGGCAATACTGACCTTACGACTTATCTTAGAAGAAAGATTAAGGAAAGGCAAACCTACGTTTCTAGCATTTGTAGACTTAGAGAAAGCTTTTGACAATGTTGACTGGAATACTCTTTTTCAAATTCTAAAGGTGGCAGGGGTAAAATACAGGGAGCGAAAGGCTATTTATAATTTGTACAGAAACCAGATGGCAGTAATAAGAGTCGAGGGGCATGAAAGGGAAGCAGTGGTTGGGAAAGGAGTGAGACAGGGTTGTAGCCTCTCCCCGATGTTATTCAATCTGTATATTGAGCAAGCAGTAAAGGAAACAAAAGAAAAATTTGGAGTAGGTATTAAAATTCATGGAGACGAAGTAAAAACCTTGAGGTTCGCCGATGACATTGTAATTCTGTCAGAGACGGCAAAGGACTTGGAAGAGCAGTTGAACGGAATGGACAGTGTCTTGAAAGGAGGATATAAGATGAACATTAACAAAAGCAAAACGAGGATAATGGAATGTAGTCAAATTAAATCGGGTGATGCTGAGGGAATTAGATTAGGAAATGAGACACTTAAAGTAGTAAAGGAGTTTTGCTATTTAGGAAGTAAAATAACTGATGATGGTCGAAGTAGAGAGGATATAAAATGTAGACTGGCAATGGCAAGGAAAGCGTTTCTGAAGAAGAGAAATTTGTTAACATCGAATATAGATTTATGTATCAGGAAGTCGTTTCTGAAAGTATTTGTTTGGAGTGTAGCCATGTATGGAAGTGAAACATGGACGATAACTAGTTTGGACAAGAAGAGAATAGAAGCTTTCGAAATGTGGTGCTACAGAAGAATACTGAAGATAAGGTGGATAGATCACGTAACTAATGAGGAGGTATTGAATAGGATTGGGGAGAAGAGAAGTTTGTGGCACAACTTGACTAGAAGAAGGGATCGGTTGGTAGGACATGTTTTGAGGCATCAAGGGATCACAAATTTAGCATTGGAGGGCAGCGTGGAGGGTAAAAATCGTAGAGGGAGACCGAGAGATGAGTACACTAAGCAGATTCAGAAGGATGTAGGTTGCAGTAGGTACTGGGAGATGAAGCTGCTTGCACAGGATAGAGTAGCATGGAGAGCTGCATCAAACCAGTCTCAGGACTGAAGACAACAACAACAACATGTTCAGCTGCATGTTGTGCCCCAAGATCGTCCGTCACTTTATTGGCCACAGATTGGTGGTAGCCGCTCATCCTGGTAGACACCTGGTTAGTATACCAATATAAAATGTGTGCAATGAATGCAGGAGAGCTGGTATACGAGATGGCTGCTTTCACCAGTGGCCTGTCATCTGATGAGGTCAACAATTCTGTGACAAAACTGGAAGTGCTGGGTGGTTAGATTGGTCTGATCTTGCACCTGGTTCTTCCATAGAGATATGATATCCTTGGCAAGGGGTGGAATTAAGAGTGGCATAGGGATGGACTAGGATGCTTTTGAGGTTGGATGGCCAATGGAACATCACTTTAGAACCCGTAGGAAGGATCTTGTGTAGGATATTCTTCATTTCAGGGCAAGATGATTGATAATGAAAGCCCTGAAGAACGATATGGTTCAGTTGTTCCAGTCCAGCGTGGTAACGAGTAATGAAGGGGATGCTCGTTTGTAGCTGGTTTATGGGAGTGGTGGAAGGATTGGGTCTGTATGGGGATACAGTACAGGAAATTTTTTTGCTCAAAAAAATGTTCAAATGTGTGTGAAATCTTATGGGACTTAACTGCTAAGGTCACCAGTCCCTAAGCTTACACACTACTTAACCTAAATTATCCTAAGGACAAATACACACACACCCATGCCCGAGGGAGGACTCTAACCTTCACCGGGACCAGAAATTTTTTTGTGGACTAGGTGTGGCGTCCTGTCCACCAGTCTCATATAGGGTGCCTAAAGGGTGCTGAGTTCTTGGAATGCTATACAACAAGTCAAGCAAATGACATTAATAGCATTTTTTTTTTCAACATAGAAGATTGACAATACTTAACACTGAATTTACGACGGTGTCAAAAGCGAGGGGCGACATGCAAACAAGTCAGAGTCCTTCACTATATATAATGTCCATGTAAAGAATGGATATGGATCACTAGTAACTTCTATCATAGTGACAGTCTAGTACTGTGCAAATACTATGCCACTAATGTCTGTCTAGTACTGTGCGGTTGAGGCTAGCAGCAGCAACACTTACATTCTCTTCTTGTAGAGGACGCTTCTGTCGTGTTGACATCCTGGTCAGCGGGATACTGGCTGATGTCTCACTGCCTTCACTGCTCTTGCTTTCTTCGTATTTGTGCCGGCGCTTGTGGTTACGCCAGAACACTAGGTCTGCGGACAGTGCTTTCATGGGTGAAGATCTTTGTGAGACCTTCAGCAAACTGGGTGAAGGAGTTCTTTCCACTGCGATACACTGCCCCCAGATGGCCAGGCTGTATGGGAGGGATTTTCTGGTGAGAAGGAATGACACTTGTTGAAACACAGGTACTGTTAGAGGTTAGTGGGTTTAATGTAGACAGAGCTGTGAATGGAGCCATCAGAGAGAAGGAGTTCAATGTCAGGAAGATGAATTTCTGGTTTGAGGAGGATTAGGTGAATCACACAGGAAAGAAAGTGTTGAAGGATTGAGAATAGTGTCTTGGCCCTGAGCCCATATGATGAAAGTATCATCAATGACTCAGAACCAGACCATGGGTTTGAGTTTTTAGAAGGCTAGGAAGACTTCATTTAGATGGCCCATAAACAGGTTGGCGTAGGAGCGTGCCACCACAACAGTATTACCTTTTGTCCCACTCCCTCCACGTAACAATTTCAGCCCCCTCTCTAGTATAACCTTTTCCGATTTCACACCCCTCGCTGTCATTGTGCTCACTTGCTGCCAGCATACCAATGAGTCCTCTCCGCTCTTCTCCTTTTCCACTCCCCATTCCTGCCGTCGTCGTCCCACCTCCACACACACACACACACACACACACACACACACACACACACAGACTCTCAACGCTGCTCGAGCTTTGTCCTTCTGCCTTCTGCAGTGTTCCCTGCACACTCTGCCACACAGCGCTCTTCTCTCTCTCTCTCACTCTCTCTCTCTCACTCTCTCTCTCTCTCTCTCTCTCTCCCCTCCCCCCATCTGTACCCTGATATTCATGCCCCTTTCCTGCCCCACTCTCTAGTGCTGCTTTCGTTCAATGCAACACTTGCAGTCTGATTAAAGCAGCCAGAATGTTTCCCTTGCTTGTCTGAAGAAGGCTGTGACCGAAAGCTAAGTGTATAACACTATCTTCATTGTGTCTATCTGCAACTGAATGTGTCATCTGTACAGTGATTAGCAATCTATCCTTTCCATAATTGCTGATATTCCAACATAGACTTTCATTGTTTGAATTTGTCTAACATTCAGTCTTAAGGACAGCGTGTGCTGAAATGAAAGTTCCTGGTAAATCGACCTCTGTATGATATGGAAACACTGGAGAGATGAGATGCATTCATTGAACATGTCCATATAACCCTGCCTGGAAAGCCCTGTCTGAGTAGCAGAAAGCCTTGTGTGGAACATGATTTAAAATCAGTAGAAGAGTCGCTAAGATGCTCAGTTCACTTGAGCAAAATCAAGGTGAAGCAGATTGAATACCTAATTGCACCAATCAATACCTGAAGATGTAGTTGTAACGCAAACAGGACAACCCATGATCATGGCAACTGCGATACGTAAGACAGTAGTTCAAGATGAGGTCTGCTTCTTCGTTCTGTCTTTCTAAACTCTCTGAAGGGACTGATTTCAAACATTAGTCAAGCCACTGTGATTTAGTTTTCCACAATTTCCTTGCGTCACTTCAAATCAATACTGGGATAGTCCTTCTTAGATCTTGGTTAACACACACATGTAAATTGTCATACAGTATCACAGAATCACAGATTGGTAACTTGACTGCTGATTGTGTAACTGAAAAGTTAAGTGACGATATTTATAAACAACAATTGAAAATGTGAATCTTGACATAACACTACCAAACTGATACTCCAGAATTTCCATATCTGTAGGATTTGCTTATTAAAATTTCATACTTTTGATAGCATATTTACAGTACAGAAAAAAGCCATTCTTTACTGGGTAAAAACCAAAGTCCTTTAGTGTTGCTAGTGGGGAAACACCAAAGGGCTGGTTCAGCTGCCTAATTGGAAAGGTTTTTCCTATCCTTCCCGCCAATCTGTGATGTAGAAGTTGACGTTAAGTTTATCTGGTGTCAGTGACTGTAATTTGTGTATGTGCGTTTGAGCTTGTGTATGTGTGTGTGTTTGTGCGCGCATGTGTGTGTGTGTGTGTGGGGGGGGGGGGGGTCTGTGTGTGTAGTGGTGTTAGTGTGATGTCATGTTCGTGTTGGATAATCATGAGAGAAATGAGAGGGTAAAGCCCGATGCCGGCACACAGCCTGCTCCTCTCTGATAGCACCGATGAGGCTGCAGAGATTAACGTCCCCAACCGACGGACGGTCCATCATCAGTGAACATGGCCTCAGTTGGTGGGACACTTATGAGAGGTCTGGAATTTAATCCTGGACACTGACGCAAAGGGTGGCGATCATAGACGTCACATCACCACATTTTATTTTATCCGTCTTACTGGTCATACCCAACGTTGATAAACCAGTGTCCTCATACAAACTGGTGCACTGAACGAGGTAAAGGACGTTGGCATGGGACGTTGGCATGGATACTGCATGTGTCTAACGTCACTAGAAATTTCCAGATGGAAATCGCAATACTGCATGTCCACAGATCTTTCACATGCAGTATATCATTATCTTTGAGATTTGAGTAAAGTAGCATTATTGACATGGCGGTCATGGGAGCATCACATCGACGGATGAAGCAGATATTTGGCTTTAGAGCAATGATTGTAGAACGAGTGGTGACGAGATAGATTCAGGACGTATGACAAAGAGAGATGCCAGTGGTCTTCCCAATCTGGCCACATCACAAGAAGTTTGTAGAAGGAATATTCGACTGGCTCTGACAAATAGGTGGATAGCAATCAGGCGTAGAAAGCAGCCAGTAAATCAGTTCAACTGTCTTGTTATGCAGCTCTCTAATGTCCAGCTGAAACATTCTGATTTCAGTTTACTGATAACTCTTTCATTTATTATAGCCCTGTTCTGATGTAGGTACCTTAATGAACTAAACTAAAAGATGTGCCACCTGCCTCCGGTAGTTGTGCTTGTGTTCTGTAGTATGCTCAGTTAATTCATACTCCCCCTCTGTTCAGGGACAGTCAATGATCTGTGTACCCCGTCCACAGGCAAAAGCATGTCTCATGGATCACTTCAGGCGATGTCTGAGCCATGTTGTGGCTCACGTTGGTACCTCGGTAGGTTGGCATCGTGTAATAGGGATAATGCCGTATTGTTTTCTTCTCATGTTTGCTGCCGCCACTACGTTTGCTAGCGTTGTCTGTCCACGAGTGGCAGCAGCACTGGTTATCGATATCCAGTACCCTAGAATTATTTTGGAAGGGCGCCAATGTTTTCCGGATCGGAGTGTGTCGAGTAGTTAGGTTGGGACGGACCAGCAGTGAGATCAGGCAGCGCCAGGACATGCCGGGACCGCTGGCGGCATGCAGGCACTGCTGGATCGAGGGACTGTAGTGACGAGGGCCACAACCTCGTTGTCCACCGGACCGAAGACGTTTGACTTGAGGGAACATTAATCTAGTAGTGAAACCACCACTATTTTGAGATCACGCCGTTTCTTTGCACGTTGCTGCTAGCAGGGTCGCTGGGACGAAGAGCAACGAGTGGAGTGTATGGAGTTGGCGAAATTACTTAGCCATCCTCCACTTCTTATTATTAATCATTGAATTCTTGTGTTATCGGTGAAGTTCAACCAGCGGAACTTTCCGCTTAGTGGTCATTAACTCCCCGGATACCTGCCCTGGAGGTTAGCTGATTTTAGCGGCAGTGTACCTTTCCACACCTTGCTGCTGCTGTCTGGTAAGGCGTGTAGCTTGACAGCCTCCTTGATTGTGGTTCGGATATTTGTTTCTGTTGTATTGCTTTGTTCATAGTGGTTCCTTCTGCCTCTGGCTGTTCTAAACGTCAGATTCTGAAGCCGCAGTACTGTCCGCTGGTTCCACCGTTGTATTGGTGATCACACATTAGGTAGATTTTGCAAGAGTGTTGGTCTGCGTTTGAACTGTTACTAGTTTGAGTTACCATCCAGTTAAGTGAATACAACTCTTGGCTGCATGTCTCATTGGTTACGAAGTTCAGCGACTTTCCCAGGCTAATCCTTGGAGCACTGTCTGAGGACCACTTCTCTGTTGGTTTGATCAGATTGTGATGATTGGGTTTAATAAGAAAAAAATTTAATTTTGAGTTATTACTTATTGGAGCCTTTAGCTGACAAATAATTTGAATTTCTGGTGAATAAGGCTTTCATCCTTCAGCCGTGAATTTGTGCAAGGAATTTTTAATTAGATATTGTCTCTTAATAGCGAAATTGGATGATGATGTTTTTTTTTAAAAATATATCCCTTGGAGAAGTTTATCTATTCTTAAGAAATATATATCCAGGCCTTCTGCCATTAAATTGTTTTTGAGTTATTACTATTGGAGCCTTCAGCTGACAAATAATTTGAATTTCTGGTTAATAAGGCCTTCAGCCGTGAGTCCAACTTCCTTAAGAATTTTTTATTAGACATTATGTCTTAACACTCAAATCTGATAATTGTTCCTTTTTATCAACCTTATTTGCAATTGTTTCCAAATAAAATGTACGTGATTTAAAAAAGACTGAGCAACCAACGGTAACTGAGAAATGTCCTGTCCACAACCAGCCCTGCTTTTCCCTAAGTACCACGTCTCAGTGGCAGCAGAGAGTGGTTCTGATTGTAATACTGCCATTACAGTTACCGTTGGTTCGAACTGTAACTCTGTCAGTGTTACACGATAATTGTCTTTGCTGTTTGGTTGTTTCGAGTAACCAATTCTAAAGGCGGTCAGGTAGTGCCCAGGGATCGGCCTGTTGGGGAAGGACCACCTCATTTATGAGATAGCGATAAGGTAACAGCCTATTGATAGTAGTGTCTCGGACGTAGCTGCACGTTTGCTTGCTACCATTCGAAAACTGGTTGACGTCACGCCAAATGTTGTGGGTGAGACAGAAGCAGCCACTGGGTTTTTGTGTAAGGCTGTTAGGGGTCTTGAGGATACCATTGGCTTTTTGGAGGGCACTCAACCTAGTGGCAGTCAGTTAGACAGGGTGTGGACGCAGTTAATACATTTAGCAGATTTAAGGATAGCAGATTTAAGGGTATTAAATTTAGATGATCATTATAAGGAATCAACTGCTGAATTGAGGTCCTTGATTAATGAATTACAGTTTAAGACTACATGTTTAGAGCTTGATGGGGAGAGGACTGGAGAGCAGGACTTGCTGTCTTCAGGGAGGGGAGGGGGGTGCGAGCCAGTCTGTGGATTATGCACTTATGTCTTCCGAGAGGTTACACACAGCTTTAGCTAAATTGCCTAATCCTCTGGTGCATCTCTTTTAGGACATCACAGAATTGGTTATAGACCAACTCGAGCAAATTGAACTTTTGTTATGGTTATTGGTTCGCCTTGAGCAAATGCTGATGCCTTTGCATTTCGCATCAAGTAGTTTTGTTTCTATTGTATCCGTTAGCTAGAGGGGAATTGAGGACCCTCGTATCCAGAGCCATGGCAAAGCGGTTTTCTTTGCGGAGGTTGAGGGAGCTTGTAATTAACGAAAGATTGACCATAGGAGTTCGCAAACAGCTCGAGTGTCGCTATATTTGGCAGAGGCAGCAAGATAAGGAGTATTTGCATCAGTATGTGGACCGAGTCAAGATGGCCTACTTGGTCTTGTTTGTCGACTTGCCAGAATGGGAGTTAGTTTCTATTGTCCTGAGGGGAACACGAGAGGCTTGGTCGTCTCTCCACCTGGGCAGAAATTCATGCCCGTCGTTGTAGGGATATCTGCGTAAACGCTCACGGACGATCCAGGCCGCGAAGTTAAGGTTCATCCCTCAGGCGTTAACAAGGAGAACTCTGGATTATCTACATCGGGTGAGTCTGCTAAAAGGGAACCACCGCGTTGCTTCAGGTGCGGTCGGACAGATCATTAGTTCGTTCTTGCGTTCAATCCCATGAACCCAGAGCCAATAAATGATGCCAGGCTGGTCAGCGACCTCGGGACCAAGCCTTTAAATCTTGGTGTGCCCGTGTCGCTCGATCACCCCCTCCTGTGCCTTATATTTGTTCTCGAGTAGGTGGATTGATTCAAATAGCTCTGAGCACTATGGGACTTAACATCTATGGTCATCAGTTCCATAGAATTTAGAACTACTTGAACCTAACTAACCTAAGGACATCACACAACACTCAGTCATCACGAGTCAGGGAAAATCCCTGACCCCACCGGGAATCGAACCCGGGAATCTGGGCACGGTAAGCGAGAACGCTACCGCACGACCACGAGCTGCAGACTGAGTACGTGGAGAGCATATCTGTGCCATTTGGTATTCTCTTAGCTCATTTTTGTTGCAGAGCTTGGTTTGGTTTCTTGAATTTGGTCATTTTATCAAACTTAGGTCGGTCCCTTCTTCGGTGAAGAGATGGTTCAAATGGATCTGAGCACTATGGGATTTAACTTCTAAGGTCATCAGTCCCCTAGAACTCAGAACTAATTAAACCTAACTAACCTAAGGACAACACACACATCCATGCCCGAGGCAGGATTCGAACCTGCGAACATAGCGGTCGCGCGGATCCAGACTGTAGCACCTACAACCACACAGCCACCGCGGCCGGCGGTGCAGATATGCCAGGTTCGCAATGGACAGGTGTTGCCTCTGCATGGTTGGGTCTGAGGGAGTATCTCGGTTGGGGATTTCTCCTGGCCCTTGTCTTTGGCCTTGGTTAAGAAGCTGCCGGTCGATTTGATTTTGGGTTGCGATTTTATCAGTAAAACTGGTCTTGTCATGGATTATTCCTGTTAGACCTTCTTCTTTAAGTTCGCTTCTTCTCAGAAGTTTGGGTTCTGTGAATGTGCCAAGTGTAAGGTGGCTGTTGATGCTAAAGTTAATGAGTTTGATCTCACCCATCTGTCTTCCTAACAGGCCTCTGAACTAGGGGATTGTTGCGGAAGTTCCCCGAGCATTTCTGTGATTGGGTGTTACTAATGATCTTGATTACCATATTCGTCTGTCTGACCATATTCCCGTCAGGCAGTACCCATATCGTCTCTCATCGCCTAAGATGAAAACACTAAGAGGAAAGCTCTCTAAAATGCTTGAGCATATCTTGTACATCTGGTTATGCTTCCCTCCATATTCCTTGTTACTAAGGACCAGGAGGAAGAAAACTGGCATTCTACGGATCGGAGTGTGGAATGTGAGATCCATTAATCGTGCAGGTAGGTTAGAAAATTTAAAAATGGAAATGGATAGGTTAAAGTTAGAAATAGTGGGAATTAGTGAAGTTCGGTGGCAGGAGGAACAAGACATTTGGTCAGGTGAATACAGGGTTATAAATACAAAATCAAATACGGGTAATGCAGGAGTAGGTTTAATAATGAACAAAAAATAGAAGTGCGAGTAAGCTACTACAAACAGCATACAGAACGCATTATTGTGGCCAAGATAGACACGAAGCCCATGCCTACTGCATTAGTACAAGTTTATATGCCAACTAGCTCTGCAGATGATGAAGACATTGATAACATGTATGATGAGATAAAAAAATTATTCAGGTAGTGAAGGGAGTCGAAAATTTAATTGTCATGGGTGACTGGAATTCGAGAGTAGGAAAAGGGAGAGAAGGAAACATAGTAGGTGAACATGGGTTGGGGCTAAGAAATGAAAGAGGAAGCCGTCTGGTAGAATTTTGCACAAAGCATAACTCAATCATTGCTAACACTTGGTTCAAGAATCATAAAAGAAGGATGTATACATGGAAGAACCCTGGAGATACTAGGAGGTATCAGATAGATTATATAATGGCAAGACAGAGATTTAGGAACCAGGTTTTAAATTGTAAGACATTTCCAGGGACAGATGTGGACTCTGACCACAATCTATTGGTTATGACCTGTAGATTAAAACTGAAGAAACTGCAAAAAGGTGGGAATTTAAGGAGATGGGACCTGGTTAAACTGACTAAACCAGAGGTTGTACAGAGTTTCAGGGAGAGCATAAGGGAACAATTGACAGGAATAGGGGAAAGAAATACACTAGAAGAAGAATGGGTAGCTCTGAGATATGAAGTAGTGAAGGCAGCAGAGGATCAAGTAGGTAAAAAGACGAGTACTAGTAGAAATCCTTGCGTAACAGAAGAAATATTAGATTGATTTGATGAAAGGAGAAAATATAAAAATGCAGTAAATGAAGCAGGCAAAAAGGAATACAAACGTCTCAAAAATGAGATCGACAGGAAGTGCAAAATGGCTAAGCAGGGATGGCTAGAGGACAAATGTAAGGATGTAGAGGCTTATCTCACTAGGGACGAGATAGACACTGCCTACAGGAAGATTAAAGAGGCTCTTGGAGAAAAGAGAGCCACTTGTATGAATATCAAGAGCTCAGATGGGAACCCAGTTCTAAGCAAAGAAGGGAAAGCAGACAGGTGGAAGGAGTGTATAGAGGGTCTATACAAGGGCGATGTACTTGAGGACAATATTATGGAAATGGAAGAGGATGTAGATGAAATGGCTGATACGATACTGCGTGAAGAGTTTGACTGAGCACTGAAAGACCTGAGTCGAAACAGGCCACTGAAGTAGACAACACTCCATTAGAACAGGTGACGGCCTTGGTAGAGCCAGTCCTGACAAAACTCTACCATCTGGTGAGCAAGATGTATGAGACAGGCGAAATACCCTCAGACTTCAAGATGAAAATAATAATTCCAATCCCAAAGAAAGCAGGTGTTGCCAGATCTGAAAATTACTGAACTATCAGTTTAATAAGTCACAGCTGCAAAATACTAACGCGAATTCTTTACAGACGAATGGAAGAACTGGTAGAAGCCGACCTCGGGGAAGATCAGTTTGGATTCCGTAGAAATGTTGGAACACGTGAGGCAATACTGACCTTACGACTTATCTTAGAAGAAAGATTAAGGAAAGGCAAATCTACGTTTCTAGCATTTATAGACTTAGAGAAAGCTTTTGACAATGTAGACTGGAATACTCTCTAAAGGTGGCAGGGGTAAAATACAGGGAGCGAAAAGCTATTAACAATTTGCACATAAACCATACGGCAGTTATAAGAGTCGAGGGACACGAAATGGAAGCAGTGATTGGGAAGGGAGTAGGACAGGGTTGTAGCCTCTCCCCGATGTTATTCAATCTGTATATTGCGCAAGCAGTAAAGGAAACAAAAGAAAAATTCGGAGTAGGTATTAAAATCCATGGAGAAGAAATAATAACTTTGAGGTTCGCCGATGACATTGTAATTCTGTCAGAGACAGCAAAGGAGTTTGAAGAGAAGTTGAACGGAATGGACAGTATCTTGAAAGGAGGATATAAGATGAACATCAACAAAAGCAAAACGAGGATAATGGAATATAGTCGAATTAAATAGGCTGATTCTGTGGGAATCAGATTAGGAATTGAGACACTTAAAGTAGTAAAGGAGTTTTGCTATTTAGGGAGCAAAGTAACTGATGATGGTCGAAGTAGAGAGGATATAAAATGTAGACTGGCAATGGCAAGGAAAGCGTTTCTGAAGAAGAGTAATTTGTTAACATCGAGTATAGATTTAAGTGTCAGGAAATCATTTCTGAAAGTGTTTGTATGGAGTGTAGCCATGAATGGAAGTGAAACATGGATAATAAGTAGTTTGGACAAGAAGAAAATAGAAGCTTTAGAAATGTGGTGCTACAGAAGAATGCTAAAGATTAGATGAGTAGATCACATAACTAATGAGGAGGTATTGAATAGAATTGGGGAGAAGAGGAGTTTGTGGCACAAAGTGACTAGAAGAAGGGACCGGTTGGTAGTACATGTTCTGAGGCATCAGGGGATCACAAATTTGGCAATGGATGGCAGCGTGGAGGGTAAAATTCGTAGAGGGAGACCAAGAGATGAATACACTAAGCAGATTCAGAAGGATGTAGGTTGCAGTAAGTACTGTGAGATGAAGAAGCTTGCACAGGATAGAGTAGTTCAAATGGCTCTGAGCACTATGGGACTTAAAAGCTGTGGTCATCAGTCCCTTAGAACTAATTAAACCTAACTAACCTAAGGACATCACACACATCCATCCCGGGCAGGATTCGAACCTGCGGTTCCGGACTGCGCGCCTAGAACCGCGAGACCACCGCCGTCGGCGGATAGAGTAGCATGTAGAGCTGCATCCAACCAGTCTCAGGATTGAAGACCACAGCAACAACAACAACAACAACAACAAGGACCAGGGGCGCAATTTTCAGCCAGTTGTTGACTACCGGCGCCTGAACACCAAGATTGTCCTCGAATCAGTTCCTTTACCTGATATTCATAACTATTTTATTTGGTTTACCGGCTCTAACTGGTTCACTGTGCTCGATCTGAATCAGGCCTATAATCAGATCCATGAGCCGAAGAATGTAAACACGTTACAGCATTTTCTACTGATTGGGTTGACAGGGTTCCCTTTGGTATGGCTACTGGCGCAGCCTTTCTTACTCGTTTTCTGGATAATATTCTTGGAGACTTGAAATTAGTCTGTGTTTATAATTACTTGGACGACTTGGTGATTTATAGTCGTTCGTTTCAGGAGCATTTGGAACATATCCAGCAATTTTTTGCTAGGCCTTCAGGGAGCCGGTTTGACTGTTAAACCCAGTAAGGTGACATTAGCCTAGCAGCAGGTATCCTTCTTAGGTCACTTAGTATCAGGCGAGAGCATTCACATTGATCAGGAGTTGGCTACATCATTGAGAGCTCTCCCGCTGCCTGCTGATAAATGTGGGATTGTCAGGTTCACAGGCGCGGCGAATTATTTTAGGTGTATTTTCCCTAATTTTGCTCAGTCGCCGATACCTTTAAATGAACTGTGCCGAAAAGGGGTGCATTTTGAATGGGGACCTGCGTTTGAGCACATTAAGACAGTAAAGCCAACCCTCCGGTTCTCAGAGTGCCTGACTTAAAAAAAAAAATTACAAACCGACGCATCTAATGTGGGAATTTCGGCCGTCCTACAGGAGTTCGAGGGTCAAAGGCAGCCATTAGCGTACGCGTCTCGTCGGTTAACCAGTGCCGAACTTAAATATTCCGTTTACGAATGTGAGGCATTGGCCGTCTTGTTCGAGCAGGAGAGGGATCACTTTTATCTCGGAATAGAGTATTTCAGCTAGAATCCGACAATCAAGCAATAAGCTGGGTGCTAGTCAATCCGCGTAAAAGCGGCCGTATCGCCAGGTGGGCAGTAAGCATTTCGTCGTTTCAATTCGAGGTTAAATGCATTAAGAGGACTGAGGATGTGCTCACGGACGTCTTCAGCCGTATGTTCACTGAACATCCATATACTGAGCACGCCCAAGAAACGGAGGAAGGCAGTCACAGTTGTGTCGTGTTAGGCGGTATCTCTCATTTGCTTAGTGACGCTGCCGACCGTCAGGATCAGGACCCCACTTGGGGACCGGTCAAGGAACGGCTGTCGGCTTGGAACCATTGGGTGGATACGTGATCAGGAAAGGTATTTTGTGTAAAAGGGAGGGACGTGCCAAGGAGTTGAACATCTATCTACCAGCCACCCTGGTATACCTCGTTTTCCATTACTTTCATGACTCGTTGAATGGCGGGCATTTAGGAACCTATAAGACCTTGCAGAATATTAAGGAGCATTTAACTTGGCCGTCTATGGACCGACACGTCAGAGAGAGGCTTTCTCGGTGTCAGTTGCGTCGTGCGGCCAAGCCTAAGAACGCTCTTCAACAGGGCTTCTTGGGTTCTGAGCGCGAAACCTGCCCCATGGATAAACCTTATATCGATTATGTGGGGCCCTTACCTCTCACCAAAAGAGGCCATCGGTACGTATTTGTTACTATTGACGCATTTTAGAGGTTTACCTGTCTCCTTCCGAGTCGTAACGTGACTGCTGATACTACTATTCCGCATTTAACTAGCATATTTAGTGTTTTTGGACCCCCTAAGCTAATCGTTAGTGATAATCATGCACCGGCCATTCTTTCAGCTCCCTTCAAGGCTTTCTGTTTTCAAAACGGTGAGAAGCACATGACCACCACTCCGTATTACCCGCAGGGATCTTTTGCCTAGAGGGTCAATTGTAATTTCAAATCCGCACTGATTATCTTCCATCAGAAAACGCCCAGTAAGTGGGACAGTAGACTCCCTTGCCTTAGTTTTTCCTTCAATACAGGCAGCCATGAGACTTTGAAGGCTACTCCGGTTTCCTTGATCATTGCTTATCCTGTTAATTCTCCCTTTTCAACTTATGGGGAATTCGAAATCTAATCCCTGCGGATATTACCACTCAGATCGTCAAGGAAAACTGGTATCGTGCCAGGCGCAATATAATCAGGGCCCATAAAAACAAGCTGACCGTTACAACCGTAAGTGACGAGTCTTTAGCGGTAAACCAGGAGACCAGGTGTATGTCCATAATTTTCCCGGTAGGGAGGTGTGTGTTGGAAACCTTGGTAAGTTCACTCCCCGTTTCCTGGGTCCCTGTACTATTATGCGTATTTTAGGCCCACTTAATCTTCTGGTTAAGGACAACTGCACTGGTAAGCAATACCGAGTCAATCGTAATCAAATTACGTTTGGTTAGGTCACTTTTTGGGTTACCACTGAGTTGGTGTTTCTGGGGGAGATGTTGAGCCATGTTGTGGCTCGCGTTGGTGCCGTTGGTAGGTTGGCACCGTGTAATAGGTATAGTGGCATAACGTTTTCTTCTCGTGTTTGCTGGAGCCACGACGTTTGTCTGTCCACGAGTGGTGACAGCAGCGGTTATCGATATCCAGTACCCTAGAACTATCTTTGGAAGGGCGCCAATGTTTTCCGGATCGGAGTGTGTCGAGTAGTTAGGTTGGGACGGACCAGCAGTGAGACCAGGCAGCTCCAGGACATGCCGGGACCGCTGGCGGCATGCAGGCACTGCTGGATCGAGGGACTGTAGTGACGAGGGCCACAACTTCGTTGTCCACCGGACCCAGGACGTTTGACTTGAGGGAACATTAATCTAGTAGTGAAACCACCACTATTTTGAGATCACACCGTTTCTTTGCACGTTGCTGCTCGCAGGGTTGTTGGGACGAAGAGCAACGAGTTGGCGAAACTATTTAGCCATCCTCCACTTCTGATTATTAATCATTGAATTCTTGTGTTATTGGTGAAGTTCAACCAGCGGAATTTTTCCGCCTAGTAGCCACTAACGCCCCAGGTACCTGCCCTGGAGGTTAGCTTATTTTAGTGGCAGTGTACCTTTCCACACCTTGCTGTTGCTGTCTGGTAAGGCGTGTAGCTTGACAGCCTCCCTGATTGTGGTTCGGATATTTGTTTCTGTTGTACTGCTTTGTTCATAGTGGTTGCTTCTGCTTCTGGATGTTTTAAACGCCGAATTCTGAAGCCGCAGTACTGTCCGCCGGTTCCTCCTTGCCTGGCTCATTCCATCGTTGTATTGGTCATCACACATTAGGTAGATTTTGCAAGAGTGTTGGTCTGCGTTTGAACTGTTACTAGTTTCAGTTACCATCCAGTTAAGTGAATACAACTCTTGGCTGCCTGTCTCATTGATTACCAAGTTGAGCGAGTTTCTCAGGCTAATACTTGGAGCACTGTCTGAGGACCACTTCTCTGTTGGTTTGATCAGACTATGATTGTTTTTTAATAAAAAAAATAGTTTTGAGTTATTACTTATTGAAGCCTTCAGCTGACAAGTAATTCGAATTTCTGGTGAATAAGGCCTTCAGCAATGAGTAAAACTTGCTTAAGAATTTTTTATTAGACATATGTCTTTATAACAGTCAAATTTGATAAGTGTTCCTTATTGTCAGCCTTATTTGCAATTGGTTCCCAATAATGTGTACGTGATTTTAAAAAAAATCTGAGCAACCAACGGTAACTAAGTATGGCTCCATCCACAATCAATCCTGACTTTCCCTAAGTACCACGTCTCAGGCAAAAACATGTCTCTTAGATCACTTTATGCGATGTCATTAGCTGCTTGATTATGCGAACTGTTTCTGTGCGATTAATGGATGTCCCTATGTTTTGGCTGTCCTTTGTGGTTGAGGGTTCCGACGAGTGCTTCCTTGGGCAGACGGCAATGAATGTCAGCGACTATACTGTTTCAGCACTGAGGTGGAGCCTGAGCTGCTTTTAGTCCAGTACGCATTATGGCTCCCCCCCCCCCCCTTTACACATACATTTGGGTGGTGGTAGGGATGCACTGGAAGGTGTAAACTGCCAGAGGCTCTCACTGCAAGGATGAACTCACCTATCTGGAGACTAATGCTCTATTGTGTTACCATCATTGTTGTCTTCCAGTTCCTTATGATTGCTACTGTCAGTGGCCAGCTGCGTGGGGAACATGTCCTAGGTAAGAAGAGCAGGGGTTCCAACATCATTGGTTCTCTGGTGTCTGCTGAAGAAGAACGGATAGTGGGGGGGGGGGGGGGATGGGGTGAATGGGGGGTTGTGGATGAAGATGTCCCATGGTGACGTCTAAGTTAATACTGTGGCTGTGGACAAGAAGGCTGAACCAACTCTAGAAGATAGAAAGTAGTGAAGTGCGAAACTGATAGGCTTGGACGTGTCAGTGATGATTTCCATATTTGCTACATTGAAAAGCAACTTACCTGACGCCATCATAACTGTGCCCATGGTCCAACCTGATACGCAGCCATAGGTGCAGGCTCACACTACAGAGCCCACAGAGTATTTTTTGCGAGCTCACTGCTGTGATAGATACAAGAGATTTAACAAGTGGCATCAGCAGCAGCCATGGAGTGTCTTGACCCGAAGCTCCCATGAACTGGAGAGGTTAGATACAAGGAGAGGAATCTTACCAGGACGTCCTCTCTGTTGTGGCATCTAGACATTGATTTTTTAAGTTGTTGTTTGCAGATATGAACGAGGCACACTGCTTCGTTGTTTGAAGCTGGTAGATCTTTGATTCAAATATATGATCAATGTCAGTAGAATCGACAAAGAAGAGGGAGCAGGTTATAGTCTATTGTTTGGCAGGAATGTCTGAGGGTCCCTTCAATAGGAAAAATAAATCTGAGTGTGGGATGGTGACACGAGCTGTGATAGAGTGCATAAACACTATGTTTTGGATTTTAGAGAAAGCATAAATGAGGATGCGGCACAAGGCAGTGCGTCTGCGTTTGCAACTTCAGATTTTGGACAGTAATTAATGTCATGACGTTACCTGCTTATGGCCCAGTGTTGACGGTGTTGTCTCATCAGGTAACATGGATGTAGGTCCGAAATAAGGATTCGAGTTGTTTGTGGTCAGTGATATAGTGGTACTTGGTTCCTTATAATAAGGTGTTAAAAATTTTTGGGTCCCAAAAACAATGTCCTTTCTCAGTTTTACCGTAGCTGACCTGAGCTGGGATCAGAGTTCTAGGGACTTGTCAGGATTTTTGCGCAACAGAGTTGGTTTGATGTTGCTTTGAGGCACTTGTGGTTACGATGAGAAGTTCGGTGGGGTCGAAAGTAGCTAGGCATGGAACAC
Source organism: Schistocerca gregaria (assembly GCF_023897955.1). Classification (NCBI taxonomy): domain Eukaryota; kingdom Metazoa; phylum Arthropoda; class Insecta; order Orthoptera; family Acrididae; genus Schistocerca; species Schistocerca gregaria. The sequence continues at coordinate 492,838,856 of NC_064923.1, forward strand.
TTTGAAAGTCTCACTTTAAAGCTTCATACGAACGATTCGTGCGTCTTTTCTCTGTATATACTGTAAACATCTCAGATGCCTACATTATGAATTTGGACCTATAATTTACTTTTCCCTTAAGACTTGTACTTTCAGTTTTGGTCATGCGGATAAACGAACAATAGCACCAAATTTATTTATTTATTTATTTATTTACTTTTCTTTCGTCGGGTTCAGCCTTGTATTGCGAAGGGTGTAGCCTATTCCACTTGAGATTGTATTTACATTTATCTAAATTGCACTTCAGATAATTCTGCTGGAGGTTCATAAAGAGCGGGCACAAATTGTACTTTGGTACGATCAGTGACAATTGTATCACGAAAGTAACTACCGCAACTGAGTATTTCGCAGATAAGTTGATCGAGGCGGCAGCTACGCAGAAAGTCAAGCGATTGTAGCGATACAAACTACATGTCCGGAAGAACAGATACCATCTTCATATATATATATATATATATATATATATATATATATATATATATATATATATATAGTGAAGGCTCACCTGCCATTTGACCATCTTGTTCTGTGCAGATGCACAAACAGTGCCCGAACTCTTGCGGGAGTCGGCAAAAAACCGCGAGTAATTAGTATGATGGGAAGGGGCACTATGATTTTTTTTGATTTTTTTTTTTTTTTTTTGTCATCAGTCTACCGATTGGTTTGATGCAGCCCGCCACGAATTCCTTTCCTGTGCTAACCTCTTCATCTCAGAGTAGCACTTGCAACCTCTTCCTCAATTATTTGCTTGACGTATTCCAATCTCTGTCTTCCTCTACAGTTTTTGCCCTCTACAGCTCCCTCTAGTACCATGGAAGTCATTCCCTCATGTCTTAGCAGATGTCCTATCATCCTGTCCCTTCTCCTTATCAGTGTTTTCCACATATTCCTTTCCTCTCCGATTCTGCGTAGAACCTCCTCATTCCTTACCTTATCAGTCCACCTAATTTTCAACATTCGTCTATAGCACCACATCTCGAATGCTTCGATTCTCTTCTGTTCCGGTTTTCCCACAGTCCATGTTTCACTACCATACAATGCTGTACTCCAGACGTACATCCTCAGAAATTTCTTCCTCAAATTAAGGCCGGTATTTGATATTAGTAGACTTCTCTTGTCCAGAAATGCCTTTTTTGCCATAGCGAGTCTGCTTTTGATGTCCTCCTTGCTCCGTCCGTCATTGGTTATTTTACTTCCCCGACTTCAATCCTGATGTTAAGTTTCTCGCTGTTCTCATTTCTACTACTTCTCATTACCTTCGTTTTTCTCCGATTTACTCTCAAACCATACTGTGTACTCATTAGACTCTTCATTCCGTTCAGCAGATCATTTAATTCTTCTTCACTTTCACTCAGGATAGCAATGTCATCAGCGAATCGTATCATTGATATCCTTTCACCTTGTATTTTAATTCCACTCCTGAACCTTTCTTTTATTTCCATCATTGCTTCCTCGATGTACAGATTGAAGAGTAGGGGCGAAAGGCTATAGCCTTGTCTTAACACCCTTCCTAATACGAGCACTTCGTTCTTGACCGTCCACTCTTATTATACCCTCTTGGTTGTTGTACATGTTGTATATAACCCGTCTCTCCCTATAGCTTACCCCTACTGTTTTCAGAATCTTGAACAGCTTGCACCATTTTATATTGTCGAACGCTTTTTCCAGGTCGACAAATCCTATGAACGTGTCTTGATTTTTCTTTAGCCTTGCTTCCATTATTAGCCGTAACGTCAGAATTGCCTCTCTCGTGCCTTTACTTTTCCTAAAGCCAAACTGATCGTTACCTAGCGCATTCTCAATTTTCTTTTCCATTCTTCTGTATATTATTCTTGTAAGCAGCTTCGATGCATGAGCTGTTAAGCTGATTGTGCGATAATTCTCGCACTTGTCAGCTCTTTCCGTCTTCGGAATTGTGTGGATGATGCTTTTCCGAAATTCAGATGGTATGTCGCCAGACTCATATATTCTACACACCAACGTGAATAGTCGTTTTGTTGCCACTTCCCCTAATGATTTTAGAAATTCTGATGGAATGTTATCTATCCCTTCTGCCTTATTTGACCGTAAGTCCTCCAAAGCTCTTTTAAATTCCTATTCTAATACTGGATCCCCTATCTCTTCTAAATCGACTCCTGTTTCTTCTTCTATCACATCAGACAAATCTTCACCCCCATAGAGGCTTTCGACGTATTCTTTCCACCTATATGCTCTCTCCTCAGCGTTTAACAGTGGAATTCCCGTTGCACTCTTAATGTTACTACCGTTGCTTTTAATGTCACCAAAGGTTGTTTTGACTTTCCTGTATGCTGAGTCTGTCCTTCCGACAACCATATCTTTTTCGATGTCTTCACATTTTTCCTATAGCCATTTCGTCTTAGCTCCCCTGCACTTCCTATTTATTTCATTCCTCAGCGACTTGTATTTCTGTATTCCTGATTTTCCCGGAACATGTTTGTACTTCCTCTTTTCATCAATCAACTGAAGTATTTCTTCTGTTACCCATGGTTTCTTCGCAGCTACCTTCTTTGTACCTATGTTTTCCTTCCCAACTTCTGTGATGGCCCTTTCTAGAGACGTCCATTCCTCTTCATCTGTGTTGCCTACTGCGCTATTCCTTATTTCTGTATCTATAGCGTTAGAGAACTTCAAATGTATCTCGTCATTCCTTAGAACTTCCGTATCCCACTTCTTAGCGTATTGATTCTTCCTGACTAATGTCTTGAACTTCAGCCTACTCTTCATCACTACTATATTGCGATCTGAGTCTATATCTGCTCCTGGGTACGCCTTACAATCCAGTATCTGATTTCGGAATCTCTGTCTCACCATGATGTAATCTAATTGAAATCTTCCCGTATCTCCAGGCCTTTTCCAAGTTTACCTCCTCCTCTTGTGATTCTTGAACAGGGTATTCGCTATTACTAGCTGAAACTTGTCACAGAACTCAATTAGTCTTTCTCGAAATAAAAAGTTGGGGAGGGCGTGTCAGAGATAAGTCCCTGCAGTCGCGCTATCCTCTGTCCTAGGTGGCTCAGATGGATCGCCGGTACGGTAGCTCAGCGTGTTCGGTCGGAGGGTTTAGCTACGCTCTGTAACGAAAAAACTGAGTGAACGGTTCAACGAACAACCTGAAAGTGTGTCATCGGACGTGCGCCACGAACAACTTCAACGAACAATATAGAACAAAAAGAGATCAACAAAAAAAAAAAGATGGATAGAGCGTCTGCCATGTAAACAGGAGATCCTGGGTTAGAGTCCGGGTTGGGGCACATATTTTCAACTGTCCCCGTTGACTTATATCAACGACTGTATGCAGCTAGTTGTATTCATTTCATTGTAATTTCAAACTACAAGTTGCCTGTTAATTTTGCCAACCAAATTTTTGTTTTTCATAAATTGTGACACCATCCTCGCTACAAATTCAGCTTCGATTGTTTTAGCAACCTGTCTGTTTGGCCATTGAGAAATTTCCACATCTTTTGGAGATCGGTTTGTGTAGCAGCTAATGGGAAGCTTTCGCGTTGTGGAAGACATCAGCTGTTCCTTGACTGAACGTGGCTTCGCCATTCTGGTAGTAGTTTTCGCCGAGTACAGAATTTTTACAATGAAGATGAAATTTGTGAGATAGTCTTAGTTACTTGCCTTTGTGAATGTTAACGTCTTGATAGGTTACTTCGCGATTGTGCTCTAAATTCAAAATTAGTCTACGCTCAAACTTGCGACAATATTCTTCAACGTAGCGAAATGGAAACCCCTTACGTGAATTATAAGAGAGTCGTTGCCTTATTCAAAGTTGTGTGTTGGGTTGATATTCTTCCGATTACGCTTTGTGAGATTCACTTTTGTATTTACTGTACTGAGGACCCATTTGGGCTCGAAAATTAAGTACCTCCTTTGGTAACAATATATCTGTATATTAATGAAATTCTTTTCCCAATTACTTTCGTCCAAACTGAGTCTTTTTTTATTATTTGTACGTGATGCAGCGACTCGCTGCCTCGTCGCCTTATTGCTATATATTGTTGATCCCAACAGCGGCAGGTGAATATTTTGATGCATCAGACACAGCTCAGTGGATTAAGTTTCCAGTTGTAAAACATTTACAGTATGTATTCTGTCTTTGGATAAAATATGGTTTCAGATGCAGAAAGGCAGAAAGGCTTAGCTCTACTCCTTCAGCATGCTAGAAGCGATCCACACCGGCGTCAAAAGGAGATGAATATTGGTCACATAATGCCTCTAAAATGTCAAAACGAATGAACTGTGAAACGTTTGGTGTTTTTCAAAGATCTGAAAACTGAAGGCTTGAAAGACAACACAGCCAAAAAAACTCTTCGCACAGGGCAAAAGCGACAACCAAAAAGGGGAGACGGCCAAGTCTTACGCAATCGCGTAGCATTCCAGTACTGTAATCTGGCAGGTATCCAGATCCGCAGGCAACGGCAGGCTTTTTCGATAAACAGAAAGTTGAGACTGATTATCCCGATATAATACCAAAGATAGTAAAATATTGATAGACTACCAATCATTTTACCACAGATCATATGTAATGCAGTATATCTGTAAATTACAGGTAGTATTACAGACAAATTGATAACAGAAGAAGAAAGAACTAGTTCAGAGTGGCCGTTTGCGAGCTGTCACAGCAGCAAAACTGAAGTCGGAGTTTTGTAGAAGTGTATAACGTGTTCTAGCTTGACGAAGGATCTTAATCGTTACAAACAGCATCTCCAGACCCTTCGGAATACTCTTAAAAAGTAAGGAAGGGACCAGCATTCCTAATAATCCTACATTAGGGACTGTATCAGATTCCCTGACCAACAAATACTCATATAGCGTTCATATCTATCCATCGCTGAAGCAACAGGATATAGCTGTGAAATTTCTCTTTAAAACGACCAATGGAAGACATCCAAACTTAAACATTCCTTCGAATTTTCATATCGGCTGTCAATGAAGTTGTTGTCTGTTATGATTTTAAAATCCATATCAACGTGTATGCTTCGCTTCGAAACGGTGATGCAATATATGAAACCGAACAAAAATGCGATGTAACGGAAATACGTAGCTCTGGGATAACTCCGGTCATAAGTAATATGTTAGGACCGAAGATACTGCACATCTCGCATCGCCTGTTAAAGGAATGCGATTGTAGCGAACGTTTATTGGCAAAACATTGAGGGGCGTGCAATATCTGGTAAATGTACGCTTCTTCGTCCAAACAAGTATCGGTAATCGAAAGCCAGGAAGCTAAAGCTGTGTCACAGGTTTAAGGAAAGACGTCGTACTCCATCCCCTCTGTCGTGTTCCATAGACAGAAGAAATGTGTAACAAAAGCAATATGGTTCCAAACGAATCGATTTCTCTTGCTACAAATGTTTCTCAAGTCCCACTCCGTATATTTGCATTCATCTAAGGCACTTGAAATTTTGATCTGTGTATGACCAGAATTGCAGATACAGAATACTGTAACTAACTGTTATTTCTTTATTGCTTGTCCTGCTATTTGCAAATTGTATGATACACGTACCAAAAGAAGCATCAAAATTGACTCCTTTTCCTGTAGTTACCGGTTAAATTACTCACACAGCGAAGAAACATTTTAAAGCGAAAAAAATATTTATACTTAATTGAACAGAAAGCTCGAGGTGCTCTCTGATTAGGTTCTGTGAGATGAAACAGTCTTCCACTGGCTTCCGTTTGTTGCTTGGCTTCTTGAGTCACGATCATAACACTAGGCCCCGTCACCAAAATAAGTTTTAACAAAAAAACTTATAAATTTCGTCACGTCTGAAAATGTGAGATAGTAGAAAACGTAATACAACGAGAAAAGCAAGCACTCCGACCTAACTGATGATCACTCAGAAAAATGTGTGCTAACGGTGTCAGGAAAAATAGCGCGACGGGATATGCTACCTGTCCCGACACTTTCTAGCGAGTAAGGCTTTACAATTACATTTGGATCATTCTTTGTACTATGGATTGTGCCACTAAACAAAGTTAAAGATCGTGTTCCATACAGAATTTGACAATATCACTTAGGCCAGTGTCAAGGCATCAATGAGTAGCTAATTTAATAATGGAGGACATATTTGGCGTTAAATTTATAGGAGACGGAGGACTGGGTAGAATAATTAGGTTCAAGTGCTTGTACAATTGAAGACCGCAACAACATTGTGATAATTAGGAATTTCCCAGACATTTTGGGTAATGACTGAATAAATATATAAGCATAAAATAATTTTAAGGGGGAAAAACACTAAAAATTGAGGTTTGCACATTGAGCAATGAAGAGATAGATTATGGTAGTTACTGAAAGTCTCGAGAGACTGAATCTCATAATGACAGTAACTGAAAACAATCATTATTGCAATTAATGTAGGTCATATAACTGTCTTCTATGACTTTTATTTAAGTATTATTTAGACCATACGTGTTTTGCTGTATTTCAAAGCATCGTCAGTGGTCAAACTAACAACGTGGTTTTTCTTACAAATCTGTTTGCCGAGGTCATAAACAGTTTACATGTACTAAGGTACTACAGTTAACAGTATTAAACTGCAATTATTACTCATAATTTTTTTGCTTCTTACATATTTCCTAATGTATTTCTACACACAGGCACTCGGATTTAGCACTTCACTGGCACTGACAATATCACAAAAATATCTGTTCATCCACAACGGAACAACACAGAAAATATTTTCGTTTTCATGTTGTGCAGATCCACTTACACCTCGTGGAAGAGATCGTCTTTTGTTTTGTTTTTGTGACTGAGGAAGCGTTTTCTGTTCCTCGGTGCGTGTATTTATAATTTGCAAGTGATATATATTAAAATGGGTGCATGTATGTGTGCGCACGTTAAACATCCCCTGAATACACATCCCATACTATCAGGCCACAATCGGTGTGGGGGTAAGAACCGCCTACCTTTCATAGTTCAGGAGACACAGTCGTAAGCAATGAGATGCGTGAAAAATTGACGCATTGTGCAAGGCGTTTAAATTTATTACTTCTTTTCTACTAGCTCTATTCGCAATATATTTCGCTGACAATATCCACACATCCCGCTGAATGTACCTACATAAATCCATCATTTAACGACAAATAGTTCAAGAGACATGGCGTCATTACCACTGACATGCGGGAAAAAATACCACATCACGCACGAATTTTTAAGACATTTATTCTTTATTATTAAGACATTCGTACAGTCGAGTCAACTTAAGGAAATCCCTGACACCTGGCAGCGCTTTTGACAACTTTCAACTGCGAAGCGCAAACGGCTGTAGGCGGGAACGAAAAACATCTATAGAGCTATGAGGAGGCATTGCGAACCAGCTGCGTCCAGAGTACACGCTGTCGGAGATCATATTTCTTAATTTAGATACTGTACTTATAAATTACGTTCTTTTGGTCTGTCCTGAATACAGAGCATTACAACTATTGCACTGAAATTGATAACCGCGAGATTTTTTTTATGTCTCAGTGGCATCCTACATCTTTCGACATTTCCGTACTGACTTATTAAATGGAAAGCTGTTTTTGTTCCTTGTTTCTTGAGGATGTTGTCAAAAGCATACCCTTGTGCAGGATTTGTTGAGGTTTTAGAAGCGCAATGATCAGCCCCTGGTTAACACAGCAGTCAGCAGTGTAAACAAAGAGCGGAGCGGATTGCTTTTGACTGAAAGAAAGTCTCATGTATGAGCTGTATATGTTGCTGCAATTGAGACATTAAACTAGATTCAACTCTTTCCGATCATGACTTAAAAGCCAAAGGGCACATGACCGACCTCCGTGTCATGCACAGCCCACTAGTGTCACTGCACGCGGATATCGAGGGGCACGTGGTCAGCACACCGCTCTCCCAGCCGAGGCCGGAGTCGCTACTTCTGTCAAGTAGCTTCTCAATTTATCTCACATGGGCTGAGTGAACCACGCCTGCCAACGGCCCTCGGCAGATACGGACGGTCACCCACCTAAGTGCTAGCCACCTAGCATCAATACTACAGTGCCTGTGTTATCCAGAAATACGATGCACACTGCCTTCGGACAAGCATGCACATCCGAAGGAACAGGCACTTAGCGACTACCGTTAGCCGTTCTAAAATACATAAAATGTGTTCGCAGTTGCGCATATGGACGACCATCAGCTTTATAATGGAATGACAACCATGAAAACATGTGGCGAAACGAAACTCGAACCTGGATTTTCCGCTTATAGCAATTTGGGTGCATAGATCCTGAGAATCAGTACGCAGCACAACCACATCTGGCCGTAATAACGGCCTCGGTACGCCTGGGCAGAGCTGGGATGGCGTGTACAGGTACACCTGCCATGCAGCTTCAACACAATACCACAGTTCATCAAGAGTAGTGACTGGCGTATTGTGACGAGCCAATTGCTCGGCCACCATTGACCAGACGTTTTCAGTTGGTGAGAGATCTGGCCAGGGCAGCAGTCGAACATTTTCTGTGTCCAGAAAGGCCCGTACAGGACCTGCAACATGCGGTCGTGCATTATCCTGCTGAAATGTAGGGCTTCGCAGGGATAGAATGAAGGGTAGAGCCACGGGTCGTAACACATTTGAAATGTAACGTTCACTGTTCAAATGGCGTCAATGCTAACAAGAGGCTACCGAGACGTGTAACCAATGGCACCCCATACCATCACGCCGGATGATACGCCAGTATGGCGATGACGAATACACGCTTCCAATGTGCGTTCACCGCGATGTCGCCAAACACGGATGCGATCATCATGATGCTGTAAACAGAACCTGGATTCATCCGTAAAAACGACGTCTTGCCATTCGTGCACCCAGGTTCGTCGTTGAGTACACCATCGCAGGCGCTCCTGTCTGTGATGCAGCGTCAAGGGTAACCGCAGCCTTGGTCTCCGAGCTGATAGGCCATGCTGCTGCAAACAACGTCGAAATGTTCGTGCAGATGGTTGTTGCCTTGCAAAGGTCCCCATCTGTTGACTCAGGGATCGAATCGTGGCTGCACGTGTGATACAGCACGGTGTTTCGTATTACCCTCCTGAACCCAGCGATTCCATATTCTGCTAACAGTCATGGGATCTCGACCAACGAGAGCAGCAATGTCGGGACACGATAAACGGCAATCACGATAGGCCACAATCCGATCTTATTAAAGTCGGAAACGTGATGGTACGCATTTTTCCTCCTTACACGAGGCATCACAACAACGTTTCACCAGGCAACGCCGGTCAGCTGCTGCTTATGTATGAGAAATCGGTCGGAAACTTTCCTCCTGTCAGCACGTTGTAGGTGTAGCCACCGGCGCCAACCTTGTGTGAATGCTCTGAAAAGTTAATGATTTGCATATCAGAGCATCTGTCGGTTAAATTTCGAGTCTACAGCGCGTCATCTTCATGGTGTATCAATTTTAATGGCCAGTTGTGTATGAAACTGCGGTGCCTGTCTTATTCAGAAGTACGATGCACGAATTTCCGATGGGACTTTGCATCGTACTTCTGAACAATACAGGTACTTCAATGTCGTATTTGTTAATGATGTTTTTCAAAGAATTAAGTGGTTCTTTGAATGGAGTCTACCTAAAGTTTTCAAAAAACGCGGTGCATTCAGTTCGATACAACAAATAGTCATTCCAATAACTATGGAAAGGAGTCAGTGAACAGGGTAGATGGCTCCAAATATTATATGTTCATATTAATGAAAACATGAAATGGAAGAAGCTTTACTGACCAGTTCAAAATACTGAAAGTACTGATTACACAAAAAAGAGCAGTAAGAATAAAATATGGTGTTCTCCCGCAGTCGTCACGTAGGTACCTCTTCAAGAAGTTTGCCATTTTAACTACATCATCGCAACAGATATATTCGCTAATGAAATTTGTCGTAAGCAAACAGTGACAATTTCGGAAGAACAGAAATGTCCATACCCACTACACGGGAAAAAGACCTACATTACTCACTACTGAAGGTGTCAGTGGGTCAGGAAGGAGTTCAGTGTGCAGCAAGATAAATTGCTGATCATTTGGCGAATAACGTAAAATTTTTGATGGGTGGTATTTTAAAATATAGTCCAGGTTTTTAACCTGTAGAAACAGGTCTAAAATGTAAGATTTTGGTTAATGTTAGCATAAAGATGAGCACATATCTTGTAAACTATCTTGTTCAACATCGTTATGATAAAATAATCACTTAATGCATCTTTGGAGCACGTAACTAACTAAACTGATTTGCGTATTTAGTTTGTTACGGTACGTGAGTGTACAGTCGCATTATGATTTTGTGTTTTGTCCTTATTGTGTACTGATGTGGTTGGTGCGTGTGTTTGTGATGAGTGTTGTGGGTCATTGAATTTGTGTTGAGGTTTGCTTTAATTGTTTGTTTTTATTTTTATGCCATTTTGGATTCTCTTATTTAATTTGTGACTAGAGATTTTTGTATTCGATGTTTTCCGCTATCTGAGTTAGAAATAATAACTCCTTATTGTAATTACTTTCGCCAGTTGATAGTGTGTTTAAAATTTGAAGCACGTATAGGAGAGCTACTTGTTTTTGAGACTGTGGGTGATTTGGTGATTGGTATAATATTGTGCCTGTTGTGTTGGTATTCCTGTAAACACGAGTACAGACTGAGTGTTGGTTAATTTGCTTTGTGATATATCTTGGAAATTTATTTGCCCCACTGGTTCTTTCTCAAAAGTGAACTTCATCTTTCTGCAATGTGTTCATTTTTGGGTGTGCATTTGTTCTGTATTGGCTTCAGGTTCTATTGTTGTGTCTGCAGTCACCTGACATACAGCGAATATATACAGAGGGCGTCACCATCCAGCACTCTCTCCGCCGGGCGCCACTCACTTCCCATCTGTCGCCTCACAGATGGCTCTCATGAAGTGGAATCAATTTGTGCTTCTGTCCGCTCCATCCGCCTATAGTACAGAGAACGGTGACACCAGAAACTACATTCTGCTTTTGCAGATGACATTGCACATTGTTCTGCCCTTCGCCGCACTCAGTGAATTCCAGATCGTGCTGTATCCTGGTTCCGACAGTTCGTCAGCTGCCACCATTTTTTTTTTCTTTGAGTTTCGATTCCCCCCAAAGGGGGCAGGCTGGCAGCAGCTTAGTACGCCGCTCTTTAGCCTACAGATTCTTAAAACAGAAGAAGACAATAAACAATAAAAGCAGCCGATAAAAATGGCGACTTAAATTGTAAAATGGCTGTATATTGTGGAATTTAAAATATAAAACAAAGGATTGGCGATGCTAATAAGACACAGGAAACAGACACGGAAAATAGACAGTTAAAAACATGGCGACAGTCTGGTTTCTGTTCGCAACACTTCAGAAAAAACGCACAACACTTAACACTCACTTAAAACACTGCAAGGGCAGATGGGGGTTGGGGGGGGGCGGGGGGAACCTGGACCGATGAGGGGAAAAAAGGGGGGAAAGGAGAGGAAAAACGAAGTGGGGAGCAGGAGCCGACAGAAGGAGAGGACGCATAAGGGGGGCTTGGCGGAAGGCCAGATGCAAGAGGGAGTGAGAAAAGGACTCGAGGAATATAACGAAGGCAGAGAGAGGGTAGGTGGGGGTAAAATTGATGGAAGTGGTGGTGGGGTACAGGAAGCCCATGAAAAGGACAGAGGAACGGAGGGGGAGGTGAGGATCAGAGTTGATAGGAGGGATAAATGGAGAGAGAGGGTATCATCTGGGAGGGGGAGTCGACGGAAGCCACTTTGGGAAAGGAGATGAATGGTGGAGGTCACACAACAGTGAAGGCGTGTCAGAGGGCGGGGGTTGAGAGGAGCGACCAGCGAATGAGGGGGATCAAGGCAGTGGGAGGTGTAGAGGACACGGATATGTTCGAGGAAAAGGAGCAGGTGGGGGAAAGGAATCAGGTCGTAGTGGATCCACGCCAGGGACAGGAAGCATATAGAGAAGGCGAAGCAGAGTACATGACGCTCAAGGATCTTGAGGGACTTAGAGAATTTGGGGGGAGCGAATATACAGTCAGGACTGGCGTAGCAGATTATGGGACGGATTAAGGATTTGTGGGTATGGAGAATGATAGAGGTGTTCAACCCCCTGCCGCCGTGTTGCCAGCCGCTGTAAATGAGAGACCGACAGACAGTGAATGCCGAGTGTTAAGTACTGCAATACTCACAAGGAAATGGTCCAATAAGACATGTAAAAACCTACCCTGAAGTTTTTTTACATGGGAAGAAGACAACAAAAGAAATGCACTGTCAAAATGTTAGCTGCTAAGAGGCACTGAAAGTATTACAAAAATAGCTGAAAATTACCAAATTCGTAGTGTACCAGGCGGCGGTAGAAATGTAAACCGCTACTGGCGCTGTAGTAACTGCGCATGTGCAACTAGGCACAAAGCCGAGGTCGGCGGTACATTTGTAAACAGGAAACACAACACAGCCCGATCAAAATTTGTAAAGGACGTTTCAGTTTGCCTTCGTTGTAGTTTCTCAGACACTACAGTACACAGTTACTATTCTCTCGAATTAGCCACTCAAGTAACATCTATTATAAATAATCAGTTGCTTTTTGCAATATTGGGAAGTATTGACAATACAGATGAGGCTGAACTAATATTTACTGTTCTTTCGAAAGGCGTGCCTGCTAAATAGTACCTTTTTTCTTTTATTTTCACAGTAATCTGGAATCCAATTAACATTCTCAGTTTAGTAATGATGAAATGGGAAGAACGTGGTTTCCAGCCGAAATCACCTACTTCTCCTGAGGACGTACATATATGCCATTTCTTAGTTGATTTCCTTTACATTCATTCGAATGATATCAACATTTCGTTTGAAAGTGTGGATACGTTAGAAGAAATAGGAAATAACTGTGGCGATTCCAGTAACAGTTCTGAAAAAGAACACGCACTGTAGCAGCTTTCAGCGACAAAAAAAGGCAGTGAAATGGTGGTTAAACGAAGGAGGGAAAAAACGTTTGAAGTTCCGCAGTGTGCAAAGGCGTTTTCGTTTCGTAAAATCGGTGCGTGAGCTGTACAAATGGAAGAATGAATTACATGACGTAAGAAATATACTCCAAACGGTAAACCGAAATCATCTGAATGAAAATCTGTTCGGAAGATTTATAACTGCTCCTTAGAGGCTATGCACTGTTACCGATGGAGATCTACGAGACTGTACCCTCCGAATTCCATCTGACATGAACACTGCTAATTTCCAGGCTTCATCGACCTGGCTGCGCAGGTTCAAGAAATCGTAAAGAATAGAAAGTCCCAAAATTACGAAGTTTACGTCACGTGCCAGTGACAGACAATTCATAGCTGACGTAAAGACGAAACTTGCTGTTTTCCCCGCAACTGCTGTTTTAACCCTGACCAGTCAGGTTTCGTGGAAGAACTGCGTGCACACTGCACTTTATCATTTCGGGGTGACAAACAGACGGAGTCGGTTGCCCAATCAATGAATGCAATGACGCATTCATGTACGATAATACCAGAGATAAGTGTGAGTAATTTACTGTTTCCGCAGCTATATATCTGTCTTCAAGAACCTCAAGGCAAGTTAGGACCAAAAATATAAAATGGACTGTTTAGTGCAAAACTCTTGTATTCAAGGTATCAAAATCTGGAAAAATCGGGAAGAATAATTTTATCATTTCGTTCGAAACGTATTCCTGCCAGCTGCAGAAACTAATTCATTGCTTTTGTTGGATTCATGGTCTGGACGTACGACGCCTCTGATTTTGTGGAGGACGACGAAAAATCTGTAGATGTAATGTGGATTCCGCCTGAAACTACTAGTGTGATTCAACTTCTCAATAAATAATTTTTTCGACAATGGAAAACATTTTTCAGGAAATTATCAGATAACATAAATTCCGATACCTCTTTCTCGTTTAAGATTTATCTGCTGAACAGTATTCTTAAGCTCCACTCATTTGCATATTACCAGTTCTCTTCGCCACGCTGTACGAATTTGATCTAGTATGCCTGGTATGCAGCGCAGTAGCATAACAATGGCCGGGACCACTCCTGTCTAAATAGAGTGGTTACTGGGGAGCGACTCACATTCAATAGACACTTCGAATTTTTGTGACGACTGCAGGGAATAAACAAGGAACTGTTTCAGCCATAGTCAAATACACAACATTCATTCGCACGTGTTTGTTTCCACTCGCTCCATTGTAAACCAGGTTTTAGGCGTTTAAAATTTTTGTCTGTGAATTACGGATAATTCCGCTACGCTGCGCTACGTGAGTGATTCGCCTAGAGAGCCTATACTCAGGCTCTCTAGATTTTCCCGGGTCGCGCGCTAGGCGGACAGGGCTGTACAAACCGCTGTTAAAACGTGTTCTACGCTGGGAAAAATGCATAGCTTCGACATTTTTTACAAAATACTTGCAGTGCCTCTTAACATCTAAAAATTTAGCAATGCACTTCTTTCGTTGTCTTCTTCCTGTGTAAAAATTTCAGCGTTGGTTTCGACATGTCTTATTGGACCATTCCCTTGTCAACATTGTGAGCCACACCTAAAAACTGTTAGATACAGAAGTCCAGACCGAATTTTTATACCTTAGATATCTGTCTTTCACGGTGTTAAGTTAGGTGAGCGTGTAGGACTTTGCCTACTTAGCCGCGCATCAGCCACCACTCAAAGAAGAGTATTTCTTTGTTCACTGCGTTTATAAATTGTTTATTACTTATTTTATTTTGTGTTGGCCGTGCTGCTTTTGTTATACATGTAACATTCTGTGAGCGCATCAGGTGTCACTGTGCAAGCCAGCTACTTTGTATAGTAATTAGTTTTCTGTAATAGAATGTCACTTCCTGCTATTTTGGACGTTGGCCATCAGATTTATTTTGATGAATACAGCGCCCAGCAAGCAGAGGATTTCATTCATTTATCGCAGCCAGTACAGTAGATGTTATTTTCCTGGTACTATTTTCTGAAATATTCTTCCATCCGTTCTGTTCATAAAGCCATTTAAGAATTTTCCTGAGATAGAGGATCCCTTTGGTATCCTTCATGTTGTAAGTACAATTCTTTATTAAATTCAAAGTAGTTTTTGTTAGCAACAAGGTGCACGCGTGTGCTTTACCCTGAGGTGAGTTCATTTGGTAACTAATTGTAAATATCGGGGACTTCTTCTATGATGCAGATTGTTTTTGATTCGTATTATAGAGTACATGTTTTCAACATCAAATGTCAGATGAGGGCTAATAGAAATCCTTGGGTAACAGAAGAGATACTGAATTTAATTGATGAAAGGAGAAAATACAAAAATGAAGTAAATGAAGCAGGCAAAAAAGAGTGCAAACGTCTCAAAAATGAGATCAACAGGAAGTGCAAAATGGCTAAGCAGGGATGGCTAGAGGACAAATGCAAGGTTGTAGAGGTATATATCACTAGGGGTAAGATAGACACTGCCTACAGGGAAATTAAAGAGACCTTTGGAGAAAAGAGAGCCACTTGTATGAATATCAAGAGCTCACATGGAAAACCAGTCCTAAGCACAGAAGGGAAAGCAGGAAGATGGAAGGAATATAAAGAGGGTCTATATATGGGGGATGTACTTGAGGGCAACATTACGGAAATTGAAGAGGACGTAGATGAAATGGGATATATGATACTGAGTGAAGAATTCGACAAAGCACTGAAAGACCTAAGTCGAAACAAGGTCCGGGAGTAGACAACATTACATTAGAACTACTGATAGCCTTGGGAGATCCATCCCTAACAAAACTCTACCATCTAGTGAGCAAGATGTATGAGACAGCTGAAATACCATCAGACTTCAAGAAGAATATAATAAAGCCAATCTCGAAAAAGCAGATGATGACAGATGTGAAAATTACCGAACTATCAGTTCAATAAGTCTCGGCTGCTAAGTACTGACACGAATTCTTTACAGACGAACGGAAAAACTGGTAGAAGCCGACCTCGGGGAAGATCAGTTTGGACTCCGTAGAAATGTTGGAACACTCAAGGTGACACTAACCCTACGACTTATCTTAGAAGATAGATTAAGGAAAGTCAAACTTCCGTTACTAGCACTTGTAGACCTAGAGAAAGCTTTTGACAAAGTTGACTGGAATAGTCTCTTTCAAATTCTAAAGTTGGCGATGGCAAAATACAGGAGTGAAAGGCTATTTACAGTTTCTATAGAAATCAGATGGGAGCTATAAGGTCTGAGTTGCATGAAGGGAAAGCAGTGGTTGAGAAAGGAGAGAGACAGGGTTGTAGCCTATCCCCGATGTTATTCAATCTGTATATGAGCAAGCAATTAATGAAACAAACTAAATTTGGAGTAGGAATTAAAATCCACGGAGAACAAATAAAAACTTTGAAGTTTCCCGATGACATTGAAAGTCTGTCAGAGAGAGCAAAGAACTTGAAAGAGCAGTTGAACGAAATGTATAGTGTCGTAAAAGGAGGATATAAAATGAACATCAACAAAAGTAAAACGAGAATAATGGCACGTACTTGAATTAAGTCATGTGTTACTGGGAGGATTAGATTAGCAAATCAGACATTAAAGTAGTAAATGAGTTTTGCTTTTTGGGGCGCAAAATAACTGATGATGGTCCAAACAGAGAGGATATAAAAAGTAGATAAATTTGCTAGCATCGAGTATAGATTTAACTGCCAGGAAGTCTTCACTGAAAGTATTTGTGCCGAGTGTAGCCATGTAGAAGTGGAACATGGATAAATAGTTTAGACAAGAAGAGAACAGCAACTTTCGAAATGTGGAGCTACAGAAGAATGCTGAAGGTTAGATAGTTTATGTTACGTAACTAATAAGGAGGTATTGAATAGATTTGGGGAGAAGAGGGATTCGTGGCAGGAAAGAATCGGTTGGTAGTACACGTTCTGAGGCATCAAGGGATAGCCAATTTAATACTGGAGGGAAGTATTGAGGGTAAAAGTCTCAGAGGGAGACCAAGTGATGATTACGCTAAGCAGATTCAGAAGAATGTGGGTAGCAGTAGTTACTCGGAAATGAAGAAGCTTGCAAGGGATAGAGCAGCATAGAGAGCTGCATCAAACCGGTTTCTGGACTGAAGACCACACAACACGTAATCTACGTGCTTTAGTTCCTCAGTGTTTGTCATTATTTCTGTCATTTAGGGCAATAATTATCAATTTAAAAATGTTTAAAGGTGGAGGTCGAAACTGATATGGAAATAAATCTGGCATTTAATAATTTCTATGCAACAGCTGTGATGCTCTGTACTTGGTACTGACCAGCTGAACATTTCTAATATCATATAAATAACAAGACTGCATGAAAATATGGCACCAACCATACGACAGAACAAATAAATCAAGAAAACCACCAACCTGTCACCAGTAAGAAAAAAAACTTTCAAATTCAAAAGGCAATCACAGAAAAGAAATGCTTACTAAATGACGAAACAATATTAGCAAGCAAACGTTATTCAAACTAATAATACATATAACAGATAAATACAGCAATAGTACCTCTAGCCACTCCAAAAAGAGTATCACATAATCATCCAACATATGCACTCATGATCACAAACCTCATTATCATAATAAAGTGACTTTTACAAAGCTGTAATCTGTGCTCACAGGATATTGGATACAGCATCTCGCATTACATTAACCACCCTCTCCCCACCCCCACCTCCCACCACACGCACACACGTTGCTCCTTGTATACACACCAGTAATGGAGCAGTGAATCACGTGCCACCCTGGCCACTCTGCCCCTCGCTGTCTGCTAATGCCGTCTAGCAGCGCTACTCAGTCGCTGCTGGAATGCTAGTTAGTTTTTCTGTTTTATTGTCCATGTTAGTAGACTAATTTTAAACGCTGTCCTATGACCATGTAAAATTTCGCTTTTCAAAATGATTTTATCAGTAACGGGGAACAAACCGATGATATCGTTTGATAACGGGGGGAGGCGCATGAATGTGGTTAATAGTGTGTGTTCGGCAGGTGGAGCTTGAAGAGCTCTCTTGATGTCTTGTCGAGTTTGTGTCGAGTGTGCTGTACCGTCTCCCTGAGAAAAGCCAAGACGGAGCCAGGAAGACCTCTTGATGATCATCGATGTGATACCTCTTTACAAGGGTACCCTAAGAGACTCCATAAGCCACATAGAAGACAAATTTCAGTCAACGTTAATGAAACTGAATTAGTGTCAATTAGTGTCAATCAACTTCCCAGTTGACAGAAATTACTACGAAAAAGAGATGGAGTAGCGACAGACAGCTCACTATTACCAGAGACCAATATATTTATGGAAACATTTGAAGAAGAAGCCTTGAAGTCGGCAGTCTACAAACTCTCGTCCTTTTTTCGACATGTAAGTGATACTTTCATAATCTGACCACACGGACGGCATCACATTCAAGACTTCCTGCGCCATTTGAATTCACTGGACCAGAACATCTAATTCACGATGCAGGTAGAAGAAAACTGTCAGCTTCCATTTCTGGATGTGCTCAACAAGCGATGACCAGATGGTACATTAGGACACAGGGTGTACCGCAAACCGACACTTAGAGACTTGTACTTGCATGCCTCCAGCTATCACGCCCCTTCACTACGAAAAAGTGTCTTCAGCCCACTAGTCCACAGCGCACTTGAAATCTCGGACCATGACCGTGTACCACCCCAAGCGCGGCAACTGCATATCATATTCTGCACGAACGGTTACAGTAGCCCCAGATACAAGGTGCCTTAAGACGGAAGAAGCGGAAGTCACAGCTTGCTGAGGACGAAGAGAAACCTGTCGTGACAGTTATTGTCCCAAATGTCGGGAACATATTAACAAAAATCTGAAGAATACTCTGGAAACGTAATGTTAAGTGCATCCCTCCCCTCACCCGTCCCCACATCTGCCCCCCTCCCCCCCCTCCCCCCCCGCCACACACACACAGGGCTCCAGAAACCGCGAGTCTATCGCATCCCTTGCCAGTGCGGGAAGATTACCAGGACGATACAGAAAAGACGCACTGAGCATAAACTCCACACAGGCGACGAACCGCCGACAAACTCGTCTGTTGCAGAGCACTGCATCCCCCACGGAAGAACTACTAATTTCAAAGGCACCAAGTTTTTGCAAGACGAACTGAGTAAGTTTCAATTACTCATGACCTGTGACGAGGCATCAGGCATGGTAAAAACACAGCAGCAGACTAAGTGGAAATCCGCTCGCTCGTGGCAGCTGAAGAGGACGTGGACGCATTGTCGCCACGCCGGCCGCGGCGCTGTTGAAGACCCTGGATCGACTCCCGACGTCACGCTTCCCCCACCATAGCACCACGTCTGGGCCCACAGCCGGGAGTCAGCGGGCGAAGTGGAGGGTGCGAATGGAGCGGATGTGAAGGTGGCGTCCAACAGAAGACAGCTATGAGGAACGCTTGAAGATGACAAGAAGTTTGTTTACTGAAATATTGAGCCTTCTGGACGATGGCACCCGGCTGAACACCAGCGAAGTATCAAAATTTTCCTTCGCCAGGAAAGCCGAAAGTCACATTAATTAAATACTGCTTCGTAGTAGTAAACACGAGAATTGTTTACGATCTTGGCAAATAAACTTTTAAGAAAAACCACATTGTTACAGTGACCACTAGAGATGCTTCGAAATGAAGAAAAACGCTTGTCGTCTAAGACCTTTATTAGACTAGCAAAAGATGGGATAAAACCTAAAACCTATATTATTTGTATAGCTACGACGTCTGAAAATAAAAGAGACAACTTCTACAATTATTAATGAAATTAAAAGTGCGATATCGACTGAATATTGTGATTAAAAAAGTGCAAAACATTTTATTACGCCCTTTATATCCCAAGTTGTACTCAAAGAGACAAGAATGCTAACGGCTCAGGAAACAAACTGGAGTAAAGTATGTAACTATGAAAGTAATGAAACCGAATTAGCTGGGTGAATGAATGGTAGGAGGACCAATAAATTGCAAGAGGTGAAAATATGCCAGAAAATGACTTGATGAAAGATGAATAGACGACACTAGAAAAGAAACAGAAGTGACAAGGGTGCTTACAGCTAAAGGTAGCAATTCCCAGCACAATGTAGATTAGATTTATGTTCACAAGCAGATGTCAATCCCCTCACGGTGGTAAAGTATTTAGAACAGGAACAATCGAGTAAAATGTAGCAAGTTTCGACTTCTAGCAACTTTTGTTGCATATACCATTGCCTAATAAGAAGTTTACATTATTGAGCAGATATTGGTCAAGTTCCTTTACTGCTATATTACACTATGAAAATACTTGAATAACGAAGATCAGTTTTCTGTTTGGCAATACCGGCATCTTAAATTAATAGAGTTTTATTTCCGACGATTTTCAAGCTTTGCAGCTAAGTATAGTGGTGAAGCGTCTGGGAAACCTTTGATATTAGAACGCTGCACATAAAAGCAAACAGTCTGTTAAACAAATTTCTTATAACACAGCCTAGTAATAGTGGTTAAGCACGCGGAGAGGGTATAATTTATACTTCATTCACCGAGCAATACTTATTAGAAAAAATTATATTCGCCTCATACAACCAACAGACAGAGAGACCATTAAATTCTATATGTCGTGGTATGGTACCGAAGATTCTCATACATTTCACGCTGACTTCATAAATTATTCCCAATTAGTGAGGATTTCTATTGGCACTCGCCGAAAAGTCCTTCCATACATCTTCCACACCGGAACACGTGTATCTGCAGACTGCGGAACCAGTGAGTCAAGCTGTTCACGAAACGTCGCTTAATAAACCAGAGCATCGTAGATTGAGGTGTTGATCTACAATGAAACAAGGTTCAAAAAGGACCTCTTCTCGATGTGGGATCCTTGAAATGTATGAACTAATGCCACGTTTTAGTATACCAGACATTCAATGACACGCAGAACATAAAATGGCCATCCAGATAATAGCGATTGTTTCATGGGCTCAGGTATATTCTACGTACGATAAAATGAAAGCACAGGTAAAGATACAGTATTGTCACTATGCGTACACTGATCGCACTGCAGAAGAGTAAAGGGGGTACACCAAGCAGAATGAATAACAGTAACAGCCACAGTGGGCGACACGTAAATATGAGACAGTTCAGAAACAACACAGCTGCTTATCACGGTTGTCTCCAATTACAGTATTGCAAGTATCTATACCATCGACGACTGTGGGTGTCAAAACTACACATTCCTATAGCCGACGTGCAGTCAGATAGGATAACTCGATACCGAGTACGCGGGAAGCTTTCAAAGTAACTAGAAGTACTACCCATCGACTGGAGGGGCTATAGTTAGTTTCTCACGCTAGGCGCCTTTGCGACCTCCGCTCACTAACGTCGTCCGTGCGGAAAAATCAATTACGAACTCAGTGAATGTTTTGGTAAATGCATTTTCATATTCGGTGATTTTTATTGCCACTCATTAGTGCCCTGAAAACTTCTCGTTTTCACTTCTCTTTTCACTCTAGGGAACTGGAAACAGTCAAGGGCTGGGAACGAAATAGTTGTCATTTAATTTTTTGACCGAAACTTGCTACACACCCAATGTTGTGTTATCGAAAATGTTGTCATGTGTGAGCGAATAATTTCTTCCTTATAACACAGGTCAACCTTTTTAATTTCGTTCTTCAGCCTGATGCTGTAAAACTTCGAGGTAATAGTGCTTGCGAGCTCTGGTACCTTAGGGAACAAACTGATTGTGGGCCGTTCCCTTCATGACGAAAATCAAAACAACATTTTAAAACTGACTACCTCCTATTTTACTTTGCAATCTTGCACTGCCTCTTAATTGTTGCTTAATTTTGGGTTACAATCATAATATCACATATCGTTGTTCTTAGTGCGACATTGGAAGTGTTTCTTACCTCTGTGTGACGTATGAATTTTGTATGTTCTAGTGCTCTCTGTTTGTTCTTTGGATAGGCCACAGTCTTCCCGGTCACTGATATAGAAACCGGTCAGCGTATGTTTAGCTGTACAGATGTGTAGACACGGATGTCGTGTATTCCAGTAATGCTAAATGTTTCGCTGTCGATCCGTCTACACGAATGGACTCGGAAACAAAGGATACGTGTGGCGAGGTAGTATTAACTACAACGACAGGCCCACCTTTATTGGAACAATGTCAAAAATAATACGCTCTAAGAATTAACCTCCGAAACGAGCTCTTTAAAGAAGACAACATATAAAAGTGCTTGACATTCTTTCGTGCTGCCATCTAGGAAGTAAGATAGGTAAAGTTTTGACGATATAGAACTGTATATATATTTGACACAAAAATAATTTGATTGCTTGGTTGTTCAGCTGAGTGGCAAATCAGATTATGTAGTAAGATGTAGGAATTACATGTATATACACAGACAGAGGCGACGAAAGAAAATTTGCACCAGAGGCAGCATTCGAACCTGGTTCTTCCACTCCCTACATAGATACACCACCCGTGCACAGCAGCTTTGCACATCTTCACGGACCACCAAAGCACGCCTCCCTCCTTGTTCCAAATTCCAATACACGTCTCAGCCCACTTGGCATTCCACCAAACTCGAACAGCATTGCAGAGGATCTCCAATCGTGTTGTAATAGCGTCTCAACAACAAACGAAATTAGGGATCCTGCCTGAGGGCCAAGCATATGTGCTTTTATCAAACGGAACTATATGATTTCAGAGACTTTTTCATGCCTCAAACATCTATGGTCTATGATGTATATATACAAACTGAAATGACGAACGAAAATTTTTTCCAAGTCCAGGTTCGAACCTGGGTCCCAGCTCACTAGGTAGATGCACTGATCACTACGCCTCCCATGCACAATGGCTTTGGATAACTGCACTCTGTAATTCTCTGTACGACTCTATAATCATCTACCTATATGGATCCATATAATATCATTTGACTAAAGCAGCTACGCCTGGTTTTCAGGCAGGATCCCTGATTTTGGGGGATGCTGAGATGCTATCCCGTTACTGTTGGAGAGCCTCTACAAATCTGTTCGAGTTTAGGGAGAATACCAAGTGGGCTGAGGCGTGAATTGGAGTTTGGATTGAGGGGGGAGTAGTGTTAGCAGTTGTGCAAACCCTCAGTGCCAGGATGGCGTAATGGTTGGTGCATCTACCTACTGAACAGAAGACCTAGGTTCGAATCTCGTCCTCTGTACAAATTTTAATTCATCGCTTCAGTCTGCACATATACGTCATGGATGTTTGAGATTTGAAGAGATCTTTGGAATCATATTGTTTCATTTCATACGAACTACATGTTTAGAAATACATACGTCAAAATAAATTACATTAATTACGAAGAAGATAGAAACCAACTCAACGAGTAACTGCCCCGCCATGTAGTCTCTTGTTAGTCTGCTCGGCAGCTGTCCTTGTACGCTGGCAGCTTTATAATTTGTCTATAGACGAAGATTGTGAAAATTTGTTAGACCAAATTTACGTTCTGTCGCTGCCGTACATCTACTTAAACTGACTGTAGTTGCCCGTACAAATATTATTCTGAAACACTTAACATACCCTGATGAGCCGAAAGGTTATGTCCACCTGCTTAACAGCGTGTTGGTCTACCCCTGAACCGCAATAGATCAGTGAATCTGTGTATATAGGTTCGACAAGTCCTTGTTAGGTTTCTAGAGATTTTGGGATGAGATGTCTACGCAAAGGTCATGTAAATCCCATAAATTACGTTCCGATCGTTTGTGGGTGCCGAGTTGGCACCCAATAGCGTTCCAGAAATTTGGTCGCCAAGACATCAGAGTTACTTCACTGTCATGCTCCTCAAACTCGTGTAGCGCCATTCTGCCATTGTGAAACGAACATTTATCCTGCTGAAAGACTCCGTCGCTGTCGGGGAGAGATATAAAGCATGAAGGGATTCAGATGGTCCTCAGTTATGATCACGTAGTCCACAGCTACCTTGATGCCGCCAGTTAACTGCAACAGGTCCCATGAAAGCTGAATATCTCGCGTAACATAACACTGCCCCACCGGCCAGCATCCGTGGCGCGGTGCACGTTTCGAGCACACGACTGTCTATTTGGTGTAACAAGAAACATGATTCATGGTACCAGACGATACGTTTCCACTGATCCACTGTCCAATATGGATGCTCCAGTGCCACTGCAAATGTAATTAACTATGTCTTTGGGACAACATTGTAGGTAGAGATGGCAGTAGATGGCGGTTTTCGATTATACCAGTTTATTATACGTCGCCATTTTAATTTGACTGTTGAAATCTTGCAAAATAACCTGTTTCTGAAGTAACTGATTTCCGGTTTTTTATTGCCATTATCTCCAGTAGGAAACGTAAACGTCTAACAAAGATCGAAAAATTCCAATGAAGTTGAAGAAGTAGGTGATCCAGAACGATATAGGTTTGAAGCTGCGGCGGAATTCGGTCTCACTGTCTCCACCAAAGATGAGTGTAACGAAGGCGATAATGAAAAGCCACGAGTTGATGTATTTCCTGCATCGTTACTTTGGAAGGTCCGGTATTAATTTTTCACCCTGAAGCAACCACAAAATTAAGGGTTCAGTTATTGC
The DNA here is from genome assembly GCF_023897955.1 of Schistocerca gregaria. NCBI lineage: Eukaryota > Metazoa > Arthropoda > Insecta > Orthoptera > Acrididae > Schistocerca > Schistocerca gregaria. The sequence goes on from NC_064923.1 coordinate 492,863,422, forward strand.
ACCAAGTTATTGCGCTTCAGTAAAGTTCTGGGTATAGCAACCAAATTTACCTTCTTTTCCAAGGAATATTGTCGATGTTTTCTCAGCGCGTGATGTAAGTTTTTTGTCACTCCTACAGTTTTTAATCTTTTAGAGCAAATGGAGCATTGTACTTCAGCGCTGCCGCACTTCGCAAAATACTTGCAGACTAGGGATGGTGCCATTCTGCAATACAACCGATGCCTCAGGACGACAGCGTGAAATTAACGTATGGACCAGGTGGGGGCAAGTCTTGCAGACAGTACGTATTCGCACACCATCTAAGAGGCCAAGCATAAGGCCTTATATTTCTTAATGTTTCAGGAATACTATATTGCTTTATAAGTCAGGTCTTTGTTACTAGTTTCTAACGAATGGCGTTGTTTTTAAAATAGTACTGTTCGCTTTACTCATTTCTGTAATGATACAGTATTTCAAAGCAAACAATCTTTTTTTAAAAGATGTTTGTCCCGGCTGAGGTTCGAGTACTCCCTTGGGCATGGGTGTGTGTGTTTGTCCTTAGAATAATTTAAGTTAAGTAGTGTGTAAGGTTAGGCACTGGTGACCTTAGCAGTTAAGTCCCATTAGATTTCACACACATTTTTTAAAAGAAGTTTTTTTACAAACCAAAAATTTTAGCACTGTTGCTATGGTAAATTGATATGTCGGTTCTTTTACTCGGTTATTGGTATAAAAAATGAAAAAGCTTATAACAGACCGAAAAAATACCATAAAATACTTCTTAATTCAGAACTAAGATAGCGGTACCGGTTTTAACCGGTCAGTTTTTCCCATCTCTATTTTGGAAGGCGTATGGTTGTCTCCTGCGGAGATCCATGCTCGACAATGTGAGGTGAACGGTGTGCTGGGAAACACGTGACTGCACCCTATCGTCCGGACTGCCACACATCACCGCCTGTCCTGATTTAAAGCGCGGAGAAGCCTCTGACCTCCACGCCCTGTGATGAGGATTGGACGTTCGAAAGTTTATCGTCTACTCATAGTTGGATCGTCCTTCAACTAGTTTCCATAGATGATCACGACAGTAGCACGACAACAGTCCACCAGCTTCACCATTTGACATAGGCTACTCGTTGCCACGAGCCATTGCATAACTATCTGCCCTTCGCCAAAATCGTTTGTGTCTATAGATTCCCCAACTTGTAGCCTGTATCTTCACTAGAATGATTCCTAATTCATCTGTGCTCCACTTAGCCGGCCGGGTGGCCGAACGGTTCTAGGCACTACAGCCTGGAACAGCGCGACCGCTACGGTCGCAGGTTCGAATCCTGTCTCGGGCATAGATGTTTGTGATGTCCTTAGGGTAGTTAGGTTTAAGTAGTTCTAAGTTCTAGGGGACTGATGACCTCAGCAGTTAAGTCCCATACTGCTCAGAGCCATTTTTTTGTGCTCCACTTATATACTGAAGATTTATTACTGCGTCATGTGCCCGCACTGCCTAAGATGGCATTCGTTCTCATAATATTTTGGCTCTTAAGTGTAACTTTCATCTAGATGTTGTCCTTTTTTTATATGCACCAAGAAATCTTTGAGTTTTGTGGCAGTTTTGCAGTTTGTCCGTGTTTTATACCATCTTTCTCATCAATAAATATAAATTATTAAAATCAGATTATTCCTTTCAAAACAACCTTTATCTCTACAGTGCTTACTCGCCACTAAAGTGCGGCTTCGCATGCTTTGTCTCCTCATTGTGTTGGATTTACCTTACGTTCATCGTTCAACAACGAATTCGTTATCGCCTCGTCGTTACTCACCGGACAAACAGCAGATTCTCTTTTTATCTTCTTAAAAGTTGATCATGAAGCGCACAGAATTTTAAACTCCGCAGCGGCCGGCTCGTTTAATCTCGTGCCCCTGGTAAAGCCTGACCAGAGGATCCAGTTAATGAGGGAGCTTAATAGCGGCTCTTAATGGTCCCGGCATGACGATAAACACGGCGACTGGGGCTGAGAGCCGACTTCGGTCCGCAATATTGCGTCAGGGATGCGCTTCACTGCCTTCCCTCCCCCTCATTCTCTCTCTCTCTCTTTCTCTCCACTCTTCTCACAGAGTCTGTACAATCGTTGAAGGCTTAAGCTACCTTCCCACTACACCTCACGAGATGTACTGCTGCATTCCGAAACGCATTTCCTAATTATTTCAAATATTTTCTATTAGACTAAATTTTTGTCATTCTCATTTCAGCAGATCGAAGAGGTCTCTCCAGTGCAACTGTGATCAACCCTGACCTAGCTTGCTTGGTCTCGTATGACAAGAGGTTCATGAAGGTTCACAAAACTAGCAGTCTAGCGTTATACTTCTTATGAGGCAGCCATAAGACTCAATAAACTTTCCAGTGTAATGTCCTGTGATTGTATAGATGCGTAAACATACAGTAATGTCCTGTGATTGGGTTGGTGCTTAAACTTAGGAAGTAAGGGCTTTATGTACACCGAAGGGCCAAAGAAACTGGTATAGGCATGTATTTCCAGTGATACATAAACAGGCAGAATACGGCGCTGTGGTCGGCAACGCCCACATAAGACAAAAACTGTCTGGCGCAGTTGTTAGACCAGTTACTGCTGCTACAGTGGCAGGTTACCAAGATTTAAGTGAGTTTGAACGTGGTATTATAGTCGGTGCACGAGTGATGGGACCAACCACAACTGAAGAGAACCGTTCAACGTGACCATTCCACAAATTGCTGCAGATTTCAATGCTGGACCATGAACAAGTGTCAGCGTGCGAACCATTCAACGAATCATCATCGATATGGGTTGTCGGAGCCGAAGACCCACTCGTGTAGCCTTGATGACAGCACGACACAAAGCTTTACGCCTCACTTGGCCCGCCAACACCGAGATTGGACTGTTGATGACTGGAAACATGTTGCATCGTCGGACGAGTCTCATTTAAAATTGCATCTAGCGGATGGACGCGTACGGGTATGGAGACAAGCTCCTGAATCCATGGACCCTGCATGTCAGGAGGGGACTGTTCAAGTTAGTGTAGGCCGTGTGCAGCTGCAGTGATATGGGACCCCTGACACGTCTAGATACGACTCTGACAGGTGACACGTACGTAAGCATCCTGTTTGATCACCTGCATCCATTCATGTCCATTGTACATTCCGACGGACTTGGGCAATTCCGACAGGAGAATGCGACAGCCCACACATCCATAATTGATACACAGTGTCTCCAGTAACTCTCTTCTGAGTTTAAACACTTTCGCTGGCAAGCAAACCCCCCAGACATGAACATTATTGAGCACATTAGGATGCCTTACAACGTTCTGCTCAGAAGAGTTCTCCACCCCCTCGTACTCTTACGGATATATCGACAGCCCCGAACGATTCATGGTATCAGTTCCTACCAGCACTATTTCAGACATTAGTCGAGTCCATGCCACGTCGTACTGCGGCACTTCTGCTGCTCGCGTGGGTCTTACACGATGTTAGGCAGGTGTACCAGTTTCTTTGGCTCCTCGGTGTATGTCAGTACATCGAAGGGCATAAAGTGCATGGTATGGCATACCATCATCTCTTCCCCCCCCCCCCTCTTCGTACTGCTTCCACGGATGGTACGCGCGAGGAAGTAACTACATCCTTACACCCCAGGCCACCTGGTGATACGTGGCGGAGGGTGCTTCGTGTAGAAATGTCACTTCCCCCCCCCCCCCCCCCCCTACCTTTTCCTGTTCCAGTCGCAACTGGTCCGCGTGAAGAATTATTATTGACAAGCCTCTGGACGAAGTCGAATCCTTCCAACCTTGTCTTCATGATCTCTCCTTGAAACACACGTAGGAGGGAGAAATGCTTAGGTTGATTCTTCTAGGAAGGTACCATCGCGAAATTTTCAAAGTAAATTACTTGGTGGTTCACAACGCTTCTCTTCCTGCTTTTGCTACTTGAGACGAATGAGCATCTCGGTGGCACTTTCGCATTTAATCTAACCTGTGTGGCAAAACGTACTATTCTTCTTTACATCTCCTCCATTTCTTGTATCTAACAATCTGGTAATAGTCCCAGACTGACGAGATATACTCAAGTACAGGAAAAAGAAGATTTTGCAAAGCACCTCCCTTTTTGTGAGGATTACAGTTCCTGAGGATTCTTCCAATAAACCTTAGTCTGATGTCTGTTTTTCCTACGATTAGTTTTATGTGGTCGTTTCACTTTCGACACTAATGGAGGTAAGTGCTTCCAGCGTCTATTCAGCTATATATGCGTAATACGTTACATTTGTTAACGCCGAGGGTCAACGACCAACCACTGCGCCAAGCGTTGGTCCTCTGTTGGTCTTCCTGCTTTTCACTAAAATTTTCTACCTCTTTGGCTTTATATAAGGGGCAACCTAATGCAAACGAAACGGATGGAAGAAAAGTAAGTAAATTATTTACTATTTCAAAAGAAATCGGCATAATTGTTAATAGATTTATCCGTCTGTGAGACAAGATGAGCGATGCCTTCATAGAAAAATGTTTGCGTTTGCCTATGGAACGATGATGGTGGTCCTGGCCGAATGTTCAAATGGTTCAAATGGTTCAAATGGCTCTGAGAACTATACGACTTAACTTCTGAGGTCATCAGTCGCCTAGAACTTAGAACTAATTAAACCTAACTAACCTAAGGACATCACACACATCCATGCTCGAGGTAGGCCAAATGTTTCGAGTAAGCAGCAGCAGTTTCGCTGAGAAACCATTACACATCCCCCATACAGTCCCGATCTCTCCCCATCCGTTCCATATATTTGCAGCCTTGAAGAAAGACATTCGTAGCCATTGCTTTGCTTCGGAAGAAGAGGTGTACGCTTGGGTACAATCATGGTTCCGCAGGTAACTGCAAACATTTTTCCATGAAACCACTAACCGTCTTTTCTTACAGCGGAATAACTGTATTAACAGGTATAGCGATTACGTTTGAAATACCATCTAGGTGATCTGTCTCGTTTTCATTTGACTGCTCATTGTGCAACTACATAAGCCGCGAACTGCCTTATTCGCTTGTACGAGGCCATCTGTATAGTGAACAGTAACACTTCAATAGCATTCCCTTGAGGACTCTCGAAGTTTCTTCTATTTCTGAAGATTTCTTTCCGTAAGAAAGACAAGCTGCATTTTTTTGCAAGAAACTCTTCAATCAAGACAGTAAATTTGTCTGATATCCCGAACGCACGTGTTTGTGACATTGCGGGTAAGCCTGTGTACATTGCGTTACATAAAATGTAGAGAATGTCCATAAAGTCTCGCTATTATTTGAAAAATTCATAACCTTGAAACTATTAGAGGTAGAGAATAGTGGTTTTTTGTAAATCGTTTAACAGCTCTCAAAGTTTCTTTGTCCTTTGTTGCAGATTTGATTTGGTGTGCATAGAAATAGCGACAGACGAGAAGAAGATGCATGATGTCATCTGGTATACAAAATCCAGATCTGTGACAACGGTGCCGATACCAATATGGGAAGGTACTACCGGAAAAAACAAGCCTAAAGAGGTGGTCCGGAAGCTTTAAAGAGAGAGGCACTGCCGAGCACCTTCATTTCAAAGCAGATCCCCATAAGTCAATTCATGGTGCATCGCGCGAATTGCAGGAAGCAAGGTCAACTGACTATAACGCGTTACATTAACGGTTACGTCTTATCGCGTACAAACTGCAAATTGTCCAAGCACTGCTGCCAAACGATCGTCCTCTGCGGTATGCATTCGCTTGTTCCATGCTGGCCTCCATTGATGGTGACAGTGACTACCTGAAAAAGAGCCTTTTTTCAGACGAGGCAACATTAGAATTTGGAGCTACGAAATCTCATACAGCACACGTGAACACATCTGAGATAACCCAAAGCTTAATATTTAGTGTTGCCTAGTGCACAATAGAGTGATGGACCCATTTTTGTTCATAGAGAGCCGGTCGCGGTGGTCTCGCGGTTCTAGGCGCGCAGTCCGGAACCGTGTGACTGCTACGGTCGCAGGTTCGAATCCTGCTTCGGGCATGGATGTGTGTGATGTCCTTAGGTTAGTTAGGTTTAAGTAGTTCTAAGTTCTAGGGGACTAATGACCACAGCAGTTGAGTCCCATAGTGCTCAGAGCCATTTGAACCATTTTTGTTCATAGAGAAAGGTACAGGTGGAAATGTTTACCTAGACATGCTCGACCTGTTTTTGCTACCACACATGGAAGAGCTACCGCCGTCCATCGTCTTCCAGCATGATGATGCACAACCACGTTGGAGTTTGGACGTGCGGAATGTGCTGCATGACACCTTTCCTGAGAGGTGGGCGGCTAGTGGTCCCATCCCTCATTCCCTGCGCTCTCTTCTTGATAAGCCATTAGACTTCTTTCTGTGGGGTTGCGATAGCCAATGAATCAACGACGCAATCAGAGCAGTTACTAGGGCAACGCTGAGCTGTACATGGGTAGAACTCGAATACTGCTTTGTTGTTCTACGCGTGATGAGTGGGCCTCAACTTGAATTCTGATATAACAAAAAAACCGTTGAGAACTGCCAAACGTTTTGCAAGAAACCACCATGCTCTAATAGCTTCAAAGTTATGATTTTTTGAAACGATAGAGGGACTTTATAAATACCCTTTATGCCGATAGAAATAACGCCTTTTGAGTCGTTTTGAAAACGTAGCCTCTGAATTTCGTGAGCAAGGCTCTTCGCGATCCACAGAGGCCACACACCAACATGTACCACTGCCGCTGGTGGAGAATTTCCGTGGCGTTCTCAGGCTGACTAAACGAACACATGACGGGACTTACCGCTCTTCTTTGAATCTCCCATACCTGTTGGTTTAATAGAATTTTATGACAGCCCTCTACCGATGACAACACCATACAATTTGTCCAACAAGGATTTTGAAACAGACCTCTTTCTCAACTCTCTTCCAATAAATAGAGACCTACCAATGACCTTCTACCCGGATACGTTTTTTTTGGCCATTCTATATTGAGCCACTCCAGACAGAAACGCCTGGACACTTGGAGGTTGTGTCTGATTGCAGTAAGTGGCCATCCGTCATGTAAGCGACAAATATGGGATCCTTTCTTTTATTTAAACGTGTTACTTAAACTTTGCTACATTATGGCTCTCGAATATAACGGACGTGCATTTGAGAACACTTATTTGCAATCTGGTATACGGAGATCTCACAGTATTGCTAGTAATTAGAAATACGTTATTTTTATGGCTCCACGCCCATAAAGAAACTGAAAAATTGAAAGTATCAATTTCGCGATGGGAGGTAAAAATAAGATTTGGTGAACATGAGATACTTCTTAAACAAAATGTGGCGGAGCTATTTTCAGTGTCTGGTTTCGGTTTTAGATGCAATTTCGTATATAGGTGCAATTTCGTATATCGGCTGCTATTAAGACCAACGGTCTTGTATTTGAATCAAAAGTGTAGTTTGCTGTTCCTATCATAGTATCAAAAAGTCATCCACATTCTCTGGTTTGGAGCTTGAGGAGACTCTCACACACACATTTTGTAGCTCCTGTGGTAATCTTGTCAGTGGATTCTTACACTCATCTTGAAAGATATAGGGCTTCACGGGGTAGCACAGATTCGAAACGCAAGCACGTTGCAGCCATTTGGATAGTAGAGTACGTGTTGCTTCTGTACAATTGTTTTATCTCTAGTTACTCCACGCAGGAAGCAGCAGATTGTTTCAGAGACAGCCTTCAGAAAATCGTCCTAAATCTGTAGTTAAAGTATAAAGTAACAGACAACTTTGACGAGAGCAATAGGAGAAACTGAAATGCTCTACAACAAGATATTGGCCACGAAAATACCAACTAGCACCTGCTTATTACATACACTAATGCATTGACGTTTGTTGATGAAATTACTGAGGACTCGGTTGAAGAAGCATGACGAAAACAGATTCTGATCTGCTTTTCCACTGAACCTTTCATTGAAAATATTGAATTTTTTCTTCCTCATTCTAATGTGGGGTGAAATCGTCGTGGTGCGCCATGGCAACATCTAGAGTGTTTTAATTTTATAACACAGGGTATAGTGTAAAAGAGTTCGTGCCGGGAAGGGGGATATAATTCTTACATCCCACTTCTCAAACCAATTGTAAAATAGTACGTGGTTTGGGGATGGGGAGCGAGACTTCTGACACCAATGTTAATGTATAGATTGGCAGGGAAGGGGGAAGAAGGCTGTTAAATATGCCTCTTGGCAGCAGTGTGCAGGAGGGCGAGCGGTCAGGATTTGATAGCGGGCATCCACGGCTGCCGTTACATGACAAAACAGGGAATTAAGCACAATAAAGAGGACATATTTCAACACACGGAGTACAAAGGGCGTGCCTAGGGTCGGAAGTTAGCAGGTTTAGGCCAGTCTAGGAGGTCGAACAATTAAATTAAATGGGCAAAAGAATGGGAAGCGGTTCATGTTGACTTATGTTGCTGGCCGGTCGCGAAGAGCAGAGCCAGAGGCTCTGCCTTCCAAAAAGACGTCTGTTCTGCTCGAAGCCTGGATTACAAGAGAGAGATGCAACTGTCTTCGGCAGCGCAGAGGACTCCAGCGTCCACACACGTGATCGGTATCCTGTGCACGCTATTGGCTAATACCAATGGCGTGAATTCGCTAACAGTTTCAGCAGAGGGCTCAAGGCGTCAGTCAGCAGCTTTAACTGGACAGAACTGCCTCGGTATTGCGAGACAGTCAACTTGTCACGTAGACACGGCGTGAATTACTCTGTTAGAAAACTTGTAAAGATTCCACCGGGCCTTTGAAATAAATTGTTTAAACTAATTCCCTAAAATATTCCTTGACTGTCTGCCATCCTGTACAATACGTAAGGTCTATAACTAATCTCGTCACGGCTGACAACGAGAAAAGCATCACATACGAAAGTCACAATGAAGTTCCCGATGGAAAATTTAACAAAACCCGACTAAGAACAGTGTCAAGCGTAGTGTGACGGCCACATTACTGTAATTTGTGCATAAAATGTCCTTCATCAACCATAAGATGGGTATGATTGTAGAATACATAGAAATAACTGCTGGAAAATAAGAATCTATTACTCCGTATGAATGCAAGGCACAGATAACGAAGATTTTTTTTCAATGTAAGATTCGTACGAGCTGACCTGGCCCCACGTATGATAGCCAATAACCGCACTTCGCTTGAGCGTTGCTTCCCTAAGTCTGGACGTGACTTTGTCAATTTCCAGAATGACCTTACAAGGTAACGCAGCTACTCATAACTGAAACCCCTCCAGATTTATGGTGTACGAAGGGCCTGAGTAGAACTGAAAATGACTAAAGTGGGAGCTCCAAATGGTCAGGAACTTAGGTAAAATAGCATTTTTGGTGCGTACCGGGAAGGTACGAGCCATTCACATTAGCTTAGTTTCCAGGCAGCGGCTGGAGCAGCGGAAAAAGTACAGGACGTTGATTCGAGGGTCTTGGGATCTAGCCCATCTGCGGATTTCTTATGTCAATTTTTATCATGACTTACACTAAGAAAACCGAAATAATGCTCAATATATTTCATGTATTAATATTTTGATAAAAGGCACGAAAAGCCAAAGGCAAAAAAGGGACAGCAAATAAATATCCATGAAGCGAATATGAGGCTTACACTAGAACTTACACAACTGGAAATGTAAAATTAAATAGTTTTATCATGTTACAGTTGATTGCTCACACGCATTAGTGTGATGTTTATTGCAAAAACAGAGGAACGAATAATTTATCAGCATATTACACACGTTATAAGGCCACATTTTTACAATTACAAGGTTGTTTTAAAGTTTCCATATGAAAACAAACTTGGTTTACATTCATGAAAGGGTCTCTCTCATGACAGAGTTTGGCAGCAACCACTAGTAACACATGATTTCGCTCAATATTGGGGAGGATATGTGGCGAGGTATAGTGGATGTATTTTGATGAGGCATTGTCGGGACGTGATTTATTTTTCTCTCTCGATAAGATCAGTTTTGAAACTTTTTGGATAAAATGTTTTACCGAACGGGTACAACATACTTCGCTAGGTCGCATGAGCTGCCGTGAGCTCCTCAAAGTTCAAAATAAACCTAACAGAATGCGCTTTACTGACAATTCCTTTTTAGATAGTTACTTGCAGAGTCCTCGTGGACGCTGTAGGGACAATCCTTTCTTGGAACTTTTTTACAATCCCAAATTTTACTTTGCCTTTCCTCTTCATGCCTTTTATTAAAATATTAATAAATGCAATCTATTGACCATTATTTCGGTTTACTTGTAGGGTAAGTAACTTTGATATACCCTTATGATAGAACTAGTTACTTCGCGAGAATAAAGAGCTTGTTGTGTTTCACAAAATGATATTTTTGACTTCGTCTTTACTACTTGCCAATAAATCGTTTTCTTCGATTTAATTCATAATGTTCGAACACAGTATATGTTCCAGAATCCTACCGTAAATGACGACAGTGATATAGATCAGTAATTCGGGGTATTACTCCTGTTTTCTTTCTTTAGAATTGATGCAGCCTGTGCAACTTTCCACTGTTTGGATATGGATCTTTAGACGAGCGAGTGGTTGTATATACGTGCTAAATATGGAGTTATTGTATCAACATGCTCTAAGGAACCTAACTAGTAGACAATCTGGACCGAGGACTTGCCTTTACAAAATGTGATTTAAGATGCTTTGCTAGACCGAGGAACAAGTTTCTTGTTTATCGTAAGAACAAGTATTTTTGTAAGGAGTGCCTTTTGTAGACTGAGTGCATTTTGCCTCTTCTAGGTCATTAATATACAACACGAAAAGTCACAATACACTTCGCCTGGGCACGCCTGAAGCTACTTCAACATATCTCTATCTCTCTCTCTCTCTCTCTCTCTCTCTCTCTCTCTCTCTCTCTGAGTTCTCGTTTGCAAGCGTTGTTATGGCACTGGGCCAAACGCTTTTCGGAATTTATGTGAGAAAAGCGTGAGCTGGGTTTCGCACGAGTGATGTGTACATGAAGTAAATCGTTCTGTTCGAGATACTACATTATGTTTGAGTTCACAAAACGTTCTAAGATTCAGCAGTAGATGGATGTCAATGATATCGTACTGTAGTTCTGTCGATCGCTTCTGCTCCCTTCTTGTAAAACCTCTGTGATCTGTCCTTTTTTTGAACGGTTGGGTGCAGTTTCTGATTCGGTGGGTTTACCGTATATTATGACTAACTAGGCCGCAAATTCTGTGCAGAAACTGATAGGGATTCTACCAGATTGTGAAGCTTGTGTCATTGTTTCCCGACTTCAGCTGTTTCTCAACACCGCTGTGTATAATCTGTATATCATTGTCCTTACAGTGATAAGAGAATTAAACAGATGAAGTAGTGCTGTTGCTTCTTTCGTAAATAAACGATTGAAAAGGCATATTATAAATTCGAATTTTATTATGATACCTTTAATCTCAGTTCCTGCGTCATTTATGGCTGTCTGGATACCAGATGGTAGCCTTTACGTACAATCAGAATTTCTTTGAGTTCCGAAAGAGGTATTTAGATAAGACTATCCTACGGTAGTCATTGATGACTTCACAAATTGGCATTTAGCGAGCCAGAATCGTTTCTTTTATCATTTTTCTGTCTATATCCCTATGCTTTGTATTATACCAGAAGTACAGTAGCTGGAACAAGTTCTGATTTGCATTTACGGGAACAGGTAGGCTTTGCTGATCTACATGTGTTACAGATTGGGAAGAGACGGGTGTGAAAGTTCAGGTTGTGTAGTGTTCTTTGCAATGGGGATAGGTTGGAGCGCTTTCAGAGTTCTCCATTAAATCGTCATTATCTGTCAAGCATTCTTGGCGTGCTCTAAAATACTACATGTTGAATAAGATGGTCAATAGTGGTGGCTGATTCAGTAAAAAATCAATCCTAATGCCGCTGGTAGCACCAGGATTGCTGCAGATACGCAGGGTTCCTTGGATTTGGAGGTCTGGGTGTGCATAAATATCTATGTCTATTTCTTGATTAGTTATGACAGCAGTGAAGGTAGGAGGTTGTAGCAGATGTGTGGGAGTAGAATTTCCTTGTAACTGAGGACATTTGTGATGGGATTCGTGTATGGAAGTTAGGAATGATTTTTTTATGACACTGGATATAATTGGGGCTATGTGTATAGTGAAGGGGACATGGGTATACTGATCATATATATTCGGATTTCAAGTGAAATAGACCTTTTTGTTGCATGACTCTCGCATCAGGGCAGGATAGAAGAAAGTTTGTGAGAGTATGGACTTCTCTGATGTAGAGAGAGCATTCCACAGATTCAGTTTGGTGTTGGATTTTTGTTGGATGGAAAATTACGCTGAGGCGTTTCTGACTCTTCTTCTCGCGGTGGGTTGGAGGAAGGAAAGGATGATAAATGGGAGGTGGTATGTGACAGTTTTCCAGGCTACAGCAGGTAATGCAGTGACAACGAAAAGAACTTACCTCTTTTGAAGCAACAGCGCTGAAGATTGAGTGTGGCGAATCTGTAGTTTCACTTGTTGTGCACACTGCATTGAATGCTAGTCGTAATGTTGCTGATCCACGTGCAGATGGACATGCTGGGCCTGGAGCCTTCTCTGTCATCACATAACTGGTGTTGATAGTTCAGGATCTGGTGAGGTTGATGATGTTTCTGGTGAAGATCAGATTGCCGTCGGTATTGATAGGTTCAGTCAAGGCGGTACTCTGGTGTAGCAGAAGCTCTAAATGATAGAAGTTGTGTTTGGAATATATGACTAACTGGACGGCCCACAGAGCTGGGGTGGGGGGGATAAGTGAGTAGAGTAAGAAGAATCGGTGGTAACAAGAAATAGGCGGAGGAAGTATAGATGGTAGAGGGGGAACTGCAGTGGTGATAGGGGAACTCATCCGTATCCACAGTGATAAACAGCACTGATGTAAGTACCAGGCAGTCGCATGGTAGTTAAGAGACGATGCATATGACGACAGTAACTGCGATTCTGACGGTGACACAGTCAGTCGCGGAGACAGGCTGGTGATGGAACAGCAGACGACCAACACAGATATGGAAGATGGACGATGCCACGAGTGCTAAAGACTTTGCCAGGCACAATGATGAAGATTTGCTCAAGCATGTCAAGTGACCCTGAGATTGGCTCAAGCTAACCACTAAGTGAGTGAATTAGCGGTTCATTGTCCCAGGAAGGGGAAACTTTATTGACACATTCCTGGGGTCAGATATATCACATGATCACACTGACAGAACCACAGGCACATAGACACAGGCAACAGAGCATGCACAATGTCGGCACTAGTACAGTGTATATCCACCTTTAGCAGCAATGCAGGCTGCTATTCTCCCATGGAGACGATCGTAGAGATGCTGGATGTAGTCCTGTGGAACGGCTTGCCATGCCATTTCCACCTGGCGCCTCAGTTGGACCAGCGTTCGTGCTGGACGTGCAGACCGCGTGAGACGACGCTTCATCCAGTCTCAAACATGCTCAATGGGGGACAGTTCCGGAGATCTTGCTGGCCAGGGTAGTTGACTTACACCTTCTAGAGCACGTTGGGTGGCACGGGATACATGCGGACGTGCATTGTCCTGTTGGAACAGCAAGTTACCTTGCCGGTCTAGGAATGGTAGAACGATGGGTTTGATGACGGTTTGGATGTACCGTGCACTATTCAGTGTCCCCTCGACGATCACCAGAGGTGTACCGCCAGTGTAGGAGATCGCTCCCCACACAATGATGCCGGGTGTTGGCCCTGTGTGCCTCGGTCGTATGCAGTCCTGATTGTGGCGCTCACCTGCACGGCGCCAAACACGCATACGACCATCATTGGCACCAAGGCAGAAACGACTCTCATCGCTGAAGACGACACGTCTCCATTCGTCCCTCCATTCACGCCTGTCACGACACCACTGGAGGTGGGCTGCACGGTGTTGGGGCGTGAGCGGAAGACGGCCTAACGGTGTGCGGGACCGTAGCCCAGCTACATGGAGACGGTTGCGAATGGTCCTCGCCGATACCCCAGGAGCAACAGTGTCCCTAATTTGCTGGGAAGTGGCGGTGCGGTCCCCTACGGCACTGCGTAGGATCCTACGGTCTTGGCGTGCATCCGTGCGTCGATGCGGTCCGGTCCCAGGTCGACGGGCACGTGCACCTTCCGCCGACCACTGGCGACAACATCGATGTACTGTGGAGACCTCACGCCCCACGTGTTGAGCAATTCGGTGGTACGTCCACCCGGCCTCCCGCATGCCCACTATACGCCCTCGCTCAAAGTCCGTCAACTGCACATACGGTTCACGTCCACGCTGTCGCGGCATGCTACCAGTGTTAAAGACTGCGATGGAGCTCCGTATGCCACGGCAAAGTGGCTGACACTGACGGCGGCGGTGCACAAATGCTGCGCAGCTAGCGCCATTCGACGGCCAACACCGCGGTTCCTGGTGTGTCCGCTGTGCCGTGCGTGTGATCATTGCTTGTACAGCCCTCTCGCAGTGTCCGGAGCAAGTATGGTGGGTCTGACACACCGGTGTCAATGTGTTCTTTTTTCCATTTCCAGGAGTGTAATTACTTCTTCTTGACATACAGGACTTGTAAGTTACATATTGTGACTGAACTTATTTAGCCTAGAAGTACTGTTGGGAATTTGTCAGGCGATATCAAGGAAAAATCTTGAACGTGTAGTATGCCTAAGATATGTTAGTTAGTTAATTAGTAACATGTTCCATAGATCATTTGAACGATTGTTTTATCGAAATGATGTGGAGTGAGGGAGTTTACGCTGTTACATACTTCGTTACTGTTAACGTTATTAACGTTAATAAACATGTTGTCATTTTATTGCTGTTCAAGCAACTACATTTGAAAACAAGTTTTTTTTTTTTTTAAGTAGTATACAAGAGCTGTTCCGCTACGCAGAAATGATGGGCAACAAAGCAAAGGCTTAGGAAATTTTGTCCACAGTCTACCTGGAAGAAGAAACATTAGCGGCGGAAAGTAAATACGTCATATCAACGGGTGCGCAATGCATCGTAAGATCTTAACCTGGAAAACGAGGAGAGGGGAGAATAAATCTGGAATCTAATGAAATGTAATAGACGAGGCTACTTTGTCAGGAGAGGAAGCATATGTCAGCAACGCGTGCAATTTTCCAGCGACGCTAAAAATGGAATGACGTGAATCCGCGTTGCTCCATTTAGTTTTGGACCTAAGCTAATGGTGTGTTTTGCGCAGTTATGTGGCGCCGCGGTGGGGAGGGGGGGGGGGCGTGGGCGGTAGGGTGGGGGAGGGGGGTGGGGGGAGGCGCAGAGGGACCAGTTTACTCGAGCTGGAAAAATACTGCAGTCAGGATATTAAAGCGTCCCGCTCTTCTCGCTAACCGCCTGTCCGAGTAATTTTCTCATTTCG
The DNA here is from genome assembly GCF_023897955.1 of Schistocerca gregaria. Lineage (NCBI taxonomy): Eukaryota > Metazoa > Arthropoda > Insecta > Orthoptera > Acrididae > Schistocerca > Schistocerca gregaria. Next base: position 492,878,817 of record NC_064923.1, read on the forward strand.
CTGCTACACGTTTCGCAGAGGGAATCCTCGCAACTGCTCCAAAATTCAACTAGAAGCAACGAGTTTCATATGAAACTATTTTTCAAAAAAGCTAAGGAGACGGTGCAGTCACCATATACGTGACATCGTTCCGACCTCACTGAGTAGTCGCTATTCCATAATATTCTGCTGTAGTTCACAATTCAGGAATATGTCAGTGGGTATTAGACTTTAGTGAAGGCAGGTTGAAAATCAACTACTAATCTGTAAAACGTCAAATTGATATTTCTAGTGTACTGATGATGTATTTTTGTCTCTATATGCCAAAGTTACTTGTATCTAAATTTGTTGAATTAATTTTGTGGCCAATTTGGAAATAACAGCAGACGTTGCAAACAGTATACGAAACAAAAACTAGAAATACTACGTAGTGTGCTCACGTGCCTGGGCACATTTTTGATGTGGCAGTCCCAGTTAGCAGCATGACAAAAAATGCGATGTTCCCTTATGAAATCCGCATAGGAGAAATCAAACATGTTTATTCCGCTTTTTCTTGCCAGCAACATAATGAATGTAATCGTAAATATGAATTTAAATGTTCAGTACCCTAATTGTACCTTAAAAATGTACGAACAAATTAGTTAACGTTTCATTTGAAATTATAAAATTTGACAGAACAATAAAAAATAAGACGGTTTTGACGCTATACGTCCATTTACAAAAGGTTACAGAAACTGCATATTAACTTAACAAATATATTTACAGCAAACTGTCACATTTCTATAACAAATGTAGTTATACTGTACAAAAATTGCTATAAAATGCAAGATATTTGATGCCCATGTAGTGAAACATCGGCAGAAAGTCTTCTTTCTGACATCACTAATGGTGAGCCTTCATCCAACAGGTTAGAGAACACAAATTACAGAACTGCTCTTGACAGATTTAGCCTCAAAATGCTGTGCTCCCTCCATGGTTCTATTTCATTGAACGAATCTTTTATTTATATAATAGGCAGCTTATCCTTCACAAATCTAATCTAAAAAGCAGAACTGACCTTCACTGTTGCTGTATGCAACAATGTATCGCATACCGAGGTGAAATCATATAAATCTTAATGCGTCATCTTTACACTGGATCTTATCATATAAGCTACTGCGCCAGAAGTCACTGGATTTGAAACCTTCTTTCTCTCCTCTGCTATACCGAAATCTCGCTCACAAGGCATGTATGAATGCCCCAACGCTAGAAATTTCAAATTATTATTATCCACCATGCTGTTTGCCACTGCAAAGATTAAACCCTTTAAAATCACCTGATTTTTATTTTGGCTGGTGCAGTTGTCACAACACAGTCAGAGTCGGAGTCAGTGACAGATATTTGTCTTCTGCTCAAAGCAGCATTGTCGGTATTACCGCAGCCCTCTTTTTTGTATCTGCACTATGTTGATTAAACCAGAAATAAAATTACCTTGACTTGTACAATTTTGCTTCCAAAACTTCGAATGCCGCCACGACAATCATATCCGCATTTACAAGTAGCCTGCACATAGACAGCATACAAATTGTTTACATCATAATAAAAAACAAACATAGGGACTACCACTGAATGTAAGGGAGTGTTTTTCATTGCAGACGGAAAATATGACATACCAGCTTTCTATGAAACTGGTTACGAAAGCATTTTGTCATACGAGCGTTGTACCAGAATTAAGGTTCCCAGTGAGCTACAGCCTCGAGTGAAGGTGCTTGGCTAAATCCGACAACAATGTCATGCACAGTGATTTCCCCACTCTGGAGCCTGCCCGTCCGCGATTCGCTACATCACTCGGTGTCGGCTTGGCAGCCGTCAGAGATCGAAGTGTTGATCGCCGCTCCAGCCAAGTGCTACGTTCGAGCAGTAATCCAGTTTCTCAACGCAGAGAAGTTACCGCCCATGGAGATTCATTTGTAACTGACTGAGGTTTATGGTGAAGAGTGCATGTCCGTTCAGCACATCCGTAAATGGTGCAGGGCTTTTGCTCAGGCTCGCATGGAAGTTCACAATGAAGAACAGAGTGGAAGACCGCCGGTTTCCGATGCGATTGTCCAGAAGATCAACAGTGAGCTGCTAAAAGATCGGAGGGGCACTGTCTGTGCAATTGTTGAACGCATTCCTGAAACTTCCCACGGCACAATTGAAAGAACTTCAACAGCAACGTTTTGTGATCGCAAGGTCTGTGCTCGCTGGGTCCCCCGGATGCTGACTGATGGACACAAGGAGCAACACCTTGACTGTGCTCGCAAGTTTCTTCATCAATGTGAGGGGGGGGGGGGGGGGGGGGAGGCAACGAGGAGAACGTGTTGGACTATTGTCACAGGAGATGAAATGTGGGTGTTGCATTACACCCTCAAAACAAAACAACAATCTCGTCAGTGCCATCACTCTGGTTCACCACCAGCAAAGAAATTCAAAAAACACAGTCAACAGGAAAGGTTATGGCGAATGTATTTTGGAATTGAAACGGGATACTCCTCATCGATTTCATGCAATCTGGGACGACAATAAACTCAAACAGATTTTGTGAAACATTGATCAAACACAAGTGAGCAATCCAGAATCGCCGGAGAGGATAACTAAAGGAGGGAGTAGTGCCTCTTCACGAAAATGCCCAACCCTCCATTGCTCGTCAAACACAGGAGCTTTTGAAGAAATTTAGGTGGACTGTTATGCCCCATCCTCCATACAGCCTAGACTTAGCCCCCAGCGATTATCACCTCTTCCCCTAGCTAAAAGAACTTGTATGTGGCAAACACTTCAAGAGCGATAATGAAGTCCGAACAGAGGTCACACACTTCCTCAGTGGGTTGGCGGGAGACTTCATCGACGTAGGAATACAAAAGCGGAAGCACCGTCTTCAAAAGTGTGTCGAAAAAAATGGAGACTATGTTGAAAAAAAAAAAAAGACGAAAGTGTAAGCTTCTCAACGATGTAGAAACTAATAACAATAAACAATGTTTTCTATTTGTAAAAAATATGGGAAACTTACTTTTGGTACAACCCTTGTATTAACAACTAGTAACATTACTGAATCAGTAACGCAGTGATGAACGGTTGTTCACATAGTTACAGGTGGAAACTCGGTGGTTTGTTGACTTACTCCCATATCCATGGCAGGTCACGAGATGTTCCTACAAGTACCATCTTGCGTCGTTTGTAAGAACGTAGCCGCTCACAACTTTGACATTCTGCTACTTCCATGGCAGTAGCGACATGTCTTACCATCTTTTCGATAAATAAAATATGCAGAAAGATTTGCTTTGACTTACAACCTTTCCCAGTGCTTCATATGACGACATACTTTCTCATGAACTGTTGCTGCCCACTCCCCCTCCCCACCAATATATGTACTACATTTGGCACATTAGCCACATTTTACACAGATATGTATATTCCCTCACAAGCAGATGTTTTCGAAATAATTAGCTCCTCTACGATTGTTGTTTACAGTATTATTGCAATCAGCGACGAGGTCATCAGTGTCTATATTTTGAACTATCTTGTCTTGAGTTTGTAAGTGTTACCCATACCGCTGGGAAAAATAGCAAATTTCAATTACTGGAGCAGTTTCTTGTATGAATTGTCATGAGAACTTCCGGCAATGACTACAGTACTAAGACATCGTTGTTTCTGAGAACTACACAGCGAGTCTCGACTGATCCCCATTCTGATACAGAATTCAGTGAAGTAGACGCGTAGCCGGCCAGGCAGAGTGGGTATTGAGAAAACGACTACGAGCACCAACTAGTGTTCCACTTCCATTTATAAGTTTTTTACACACTGTGGACTCAAAACTACCACTACTATTATGAATCTTGAGTACAGAAAGAGAGACAACGCTTAACTCCTCACCTAAAAATTAAAGAAATATAGAGCGTTTGAAAGATCCCTGCTACTTGAGACTGAGAGAGTAAGAACACATAATTATATTTTTGTGAAATATTTTAGAATTTTTATCTATTTTAAGCGATGTCGCATGCATATTTGGCACAGTCGCATGCAGATAGTGATCTTTCCACGTATCGCAAACAGTTATTCATTTCTCGAGTTAATTCTGACTTTCATCTGATCAATGATGCCATGTTAGATATGTTCAGTAAGGCAAATGACTGTCAAGTAGGTTATCTTACCATCAGGTAAAGGAGTAAGTGGAAACGAATGGGCAAAGAGCCTTGTGGGGCACTGTTACTTGACATACTACCAATGACGACCCCGCCGTCGGCGTTGGATACTTACAAGGAACCCCTTGAGTGTGAGGTAGCAAAAGGCCAACGATGTGTACAGCGTTCGACGCCCAACACTTTGTCTACCATTCAACCATACTACTGCCAGCTAATGGCAAAAGGGGGCGTGACTGGAGGTGTCCAATGTGAGTAAAGTATGCAGCTGCAGGGCTTAGTTGAACTGTTTAGTCGAAGAGTAACTCACAACAGTACTATAGTGCTAGTGATGTTGATACAAACCAGACTAATGGCAATGACAAACAAAATATTCTATTATACCTACAAAAACAATTCTCGAAGTTGACGTTTCTTAAAAAAGGAGCCAAAGTAATTTCGCAGAATGCGGAAGTGGCAGATGAAATACTAAAATTTATGCAAGAGGAGTCAGTGGAATGTATGGTGTCATGTACACTCAGACTGTGTGGCAAGCGTGCAACAGGAGTACAGTGGTGACGATACGTGCTCACAAGTGAAACTGTTACTGAAACCAGTGTCAAGACATGTAGTTTGTCATCTGTGTCAGACAAGGAGCCACAAATCCCGTCTCCACTGAAACGTAGTAAAGGACAATCGATGTCCAAGGAGCTGGTACTAAACATAATTATGTACATGGAAGATCATCCACAGCATAGTAAGAAAAATTATGAATAGATTTCGAATATGTCCTCAAGAGTATGGCTGTGTAGTGCGTTAGAAAACCTAATGATATTTAAGGGAGGACAAGCGCACTTTTTACAAAAATGGGTGTATGCGATTTTCAAGAATGCTCTGTACCGTTCATACGATGTTCACGATCTGAGCTACTATGTTATGCACATTAAATTCCACGTGACATAGATTACAGTTGTGAGATATCCGCACTTTGTATCTGCACAATGAGTCAACTAATGTGTTCAAACTTAGCTTATCACTTAGCGTGCAACTGGACGAAACATCTCTACTGTTTTCTCAAGCCCAGGGTGTTAAACAGACATTCTATATAAATATGAACCTGGCCCTGTAAATCAGCTAATACCAAGTGCAGATCGTAACAAAATCATTAGAAATCCTGCTGTCACTTAACTAGAATGAATGAAATAATAAAAGTGAATGTTTGTAGTCTATTCTAGAAACACAACACAGCTATTCCCTTTTTATTCTACATATAATTGATCAACTGCGCTTTCAGGGATCAAGTGATACACAACAACCATGTTCAATTACTTTCAACACTCAATGACAAAATATTGAACTCTTGGATATAATGAATCGATGATTATTAAAATCCTTATCTCTACATATCAAAAACTTTTATCAGAGGAAAAAATGAATACAGTCTTCATTATCTCATTTAGTAATACGGTGTCGTAGCTGGTCAATGTACTGAGTTGGTGGGGAATAAATTTACTTTCAAAAAATCTCTCTTGTACTCAATGTGAGGGTAGGTTAGTATCCTAGCTTTTGATATTCAATGGTCAAAGCATACACAAGTTGGAATGACCAAATGTCGACTCAACGTTTACTGTGGCCTAATGCGCAGTGGTACTTTACCAAGTGGTATCTGCTATGGCGTTGGCTCTGTGCTGGTTCTGAAATGCTGATTCCCTACTAATTATCAACTTTCCTGCTTTCCATAGAACGTTAATTTTTCCCTAGTAAAAATAATGGCTATTGCACACTCTCTAAGTGTTGGAGCGACATGAACAATTTGTTTGCCCACAAAAATTACACAGGAATAATAGACTACCTCTCTGCTATCTGTTGCCACAATATGTGAAGCATAACGTCTTCACTTCACACAAAGCAAAGCTCTCAACACCTCCACAAGATGAGAAAGATATCTAGAAATTTTAGTTCCCAAAATGCTTCTATATAATGGGGATCTCCCCACTGTGTTGCACCTGTGTGACCCAGTATGACTTCAGCCAATCGCCGTCTCATTAGAGGTGACTTTTATTTTTCTTGCCAGGTTGCAGCGTAGCCCTGTTAAAACCATCCAGCCACTTACCCTCAGCCTCAGCTGTATTTATGTTGAAAGGATTAATGTATTGTTCTGGCCTTATCCCTCTCTGTGCTGAAGCTCGCTGTTCTCTTGTTAAGAGGGGCTTGCAATACCCTTAACCACCTGCCCAGTTCGCCTCCATAACACATATCACATTAACCTGTTTATTCATGCCACTTTCCATATGTTGCTGGATATTGTTTTTTTACTTTTTGGTACATGAGATCACTGCAATTGCCTTTTGTTGATATAATATAATTATTATTTTCTGATGATCTGATACTATATCATTCTGTCGTTATGGATGAAGCTCATGTAAGGTCCATAAAATCCGGATGCCTTAGCAAGCCGTCCCTTACAAATCAGTTTTGTGCTGCTGTGATCATCAGCTGAGGCATTGCTTATTGCAATGCAAAATTATAAATTTAGTTGATTTTAATTATTGTCCAGCTACTTGTCTATCTTACGCTAGATGATGTCGTTTTAACATTCTATTTTGATTTGAAACATATTGATTTACACTGCATTTTCTATTTAGATGATAATTATGTGTCTTTACAGTCCTTTATAGCAGTTTTCTGACATATATTACAACATTTTTCTCTAGTACTTGTGGTTAAGTTCTATTAAAATGATTAATTCACCCTTTAGATTTTTTCTTTGCAATAACCACAATTCTCAAACATTCATGATATTGATGGCTGTGAAAGATGAGTCAAGTTAAGGAAGAACTTGTTTCTCTTATCACTATTCTCAACATGTAAGTACTACATCAATATTCAATTGTGATCATATTTAAAATAGTTAATATTTTTGAATAACACAATTTTTATATTTGTTCACATTATTTATCATTAAAACCACTTGTTTCTAAAACATCTACAATCACAAATTCTTATTAACATATCTTTGGATTGAATATACATTAAAAAATTTACACATGGAATACAAAATATAAAACATGGTAAATTTATGATTATACTTTAACAATTTATAAATCGAATTATAGAATACAAATGAAACAAGTAAAGTACAAATTCTCAGTGGTACAGGTGTGACTGAATATTTACAGGCATCTCTATGCCTTGCTGAACTGAATATCTTTTGAACTTTTTATAATATTACAATGAATTCGTCACATACATCACTTTCTTTCTTCATGCACTTTACACTTTAAACTTTGGGCTGGGTTTGCTTCCTGGTGCTGCTGTCGATCAGTGGTGGCTGATGCTGCTAGTTAGTTGTAGACTCTGCATGATGTTGATGAAGATTATCGGCATTTACAGTTCTCAGTGTTCGATCACAAGTGCCATTACAGGTCAATTCGATGTTGCGTTGTTTTGATGACAAACTGCTCTTCCAAGGCAATGCCATTATGTGACAATATAGGTGGCATCGTCCTTTATTGGCATAGTTGCCATCAAGGTTGATGAGTGTAGCCCCTCGACGATCGCTGCAGTTTGAAGCCCCCATTATGCGTACCCTGTTTCATAGTTTGACCGCCTTTGGTTGGTTAGATAGTTAGAATGAAATAACTGCCCTGGATTTGTTGAATATTGTTTTCTGTTAATTCTGCCAAATCTCATAATGATTTAAGGTACAGGATTTAGAAAGGTATCCTGCTGTCTTCTCTCTGATGTGTTGTTCCTTTCGACACATCAAAATTAAAGACATAACCAGTTTCTACTTGGCATACACTTTTTTTATTACAAACACATTCTGTTAATGAAACCAACAGTAACAACAATTATAATAAAAGGCACCTGCCCTACAGAACCAGCAGCAGGACTCAGATCAAAATATTAATGCAGTTAAGTGCGATAGACACATATATTTCAAAATTTACTCAACCAATTTTCATTAATTAAACAATGTTCATAAAACCACCATTAATCAAATTTAACTGACATAACTCAATGCTTCATGATTTATGTCATAGAAACTGGCTTTCACATAACTCATATGAAATTCTAAAACTACTTCCAACAAGTAAGACATTTACCATGGGCTGATCTTAAGCAATTGCAATAAATCAAAAGCATTATCAGATTCATACTCTCAACTAAGCTTCTCTTTACTATTACTTACAGGTACGAGGTTCACATGCATTTCACCCCCAGAATATAACAATAGCATATTAAACAGTCTTAAAATGGAGCCATTTCAATTTTACATTGAATATTAGTGATAGACGTGAGCAGACCAAAAGGTTCTACCAGATACAGGAGATTCACGGACCGTAAGGTAATGTAGAACTATAATCAACTTTGAGTCACAATTAAGCTTCCAGAAAACCACACCGCTCCACTGGAAAAAAGGTATTGCAGGACACTAACAACGTAACCATAGACACTGGTCAAGGTCCTTAAATTTGCCTCTTCCACCATGATACCCCAATCTGACTTTGCTCGCATCGACCACTGCCAATTATCTGAAACACAAACACATCAGCGGGAGACAACATTGTGGGGCATCAGATACACAAAGTATATCTGCCCTACTGATTATGAATACACCTTTAATTAAACACAGCACCAACGAACCCAAGCAGAACAAACCTAATTGACCATTTGCCCAGTAATGGCTCTTAAAATTTGATTAGCCAATTCTCTAGAAAAAAAAAACAAATTAAATAATAACATATAAAAAGGAAATAGGGAAAGTTATTTCAGTCTGCTCTTGAACGTCAGGCACAGACTTACGGACTACTTGGCATGACCTCTAGCTACGCATTAAGCACAGCTTAATGTCTATTTGTTGTGCGTAGCTAGCACTCCCGTAAATACCGTCAATGTATCAGACAGCCAAACCAAGTACAGTTACGTAACTGAAACAATCAAGATAGTTTTCAGTGCACTCGGGTATTCAATTAACAGAACCCACCAAAGAACAATTTGACGACTCCAGTTCATTCGTCCGCAGCTCGTGGTCGTGCGGTAGCGTTCTCGCTTCCCACGCCCGGATTCCCGGGTTCGATTCCCGGCGGGGTCAGGGAATTTCTCTGCCTCGTGACGACTGAGTGTTGTGTGATGTCCTTAGCTTAGTTAGGTTTAAGTAGTTCTAAGTTCTAGGGGACTGATGACCATAGATGTTAAGTCCCATAGTGCTCAGAGCCATTTGTACCATTTGAACCAGTTCATTCACTTTGAGTAACATCTATCAGACACGTTGGAAATCTGTCCTTCAAATCTCAAGGAAATCCCAGTCACCATCGGCAGTGGATCTGCATTCAAGTGGCTAAACACACCGCAGCAGCTGCCCACACTCCTCTGTCGTACCGAGTCGGCCACTCGCCATCGCTACACGTCACTTTTGCTCACACAGCTGATACCCAAATCCAAGCCCTTGCACATCGCGCACAACGCAGTTACATAGCCATCCGCCAAAAATGCGATGAAGACAAGCAGGCATCGAAAATCGACTCACAACGGTCGGGATTACAACGGATGGAGGCTGGAGATAGCAGCGCACCAGTTCACTGCCCTCATTTTGGAACCCTTTCTTCTCTTTGTTTCTTGCTGTGTCTTCATATCTTCTTTCTTGGAACTTGCAACTTCTCGGGCATAGCAATGAGATATGTTATTCAGTGAATGTTATTCGGAAGAATTATCAGTAATGTTGTTATGATATATTGTCATGTCGGAATAGATAATTTCCTAAGTGATATTTCTGTGGTCAGTTATTAGCTTCTCCATCTGGTATTGAGATAAATATTCCGAGTTTATTTTTCCAGGCGGTTGTACTACAGAGCTGTTACTGACAGTTTGCTATTAGTCGCTTCTATTGTGTGTCGTTAATGGGGTCGCTTCACTTTCCTCACAGGTGTACGTCCTTTGTCCCTCGCTATTGCTGGGCTTTATCCATCCTCTCGCTGTTGGAGGTGAGGCGTGGGACAATATTCTTCAAAATACACCTGGCCCAGTCTCTGCACTAATGTGAAACGTGAGTCAGTAAATTCCTTACTTTCGTCTCCGGTTTGTCGCCAATGCCATATTGTGCAATCGTATAAACTCTCCCACGCAGAGCGTAGCCTCCCACCGACCTTCCGCTTGTGTTGTCAGCTTGTCTTCCTTTCCCAGATGATTGTAGTGACGTGGCACTGCGTGTGTTCTGTGTTTCACCTGGTTACCATGACTTTGTTTAATGCTACTACTTACAAGTTTCTTTATCTAAATCTACAATGAGTTTCACATTGAATATTTACATGAATAATGCATTGAATATTTAGTTTTTTCAGTACTTTACAGAAAAATTATCATTTACACCTTAAGTTACTTTTTTTATAACGGTTTCTTTACTTCTTTAATGAACATGGATTGATGATAAGTAGGTTAGTTAATTAATACATCATGTCATTAGTTTTCTTTTATTTTTTTCTGACCTACTTTAACGATTTAAATGATTAGTATTATTGTACCTATATTTGACTATTTACATGTTTGTAGCTCGTCCTGTGTGCCTCTTGAGATCTGCTGCTACCTAAAACATATCTACAATCTTTTGCTGTATCATCTGTGATCAATTTAAATTTTTGTTTTCATGGCTAATTGTCATATGACCACTGCAATAATTCCTGTCCAGTGTGTCTGTAGAAGGGCACATTATTCTTCAGCAAATATTGCTGATGAACGTCAACCTAGTTTTTGTCTTTCCACTTACGTTTGATCCTTAACACCTCTGGGTTCTTGTTCTGTTCGAAAAAGTCATTGTCACTATAGTAACGATTGAATAACGGCTCTGATATCGCCGTTAACCACTCCCACTATCTACTATTGGGTTAACGACAATATCCTTGACTGTTACACTATATAGCGGGCTTATCTCTGAAGTACTATCGTCTTCGGCTTCCTCCATTAATATGTCCTCAATTACTTCGTAATTGAACCGATGTGTGTTTGTTCCGTCACCACTGGATGTTTATGGGCATCCATAGTTTCCTCATTTTCCGTCAACATTTTATGGTCTTCATTGGGAGTTTAGGGAGAAGTACTTACCTTTTTTAAATTGTTTAGCTGTGGTCGTGCTGCTTCTAGATCAGCTTCCACAGTAACCAATCTAGATTTTAAATCCTCATTTTTACATCTTGCTACTTCCTTTAAGTTTGTCTGCTCATCACACATCCGTGTAGTGGTGTTTGATTTGGATTTTAGAGCCTGCCAAGTATTCGTTAAGTGTGACAGTACTTCACACTTAGATTCTGGGGATTCGTCAGAATCTACATTAATTGACTGTACTCGCACCCTGATTCAACTCGTTATCATATTTGTTATCTGCCACTGAGAATTGCAGATTAAAATTTTCAGCTATGTCGTCATTTATTAGACGCTGTTTTCTGTCTCTGCTGTGATAATAACGTTGTCTCGGCAATGCTGCCGTACTATGTCCTCGTATGTGCCAAAATTGTATATTTTTAAATCTGATTTATCAGACTGTTCACATCCTTTATAATTTGGTTCGTTGTCCGATCCAGACGGGATATTTTCCTTGTCATTTTCCTCTCCATTATCGCCTTGTTCTTCCCGAGTTTGTTCGATTGCCGCTATCCACAACGCCTCAGACTCTATCTGCTTTTCTTTCAAAGTTTTGTGGAAGGATTTTAGTAGATGTTGTAGCGTGTCGAACCTTTCATCAGGTGTACTTATCCGCACTTCCTTCTTTTTTCCACGACCTGTATTAGCCGTATTTTGTCCGTTAATCCTATCGTAGCGTTACAGCTTACAGTAGGATGTGTATTATTCTGCTGAAAATCATTTTTCGTCTGTGCAGAATCAAACATCTGCACCATATACATTAATGCTTCGTCATAATCAAATGCTTCATTACTAGGTAATGCTGGGAGTTCATCCTCATCGTCAGTGTCAGTAGAATCTATCTCGTCCCAACACCTCACTTGTGACTTCCTCCCTATTTGTACTATCTGTAGGGACACTTTTGATGATCGTTCTGTCGTTCCTCTTCCCTATTCCGACTTTTGTACGTCACACCTTAACCTATTTATTGATGCAGTCACCTTGTCATCCATTCCCGCAGAAAGTGTGTTATCCGCTTGAAGTCCTGCAATACCTAATGTCAGTCAATCCTCGCGCTTCCCAGGATTTGGTGGTCGTAATTCAACCTCCATCTGTGGATCGCTGCTCCAGTAATTACCCGAAGTTCTTGCCTGTGGCTGCGTTCTTGCACCACCTCCCCATATGCTTTCTCTCCATCGACCTGAAGATTGCTGATTAAAATCGGTCTGTCGGTTATCCCGAATTCTCCAGTTTCCATTCATATTTTCGTATATTTTCCACCTGTTCCAACCACTATTAAAACCATATCCATTACGCTGTGGTCTAGTGTTTCCACTACTTCCATTTCCGTAATTATTCCCATTTCGTCCAGAATTCAATCCCAATACCGGACTGCCATCGCTACCATTTATTATTCTCTTTACTATTACGTGTTCTTTAAAAATTATTCTGTCCTTAATCGCGACGTCTTTGAGCGTCGTTTTCATACATGAACTCTACTTCTCTCGAATCACCTTTAAAAGTTTCTACATTATAGCCCCCACGTCCTATCAAGGCTTGTTGATACTTCATTGGCAGTTTCGTTTTGCATATTTGAATCAATTCTCCGTCGCTATATGGGTTGTCGAAACATTGGTTCCTTTTAGCCATATTCTCAAATAATTTGACTGCTGTTTTCTCACACGAATTTTCGAATGAGACATTTTGTAATGAACCATATTTTATTCTCATCTGAGCCTCAGATGACCAATATTTTGCTATAAAGGCAGCTCTAAACAGATCATACGAATCGCAAGTTTCTGCTATCTTCTGCTTGGTTTCAGCAACACTTCGCTGCATATGCGCACAAATGAAATCTAACTTATGTTTCAATGGCCAGTGTGTCGGTATTCCTACTTTAAATTGGTCAATAATTGTGCAGGGATGGAGAATATTTGCATCTTCTTTATAATGCTCGTATTTCCGTACCGTAAGAAAGTGGTTATGATCAAAACCTCTCACTTGTCTCCGTGATGTACCTTCTGGGTTTTGAAGACTGGAATTTGTCCTTGGTTTGCGTCAAATCTACGCAAACGTGTGTAACTTGGTTCATTCTGTGACATTTGTCCGCAGAATCACTTGCAGGTCTCATCGGGCAATATGCGTGCATAGCGCCCGCTAGCGACTCTGTATCTTGACGTGTAAGCAATTCTGGCTCGTTAGACGCCGTGCTGTAACCGGTCCGTATTCGTCCTACAGGTTGTGGCGTTGTGTAACGCGTCTCTATGGCTTGATCAGCGTATGTCACGCTTTGTGCTTGATGAACTGAACCTTGCTGCAAATCACACCCTTGTATTCCCGATTGACCTGTTATTCTTTCTTGAACAAGTGGTCGCAATCCACACTGTTCCCTATGGTTACCGTGATGTTCTGGCATACATTGGTTTGGACTAATTTCCCGTTCGCGATTTGCGGTTTCGGACTGGCATCCACATGTGCCTTTCCATATTACGTCACACGCAATTCTGGGCACCCTTTCTGTCGTATTATCAGCAACTGTAGATTTTGCAGTCTTCACAGTAGTATACACCGTCACTAAAGTGGATTCTGTCGTCGTCTGCGACTCCTCACTAACGCTTTCTACGTCACGTCGACTTTCGATCGAACACACAACTTCCGATATCAGCCGTTGAAACTGGTGTTCGTTTTTCTCTTGTATTTTTAAAATACATCGAATTTCTTTAAGTCTGCTTTTGTCGTTCTTTTGAGAGACGTCGTCTCAGCAATAACATGTTTCGCTTTCATCGTCGTTTTAATGGCAAATATTTCTACCTGTTGTTTAACCTTTTTGACACTTTGTTGCGTACTTCACGCAGTGTAATCATGTCTGTTTGGGCAGTGTCAATTTCTGTTCCCAGTTGTTTATTCCCTGTAACGAGCGTTTGAAGCGTGATTTGTGCTTCCTTAGCTTCAGTTCGTATTTCATTTAATTGGCCTTGAATATTATCACGCTGTTTTAGTATTTCCTTGTTAGTTTCTTTCAGCCCCAGTGTTCATTCTTTTTGCCCTTGTATTATGTGCTCATGTATACGCCTTTCTGATTCCTGAGTTTGTTGTATTAAACGGTGCAACATTCCATATCCGTTGGCGTTTTCATGTACCCTATTTTCGCCAGTTACCATGGGATGCAACCGTTCCCTGTCTCGTTTTTCGTGAACCGTTTCCTTCACTTCCGAACATAGTGTAGGAGCACTAACACTTCTCCTTTTATACAATTGCAAAAAATGGCTCTGAGCACTATGGGACTTAACATCTGAGCTCATTAGTCACCTAGAACTTAGAACTACTTAAACCTAGCTAACCTAAGTACATCACACACATCACACACATCCATGCCCGAGGCAGGATTCGAACCTGCGATCGTAGCAGTCACGCGGTTTCGGACTGAAGCGCCTAGAACCGCATTTTGATCAATATCTACAGATCACTATCTACAGACTCACTGTCTGGTTAATTACCAACACGGTTCTGATGTCCATTCTTTGGACCATATTGAACACCATGTGTTGCATTTTCGGTTTCATTCGGTATTTCTGCGTGTTCTGTTTCGTGTTGTTCACGCTGATTTACCAGTTGCATGTCCAACTCGATCCTATCAAAATCTTCCATGACTTCTCTTTGCCTTAATCGATTATTTTCTGTCATTTTTGAGCGATCTACTAAGCGATGCTAATTGCGAATTTTCCGAATCTGACTACTCGTTAACATCTGATCACAAGACTCGTTTTTACCCCAAAATATCATCCAAAGTCCTATATGCAATATTTGAACCCGCTTCCTCGTCTTTTATTTAGCCTTTTCGTTAATGGAGTTGAGTCAGAACTCAACACAATCCGTTTCAACGATGTATTGCGCCAGCAAATAAGAGATACATGAATGCAATTCTGCTTACACTTACTACACAGTTGAGTCACATTTACATTTTAAATTTTTTTCTCCAATTTGCGTCAGCTTATTGTTTGGGAGGTTTATGTGTTTTGTCTCTATCAAAAACAAACCCTCTGCCTATCAGAATGCTTTAATTTCGTGTCCTGGCAGGGTAGCCATTTGTGAGATATCCGCACTTAGTATCTGCACAACGAGTGGACTAATGTGTGCAAACTTAGCTTACCACTTAGAGCTCAAATGGACAAAACATAACAACTGTCTTCTCAAGGCCAGAGTGTTAAACAGACATTCTATGTAAATATGAACCAGGCCCTGTAAATCAGCTAATACCAAGTGCAGTTCGTAACAGAATCACACGAAATTCTGCTGTCACTTACCTAGAATGCATGAATTAATAAAAGTTAAAGTTTGGGGTCATTCTAGAAAGACGACGCAGCTACTCCCTTTTTTATTCTACTTACAATTTATCAACTGTGCTTTCAGGGATCTAGTGATGCACAACAATCATGTTCAATTACTTTCAACACTCAAGAACAAAATATTTAACTCTTGGGCGTATTGAATTGGCGATTATTAAAATCGTTATCTCTACATATGAAAAAAAAATTTATCACAGGAAAGAATAAATACAATCTTCATTAGCTCATTTATCAATACGATGTCGTAGCTGGTCAATGCACTAGTTGGTGGGGAATAAATTTACTTTTGAAAAAACTCTCATGTACTCATTGTCGGGGTAGATTAGTATCCTAGCTTTTAATATTCAATGGTCAAAGCATACACAAGTTGGAGGGAGCAAAATCTTGACTCAACATTTACTGTGGCCTAAGGTGCAATGATACTTTACCAAGTAGCATGTGCTGTGGCGTTGTCTCTGTGCTGGATCTGAAGCGCTAATTCCCAACTCTGTCCTAGACTGAATTCACTCAGTCTCAACTTTCCTGGCTTCCATAGAACGTTAATTTTTTCCTAGTCAAAATATTGGCTATTTGCACACTCCCTAAGGTTTGTAGCGACGTGCACAATTTCTTTGCCCGAAAAAATTCCCACAGGACTAATTTACTTCCTCTTTGCTATCTGTCACCACAATACATGAAGCATATCGTTCACTCTTCATACAAATCAAAGCTCTCAACGCCCTTGCTATTTTCCACACACCTGTGTGGTCCGCCACGAGATGAGAGAGATATCTAGAAATTTTAGTTGTTAAATAGCTTTTATATAATGGGGATCTCCCCACTGTGTCGTGTCAGTGTTGCCCAGTATGGCTTCAGCCAAACGCCATCTCGTTAGAGGTGAATTTTATTTTTCTTGCTGGGTCACAGCATAGCCCTGTTAAAGCCATCCAGCCAGTTACCCTCAGTCCCAGCCGTATTTACATTAAAATGAATGATGTATTGTTCTGGTCTTATTCCTTTCTGCGCTGAATCTAGCCATTGCCTTGTTAAGTGGGGTTTTCCGATGCCCTTAACCACCTGCTCGGTTCGTTTCCGAAATGCATTTCACTTTAACTTGTTAATTCATTCCGCCGACCAGAGTGGCCGAGCATTTCTAGGCGCTTCAGTCTGGAACCGTGCGACCACTACGGTCGCAGGTTCGAATCCTGCCTCGGGCGTGGATGTGTGTGTCGTACTGTCGTTATAGATCAAGCTCATGTAAGGTCCGTAAAATCTGAACACCTTACACAGTTATTTTATGGGAAGCTGTGGATGGTTGCATAACTTCAAACAGTGCTACAGAACTGGAAGGCGTGAGATAACGAAAGTTCGAACGAAGTGTCACCTAATAATGCACAGCATATTGCGGAATCAGACCCAAAATTTGTAGATGAGATAAACAAACCTATCGCAGCGTTCAGTAAGGAATTTGTTTTCAATTCTGATTAATTCATATTTGAACAGGAAATGCATATGAAAGAAAATCTGGAAATTAGACTGCCAAGACATCTACATGACTACTCTGCAATTCACATTTAAGTGCTTGGCAGTGGGTTCATCTAACCACAATCATACTATCTCTCTACTATTCCACTCCCGAACAGCGAGCGGGAAAAACGAACACCTAAACCTTTCTGATCGAGCTCTGATTTCTCTTATTTTATTTTGATGATCATTCCTACCTATGTAGGTTGGGCTCAACAAAATATTTTCGCATTCGGAAGAGAAAGTTGGTGACTGAAATTTCGTAAAAAGGTCTCGCCGCGACGAAAAACGTCTTTGCTGTAATGACTTCCATCCCAACTCGTGTATCATATCTGCCACACTCTCTCCCCTATAACGTGATAATACAAAACGAGCTGCCCTTTTTTGCACCCTTTCGATGTCCTCCGTCAATCCCACCTGGTAAGGATCCCACACCGCGCAGCAATATCCTAACAGAGGACGAACGAGTGTAGTGTAAGCTGTCTCTTTAGTGGACTTGTTGCATCTTCTAAGTGTCCTGCCAATGAAACGCAACCTTTGGCTCGCCTTCCCGACAATATTATCTATGTGGTCCTTCCAACTGAAGTTGTTCGTAATTTTAACACCCAGGTACTTAGTTGAATTGACAGCCTTGAGAACTGTACTATTTATCGAGTAATCGAATTCCAACGGATTTCTTTTGGAACTCATGTGGATCATCTCACACTTTTCGTTATTTAGCGTCAACTGCCACCTGACACACCATACAGCAATCTTTTCTAAATCGCTTTGCAACTGATACTGGTCTTCGGATGACCTTATTAGACGGTAAATTACAGCATCATCTGCGAACAATCTAAGAGAACTGCTCAGATTGTCACCCAGGTCATTTATATAGATCAGGAACAGCAGAGGTCCTTGGAACTCATGTGGATCATCTCACACTTTTCGTTATTTAGCGTCAACTGCCACCTGACACACCATACAGCAATCTTTTCTAAATCGCTTTGCAACTGATACTGGTCTTCGGATGACCTTATTAGACGGTAAATTACAGCATCATCTGCGAACAATCTAAGAGAACTGCTCAGATTGTCACCCAGGTCATTTATATAGATAAGGAACAGCAGAGGTCCCAGGACGCTTCCCTGGGGAACACCTGATATCACTTCAGTTTTTTTCGATGATTTGCGGTCTATTACTACGAACTGCGACCTTCCTGACAGGAAATCACGAATCCAGTCGCACAACTTAGACGATACCCCGTAGCTCCGCAGCTTGATTAGAAGTCGCTTGTGAGGAACGGTGTCAAAAGCTTTCCGGAAATCTAGAAATACGGAATCAACTTGAGATCCCCTGTCGATAGCGGCCATTACTTCGTGCGAATAAAGAGCTAGCTGCGTTGCACAAGAGCGATGTTTTCTGAAGCCATGCTGATTACGTGTCAATAGATCGTTCCCTTCGAGGTGATTCATAATGTTTGAAGACAGTATATGCTCCAAAACCCTACTGCAAACCGACGTCAATGATATAGGTCTGTAGTTAAATGGATTACTCCTACTACCCTTCTTGAACACTGGTGCGACCTGCGCAATTTTTCAATCTGTAGGTACAGATCTATCGGTGAGCGAGCGGTTGTATATGAGTGCTAAGTAGGGAGCTATAGTATCAGCGTGATCTGAAAGGAACCTAATCGGTATACAATCTAGTCAGTTCGGAAGGAATGGAAATTGTCTTTTAGGAAGGCTTCTAGTGACACTTTATCCGCTTTTTTAAATAAAATTATTTTGCGTTTGTTGTATTACGTTCAACTACCATCAATGCCTTAACATATTAGTGTACAATTATGCTGATTGTTAATCTGGATAGCAAATCGGCTGAAAGTTATGTATAGTGCTGCGAGAGGCTGGAGGTTCTCGTCCCCCTATGCGTTTGCGTGATCTTGCAAGGGCAGTAGGGAATTTTTAAGTCACAGCAAGTAAGAGCGGGAAAAATGGCGTAAGAGAGCTACAACTGCTTTTGGTGACTAACTGGTCAAAATAACCTGCTATTGCTTGGTTTCTGGACTACATACAATAATAGTACTCCTGTAGAGCAGACTATCCTTCCTAAAAAGTGCGTGACATTGCAGTTCATATCACCTGGAACCACTTGTCAAATTCAGCCTCTGGATTTTTTTTTTTCGTGTCTATTGCAGTATCTGCATCCAAGCCTTAAATGATAGCCAGTTTTACACTAAGCTCTACGACAGATTGTTTCGTATTCAGTTGCATGTCTTCCCATTCCATCAGTTCTCATCACCCTGTTACACCAATATGATTCTATATGCATTCTTTAAGAGTGGGTACCTTGCTGAACGTCCTACACGGTTTGTAACTCCTAAGGAGTTCGCCTTCGATCAAGTTGGTGTGAACCTTCGTAATCACTGTAGCCGCCATTTTCCGTCCGGTGTCCATGGTGGAAGTTAATGGTTTGTTTTGAAGATTTCTTGAGCGTCGATGATGTCTAGTACAATGTAGTACCTCGTAGGAGATTGATATTTGCTTCTCCTGGACATTCATTTTCTGTCGCCCTCCTGATACACATGGTGATTCATTAACGCTAATATTTTCCCTGTCGTAATTGTTAACAGAATACTTTCAAATAAGCCTTTCTAAAGATGGAACTTGAGGCCTCACGCTCAAGGGGTTCGTTGTGAATGGCATTAAACTGGTGCCCTAACGCCTACTTGGAGGCAGGTGGAAAATGAGGTTTGTCAGAAGTGTTGCCTGCCCACAGGTCCTTAGAAAACAGTCGTAGGTTGTCCCTGTACAAGTACATTTTTTAAGTGTTCAACAAAGGTGAGTGGATGGCTCCGAGAGTGTTGGTGAACTTTGGAGTCTTAGAGGGACTCTTTGTCACGTTATTCATGCGTGTGTCAATGCCATATCCCGTTGTCGCACACCACCCCAACCCACCACTCCCCTCATAATCACAGGGGAGTTGAAAATGCATGAAAACCCTTAGCTGCTGTGGATCACGCTCAAATGTCTTCCATAGTTTTGAATAGCAGCTAGTGGTTCCATCCTATATAACATAGAAAAATTGAGATGGTAGTGCACTTAAAAGGGGTTGCAGCCCATCAGGGTCCTTAGGCAGGGTTGAATCGTCCAGGTAGTGTCACTAGAGTCAAATATGATCGACAAAGTCGTTATGTACCACATCGCAGTGCAACTTGTCATTTTCTACAGCGAAATGTGTGTAAATGAACACCCCAAGAAAACGAAAGGTTTCATTGACGCTCTTTATGCCGCCTCCTGAGGCCTTTTCTTGTCGATTCTGACCGGTTATGTACATGAAACGTTTTTCTGGGCCACCCATAAAAATATCTCTTGTTTTTGATGCTGTGCACTACAGTTTTGACCTCTGTCAGAGAGCTGTTAACAGACGGGGTGAGATGCAGGTAAGAGAGCGTGGCGAATTCCGATAGTCTGAGACGCCCACGGTGGTGGTGAGCGGAATTGTGGTGAAATTTGGTACCAATATGATATCATTACCTACTTTAAAGGTGAAATTTATGTGTCTGATTGTCAAGGAGTGACGCCGCAGAGCGCCACGCTTTGCATCATTACAGGGGAAGTTTTTAGGTAACTTAAAGCGAAATATCAACCTTCCGGGACGCAATGGGAGAAATGACACAATTCCAGAAAATTGATCCTTTAATTCTTTTGCATAGAGTATTTAACGAAAGTAAGGCCGAAAACATGTATTCTGAAATGCCAAAAACAAAAAGAAACATTGAACAAGAAATGATTTGACACTATTTTCGTTTCCGGAGTGGAAACAAGGAATAATTAATTGGAAAGAAGTGAATAAAAGAATAAACAGTGTAACAATATAAATTCATGTGATAAAACTTGATTAATTGGCGTGCATGGCCTTAACGAAGACAGCCCTGAGGAGAAGAGACACTCCTTCGATGGCCTACAAGAATTGGTTGATGAATGTTCAGATGGGCGTGTATTGTTAATAATGAGGCTCTTATATGGACAAGTTGCGAAAAATTAAATGACGACGTTGGGAAGGCAATGGGGAGAGGGTGCAGACCATAGTAACGGTAGTAGGTTAACTTCCGTAAGGTTCAGACGTGCACGATTCTGAATGGGCAATTCCAGTACAAAGTGTTTCATAAATGGATCTTGGGTAATCCATCAAAAAAACTAAAATCAATTTACACAATGTAATAATCGAAGACATTGGGGTATTAAGGTACAAGACATAAGGGTAAAAACAGAAATGTAGTGTGGCACCAGTCATTATATAGTTACTTTAGAAATTGCTTTTGCGATAAAGACCAAGGAGGAGAAAATTGGAAGCACAGTTATATATGATCCAAAATATAGGATACATCTACTACAGGAAGAGAGTGTGAAACGTTTGTATGAGGAAACAAGCAGTCTTGGTTGGAGTGTTAAATTTTTTGTTATTTCCCAGTGACGCGTTTCGCTGTTCACTGGAAATAATAAATTTTAACACTGCAATCAAGACTGTCTGTTTCTTTTTATCATACATACTGGTTGCTGTTCAGATGGTTCAAATAGCTCTGAGCTCTATGGTACTTAACATCTGAGGTCATCAGTCCCCTAGAACTTAGAACTACTTAAACCTAACTAACCTAAGGACATCACACACATCCATGCCCGAGACAGGATTCGAACCTGAGACCGTAGCAGTCGCGCAGTTCCGGATTGAAGCGCCTAGAACCGCTCGGCCACCGCGGCCGGCACTGGTTGCTGTACCAGCCCCGTCATGTACTGGAAAAAGTGAAAGGTTTGAATCAGCAAAGAGTAAATCTAAGATTGTATACAGTAAAGGACTGGAGTGCCGGTGTTCTATAAGGTTTTCAGAAACAATTGATTAAGAAAGGAGCTGAATTGTTTGACATGAGATTTACGGAAAGAAGAATGAGTATCACATGTCATTAAGCCCCGGGTCTGAAGAGAATTGGAGTAGATAAGAAGTGTATAAGAAGAGAGCTAAGAAATTAACGAGAAATTGTAACGTAGAGGAATGGGAAAGAGTATACAGAGAAATAGAGCATTTGCTTTGATATGGCAGATCGGCGGAGGCATGGAGGATGACAAGCAAGATGAAAATGGATACCAATCCCACATCCGCAGTAGAACCTATATCTACTGAACAGTGGAAAAAGTGCTTCGAAGAACTTCTGACATAAGAAAGAGGAGACGCGTTGATTGAAGTCTACAGCAAAAGCAGTACCCGTACAATAGATAATACAGAATGTATACTAGAGGAAGAAATAAAAGAAATGCTGAGAAAAGCAACAAATGGAAAAGCAAGCGGACAGGGAGGAGTTGTGATAGGTTTGGAGAAATGTGACCCCTTCAATTTTTGAGATATTTAAATTGTTCAGTCAGTTGTCGACGAGAGCAAATACCAAGAGAATAATGTACGCCATGCATATCTACTATCTATAAGAAAGGAAACAAGAAACGCCTAAGCAGTTATAGGAGGATTAATGTGTTGGCAGATGTCAGCGGACATTTTAGCACTGTACTGAACATAAAAATTGGAAAAAGAGATTGAGAGGAAGAAGCGAGACGACCAGGCAGGTTTTACGGTTGGGAAATCTTGTGTGGATCATATTTTTAGCCTTACAAAATAAGTGCGAAGACATATTCTAAGCCTCAGAAAGTAACACCAAATATTTGTGGATTTGAAAAAAGCATATGATTCTGTACCGATCAGCGGACTATGCGAATGGTAGAGTATATAGGTATACTTATAACTGGGAGAATATACAGCAGTCGTCCGCAGCAGGTGAAGTGGGGAGGAAGTTGAGTAAGTCATCCTAGACATCGAAACAGCCAAGGCTGCAAAACGTCGCCGACTCTGCTTAATATATATATATATATATATATATATATATATATATATATATATATATATATATATATATATATTGAGTATATATCGCAACGGTGGAATCAATTCCTTTCCGTCAAGGAACTATCTTCTTATTACTATTCGTCAATGATGAAGTACTGATAGCACAAAGGAAGGAGTATGTCAAGGTATGATAAAGAAGTTTTTAGAGCTTTTCAACGAGGCTGTCTTAGGATAAATATGAACAAAACATAATATCTAGTAGTTTGAGAAGATGGAACGAATCTAGTATTGTTGCAAAGAACTATTAAAGCAGTAAATCAGTTTGAATATTTTGGATCGATTACCCATAGTTCTGTGGAGAAGGGTAATATCAAAATAAACAAAGAAGACCATTCTGTCAACAGTAGTTTAAAGTATACTGACGTATTACGTAGAAGACTGGACGTTGTGAGAGCGGCAGTAAAGGTGGATGGGACGAGGAAGGCAGCCAGATTATTCAGAACAGAGAGGATAAGAAGTGAGAAGATTAGGGTGATAATGGATACGTAACAAGCATCCGTACGAATAACTGAGAAGAGCTTTTCGGTGGTATGGCCACGTCCGGTGAATGGAGCTACAGCAATTACCAAAAGCAATCCTGGAATCGTCGACGCCAGAAACAGTATGGAACGCTTCATAAGACGTTCTTGGAGAACGAAAATCCGCTGTATATAAATGATCATGGATTCCGTACTGCTATATACAACTTTAATATTGCTAACGAAGATCACGCACATTCTTAAGAAAATTTTGCCGAACGGAGGGAGGCAATACTGAGGGTTCCTCTCGAAGCAAGATTCCCACTCAATTCCGTTTTCTATAATGCCAAGCGTATTTACGAGTCCTATGAAACAACATCTATCATTATTTCGTAATTTTCAAATTAATACCGATCTTCACTTACATTCCGACGAAAATTTTTGCTATCTCACGTTGGGTCCTAATAGTTTGCAATGACAGCCAATTCAATGCCCTAACTGAACTCGTTTCCACGCTGCACCAATACATAACTTTTTTCGTAACAATCATGCGTACGTCTCTTCACTGGTAAGATGACGTCAAGGCCAAAACAAACAGGCCTACTGCGCGACACACGCACACTCATAGTTTATCTGTTGTCGGTTCAACCATTGTTTACTTTCGTCTTACTTTCATTGTTAATTGCGTTTCAAATCTGACGTTACTTTGTCGTACAACGTTACACCGACGAGCGAATAAACGTTTTCATATCGATATAAGTTCCACTCTACAAGCAACATAAAAGATTGTCACCTTCGACTGATGGGTTAATGAACCATTATTTGAGTTACTCTTTCCACTCGGAAACCGAGTGAAATACCAAGGTGTGGAAATATGAAATTGAAAGGAAAAGTAATAGGTCCAAATCTCCTGCATAAATTTTGGAAACTAGCAAATGCGTGTAGCGAAGTGATTGAAAAATACCTGAAGAACTCCTGTCGATGTAGTGTCTGTGAGGTTTGTTAGGCTGGACAGAAAAAAGAGCAACGCGCATGATCACAACTTTGTCCGACGAGCAGCAGTGACAGAAATAGTGGAAAACGAGGAAGGTCTTGCCGAATCCCTGCTAAGATTTGGTTCGGGTGTCACTGCAAACTACAAAGTGAGATAACGAGACTATTCGCCGGAATGTAAGTGACAATCGGTAGTAAATTTAAAACTACGAAGTAATTATAAATGTTGTCTTACTTGACTCGTCAATACGCTCTGAATTATAGAAATTTTTTGTCCATAATATCCTGTTCAAAGTGCGTTAATAGCACTCGATTTTCCACACAGATATCGTGAAGATACGAAAATGCTGTGTTAGTAAAATTCTCAGAAAATTATTCGTTTCGTGCTCAATCAGTGCATGAAACGGATAGATGAGGAAGGGTAATGAGTAACCGCCTTAAGAACTTCACAAATATTTGTAGAGCATCTTTGTACAGACAGGTGTATTTCTGGAAAAAGTTCGTGTTCAGTATAATTGCATTTGCTATATACTGGAGTCTACAACCGAGAACGCATATACAAGGACTTTAAAATCTAACGGAAGCAGTTAAGCAAGTCGCGACGAAAAGAGAGAAAGAACGAAACGAAACGCAACCATGCTACTGCGCAATACTAGACCAGGATGGGATAAAGTTTTGACATTAACTTCCCATTAATGTGATGAGCGAGCAAGTTCCTACAGGTTCCTTTTGCTTCCGAACCGGCTGACAGCGTGGATCGGAGATAACGTAGCAGTCGGCATAAGCTATGCTACAAAATACCATGGCTTTTTATGACAGTATTTCCCAAGGAGGACACTTATTTGCTTCTAGAAGGGAGACAAAGAAAAGTAACATTGTCCCGCCTCGAATACAACCCTGTAAAACGCGACGCTGTAATATGTAATCAATAAAATCTTGTAATGGGATTGCATCACACACACCAGCGCGCGAGCACACTCACACATACACATGAAAGGAAGGGATGGAAAGGAGCCTGTTCATGCGCGAGAAATAAGAGGAGCTGATAGTGGTTGCCAGAAAGTGTGAGATTAAATGAAAACGAGGAATACCATATTCAATACTAACGAATAGAACGAAAGAGATCACTCTACACACGAGGTATATACACTCCCGCGAAATACGTAGAAGTACACCAAGGTGAAAGAAGTCATGAGGCTGCGACATACACATATGGTCATAATATCGTTTACGCAAGGAATAAAAGGCAGTGCATTGGCGGAGCTGCCATTTGCACTCAGGTGATTCATGTGAAAAGGTTTCCTACATGAGTATAGCAGCACGGTGGGAATTAAGACTTGCAATGCGGAATAGTAGTTGCAGCTAGACACATGGGACATTATATTTCGCAAATCGTTAGGGAATTCAATATTCGGAGATCCACAGTGTCAAGGGTGACGAGAGAATAACGAATTTGAGGCATTACGTTCCATCCCGGCCAACGCAGTAGCCGACGGTCTTCAATTAAAGACCGAAAGCAGCGGCGTTTGCGTAGAGCTGTCAAGCTAACAAACAGACAAGCAACATAGAATTAAATAACCGCAGAAATCCATCTGGGACGTACGAAGAACGTATCCGTTCGGACAGCGGGGCGATATATGACGGTAACTGGCTATGGCAGCAGACGAATGACATGAGTGCCTTTGCTAACACCATGACATCGCCTGCAACACCTCTTCTGTGCTCGTGATCATATCAGTTGGACCGTAGACGAGTGTAAAACCGTGACCAGGTCAGATGAGTCCCGCTTTCAGCTGGTAAGACCTGATGGTAGGCTTAGAGTACGGCGCATACCACACAAAGACAAGGACACAACAAGTTGCCAACAAGTCACTGTGCTAGCTAGTGGTGGCTCCATAACGGTGTGGGCTGTGTTTACATGGATCATTGACTGGAAATGTTCAGTCACCTGCAGACCATTTGCCGTCATTCATGGACCTAATTGCCCGATACGAATCCCTTTAAATATTTATGGGATATAATCGAGAGGTCAGTTCGTGTATAAAATCCTGCAACGGTAACACTCCCGCAATTTTTGATGGCTATAGAGATAGCATGGTCCCGTATTTCTGCAGAGGACTTCCAACGACTTGTTCATGCGACGTCAGGATGCTGCACTGCGCCAGGAAGGAGAAGGTCTGACGCGATATTGTGAGCAATCCCACCACCTTTCTCACCTCAGAGTATGTCAGTGTCTTGTTTCCTTTCAGCATGTTGTAAAAATTGTCTACAACGCAAATAGCCGGCCGTTGTGGCCGAGCGGTTGTAGGTGCTACTGTCTGGAACCGCGCGACCACTAAGGTCGCAGGTTCGAATCCTGCCTCGGGCATGGATGT
Organism: Schistocerca gregaria; assembly: GCF_023897955.1. Taxonomy (NCBI): domain Eukaryota; kingdom Metazoa; phylum Arthropoda; class Insecta; order Orthoptera; family Acrididae; genus Schistocerca; species Schistocerca gregaria. Next base: position 492,905,651 of record NC_064923.1, read on the forward strand.
TTGTGATGTCCTTAGGTTAGTTAGGTTTAAGTAGTTCTAAGTTCTAGGGGAATGATGACCTCCGATGTTAAGTCCCATAGTGCTCAGAGCCATTTGAACCATTTTTGATCCTTGACTACGTTTCTGTGAATGAAGCAAAACGCTTATGGTTAATGAAATACCTCACAGCACGTACACTGATGAGCCCAAATATTATGGCCACCTGGTTAACAGAGAGTTGGTCCACCTTTGGAACCCAATGAACTAGCGATACTGTGTGTCACGCATTCTAAACGTCCTTGGTAGGTAAACCGCGGGCCGGTGGTATGTGGTTGCGGAGCTGGTGCCCGACAGCGTCCCACACGTGTTCCCTAGGGCGTAGATCATGCAAATCTGATAGCTAAGACACCAATCTGTGTTCACTATCATGCTCCTCAAATCCTTATAGCATTCTAGTCTTTTGATACTGACAGTTATGCTGCTAGATGACGCCATCACCGTCGATTACAGAGCATGAGGTGATTCAGGAGGTTCGTAATAATGTTCAGGTAGTCCACAGTTGTCATACTACTTTCGATTACTACCATAACTCTCATGGAAGGGCAAATGAATGTCCCCGATACCATAATACTGCCTCTACTGGTCTGAGTCTGTGGAGCGGTTCATGTTTAGAGCATACGTTCGCCTGGATAACGGCGCATCCAGAAACGACAGCCAACATAGCGTACCAAGAAACGTGATTCATCCGACCAGTCGACACGTTTTTAGTGATCCAGTGTCGAATCTCGGTAATCCCGTGTCCACTGCTATCGAAATTGATGATCTTTTGGCTCAACATCGGAGCACGTAAAGACCATCTGCTGCGGAGCCCACGGCCAACAATGTACACTGACCAGATGCTCCGAAACGCTTGTTCACTGTCGTCATATTTGTCACTATTCGTCACTTAGCCACCTTTACAGAGTGGGCAAGTTTCCGACCTCTGCGTTCAGCGATGAGGCGCGGACATTGAATATCCTGTCGTCGACTCACGGCTCCACCGTACCTCAGTGACAGTCTCCATTTGCTCATGACTACAGCAAAGCATGCGAACAACCGACAGCTGTTTTTAGGTGCTCATTCCCATTTGCTATACGGCAACAATGAGCCCTTTGTAAAAGTTGCCTATTTCAGTGGGTTTCCCCCTTTTCGGCCGGCCTGTGTCTTAGCTACAACGATTATCCATTCCTCTCTGTGCCGCTTATATACACTATACGATCAAAAGTATCCGGACATCTGCTTATGAATATTAATATGGTGTGTGCTCTCCCTTCACCTTTATAGTGGCTAGAACTCTGCTGGGCACACTTTTAATGAGGTCCCTCAATAACTTTGACGGAATGGCACAGCATTCTTAAGAGCCGAATACAGAGAAGGTAGTGATGCTTCACACGGAAGTCGACGATCTAACTCATCCCAAAGACGTTCCATTACATTCAGATCGGGACTTTGGGCAGGTCAGTCCATTTCAGAATTGTTGTTTTCCACAAGCTATTGCGTCACAGGTGCTGTCTGGTGACAGAGTGCATTGCACGCTAATATAATCAATCATTGTCTGCGAATTGTTTCTTTACTGTAAGCAGTAGTCAAGGCCGTAAGATATATTCTTATCTTACCGCATTTAGCGTTTTCTTAAGCACAATAAAGGGATCAGAGCCTTTCCATGATACCCCCACACTACAACACCATCTCCTCCGTATTTCTTTGTTGGCACTACACACAATTGCAGGTGAACGTTCTCCATGCATTCGTCTAACCCTATGATTCTTCGCTTCAAATCACTCGTTACCAGTCATCCACTGCACAGGGACGTTGCTCTGTACATCACCTCGAGCGTCAATCAGCTTTGACTACAAAAGTGTGCTACTCGGTCATTACGCCCCATTCCTTTCAGCTTGCCACACTGGACGACGGTTCAAACTCACGTGCGGCCATACTGAATTAGATTTACCGTGATTTCCCTAAATAGCTTCAGGCAAATGCATGGACGGTTCCTTTGAAAGGACCGGCCGACTTCCTTCCCCATCCTCCGTTAATCCGCTGCGACCGATGACCTCGCTGTTTGGTCCCCTCCCCCAGATCAACCAACAAATTAACCCATCTTTTAATTCCTTATGAACAGTTATTGTGCTAGATCGACAGGTAGTCGCGCTTCCAAACCCGCGAGTGATTCCTTGCGCTGATTTCATGCGATTTTTTACAACTACTCTCCGCAATGTTCTACGATCCCTGTCAGAACACGAGGCCTGCCTGGTCTGGGTAGAGCTGCAGTTGTTTCTTGTCGTTTCCATTTCAGAATCACATCATTAACAGTCACCTTGAGCAGCTTTAAAATACCTGAAATGGATCTGTTGTACGAGGATTGACTGAAAAGTGATGCCTCCACCTTCGTAACTCTTTAACGGTTGGCAGCATTGGTATGCGGCAGGTACTGGCTCGTACCGTAGCCTCTTCTCTATAGCTCCAGTTGGTTGTGTTGTTACAGTGTCAGGTATGGAACCCTGCGCAGACGGACGGCCAATGCGATTTAAGCAACGTGCCGTCATTGAATTCTTGACAGCAGAAGGTGTCACACCAAAGGAGATTCACCAGAGAATGAAAGCAGTTTGTGGTGATTGTGCTGATGTGATTACTGTGCGAGTAAGTTTAAAGATTTCGAGGCGGTAACATCTGGCCTGCGTGACAAAGAGTTGGACGTCCTGTGACAGCAACCACCGAGTTTCACAAGCAAAATGTTGACAGATTGATTCAGGGAGATCTTCGTATCACTCAGAGAGAAATTGCAAGCACAGTCGGCATGTAACAAGAACGCGTGGGTCACATTATTGCTTTGATGGCTATCGGAAGATCTATGCACGATAGGTACCCCGGATGCTGACTCCTGAAATGAAAGTGCACAGACTTGGTAATTAAAGATCACATTCTAAGGATTATTTCTGCGTTTGATGTATTAAACTATTCCCATCCAAACCCAATTAATGAAGGTGGAGGTATTACTTTTCATTGAACCCTCGTATTTGTTACTCATATGTTTAGTTCACTTTCAAAGCCACTGAGCTCTCCTGATAGGCTCATTCTGCTTCTCTATTAACAGCACAGTACATTCCTTTACATTTTATACTGGGGAGCTCGCCTCTCGTGACATCTAGTGGTCAGTTCAACGTTACACAGAGGTATCCGGATACTTCTGATCACGTAATCGACTTTCCTTACCGCGTCACGTCCTGCTCCACACCAGGCGACTGTCGGTCTCGCTGTCGACAGAGTCATACAGTTTTGTCTCATTAGTGTACCTTTACCTTGGTGTTAAATGCTTGTCTGGCTACTACAAATCTAGTTTCCGTTTCTTTTACTCATTTACTAAAGTACCTCAACATACAGGGTGACTTTTTCCATCGTGTACAAACTCTAGGAATTGATCGATGAGAGGATACGGAACAAAAGAGGTCTAATGAACATAGGTCCTGAAATGCATGGTTTTCATGCTAGAGACCATTTATTCGACTTTTTTACACAGGCCGCTGTTTAATACATGCTGTACCATGCTGCCAAAGTTACGGTATGCACGGTTTCCTTCTAGAGGGTTGTCATGTTCCTCATATGTGATGCCGTAGCGTCCTCTCCTGCCATAGTAACTGGTAATGTTGAGTCCGATTCACTTCTCTTGCTGACTCACCTTGTAGAAGATGTGATACAGGGATTTACGCAGTGGTACCATATTCGAATCGAGAGCTTGTCGAATGATGTCTACTTACGGAAAGGCAAATCACAAAGGGCGGCGGGCAGCAGGGTTGTGTCAGAGACATATCCCCGCCGGAAACTACTGCATTCAGTTCTAGCAAAATTCTTTCCCCGTTTGAAACAGGGTCGTTTCAGGAATCGCGAAATCATGAATGACGTACCCGAAATATTCGGACACCAGACATGGAGAAAAAGTAATTAACGCCGTGGAAGGCGACCGCCGTGTCACTACCAGACAGCTGCGCCGCCAGTACAGGGTAAGCCAGACAACCGTGCGGAACATTCTCCATGACAATTGTTATTCCCCGTATCACTTACAGCGTGTGCAGGGCTTACTAGCTACAGATTTATCACGTCGGGAGCAGGTTTGTCACTGGTTTCTTCACCAGGCAACCACGATTCCGAGATTTATGCCACCCATCGTATCCACAGGTGAGGCCACATTTACGCGAAGTGTTATCTTCAACTTTCGTAACAATCATCTGTGGGGTAGTATGCAGAACCCCCATGTTATGGTGACAGCGAATCATCAGCATCGGTGCAGCCGGAACGTGTGTGCTACTGTTATTGGCGACCGTATTTTGGAACTCTATTCCTTCCACTTCGCCTAACAGGCCGCAGCTATGGGCGTTCCTTGTGAGTGACTTTGTCTCCCCTGCTGCAAGAAGTGCCATTGATGATTCGAAGGGTTATTTGCATGCTACATGATGGTGTTCCAGCCCACTTCGCCGTTAACGTCTGGAAGCATCTCAGTCGTGTCTTCCCTGCTCGATGGGCCGGACGAGGAGGTCCAGTTGCATGGCTTGCTCGTTCACCGAATCTCAACCCCTGCGATTTCTGGTTATGGGGCCAACTCAAAAGTATCTACATCTACATCTATATTTATACTCCGCAAGCCATCCAACGGTGTGTGGCGGAGGGCACTTTAATTGCCACTGTCATTACCTCCCTCTTCTGTTCCAGTCGCGTATGGTTCGCGGAAAGAACGACTGTCTGATAGCCTCCGTGCGCGCTAGAATCTCCCTAATTTTACAATCGTGATCTCATCGGGAGGTATAAGTAGGGGGAAGCAATATATTCGATACCTCATCCAGAAACGCACCCTCTCGAAACCTGGCGAGCAAGCTACACCGCGATGCAGAGCGCCACTCTTGCAGAGGTGCCACTTGAGTTTGCTAAACATCTCCGTAACGCTATCACGGTTACCAAATAACCCTGTGACGAAACGCGCCGATCTTCTTTGGGTCTTCTCTATCTCCTCCGTCAACCCGATCTGGTACGGATCCCACACTGATGAGCAATACTCAAGCATAGGTCGAACGAGTGTTTTGTTGATGGACTACATTTTCGAAGGACTCTCCCAATGAATCTCAACCTGGTACCCGCCTTATCAACAATTAATTTTATATGATCATTCCACTTCAAATCGTTCCGCAAGCATACTCCCAGATATTTTACAGAAGTAACTGCTACAAGTGTTTGTTCCGCTATCATATAATCATACAATAAAGGATGCTTCTTTCTATGTATTCGCAATACATTACATTTGTCTATGTTAAGGGTCAGTTGCCACTCCCTGTACCAAGTGCCTATCCGCTGCATATCTTCCTGCATTTCGCTATAATTTTCTAATGCTGCAACTTCTCTGTATACTACAGCATCATCCGCGAAAAGCCGCGTGGAACTTCCGACACTATCTACTAGGTCATTTATATATATTGTGAAAAGCAATGGTCCCATAACACTCCCCTGTGGCACGCCAGAGGTTACTTTAACGTCTGTAGACGTCTCTCCATTGATAACAACATGCTGTGTTCTGTTTGCTAAAAACTCTTCAATCCAGCCACACAGCTGGTCTGATATTCCGTAGGCTCTTACTTTGTTTATCTGTCGACAGTGCGGAACTGTATCGAACGCCTTCCGGAAGTCAAGGAAAATAGCATCTACCTGGGAGCCTGTATCTAATATTTTCTGGGTCTCATGAACAAATAAAGCGAGTTGGATCTCACACGATCGCTGTTTTCGGAATCCATGTTGATTCCCACAGAGTAGATTCTGGGTTTCCAAAAACGACATGATACTCGAGCAAAAAACATGTTCTAAAATTTTACAACAGATCGACGTCAGAGATATAGGTCTATAGCTTTGCGCATCTGCTCGACGACCCTTCTTGAAGACTGGGACTACCTGTGCTCTTTTCCAATCATTTGGAACCTTACGCTCCTCTAGAGACTTGCGGTACACGGCTGTTAGAAGGGGGGGGGGGGGGGGGCAAGTTCTTTCTCGTACTCTGTGTAGAAACGAATTGGTATCTCGTCAGGTCCAGTGGACTTTCCTCTGTTGATGATTCCAGATGCTTTTCTATTCCTTGGACACTTATTTCGATGGATTGTGTATACAGAGCTTATTCCAGGTGTGGAGACACTGGAGCAGCGTATTCATGCTGCCTTTGATGTTGTTCGGATGCAGCCTGACCTATGTGAACGTGTGGGACAAAAGCATGCTACTGCGCGTACCATTTTCAGCACGTACTGTAACTGTGGCTGCATGGTACAGTGCATATTTGACCGCAGTCTCTGTAATTATGTGTGACTGAATAAATAGTCTATAGCATGGAAACCATGCATTTCCAGACATAAGTTCATTAGACCTTTCTGTCCCATATCCTCTAATCGATCAGTCTCTAGAGTTTGTAAATGGTAGAAAAATTCACCCCATACATAAGGAATATTAGCTGTGTTAAGTAAATCATATCCATTCCATGCGTACTTTGTAGACTGACAACACTCACGAGAGCTACACCCAACTTCGTAGTTGTTATTCTTGTTATTAAATGTGTCGCCTCATTATAAATAAGAGGTTTTTGTTGAACTAATGTGTCCCATAAGATAATCACATTATTGTCTTTTTCATCGCCAACTGAACCTGAGCTGTCTTTGGTGACTCATCTTCAATGACATAAATTATTTCTCGACACATCACGATCGAAACGTTAGTTTGGTCTTCTTGCGGTTTCAGCTGATGAAGTAGTGTAAGTTTTATGAGGGCCGACACGATTTAGAACATGCCGGTCTGAATATTTCATCTTAAGGAAGAAATTTGCAAATTTACGAACCATTTAAACATCTTAATTAATAAAAGCAAATACATGACTTCAAAACGCTTCACTGAGAAGCAAAGGACATGAAGATCGGTTACTAATATAATTCTACATCTGCATACACATGCATACTCTGCAATCAACTGTACCGTGCGTGGCGAAGAGCACGTCATGCCAATATTAGCAATTTTCTGTTCTATTCTATTAACGCATTGGGCCAGATATAAATGAATGCATATATACCTTTCTCACGGTAACACTGTCATATGTGAATCCTTAATTAATTGGGGAATTTAAGGTGCATATTTTCTGTATGCTGTCCGCAGTTTCAGCGCCAGACTGATACGTGAGAAATTGTAGGGGATTTTTGGATGCGTTCATTGATTTTAAATACAGATGTATCTTTTCTACGATTTTCTGATAGACTTTTGACCAGGATGTTACTGAAGAAATGATTGTAAAATTTAGCCTGATTTACGGATACAAAAGTTATTGTGTTTTCTCAATCAGTTTCCCTGTTGTCTTTTTTGTGGAGAGTCTGTTTCCGGTTTTTGCAGCATACTCCGAATGCTACCATGAAGTCAAAGTGGGTCTGGTCCGTCTGTTATCCATATATTTCTCGAGCCTGCCGTTCACAACCTCTTTCACTTTTAACCAGAACTGTTATGCGTTTCTCGAATCTAAATAACAATACTTCACGCTTTTTCTTTGCAACTACTGCACTTTTTCTTTTGCTGTATACACTGCTAGTTTAGCTTCAGTTATTCATTTTGATCTATCCAGACTTGGGTTTTTGCTAACAAGAAACATTACTCTACAGGATACGCAAAGTAAGAAGTCACAGTACAACGTAAACGGTAAATGCAAATGATCTGATCTACATGACAAACTGCTGTGTTAGCAGTTCCATTTACTAATAAAGTAGAACAGTATGTGTACAGTGGTATAATGTAGTCAAATCTGCCACTCAGCACGTTATTATGGATCTTCATCAGAATCTCTCAACTACAAAAATAAATTATAAAGACTCTCATTACATCAGATGTGAAAGTATTTGGTATAGAAAGATCACGAGAAGATTGTGTTACTGTTATATGACAAAATATATTTACAGTACGCACACTGCAGGGTGGTTGTAGGAGACACCCTGAGCAGTAATGCCTATAGTGTCAGCAGCCACCCATCAGACTAGACGGACATGCCTGTTGTCATCCTGTCGACACACGAAACCCAAATGCAGGGGTAGGGGAGCCGAACACTATTACCTGCCTACTATATAAAGTCGGAGGAATTATTTTCATTAAATGAACAAGTTTTCTTATAGGACCTCTTTCGACGCATTGCTGCGAAGCACGAATAGACAGAGTAGCACTGACTTCTATTAAAATTGTAACTGGCAGGTCTCTTTTAATTGCATTTAACTGCTTGAGAATAAAAAAATTTTCGTCATTATTGTTGTTCGTCATTGTGTAACCTGTCTGATTTATTATTCCAACTTTGGTGCACATTGTCACCAGAAGTGTACATCGTTACATTTGCAGTCACACTGTTGAACAACATAACGAGCTGTTGCGTTGAAGTGAGGGGGCCCCTACGGCCATGGCAAATGGCACAGTTTGCCGTACCCGTGACTGGGATATTATCCAAAATCATATTGACTGTGTGAATAACAGTGCAGTGCAGGATGGGCAAGACACATGATATCACCTTATGTCTTGTATGTGCTCGACACAAGGGGCATTCAGTATCAGAGGTCGTGCTGACACTGGATTTCCGCATGCCGCGTTGCCAAGGGTGTGCTGTACGCGCGTCCTTCCTCTGGGAGAGACCGCCACCGGCATAGTTAATTTCCGTGGGCAAGTACGTGTTAACGGTGTTTACCATTCACTATGACATGCTTCTAAAAGTCAGTTGTTCAATCACGCCAGTCATTCCCACGCTGACAATGGGACCGCACCAACTCGACATCACCAGAAATGAAAGTGACAGATGTGGGAGTTCCAGATGGCCAAACGCTAGAAACAACAGTTTTGGCTTGGGCCGGAGGAAGCAGGAGCAATGTGTTAGCTTGGTTTGTACGAGTCGATTGGTGCAGGAGAAGGAAAGCAGCATGTTAACTCAAGGGTCGCGGGTTCGAGTCTTCTGGGGAAATTTTTTTTTAATTTTTATTCTATACGTTACTTACACTGCAAATAAACGAAAATAATGCTCAATATACTGTATTTATTAATATTTTCATAAAAGGCATAAAAAAGGAAAAGGAAAATCTGGGATCGCAAATAAATTTCTAAGAAAGGCCTGCACTTACAGCGTCCACGAGAGCTCTGAAACTAACTTAACAAATAAGGTATTGTAATTAAAGAGTACAGGTAAAAATGCGGCGTTCATAACGAATGCAAGATGCTGAGAAAGTTAACGCTTCCCGTATTTTTATGATGAATATAACCCCCAGCATGTGTAAATTAACTATAAAATAATAATAGTATCTAATTTTATATACGAATTTCTCGTATACACCTTACGATACCTTCCTGGATATTTATTTGCAATCCCAAATTTTCTTTTGCCTTTCCTTTTCAGGCCTTTTATGAACATATCAATAAGTACAATAAACTTATAGAAGGAATAATTCAGAGATCTGGGATATCCTCAGTAATATTCAGTGACATTATACCAATTTTTTGAGTGACGCACAGAAGAGAATGTACAGATTGTTAAGGATTAGTAGAGTACAGATCTCCTATTACCACCCCCAATCGAACGGAACATTGGAAAGACCTCACCAAATTATGGTAAAAGTCTTGAGACCCTATATCAATAGGGCTCAATTAAATTGGGACAAATGGCTTTCATTTACGGTATTCGTGTACATTACCACGCCCCCCAGAGCCAGTAATTATACACCTCATGAATTATTTTTCGGTAGAGTATATAACATACTGAGTATGTTGCAAAGAGATCCCACTGGTGTTACTTATAATTACGATGATTATGTATTTGAATCAAAAGAGAAAATGCGACAGTTGCACCATTGTGCTATAACACTTCCTTGGGGAACGCCAGAAATCACTTCTGTTTTATTCGATGACTTTGCGTCAATTACTAAGAACTGTGACCACTCTGACAGGAAATCACAAAACCAGTCACATAATTGAGACGATATTCCATAAGCACGCAATTTCACTACGAGCCGCTTATGTGGAACAGTGTCAAAAGCCTTCCGGAAATCCAGAAATACGGTATCGATCTGAAATCCCTTGTCCATAGCACTCAACACTTCATGTGAATAAAGAGCTAGTTGTGTTTCACAGGAACGATGTTTTCTAAATCCATGTTGACTGTGTGTCAATAAACCGTTTTCTTCTTGGTAATTCACAATGTTGGAACACAACATATGTTCCAAAATCCTGCTGCATATCGGCGTTAACGATATGCGCCTGTAATTAAGTGGATTACTCCTACTACCTTTCTTGAATATTGGTGTGACCTGTACAACTTTCCAGTCTTTGGGTACGGATCTTCCGTCGAGCGAACGGTTGTATATGATTGTTAAGTATGGAGCTAAAGCATCAGCATACTCCGTGGATATTTACTTCTGCGTTACTCATGTTGGCAGCTGTTCTCGATTCGAATTCTGGAACATTTACTTTGTCTTCTTTTGTGAAGGCATTTCGGAATGCTGCGTTTAGTAACTCTGTTTTAGCGGCACTGTCTTCGATAGCATCTCCATTACTATCGCGCAGAGAAGGCATTGATTGTTTCTTGCCGCTAACATACTTCACATAAGACCAGAATCTCTTTGGATTTTCTGCCAGGTTTCGAGACAAAGTTTCGTTGTGGAAACTGCTATAAGCATCTCGCATTGAAGTCCGCGCTAAATTTCGAGCTTCTGCAAAAGATAGCCAATCTTAGGGATTTTGCGTGTGTTTAAATTTGACATGTTTGTTTTGTTGTTTGTGCGACAGTGTTCTAGCCCGTTTTGTGTACCAAGGAAGATCAGCTCCGTCGTTTGTTATTTGCTGCCGAAACTATTTCCTTGAATTTAAGCCACATCTGGTCTACGCTTATATTATTAATTTGGAATGAGTGGAGATTGTCTCTCAGGAAGGCGTCAAGTGAATTTTTATCTACTTTTTGAATAGGTATATTTTTCGCTTATTTTTCGAGGATTTGGGGATTACAATATTCAGTCTCACTACGGCAACCCTGTGTTCGCTAATCCCTCTATCCGTTTTGATGCTCGTTATTAACTCAGGATTATTGGTTGCTAAGGGGTCAAGTGTGTTTTCACAACCGTTTACTATTCGCCTGGACTCATGAACTAACTGCTAGAAATAATTTTCAGAGAATGCGTTCTGGACAATTTCAGATGATATTTTATGCTTACCTCCGGAATTAAATATGTATTTTAGCCAACATATCGAGGGTAAATTAAAGTCACCACCAACTACTATCGTATGAGTTGGGTACGTATTTGAAATCTAACTCAAGTTTTCTTTGAACCCTTCAGCAGCTGTATCATCTGAATTGGGATGTCGGTAAAAGAATAAAACTGGTATTTTATTCCGGTTGCCAACAATGACCTCTGCCCTTACTAACTCACAGGAAGTATCTACTTCAATTTCGCGGCAAGTTAAACTACTTCTAACAGCAACAAACACGCCACCGCTAACTGTGTTCTCGCTAAAAATTTCTTAAACAATCATTTATGCCTACTCGACAGAAGTGTCTTCTGGGATCTTTTTAATTGTGGTATCCGCTAAAGAATATGATTGACCATTTTTAATTTAGCACGGTTTTCTTAATAGCACTTGCAATCAACATTTAAGTAAAGTTACTGGCAAATTAGTAAACTGTTCATTCAATAAATATATAAGTGTGACAATATGTGAGGTATTTATGCTGTGCTCATTTGTTGTGTAAGTGTGGAAATATCGAAATTCTGACATATCTGCACAATGAAACGGATATAAAAGAACTCGTAAATCAATAAACAAAATAAAGATACATAGCTTTCAGGGATGATGGCTGTAGTGCAATGCCATCATCTGAGATATCGTATCTTGAAATCACATGAAGCGATTAACAGTTGTCAGTTCAGACGTTCATTGTGTAAATGTTTATTCACTGCGAAATAGTAACTTCTATATTTGTAAAGATATTGAAATTATGGTTCTCTTTGGATGCGCCTCATTTTTATATGAGATTGCCGATGTTTCCAGATTTGCGTTAATATTTGTTGTGAGTTATTATCAAACCTCAAAGAGGTGTAACTTAGCCATCTTTAAGAGTATCTGACACCCCGTCATTTCCTGGAGCACATTCTTCACAAAGGCAGTTGGAGCATCAACTGTCCAAATTCCCAACTCTGGGGTTTACCCGTTTCCGCTCATTGCCTCTGCACGTGGCTGGCCCGAAACGGAGAACTAGCCGGATTGCTCCCGCCGCACCCTGTGCCCTCGGCCCACTACCGTTCAGCAGTATAAACAATTCACCTTACCTCGTAGCAGTTCTAGGCCATCGATTACTTCGCCTAAGCACGCGTAACGTTAGAAAAGGAAATATGAAATGCTAATTTCTGCCGTAGTAAATGCTCGGAAAGAAGTTCAAAAAATGGTTCAAATGGTTCTGGGCACTATGGGACTTAACTGCTGTGGTCATCAGTCCCCTAGAACTTAGAACTACTTAAACCTAACTAACCTAAGGACATCACAAACACCCATGCCCGACGCAGGATTCGAACCTGCGACCGCAGCGGTCGCGCGGTTCCAGGCTGTAGCGCCTAGAACCGCTCGGCCTTTCCGGCCGGCCGGAAAGAAGAACTAGACTCGCGGAAAGAAGTACTAAACCCTCATATAATTAATCCAGTCTAGATAGCTAGGTACTTGCATAATTCAAGATGATATTCAAGACATGAAGTGCACAATTGCTCTCATAGAAAAGAGCGGGTACCAGTTGTTACGCGTAACTGCTGTTGATGCATTTATATCTGGCCACATCCTCAGTTATGTACTGAATATGCCACCATTAGAAAACGAAGTGTTTAAGCCGTACTAAGTATTGCCCCTACCTTCTGAAGTTGATTGAACTCAACGTTCATTTCTGTCCATACAGTTAGTGAAAGATTGTTACCTGAAGAATCCAAGCATCACTATGCGAAACTGACAAACATCCGTTGTCTAAGGAGACAGATTGCGAAACAAAAATGTGTTTACAAATTTTTCAAAAGTTGGTTTTAACGTCCACATACGATCACGAAACATGCGAAGCAAAGATGCTGCAGCCCGTAAAGGAATTTCCCAAAGATTGTATCACGACGTTGACGAAACTAAATGATAGTACACTACTGGCCATTAAAACTGCTACACCACGAAGATGACGTGCTACAAACGCGAAATTTAACCGACAGGAAGAAGATGCTGTGATATGCAAATGATTAGCTTTTCAGAGCAATCACAAAAGGCTGGCGCCGCTGGCGACACCTACAACGTGCTGACATGAGGAAAGTTTCCAACCGATTTCTCATACACAAACAGCGGTTGACCGGCATTGCCTGGTGAAACGTTGTTGTCATGCCTCGTGTAACGAGAAGAAATGCGTACGATCACGTTTCCGACTTTGATAAAGGTCGGATTGTAGCCTATCACGATTGTGGTTTATCGTATCGCGATGTTGCTGCTCGAGTTGGTCGAGATCGGTGGATTCAGGAGGGTAATACGGAACGCCGTGCTGGATCCCAACGGCCTCGTGTCACTAGCAGTCGAGATGGCAGGCATCTTAACGGCATAGCTGTAACGGATTGTGCAGCCACGTCTCGATCCCTGAGTCAACAGATGAGGACGTTTGCAAGACAACAACCATCTGCACGAACAGTTCGACGACGTTTGCAGCAGCATGGAATATCAGCTCGGAGACCATGGCTGCGATTACCCTTGACGCTGCGTCACAGACAGGAGTGCCTGCGATGGTGTACGCAACGACAAACCTGGTTGCACGAATGGCAAAACGTCTTTGTTTCGGATGAATCCAGGTTCTCTTCACAGCATCATGATGGTCGCGTTCGTGTTTGGCGACATCGCGGTGAGCGCACATTGGAAGCGTGTATTCGTCATCGCCGTACTGGCGTATCAACGGGCGTGATGGTATGTGGTGCCAATGGTTACACGTCTCGGACACCTCTTGTTCTCATTGACGACAATTTGAACGGTGGACGTTACATTTCAGATGTGTTACGACCCGTGGCTCTACCCTTCATTCGATCCCTGCGAAACCGTACATTTCAGCAGGATAATGTACGACCGCATGTTGCAGGTCCTGTACGGGGCTCTCTGGATACAGAAAATGTTCGACTCCTAACCTGGTCAGCACGTTCTTCAGATCTCTCAAGAATTGAAAACATCTGGGCAATGGTGACCGAGCAACTGGCTCGTCACAATACGCGAGTCACTACTCTTGATGAACTGTGGTATCGTGTTGAAGCTGCATGGGCAGCTGTTCCTGTACACACCATCCAAGCTCTGTTTGACTCAATGCCTAGGCGTATCAAGGACGTTATTACGGCCTGAGGTGATAGTTCTAGGTACTGATTTCTCACATGTAATCACATGTCAGTTCTAGTATAATATATTTGTCCAATGAATACTTGTTTATCATCTGCACCTCTTCTTGGTGTAGCAATTTCAGTTGCCAGTAGTGTATTTGGACTACATTGAGTCAGGACCAACGGTATTTCGTTGCTGCAAAAGAAGACTTGGCAATTTTGTGTTATGACAAGCCAACAGATGCCCTGATCAAAGGCACAGAGAAACAAATATTTTACGGAAAATATGAAGGGCATGGAACAGAGGTGTTCATAGCGTCCGGACAAGTAACAAGAATTAATATGACTAGTGAAGACATTGTGCCAGCTTTGAAAAAATACTGATTGTGATATTTTAACTTTGGGAAAGGAGGAACATTTCTGAGTTACAGTTAGACATGCCGTTAGAACATGCAATAAAACATTTGGATGAACTTAAAGTAGCAAGTCATACAATAATAAAAGTAGAAGAGGAAATAGCTTTCCAAGGGCAACATAAGAAATACCTTGGTATCATTATTCGTTTTGGTCTTACCTAGGAGTTGAAATAGTTACCATTATATTGTTTACGCAGAGACTGCAAATGTGTTAGAGAGTGTTTTAAGTACATGTGGAAAGGCATGGGTCATGCTTGTTGTCGCAGAGTGTGTGAGGACAACCATAGAAAAAAAAAATTGAACTGTTGGAAATGACGTAAATTCGTGGTAGTCGGCCTCTACAGTCAATCAGAGGAAATAGTGTAGAGCGTGATGAACGCTTTGTTATTTCTCAACACAATGACGAAACAACCACATTACCTACGCCACCACCACGAAGAGATCAAAGCCAGTGTAAGGCATTGCAAAGCTCCCTTACTATGTAAGGAATTACTTCTGTGAAGCACAAAAGTTAAATGTGAACAAGAATTTTGTAAGATCGTTTCTTATCTTCCAGATTTATAATGATGATACGTAATGTGCTGTACTGATATGTTTATGTGTCAGTGATGCAAAGAAGAATAAACAAACACGGACGTGTATATGCAAGGTGAAAAATAGAGAAAAATATTGTATTTTTGCTGGGTATTTGTATCTCTAAGGTAGAAAACGGAAAGTTAATTAGCCAATTATTTAATTTCATGTTCTATGTAATGCGTTTCTTCACAGAAAATGAATCAATGTCTTATAATGATGCTTCTATGCAACTATATCTGCGTCTACTCGTATATAAGTCCAGTGAAAAACGAAATTTTTTAAGTCCAGTGAAAAACGAAAGTTTTTTACTTTGATGTTCACATGTGCGCATAAGTGAAATGAAATACAATGTTTACAAAGTGCAAAATATAAAGAGAACTGGTCATTAACCAATAATGTCTATAGTGTGATAGCTAGAGCTAATATATTTTTGACTACAACAGAAGCCAAATTACAAACTTGTTGGCAAATATTTGCCGATATTTTTTTCCCTCGGAGAGACGTCATATATTGATGACATAATAAAATCAGAGACATAGCGCAGAGAGTGGAGAAGAGTTTTAGCGTTTAGGTTACCGGAGATAAACAGTAACGCCAGAGCTCAGCAAATTGCAGACGCTCTGGACAGCTGTCCCAGGGGAGAAGTTTCACATCAGAGAATTAAATGGTGACTCCATCCACCATCTAGACGCTGTTGCAAGGCGCCACAGTAGAAGATGGCCACGAAATGGCACGTCTTAGCAGACGCAGCAGGCGTGATACTTGCTCCTGAGAACTGCAACGTCAGTGGTTTGTACAGGTTAGAGTGCTACTACCAATTCCTCACTCACAAAAGAAGTGAGGGTTGGGACAAGAGACGTAGAACACTGGCCATAATAGGGGTGGCAGTGACGTTTAACTTTCAACTGAACGCTGTTGGTACAAAACTTGCAGCTTGTAAAATCAAAGCTTAAAGCACCCCTACCTACCGAATAGGAGAAGGGCACACCGACTCCATATCGCTCGTGGCCAACCTTGGTAAGCTCCGACATGACTGTTTTTCTCACTTGGAGTGAGCTCTCAAGTTTGTGCTTAAATTGCTGCTAGTGTTCGCTACTTCTGTTAGCGCCCACCCCCATGTATTCAGACAGTGACTGTTGTGCAACCAGTTGCCTCCTTCGCTTTTTCTCATGTTTATAATCAGCCTTCAGTGTAGTAGTTAGTCTCATCGCTAGTAAACAGTGCTAATCAGGCTCCTGCTGCAAACATCCTGTCGAGTCTCAGAATTCGCGCCTCTCATAGGTGCTGTGTCACTTGTTTGGCGCTGATCCAAGCCACCATACTGCCTTCACTGGGAGTTTGTCTTTCTGCATTTGCTCCTCAACGCTCGGAAATTGCACACTGACCTCATACAGCTTTTTTTTCCCTCTATCCTGTGTTAGGACACGGCAACCCAACATCCAAGTTCTGCTCTAAGTTAGGGACATCAGGCTATGTAGTTCTAAGACAAATTGTACTGTCTCAGGCCCTACACAAACACGTCTTCTGCGACGGACTCAGTAGAAGTAACCTTCAATACACCCTGAGGTGAAGCGTCTACTTTTTCTCCTGTACAAAACTGAGATGGTTCAGCCAGCGTTGGAAAGTTACCGGTCATTAGCAGCAGGCCTAGCACGTTCTGATGAATGGTATTTTAATAAACGCGCTGGGAAATTCCCTGCATTTAGTGATGTGGCTGTGAGTAACCAGTCATGTGTATTTCTCCCTTGGTACAGGGAGGAAGGCAGAAAATCACCCCCACGACGTAATGGATCAATAATTACGTCCTGTGAGAAGGCGTCCCTGTACACAAGTGAGGGAACTCTCCTGCACTACCAAAATAATTACTGTGAGCCAGTCACAGATATCCTTACTGAATTTTGAACGAACATTCCACTGGGCCTACTGGCTGGTCTCATGCCGATAGCCTCTTGTTTTCTCCTTTCCTCCAGATCTCTATCTTTGCTGAAGGGAATTCCTTTTTGCTTTGTGGACAATGAAGCTTTATAATGGGTTGGCCGTTCTCACATGGTTGCTTCTGCTACGCTCGGTTGGCAGACTGTTCTCCTTTGTGTTTAACTACATGAGACTCTGGGTTTCAGAAGAAACATCTTCACGGCCCATTCAAGTATACCTAGTAACGCTTCCCTTTCACCAGCCACCTAAAAGCCCCAAGATTTATGTAACTACAAGGCTCACATTGAAAGAAAAAGATATACCTAAATAGATTGCAATTATTTGTATTGGTTATTAATGATTTCAATTCACATGCAGCATTAGTAATTTGATTTTATTTGCTAGTCGCAATTGTATGTTGGGTTATTAAGCAGGTTATGCGATAGTTTGTGGAAAAAGCTGCCAAATAATATGTTCCTGTAGGGTTAGATTATGTTTCCTATTTGATTTGTGATACATAAGAATAACATGTATAGATTTTAAAATGGTTACATAAAATACATCTGCTGGAAGTATGAAAAAAATATTCCGTATTCGCAGAGAACTTCATGTACCAACCGAGCGAGGTGGCGCAGTGGTTAGACACTCGAACCGCATCCGGGAGGACGACGGTTCAATCCCGCGTCCGGCCATCCCGATTTAGATTTTCCGTGATTTCCCTAAATCGCTTCAGGCAAATGACGGGATGGTTCTTTCAAAGGGCACGGCCGACTTCCTACCCCGTTCTTCCCTAATCCGATGAGACCGATGACCTCGCTGTCTGGTCTCCTTCCCCAAAACAACCAACCGACCTTCATGTACCGTAGTCATCATCCCATCAAAATAGAGCAACAAAATGAAAATCATAAGGACAAACAACTGTAATAAGAAGCTATTGCAAGAAACGAACAGCTGATAATCGACCAAACACATATAAACACAAACTCTTTGCTGAAGCTGATAATAGAAATCAAACAGGAAAAAGCCAATCATAAAGAAATATGTACAAGTTGAAACACAGGCCACAGATATTGCAAGTACATGTTCGACAGTCGATAATCACATTAAATAGTTGGCAACAATATTCAAGATGAAAGAAACGTGTGCTCATATTCCTACCACTCTGTGAATTATAATTCGAAAGGCTGGAAACAGAACACCAGCTAACAAACGACCGAAGGAAGCATTAATCTAGATCGGTAGCTGCAAACCTTGTAAGTAAAATTTAGACTATTATTAAGTAATGCTAACTCAAAAAGTGCCAAAACAGTTTTAACTTGAAAACACAGTGTGTATTATATAAAAATAGTATAAATATAAATATTTATATATTTCAGTCCACTGATGATCCCTTACGAAAAATAAAGGCGAAACCTGGCTGTCAAGATCCAGCTTCGTTTTATTCAGTTGCATGCAGACTGACGTAACGTGACAATTATCAACATTGGACTTTTGTAGTTACAAAACGTAGTCTATAAACTTCATGAATTTATTCATGTGAAAAAGATATACACTAGTATGTGACACATCTACCTGAAGCCATTCACTGATGAATACATCGACGAGAGCTACCAAATTGCTAGGATTTTGATCACTACGTTTTTATTCATTGTTCCGAGTAGTCCAAGACATTTCCTGTGAGATTTACCAGGCCAGAGGAGTTGCAATGGTGTGTCTGAGTGTTCGTCAAACAGGGACGTTTATGTGCAGTTCTTTTAACACGGTCTTTTTCGTGTTGGAAGACACCATACCCATAATGAAGGTGGAAAAGGAAGGGCAGCACTTTGTCACCGAGTATGTTTAAATAAACATCCTGGTTGATGTTTACGGTAACCTGAATCAGTTGGCCTATTTTATGGTACGAATGGAACATCCGGACTGAACTGCATTCTCCCAGCACTGTGGGTTAAACGCGTCATTGGCCCGCCAGTGCACTCGATATCTTGCATCGTTTGAAGAGATAAAATCGTGACTAGTCGGGCCACGCTACACGCGCCCACTCAGCTACCGTGCAGCTTTTGTGTTGTTTGGCCCACTGAGGACGTGCAGATTTGTATGCTTTTGTGATCAATGACACTTTGTGAGGTACTCTACTCCAAATGTCCATGGCTTCACTGGGAAGCTGGTTAAGATGCACCTCCACTCACTGATGGCATCAATTCATACCGATGTAAGTTAAAATCTTCTGGGTTGTTAGGCGGCGTCATATTTCCTTCTAAAGTAATCGACGCTTCGACCGCTCTGCTGGGATCTTCTTCTGGATGTTTCGGTTTCCAGTATTGCTATAGCACTGTCAGATATCAGTGTCGCCTTCGCTTATAAAGAAGAGTTTTCCCACGTTTGTGCTGGAGAAGTGGGAGTATCGGTTAAAATTCTTCTGGGTGACATTGGTGGACCATCGTCATAAGGTAATATTTCCGCGCTGATGCAGAAGAAGGGCGTTATTGGCTAACTCTTACGGATACTATTGGTGGCCCATCGTCATTGGATAGAAAGGCACTATGCCACGTTTAAGCTAGAGAATAGTTTTTGACTGAAATTCCTCCAACTACTGTTGGTTGGCCATCATCATTGGCAGGATGCGACACGAACAGAGCAAGAGAGGGAGAATGTTTATCCAAAATATTATGGTCGCCGAGATGACTTGCAGCGCGTTGTTTGTATTGCTCGCACACCGCGGTCACATATTCCCTTCCTTGATGGCGGGGAGCCACGATGCCGGAAGCTTATAGCCGTCCTCTTTATTGAAACTAAATGCATCCTTGGAAATTTCAACCGCTTCCTTGGACTTTCTTCTATGAATGTTAGTTTCTTAGCCAGCAAACATACGTTATTAAAATCGATGTCAGAGCCAAAGTTCTCATGTTCCGCTACTGCCAATTTTACACTTCGTCTTATTTGCGTGTGCCTCTCGTATTCCTTAATGCGCTCGTGAACAGTTCCCATTTCTCCTGTATACAATTTGCCGCAACCACATGTCTGTTGATAGACGCGCCTGCATTGTGGAGGCAATCAGGTGCACCCGTTTTTCGTCGGAAAGAATCTTTTATTTTGTTTTGACCAGACGGATGTGTGGTTACTATTTTTCTTTGTAATTCTGCTTATGCGGTCAGTGAGAGTGAGAAACGAACGGGAACCTAATAGAGTGAGAAGGGGGTTACTCGCCATACTTATTAGCGTGATTAATATTCCGTGAAAAAGCCGCGTCGATTGAACAACTATCATAGACATTTGCCTTCATTGTCCAAACATTCTAGGTTGTGGTCGTCGCTGATAAATAAGGAACGTGAAGAGACAGTGTTGAGCACTGCTTTCTTCTGGATTGGGTGGTGTTGCGAAGTGGCAACTAAATACCTATTTGTCTTGGTCGACTTTCAATGCACTTTGTGACCTAGAGTGTTATCAGATCTTCTGTACACTAACACACCGAGGAACGGGAGACCGACCTCACTCGTAATCTCCTAAGTCAATTTGATTTTGGGGTGAATTCCCTTTGAGAAATTGTGGAACGCATGAAGTTCTTCTTCGCTGTGTGACCATATAACCAACGCATCGTCCACATACCAAAGGCAACAAGAAGGCTTCAAAGGAGAACTAGTTAATGCTTGTTGCTCAAAATGTTCCATAAAAACAACCCAGAAGATTTTAACTTTAGTGACAACGGCCAAGAAAGCCTGCAGACTTACATAAGTACTGTTGAGTTTGAAACCCGTTGTCAACGACAAGTGATTGCACTCGCCCCTAGGCCCTAACAGTGTGTATGTGTGTTCTTAGCATAAGTTAGTTTAATTAGTGTGTAAGTATAGGGACCGATGAAAAATAGTGCAAATGGCTTTAAGCACTGTGGGACTTAACATCTGAGGTCATCAGTCCCCTAGAGTTACAACTACTTAAGCCTAACTAACCTAAGGACATCACACACATCCATGCCTGAGGCAGGATTCGAACCTGCGACCGTAGCAACAGCGCGGTTCCGGACTGAAGCGCCTAGAACCGCTCGCCCACACCGGCCGGCTAGGACCGATGATCTCAGCAGTCTTTTTTTTTTTTTTTAATAAGCTTGTCTCTAGCTTGCTCTTTGGGTTGCGCGCTGAACAATTAGAGACGATTTTGTGTTAGTGACGTTCGGTTTAAGCTCATTTTCCTACTGGCGTATGAGATGACAAAGCAAACGCCACAAATATTACAGCAACAAGAGTGATTGACGTCGGAGTCTTTTGCTACAGCATATGTAAATAAAACTTTCTCGGTTTTCCAGCCGCTTCAATTCGAATAAAATCGTCGAGTTTGCACCCTGTTAAAGACGACATTGCTCTTCGAGTGTCCGGCGTATATGGTGTACCCTGTGAATGTGGCAGCATGTATATCAGACAAACAATTCGCACGGTTGCGGAGCGTTGTGGTGAGCACAAGCGCCATACAAAACAAAGGGAGCTTGACAAGTCGACCATAGCGGAGCATTGCCTAGAAAACGGACAAAAAAATACAGTTCGAAAATACAGAAGTGTTGGTCCATGCATCTACATACTGGGACTCTGTTACAAAGGAAGCGGCCGAGATTCGTTTGAACATTAATAATTTTAACAAATACCAAGGGTACACACTCAGCAGGGCATGGGAGCGGACGTTGGACATCGAAAGAAATCAAAGACAGATGCGCGGCGCGGGAGCGCCTGTTTTAAACGTAGCGCCTGCCCCTGGTGCCACCTGACGTCGCCGGTACTGCCGCGGGCAATAGTCCGCTAGCTGCCCGGATCGACTTAGGTCCGCGCGCCACATTGGGTCTACCTGATTCACTGCTGATGATGTCATCATGGCTATATAAGCGAGAAACCGTAGCAGTCCCGGCAGTCAGTGAACTGACGACAATGGCGGAGATGGTCAACGAAAGCTCGAGGATCTATTCTAATTGACTCGTCTTGAAAACCGAGAACGTTTAATTCAAGTGTGATTGACAGCGTCTGGGGTGTATCAACATATCGAGACAGACAGACAGGCGTAGAAACAGCATCCCCACGTCAGGGATACATCAACACTGACAGCTGAAAGAGAGAGAGAAGAGCTGCAGTGTTTTAATGGCCGTCTTTCTGGAATGCACCTGAGTACTTGTTTCCATTCTGTGCACTATTTCGACAGCCAACACACTCGCGTTCTTCAGGTTTTGCTACTTCCGTTATGTGTACTCGTTGCTTAGACTCCAAGGAGACTGTAAGCTATTGTTGATGTTTAGTCTGTTACCGCCTATCGTGGCGAACCTGTACATGGAACATTTTGAAGCAAGTGCACTAAAATCCTCCAAGTTTAGACCAACGTGTCGCGATACGTACGTTTGTGGTACGGCTGCATGGAGCGAAAAAACTTAAGAGTTGCTGGAACATTAATCTCTATCCATTCTAATATAAAATAGGACCAGCTATCTTTCATTGACCTGTTAGTCAAGAGAAGACCAGACCTATCCCTGGGTAATAGTGGATATGGAAAACCCACGCACACTCACCTCTATCTTCACAACTACAGCCATCACCATCTATCACAAAGGCTCGAAAACTTTCACACGAGAAGAGCAGCACTGAAGAATTTCAAACCTAACAAAATTGTTCCCAATGAATAGGTACTCAGACCTTCAACAATAAGCGGCGGTTACAGTGAAAATCAAGTGCTTTTGAACAAGAGGTTCGGAATGAGACAGAGAAAGAGGACCTAAGAATCGTTTATATACATTATCTGACCCAGTATCTGGACAGATTGGTAGACGTCCACGGAAACATGGTTACAGTGTATTTCGCTCCCATCAATAGAAATAAGTCTCTCGCGTAATGTGAAAGCCGGGCGTGTACAATAGTCCATGTGAACGTTATATATGTTATGTTGGGAAGACTACCAGAACAGCAGAGGAAAGATGCACCGAGACACTCGACTAAAATAACCAAGTAAATAAGGTGTTGCCCTCAATAATCATACAAAGCGCTGAGATGAGGTGTACCCGTGGTCTAGGGGTAGCGTCTTTGATTCATAATCAAAATGTCTTCGGTCCCTGGTTGGATCCCCGCCACTGCCTAAATTCTGATAAATAATCAGCACTGGCGGCCGAAGACTTCCGGCATAAGAAGTCAGCCTCATTCTGCCAACGACCTTGTCAAAGAGGGCGGAGGAGCGGATAGAGTTTCAGGGCACTCTCTTGTCCTAGGCGTGGGAAATTGCCCCTAAAGGTGGAAGAATCAGCAATGATCAACGACATGAGGATTCAGAAGGCAATGGAAACCACTTCATTAAAGACACGTAACGTGTATCCCCAGGACATGTGGCCTGTAGTTGAAGAAGTCTCATGACGATCTCTCCATTGACAAAAGATTCCGGAATAGTCCCCCATTCGGATCTCCGGGAGGGGATTGCCAAGGGGGAGGTTACCATGAGAAAAAGATGGAAGAATCAACGAAAGGATAATGTTCTACGAATCGGGGCGTGGAATGTCAGAAGCTTGAACGTGGTAGGGGAACTAGAAAATCTGAAAAGGGAAATGCAAAGGCTCAATCTAGATATAGTAGGGGTCAGTGAAGTGGAAGGAAGACAAGGATTTCTGGTCAGATGAGTATCGGGTAATATCAACAGAAAATGGTATAACAGGTGTAGGATTCGTTATGAATAGGAAGGTAGGGCAGAGGGTGTATTACTGTGAACAGTTCAGTGAGCGGGTTGTTCTAATCAGAATCGACAGCAGACCAACACCGACAACGATAGTTCAGGAATTCATGCCGACGTCGCAAGCTGAAGATGAACAGATAAAGTATATGAGGATATTGAAAGGGTAATGCAGTATGTAAAGGGGGACGAAAATCTAATAGTCATGGGCGGCTGGAATGTAGTTGTAGAGGAAGGTGTAGAAGAAAAAGTTACAGGAGAATATGGGCTTGGGACAAGGAATGAAAGAGGAGAAAGACTAATTGAGTTCTGTAACAAGTTTCAGCTAGTAATAGCGAATACCCTGTTCAAGAATCACAAGAGGAGGAGGTATACTTGGAAAAGGCCTGAAGATACGGGAAGATTTCAATTAGATTACATCATGGTCAGACAGAGATTACGAAATGAGATACTGGATTGTAAGGCGTACCCAGGAGCAGATATAGACTCAGATCACAATATAGTAGTGATGAAGGGTAGGCTGAAGTTCAAGACATTAGTCAGGAAGAATCAATACGATAAGAAGTGGGATACGGAAGTTCTAAGGAATGACGAGATACGTTTGAAGTTCTCTAACGCTATAGATACATCAATAAGGAATAGCGTAGTAGGCAGCACAGTTGAAGAGGAATGGACATCTCTAAAAAGGGCCATCACAGAAGTTGGCAAGGAAAACATAGGTACAAAGAAGGTAGCTGCGAAGAAACCATGGGTAAGAGAAGAAATACTTCAGTTGATTGATGAAAGGAGGAAGTATAAACATGTTCTGGGAAAATCAGGAATACAGAAATACAAGTCGCTGAGGAATGAAATAAACAGGAAGTGCAGGGAAGCTAAGACGAAACGGCTGCAGGAAAAATGTGAAGACATCGAAAAAGATATGATTGTCGGAAGGACAGTCTCAGCATACAGGAAAGTCAAAACAAGCTTTGGTGACATTAAAAGCAACGGTAGTATCATTAAGAGTGCAACGGGAATTCCACTGTTAAATGCAGAGGAGAGAACAGATAGATGGAAACAATACATTGAAAGCCTCTATGAGGGTGAAGAGTTGTCTGATGTGATAGAAGAAGAAACAGGAGTCGATTTAGAAGAGATAGGGAATCCAGTATTAGAATCGGAATTTAAAAGAGCTTTGGAGGACTTCCGGTCAAATAAGGCACAAGGGATAGATAACATTCCATCAGAATTTCTAAAATCATTAGGGGAAGTGGCAACAAAACCACTATTCACGTTAGTGTGTAGAATATATGAGTCTGGCAACATACCATCTGACTTTCGGAAAAGCATCATCCACACAATTCCGAAGACGGCAAGAGCTGAAAAGTGCGAGAATTATCGCACAATCAGCTTAACAGCTCATGCATCGAAGCTGCTTACAAGAATAATATACAGAAGAATGGAAAAGAAAATTGAGAATGCGCTAGGTGATGATCAGTTTGGCTTTAGGAAAGGTAAAGGCACGAGAGAGGCAATTCTGACGTTACGGCTAATAATGGAAGCAAGGCTAAAGAAAAATCAAGACACGTTCATAGGATTTGTCGACCTGGAAAAAGCGTTCGACAATATAAAATGGTGCAAGCTGTAGGAATAAGCTATAGGGTGAGACGGGTCATATACAAAATGTACAACAACCAAGAGGGAATAATAAGAGTGGACAATCAAGAACGAAGTGCGCGTATAAAGAAGGGTGTAAGACATGGCTGTAGCCTTTCGCCCCTACTCTTCAATCTGTACATCGAGGAAGCAATGATGGAAATAAAAGAAAGGCGAAAGGATATCAATGATACGTTTCGCTGATGACATTGCTATCCTGAGTGAAAGTGAAGAAGAATTAAATGATATGCTGAACGGAATTAACAGTCTGATGAGTACACAGTTTGGTTTGAGAGTAAATCGGAGAAAGACGAAGGTAATGAGAAGTAGTAGAAATGAGAACAGCGAGAAACTTAACATCACGATTGATAGTCACGAAGTCAATAAAGTTAAGGAATTTTGCTACCTAGGCAGTAAAATAACCAATGACGGACGGAGCAAGGAGGACATCAAAAGCAGGCTTGCTATGGCAAAAAAGGCATTTCTGGCCAAGAGAAGTCTACTAATATCAAATATCGGCTTTAATTTGAGGAAGAAATTTCTGAGGATATACGTCTGGAGTACAGCATTGTATGGTAGTGAAACATGGACTATGGGAAAACCGGAACAGAAGAGAATCGAAGCATTTGAGATGTGGTGCTATAGACGAATGTTGAAAATTAGGTGGACTGATAAGGTAAGGAATGAGGAGGTTCTACGCAGAATCGGAGAGGAAAGGAATATGTGGAAAACACTGATAAGGAGAAGGGACAGGATGATAGGACATCTGCTAAGACATGAGAGAATGACTTCCATGTTACTAGAGGGAGCTGTAGAGGGCAAAAACTGTAGAGGAAGACAGAGATTGGAATACGTCAAGCAAATAATTGAGGACGTAGTTTGCAAGTGCTACTATGAGATGAAGAGATTAGCACAGCGGAGGAATTCGTGACGGGCCGCATCAAACCAGTCAGTAGACTGATGACCCAAAAAAAAAAAAAAAAAAAGATGAGATCAGTATCGTAGTACAATCGCCAAGTTTTGCGACAAGGTAGCTAAGGAGTCTGTTGAAATGAAGATATCAGAAAAACTGATAAAGTTACGGGTGTTTCAATTTAAACAAAGCTCGATGGATTATCTGAATTTTTATCCCACAGAAGCATCATAGGGCTCTGCCCATCTGACTTCTAACGTGGCTGAATAATGTTTGAAAATGACTTTAGTTGTTTATCAAAATAGTTATTAGTAGTAGGGTAGTGGCGGCCTCGGTGCAATTTTGATATCAAATGATATGCAAATTAATTAAATTGACCAATTAACCACACCCACACTCTCACACGCCCACCTACCCCCGCCCCCGACCACACCCACCCCCACCCCCAGATGACATCACGTATTTTTCTCAGCTGCACGTGTGCCCCAGACCCTGCCCCACTCCCTCTCCACCCCTTCGCCTCCCCCACCTCGCCCCCTCCTCCAACCTTCACTATTAGCGGAAATTTTGTATTTTGGCGGGAACTTCGAATTTTGGTGGGAATTTCGTATTTCGCGGGACTTTCTTTGTCCCATGACTGTTCTGACATCCCACACAACCCCACACCCGAGAATAGATGGGAAATTAAAATTGGCAGTACCCTTTTGTGAGACTCAAACACTGGTCCTCCTGGGCAGAAAGCCCACGTGTACCCCCTTAACACAATTAAACCTCCAGAGGTGCTTGGCATTGATCATAAATTAAAAATGGCTGTGCCCTTTCCAAGACTCGAAACTTGATTCTACTGGACGGAAAGCCCAAAACCCCTAACACATGGAAACTGTCCAGATGCGGGAGAGGAAGGTTTGGTAAGTGTACTTTATTTATTTTTGTCAGAACAGTGACGCAAAGACTGATCCTAATTATGTAATTAATCACAAAGACCAGGCCTAATTACACAACCATATGCATACTGCTACACAAGGATAGCATACAATCGCAATACAACTGAAAAACTGACGATGCCATACAACTGGTGTTATTCTGTAGGGAAAAAATTTTGAAATACTCAAAACTTGCGACACACACACTCAAATTCTATCCTAAACCTACAAGTTGGCGGTAAAAAAGGGAAGGCTGTAAGGTACTACCTTTATTCTTTTTGACAGGAACAATGTTCAACTGAAGAGATACTGGTGATGGACAGAGAGGAGTTTAAAAGGGAATTACCTGCAGGCACACAGTATCTACCGTTGTTTGAAGTCAGAGTTTGCTACAGGCGCATACTCAAAAGCCACATACAGCCAAGATAACCACTGCCAATACATGATACCACAATTGGTGGGGAAAAATGCGTCACAGGTTAATTACACTTCGAAATTGTTGTGAAAAAACCAGCACTCGTAATGAACAGGTCATAATGCAGCATATGTTGTGGGGAAAATTGTCGTCCTAAAAGACTAAAAGACTGCAAAGAGGAAGGCAGTTGAACGTGCAGTCTCCTCGAAAGGCGTCCACAAACTTCCGAAAATCGAGGCCCTCTTCTTCAATCCCTCCTTTCGCCCTCCCTCCATCCACCTACAGGTGGAGACGGGGGGGGGGGGGGGGAGACACAGACTTCTTGAAACGGCCAGATGCTCCGTCGAGCGTCTTGCCAATCCGTTACCACCCTCTAAGGCTGCAGCCCGCACTTGGCAGTCCACCATCTGGCCCCCACCTTGGGCCTTGGGGCGACGCTCCTACACCTGCAAAATAGTATACACTCCTGGAAATGGAAAAAAGAACACATTGACACCGGTGTGTCAGACCCACCATACTTGCTCTGGACACTGCGAGAGGGCTGTACAAGCAATGATCACACTCACGGTACAGCGGACACAACAGGAACCGCAGTGTTGGCCGTCGAATGGCGCAGCATTTGTGCACCGCCACCGTCAGTGTCAACCAGTTTGCCGTGGCATACGGAGCTCCAACGCAGTCTTTAACACTGGTAGCATGCCGCGACAGCGTGGACGTGAACCGTATGTGCAGTTGACGGACTTGGAGCGAGGGCGTATAGTCGGCATGCGGGAGGTCGGGTGAACGTACCGCCGAATTGCTCAAGACGTGGGGCGTGAGGTCTCCACAGTACATCGATGTTGTCGCCAGTGGTCGGCGGAAGGTGCACGTGCCCGTCGACCTGGGACCGGACCGCAGCGACGCACGGATGCACGCCAAGACCGTAGGATCCTACGCAGTGCCGTAGGGTACCGCACCGCCACTTCTCAGCAAATTAGGGACACTGTTGCTCCTGGGGTATCGGCGAGGACCATTCGCAACCATCTCCATGAAGCTGGGCTACGGTCCCGCACACCGTTATGCCGTCTTCCGCTCACGCCCCAACATCGTGCAGCCCGCCTCCAGTGGTGTCGCGACAGGCGTGAATGGAGGGACGAATGGAGACGTGTCGTCTTCAGCGATGAGAGTCACTTCTGCCTTGGTGCCAATGATGGTCGTATGCGTGTTTGGCGCCGTGCAGGTGAGCGCCACAATCAGGACTGCATACGACCGAGGCACACAGGGCAAACACCCGGCATCATGGTGTGGGGAGCGATCTCCTACACTGGCCGTACAAAAAAATGGTTCAAATGGCTCTGAGCACTATGGGACTTAACATCTTAGGTCATCAGTCCCCTAGAACTTAGAACTACTTAAACCTAACTAACCTAAGGACAGCACACACATCCATGCCCGAGGCAGGATTCGAACCTGCGACCGTAGCAGTCGCGCGCCTCCGGACTGAGCGCCTAGAACCGCGAGACCACCGCGGCCGGCTACTGGCCGTACACCTCTGGTGATCGTCGAGGGGACACTGAATAGTGCACGGTACATCCAAACCGTCATCGAACCCATCGTTCTACCATTCCTAGACCGGCAAGGAAACTTGCTGTTCCAACGGGACAATGCACGTCCGCATGTATCCCGTGCCACCCAACGTGCTCTAGAAGGTGTAAGTCAACTACCCTGGCCAGCAAGATCTCCGTATCTGTCCCCCATTGAGCATGTTTGGGACTGGATAAAGCGTCATCTCACGCGGTCTGCACGTCCAGCACGAACGCTGGTCCAACTGAGGCGCCAGGTGGAAATGGCACGGCAAGCCGTTCCACAGGACTACATCCAGCATCTCTGCGATCGTCTCCATGGGAGAATAGCAGCTTCCATTGCTGCGAAAGGTGGATATACACTGTACTAGTGCCGACATTGTGCATGCTCTGTTGCCTGTGTCTATGTGCCTGTGGTTCTGTCAGTGTGATCATTTGATGTATCTGACCCCAGGAATGTGTCAATAAAGTTTCCCCTTACTGGGACAATGAATTCACGGTGTTCTTATTTCAATTTCCAGGAGTGTATATTGTCAACTAAGCAATATGAGATAAAAGGATTGATGCAAGCATAGTATAATTTCTGAACCGTCATCGGATGTGAATAGTGTGAGCTATACACCTCTGGAAAGCTATATTGTATATGAATCACAAGGAATCAAAGTTTTAAGGAAGCATCTTTTCAATTTACAGTTTGTCACCACACAGTTTATTTCAGAGAAACCTGCAATGAGAATGTATGTCATGCGCTGGAAATATAAATTTCTTACATTGGGTTAGTAGCAGCGTTGCAGTCCATAAGAAAAAAGGTTCAAATGTCTCTGAGCACTATGGGACTTCTGTGGTCGTCAGTCCCCTAGAACTTAGAACTACATAAACCTAACTAACCTAAGGACATCACACACATCCATGTCCGAGGCAGGATTCGAACCTGCGACCGTAGCGGTCGTGCGGTTCCAGATTGTAGCGCCTAGAAACGCTCGGCCACAACGGCCGGCAGCCTATAAGACTAATAGGTAGGAAACCGCAACGATCTAACATTATAACGTGTTTTAAATGCAGAACATTGTAGCCTCAGGAGTGCTCTGTTTGGTTTAATTGTGTTATGGAGGTACACTTGGGCTTTCTGCCCAGGAGGACCAGGGTTCGAGTCCGAGAAAAGGTACTGCCAATTTTAATTTCCCATCAATTCCCAGGTGTGGGGTGGGTTGGGATGTCGGCACAGCCCTGGGGCAATGAAATTCCCGCCAAAATTCGAAATTCCCATCAAAATTCGAAATTCCCGCCAAATTTTAAAATTTATGCCAAGAAGGCAGGTTGGGGAGGGGATGGGTGGGGGAGCGGAGAGGGAGGTGGGGCTGGGGCATACGTACTGCTGAGAAAAACAAGTGACTTCATCCGGTTGTGAGGGTAGGCGTGGTCGGTGGTGGGCGGAGGTGGTCGGGTGTGGGTGGAGGTGGGTGTGATTAATTGATCAATTTAATTAATGCATTTCAATTTGATATCAAAATTGGACCGAGGCCGCCACTGCCCTTCTGCTGTTGTGTGTATGTATGTGTATCAGTATCCTGTTATGCCCTAAGCTTGTGGTCCAGCATTCAATTTATTAAGATCTCACCGGACGTCACCAATGCTAGGAAATGCTAAAAGAATGGGCGTTCCACGGAATATCAGTGCACACTAAAAAAGCTAAAGTGGGTGTCGGGAGTCAAAGTGACCTTAATAAGTAATGGCGCGATGTCAACAATAGCTCATTGTCTGGCTGGAGTCTAGGAAGAAAGTAGCACAACAGCAAAACTCGCACTGCTAGAAGACGACTGCGTATTCGTCGAAATATAGTGCGTAGAGTGGAAACAACAACTTGCCTGCATACGCGGAAGAACGCCATTACTCTGTCACGATGAGAAAACGTGAGGGCTGCAATATGCCGCGGAGCAGAGATATAGAACACATTTGCCACGCCACAAAGTGTTTTCCCTCTCACTGAGTGCGTACTGCATCATGGCACCCACTTTTCTGCTTACACACCACTTTAGTGGATGCAGCCATTCTATGTAATGTGTACCGCAAGTACGGCCACGGCGTGCCAACCTGCACGCATGCACGATGTGCGGGCTGCGTGTAAGCCGAGGATCGGCTTGGCTGTCTTGGTTTGGTACAGCATGACGTACCATTTAGCATTACGGTGCAGCATTTGATCGACATTCTTCAGTTCGCCAGAATCGTGGTGTCAGTGCTGTTTAACTTCCGCTCTTTGTTCGTAGTATGAAGGTAGTTCGTAGGTCTAGTTTCTTCGCAAAAGAGGCAATCTAGAGTTCTGTTGACACATGCCTTAAAACGTTAAAGGGAATGGCAGAAGAGAAGGATGAGAACTCCCAATATGCCTTACGCAATTTCTTAATCGACGGGTATCATAAGTTTGCTGCAGAACGACACTACAACACCATGCAGAAACAATTTGAAGAAATTCATAATGAGGCAACAGAATACTAAACTGATCGAAAGATAGCACTCATTGTTCTGTACATCAAGAAGCGTTTTGCAGTAAATTTGCGGACATGGAGCACGAGATGGAATTGATGGTACAAAAAGTTAAATTTCTGAAGTTGCATGCATTATTCCACTGTCAGTTGCAACAGTTTTCGATGTAAATAAACAAAGAGTATGGAGACGCAATAAATTTTTGTGAAGTACGTTAGTTAAGTCAAGGGGCAGGACAGTTACGATTTTTCAATTTAAAATTCACTATTGCTTAATTTATGAAGGAAAAAGGAGTAGCCCGCATCTCGTGGTCGTGCGGTAGTGTTCTCGCTTCCCACACCCGGGTTCCCGGGTTCGATTCCCGGCGGGGTCAGGGATTTTCTCTGCCTCGTGATGGCTGGGTGTTGTGTGATGTCCTTAGGTTAGTTAGGTTTATGTAGTTCTAAGTTCTAGGGGACAGATGACCATAGATGTTAAGTCCCATAGTGCTCAGAGCCATTTGAACCATTTGAAAAAGGAGTACAGAAACAAAAAACAAAACATCCGGAACGGATTGCAGACCTCGCATTTTAAGTGCACTTGCTGCACAATGCCCACAGTAAGACTTGCAAGGTGTAAAACAACTTTCTGCTTTGATGGTAATGCATTTGAAAAGAAAATAGCGTTGTACAAAGGACAAATTCTGACAAACAGAGCCCAGTTCCCTAACCTCACTGGCGTTAAAGAAAAAGCGAGTTTTGAAGAATTTATGTGGCCATTAAAAATTACAAGGATTGCTTACTAAACATCCTGAGAACATTGTCGGTCTTAAGTCCGTTTTCGAGACCGTTAGCTGTTTCAGTTGAAAGCATTCCTGTGCCATGTCGAGATGTAATTCAAAGATCTGCAGTGTAATCCCGTTTAAGGAGCAAATTCTTTTACTGTAAAACTGTCCAGTAGTTCTAAGTTGTTTTCTTCAGGAAGAGTTCCTGGTTCTCATAACGAGTTTGCAAATGTGATAAAATACGAGGGTTGGAACTTAAATAGTGGAAACTATTTATTCACAAACGATACAAAAGAGTTACATGTTTGCACCTCTTACTGTCCTTCAAAGTAGTCACCAGCGTTGTGTAGAACCCGTTTCCAGCGATGTTGAAGGCGTAGTATACCGTTAGCAGAGCCTGTTCTGTTGATGGTGCGAATGGAGCGGTCTACAGATATGATGATTCTCGTGTAGGACTGTGATGGTGTTATCCTAAAGCATTACGTTCCTCCACAGCACACCGTCAATGCACAGTATTACTGTTCGGTTTTGGAGCATCACCTGCGACCAGCTTTGAGAAAGAAGCGGCGACACTTTCTGCGCAACCCACCCCTCATTTTGCACGAAAATACGCGGGCGCATACAGCGCAAGCTGTGGCTGCTCTATTGGGTCCATGGGACTGGGAAGTACTGTTCCATCCACCATACTCCCCGGACTTAAGTCCTTGTGACTTTGATTTGATTCCGAAGATAAAGGAACCACTTCGTGACATTCGCTTCAGAACTGTTCCAGAGATTCGACAGGCAGTAAACCGCTCCATTCGCACCAACAGAACAGGCTTTGCTAATGGTAAACTACGCCTTCCACATCGCTGGAAACGGGTTCTACACAACGCTGGTGACTACTTTGAAGGACAGTAACAGGTGCAAACATGTAACTGTTTTGTATCGGTTGTGAATAAGTAGTTGCCACTATTTAAGTTCCAACCCTCGTATATTGGTCAAGATGTATGTGACAAATGTTTTTGCGATTATAAAACTGAATAAGATACAATTATGCGGCTACCTGAGAACGGAAACCTACTAAATTGTCTGGGGCCATTTGCTAACAATTTGTACTAGATAAAAATTCCGTCTTCAGCACGCTACAAATAGTTAAACAGTACTGAGAATTTGTTTCGATTGTGATCTAGGTTGAGAAATGTGAACTATAAAACAAAGTCTCCCTCTTCCCTTTCCTCATACTCAGACAGCATAGTGTGGTAGTGGAGGAAGTGTGCAGCCAGACGGGAGAGCTATGACACTCATGCCACAGCCCGGCTCAAGCGACGAATGCTTGGCTATCCCTGCTGTAACATAACTATATCAAATTGAAAATGCAGGTACCTGTGCATAATATACGATTGTAATGTTACAGGGAACTCACAAAAAGTGTTACATTGGCATACATTCGAAATTCGTTTTCTGCTTGTGGAACAAGAAACGGATTAGAGAGAAAAACCTGTTGTCTTTAATTTATATTAACTTCAGCATCGTATTCCGTATTTCTCGATACTGTCATATGCTTTCCTCTTCACAGTGGTGCCTAAAGCCGGCGTGCATTAAAGGACTGCTTCCTTCACGGTGCGCTTGTGAAACATTGAGACGTGGGAAGAGCGATCCTCCGCGCAGGACGGAGAATCCCTTTGTAGAGCAAAGAAATGAAGGGAGGCACATTGCCGGTAAGGGAAGGAGCTGACACAACAGGGGGGAAGCAGATAGGACGCCAAAGCCGACGCCGACGCCGACGCCGACGCCCAGGGCGCGACGCTGACAATGGGGCCACCGGCTGAAAGGCCGAGCCGCTAACGACGCCTCACCCGGCCAGCCAGCCCGGGGGTGCGAGGCGAGGCGCAGGCGGCCGCTGCGAGAAATAACCCTTACTGTGGCCGCATCAAGCAGCACCCGGTATTACAGGCACACACAGTGCGAGTCGTTTTCCAACGTTCGCTCCTAAAAAGAAGTCCGTCATTTATATGTTTGCCGTCGTTCCTTGGTGGCTTCCATATTCATGGAGACGTATTCCGTCTCTGTTTATTCGTTAGACATTTAGAAAGGCATTCATCATACAAAGTATTAACTAAAACTTTCCAGTAGCTCTATACTGAGCTACAATATACTTATCAGCCAGAACGTTATGACCAGCGCCCTAGGCGATGAGTCCGCGCGGCTCCCCCTGTCGGAGGTTCGAGTCCTTTCTCGGGCATGGGTGTGTGTGTGTGTGTCGTCCTTAGTGTAAGTTAGTTTAAGTTAAATTAAGCTTAGGGACCAATGACCTCAGCAATTTGTGCCAAAAGAACAAAGGCCTTTTTACACTCTGCAGGTAACTGTTTATTTATGTATTCGTCCCAATAACTATCTCTAAATCTTTAACATAGTGTGTGACTGAATAATGACTTCCCCATCCGTAACCTGATTGTCGTAGACTTTACACTAGTCGTGTTTTACAGCCACGCTACACCAACGAAATAACACAACCTTGAATTAAGTCAGATAATATTCATTTTTATGAAAATCAATAGAAGAACGTCATCACAACCTGAGGAAGTGCAGAGCATCTGTAAAGAAAATTGCATGCCAGGCACTAATGCGACCAATTTTAGAGTATTGTTGCAACATTTGGAGTCTTTATCAAATAGAAATGACAACAGACACGATGAAATTCAGAGACGCATTTTTGGGCTCACGGAATACCTATATATCCCATGTGAAATAGTAGTAGAGATGCTCTCTGACCTAAAATGACAATCTTCGGAAGAAGGACAACGTAGTTGTCGAGAAACCCTGTTAGGTAAGTTTAGATATGGTGTTTGTGTTTATTCTGCTGTCACCATCGTTCATTTCGCGTAGGTTTCATGCGAAAGAGTTTAAAAGAGACTGTGACATTTAAGATACATTTAGGGAATTATTTGTCTCTCGCTCAGAGCGTGAATGGAACATTACAGAGGATCAGTAATATCGTTATGGTGTACCCTTTGCCATGCTTTGGACAATATCTTCCTAAGTATATACGTAGCTGCAAATCTTTTCATATAATACCATCGGCCAATGGCAGGTTTTGATGCTTCCACGTCAATTTCTGTACCCTGCGAGGCGCAGGCTGTACGAATGGTATGGAGGGAGGTTCTGTCCACTGGTTGTTGCGTAACAGCAAACTGGCTAGTGACTTCATACACAATGTCCCGTCTTTTCGCATCTACGATCCACTTCTGTTATTTTAATTACGCACTAGAACATTCAGGTTCTCTAC
This sequence comes from Schistocerca gregaria, assembly GCF_023897955.1. Lineage (NCBI taxonomy): Eukaryota > Metazoa > Arthropoda > Insecta > Orthoptera > Acrididae > Schistocerca > Schistocerca gregaria. The sequence goes on from NC_064923.1 coordinate 492,941,594, forward strand.
TATCTAAAAATAAATCCTAAATCAGCATTAAAACCTACATAGTACATGAGGTGTATTTAGCAACACTTCTTCTAAGCTTAGAAGCATGTTCGACGTTACCTGAATGACGCCATTCCAGGACACTGGATTGAAAGAGAAGTTGAACTTCATCGCAGATGGCCTCCTACGTCTCAAGACTTCCACCTTGTGTCTTTTATCTGTGTGGTTACATAAAAGGCCTCGTTATTATTCACCCTATGCCTTACACTCTTGGAAGTCTGCGACGTCGCATTATTGAAGCTGTGAATTGGATGACGAGAGACAAGCTGCTTTGTGTGTCGTAGAAAATGAGTCACCATTTTGATACAGTATTTGTCGTGTAACAAACGGTACTTATGCTGAATGCATAAAAATTTGAACTTCCTCTTTCCGGGAACATTAGAATTGTGTCTCCGCACACAATACGTCCATCTCCGATCCACAGAGTTCTCTTGGAATAGTCAATTACTACACCGTGCTTCGTAAAGAAGTCGCTCCAGTTAAACTGGTGAAGGGAATATCTAACTGCCCTACTACCAGTTGAAACATATGTTTCTGTTTTAATTCCCAATCTATTCCAAGATTTGAAACTGCCGTCCCATACGTATTATGACCAGTCTTGTGATACCTTCGGTCTATATTCCGTATTCAGGTCTATACCAGCCCTGGCTTCGAAGATACTTCATACTGAACAAGATAATTTGTGTTCCATTATCTAGAAGCAATTTAATGGAATTTCTGTACTCTCTGGGCATTTCAGTTCTACAAACTCTTTTTACTGTCACAGTCAGCTTTGAATACCATTCCCATTCCAGCGTAAGGCGACTGGAATCTTATTCTTTTCTTTAGTTTCCCTACTTCCTACTTTTCACAAAATACCATGCGTTCACAGTACACTCTATACCCATGTGCCCTGGCCTATGTCATATGAAACACACAACTGGCTTCATTTCCTTACAAGGACCTCTATGTTCCAATAAACTGCAACTGTCTTTCCTGACTGTCCTCGGAGCCTCTGACTCTAGACACACTTGAACCGGTTCTACTTTGCTAATTCTTTTCTTAAGTCGGCAGTCTCATGTTAAATGCTCTCATTTGCCACAGGTTTTACACTCAACATTATTTCTGAAATTATGAGGGTAACCTTCCCTGCTTTGCCCAGATAATTTTATCACCAAATCCTTTTTCCTTGGCGGACATAACTGCTGACTCTTCTGTGAAGGTGAGGTCTTCACCCCCTTGCAAACACAACTGTCTGCATGCAACCATCATAATGCCCTGAATGAATACTGCCCATATTAATGACAATGGTTCCACCATTTCTGATGCTGCATTGGACAGATTCATGAAACTAATGTTGACTGTACGCTACTGGCGATTAAAATTGCTACACCACGAAGATGACGTGCTACAGACGCAAAATTTAACCGACACGAAGAAGATGCTGTGATATGTAAATGATTAGCTTTTCACAGCATTCACACAAGGTTGGCGCCGTTGGCGACATCTACAACGTACTGACATGGGGAAAATTTCCAATCGACTTCTCATACACAAACAGAAGTTGACCAGCCTTGCCTGGTGAAACGTTGTAGTGATGCCTCGTGTAAGGAGAAGAAATGCGTACCATCACATTTCCGACTTTGATAAAGGTCGGATTGTAGCCTATCGCGATTGCGGTTTATCGTGTCTCGACATCGCTGCTCGCGTTGGTCGAGATCCAATGACTGTTAGTAGAATAGGGAATCAGTGGGTTCAGGAGAGTAATACGAAACGCCGTGCTGGATCCCAACGGCCTCGAATCACTAGTAGTCGAGATGACCGGCATCTTATCCGCATGGCTGTAACTGATCGTGCAGCCACGTCTCGATCCCTGAGTCAACAGATGGGGACGTTTGCAAGACAACAACCATCTACACGAACAGTTTGACGACATTTGCAGCAGCATTGACTATCAGCTCGGAGACAATGGCTGCAGTTACACTTGACGCTGCATCACAGACAGGAGCGCTAGCGATGGTGTACTCAACGACGAACCTGGATTCACGAATGGCAAAACGTCATTTTTTCGGATGAATCCACTTTCTGTTTACAGCATCATGATGGTGGCATCCGTGTTTGGCGTCATCGCGGTGAACGCACATTGGAAGCGTGTATTCGTCATCGCCATACTGGTGTATCACCCTCCGTGATGGTGTGGGGTGCCGTCCGTTACACGTCTCGGTCACCTCTTGTTCGCACTGACGGCACTTTGAACAGTGCACTTTACATTTCAGATGTGTTACGACCCGTGGCTCTACCCTTCATTCGATCTCTGCGAAACCCTACATTTCAGCAGGATAATGCGCGACCGCATGTTGCAGGTCCTGTACGGGCCTTTCTAGATACACAAAATGTTCGACTGCGGCCGTGGCCAACACATTCTCCAAATCTTTCACCAATTGAAAACGTCTGGTCAATGGTGGCCGAGCAGCTTTCTCGTCACAATACGACAGTCACTTCTCTTCATGAACTGTGGTATCGTGTTGAAGCTGCTTGGGCAGCTGTACCTGTACACGCCATCCAAGCTCTGTTTGACTCAATTCCCAGGCGTATCAAGGCCGTTATTACGGCCAGAGGTGGTTGTTCTGGGTACTAATTTCGCAGGGTCTATGCACCCAAATTGCGTGAAGATGTAATTACATGTCAGTTCTAGTATAATATATTTGTTCAATGAATATCCGTCTAGCATCTGCATTTCTTCTTAGTGTAGCAGTTTTAATGGCCAATAGTGTATTTACTTTACTGGGCCAGTCTGCAATCGATTCTCCCTTTGATAATCTACTACAAAACATATTACAAGCATAGTAATCTAAAGAGCGATTACATGCGTAATTTTCCAACAAAATAGTTCTTACTTCTTCCCATGAGGAAAATAATTCATGCACGAGCAATTTACTTCATGTAGCACCCTGGAAACTGGTTTTTACCAGTTATAACAACGTTGGAACGTATGCCTCTCGTACTACTTCAAAAGTTATGTCCACATTATTAATAAGTTTATTTAATGTATATTTTATACCATCCAAATCCTGGGGAATGAGGTTAAGGGCATCACTGATATTAATGTTAGATAGTACTGCTCCATTAGGCAGCTACATTGTTAGACGAGGTCTTGACTTACTTTTGTCTGCTGGCACGTTGTGCAGAGGCGTGACGACGCAGAGTCGCTACTGAAAGTGAAGCGATCTGTTGATGTGCGGTGCGCTGAGTTGTGTCGCGCTGTCGCCACGTACCGCTACCCTGGCAGTCCTCCCTGGACCTGTCTCCTCGTCGTTCGGTCGTTCCCGTGACCCCCGTGTTGTCGTGAAGTCGTACAGACAGGGCTGCCCTGGCCGTGTCTCCCGTCGTCTGGCGTCGATCTTCGGACCTCTGCGCCTTTCTTCTGCTCTTCGCGCTGCGTCTGCTCTCACTGGAGTGCAAGTGTGTTTACAGACATAGCGAACACTAGCACCATTTTAAGCACAAAATTGAGAGCTCACTCCAACTGAGAAAAGTAGACATGATGGAGTTTACCAAGGCTGGCCACGAGCGACGTGGAGTAGGCGTCCCATTCTTCTATTCGGTAGGTAGAGATGCTTTTGAACTTTGCGTTAACAAGCTGCACGTTTGGTGCCAACAGCGTTCACTTGAAAGTTAAATGTCACTGCCATTCCTGTTATGGCCAGTGTTTTATGTCACTTGTCCTCGTCCTCAGTCCTTTTTTGAGTGGGGAATGCTGTACTAGCACTCTAACCTATATTAACCACTGATATTGCCTCTGCTGAAACGTGGCCATCTTGTATGGTGAGGCATTGCAACTGCGTCTAGTTGGTGGATGGAGTTACCATTTAACTCTCTGAAGTGAAACTTCTCCGCTGGGATAGCTGCCCAGAGCGTCTGCAATTTGCAGAGCTCTAGTGTTACTATTGAGCTCTGGTAAACTAAACGCTATCTCTCTTGCCCAATGTCTGCATAATGTCTCCGATTTCCTGTATTGGAGTGCCCTTGGGGGCTCCCAACAGCCTTAATCATATCAACATAAAAGTAATTACGGTGTCAATGTATGACGTGGTTTGAACTTAGAACTGTCAGCCACTAATGCACCCGTCTTCTCTCTCGCACATCATTAGAGTAATAAACGCGGGACTGACTTGTATTCTCCGAGACGAGGCCAGTGCGAAATCATTCATTTTACATCATGGTTTTGTTTTGGTGACCTAACTTTCGCAGTCTGCTAGCTGCACACAGTATGCACTTACACGAGAGTAATAGTTCTTATCCATCATTTTACAGGATCCTTCTTTAATTCTTCAATCTTTTCTCCAATCAGTGGTCATATTCACGACATCGTTGCACATTGATGAGCCAAAACATTATGTCCACTTTCTTAATAGCTTGTTAGTCCATCTTTGCAAAGAAATACATCACTGATTCTGTGTATAGGGATCCGACATCTTGTTAGTAGGATTTTGGAGGTATGTGGCACTATGTGTCTACGCACAGGTATTGTAATTCGCATAACTAAGGAGCCGCTGATTTCGGTATGCGGTAATGGCGCCTTATAGCATCCCAGATGTATTCCATCATGTGAATTTGGTCACCGATACATCATCGTGAGTTCACTATAACGCTCCTCGAATCACTATAGTACGGTTCTGGCTCAGAGACATGGACAATTATATTGATGAAAGATGACCTCACCGTCGGGGAAGACATCAAGAATGAAGGGATGCAGGTGGTTCGCAGCTGTCCGCGTATCTTCGATTACTACCACAGGTCCCGTGCAACCGAAGGAGAGTGTCTCCCATAACATAAGCACCAGCCTTCATCCAGAGATGCACATTTCGAGCCACCGTTCACCTCGAAGATGGCGTTTGTGTAGCCGACCATCTACGAAGCGTAACAAAAGTCTGTTTCATTCGAAAAGCCGACACGTTTCTATTGATTGACTGTCGAATCCCTATGGTCCCGCGCCCACTGCAGTCGCAACAGACGATACCGGCTCAACATGTCAATCCGTAGGGGTGGTCTGCTGCTGGGCTCCAAGTTCAACAGTCTACAATGAACAGTGTGCTCCGTAACACTAGTGCGTGCACCAACATTGTGCTCTTTCAGCAGAGACGCCGAAGTTCACGATCTATCCTACTTTACAGAGAGGACTGGCCATCGAACCCCACGTTCTGTGAAGAGTTGTGGACGTGTCCTACCTCTTTCCATAGATGTTCTCAACAGTAGCACATGAATATTCGACCAACGTCGCCGTTTTAGTGATACTCGTTCTCAGGCTCTGCTCTATGTCAAAGTCGATTATCTCAATGGCTTTTACAGCCCATATCTTCGTTAGGGAGATCCCGCGTCCGGCTCTGCTCCACTTAACATGCTTCTGTTACCGCACAGGTGCCCGAAACGCCACCGGGTGGCAGCTAACGCCGCGGTGGGCAGGGGTCATAATGTTTTAGCTGGTCAGTGTATATCGTTTCTATCTTGCATCCATCCACCTATTACAAGGCTGTCGTACCAATTTACAGTTCCATTTTCTGTTAATAATTGATTGTATTCCTGAATCAGTGGATGAAACATTTTTGATGGCTTTTAGCGATAAATCATATTGTGATAGTGACGCTTAGTTCCTTTCTATAGATTCTACATCTACATTTACATCTACATCCATACTCTGCACGCCACCTGACGGGGTGTGGCGGAGGGTACGCTGAGTACCTCTATCGGTTCTCCCCTCTATTCCAGTCCCGTCTTGTTCGTGGTAAGAAGGATTGTCGGTATGCCTCGGTGTGGGCTCTAATCTCTCTGATTTTATCCTCATGGTGTCTTCGCGAGATATACGTAGGAGGGAGCAATATACTGCTTGACTCTTCGGTGAAGGTATGTTCTTCAAACTTTAACAAAAGCCCGTACCGAGCTACTGAGCGTCTCTCCTGCAGAGTCTTCCACTGGAGTTTATCTATCATCTCCGTAACGCTTTCGCGATTACTAAATGATCCTGTAACGAAGCGCGCTGCTCTCCGTTGGATCTTCTCTATCTCTTCTATCAACCCTATCTGGTACGGATCCCACACTGCTGAGCAGTATTCAAGCAGTGGGCGAACAAGCGTACTGTAACCTACTTCCTTTGTTTTCGGATTGCATTTCCTTAGGATTCTTCCAATGAATCTCAGTCTGGCATCTGCTTTACCGACGATCAATTTTATATGATCATTCCATTTTACATCACTCCTAATGCATACTCCCAGATAATTTATGGAATTAACTGCTTCCAGTTGCTGACCTAATATTTTGTAGCTAAATGATAAGGGATCTATCTTTCTATGTATTCGCAACACATTACACTTGTCTACGTTGAGATTCAATTGCCATCCCTGCACCATGCGTCAATTCGCTGCAGATCCTCCTCAATTTCAGTACAATTTTCCATTGTTACAAGCTCTCGATGCACCACAGCATCATCTGCAAAAAGCCTCAGTGAACTTCCGATGTCATTCACAAGGTCATTTCTGTATATTGATGGATCCCCCTATCAAGATTTCTGTGTTGGGTGCCACATCCATACTTTCATTTTTAATTGGGAAACACCTACTAATATCATTAAATAAACCGCTATTTGTTACTCAACGTTGTTTTCTTTTAATTCTCATGACCTTATGGGAAATTTTCTATCACTGTGGGTTGCTGTGGATAGAATCTGTAGCATCTCAGGGGGTATGATAAATTTCTCAAACCACATCTCGAAATATACCAATTGACATCATCCACAAAGGTCACATACGTCACCAATACACATTCCACAGCTGCTAACAACACTCAGTACTTGGCAGTAGCATTCAAAACAACAATATCAAAAACGAAGCCCCAGGAAATGTGTGTTCATATCCTCAGTGCTGTGTAAGTGTAATTTGAAAGACTGGAAGCAGAACAGCAGCAACAAAACCGGCAAAGCGAGCACTCATGTAGAACAGCAACTACAAATCTTGTAAATAAAAATTTGGACTGTTATACCGTTGTGGTAACTCAGAAGATGCCATAAAAGTTTCTAAACAGGAATTACAATCTGTTATGTAAAAAAAGTACACACAAACATCCTCATATTTCAAACACTGATGCTGCTTTGCAGAAAATGAATGTGAAGCGCGCATGGAATGATAAAATTTAGTTTAATCAAGTGACACACAGATGGATCTAAAGTGACACTTAAAAACATATTACAGGCAGCTGAAGATGGCAAGACAAAAAAAATTAAATATTATGATGGCATCTGTTCTTTCGGACATGCCTTGCATCTCTCGAAGAATGAAATTACAATGAAATCCAGACCATTAGATACTTACAGGCGTTGATAAATATCAATGGGGACAGTTGAAAATGTGTGCCCTATCCGACTGAGTCACCGAGGACATAGACGATCGCGCGACTGTAGGGACTTACCTCTGGCACGCTCCCCGTGAGACCCACACTTCCAACTTACTGTCCACACAAACATTTGTAGTGCCCCTGCCCTCTATACTCATTACTCGTGGCAGTCAATCTACCGGTTTCCGTAAGATTTTGAGCAATTTTAGAGCATCCACACTGAATAATGTCATTGGCCGTTAAGCCTTATCTACATGAAAATGGTATCTGTTCTTTCTGACAGCTTGCAGCTCTCGAAGAATGAAATTACAACGAAATCCAGACCTTTAGCTGCTTACAGACATTGGTAAATATCAACAGGGACAGTTGAAAATGTTTGGCCCTACCAGGCATCCGCACTGAAGATCATTGGCCGGACATGTCCGAAAGAACAGATACCATCTTGCCCGAAAGAACAGATACCATTTCATATAGATAAGGCTGACTGGCCAATGATCTTCTTCAGTGCAGATGCACTCAAATTCCTCAAACTCTTGTGGGAATAGGCAGATTGACTGCCGCGAGTAATGAGTGTAGTGGGCAGGGTCACTACAAATATAGTGTGTGAGCAGTAAGTTGGAAATGTGGGGTTCACGGGGAGGGTGCTGCAGTCACACTGACCTGTGTGTCCCTGGTGGCTCAATAGGATAGAGCGTCTGCTATGTAAGCAGGAGATCCTGGGTTCGAGTACAGGTCAGGGGGCTCACATTCTCTACTCTCCCTGTTGATATTTATCAACGCCTGTAAGTAGCTAGTGTTCAGAACTTCACTGTAAAAAAGTTTAAAGCTGTTACAAAAATTCTACATTCTCTTAAGAACTACATGACAGATATGTTAGTACTTCCCTTGGTGATAATATTGCGTAGCGTTAATTAATTTATAACTGGTTTCAAAATATTTTATCTCTTAACTACCTCTAGCTATAAGGTAATGTATCACGGCAATTTTTAATTCTAATTATTATTTACCAAACATCTGTGATCAAGCAAATGCCCAGGGGTATTTGCGAAGAAGAGTCGCCTTTTTCGTGACATATTAGTATGAAAACAGCGATTGATGCTGCAGTCTCTGCCTTTACTGATTTTGCTAAGATGGTGTGATGCTTTTCTTGATCTTACGCAAATATACGCTACAATAAAAACTGATGCTTTTGTGCTACGAACTGGCTTAAATCAAACAGCTTTTGTAAAAAGCACAAAAGGACTCGGAACACTGCATGAGTGAATATACAGGCTGGACTATATTTTCAATTTGTTCACAGCCTCTGATTTTGACATTTGATTGCAACCCGATGCATAATTTCGGGACAGGATTCCAGATTAAAGACAAGACACGTAAACCAGTGAAAAGCGATACGCCTTCATAAAATGTCAGTAAGTTATCAATCCAATCATGCATTATCCTAGTCAATAAAGGACACCATACTTTCGTCATTCATACCTCACATATCACTTGTAAAAAACTTGCTGAATCTCAACAACTATAATTACCCGGAATCATATTATTTACTAGACTTTATACACCTTTTTTCACTGACTGTTAATCTCTGAGTCGTTGAAATAATTTCATATATTCGATGCCCAGAAATATATCCGTCCATTCTCTCTCTCTCTCTCTCTCTCTCTCTCTCTCTCTCTCTCTCGCTTTCTCTTCACTCACTACCCGTCCCTCTTCTGTCAACTGTTCGCTCCTTGCTTTTATACAGATATTGATTCTATTTTGGGTTCAACTCTCATACAACAAAAAATATACGTGTACGATAGTCACATACATACAGATTTAGATTTTAGGTAACATAAATAATACTAATTGAAGGAAAATGTATAAAGACCTATGAATAATCACAGCTGAAAAGTTCTACCACACATTCCAGAGTTACAATCCCCTTCGTTTGGTACACTACAGAAACTTTTCAGGTATTTTGCAACCAACGTGCTTCGTTTAGATAGGCAGGCTCCCAGAAATCTTTATAAAGTGATCACTTTGCGTGTAAATTATTTTCATTTTCTTAAGACTTGTTGCTTGGGAGGAACATAAAAGAGGAGATACTACATTAAATATTTGATTGGGTGAAAAACGGCACAAAACTGATCCTTCCAGTATTATCTGTACTGACGAGTTACTACCCTTAAATAAATTCAAGGACAGAAATTTCAATGATTTAATATGAATTTAAAAAAAATCTAGGAGTCACCAGATGGTGGTTGCGCATATTGACGTCCGCAGTACGTACGGCTCGGCGGAGTAATACAACCAGTGCTTCATTCAGAGTTCGGATGAAGCGGAGAATGCAACGTGTAAGACAAATTAATCACCAAAAAGTTTTAAATGTACGTGGGGCCTGTGTCCGACTGCTGTGGCCGCACAACGGTGTCACTGTTAGTAAACGAGTGACCGAATCATTCTTAGCATAGTTTGCGTGAAAATCCTGCGAGATACAAATAAAATGACCGCTCTAAGTACCTGAGGGACGTAGAGCGTAAGACGCAATGAAAAACAATGGCTGAACACGAAAAGTGTTCGGTCATTAACGTCCACTAACAATGTGCCGTCGACGCCTCTGTTCCAACCGCGATTCTCTGAAAACACATCATACAAATTAAAAATCATATAAAAGTGACATGCTTTTTGTTAGAAATAAAAGGCAGAATAACTTTAACTTCATACCTAATTATGAAAACCTAAATATCATTTACATAATAATACTTACAATGAGCACAGAAGAATAGCGTCTGCACCTTACGAGAGCGAGACAACGAAAGACAGAACTCACAAGTGATAACCAAACATCCAAAGTACAAAAATATAAGACGAACGAAATTAGTACAGCGATTAGATATGAAGTTTTAGCGGTCGATACACTCATGTAAATGCGTAAATATGAAGTAACAGGATAGGTGCATTGTTTTTACAGGTATTTCACAAACGGTTCATACACGCAAAATAGAATGAAATAAAAAGTAATAATACATGGCCCCCTCGAAGGCTTTAAAGTATGTGAAACACAGTGTACTTTAAAGTCTTCGACCATATTTAGGGTAAAAGCCATGGTCCAATGGTTTGCTGTATTTTCATTCCGCAAAGTATTTCAGTTCATTACATAAGTTGATATAAAGGTTAAGTGTTCATATGCCTTAAGAAATTCTGAGCGTATTACATACAATAGGCGTCCTGAACGAGGATCATATTTAACTTCAGTCCGGCCATTTTTTAACCGTGTGAACCATTCGTATCACCAAGTACGGCTTAATCACTCATCGCAGTAGACTTCCTATATTATTTGGTGTTCCTCTGTAAAGGTCATCTTGAGTTTCAAGCAAAATTTAATGCATATCCGCTGCTCCTCTAGTTCTGCCATCCACAAATTCGCGAACTGTGCGACACAACGTTCTACTCAATACAACACTGAACAACAAATAAGTCAGAAAACCATGAAACTTCCGGCTGTTACACATTAAACACAGGCGTGTGCAGGAATGCCAACCGCATGTCGCTCCAAAACACCACTGGCTCGACAGTAAGAATGTTCTGGAATGTTTTGAACAGACCTCGTATTTTCCAAGTTCGGAATTTATCAGTCAACCGGACACTTGCAAATGGTCCAGGGTCTAACAAATGAGATAAAAGATTGGGGCAATTAGTCTCCTAAACCTGGACTTGACAGAAAGCAAAGCAAAACGACCACAGCTACAAAAGCAACAAGGCTGGCGAACGCAAATGCCAACACGGCATTACGACACAAGTTAACCCCACATTACGCACTTTCAACACATCAGCCCAGTAACTCATGTTCCGCATCACGTTCAGTACATAGACAAAATATACGTACTTAAAGCATAAATTCAAATACACATGAGGAAAACATGTCATCTAATACATTATAACAAACACAGGAAACATATAGTTTAAAACTGATTTACTAATTAGGCAATTAAGAATTACTTTCACTGAAATATTCAGTTCATGAATTTTAAAAAATTTTGGACCATTTTCTTCTAGCGATCTGTGTCTTACAGAAAGTTATCGAATAGCGACTAGAGCTAAGTCCATGTTTGCTACGCTTTGTAATCTATGTAATGATCGGTTACGAATGTTATTATTAGATGCGCTCTAGGCACAAAAGTCATCCTCATACAGTAAGTATAGTGATATTTCACTCACTAGTGACACATTTAACGAGAGGATCCTAATTCTCAATGACTAAATTCTAGATTATTATTTACATTACATAAAAAAACATTAGACAATTGAGAATATAAATATTATTGGCTTGAATTTACTTACGTTACTAAAACTTGTAGTGAAGAAGGACTAACTAGTGTATAGTGGACACAATCCTCAAAACGTGAATCAAGATTTGAATGCATTTTCATTCAGTATTTCCAGTGACAAGCTCTATCATTCATGCATTAATCGACAAAATGTCAATTACATTTACGTGACATTGACATACTCACGTGTACAAACTACAAGATAAAAATGCAACGCAAATCAAAAAAGTGCAGATATAGCTATATACAATAATAAAAACAAAATTCTACTTATAAATTTCTTTAGCTCCCGATGGCGATAAAGCCCTTTGACTTTACACAAGTTCGGACGCGCTAAGAGGAAGCATCAATCATGTGGAATTTTCATTATTCGGTACAAGCCATTATATAATAACTGTAATTTTTTTCCTTGTCTTTAGAATAGATGGCTTAGGATGAGACCTAAGTAGCACCACCTCGTCTATGTCAAACGGCTGAGTTCGGACTATCTTTTTATCACGTGGTCCCACGCGCGTCACAGTGTTGGAATACAAAGTCACAAGCGCTTGGTGTTTTTTTCTGTTCCCATGATATGTCGCATCTCGGGGCGAGTGGAAGCAGAGCCACCCACTCATTTTTCTCGACTTTGCTTAGCATAATTTTATTTGGTATGAGCCCTGTGGAAAGATGTGAAAGATCGTTCATTAGCTCCTCAAACATAGTGACAAAATAAACCCACTTTGTAGGATTTGGGTTCCGCCTTTTTGCAAACACACTTCTTTTTCTTTTTACCCAGACATGTTTCAGCACCTCTGTGCCATCATCAGTAGGTAATTTGTTTACTGAAAAACTAGAAAAAGCGTAAATATTTTAGGTTATGATTGTTTTAACAAAGTGAGCCGAAAAGGAAGTTTTTGTTCGTGTTGCTTCTTACCGCGATGTTACATTATGTGGTTTTGCAGCACCAACTCTGTTGTGTCTTACACTGGTGGTTTGTCATCGGCAAACCAAACGATTTAAATGCAAATTTCATCAGCACTTGCAGAGCCCTTGATTTTTTAAAAAATTGATTTTTGTCATGTCAAAATGCTTTGCGTATATGTTGTTGTTGTTGTCGTCTTCAGTCCTGAGACTGGTTTGATGCAGCTCTCCATGCTACTCTATCCTGTGCAAGCTGCTTCATCTCCCAGTACCTACTGCAACCTACATCCTTCTGAATCTGCTTAGTGTAGTCATCTCTTGGTCTCCCTCTACGATTTTTACCCTCCACGCTGCCCTCCAATACTAAATTGGTGATCCCTTGATGCCTCAGAACATGTCCTACCAACCGATCCCTTCTTCTAGTCAAGTTGTGCCACAAACTTCTCTTCTCCCCAATCCTATTCAATACCTCCTCATTAGTTACGTGATCTATCCACCTTATCTTCAGTATTCTTCTGTAGCACCACATTTCGAAAGCTTCTATTCTCTTCTTGTCCAAACTAGTTATCGTCCATGTATCACTTCCATACATGGCTACACTCCAAACAAATACTTTCAGAAACGACTTCCTGATACATAAATCTACATTCGATGTTAACAAATTTCTCTTCATCAGAAACGCTTTCCTTGCCATTGCCAGTCTACATTTTATATCCTCTCTACTTCGACCATCATCAGTTATTTTACTTCCTAAATAGCAAAACTCCTTTACTACTTGAAGTGTCTCATTTCCTAATCTAATTCCCTCAGCATCACCCGATTTAATTTGACTACATTCCATTATCCTCGTTTTGCTTTTGTTGATGTTCATCTTATATCCTCCGTTCAAGACACTGTCCATTCCGTTCAACTGCTCTTCCAAGTCCTTTGCTGTCTCTGACATAATTACAATGTCATCGGCGAACCTCAAAGTTTTTACTTCGTCTCCATGAATTTTAATACCTACTCCAAATTTTTCTTTTGTTTCCTTTACTGCTTGCTCAATATACAGATTGAATAACATCGGGGAGAGGCTACAACCCTGTCTCACTCCTTTCCCAACCACTGCTTCCCTTTCATGCCCCTCGACTCTTATTACTGCCATCTGGTTTCTGTACAAATTATAAATAGCCTTTCGCTCCCTGTATTTTACCCCTGCCACCTTTAGAATTTGAAAAAGAGTATTCCAGTCAACATTGTCAAAAGCTTTCTCTAAATCTACAAATGATAGAAACGTAGGTTTGCCTTTTCATAATCTTTCTTCTAAGATAAGTCGTAAGGTCAGTATTGCCTCACGTGTTCCAACATTTCGACGGAATCCAAACTGATCCTCCCCGAGGTCCGCATCTACCAGTTTTTCCATTCGTCTGTAAAGAATTCGCGTTAGTATTTTGCAGCTGTGACTTATTAAACTGATAGTTCGGTAATTTTCACATCTGTCAACACCTGCTTTCTTTGGGATTGGAATTATTATATTCTTCTTGAAGTCTGAGGGTATTTCGCCTGTCTCATACATCTTGCTCACCAGATGGTAGAGTTTTGTCAGAACTGGCTGTCCCAAGGCCGTCAGTAGTTCTAATGGAATGTTGTCTACTCCGGGGGCCTTGTTTCGACTCAGGTCTTTCAGTGCTCTGTCAAACTCTTCACGCAGTATCGTATCTCCCATTTCGTCTTCATCTACATCTTCTTCCATTTCCCTAATATTGTTCTCAAGTACATCACCCTTGTATAAACCTTCTATATACTCCTTCCACCATTCTGTCTTCCCTTCTTTGCTTAGAACTGGGTTGCCATCTGAGCTCTTGATATTCATACACGTGGTTCTCTTCTCTCCAAAGGTCTCTTTAATTTTCCTGTAGGCAGTATCTATCTTACCCCTAGTGAGATAAGCTTCTACATCCTTACATTTGTTCTCTAGCCATCCCTGTTTAGCCATTTTGCACTTCCTATCGATCTTATATTTGAGACGTTTGTATTCCTTTTTGCCTGCTTCATTTACTGCATTTTTATATTTACTCCTTTCATCAATTAAATTCAATATTTCTTCTGTTACCCAAGGATTTCTAGCAGCCCTCGTCTTTGTACCTACTTTATCCTCTGCTGCCTTCACTACTTCATCCCTCAGAGCTACCCATTCTTCTTCTACTGTATTTCTTTCCCCTATTCCTGTCAATTGTTCCCTTATGCTCTCCCTGAAACTCTGTACAACCTCTGGTTCTTTCAGTTAATCCAGGTTCCATCTCCTTAATTTCCCACATTTTTGCAGTTTCTTCAGTTTTAATCTACAGGTCATAACTAATAGATTGTGGTCCGAGTCCACATCTGACCCTGGAAATGTCTTACAACTTAAAACCTGGTTCCTAAATCTCTGTCTTGCCATTATATAATCTATTTGATACCTTTTAGTATCTCCAGGGTTCTTCCACGTATACAACCTTCTTTCATGATTCTTAAACCAAGTGTTAGCTATGATTAAGTTGTGCTCTGTGCAAAATTCTACTAGGCGGCTTCCTCTTTCATTTCTTAGCCCCAATCCATATTCACCTACTATGTTTCCTTCTCTCCCTTTTCCTACACTCGAATTCCAGTCACCCATTACTATTAAATTTTCGTCTCCCTTCACTATCTGAATAACTTCTTTTATTTCATCGTACATTTCTTCAATTTCTTCATCATCTGCAGAGCTAGTTGGCATATAAACTAGTACTACTGTAGTAGGTGTGGGCTTCGTATCTATCTTGGCCACAATAATGCGTTCACTATGCTGTTTGTAGTAGCTTACCCGCATTCCTGTTTTGCTATTCATTATTAAACCTACTCCTGCATTACCCCTGTTTGGTTTTGTGTTTATAACCCTGTAGTCACCTGACCAGAAGTCTTGTTCCTCCTGCCACCGAACTTCACTAATTCCCACTATATCTAACTTTATCCTATCCATTTTCCTTTTTAAATTTTCTAACCTATCTGCCGATTAAGGGATCCGACATTCCATGCTCCGATCCGTAGAACGCCAGTTTTCTTTCTCCTGATAACGACATCCTCCTGAGTAGTCCCCGCCCGGTGATCCGAATAGGGGACTATTTTACCTCCGGAATATTTTACCCAAGAGGATTCCATCATCATTTAATCATACAGTAAAGCTGCATGTCCTCGGGAAAAATTACGGCTGTAGTTTCCCCTTGCTTTCAGCCGTTCGCAGTACCAGCACAGCAAGGCCGTTTTGGTTAATGTTGCAAGGCCAGATCAGTCAATCATCCAGACTGTTGCCCCTGCAACTACTGAAAAGGCTGCTGCCCCTCTTCAGGAACCACACGTTTGTCTGGCCTCTCAACAGATACCCCTCCGTTGTGGTTGCACCTACGGTACGGCCATCTGTATCGCTGAGGCACGCAAGCCTCCCCACCAACGGCAAGGTCCATGGTTCATGGGGGGGTTTGCGTATATATTTGTTACAAATCACGTTTTCTTCTAACTGATCCTAGTTTTGGATTCCAAGCACACTGCAAACACATATTAATGTAATTTATTTCTTTATTAATGTAATTTATTTCTTTGTAAACTCCTTTTTATTTCCCAAGTTGCGGTGAATACTATGTTGTTTACTAACCACGTCGGTGTTCATTTTTTCCCGAAAGAGTTTGGGGCCAAATTTTAATTTTGTTTACGTTTTCTCTTTCTGTGTGTGTGTGTGTGTGTGTGTGTGTGTGTGTGTGTGTGTGTGTGTTTGTGTAGGATCCTTTAGCTGTTTGTGTTGTCGTTTCTGTAAAGTTCCTTTAATGTGTTAAATAATGTGCCTTTACAGAGTGTAGTGCTTTAATTTAAAACTTCTTTGCCTTCTGCTATTGCCTTCTGTATGTGAAAGTTCTCTTGAATTGCCAGTGTTTGGTATAGGCTGCGGCTGCATTCCAATATTTTCAAATGTGTTTCTATTGTAATGATGTGGTGGTTATAAGCTATTAAGTGGTCAGCAAATGTGCTATGGGTGTTGTTACTTTCTAGGGCTCTGCCGTGTTCTGAGTATCTTGTTTCAAAGTTCCTGCATGTTTGTCCTATGTATACCGACTGAAAAGTATTACATGTGAGTCCATATATTCCTGATCTTTTAAATGTATCCGTGGGTGTTTCCCGTGTTCCGAGTCTTTTCTGTGTTGTGTTGTCTGTCCTGTATCCTATTTAAAGACTCTGTTTCTTCAATAAAGTGCCTATTCTGTGGATAATTTTGTTATTTTATGTGAGTATATACCATCTTATTTTGTATGTGTGTTGTTGTACTGTTGTGTCTTCCATGTGTCATTTTTTGTACGTGGTGTTGCTCTGTGTTGTGTAAGATTTTGTGTGTTTGTTGTGCTTTTGTTTATTTTCTGTTTACAAATTTGTTGTTTTAATTCCTCCATTATGTGGGCCTTGTAACCATTTCCTTACGCTCTCTGTTTTCTCGTATGTAGCTCCTATGTGTAATTCAGTTTGCATGTGGGTGTTCTGTTCAATGTGTTGAGCATGAATCTGAACTTGCTTGCTTGTGTGCTACCTGGTTGTGGCTACATCAGACCAGTTTTCTCGAAATTGGTGACAAACGGATACCTCTATCCAAGTCTAAAGAAAAATTCAATATGTTAGCTAAATTTCATACTTAGCAACATATTATGCAATATGCATAAATCGCAAAATCATAGAGTCCTCTATTTTTCATTGCACACGTTTCCGAATTTCGAGCAGTGTCATACTTCCACGTAAACGTCACAATAGCTAGCCCATTAACGAAATGAAGGTAAAATCATCATGCACCTGACATAAAAAGCTGTGAGTAAAGAAAAAATGAAATTTTTTACCGTGTACTTTCTGTGGAAATGGAAATGAGCGTTTGGCGTCATTGGCCGGGATGCCCCTTGCGGGGCAGGTCCGGCCGCCTTGGTGTAGGTCTTATTACATTCGACGCCACATTGGACGACCATCGCGCCGGATGGGAATGAAATGATGAAGGAGACAACACAACACGAAGTCCCTGAGCGGAGAAAATCTCCGACCCAGCCGAGAATCTAACCCGGGCCCGCAGGACTGCAAACCGTCACGCTGACCACTCAGCTATCGGGGCGTACAATACTTCCCGTAAAATCGTTTGAGAAAGATTGCAGGGCGCGCGCCTCGATTCTTGACACCGTTGACCACCCGAAAACTTTCAGACAATGTCGTCCTCGCCTTCTGAACAAACAAATGAACTCGGCCAGCGCATCTGCCACCGTATACGGCGCGAGCTATACCGTTAGACCCTTAACCACTAAGAACGTGCACTCAGCTGCTCCGTTCCCAGATTCTATTAAAACCAATACCTGCTTCTTTACTCTTTTCATACGGGTGCGAGTAGATTCCGACACAACGTTATTCTGTAACGGCAACATTGGAACCTTAGTTCCTTCAAAAATTCTTTTTAAGAAGTGTCTGGCTATCACACTCTTACTAGTTCCGGTGTCAATCACTAAGGTGAATGCAATACCTCCGACTTCACCTGCTCTGCTCACATTTCCCTATATCACACCATACGACTACACAGTCATCACTGATATCTCGATTATCATTTTACGTAGCATGTTCACCGGATTACAAGGTTCCATTAATACCCGCGGACAATTAGAAAGAACGATGAGACCGCATTTAGTTTGACGGATTGTCCGTTTGTGAAAGTCGCTCATCAACGCATTCCACAATACGTATTGTCTCATTTCGTGGGGTTTGTAACCATTCTGTTTGTGGTCTCGACTCGGAAACATGTTGATTCCAGCCGTGATTTCCTTTCGGTTGATTATTATTCTGTGGACAGTTTTGTCTCCACTGGCTACCGTGGTTCTACACCGATGAGTACTGCTCTATATGTGATCCATTCCTTAATACTGGTAACCAGGGTGGCAACTATTACTCCGGTTTAGACTCTGGAATCCGCCTGCTGCTTTCTGTTTAGCTTTTGCTGCGCGTCTCGCGTGGGAGGGGTTGCACCGTTGCGAGCAGCGCAATTCCGGCCATTTTTATGGCTGCAGGAGTGCACTGCTGGTGCGCCACCGTTTCGGCTAGTGAGTCACGTGTCGTCATGCATTAAGTCTAAAGCAGCGACGACAAAAGAGAACCCTCAATGTTATCTTCCGGTACGTGAAATAACTTTTACCATATGACCACCAGTAATGTGCCTATCACATCCTTGAGTGCGATGGGATTATCCCATTATTACTTTTTATTAATGTACCACTCGAAATATTTTCGAAGGCTCTTTTCCTTAGGGTGCGGACCTTTCAGGATTGAAAACTTCTCGTCGTAGGCGGGCTTGTGTATGCGGTGACCAATACTTGGCCATGAACGGTTGCTCGAACTGATCGTATCTAGAACAATGGTTGTTGTGGCCTTGCATATAAGCTGCCGCGATTTGTACTGCCTGACGATCTGTTCATGATGTAGGCAACTCCTCGAAAGCTCCTTATACACCGGGGTGTGAGAATTTCTTTTAGGAATAAAAATTTAAGGTTGACAGTGTTTCAGTAATCCTTCTTCGAACAAAACTGCGGATAGAGTCGTTGCCGCCCTAACAGGTTCCATTGAGGAATGTCCCTACAGATTGTAAGGTCCAGTATGTTGTAGTGATGTTACCTTCTTTTCCCCCGCCCCACCGAATAATCATGCAAAAACAGCGGTGAAAATATTGTCACGCGCTGCTACTCTTGTATCCATCAGAGTTTCCGCTTTAAGTCGTCGACTTGTCTCCACCAATGAGGCAACCCGTTTGTTAAAATATTTTGCATGTGACTAACTTCATTGCGAAGAGATTTGCCTGATATTCCAGGTTCGACAGCTTGCACTGTAGTTCTAAGTTATGCCCAAATTGTATCCATAAACTCGTTGATCAAAAACTTTATGTAATTTTTCACCTTGAGCAGCGAGATTTTGCAGCATATTACGAACTTGCTGAAGGAAAGATCGTTAAACTGATTTGTCAAATTTGACATTTTTGTTTCCACAGGTGACTGAGTTTCTCCAAACTCTTTTACATCTTAAGACAACATTTTAACTTGATCACTAATCTCACGGTATGCCTCCGTGAGACTCGTCATCTCGGCTCTGATCTGATCTGCATGTAATTGACCGTTCAAGTCTATCACCACATTACCAAGTTTCCTGTGCATATTTTTGGACAAATCTTGAAATTTCGAATCTAATTCAGTGCTTTGCTCACAAAATTTTAAATTTAAGTCATTATTTAAGTTTCGTGACACGTTATCAAATTTCTCTTGAATATTTCTCGTTAAGTGTTCCAGTTTTGAATTTAATTCAGTACTTATGTTTCTTGATGCATTTGCAGCCAATTCGGCATTTTGTTTCGTAGTAAACTCGTACAACATATTGCTTAGCTTTTGGTATAAGTCATTGAATGATGCAATCGGTTGCTCAATTTGAGCAGTTGCTTCACTCGTTCCCGGTTACATATTCTCCGACTCAGAGGATGGAAACATTTGCGACTCCGATTTCCGAACGTCCGATTCGGAATCGATTCGTTCCATTATCGAATCGGGAACATTTCTGCCAACGACTTGCGTTTGTCTTTATATTTCACAGCCGGTATTCTTTTTAGGAAATTTTCCGTATTTCATCATTTACAACAGAAGTAACTCCAAAACTGATAATAAAAATGATTAGGAAATTGAACTGCGTAATGACAAAGTACTGATGTCTTAATACTACGCGCAGCTGCAATAATGTTAAACTGCAAATACAAGATGGATGCCTGAAGGGCAGAGCAAAACAATAGAAAAAGAAGTATGCCATCTTGTCACGGAACACCACAAAGGAAGACATGTATAACAACTTTTGGCACCAAGAAAATTGACTTTATAACGGAAATTAACACTCTGAGCGATTACGTAAACTCGTCAATCAAATGAACAGGCTAAGTTCATTGATGTTCCTTACCTTTTTTACAAATGTGTTGTACAGCTTCGTAATTGTGAGAGCCCAGAATTTTAGAATACTCGTTTTTCCTTCCTTGCCGGCCAAGCGGCTTCCCATCAGTAGTCCAGTTTCTTCCAATTACAACAATTTTTCATCATTTCGGGTCTCGAAATACGGTACATAAAACACAGCTTAGTACAGTAGAAATTTTCTCTGGTCCCCGTTTGGAGCCAGGATGACACCTTACTATCCTTAAATAGATTCAAAAATAGGAATTTCAGTTATTTGATACAAATTAGAAAAAAGGTTAGGTATCAGCAGAAGGTGACTGCTCATATTGTCGTCCGCAGTACGTACGGCTCATCGCGGCAGTACAGCCAATGCGTCGTACCGAGCTCGCGTGAAGCTGAGAATGCAGCATGTAACGGAAATTAACCACCATAAAAAAACTTTTAAATGACCGTGAGGCCCGTGTCCGACGGGAGTAGTCTCCACATCGGCGTCATTGTTAATAGACGAATGACCGAATCATTATTTGCATAGCTTGCGTGAAAATCTTGCGAGATAGAAATAAAATTACCGCGTCAGGACATATAACGTAAGACGAGATGAAAAGTAATGACTGAACACACGTTTTCCGGTATTAACGTCCACCAACAGTGTGCAGTCGACGCCCTTGTTCCAGTTCTGATCCTCTGAAAACGCCATACAAATTAAAAATCATATAGAAGTGACATGGTTTCTGTTAGAAATAAAAGGAAAAATAAGTTATTACAATTTTAAGGAAGCCTAACGGTCATTTACGTAATAATCACAGCAGAATGATGTCCGTACCTTACGAGAGTGAGACCAAATGATTAAAAAAAACGTCCGAAGCACAAAAATATCAGACGAACGAAATTAGTCGAGCGATCATATACGACGCTTTAGGGGTCGATACTCACGTAAATATATAAATTTAAAGTAAGAGCACAGATGAATCGTTTACAGAGTTATTTCACAAACTGTTCATACATACAAAAGAGGATGAAATAAAAAGTAATAATATCGTACGTCGTTTGGTTTTCCGTAGACATCGAAAAGTCATGCTGTGTTACCTTACAGTTCAGTTGCCATTCTTCTTAAAAGGTCTTTGAGTATGCTGAAACCTTTCTCCTAGTTAAGTATTTACACCTTTTTTTAATTGGGTGGAAAGATTTCAAATGGCCGTTGGACTTAACACGAATAAATATATATTTATAGAAATGAAGTGACACTGGATGCCTCGACCTCCACTGATCTGGCGACAACTCTGGGGTGCTTTTCGTTTCCAGGCGACTAGCTGCTGGAGCGGCCCCACGGAAGTAGGTCACGTGGAACCCTTCCAAGAGATGCTGCTCGTGTGAGGAATGTTTATCCGATTTCTTGCCG
This sequence comes from Schistocerca gregaria, assembly GCF_023897955.1. Taxonomy (NCBI): domain Eukaryota; kingdom Metazoa; phylum Arthropoda; class Insecta; order Orthoptera; family Acrididae; genus Schistocerca; species Schistocerca gregaria. Next base: position 492,963,580 of record NC_064923.1, read on the forward strand.
TTGTATTGGCTTGTGGCACCATTTGCACTCGTCCAAGTGGAGCGCACGATAAGATGTTGTTACCTAAAGTAGTCGACTCAGGATGAAATATGGAAACAAAATAGTTTCTAGGATAATTACCGGAGATTTTGTTTCCTGCATTGCCACCGAGTGAGGCTGCGTAGTGGTTAAGACGTTAGATTCGGATTCGAATGTTGAAACACGCGTCCTCCCGAACACTTATAAGTTCGCACTGATTTCAATCACAAATCAAGACAAATTTAGGATGGTCCTAAAAATAACACAGCATATGTCATAAGAGTAGGCTGAAGTTCAAGAGATTAGTCAGGAGGAATCAATACGCAAAGAAGTGGGATACGGAAGTACTAAGGAATGACGAGATACGCTTGAAGTTCTCTAAGGCTATAGACAGGGCTGTAAGAAATAGCTCAATAGACAGTACAATTGATGAGGAATGGACATCTCTAAAAAGAGCAATCACAGATGTTGCATAGGAAAACATAGGTACAAAGAAGGTAACTGCAAAGAAAAAGGGAGTAACATAAGAAATACTTCAATTGATCAATGAAAGAAGGGAGAACAAAAACGTTCAGGGAAATTCAGAAATACAAGTCGCTGTGGAATGATATAAATAGGAAGTGCAGTGCAGGGAACCTAAGATGAAATGGCTGCATCAAAAATATGAAGAAATTTAAAAAGAAATGACTGTCGGGAGGACTGACTCAGCATATCGGAAAGTTAAAATTAATTAAAGGTATGGGTGGCAACATTAAGAGTACAACGGGAATTCCACTGTAAAATGCAGAGGAGAGAGCGGGTAGGTGAAAAGAGTACATTGAAGACCTCTATGAGGGGGAAGATTTGCTTGATCTGATAGAAGAAGAAACAGGAGTAGATTTAGAAGAGATAGGAAATCCAGCATCAAAAACAGAATTTAAAAGAGCTTTGGAGGATCAAATGAGGCAGAAGGGATTGATAACTTTCCATCAGAATTCTTAAAACCGTTGGGGGAAGTGGCAACAATACAATTATTCACGTTGGTGTGCACAATGTATGAGTCTGGCGACATACCATCTGACTTCCAAAAGAATAAAAAAAATTGTTCAAATGGCTCTGAGCACTATGGGACTTAACATCTGAGGTCATCAGTCCCCTAGCCTTAGAACTACTTAAACCTAACTAACCTAAGGACACCACACAAATCCGTGCCCGAGGCAGGATTCAAATCTGCGACCGTAGCAGCAGCGCGGTTCCAGACTGAAGCACCTAGAATCGCTCGGCCACAGCGGCCGTCAAAAGAATATCATCCACACAGTTCCGAAGACTGCAAGAGTTGACAAGTGCGACAATTACCGCACTGTCATCTTAACAGCACATTCATCCGAGTTACTGACGAGAATAATATACAGATGAATGGATAAAGGTTGAGATTGCGCTAGATGACGATCAGTTTGGCTTTACAAAAGGTAAAGGCACGAGAGAGACAATTCTGACGTTATGTTTCATAATGGAAGCAATACCTAAAGAAAAATCAAGACACGTTCACACGATTTGCCGACCTGAGAAAAGCGTTCCACAATGTAAAACGGTGCAATATGTTCAAAATTCTGTGAAGATAGGAGTAAGCTATAGGGAGAGACGGGTAATATACAATATCTACAAGAGCCAAGAGGTATAATAAGAATGGAGACGACCAACAACGAAGTGCTCGAATGAAAAAGGGTGTAAGACAGGGATGTTATCTTTCGCCCCTACTGTTCAAACTGTACATCGAAGAATCAATGATAGAAATAAAAGAAAGGTTCAGAAGTGGAATCAAAATTCAAGGGGAAAGGATATCAATGATACAATTTTTTGAAGACATTGTCATCCTGAGTGAAAATGAAGACGAACTACATGATCTGCTGAACGGAATGAACAGTCTAATAAGTGAAGAATATTGACCGAGAGTAAATCGAAGAAAGACGAAAGTAATGAGAAGTAGCAGATGAGAACAACTAGAAACTTAACATCAGGATTGATGACCACGAAGTAGATTAAGTTAACGGAATTATACTACCTAGGCAGCAAAATAACCAATGACGGACGTAGCAAGAATGACATCAAAAGCAGACTATCACTGGTAAACAGAGCATTCCTGCCAAGAGAAGTCTACAGGTATCAAACATAGGCCTTGATTTGAGGAGGTTGTTTCTCAGAATGAACGTTTGGAGCACAGCATTGTACGGATGTGAAAGATGGATTGTTGGAAAACCAGAAAGCAGAGAAAAAAAGGCATTTGAGATGTGGTGCTACAGGGATGAGGAGGTTCTGCGCAGAGTCGGAGAGGAAAGAAATATGTGGAAAACACTGACAAGGAGAAGGGAAACTGTGATAGGACATCTGTTAAGACACCAGGGAATAACTTTCACGGTACTAGAGGGAGCGGAGGAGGGCAAAAACAGTAGAAGATTACAGAGAGTGGAATGCATCCAGCAAGTAATTAAGGACGTAGGTTGTAAGTGCTACTCTGAGATGAAGAGGTTGACACACGAGTGAAATTCAGGCGGGCTGAATCAAACGAGCCAGAAGACTGATGACTCAAAAAAAAGTCTGTTCCAGTCTATATTGAGCTCATATAGTTTCAAGTTACCTCAGTATTCGCCGTACGTTAAGCTTTAAACTTCCTTCCTTTGTTCCAGTAGTAAGGTATTCCTGAGGGTATTTTCGTTCCTTGGTTACAACTAAAATAAAATGCATGTTACTCTTACCAGATAAATTTTACTTTATTGAGGTAATTCATTATCAGTGGTCTGTAATTAAAGTTATTTACAATTTTGTTTATTTTTAAGCTCGAAATACAGTCCGTTAACAATTTTTTGGTTTTACTTACGGTGACTTCTGCTTGGTTCCTCGCTTACGTCAGGAAATACTGCATGCTACACGTCTTTGGTGTCTTTCTTCTTTATACACTGATAATTTTACTCTAATTTTTCGTTGCTCTGTAGAACTATGTATTTCTTACGATTTACATAGAATTCTTTTTCGTACACCACTGTTAACTGTCTATTTTACTTATACTTCTAAGTGTGTATTGTGATTTTCAGTGTTGCCGACATGTTGCCACTAGTTTGCCTGTGACCTATACGTTTTTTAGTTAATTGTATGTGTATTACTCCAGTTATGTTGCTATGTATTTATATACCGTGTAAGAGTAATGAAGGAATAGTGATAGAGTGTATTCTGTTAAAAGGTAAGGGGGGGGGAGTGTATTCTATTAGAAGGTGGGGGAGGTAGAAGCAAAGATGAGTGGACATAAAGTGTATTACAGGGTGATTGAGTTGTAGGGAAAAGTGAGTAGGAAGAGGTGAAATGAAACTGGGGAGAGAGGGGGTTGGGTAGTAGAGGATGACAGGTGGAAAGGCTCTTCTTTTTCAAGTGACTTTTCAATTATTTCATATAGTAATTGGTTTCCAATTGGATTCCACTATCTATTTAGTCATTGAGCCACTGTTTATTTGTGTTAATGGTTTGTGTACGTAGAAAATTATCTTGGAAAGGGAAGAAGGGTCTGTCCTTATTGATTTTTATGATGTTTGTAGCTTTTTCAATATTGCTTGGTCTCTGCTGCTCCTCTTTCAAATGATATGCAAATGTTGACTCGTTTGTACGGCATTTCAATGCTCTGATGTGTTCTTTCTGGTTTGTGTTGAACGTTCTGTCAATCATTCCACTGAGCTAGTAGATACCACGTTGTTGGTATCTGATTTTCGTTTCAGTTTTGGGATATGATTTTGTATTGAGTTCTTTGTTTTGTAAGCAATGTTTATGCTTTGTTGTTTGAATATTCTATGTGTGAATTTGTTATGGTATGTCATTGTATGCCATTTTTTGTGGCAGTGCGGGTTGTGTGTGTTTGTGTGGTTTGGTTAGTTTGTGTGGTTTGGTTAGTTTGTCTAACATTGTTTCCTTGTGTTCATTTTTCATGCTATTTGTCTTATAATGACCAGCTCTTTTTTTGGCAATCATAAGTGTCTAGGGGGATGCTATTCAGTCTGATTAGCATGTATTTGACTGTAGCCTGTTTCTGAATCTGCATGTGGTTTCACGTTGCATTTAAGAATGTGTCATTTGTTGTAGGTCTTCTACATATGTCAAATTTGTCTGTTGTCTTTTCTTATGCTTATGTTTAGAAAGATAAGTGCCTCTCTTGTTCCCTACTGTGAACTTTGTTTTTGTGTACAGTGTTTATGTCTTTGTGTAGTTGCTACATTGTATTTTTAGGTTCACCTACCATGCATATTATGTCATTGTGTACCTGTAAAAGTAGCTGATGTTGTTGTCTCCAAATATTAATTTTTCCATATGATTCATGAAAATATTGGCTAATGTTCCTGTAAAAGATAAACCCATGGGTAAACCTTCATGTTTCTAGCATTATTGATTGAATTGAAAATCTTGTTGTGTTATTAACTGTAACAATTTTATTGTTTCATCAGTGTATTCATGAGGTAACTCTCTGTTTGTTTTCAGGTTCTCTTCAATTAGTTTTATGGTTTCTTAACACAGATGCAGCTGTACATACTTTCTACAGTAAAGGACAACAGTGTTGCCATACCAATAATTCTAATGTCTTTTATATGTTCCACTAGCTGAGAGGTATTTAGTAGTGTTCTGTCATTTTCTAGTTTTAGTATTGGGTGAGTTGTGACTGCATTTGTTTTGCTAGTAGGTATGTGGGAGCTCTTCTGATATTCACTATTAGACAGACAAAATAATTTTCTTTATGGGCATTTGATTAATGTCTCATACTGGGGAATTGAGGACTTTTGTACAAATCTGTTTCTGTCTGTAAATGTATACTCTATGTTTTTGAAAGTGTTTTTATCTTGTATTTGAAATCTGTTAGATGGGTTTGATTAACTTTGTTGCTTTTAGTTCAGTGATGTTATCAGAACAAGGGAATTACTCTTCAGTTTCAATATGTTATAATCGACGTAAGTTGTCGACATTGAGTCCACAAGACCAGGAGAACTCGGCGAATGGTTTCCTCCGATTGTAGTGAAATACCTGGTTTGGCTCTTTCTGATAATAACATGTGAGTTTTACTGCAACGTTTTTTCAAGCATATGAGACACTATTCGTCTGTCTTAGTAAGACAAAGAGCAGTAATGACTGATTTACGACAGTCATTGGAGGAACGAGATGAAGGAAAACACATTTATAACAGAAATGTAATTAAAAAGAAATTTCCTTAGATTCCCACATATGTACCTACAAATCAGGCAAACAAAACTATATAGTACAATGAGGCACAGTATTTTTTTAAACTCTGAGCTACCTGTACACTACATTAACGTAAATAAATACAGTGGTTTAATGTGTGTATGACAGACCAATAATTTCTACATTCTTAGAGAAAATTTTGATTATTAAATGTTTTCCTTCTTTTCAGTTCCATGAAGGAGCAAGCTGATAGTACTCTCTGTCTAGATTGTTCTCTAATGCCATATACAATACTACAGGGAGGTGCTAGAAGGACGTATTTCTGACGCTTGTACTATTTGGGAAACCGACGGTTGTCGATCTTCCAACTGCACCTGCATGTAGTTCAGAGTGGGTGGCTTCAACAGTCTTGGCACACTGAAATCTTCATGCTTTGGCTGTCGAGGCGTATTTTAGAAACATTGGTTCAGTCGATTACGATCTCCGTCTTTTTCGTCAACGGTTTAATGATGTGCTACATGGAGCTTTCCCTGATTCTATTCGCTAATAATTCGTTTCTTACAGTGTTGTAAAGAAACGGTCAACTGGCTATTTTCAGACAAATCAGAGTTCAAATATGGGGAGCATGGAGATTCTTCGTCAGTCGCAAAACGTCATTATGCACCGAGATCCATCTTTGGAACGTTCACGTTCCAGCTATGGCGTATCCAACATGACGTCCTGAAGTTTCATCCTAGTATAATGGTTATCACCCAACAGCTGCTTGAAAAGTATTTTGTAGAAATAACGATTAAAATCATGGCTTCGAGTCACGTTCAATTGATGACGAGTAACGTGCGACGTTTCCACTTCACTGCATTATTATTATTATTATTATTATTATTATTATTATTATTGATATTATTATTATTATTATTATTATTATTATTATTATTATTATTTTAATCCTCTATGGCTCTCTAGAACTCTGGTAGATAATCCCTATGCCTTAACAAATGTTGTGTCATCCTGTACATTCTTCTCGTCAGTGTACTCCATATGTTCCTCGCTTCGTCGATTATGTGGAGAACAACCTCATTACATATAATTCTCAACATCGTGCTCTAACACCACAGCTCAGACACTTCGATTATTTAGTTTTCCAGTTTTCCCACAGTCTAGGATTCACTACCATGCAATCTGTTCTTAAAACAAACATTCTCAGAAATTACATCAACAAATTGCGGTCTGTATATGATATTAGTAGATTTCTTTTGACCTGGAATTCTAGTCTGCCCCCTTTGCTTCATCCGGCAAGTGTGATTTCACAACCTGCTACATAGTCGTGAATAAAAGTTTAGAACAAATTTCTGTTATTTCTGTCAATGATTAATAATTTTCGGTCCTTAGACTACCTATTTCGGTCAGTGACGACCATCTTCAGAACTGCAGAAAAATAAGAAAATAAAATGATTGATGTAGAACATTGTCAAATAAAGCAAACTAGGCATTAGACAAAAAATCTCTCTGTTCATTCGGCATTCTTGTAGCCTCCTGTTTCGTGAATTTACACATTTAAAGCAGTTCCAACAAACAGATAGCATGGCCACCATAGGCAGGCTGTCAGTGGTACATTCAAATGGCTCGTTGGCCAAAGGAACAGTAACTAAGCAGAAAAACACTAAATTAAGAGATATTTACAGTTGATTTCATAGAATGTTTAAAGGTTAAATTAATGCAAGGATTTATGTATAAAAAACAGTACTTCTTTCCTTTTCAGTTTAAAACAGGAATAGTAAAAAGATAAAACGGAAACAGTAAGGCTACATTTAAAACGCGATATAAAACAATTATGTTAAAAAGAGCTACTACTCTGTCACTAAAACGTGAAGGACCTACCCAGGAAAACGTCGTCTGATGTTGAAGGGGCAAAAAGTTAGGCGTTGAGGAGGATACAAGGGTGTGGATATAACGATGGATGACTGATGGATAGTGTAGATGTAGAGGGAATGGATGTTGAGAGACAGGAAGGAAATAGTAGTTGGAGGTGTCGATAAGACAATAATTTGAGGAGGAAACTGGAGGTAGTAAGAGAAGAGGGAAGGGGGAAAGAGGCAGGGAGGGGTGGAGAGAGAAGGGAAAGGCAGCTCTGATGAGACTGATTGTGTGGAGTGCATTTATAGTTGGTAAGATGGGTAAAGATTGGGGCAGACTATATGGTCTGGGGAAAGATGATGGTTTAAATTTTGCTGGGAGTGGAGTGGAGAGTACGCTGATGTAAGGTCTGTGGGACATGTTGGCAGTGTACTATAATTGGAAAATGGAGGGGAAACAATAGTATTATTGGAGCCATGTTTGTTAATGGTGATCCAGAATAACATGTCGAACCTTGCACTGAAATTTCTCACACAGGAAAAAAATGCATGTCAAAATTTTAGCAGCTGAGGCCCACAGCAAGTATTTTAAAAGAAATGTTAAAGTTACTCATTTTTGGCGCACAAAAAAACTGCATATAACAGTGATTTGTGCCTAGCTCGAGGATCGTCGAATAAGCACACACAGCCATGACAAGCGAACGTAGCACCATACAGTGCAAAGTACAAAGTGCACACACGCATATTTTAAGCACTTTAACCAAACAAAAAATCTCATATCAGTTTTTGAGTAACTCGTAGTTCGTTTCGACAGTTTAACTGTTGCAGGTATAGTTGTTACACAAATGACTAGCAGAGAAAAGAAACTCAAGGCAGTGTATGATGTTACGTTGCAGACGTCTTCCATCACTCGGGACATTAATTTGTTGACCTTGTGGCGACTGTCGATAAGTGAAAAGAGCTTTCTCCTGTGCTGTAGCCATTGGCGGATTTACGTATAGGCCCACTAGGTACGGGCCCAGAGGCGGCACCTTAAGACGGACGGTATTTTTTGCTCTGTACTCATTTTAACCTTTTACGTTTTAAAATAACTGCGCTTACAAACGACAACAATTTTTAGTATTTTTAAACACATTGCTAGTTTAAATAAGACTTAAGAACGAAATTCGACAATAAACCTTGGAAATGTACATACTTTACTTAGTGTCTGATTGAAAATTTAACATTGGGTTTCTGCCTGGTATCTTCTTCATGACTGTTCAAAATATTTTGAAGTGAGATGTCAGGATGGCAATCTACAATACATTGTTTGAAACGTTATTATTCCGAGAATGTTGATGGCTTCCACTTAATCCTACCATATTTTCCCCATGAAAATACTGGGACCTGTGAAAAGCTGTGATGAATTAATCAGCAGTTTCTTAAATACTGTAACATGTGTGGGCCTCAGAACTTAAAACCAACTCAACTTAAGTTTCTTTTAGAAATTACAGGGAAGTATCAAGTCATCCCTCCATTACTGTAATTAATATGAAAGCTCTGTGATCTTCAATATCTGAGGTTTGATTTAACGGCACCTGTTTAACAAAACATGTTGATAGTGAGAATGTTTTACTATTTTAAACACATGCTTATACGAAAAGAACACAAGCAGAATATCTAACAATGTGTTAAATACACTTACCAAAAATATAAAACTTTTATTTATTTACTTAGTAACTCTTTTTGGCGAAAAGAGAAGAAGAAACCAACTGTCGCTTATCTCATTTATTGTGCTGAAGTCTGCACGATATCAAAGTTCCTGCTTTGTGCAATCGAATAGTATGTGGCATTGCAAATTTTATATTAAACTTCTTAAGTAAGCTTTTTAGTTCTAGCAAAGGTTATTCTTATTTTATGTTTGAACAAAAGGAGAATTTGCGTGTAGACATAACACCAGTGTTCACACAAATGATAGCACACCATAACAACTACCAACAAAACTACTTAAACTTTGTAGTCTGTATTCTCTACCCACGGAAACTGCTAAAATGCTATAAGAATAAGTGTGATAAGAGCCGATACAGCACTCCTCATTACAAAAAATTCAAAATATTATTTGCTTTTTAAATTAGCAAGACAGTGTCAAGAATATTCAGCTAAAATTCTGGCGACGCGAGAAACAGAAGCCAAAAAAGGGACTGTCCAATTTTCTTTACAAGACGAATTCCAGCTGGCAGGTGTGCTTCTACTGTTCACTGACAACGGAAAAACAGGCAACAATGAAATTAAATTATTCTGCATTGTCGTTCTTTCATAACACTGTTAGGTCGAGTCCATCGCTATGTGTTTAATGAAAAAATCTTTGTGCTCGTGTGCCGTGTTTAAAGTAAAAAGCTTTGTGCTCACGTGCGGTGTACTACAGTTGGAACTGGATACAGACTTTCTTTCTTTTCTTTAACATTTTTTTTCTTTTATTTTGACTGTTGGCTGAAAATTTTGTAAGTGCCTTAACATGAATAACAGTGAAAAAACTAAATGTTCAAAATTAACTGGGGCGGCGTTGCGAAAATCATCAAAGGAAAGGCGAGAACGAGAAGCCAATGTTCTAAAAACGCATGGCAGAGGAGATACTTTTTCGCAAAACATGTTGCTAGTTCGGTTTCGAGTTCAAGTAGTACAGATGATATTTCTGGCACTGTGGCTGTTGTAAAAGATGTAAATAAAAATTTAATAATTAAGAAAAGCAAATTGTTCCTATTTCGAGTTTCGCGAAAAACTAAGTGTCGAGTCAGACATTACATAAAGAAATAACCTCGTTAGTGATGATCCTGCAGAGCGGTATGTCAACAAATCAACAATCGACATTCTCTTACAAGGTGGCATTAATCAAAATTGTAATGGTGATTTTTCTAATTCAAGAAGATCAGCAGGCGATAAAACCAGATATTTGAACAAAAATGAATTTTACCATAAACTTTTAGATGGTGAATCAACTTTGCGTGATTTTCTAGTACACTCCTGTAGCACCGGTGCTGTTTTTTGTGCAACATGTAAATTTTTCGGAGATAAGGCTGTAATTGCTACTAATGATATTGCAGTTTGGAAAAATATTTCTAACATTTTATCTTATCATGAGAATTCAATTGAACACAATAATTCTGAGTTATCACTCTTGCCAAGAAAAAAGTCACTCGGAACGATATATAACAGTTTCGAGTCATATCTTGAGACAGAAAAAATGTACTGGCACAGTGTATTGAAAATGGTGTTTGCAGTAGTGAAGAAGCTAACAAGTCATTGACTTCACCTACGTGGACATGTTGAAAGATTCCATTCATTACATAATGGTCAATTTATGATGTCTCTTGAAGTTACAGCTAAGTTTGATCCTTTTCCTGCAAAGCACATTGAACAATGTGGAAATCCGGGGCAGGGACATAAAAGTTACCTTTCTTCAACAATCTGTGATTAAATAATAGCTTCTTTCTGAGCGAATAAAAAGAATTATCGTAAGTTAAATAAAACAGGCCAAATATTTCTCTATAATACTAGATTCTACTGCGGACATTTCACGTATTGATCAATTATCTTTCATATTAAGATATGTGAACGAGAATGGTGAAACTGTTGAACGTTTCTTTCTGTTTTTACCAAACCCGGGACACAAGTCTGAAAACTTAGCTGAGGCCATAGTCAAAGTCCTGTCTACAAATTACTGACTGTAGAGGCCAGTCATATGACATCGCAAGCAATATGTCAGAAACATACACTGGTTTGCAGACACGCATTAAAGAACGAAATACGAAAGTGCATTATGTGCCTCGTGCAGCAAATTCTTTGAATTTAGTCGGCAGCAGTGCAGCAAGCTGTTGTCAGGAAGCATGTTCATTTTTCAGTGTAGTGCAAAACCTTCATAATTTTTTCTCTGCTTCTACACAGCGCTGAGATAAACTTCTTTCATGAAACCAAGAAGTAAAACGGTAAAAAGTTTATAAAAACACGTTGGTCAGCAAGAGAGGAAGCGTGTGTAAATCTATATGAAAACTGAGAGGGCGTTATCAGTTCCCTCACACATATTGCCAATAATACGTTTGACAAACCACTTGTGCGAAATGAGGCTCCAGTTTTATTGAAAATTCGAAATTTGTGGTAAGTGTGTGGGACCAAACTGCTGAGGTCATAGGTCCCTAGGCTTACACACTACTTAATCTAACTAACGTACGATAATTACAACACACTCTCCCATGCCCAAGGTAGGACTCGAACCTCCGACGGGAGGAACCGCGCGAACCGTGGCAAGGTGCCCTCGACTGCACGGTTACCACGCGCGGCATACCTTTATTGAATCAACTCAGCAGACCAGTAACAATATTCATAATGACAGGTTGGAAGGACTTACTCCAGAGATTTAATAATGTAAATATGAAATTACAAATTGTAAATATTGATACTAAAATAGTGTATAAATTATATGAATCATTTGTAGGATTTACTGCATCTATTCGTGGCACTTTCGACTAACATGAAAATAAATCCATGGAGATTGTGACTGATGTAGACTATTAATGCACCTATTAAAGAACACAAAAACGCAAACTTCATGATGACGAAGAAGTGGACTCAAGAAATTTTGTTGATTGGAAGGGAAAAATTTAGAGTCGAAACATTTCTCCCAGTACTCGACAACTTATACGCTGATTTAGTAAGGAGGAAGGAAAGCCATAGAACAATGTTGGACTCCTCCACAGTTTTCAGTAACCTTAAGAACAGTTCACCTGACGATATTGCTAAACATGCAGCAAAACTCAAGCATCACATGAGACAGATTTAGACCATTCCTTCCCTAGTGAATGTGTACATTTCGTGGAACTTCTGAAATCTTCTGAGATTAATGATATACCAGTCGAAATGAGTAAATCTTTACGAAAAGAGAAGTTACAGCCGTGGTTCCGATTGTTGAAATTGCTCTTAGAATATTTCTATGTCAGCACTTACAAATTGTTCAGCAGAACGCTTGTTTTCGGCTTGTAAAAGACTGATATCGTACCTACGTTCGACGTTGTCTGGGCAGAGGTTGAACACCTTGTCCATTCTTCACATCGAAGTTGACCTCCTATGTGACAACCCTCTGAACTGTGAAGATATGATCAACGAGTTTTCTGCCGTCAGAGCCAGACGCAAACTTTGCTGACTGGTGAGTTCGTTTGTTTATTTATATTAGTTTTAAAAATTTAAGATTATAATGTGATTTTTATTATAACTTAGAGCACAATCAGTGGATTTACAAACTACGTATTACCTGTTTATTTTATAACTGCCGATGGCAGAACGCGGAAGTAAACCTCGTTTACTTGCAGACGTGACCGAAGGGGCTCGACAATACTAAACAATACCAAAATGATCCAGGCTGTTCGGCGATGTACGGTCAAGTCATACTGATACTGTTGTATAGTACAACTGATGCGTATTCTTGGCGTCTGCTGAAATGTGTAGTTATCGCCGAAATATACGTTATCGGAGAGTATGTTCAGATGAAAAAGTGTATGAATAACGTAGTTCAGTTCTCTCGATAAATATGTAAAAGCTTTGCTAATATCGTTAGAAGGAGCTATGGTGAGAGCAGTAGCTGCAATACAAAGCTGTTCAGCCCTTACGTGGATTAAGGGTATTATCTAGTTACACAGACCCTAATGCTTTACACGTTTAACTAATAGATTATAAAACAAATATGATTTTTCCCACGCTCACATTGCTCCCACCCAAAACAGCAACTGTGATGTGATCGGGTAATAGTTATTATTTAACAATTTTTCTGGGGGGGGGGGGGGGGCATATAATATGGTGTACCTAGGGGTGCAAAAGTTTTATATGCACCACTGGCTGCAGCACTCATATCATCTTCTGCTGTACTGTGTCTAGTTATTCAATGTTTAATAAATGTATTTCCATCGAAATGTGTGTTATCATAATAGCCCCACTGGTGACCCTGACAACCATTAGTAATATTAAAAAGCCTTAAATGTTTATCACCTTTGTTTCGCGAGCTTCGGTCCCCATTGTTCACTGCCAACAAGGACCACATTATTCCTTCACGTTTGCACTTCTCCTACCTACACTGAAGTTTCACTGTGAATCCGCTATCTTACCAACCGGTCACTCTCGGCTGAGACGGAACCATGTGACTTCGTTACACAGGTTTCCAATGCCACTGAGCCAGCCTCACCCAGCACAATATGGCCGACATCGCCGGCTGCCCTGCGTACCGACCAGGCTGCACCGAGCGGCCTGCTCACTGACCTCCTCCCTGGAAATGACGTCGTCACACAACAGTTCCACACCAAATCGCTGGCCCATGGACAAGATGGCAGCTACACTTCCCACTTGGGGAGTCCACAGCATGCTGCCTCGTTCCACTCGGCTCCTCATTCTGCAGTGTTCTCACAGTTCGCGTCAATCACATCCGCCCCCTGCACCGATGCCCTCCGGTCAGATGGTTTCGTTTCCACATACTTACTCAGCAGTGCCAGTCGCCTCTATCGAATCGGTTCGCCTGAATGCTCACAAGGCCTTGCATTTCGCTTCTTCTGCATCCGTTCTACTGCCCGCTTTAGCGGCAACGCCACTCGCATCTGCCACGTCGGATGGCCGCATCTCCGCGCATCTCGCCTCCCAGCTACACTGATTTTTGGGGAAGCTGGCCGCTTCTGTCACCCAGATGCCTTAGTTTTAGCGCCTTCCGTACTGGCTCCTACTGCTGCTACGGACAAAGGCGTCCCTTCCTTGCTCATGCCTGCATCATTCGCGCCTACTGTCTCCAACGATGGCACCGCTGCCTCGTCCGCATCTGCTCAGCTCACCACTGCCCCCATCGGTTGCGCACCTGTTTTGACCGCACACATTTCTGATATTAGCAGACTTCAACGTACATCTGACTACAAGCCAAGACAGGCTTCTGCTGCTTCTGTCACCAGTCTGATAACGACCCTTGCACTGCTCAATCGCAGGCCAGTATGACTCTCCTGCCTCAGTGCATGGCGACTGGTTCATTGCTCACTCATAATACTACCCCTCTGAGGATTCCCAAGCCGCCATCCCTTCAAAAAGACAATCCTAAGACGTGGTTTGCCCTAGTGGGCAATGTCCTCGATTTCTGTTTTCTCAGATGATTGGATGAGGTTCATTTGCTTAATCAGTTATCTGCATGACCACATTAACCTCATTAATGACCTAATGCTTTCGCCGCATGAGGACTGCAAATGTATGTCCGCTAAAAATTGCCTCTCCCCTTCTCCCTCAGAGGCCATAAATCACATTATTCATGTCAAAGTATTAGGCGAGCACACTGTTGCAGCTCTGGCGGCACCTTCACTCACAGGATTTCAGCAGCCTGTCTACCGACACCCAGGCTTCTGAGTGCGATCTCGGCCTGACCATTGTGACATGGGCCAACACACCATTCCCTCTGTCCAGAGCAACAACATGGAAGCCACTACACAAGGCCCAGCCCATGTACCTGCTTCCACATGATTGCAACTTCATCCTTTCTGCTAGTGTGGTGCCAAGCTAACCAACCGCCATTGCAGCGTATCACCCAGGACCTCTTGATATCAGTTGACATCACTTGCGCTGGTGGTGGACCCATCCTCACCTCTCATGAACCAACAGTCCGTCTCCCATCAACGCCATGTTTCATCAGCTACCAGCAACCTACGGCTCATGCCACCCAGCTGCCTCTCCCGCCTCACCTGCTGCTTAGGTGCTATCATCAGTAACACCTGCCACAAAATAAATACCACAGAGGTGGTTCTGGTTTGACACAGGGCTCAGTGCCTTAATGCTTTCAAGCTATGCTGCATTAAAGACATCATCAAAGGCTTACTGGATGAGGGATAGCAACTACTCCTCACCAATAAACCTCATATTAAATAAAGATGGTATATTCTGTAAGTGTGGTGATTATAGAAAGCTAAATTCTCACACAATCATCGATAACTACCCTATTCACCACACCCAGAACTTTACAGAGCTGCTAAATGGTGCCAAAGTGTTTTCAGTGCTTGACTGCCATACGGCGTACCACAAAAGTCCCATGCTCCCTCCCGTTCATGGCTTACAGCCTTAATAACGCCGCTGAAACGTGGCGATATTTTATCTACTCCGTGTAATTTAAATTCCTCTTTGCCTATGCATACATGGACAATAATCTCATTATCTGTCAGCGAGCATCAGCAGCACCTTGAACGCATTCGGGTAGCCCTGGAATCGAATGGCGTAGAGATGAATCATGAAAAGTCACACCTTAGCAGCAGCATCACTATCACTGCTCTGGGTCATACCATTTCGTTTTGAACCCTACTTTGGACTGGGTCGATCTCATTCTCAGCCTGCCACCGCCACTAGATTATTCTGAACTAAGACACTTTCTAGACATGATCAATTTTTATTGCCAACTCCTCCCCCACATAGCTTGAACACAGATACCTTTGACTGATCCATTGACTGGGAAGAACATGATAGGCAAACAGCGTCTCCCTTGGACAAATGAGGTAATTGGAGAGTTCGACAAGCTGAAAAATCACACTTTCAAATACCATTATCGTTGCCCACCCATCCCTAAAGCACATATTTCCCCCATGGCAGACGCCAGCGACACAGTCATCGACGGCGTGCTATAACAGCACATGGATGACACTGTGGAACCACTTTGCTTCTTCTCAAAATAACTAACCAACATCTCAGTGCGAGTGGGTCGAATTTTATTGATAACTTTTACCAGTTTACGAACGATCAAATAGTTCCACAAAGATATCGAAGGGTGTGCCTTCATTATATATATGGACTATAAAACTCTTGCCAACGCTATTCACAACCTGTCTCAGTATCTCGCTGCCTGCAGTTTTCACCACCTCGACCTCATCTGCCAGTATTCCACAGACATGCGACACAACCATAGGGCTGAGAACAGGTGCCAGACTACTTCTTATGGGTGTATCGTCCTTGAAGACCTAGCACACCGACACATCAGTCCAACAGCTACACACCAACCAACTTAGTTAACCTGCGCTTGAAATGTGTCACCTACCCGGAGCAATGACACCACTGCCCTGCAACACATCCACAGGCAGGGTCTGACCAGCCATCTGGCTGATCTGTGAAATGACATTTTCCATGCCTCAGACAACTTGACCCACCTGGGTGTAAGAGCAATCAACACACTGGTAACCGAACGTTATGTCTGGCCAGGAGTCAAGTATGAATGTCACACTTGGATGAAGGAGTACAAAACCTGCCAACATAGCAACGTTGGCAACACATCTCGAACCCTCTCGGCACCTTCACCATCCCACCCAGCACACTGAGGCACATCCATGCTGATCTCCTGAGTGCACTACCTCCATCTGAGGCTTTCAGATACATACTGTCTGCAATCAACTGGGGCACCTGGTGGTTTGAGGTGGTTCCTCTGGAGGGCATCATGACTGACTCCATTGCCCATGTGTTCAACATGTGGCTCTCCCTATCTGGCTGCCCTTCATCCCTAATGATGGACCAAGGCCACGAACTCGAGTCTAACCTATTCGACCAGCTTTGTGCTGTGTACAGAGTTGAAGTTCCACCGCACCCTACCACCCAGAGAACAGTGGCCTGGTCGAATGTTGGCACAGGACACTCAAGAGCGTGCTCATGTGCTGTTGTGGTCTTTGGTCCGAGGCACTTCCCTGTATACTTCTAGGTATACATGCAGTGCACAAGGAGGATCTGGACACATTACTTGCAGAAATCCTGTATGGCAATCCACTAATCCTGCCCGCTGACTTCGTGGATGCTGTCTCACCTCTCTCCCAAGACTCCATACCTCCTCTAGTCTAGCTCACATCTCTAACCTTCGGACACTACCATCTAGGCCTCGCACCACTCCATACATGTACCCCATAAGGACTTGGAAAAATGGCACTTTGTCATATTATGGGATGATTCTGTACTTGTGGCTCTTCAGTGACCCTACTCAGTGCCACAAAGTGGCAGCAATACTATGCAAGTTGTCCTCAATGGCAAACCTCAAACAATATTGGTGCACCATGTAAAACCCGTTTTTATCCTGGAAGAGTCCTCTGAGGCATTTTCTCCCTCATCTCCTGTTGACAACACGCCCTCGGGGCTCCCTTCAGTGCACAAACATGATGACAGTGCTCCCATTTAACTGACACAAGCAGATGTGCCTCCTATCTGCAAAGCTGGATGTCATATTCAACTACTCCACTGGCATAAAACTACTACATCTTACTGCAGCCAGTCCCCTACACACCGCCAAAGGGCCTCGGATAACCTTTACACAGCACTCTGCAGTTCCGAGGAAGGAGAGGGGAAGGCTCTGTGGCGACTATCGACAGGTGAAAAGTGTTATCTGTGAACATCTTTCTCAGGTGTCGCAACACTCATGTTTTCTGCCGTATTGTTTCTAGTTATACAGTGTTTAATAAGTGTATTTCCATCGAAACGTATGTTATTAGTGATGTACATTATTTTAATTGCAGTAATAACCACAACTTCAAAATTTTTATAACTTCTCCTATTGCACAGTTATGATAATTTTTTAATAATGTACATTTTACTAACAATGAAAAAGTTCCTTATTTACTCCCAACAGTTATGACAAAATGCGAAGTGTCTACTGTATGAAGAAAAACATTTTTCTTACACCAGGCACACCTGGAAAAAGAAAAAAATTATGCATTCAGGCACTTCACAGTCATTACTAGTTGTACTTGGATAGAACCTGGACCTGAGTAAGAACTGGCGTTCTTCTACATATTGCGCTGCGCACGTGGCATACTTGATCAAACTCGTAAAAAATCGTGGTGCAGAACGACAATACAGGAATGACTGAAGTATAACAAAACTGTTGCACTGATAAACCTGAAATGACAAAGTGTTATCGGAAATTAACTGTCTGACAACTTGCGGAAAAACGCTCAACATGATGAATTTTCTTTTTATCGAGATGCTGAATCACACTATTAATCCTGGGTGAAACCCCAATTTTTTTCGTCGTCCTCCTAAAGACAGAGCTGTCATTATGTCCAGGCCAAGAGTCTAACAAAAACGATGAACTGTTCCTACAAATGATTGGATGTAACACTGAAAATTATCTTCCCCGTTTTTATTAGATTTTCTACATCGGTTACAAGACTTTTTCAAGTAAATTCTTTGTTTTTTAATTTTTTGTCCTAATTTGGCTCGATGTTCCGGAAGACATATATAAGGCTTCGGAAACTGCAATCATATGATACTTAGTGATACCTTACGACTAGGTTTGGGATAACTAAGAAAAAACACATGGAAAGTGGAGCCCACATTTTTCGTCATTTGTAGTTTTATGAAACATACTTTACTGTGTAACAACACTATTATAATTACAAATTTTAAAAACTTGTTAAAATAATCACAAAGCACACTATCTTTAAAAAAACTTGAACAGACTTAATTCAGTAAAAACAAACTAACAAATTATACCACGAAGAGTAGGACTTGAAACTGGGAGTATACAGTTTCCAAATAGAAGAAAGTCACACCGACTCGGCGTGTAATCAGGTCTACAAGCAATTTCATCAGTTACATGAATTACAATGACAGCCACTAAATGTATTAACAACTTCCAAACATGAGTAACACGTGGCAGATGTGGGTTCCCAAATACAGAAAGGGTAACAAGTCATGGCACTGATTGTGGCTGTTGGAAAACCCTTAACAATGTCTAAGCCTTAAAATAAATCCATTAAGCAATAAAATACACAATCCCCCAAAATTAGGGTAAAACTGGGAAGGCATACAATTTAAAAGTGACTCCCAACTGGTACACACCATCAGAAACTTTGACAATGACCCTTAATAAAAGTACAATAGCCCAAGATACAAGGTATGCTGAGAAATACGGCAGGCGGCTGTTACAGCCAACAGCCAACAGGCAGGGAAGTTTCACAATGAGTGGACTTAGCTAATGACTGTAGGCCAAGGGAAAGGTTCGATAGTTCTTAATGATAAGTAAGAGGTCTTAAACCTAATGTGTTCCAGAAGTAGCAATAAGATTGCCAGGTTTAAACGAGTAGTTAAAGAGCAAGTATAGCAAGGAGGAACTTCGGGCTTGCAGAGCACACTTTCACCTTCGTGAGCTTAGTGAATTCACCAAATAGGGCAGACTATTGGTTCTTGATTGATCGGTAACACTCCGGCGCGGCACACATCAAACTGTCAACTTGAGTCACCATGATGCGACTGGTAGAGACGCTGGATTGCTGGTCAACACATATGTCATGTGACGACTGAAGTGCCACTCAGCGCGAAGCAAACACGTCTCTGCTCTGGGTTCAGGCAACAGGAACACTTCGTCACTGCCAAAGCTACACTGTCAACACAGATCATAAGGCAACAGTAATCTGCGCGAATAAAGGTGTAGACAATGGCTAAGATGTAGGAAATCAACTTTTTACCCAAGTCTACACTCCTTAGAATTACTTGTAAATTAGAAGCCGAAATATAAGCACCTTCTGATGCAATGATTAAGGCATACTCATCTAAAAAGCGTGCTTTGCCTCTCACACAGATTATGTTACAAATTAAATTTCATCGATTCAGTTTATAACAGAATACTCGCACACTTGCACCGAATACAGCCTGGAACAAATAATTGCAATGAGTTACATTGACCGATAATCATACACATAATGACAAGGAGACGACTAAATATTACATGTTCTCCAATTCCACATTAACACAGATGTGGCCGTGCAGATTTGAAGTACCTAAAAGATAAACAACTCTTAACCACTCAGATGTGAAGAGGCCATGTCTTCCAGGATTTTGGGTGTTACTGCTCCCAATCCGGACAGGCGGTCTTCGAAGTGCCGTAAAATTTAAGCTTCCAGAGTAGGTCGGGAAGTTGCCGACCAGGTTGCGTGCGACATCTCCTGCTGTTCCCGTAACTCGCCGCTACCAGTCCTTAAGTGAGCCGGCAAGGATTGCTTCCTACCGAGTTAACCATTCGTGACTTCTCGAGACCCATACCTGACAGACGAATCCCCAAAACCAACAACTTGACAGCCGTGTGCGCCCCAGCCAACTGATCGTCCCAGGCCCCGCCAAACCAAGAACACACGCCTTGACCAAAGACCCTAGCTCGCGACATACGATCAGATCGATATCGGCAACCCAAGTAGCTAGTGGCGCCAGTGGAGTGCCACGCCGCCAAGATTTAAGTTGCCACGGCTCACAGATCACTGACATTGTTGTACATGAATGTGTCACAGCATTCATCAAACGCACTTTCACTCGGCACAACTGACAAGTACTGTAAAGGCTTCACTTTTATTTTCAAAGCAATGAAATTTCCCTTTTTCCACGCATGTATAAACAGGAGCAGCGCACGACACTAGCGGCAAGAAAGCCTTACAAGTTCAGAACACTTTAAATACCGCAACAGACAAGTTCGTCAATGTACACAGAGTTAAGAAAACCCTCAGCGCCAAGGACAGGTTGTTCAGACACAAGGAGTAATCTAGTACCCTAGGCAGAACACTGTCTGCAGTAAATAATACTTTTCAGTCCTATGTAATTCTGCCCTATCCCCTGTACCGACAGATTTGCATCACATGTCCACAACCCGGACCGTCACAGCCAATGTCGGCACGGAACGTTTAATCCTTCCTGGAAACGACCGGAATTCACTTCAACTCCTTGCCGAGCGCCGAAGTGCCTCGCGTCATCTACCACAGTGACTTGCCGCGGCGGGAAGTTCAAACACCGCCCCCCGGTGGGACACCCTCCCGTCCCTCCTTATATTGGCCGTCTGGAGGGGAAGGCGATGTAACAACCTCTGGTCCATAACGATTGGTCTTTCCCCCGATTGGCCTCATCTGCAGTGCAAGTAAGCGCATATAAAGAAAGGGAATTACAACCTGGTGAGGATACCACCTCAAAATAACAGCCATAGTTTACCTCTTAACTCCCCATGGGGAAAGTGACAGGTTCGTTTAAGCCAATAAAAGGACGGTCGCAAACAGCATTTCCCAGCATTAATAACCTTGTGGTAGAAGGCTTAATGCGCAGACTAATAGATAATTACATATTAACTAAAAACATACAGTTAATATCACGACAGCTTGTTAGACCCAACTCCTTGGCGCACGGCTTACAATATTCTAGTGATCCTCAAGACTCGTGGGCTTCCTTGAACGGCGTCAGTTGGGGTACTTGGAGCCTCAATATTCGTTTGGTGTTCGGATCTCTCACAAAAGGTCAAATGGTTCAAATGGCTGTAAGCACTATGGGACTTAACATCTGAGGTCATCAGTCCCCTAAAACTTAGAACTACTGAAACCTAACTAACCTAAGGACATCACACACATCCGTGTCCGAGGCAGGATTCGAACCTGAGACCGTAGCTGCAGCGCGATTCCGGACTGAAGCGCCTAGAACCGCTCGGCCACAAGGCCGGCCACAAAAGGTCATCGGCGCTATAAATCACAAGACTTGATCTGGCCCTTTAGAGTGTGGCAACAGCTTCCCTAAAACCTTGTCGCCTATCTACCTGCGACATGAACATTCCTAAACCAGACCTTGTCGCCAGGACGGAGTGAGGTCCCCTGCCTTATCGCCTTGCACTTGCTCTCTGTTCTCCCGTGGGCGAGTTTTAGATTCTTTTTGGTTCTCCTCCATCTGCCTCTACTCTGCACAGCGTCGGCGCTATCCGGAAGCAAGTCTGCGTTCCAAAGGTTGGAGGGTGGACTCTTCGATTTGTAGGAGAAGTTAAGGGCTTCCGGATTCTCCTTTTGGCCTCACGTACGGCAGTATTAAATGCATACGTTAACCATGGCAGCGAGGTATCCCATCTAGTGGAGTCATCCCGGTGGTACGCGATTAGGACAGAGCGCAAACTGCGGTTTACACTCTCCGCAAAGCATAAGATCGGGTAGTATGGTGTGGTTGTGGTGTACCATACTCCTGTTTCGGTACAGAGGCTTCGAAACGGCCCCGAAGTAACGGTAGTCGGCATGGCACAAAGGTTCCAAATAAAGTTTCTAAAGTCTTGATGTTTATTTTTGTGGTGGAGCCCCGCGTCGGGCTCAACCAGCAAAAGCATCCACGCACCCCAGAGCATAACGATTGCTTTCATGTGAACCCGGGAAGGGCCCCGCGTAATCAATATACACTCTTTCCATAGGACAAATGCTCACTTCCGATACCAGCAATCAATGGCGCGGCCCAGAGAGGGGTTCACTTGACGCATACGCCTTATTTTATAATCCACATCCTCCCATAGCAAGCTTTCTCGTATCTTCTACCGGCTTTTGACCACGCCTGAATGTTCCCCTACTGCTGTTTTATGGTGATATTTAAAGACGCTCAGTCACCTTCGGTATGTAGAATGTATGAGTCTGGCGACATACCATCTGACCTCCGGAAACATATCATCCACACAACTCCGAAGACTGTAAGAGCTGACAAGTGCGACAATTACCGCACAGTCAGCTTAACACCACATTCAACCGAGTTGCTGACAAGAATAATATACAGAAGAATGGAAAAAAATTAAGGATGCGCTTGAGGATCAATTAGACTTTAGAAAAGGTAAAGACACCAGAGAGGCAATTCTGACGTTGCGGTTGATAATGGAAACAAGACTAAAAAGAAATCAAGACACGTTCATAGGATTTGTCGGCCTGAGAAAAGCGTTCTACAATGTAAAATGGTGGAAGGTGTTCGAAAATCTGAGGAAAATATGAGTAAGCTATAGGGAGTCACAGGTAATACACAACATGTACAAAAGCCAAGGGGGAATAAGAAGAGTGGAAGACCAAGAATGAAATTCTCGGATTAAAAAGGATGTAACACAGGGATGTAGTATTTCGCCCCTACTGTTCAATCTGTATGTGGAAAAAGCCATAACTGAAACAAGAGAAAGGTTCAGGTAGGCAGAAAACGTCTTCCGAGATTGTCCTAAATGCATTCTCCGAAAATTATTTAGAGCAGTTAGTCCACGAACCCACGCGAATTGTAAATGGTTGCGAAAACACACTTGACCTCTTGGCCACAAACAATCCAGAGCTGATAGAGAGCATCATGACTGATACAGGGATTAGTGATCACAAGGTCATTGTAGCTAGGCTCAACACCATTTCTTCCAAATCCATCAGAAACAAACGCAAAATAATTTTATTTAAAAAAGCGGATGAAGTGCCACTAGAAGCCTTCCTAAAAGACAATTTCCATTCCTTCCGAACTGACTATGCGAATGTAGACGAGATGTGGCTCAAATTCAAAGATATAGTAGCAACAGCAATTGAGATATTCATACCTCATAAATTGGTAAGAGATGGAACGGATCCCCCGTGGTACACAAAAAAGGTCCGAACGCTTGCAGAGGCAACGGAAAAAGCATGCGAAGTTCAGAAGAACGCGAAATCCCGAAGATGGGCTAAAATTTACAGACGCGCGAAATTTGGCACGTACTTCGATGCGAGATGCCTTTAATAGGTTCCACAACGAAACATTGTCTCGAAATTTGGTAGAAAATCCGAAGAAATTCTGGTCGTATGTAAAGTACACAAGCGGCAAGACGCAGTCAATACCTTCGCTGCGCAGTGCCGATGGTACTGTTATCGACGACTGTGCCGCTAAAGCGGAGTCATTGAACGCAGTTTTCCGAAATTCCTTCACCAGGGAAGACGAATGGAATATTCCAGAATTTGAAACACGAACATCTGCTAGCATGAGTTTCTTAGAAGTAGATACCTTAGGGGTTGCGAAGCAACTCAAATCGCTTGATACGGGCAAGTCTTCAGGTCCAGATTGTATACCGATTAGGTTCCTTTCAGATTACGCTGATACTATAGCTCCCTACTTAGCACTCATATACAACCGCTCGCTCACCGATAGATCTGTACCTACAGATTGGAAAATTGCGCAGGTCGCACCAGTGTTCAAGAAGGGTAGTAGGAGTAATCCATTTAACTACAGACCTATATCATTGACGTCGGTTTGCAGTAGGGTTTTGGAGCATATACTGTATTCAAACATTATGAATCACCTCGAAGGGAACGATCTATTGACACGTAATCAGCATGGCTTCAGAAAACATCGCTCTTGTGCAACGCAGCTAGCTCTTTATTCGCACGAAGTAATGGCCGCTATCGACAGGGGATCTCAAGTTGATTCCGTATTTCTAGATTTCCGGAAAGCTTTTGACACCGTTCCTCACAAGCGACTTCTAATCAAGCTGCGGAGCTATGGGGTATCGTCTTAGTTGTGCGACTGGATTCGTGATTTCCTGTCAGGAAGGTCGCAGTTCGTAGTAATAGACGGCAAATCATCGAGTAAAACTGAAGTGATATCAGGTGTTCCCCAGGGAAGCGTCCTGGGACCTCTACTGTTCCTGATCTATATAAATGACCTGGGTGACAATCTGAGCAGTTCTCTTAGGTTGTTCGCAGATGATGCTGTAATTTACCGTCTAGTAAGGTCATCCGAAGACCAGTATCAGCTGCAAAGCGATTTAGAAAAGATTGCTGTATGGTGTGTCAGGTGGCAGTTGACGCTAAATAACGAAAAGTGTGAGATGATCCACATGAGTTCCAAAAGAAATCCGTTGGAATTCGATTACTCGATAAATAGTACAATTCTCAAGGCTGTCAATTCAACTAAATACCTGGGTGTTAAAATTACGAACAACTTCAGTTGGAAGGACCACATAGATAATATTGTCGGGAAGGCGAGCCAAAGGTTGCGTTTCATTGGCAGGACACTTAGAAGATGCAACAAGTCCACTAAAGAGACAGCTTACACTACACTCGTTCGTCCTCTGTTAGAATATTGCTGCGCGGTGTGGGATCCTTACCAGGTGGGATTGACGGAGGACATCGAGAGGGTGCAAAGAAGGGCAGCTCGTTTTGTATTATCGCGTTATAGGGGAGAGAGTGTGGCAGATATGATACACGAGTTGGGATGGAAGTCATTACAGCATAGACGTTTTTCGTCGCGGCGAGAGCTTTTTACGAAATTTCAGTCACCAACTTTCTCTTCCGAATGCGAAAATATTTTGTTGAGCCCAACCTACATAGGTAGGAATGATCATGAAAATAAAACAAGAGAAATCAGAGCTCGAACAGAAAGGTTTAGGTGTTCGTTTTTCCCGCTCGCTGTTCGGGAGTGGAATAGTAGAGAGATAGTATGATTGTGGTTCGATGAACCCTCTGCCAAGCACTTAAATGTGAATTGCAGAGTAGTCATGTCGATGTAGATGTAGATGTAGGAGTGAAATCAAAATTCAAGGTGAGAATATATCAATTATATGATACGCTCATGTCATTGGTATCCTGAGTGAAAGTGAAGAAGAATTGGATGATTTGCTGAATCCAATGAATAATCTAATGAGTGCAGAATATGGACTGAGAGTAAATCGAAGAAAGACGAAAATTATGAGAAGTAGCAGAAATGAAAACAGCGAGAAACTTAACGTAAGGATTGATGGGCATGAAATAGATAAAGCTAAGGCATTCTGCTACCTAGGCAGTAAAATATCCAATGACGGACGAAGCGAGGTGGACATCAAAAGCAGACTAGCGATGGCAAAAAGGGCATTCCTGACCAAGAAAAGTCAAGTAGTATCAAACATTGGCCTTTGAGGAAGAAATTTCTGAGAATGTACGTCTGGAGTACAGCATTGTATAGTGGTAAAACATGGACTGTGGGAAAACTGGAAAAGAAGATAGTCGAAGCATTTGAGATGTGGTGCTACAGACGAATGTTGAAAATTAGGTGGACTTATAAGCTAAGGAAAGAGAAGGTTCTGCGCAGAATCGGAGAGGAAAGAAATATGTGAGAGACACCGATAAGGAGAAGGGACAGGATGATAGGACATTTGTTAATACATTAGGGAATGACTTCCATGATAAGAGAGGGAGCTATAGAAGGTTAAAACTATAGAGTAAGACAGAGATTGGAATACATCCAGCAAATATTTGAAGACGCAGGCTGCAAGTGCCACTCTGAGATGAAGAGGTTGGCACAGGAGAGGTATTCGTGGTGGACCACATAAAACCAGTCAGAAGATTGATGACCCAAAATAAAAGGTATTAATTCCTTGAACAACACTATCCTGTTTGCCCTTTCCCTTTAACAGAACAGTGCAAAAGGTCCCAACTTAAGAAATAGGACATCAATTCCTGTGTCTGATGAGACCTGTAAATCTCCATCAGCTCAAGATCGGCATCCAGCTGCCCTCACAGGTCGCTAAATAGTCACTGGCACTCTGACAGTATAGGACGGTATAGCATCGACTAATTCTTCTGGCCCCCACATTCTACGTCTCCCACATTCTACGTCTCATCCTCAAACATTCTGCTTAATCCGTCAGCATCCACATTCTCCCTACCCCAGATACGTCTTACTGTAAATTTAATTGCAGTTAGACAAGCCGCCCACTGAAGTATCTGTCAGTATGCCACGGGTGACCCAAGTGCCAGCTCAAGGGCTGGTTGTCAGTTTCCAGCAAAAAAAGGCTAGTGTTTGAGGTACTTGCAAAATTTCTCGGTAGCACACAGTAGTGCTAGCTTTTCCAGCTCAATACTGATCAACTCGCTTCGAAGACTGTAAGCGGCCTCTAGGTATAGCTGATGGGACACAGATCTCTGAGATGTCCACGCAGCATCACGGTGGCCACCCTGGATGTGGATGCGTCAGGCTGGCATCGCGAGCACGGCAGAGCCCGATAACGTTGCCTTCAGTCCTTCGAACGCCACCTGTTGGAAAAGTGCTCACTCAATTTTTTCCCCTTTTCTCCTACCCTCGTAAATGGATCTGCCATTCGGGCAAACTAGGCACTAATTCACGAAAAAAATTCTCAATCCCTATAAACATGGCTATATCCTTGACATTCTTAGGGGACCGACACAATGGATAGCCTCAGTGTGCTCTTGATCAACAGAGACTCCATTTTCCGAAATCAAATGTCCCAAGAAGATCTCAGGCTCAGCAAAATTTACCTTTGATGGTTTAACGGGAAGACCTGC
The DNA here is from genome assembly GCF_023897955.1 of Schistocerca gregaria. Classification (NCBI taxonomy): domain Eukaryota; kingdom Metazoa; phylum Arthropoda; class Insecta; order Orthoptera; family Acrididae; genus Schistocerca; species Schistocerca gregaria. The sequence goes on from NC_064923.1 coordinate 492,990,683, forward strand.
CCATCCAAGACACCCAAGGACGTCCCTAATATAGAATAAATGTTCGTCAAAATTTTACTGAAAATCACGAGACCGTCAAACTAAATGTATTCATACTGAAATTTAAGTCCTGAGAGTACTCTGTCCAGTTTCTGGGAAAGAACAGTGACCCCAGTGAAAGACCGAAAGGCAATCGACAGGATGCGTAATATTCCGATCTGAAGCTCTTACTGGCCTGGACGCAAAAGCGGCTACTGTCTTGGACGCCTCGGCCAAAGGAATTTAATAGTATGTGTGGTTAAGGTCGAGAGGGACAAACACCCTCGCCACATGAAATCATCCAAAACAGGACTGGAGATGGGGTAAAGGAAAGGATTGGTGTTCTACTTTCTTGTCAACAACCGGCCAGACCTTCCCTCCCCCCCCCCCCCCCCCACCCCGTTTTCCCCCTTACATACCGGGAAAATGGGGGGGGGGGGGGGGTGCGTAAGGTGACTTGCATGGTCTAATTTCACCTGCCTGCAGCATCTTATCGAACTAGGTTTTCATTTGTCCAGGGTATAGAGAGTCGGTACTGGGGACACCTCACCGGAATCTTACCAGTTATTTCACATTCATATTATTCCCCGCGTACCGCTCCCAGACAATTACATCAGCAGCTCGTGGTCTAGGGGCTAGTGTTGCTGCCTCTGGATCACAGGGTCCCGGGTTCGATTCCCGGTTGAGTTGGGGATTTTCTCTGCCGGGGGACTGGGTGTGTGTTATCATTTCGTCCTCACCTTCACCCAGAGTGACTAGATTGGATCTTGAAAATTTACTGTGTAAAAATTCGGACTATATACAGGCGCTGATGACCATGTAGTTAAGCGTCCCACAAACCAAAAATCATCATCCAGACGATTACAATACATCACGAAACTCCCCGCACTGTTTTCTAATCCTGCTTCCTTGCTAAGAATCCAAATTATGAAGTATGAAGATCTCATCCTCACCCCTTCCTCTAGCCGCAAATCGCAAACCAGTTTGCTCCCCAGAATGGCGGTGATAAAAGGAAAAAAGGTGACACACTATTTCAGACCCGAAACAAAACTTTCCTTTCTCTAATTGTGAATAATACCAACCTGGTAAGTAGATCTGAGGGTAGTCGGTACAATAAGACCTTGCACCAACCACCTTTCAAGTAAAATCCTATATTCTAATCTTCATCCAGACCTCACTCAAGTCCATTTTCTGTAAGTTCGCCACCTTAATCATTACCACACCTCTTTCTGGCTTGGGTAACATAGATTTGCTTCTTGTTTTTATATCAGACCTCACTACTTAGTGTGCACCTGAGTCCAGCAAGGCGTACTGCGGCTGCTCATTGAAACTAGCTCAGCAAATGTCACTTAGCGTCCAGCCGCGGCTATGATTCGCTTAAAAAAATTTCCTTCTTATAGCCGCGCCTCCACTCTGGCTTCATAAACTACGCCATCGCGTAAGAAAGTGCAATCCCTCGCTAGATGTGCTGTTTGCTGACACCTGTAACAGCGGGCCTTGTCCTCACCTTTCCTACTTTCTGGTTTTCCTCGACTCCACCAATCCCGACCTTCATAATCGAGAGGTAACCGTTTTCTGTCTGCCTGTCTTATTGCCTGACCCCGGTTAATCAACCAGTTAGTTGCTGGAAGGAAGTCGGCCTACTGCAGAAGGCGAACCGCAATCTATCATTCGGCTTGATATCTTCTATAATAATAACTACCTCCCGCTCAGTGTACTTCAAAAGGAGACTACGCACTGTGTCACTCACCGTAGTTACATAGTGTTTAACAGTGTAAGTAGGCTGTTTAGGTTTTTAAGTTGGTAACGCCACGTAGCACTCTGCATGAAAATCACTGACTGTATTGTGTGCAGTCTGTGGCTGGTTTGCATTGTTGCAATAGTCGCCATTGTCGTGTTGGGCAGTTGGCTGTTAACAGCGCGTACCGTTTCGCAGTTGGAGGTAAGCCGCCAGCAGTGGTGGATGTGGGGAGAGAGATGGCGGAGTTTTGAGAGCTGATGATCTGAACGTGTGCCATCAGAGATAGTAAATTTGTAAGACTGGATGGCATGAACTGATAAACATATATTATGACTTTTGAACACTATTAAGGTAAATACGTTGTTTGTTCTCTATCAAAATCTTTCATTTGCTAACGATGCCTATCAGTAGTTAGTGACTTCAGTAGTTAGAATCTTTTATTTAGCTGGCAGTATTGCAGTAGTTTGAGTAACGAAGATTTTTGTGAGGTAAGTGATTTATGAAAGGTATAGATTATTGTTAAGTCAATGCCATTCTTTTGTAGGGATTATTAAAAGTCAGATTGCGTTGCGCTAAAAATATTGTGTGTCAGTTTAGTGTTGATCAGAATAAGTAAAGAGAGTAATGTGTGAGTACGTTCAGTTTTGCTCAGCTGTTTGAAAAGCAAATGTTTATCAGCACAGTCATTCATTTATAATTTTTCTAAGGGGATGTTTCAACAGTTCTATTTCCCCTTGCGCAGAGAAATGCCTCATTGTGACCAATTCATGACGAACGCGAAGCGACAAGAACTTCTCTGCAATTCCCCACCTAAATTCCACAAACGTCAGTTGACCACGTGCCGCTTGTCCCACCAAACTGTCCAGCCTACCAGAAAACATGGGAGTCAACAACTGGCACAAATGTTTACTAGCTAACCACAGTTCCTCTGCCCTGCAACTTCAAAAGATAGTCCAGAGTAGAGTCGGTTCTATGCACTGAACTGACATAACTCTCCACCGTACTGCAACAGCGTGAGCAATGGATCTGGTAATCTGGCAAACATTTCAACCAATCCCCTCTAGAACTCAAACTCTCCATACTTCGTCGTTTAACATTCCGAAGGTGTCAGATGCCCCCGCAAGCCCTTGGAGAATAATCTTCTCCGCCTCCTGCACTCTCTAGAGAGTGATTCGACTGCCGTTCCAAACCATTACATAACCACTTGACTACTTTGGCCCCTAATGCCTCTATCCTAACCACCAACTCTTCCACTTCTACTTTCAATGGAGCAAAAACCAATTCCGGGACACCGCTTCTGCGCAAATCTAAAAGTCAGTTAAAATAATATAGTGTTGGAGCCCGTATCCTACCTAACTGCGCCCGAGATAGTTCTGCGCCCTCGAAGAAAGTTTGGACAACATGGTTATGGATTAACAGCGATTAATAGAAATGAACTTAGTATTAAAAAATAGTCTTAATCGCGTTTTATATTTATTTAGTGCCGACCGGTTTCAGCCCATCGCAGGGGCCATCTTCAGGGTGAACATACTGTGAAATTACAATATATATATTATACAAGAGTAATGATAACAACCTTAAAAGAGAGGATTACGTAAATATGTTTTACCCTTGGTCGACTGCTGGTGGCTCACGTGTACCAAGATGTGGCAGGAGACTGTAAGGAATGTACCTTATGTCTGGGTTTATGTAGCAAGCTCTGAGCACGTGAGCGTAAGCAACGCCTCCAATGGTAGACGTCTAGGCATAAAAATTGAAGTATAAATACAATTCGTGTTAAGATTACAATGTAAAAAGACACTGTTACATTTTTATATTTATCTAACAGTGTCTTTGTGGCATAATTCTGAAAGTGCGTAGTTGTAACCTTCTGAAAGTTTTTTTTTTTTTCTTTTTTTTTTTTGGGTCATCAGTCTTCTGACTGGTATCATGCGGCTCGGCACGAATTCCTCTCCTGCGCCAACCTCTTCATCTCATTGTAGTACTTGCATCCTACATCATCAATTATTTGCTGGATGTATTCCAATCTCTACCTTCGTATACAGTTTTTGCCCTCTACAACTCCCTCTAGTGCCTCGGAAGTCATTCGCTGACGTCTTAACTAACGTCCTATCATACGGTCCCTTCTCCTTGTCAGTGTTTTCCACATATTCCTTTCCTCTCCGATTCCGCACAAAACCTCCTCATTCCTTACCTTATCAGTCCACCTAATTTCCAACATTCGTCCATAGCACCTCATCTCAAATGCTTCTGTTCCGGTTTACCCACAGTCTGTGTTTCACTACCGTACAATGTTTGCTCCAGACGTACAATCTCATAAATTTCTTCCTCAAATTAAGGCCTATGCTTGATACTAGCAGACTTTTCTTTGCCTGGGATGCCCTTTGCCAGTGCTAGTCAACTTCTGATGTCTTTCCATTATTGGATCTGTCGCTTCCTGAGTGGTATAGTTCATTAACTTCATCTATTTCGTCACCATCAATTCTGATGTAAACTTTCTCGTTGTTCTCATTTGTACTACTTCTCGCTACTTTCGTCTTTATTCGATTTACTCGCAGTCCATATTCTGTACTCATTAGACTATTCATCCATTCAGCATATCACATAATTCTTCTTCACTTTCACTCAGGATAGCAATGTCATCAGTGAATGGTACCGTTGATATCCTTTCACCTTGAATTTTAGTCCATTCGGCTTTGAATTTGAATTTCTATCATTGCATCATTGAACAGTAGGGGCGAAAGACTATATCCCTGTCTTAGACCATTTTTAATTCGAGCGCTTCGTTCTTGGTCGACCATTCTTATTATTCCCTCTTGGGTTATATTGCATATTACCCGTCTCTCCCTACAGATTACCCCTGTTTTTCTCAGAATTTCGAATATATTACACCATTTTGCATTGTCGCACGCTTTTTTCAGATCGACAAATCCTATGAACGTGTCTTGGTTTTTCTTCAGTCTTGCTTCCATTATAAACCGCAACGTCAGAAATGCCTCTCTCGTACCTTTAGCTTTCCTAAAGTCAAACGGATCCTCATCTAACACATTCTCAATTTTCTTTTCCAACTTTTCTGAAAGTACAGCGTCTAAACATTAGCGCTCATCGTTTGTCATTCGCTCCGCCCCACTGCAGCCTCATAATGCCCGCGTGCGACGTAGTGTACAATGGTGTGACACCCAGATCGCTCCTGTTCGTGGCATTGTGAAGGCGAGCCAAGAGAAAAGGGAGAGGTGGACATAACCGATCAAAACGTTTCGAATTTTGTTCGAGACCAAATGCTATCTTATGCGAAAAATAGTAGGTAATATGAGTGTAACATGTCATGCACATATACGACCAATTTCATTTTTACATTATTCCCATATTCATATTCTGCAGCCGGCCGGGGTGACCTAGCGGTTATAGGCGCTACAGTCTGGAACATCACGACCACTACGGTCGCAGGTTCGAATCCTGCCTCGGGCATGGATATGTGTGATGTCCTTAGGTTACTTAGGTTTAAGTAGTTCTAAGTTCTATGGGACTGATGACCTCAGAACTTAAGTCCCATAGCGCTCAAAGCCATTTGAACCATTTATTCTGCAGTTATATTCACAACTTTAAAATCCAGAGAAAATAACGCACGATAGTCATGTTAATATTCTTTTTACTGACACACTCATTGCTTTCATTCATTTACGCAGCATTTGTGAATCGCAAAGTAAGAATGTTCAAAGGAAACATATCTAGCACCAGTTACAGTTTAGAAATAGTTTACTTTGAAGCAATGAATAAAGCTATTTACCAAGGTCAAAGCAGTAGTTCACAAATCTCTTACTCACTTCTCTGCATAGTACGTCGTGCTCAGACAATAGGAGTGCCCACGTTTAAAAGGTGTTCGTTCAGATCATATCTATCTATTATCATAATTATGGCCCAAATTTTGGAGTGGGCTCCATTGCTGGGATTGATATCTTGCAAGTAAGCTTTTTTGTCCTTGAAGTATGAGGTCAACTTGCTAACGTTTCCCTGTGAGACACCTCAAAGGTACACAATGTATACAGAGTGTTCGGGAATTCCCGTTAATAACTTCGATGAATTGTAGTGGGGACTGAGTACCGTTTCCGTTTTACGGCGGTTTTAATGCAGATGTTTAACTCATCCACGTCTTCTAGAGAAATTGAATTAAGAGTGACGCAGCACAGTTATTAGTAACAATTCTGAAGGAAGTGTAAAGAAACTTCTATTTTCCAACCGCTGTGGCTGAGCGGTTCTAGATGCTTCAGTCCGGAACCGCGCTACGGCCGCAGGTTCGGATCCTGCCTCGCGCATGGATGTGTGTGATGTCCTTAGGTTAGTTAGGTTTAAGTAGTTCTAAGTCTAACTTCCATCTATCACTTAAGCGCATGTGTTTGTATTAACACTTAAACATTCTGCTTTTACTAGGAACCAAAAAAGAACACTGTATACTGTACGTACAGAACAGTACTGAAGCATTGAAACAGCGGTACAACATTTTTACAGACATTGTACCTGCAAAGCCTGTTGTGGTATGCACTCTCCAACCCACCTGGTGTCTCTTCAATTTCTAGTGCAGGGGCCAAAACTCGGGCCGGAACTCGACCCCTCAAGGAGTATATGAAATGGTATGTAAGGAAAATGGTTCGGACATGTCCGAAAGAACAGATACCATCCATATAGATAAGGCTTACCGGCCAATGATCTTCTTCAGTACGGATACACTCACACTGCCCGAACTCTTACGGGAATCGGTAGATTGACTGCCGCGAGTAAGGAGTGTACTGGACCGGGGCACTCAAAAATGTTCAAATGTGTGTGAAATCTTATGGGACTTAATTGCTAAAGTCATCAGCAGTTAACCTAAATTATCCTAAGGACAAACACACACACCCATGCCCGAGGCAGGACTCGAACCCCCGCCGGGACCAGCCGCACAGTCCATGACTGCAGCTCCTGAGACCGCTCGGCTAATCCCGGGCGTCGGGCAGGGGCACTACAAATGTAGTGTGTGGACAGTAGGTTGGAAGCGTTGGTCTGACGGGGATCGTACCAGAGATGAGTCCCTGCAATCGCACTATATCCTCCGTGTCCTCGGTGGCTCAGGCGGATTTTGCCGGCACGGTAGACAACATGTTCGGTCATTGGGTTATCTGCCTTCTGTAATAAAAAAAAGAACTGAGTCAACGGCTCAACACAGAACTTGAACGGGTGTAATGGGACAACGGCACCGAACAAATGCAACGAACAACATCGAACAAAATGAGAAAAAAAAGACGGATAGAGGATCTGCCATGTAAGCAGGAGATCCCGGGTTCGAGTCCCGGTTGTGGCACACATTTTCAACTGTCCCCGTTGATATTTATCAACGCATGTAAGCAGCTAAAGGTCTGGACTTCATTGTAATTTCATTCCACAAGAAGTAGTCCATAGGACTAGGATGGCGACGCGGGTGGACCATGTCGACCTATCCACTTTTCACCACATCATCTGCTGAGATGTCTCGAAACATCAAGAACAAATGAGGTGGTAAACCGTCTTACTGAAACCACATTTCGTGACAAACATTCAGCGGCACAACTTCCTAGAACGGGTGCAATATGTTTTGTAGGAAGATCAAGTGAGTAGCACCCGTTAGCTAGACTGGAAACAGACGTGGACACGTTACACATCTCAATTGAAATAGTCGTAGGACGGAAACGGTGCCTTTCCGGATATAGGTTCCTATTCAAAATGCACTACTGGCCATTAAAACTGCAACACCAAGAAGAAATTCAGATGATAAATATAGTATACTTGAACTGACATGTGATTACATTTTCACGCAATTTGGGTGCATAGATCCTGAGAAATCAGTACCCAGAACAACCACCTCTGGCTGTAATAACGGCTGTCATACCCCTGGGCATTGAGTCAAACAGAGATTGGATGGCGTGTACAGGTACAGCTGCCCATGCAGCTTCAACACGATACCACAGTTCATCAAGAGTAGTGACTGGCGTATTGTGACGAGCCAGTTGCTCAGCCACCATTGACCAGACGTTTTCAATTGGTGAGAGATCCGGAGAATGTGCTGGCCAGGGTAGCAGTCGAACATTTTCAGTATCCAGAAAGAACCCGTACAGGATCTGTAACATGCGGTCGTGCATTATCCGGCTGAAATGTATGGTTTCGCAGGAATCGAATGAAGGGCAGAGCCACGGGTCGTAACACATATGAAATGTAACGTCCACTGTTCAAAGTGCCGTCAGTGCGAACAAGAGATGACCGAGACGTGTAACCAATGGCACCCCATACTATCACGCCGGGTGATACGCCAGTATGGAGATGACGAATACACGCTTCCAATGTGCATTCACCGCGATGTCGCCAAACACGGATGCGACCATCATGATGCCGCAAACAGAATCTGGATTCATCCGAAAAAATGACTTTTGCCATTCGTGCACCCAGGTTCGTCGTTGAGTACACCATCGCAGACGCTCCTGCCTGTGATGCAACGTCAAGGGTAACCGCAGCCATGGTCTCCGAGCTGATAGTCCATGCTGTTGCAAACGTCGTAGAACTGTTCGTGCAGATGGTTGTTGTCTTGCAAAAGTCCCCATCTGTTGACTCAGGGATCGAGACGTGGCTGCACGATCCGTTACAGCCGTGCGGATAAGATGCCTGTCATCTCGACTGCTAGTGATACGAGGCCGTTGGGATCCAGCACGGCGTTCCCTATTACCCTCCTGAACCCACCGATTCCATATTCTGCTAACAGTCATTGGATCTCGACCAACGCGAGCAGCAATGTCGCGATACGATAAACCGCAATCGCGATAGGCTACAATCCGACCTTTATCAAAGTCGGAAACGTGATGATACACATTTCTCCTCCTTACACGAGGCATCACAACAACGTTTCACCAGGCAACGCCAGTCAACTGCTGTTTGTGTATGAGAAATCGGTTCGAAACGTTGCTCATGTCAGCACGTTGTAGGTGTCGCCACCGGCGCGAACCTTGTGTGAATGATCTGAAAAGATAATCATTTGCATATCACAGCATCAACCTGTCGGTTGAATTTCGCGTCTGTAGCACGTCATCTTCATGGTGTAACAATTTTAATGGCCAGTAGTGTATTATGCACTCACTCTATCCTAATAGTCCTAGAAAATTGTATCGCGGATTTCCGAATATCCTGTTTATCTCGAGTATACCTGTTACAGAAACATCAATTCAAAATATCGGGAACGACAAGTTCGGGAGTCCCTGAAAGAAATTTATTGAAAAATTGCAAGAGGTCGTTTAACAGGCGACTTTTAGTGTGGTGAATATGCCGCACGGGCTCCTGTACAGCCTGATGGCCCAGCAGCACTGCACTCCGGCTCTAAAGGTCAGCGGCTGCTGGAGCAGCGGGCTGACGGGCTGACGTCTCTCGGGAGGACGGAAGCCATTAGCACTTGAGCGGCGACACAGCCGCCGGGCCGGCGCGCCCTCCCCTCTTCCACTTCTAGCGGCAGCAAGGCAGGCTCCTCTGCTGGAAGCGCTACTGCCGAGGCACGTGACACGTCTCATGCAGCCACCCATTACTGTCTCTTCTTTGTGATGAGACGCATACAACGATTCTGACGAAAGACAAACTTTCTACTTTCTTTGATATTATGATCACTTACATGACGGGAAAAAACCGCAACACAAGAAATTATTAATGTAGCTTATCTATTGATACGTAATCAGCATGGTTTCAAAAAACATCGTTCTTGTGCAACGCAGCTAGCTCTTTATTCGCCCGAAGTAATGGCTGCTATCGACAGGGGATCTCAAGTTGATTCCGTATTTCTAGATTTCCGGAAAGCTTTTGACACCGTTCCTCACAAGCGACTTCTAATCAAGCTGCGACCTATAGGGTATCGTCTCAGTTGTGCGACCGGATGCGTGATTTCCTGTCAGGAAGGTCGCAGTTCGTAGTAATAGACGGCAAATCATCGAGTAAAACTGAAGTGATATCAGGTGTTCCCCAGGGAAGCATCCTGGGACCTCTGTTGTTCCTGATCTATTTAAGTGACCTGGGTGACAATCTGAGCATTTCTCTTAGACTGTTCGCAGATGATGCTGTAATTTACCGTCTAGTAAGGTCATCCGAAGACCAGTATCAGTTGCAAAGCGATTTAGAAAAGATTGCTGTATGGTGTTGCAGGTGGCAGTTGACGCTAAATAACGAAAAGTGTTAGGTGACCCACATGAGTTCCAAAAGAAATCCGTTGGAATTCGATTACTCGATAAGTAGCGCAGTTCTCAAGGCTGTCAATTCAACTAAGTACCTGGGTGTTAAAATTACGAACAACTTTAGTTAGAAAGACCACATAGATAATATTGTGGGGAAGGCGAGCCAAAGGTTGCGTTTCATTGGCAGGCCGCTTAGAAGATGCAACAAGTCCACTAAAGAGACAGCTTACACTACTCTCGTTCGTCCTCTGTTAGAATATTGCTGCGCGGTGTGGGATCCTTACCAGGTGGGATTGACGGAGGACATCGAAAGGGTGCACAAAAGGGCAACTCGTTTAGTATTATCACGTAATAGGGGAGAGAGTGTGACAGATATGATACGCGGGTTGGTATGAAAGTCATTAAAGCAAAGACGTTTTTCGTCGCAGCGAAATCTGTTTACGAAATTTCAGTCACCAACTTTCTCTTCCGAATGTGAAAATATTTTGTTGAGCCCAACCTACATAGGTAGGAATGATCATAAAAATAAAATAAGAGAAATCAGAGCTCAAACACAAAGGTTTAGGTATTCGTTTTTCCCGCGCGCTGTTCGGGAGTGGAATGGTAGAGAGATAGTATGATTGAGGCTCGATGTGAATTGCAGAGTAATCATGTAGATGTAGAATATATTTGTTTATTATTGTCCAGATAACATATGGAAGTGATTACCATTGCAAGGTCACAAGTTAATGTAAGGGTAATAGAGGCCATTGAAATTCGAAATGCTGGCGAACTAATAACCGACGTAACCGCCAGAATGCTGAATGAAAGAATAAAAACGTGCGTGCATTGTGCTGAAAAGGTGCCGGGTGTCACTTTGTGGGTTGTAGTTCAATGCCTGTGGCACTTGATCGGTGAATGCAAGGGCGGTTGACGCTGTTTTGTGGATGACTCTGGATTTGTCGACCAATGAAGTCTCATATACGCTCGATTAGAGACAGATCTGGTGATCGACTAGGCCAAAGCAATATGTGGACACTTTCTAGAGCATGTTGGGCTACAACAGCGGTATGTGGGCGAGCTTTATCCTGTTGGAAATCATCCCCTAAATTCTGTTCATGAATGGCAGCGCAAAAGGTCTAATCGTCAGACTGATACACAGATCTGCAATCAGGGAGCATGGGATAACCACGAGAGTGCTCCTACTGTCATACTAAATCGTACCCCTGGTAGTAACTCCAGGTGTAGATCCAGTGTGTCTAGCACGCAGATAGGTTGGTTACAGGCCCAAAACTGGCCTACTTCTAACCAACTTACAGCCATCACTGGCACCACCTTTCATCAGAATACACAACAGGCCTCTACCCTGTCCTACAATGAGCTCTCGCTTGACACCAATGAAGTGCAAATGGTGGTGGTTTGGGGTCAGTGGAATACGCGCTAGAGGATGTCTGGCTCGGAGCTATCCTTGATGTAACTGACTTGGTGGTGGTGGTGGTGGTTAGTGTTTAACGTCTCGTCGACAACGAGCTCATTAGAGACGGAGCGCAAGCTCGGGCTAGGGAAGGATTGGGAAGGAAATCGGCCGTGCCCTTTCAAAGGAACCATCCCGTCTGGCCGTTCAACGGACTTTTGATCTGCAAGCGTCAGTCCTACCAGTCACAACGGTGACTGACTGAGGCTGAGGGCCAGTTCGATCTTCGTCTTCCATGGACGGAGAACCGATCTGCCCGTGTGCAAGCTGATCAACTTAGGCGCTGGGCGCCTGTGTCGCCACTACTGGGCCAGTACATGTACGGCCTTACCGGATGTAAGCTGAGACTGCCACTGGAGCTGTCCGTCGTGGTGTTGCTGAGTCTTCCACCTAAACGTCATCTCGACAACCGACAACAGCGGGATGCAGATTCCTGGGGCCGAGCCTAAACGCAACTTGACTCATCGACAGCGCTGAGGTTCTGACAGACGTCGACAGCCACGCCAGGCTTCGGCGACGCACGGCCGCAAAATCCTCCTGCGGCGAGGCCGCAGCACTGGCTATAGGCAACGCACGACCTCTGCTCAGCGAGTTCCTCGCCGGGCTCTAACGTGCCACCTCGTGCTTCAAACGGTGCTAACTCAGCATGGTCGTTGCTAGACAGCAAACAGAGTGATTGTAAAACTCTCGGCAATAAATGACTATTTATTGAATAATATTTCACTAGCGCCCCGTCACATCTACAGGATCACTCAATCCCGCTCTCCAGTCGACCACCTGATAACATCGCGGCTCCGGTTTATATAGTAATAGTCATGACGATTTTTTTGGGGAATTATATGTTGTCCATTATGTTTGAAACAATAGTGACTGGTAGTTGAGATTACGCGATAAGTCGCATATAACTCTGTTTTAAAGCTGAAAAATGAAATTTGATACCATGGGGATTCATTTTCAATCTCTCTATTATCTACAGTATCTGCAATGCAGTTTATTACACCTGATATTTGTCTTGTACATTTCTCATACTAAGTACTTCGATGTAACTGTGAGGTGGATTTCTACATTACACATTGTTGCTCCACTACTTTTCAAAACCAGCATCTGTACTCTTGTGGCCAGATGAGCCAGAAGGCTGCCACTACATTTGGGTGTCAGAAGCTGTAGGAAAGCTCTGATATGAAGTAAGTCTCCGTTCTTGGTCCAAAGCGAGTTTGATTACGACAGTAGTTGTAAAACTACCGTAAGCTACTGTAGACTATCAGAAGTAAGGTTACACTATGGTATTTTTCCTAGCAGCTTTGGTCAGTCAAGGTCGTATCCGTGTTATCTGTATGTTAGGTGCGTTGCATACCTTTATCTCGTAACAAGCTCTTTCTTGACATATGCGAGCAATACCTTAACAGATTCCGCACGTACTGGAAGTTGTAAACGGTGTAGATACTGAGTGACGATATCTAAAGGGCCACGTAACCCATGAAACAAATTTTGTTCTACATAATTATCCATCGTTACTTAAAGATAAACAGCGTTTATACCAAAATTGAAATTGTCTGTGTTTAACTCAGGTTTTATTCGAAAATTTTTGGTCTAGAGGGATGTTGTAGTAAAACTAAAGATATTAATATAGATTTATCATAACGAAATTTACTCAACAAATCCGCAAAACAACAACATGTCAAACATCGCTTCAATACTTCGTCGAACTTACACAAAATCTGCTCCTGTTGTTCATAAACAAATTTCGAATTCATCGACAACAACAGAAAACTCTTGAATTTTATCATGATGAAGAACGTTCTATTGAGTGTAAAGTAACAATAATTATACATATTCTTTATGTTTGTGCGTCTAAATTGCACTTGCATCGAAAGTAGTTGCTTTAGTCACATGAAAGCGCAGACGTTACTCGATCAACTAATCTGTATCACTTATAAAATGCAATTTATATCCTGTAAGGATATAAAATACAAAGTGGACTAACACTGAATATTGTGCGGTTCTAAACAAAAGAACATGAACGAAATAGAAGTCGTTGATTTGATCTCCAACACATTCATTTACGTTTAGTTCCATACCAATGCTACCAATACTTCTGGTAACCCCTACTGTTTAGTATGTCATTTCTGTAATGTGCCAAAACTACCGAAACATAGTTCTGGTATGGCACAAATACAGTTGCCAAACATGTGCCCTGCCACCTGTTACAGTCTGTAACGCTGTTGACGCAGCACAGTACAACATACACGCCACTGGAGTGGTGACCTGGATTACAGCATGCCTGGGCCTGAGGCTGTGCCACTCCCACGGTCTACAGGATCCAAAGTGACGACCTGTCGCGCAGTGCTGGACTGAGTGACCATAAATACCACCCTCTCTAGCTGTGCAATACCTGCCTCCAACAGCAGCCTGCATCCAGATGGACATCATGCTAGTCGTTGCCCTGATATGGACAATCTGGCCATTGAAGCCTTGATCCTGCGCTGGGGTCTCGGCTTGCAGCCGCCCTCCACGGCTTCTCACAGTAGGTCCAGTGCCAGCCGCTGGCCAGTCGCTGCACTTAGATCTAGGGGCGTACCAGCTTACAATGGAGTTCGCAGCTTGTGTGCACTTGCATCTGCAGGCCTGATGTACGTCTACACCAGCCAAGGTGTTGGCATCGCTTCTTCTGCAGCCGTTTGTCCAGCCAGTGTCTTCTTCATTCTGGTGGGCGTCACCTGAGCCAAGTGAGCACCACAGCCTTGGACCACAACTGCTATGACGGTGCCGACTACATAAACGTGACGCTTACAGCTTCTAGCTGCTGTATGAATTTTGTCACATCTGTTGTTATTTTCACTGTCTGTATTATTCCACCATGGCTGAGGAGCTAGTTCTCCATGCTCACCGCCCTGTCTGTCCGCCCCAATAGCTGATTGGTCAGCGTGACGGATTGCTGTCCCACGGGTCCGGGTTCGATTTCCGGCTGGGTCGGGGATTTTCTGCGCTCAGGGACTGGGTGTTGTGTTGTCTTCATCGTCATTCCATTCCCATCCGGCGTGCAGGTCGCCCAATGTGGCCTCGAATGTAATAAAACCTGCACCAAGGCGGCCAGACTTGCCCAGCAAGGGACCTCCCGGCGAATGACGCCAAACGCTCATTTTCCATTTTACCGCCCTGTCTACCGTACTACAACGTCAACGTCACCTGTCTCGAGATCATCAACACTCAGCACTATCCTGACCCCCACTAACCAAGCATTTGTGTAAATATTATTCCTATACATTTTATCTGAGGAGTGTTTAATTTCTAAGTGTGATGTTATCATGGACCTATGTATTGTTGACGAGAAAGGGACTGGATTGGCAAATATGACACCTTGCTGCTGTCTATCATGAAAGTGTATTGTAAAGCCATATAACCACGCTTTAGTAGTCACCTGGTGGTGAATTAGTGAATGGCCATGAAGTTATTGCATTTCTCTCACCATAATTGTGTTACTGGTAAACTGCATAAATTTCTTCCCTTCCAGAATTGGTGGCATTTGTGGAGTGGCCTGCACTGATTGGAGCCATTTACCACTCATCCACAGTATATCTTGCTAGGTGGGTGCCAGTAAGTCTGACAGAACAGGAGTGACCATTTTCCAGTCTGAACAGTGATCTGCTGTAATTCATTGCGTGACTTATGTGAGGTATCTGAAGTTGGATAACATCTAGGTGGCATACTTCTGTTACAGAGTAAGCCAATTTAAGCCTCTGCGCCTCTATAGATGTTGGGAGAGCTGAGGCTGTGGTGATATTATTTGATAACCTTCTTGTGAAAAGTGGGTAGGGTTGGTAGTGGAGACAATGAAACTGACGTTGACACATGTCGAGAGCGTGTTATATTCGTGGCAGACTCTTCTGTATGGTAGACAGTTGACAGGTCCAGCTGTCAAGCTCTTTTAGGCAACAAGTCGCTTAACAACTGCAAACAAATGCTCCCCTAGTAAACTAAAAATAGCTCCACTCTATGAACACGATGTTAACAAAGTTATTTTGTCTGTACACATAAGAAAAATGGACAGGAAATGCTGGGGATGTATAGTCTGCCTATAAATTGTAAAGCAAAACTGCTCGTGGTGGTGGAAGTCGCTCTCCCGGACGAATGCTATAGCTGCCACACAGGGCAACAAAGAATGTTTCTCCTCTAGCAGTGTACACGACTGTGGAGAGATTTGCGCGGATTCCGTCCATATGCGTTTCTTGGATTAGTAGTATTAGTAACTCATATTTGTACTCCATGTAATGTTAGCGCACTTAGTGAAAAATAAATACCCATGGCCGTGTCTGTATACAATGTCGCCAGTAATTCCTAACCCAATTCTCTTAACAATAAACATTAATTTTATACCATTAAAACACGGTTTTTAATAATATATGGTCGTCCAAACTCTGCAACTGGAAAACTATTAATCACATAAATAAATAGGATCTTTTTGTAGAAAACTTAATGTAGTTAATATTGTACTGGAATTCATTTTCGCTGGAAGCCACGAATTCCAAGGTATTCAAGGAAAACACAAAAAAGTTACCTTTAAACGCACCTTCCCATCCCCACGCTCACACTTCACCTGTCGGGATTCTTAGTATGTTGTTCATGGCACTCTATCCTATTACTGTACAGGAAGGTACAACTACACGAATATTTTCCCTATTCGACCTTTCTTGCCAATGCGTAGAATAGAAATCACTCATCCCAAATACAGTGGTATGAACCTTTCGCATGTGGGACTGCGTGACTTTTGAATGATCACGTATTCATCGTCTAAGAGAAGAACTATGAAAACGCAAAGAAACAAAATATCGATATAATAAGGGCAAAGACACACTTCACTCTAAGTCTAAGACAAAGAAAAACAAGACGCGCCATGCAGGAATTATCCGAATGTGACGGAAATCGGTAGAGGCAATGTGCATGTACACATAAATGAATTATTACTATTTCAAAAGATTTGGATGATTTATCCAAGGGAAAGAGGTTCATAAATTGAGCAAGTCAATAACGCGTTGGTCCACTTCCGTCCCTTATGCAAGCAATTATTCACGCTGGCAGTATTGACAGAATTGCTGGATGTGCTCTTGAGGCGTAGCGTGCCAGATTCTGCCCTATCGGTGGGCTAAATTGTCAGTATCCCAAGCTGGAGGAGGGCTCCGACCACAAGGCTTCAAACACTCTCTATTGGAGAGAGATCCGGCGACCTAGCTGGCCAAGGTAGATTTGGCAAGCATGACGACAATCAGTAGAAACTTTCGCTATGTTCAGGAGCGCATTATTTTGTTGTGATGTAATCCCAGGTTGGGTTTCCATGAAGAGCAACAAAACGAGGCGTGGAATATTGCCGACGCACCATACCGCTGTGCTGTAAGCATGTCACTGATGACCACCAAAGTGGCCCTACTATGAAATGGCACCCCAGACGATCACTGCTCATTGTCGGGACGTATGGCGAGCGACAATTAGCTGTGGTGTCCCACAATTGTATGGGGCGTCTCCAGACACATATTCGCTGTTCGTTGGATTTCAGTTCGAAGCGTAACTCATCACTGAAGACCATTCTGAGATTTCAGGCCAGTTTTTACTGCTTATCTTCGTTCTTGCCAAACCCTACCTTAGCCAGAAATGTCACCGGATTTCGCCCCAACTGAGAATGTTTGGAACATTATGGGCAGCGCCCTCTAACCATCTCGGGATTTTGAAGATCTAACGCGCCAGTTGGACAGAATTTGGCACACGACATTTTTCAGAAGGACATACAACAACTCTGTCAAGCAATTCCAAGTCAAATAGCTGCTTCACACAGGCCAGAGGTGGACCAATGCTTCATTGACTTGCTCAATTTGTGAAGATCTTTCTCCTGGATAAATCATCGATTTTTTCTGAAATTGTAATCATTTGTTTCTCTGTACATGTGCAGTGCAACTACCGATTTCCGTCCCATTTGGATAATTCCTTCGTAGTATGTCGTTCTTTTTTTTCTTATAGTGTATTTCAATGTCGTTACCTGCGCTAGCTTTCTTCTAAATTTCCTTTGTTGACTGGAGTGTATAAAAAGGTCTATGAGCCCTACATTCCACTGGTCGTTTCATCTAAATGATAAAAACTTTTAACACAAAATATCAATCCTACGAAACACTGTGGACATACACGATTGAAAGTCCAGGTGTCTGGTAACTTGCACATTTTACTATCTCACTCAGTAATAACACTGAAACCCAACGAGAAATATTTCTGTCCTCTGATAGGTCTTTTAGGGCCGACTAAAATTTTTTGTTCGCTCAGTCCTGTAAGCATCGCACTCTAAATGGAAAA
Source organism: Schistocerca gregaria (assembly GCF_023897955.1). Taxonomy (NCBI): domain Eukaryota; kingdom Metazoa; phylum Arthropoda; class Insecta; order Orthoptera; family Acrididae; genus Schistocerca; species Schistocerca gregaria. The sequence goes on from NC_064923.1 coordinate 493,008,438, forward strand.
TTTTACCATGAAATTAGGATTCTTGGTTTCATTATAAAGTCAACACTTTCGCAACATAGACTAATGACAATAACGAATACGAGTATAGAAGCATTTGTACCGCGTATGTAACATAGACTCAATGATCTACACCAATGTAGAAAGGCAGTTAATAAGTTCCTCTTATTACATGATGGGCAACGGCCTTGCCGCAATGGATACACCGGTTCACGTGAGATCACCGAAGTTAAGCACTGTCGGGTGTGGCCGGCGCTTGGATGGGTGACCATCCAGCCGCCATGAGCTCTTGCCATTTTTCGGGGTGCACTCAGCCTCGTGATGCCAATTGAGGAGCTACTCGACCGAATAGTAGCGGCTCCGGTCAAAGAAAACCATCATAACGACCGGGAGAGCGGTGTGCTGACCACACGCCCCTCCTATCCGCATCCCCACCTGAGGATGACACGGCGGTCGGTTGGTGCCTGTGGGCCACTTGTGGCCTGACGACGGACTGCCATTACATGATGGGACGAAGGGAATGAATATTTACACTACCCAATATACAGGGAAGTTATGAAAGTCGACGGATACCTATATAAAGCTTCAAACCTATCATTCATTGGAAAAAACTGGAACCTATTAACACAAGTAAATTAAATCAAAGCACTTCTCAAGCGCCTTCAAAAAGTTTTCGAAGTTTTACGACACTGTTCAGCACCGTGCGATAGCACCAGCCGTCCAATAGCAGCGCTAGCGCCGTCGTCCCAAAATTTCCTGTAACGATTGCAGAATGTCTGTTCGTTATTTCTAATCCAGAGAGACTTAGTTCCATTTACTCACTGGTAATGAATAATACCAGTTTTACTGTCAAACCTCATATATTCAGACATCTTGGAAATGACTGAGAACTCTGTGCACGCTACAAATCGATAGCAGCAGTCGACTGTAGCAAACAGGCAATACGCTCTGAGTCGAGTAAAGGCACTGTTTCCAGAGTATACCAAAAAAAATGTAATTTGTATTTTTTATTGCCTGTTTCCTCTTAAATTGCCGTTTCTGGTGAATAACTGTTCTTCCTTCAATAGCTTTGGTTAATAAGTCACGTAACACACTAGGTTAAGTTTCTAATATAATAACTGGACTGAAACTTTACAGCACCAGATTTCTCATTATGTTAAAGGACAAGAATTACTTTTACAGACATTTCTGCCTGAGTCAACGTTTTCTATGTTTGAACTTGTAAATGAGATTCTCGGATGTTGTTTGGCGTTTCAATAGTGGAATATAAAAAGTTAAGCAGATGGTAATTACCATAAAACTTGCAAATGAGCCTAAACATCCATATCTAGAAACCATTATGAAAAGCATGGCAGATAGAAACGTAAAACATGTTACGATTTCTTCCCACTCCAGTCACATAAGGAAAAAAATATACTCCGTCTTCAGGCTATAAGTGGCCCATCGGGACCATCCGACCGCCGTGTCATCCTCATTGAGGATGCAGGTAGGAGGGTCATGTGGTCAGCATAAAGATCTCCCGGTGGTTAGATGGTTTTCTTTGACCAGAGAAGCTACTATTCGTTCGAGGAGCTCCTCAATTGGCGTCACGAAGCTGGGTGCACCCCGAAAAATGGCAACAGCGCATGGCGGCCGGGGAGGTCGCCCATCCAAGTGCTGGCAATCACGTAAGGAGTGCTGCTCGAATCATCCCTGTGCGTGCCGTATTTAGCATAGCCTTCACGTTCCCTACGGGTGGAATATACAGAATGCCAAGGAATATCTCTAGGTTCTTCTATAGGTCTCTGAAACCCTGTGAGCAGGTTTTCGCGGGATAATTGGCGTCTTTCTTCAAGGGTTTGTCAATTCAGGTTATTCAGCACCTTCGTGATCCTCTCCTTTGAGGCAAACAAATAATATAAGAGGCAGTCAAATGAAAATTAGACAGATATAAAGAAGTTAGTGAACTGTTTATTAATTTAAAAAGTCACGGCCATGGTTGTTAATATATTTATCCTGCGAGACAAGGACGTCAGTATCTTCCTGGAAAAATGTTTGCGGTTTCCTAAGAAACTTCTTCGTCCAAAGCCAATCCACACTCATGAATGTCTTTCTTTCGGGCTCCAGCTGTCCAAATGGACTGATGCACGTCATTAAGTCCAAACCCCATGGAATATTGAAGCACAACATCATTCTGCCTTCTCAGATGTTGCCAAGGTTGTTTCGACGACGTTGCAGAAGTTTCGCCGCGTAGCCCTTACACGTTCTCCGCAGAGTCCAGTTCTCTCCCATGCGACTTCCATATTTTTGGAGCTTTGGAGAAAGACATTCGTGGCCGTCGCTTTGCTAAGGACGAAAACGTGCAAGCCTGGGTATTGTCATGGTTCCGTAGGCAATCGGATTTTCCCATGAAGGCAATGACCGTCTGTTTCTCAGTGGAATAAATGTATTAACTGCTAAGGCGATTAGTTTTGAAATCATAAAGTGTTTACTTTCTTTTTTCCACCAGTCTCACTTTCATTTTACTGCCTCTTATAACTTCAGTAGCCCTTGTTTGTATACTATCCCGCCTTAGCTGTATTTGGTAAAGATCGAACAATACTCTAACAGTAAGATTTGACGCGCAAGTGGTTGCAGCCTTTGTACACCGCCTGTTTTTTCCCAGCATAATGTGAATGAACAAAGATCTGCCACATGCGTTACATTCGGCAGCCTTTGTGCTCATACATTTTCATATCCCTAGAAATTGTTACGTCCAGCTATTTACACAAGTTGAATCATTCCATCTATGACTCGTTGACACTGTAATCGTAGGACTTTTTTTCTTTTGTTGAGCGGGCACTTTTTATGCTTCCGAATATTTATAACAAGTTGCCAAAAGCGACAGGCAACCAGTGGTGTTCATTCTGTGTTAGCATGGGCATGAACAGCGAAAAGCTTCCCTTGTAGCCCTTCGGCATAATACAGAAAAGGGATAGCGCAGTTTTGACATAAATATATGAAATTATATAAGACCATTTTGTAATTTCATCAAGGAATTACATTCTATAAAAACAACTGTAATTTGAGGCAATGTTGTCCGACCAGCGGCCTACGGGCCGCTTGCAGCCCAAAGTAAGTATCGCCGGCCGGGGTGGCCGAGCGGTTCTAGGCGCTACAGTCGGGAACCGCGCGACCGCTGCGGTCGCAGGTTCGAATCCTGCCTCGGGCGTGAATGTGTGTGATGCCCTTAGGTTAGTTAGGTTTAAGTAGTTCTAAGTTCTAGGGGACTGATGACCTCAGAAGTTAAGTCCCACAGTCCTCAGAGCTATTTGAACCATTTTTTGAACCAAGGTAAGTATCATTGCGGCCCAAGAAGAAAACATTTCTCACATGATCGGTAACAAAAAAAGAAAAAAATAATCCATATAATACCGTTTATGTAAAATTATGATAATTTGAATATTTTCCATTTGAATTTCTCGTCACACTATGCTATTCTTTCATTGGTCCATCCCCTTCTTAAAATTGCCGCCCGTGTTATACTTGGACCCCCAGAGTCTCGTTCCTCTAACTGGTCAAACCATCAGGCCCTCTGGTCTGTTATCTTACAGCTAATTCGATTGTAACTCTGAAACTAGAGATTTAGAGACTTAAAGTGAAATTAATTTATAACAATACACGTAAATATCGTGTTATTTCTGTTGAATTGCATAAAGAATATTTTTCTGTGTAGTCGGTAGAAGTTAGAAATCTTCTTGTGAATGGCAATTACTGCTAGTGTTTGCTATCTAACAGTATCGTAATTCTGTTATAACAGATTTAATTTTAAACCGTATCCATTGCCACAAATAAGAAACAAATTTAAACGTGAACATCTCTAGAATGAGCTTTCATGAAATATTTTTACTTTCGTCTGTAATTTCTACCACGGCAGATGGTCGGTACAAATCAAAATCTGTTAGTTCTGCATGTGACGGTTGAAACTGCTTTCCTCACCCTTCGTCATCCCGCAGCGGCCAACAAGCGCGTACCTGTCGCACACCATCCACAGTAGATAAGTTCTGTATGACATGGACGTTCTTCACTGTCTGTTGGTAACAACATGGCCCATATCTCTGATCGGTACCTGCGGTAGATGAAACTTCCTGGCAGATTAAAACTGTGTGCCGGACCGAGTCTCGAACTCGGGACCTTTGCCTTTCGCGGGCAAGTGCTCTACCGACCGAGCTACCCAAGCACGACCCAAGCCCTCTCCTCACAACTTTACTTCTGCCAGTACCTCTTCTCCTACCTTCCAAACTTTACAGAAGCTTTCCTGCTAACCTTGCAGAACTAGCACTCCTTAAAAAAGGATATTGCCATAGCCTGGGGGATGTTTCCAGAATGAGATTTTCAACCTGCAGCGGAGTGTGCGCTGATATGAAACTTCCTGGCAGATTAAAACTGTGTGTTGGACCGAGACTCGAACTCGGGAGTTTTGCCTTTCGCGGACAAGTGCTCTATCAACTGAGCTACCCAAGCACGACTCACGCCCCGTCCTCACAGCTGCGGTAGCTGTAGGAAATCACCGTCCTAGAAGTACAGCCAGCCGGCGCGTGCTAACAATAGATAGTGCTGCATTATTACCAGCGATGATGAGAGACCATAAGTGGAGGTCAGTCGTTATCCATAATTTCAATGACGCCTCATAGACCTGTTATTCATGGTAATTGTTTGTAATTGTAATGACTTACATGTAAAATTATTAATGAAATCTCGTATATAAAACGTCGGATTAATTCCACCTTGTCCTTTTAGAACGAAGAACTATAAATTAATAAAGTCTAAATTACTTAAATTTGTTAATTATACCTCACAATGTCCCTCTTCTTCCGCCTCAGCGGTTATTGTTAGCGTTAAGTATGTTCCTCTTCTTCCAGTGTGGCCTAGATAAGCTCAAAGGTTGGACATCCCTGGTTTAAGCTCTGTGCCTGAAAAGTCTTTCCTAAAATTTCTGACGGAGACATTTTTATCCATATTGCCTGCGGAATAAGCATATTTAGTTTCAAATTTATCACAGATCGATAGTCCACTGCACCAAACACTAGAAAAGATAAAAGTTTTATAATCCTGTTGTAGGCGAGGTACATGGCTAATTTACTGAACCTCATACTCTGTAAAATTTAACAGCGTGCAGAGGCAGCTTCTTTGCGATCGTGCTACCTTGAATAATTCTGTCGAGGGATAGATTGAAAGACGTGTAGAGGCTATTTCGGAAAACCGATATGTACTATAGGAATGCAGCACGTGGAATTGCTTATCATCCACCGGGGGCTGTTAGTTCGGCGGTGCGGAAAAATACCAACATTCCGCTACAGCAATCTATTGTCTTCGTGCAATATAGATGCCAGTAACGGATATTACACGATATGGCCAGCGAAACTACGTTCCCGTTCGTGACAGTGGCACATCTATTATTAAAAAGAAAGCCACAATTAGACAGTGTCACGGCACTCAAACTGTAAGTTTATAAATTGTTCCCATTCCCATCGACATACACAAGTCGTTCATAACAAAAGCGTTCCAATGCTCACAGAATTCAGAGTACGGAAAGATATAAATTGAGAGGGTGAATATTAACATTAGGTTGATTTAGAACAGCCATTTTTTCAACGTAAAGTCAGAGACTGAACCTAAATAATGTACACTCCAGAAATTACGCATTGTGATTGTAACGTATGTATTAGTTTATCATCATCATATATAATGTTTGCAGTTTAATTCCTATGGCAAACTGTGCTAACTACGTCATAAAAAATAGTGTTTGTTACGTAAACTCAATCTCCATCCCAAAAGGCATTGAAGGCTCAACGGTACATACCGACCGCCGTGTCATCCTCATCCCTGGATGGAGATACAGAGGAACATCTAGTCAGCACACCGGTCTTCCGGCCATTTGTTTTTACATAAATTACAGCTCAATATGTAACTGATCTACTGCAAGATATGATTATAAACTGTTACATGAAACTAAATAAAAACTACACCAACTTTTCAATTACACTTTTTGTCTCTAGGGCGTTCTGGTATCAGCAGGCCCAGATAAGTCCCTTATCAGTCACAACGGTATTTCTCCAATTCACCACATTGTCCATCACTGCTTCCCTGATACATAAAAGATGTTAATCTACATTAACTAGTTATATCTAATACCTAACTTCTAATAACCTAGTAACCATCATAAAATTTGTCTCATAATCTGATCTGTCCATTTTTAATCCCATTTACAAATATGCAGTTGCGGTGGTAAATTACTTTTAATCCTTATCGGTAACATAGAATTTTTGTTATCAGCCATACACGTATGTACCACATGTTTTCAGTGCAAGAAACGTGTAAATACAGAGCAACCCTCCTCCACATCTCCTGCGAGTTGATCACCCGATGTGATACTACCTAAAAATATTTTTCAGGTGACTTAACCGTACGTAGAACAAAATGTGGTTACTTCAGTTTGTTTCTGGCGGAAGCATGGCGCGTCCCGCAAGAGAAGTCACATCTCTTTATTCAAATCACTGACTCACCTCAATACATTTCTATTAACTATGCATACTGTTTAGTGAATTAATATACTTTAGGTCATTCTACAATGTTCAACTGACTTACATAACTACTGTTGCAAGATATCATTATGATCTCTCATCTGTTCCCCTCGTGCTACATATTATAAACACCCACAGAACAGCGAGATGTTCTCGTGTTAGGGGTCTTGTATGACCTCTCGTTGTATCTTCAAATGTATTTTTACCACTTTCTATCAGTTCCTGTCTTCTTTCCTCTCCTTCTTTCCCGCCAGCTATACCTCTAGCTTCGATATCTTAAATTTCCATGTCTCCCTGACATATGCAGTTTTCAGTCATGTAATGACATGTTCTGACTCAATTTGTTCAGCACAGTCTTCTATCTCTGACTGTCATGTATGCTTTTGTCTCTCGATGTGCCCCATTCTTCATCTCTTGATTAGCTGTGCATCACACATTCCACGATGCTATGATCTGGCAATCCAAGCTGTCTACAGTCTCATACATAACTATTTCGTTTTTCAATCCTTTTCTGGTACGTTATGTACAAAGGGAATCAGTCCCTGACTATCGCCCATCACAAATCTTTCGTCGTTTTTAACAAATATTTCGTAAACACGTTTTCCAGTGTCACTAGGTATCCCACGTTTCCTGCTCCTCTCTAATCAATTTCCTTCTTATTTCTAACATGTCATACGACTTTCTAACCTTGACATACAGGGTGTTTCACTAAATGTGTTTGCCTCTCTAAGTTACGAAGTAATAGGCGACGGAAATATTTATTCCTCATTTGAACATCTCATTTAAACCAACTTCCCACCGGCAGAACATCCATCACCCACCACACAGTCATGTGTTATGAACAGCGTGTGGTATCTGCCCCAAACTAAAAGTGATAGGAATGTAATTTAAATTGATGTATACACAGCTGATGTTACTGATCCCACTGCATGATAGAAACAAATATTGTTCCATTTAAAAATTTGTATCTTTTTGCTGTAACTCTTTGGATAATAACACTACAAACTATGTTCATAGCTCCGCAGACAGTGTAACGTTTCTTATGGTGACCTACCACAATAAATATTTCCGTCGCCTATTACTTCGTAACTTACAGAGGCAAACACATTTAGTGAAACACCCTGTATACAGAGCCATTTCCTGTATATCTAAAAATATGGTCAAATGGCCATATTTCTATAACACCCGTGAAGGCCATTGTAGCACCTTTCCAATTGCTGCTACTATCAGTATACGACCCCTAACGCTATTTCCGTGCACTTCGATGCTGCCAACCAAGATGTACTCGTGATATATTCTAGTGTGTCGTCCTCCGGTGCACGCCATAAGACATCCCTGTGTCACCGGTTGCATAAGCAGCAGGCGCCGTCGTTCTGCGCGGTTGACAGCGACGGCTGCCTCGAGAAGGCATGGCAGCGTACGGAACTACTTTGGCACGGTCTCAGCAGACGCCAGTCACCCTTCAGATGACATCAAGTTATATGGAGAGCCAACAAGCAAGCAGGGCGTCATCCCGGCGGGCGGCAACCACTCACGAGGTTCAGTGTACTCATCCGCGTGATAATGTAACCAACTCCACCGGGCGTCTTCAGTCAGTCCATAGCGAGTTCACGCCTGGGGATCACGCTAAGAAGCTACCGTCTACCGTCTACGACAGTCATCAGTGAACGGTATCGCCGTCAGTACAGTGGACCCACAGGATGTCATCAAATGGTTCAAATGGCTCTAAGCACTTCGGGACTTATCTGAGGTCATCAGTCCCCTAGACTTAGAACTACTTAAACCTAAACTAACCCAAGGACATCACACACATCCATGCACGAGGCAGCATTCGAACCTACGACCGTAGTAGCAGTGCGGCCCCGGTCTGAAGCGCCTAGAACCGCTTGGCCACAGCGGCCGGCTAGGAAGTCATCTCGGAATTTAAGTAGGCAGATACGGACTTGTAAGAGGAACTACCAGACCAGCACTCTGCGTCGGTTTGCGGGCTTAGTTACTGCACATTACTTGTCCCAGAAAGTCTGTTTGTATTTAGTTATCCAGAGTTCTATATCCCACTGATTGGTCTAATAAATGCAGTTATTGTACTTGAATTATTTATTTATGTATTTGTCTCTGGCACTACACTGACGCAGTTGTTAATTGGCGTTCCCATTATCAACAGACAACCTTTACTGCAACAGAGAACTGACAGGTTATATCTATGACAGAAGGTCATTCAGATAGACATGCCGACAGACTAAGCAGTGCCACAGTTGACATATAGACAACATATAGTTAGCTGTAAAGGCAATCTAAATCTATTTTCATGATTTCATTATGACTGAGGGCGCCACATAGGATCAGCATCTACATCTATATCTACATCTGCATGGATACTCTGCAAGTCACATTGAAGTCCCTAGCAGAGCGTTAATCGAACCACCTTCATAATTCTCCATTATTCCAGTCTCGTACAGAGCGTGGAAAGAACGAAAACCTGTATCTTTCCGTACCAGCTCTGATTTCCCTTATTTTATCGTGGTGATCGTTTCTCCCTAAGTAGGTCGGTGTCAAGAACATATTTTAACATTCGGAAGAGAAAGTTGGTTTGGAATTTCGTGAGAAGATTCTGTCGCAGCGAAGAACGCCGTTCATTTCAGTGACACTCTCTCCCATATTTCGCGATAATACAAAAAGTTCTGCCTTCCTTTGAACTTCTTCGATGTACTCTGTCAGTTCTACCTGGTAAGGATCCCTCACCGCGCAGCAGTATTCTAAAAGAGGACAAACAAGCGTAGTGTAGGCAGCCTCATTAGTAGATCTGTTACATTTTCTAAGTGTCCTGCCAATAAAACGCAGTCTTTGATTAGCCTTCCCCACAACATTTTCTCTGTGTTCCTTCCAATTTAAGTTATTCGTAATTGTAATTCATAGGTATTTAGCTGAATTTACGGCCTTTAGTTTTGGCTGTTTTATCGTGTAACCGAAGGTTAACGAATTCGTTTTAGCACTCACGTGGATAACCTCACACTTTTCGTTATTTAGTGTCAACTGCCAATTTTAGTACCATTCACATACCTTTTTTAATCGTTTTGTAATTTGTTTTGATCTTCGGATGATTTTATTAGTTGATAAACGACAGCCTCATCAGCAAACAACCTAAGACGGCTCCTTAGATTGTCTCCCAAATCGTTTATGTAGATAAGGAAGAGCAAAGAGCCTATAACACTCCCTTGGGGAACACGGGAAATCACTTCTGTTTTACACGATGACTTTCTGACATTTACTACGAACTGTGACAAGTCACAAATCCCGTCACAAACTGAGACGATATTCCATAAGTGCGCTATTTCACTACAAGCCGCTTGTGTGGCACAGTGCCAAAAGCATTCCGGAAATCCAGAAATATGGAATCGATCTGAAATCCCTTGACAATAGCACTCAATACTTCATGTGAATAAAGAGCTAGTTGTATTTCGCAAGAACGATGTTTTCTAAACTCAAGTTGACCGTGTGTCATAGACCGTTTTCTTAGAGGTCATTCTTTATGTTCGAAGACAATATATGTTCTAGAATCCTGCTGCATATCGATGTTAATGATATGGGCCTGTAATTAAGTGGATTACTCCTACTACCTTTCTTGAATACCGGTGTGACCTTTGCAACTTTCCAGGTTTTGGGTACGGATCTTTTTCGAGCCGACTGTGGAATATATAATTGTTTAAGTATGGAGCTAATGCATCAGCATTCTCCGAAAGGAACATAATTGATATACAGTCTGGACCAGAAAACTTGTTTTATTAAGTTATTTAATTTGTTTCACTACTCCGAGGACGTTTACTTCTACGTTACTCATGTTGGTAACTGTTCTTTATTCGAATTCCTGAATATTGACTTCTGCTTTTATGACGGCATTTAGGAAGGCAGTGTTTAGTAACTCTGGTTTGGTAGCACTATCTTCAATAGCATATCCATTGCTGTCACGCAGACAAGACATTGATTGTTTCTTGTCGCCATCATACTTCACATACAACCAGAATGTCTTTGGATTTTCTGCCAGGTTTCGAGACAAAGTTTCGTTGTGGAAAATTTTGTAAGCATCACGCATTCAATTCCAACCTAAATTTCGAGTGTCTGTAAAATATCGCCAATCTTGGGGATTTTGTGTGTTTAAATTTGGCATGTTTGCTTCGTTGTTTCTGCAACAGTCTTCTGACCCGTTTTATGTATCAAGAACGCCCGTGTTATACTTGAACCCCCAGTGTCTCGTTCCTCTAACCGGTCAAACCAACAGGCCCTCTGGTCTATTATCTTACAGCTAATTCGATTGTAACTCTGAAACTAGAGATTTAAAGTGAAATTAATTTATAACAATACACGGAAATGTCGTGTTATGTCTGTTGAATTGCATAAAGAATATTTTTCTGTGTAGTCGGTAGAAGTTAGAAATCTTCCTGTGAATGGCAATTACTGCCAGTGTTTGCTATCTAACAGTATCGTAATTCTGTTATAACAGATTTAATTTTAAACCATATCCATTGCCACAAATAAGAAACAAATTTAAACGTGAACATCTCTAGAATGAGCTTTCATGAAATATTTTTACTTTCGTCTGTAATTTCTACCATGGCAGATGGTCGGTACAAATCAAAATCTGTTAGTTCTGCATGTGACGGTTGAAACTGCTTTCCTCGCCCTTCGTCATCCAGCAGCGGCCAACAAGCGCGTACCTGTCGCAGACCATCCGCCTTTCAGAAAGGCGTCAAGTGAATTTTTATCTGCTTTTTTGAACAGGTATATTTTTCATTTAAGCTACAACAGTTTACAACTGTTATACCGATGTTCCTGTATCTACGTTCTTCCTGTGTTCGGCCTCCACCCTTTGTGACTGAAGTCCTTCTTGTGTCTTCCCGAGACCCTCTAACCTACAAAACCGCCCAGTCAACACCACACAACCGCTGCTACCCGTGTAGCCGCCTCCTGCGTATCGTGCATACCTGACCTATTCAGCGGAACTCGAAACCCAAACATCCTTTGGCGCAAGTCGAGGAATCTGCAGCCTACACGGTCGCAGAGCCATCTGAGTCTCTGACTCAGACTCTCCGCTCGGCTCTGTACCAAAGATCCGCAATCGGTCCTGTCGACTAAGCTGCAAATGGTCAGCTCTGCTTTCATCTTGCAAGCAAGACTGGCAGCCTTTACTACTTCTGTTAGCAGCTCGAAACCAGAGAAAATCTCTTCTGATCCAAAGTGTCACATATCATTGGTAGTGACGTGAGCAACCACTTGCAGTTGGCTGCACCCTGTGTCCTTCATGGCATCCGGGAAAACCCGCTCCACATCTGGGATGACTCCACCCGGTATGCACGTGGAGTGCGCATTGGTTTTCTTTCCCTTCTTGGCAGCCATGTCCCTAAGGGCCCCATAACGTGCCTAAGGGGTTGGAGTTCTCAACTATAAATAATCCGACCCTCTATGATTGTCCGGATCCTGCAGGCTGAGAGGTTTCCTCTGAAATAGGACAGGCGACAGCATCTGGCTCACCAGCAGTGTCAGCCACAGACAGTACCTGGATCCTGTATGTCACTCAAACCGGGGAGGCCTTACGTGCGGCCGCCTGGGAAGTCTTTCGCCGCCTGTTTCGCCCCAGGGCGACCTCCCACTCGACCACAGGAGAGGGATCAACCTCAGTGCGAGCAGTAACTGGGCTGGCTACCGGTGAGGACCGATCGGAGGACTCAGACGTGCTGGACGTCCGTTGGACCTCCACGGCCGGCCCACAACAGTGGCGCCCATCCACCACAACCTTAAGCTGTGTAACCAAAGCCATCACAGCCTGAAGCTGAGAGCGAAGTGTCGCCAACTCGGCTCGCATTCGCACATAGCAATCGCAGTTTCTGTCCATACTGAAGACCGTGGAAAACTAAACTGTGCAGATAAACTGACTATCGGCACGTGCTGCGCAACTCTACTGTAGACACCAGACAAAAACGCAGGAACTGTGTCTCTATTAATTGTATTAGTTGTAATACGTCACAAAATCGGTTTACTTTCTGACGCAAACGGAACAGAGGGAAGTGTGGCTACTAGATATTAAATAAACACGCAGAAACTCAAGAAACAAAACTATTAAAGCACACAGATGATGTAAACTTCGCTCCTGGTTATAAACTCATTAGCCGCGAGGGATTAGCCGAGCGGTCTTAGACGCTGCAGGCATAAACTCTGCGGCTGATCCCGGCGGAGGTTCGACTCCTCCCTCCGGCATGGGTGTGTGTGTGTTTGTCCTTAGGATAATTTAGGTTAAGTAGTGTGTAAGCTTAGGGACTGATGACCTTAGCAGTTAAGTCCCATAAGACTTCACACACATTTGAACACTTTTTAGAAAAGTCACTAAATCTGTTACTTCCCTTTTGCTGCTTGTGTCTCGGCCGGCTGCTACTGCCTGAGCACAGCGCAACAGGCCGGAGAAATGCCCTCCTCCTCCACATCACGTCCCGTGACGTGATCTCCTGATCTCTAGAACCGAACAAAGCTGCCATCACAGCGACAACTGACTGTAATAACTTATACCTTTGTCATCCATATCAGCTTCTATTCCTTTCACTGTCGCATCACCAGTTGTGGTTTTCATCACACTGGAGCAGTAAAAATCATATCCTCACGTGGATAACCAAAATCAGGGCTTTCATTGTTTCCCATCGTCACTTACGATGAATGCTGCGATGGTTCGGCTTTATACCCTAAACTTGTCCAACTCTCGTTTGTGCCCAGTCTCGGATACCGTTATTTGTGCCGTTGAGGGTGATGCACCAGATGAGGAAATAAATATTGGTACTGGCAGCAGTCCTTATGTCCCTGAAATTGAATTACACGCTGAAGAGCGGAGCAATAAGAGAACAAAAGCATAGGGAGAGGGGAAACAGAAGGTAGATTACTGCATTCTTTCACCTGACAGCTTCGCATTGAAGACTTCAGAATAGTTTGTGGGTTACCCATTTTGAAACGGTCGTGGCCATGAGAAAGGTCTAATAGATAATGGCACGCACACCTCATGCCCCTGACGAAAATATGGACACGGAAAAATCTCCGCGATTCCAGACTCGACATCCTAATGGACAGAAGCCAACACAAGACCGTTGGATAGCCATCGTCTTCCGATACAGAGTAATACATACAACATACCCACCATAAATGTCAACAGGATTACTAGTGACCAGAAGATCCGCTCTCTCGCATATTTTCTCTACAGAACATCTTATTACAGCAAACAGTGCCCTCTGATCATTGGATGAGATTCGATTTGCTTTCTCCAGTCTAAGACCAGAGCAGAATTTTAATAAATATTCCGAATTTCAAACCCTTGCTAGCGGCTTTCAGATGTTTCGTATTTGGGTAATTATATGCGAAAACAGCTTCGCTTTCACCTACTTCACTCACTAACCGTCATGTGGACTCGATAAGTCTCTCCTGCTCTTAAGCCAGATAATGAGTGATCACATAGTCCCCGTCAGCTTCTCCGACCGCTGTGCATATACGCCTGTTTCATCTACGGCAGCCAGATTCTTGTGGTTCCTGCTATTATAAAGTAAATATTAGTATCCCACAGGACTATGACCTCAAAACAGTAATAACACAGGGGTGGGGAAAAATCCTTGCTCACTGGCGGAGTTTTTCTGATGCCTTGACATGGTGGCCAAACGATGCAGAACCCAGACTTCAATCTGCTGTCGTGCGTTACGCCAGACAGAAACGGCTCTGAAACAAAGGTTTCATGAATTTTATTGTCAGTGTATCAGAGAGATTACCGAGGAACCATTGTCATCGACGTTGTCGACTACGCAAAAATAAAATTTTTCATGTTCAGATCTACTGAGCTTTGGCGACAACACTTCAATGGAGTCTTAGCGCAGTCCCAAGCGAAGTACTTAACAACAGAGGGACGTGTTGTGCACTCCACGTCGCGCGAAACAAAGCGGATCACTTAAATCGTGAATGACGTCCGTCACTGAATAAACTTACAGCGAGGGGTTCTGAACTGCGGCTACTCCCACCATAGCAATATATTTGCCATTCACTGAATCGATGGCCAGAACTGTAACACATTGTTAGGCGATCCGCGACGCCATATGCAGGAGGTGGACAGTCACAGTCTCAAAGCTCTCTCTACCTTAGAAGGAATACGGAAAACCACTTTTCGTGCAGCTAAAGAGAAATCTCCAAGGTCTGATGGGCTGGTGGCAGAATTACTTATGGCATATGGCGATGTGTTAGTGCGACCGCAACGTTGAAAGATGCATTATAGTTCTTCTTCCTAACACTGGTGTAGGAATTCATGTGAGTAACCTCCGTCCCATTACGGTGCTCAATGTAATTTTTTAAAAATTACGCGATCAATTAAAATTCGTTAGGAATTGCTCCCGCAGAAGATACTGGAACAATAACAACAATGAGCAGTTTCTCGCCGGAGTATTCTATCGATGCTTTCGAACGCGTCAGCTATGATTTCTTGGTGGATTTGCTCATGCACATTAGATAGGGAGACAATTTCACAGCCATTCTTCGTGGTATATAACAGGGGGTGTCCTACAAAATTCCACTTAATGGACACTTCCCCATTTGGCCCAAGGGTTCGCCAAGGTATCCCGCTTTACTTCACAACATATGCTCTAGTCGTGACCACAACGGCCATTGCCTATCTCATCGAGCAAAAGGAAACTCAGTCAACTACTCGGTCTCTTTCAGAAACACACATGAAACATTTTACGCATCACGGGTCCGATCGTTGTAGTGCTTAATGGTGAATCACAAGCTGTAAAATAGTCACGAACACAAAATAGTGATCTAAGAAGTGCAGAATTTGTTTCTTTTATTCCAGTTTACTAAAACAAAATAAAATTTGGCCTCAGGTTATCGATTTCGGTCAGCAGTGACCATCTTCAGACCTTTTTAAAACATATCCTAATATGATATTATATTAGGATGTTGTAAACAGATCTGAAGATTATATATTATGCTACGAGACCAAGACGCTGCTGTCTTCGATTACATTTTTTATTAACATGGGCCTATTTCGGCGTGATTGCCATCTTCAGTTATCTGTGGAAATACAAAGTTGGGTACAATATCTCAGAATTTGGAAATAGATAACGTATTATGCAATTATGCTTTGCTACATCCACTATGTGATCAAAAGTATCCGGACACCCCCAAAAACATACGTTTTTCATATTAGATGCATTGTGCTGCCACCTACTTCCAGGTAATCCATATCAACGACCTCAGTACTCATCAGACGTCGTGAGAGAGCAGAATGGGGCGCTCCGCGGATCTCACGGACTTCAAGTGTGATCAGGTGATTGGGTGTCACTTGTGTCATACGTCTGTAGGCGAAATTTCCACACTCCTAAACATCCATAGGTCCACTGCTTCCGATATGATAGTGAAGTGGAAACGTGAAGGGACACGTACAGCACAAAAGCGTACAGGCAGACCTCGTCTGTCCACTGACAGAGACCGCTGACAGTTGAAGAGGGTCGTGATGCGTAATTGACAGACACCTATCCAAACCATCACACAGGAATTCCAAACCACATCAGGATCCACTGCAAGTACTATGACAGTTAGGCGGGAGGTGAGAAAACTTGGATTTCAAGGCCGAGCGGCTGCTCATAAGTCACACATCACGGCGGTAAATGCCAAACGACGCCTCGCTTGGTGTACGGAGCGTAAAAATTGGACGATTGAACAGTGGAAAAACGTTGTGCGGAGCGACAAATCACGGTACACAACGTGGCGATCCGATGGCACGGCGTGGGTATGGCGGATGCACGGTGAACTTCATCTGCCAGCGTGTGTACAACAGTAAAATTTGGAGGCGGTGGTGTTCCGATGTGGTCGTGTTTCTCATGGAGGGGGCTTGCACCCCTTGTTGTTTTGCGTGGCACTATCACAGCACATGCCTACATTAATGTTTTAAGCATCTTTTTGCTTCCCATTGCTGAAGAGAAATTCGGGAATAGCGATTGCATCTTTCAAGAGGATCGAGCACCTGTTCATAATGCATGGCCTGCACAGAGTTCTGAGTTGAAACCTACAGAAAACCTTTGGGATGTTTTGGAACGCCAACTTCGTGCCAGGCCTCAGATACCGACATCGATACCTCTTCTCAGAGTAGTGAAGAAGGGCTGCCATAACCCAAGAAAGCTTCTAGCACCTGACTGAAAGTATACCTGCGAGTGTGGAAGCTGTCATCAAGGCTAAAGGCGGGCCGACACCATACTGAATTCCAGCATTACCGATGGAGGGCGCTGCGAGCTTGTAAGACATTTTCAGCTAGGTGTCCGGATACTTTTGATCACATAGTGAACTTCAGGTGGTCTTGATTTCGATATGGTATCGCTGTCTTAGTTGTTGTCACTACTATGTAAGTTTGCTCCTTTGTTGTTGGTACAGCTACAGTAGTTGTTAAACTGTAGCTGGAGCAGTTACACAGTTATATAATCGAAAACAGCAGCATCTTGATCTCATAGCAAAATATATGACATATACCACGCGGAGAGCCCAGATGAGTACTGATCTGAAGGTGGTCAACTATGACCGAAATTGCTAATCTGAAGGCAAAAATGTTTTGTGGCTACAGGCTGGAATAAAGGAAATAAATTATTAATTGTAAATGATAAAATTTCCACCAATGAGCAAACTGTGTGTCACCGCCAGACACCACACTTGCTAGGTGGTAGCCTTTAAATCGGCCGCGGTCCGGTAGTATACGTCGGACCCGTGTGTCGCCACTATCAGTGGTTGCAGACCGAGCGCCACCACACGGCAGGTCTAGAGAGACTTCCTAGCACTCGCCCCAGTTGTACAGCCGACTTTGCTAGCGATGGTTCACTGACTTCTACGCTCTCATTTGCCGAGACGATAGTTAGCATAGCCTTCAGCTACGTTATTTGCTGCGACCTAGCAAGGTGCCATTATCCGTACTATTGACGTGAAATAGGTACCGTCCAGACCGACGTTAATCATTAATGGATTAAAGTTAAGTATTCCACCAGCTACGTCCGTTTTTCTCAATTCTAATTCCCTTGTCGTGTTCCAGACCTCACGCCAGCCTGCGTGAGCTGAAACGCGTGCATTTCGGCCTCCTTAGTAACACAGTGTTGGCTCTCCTGCCAACCACAACACAACCCATCGTCCACTGCCGGACGATATCACTCTCTTTTTACCTTGTGTATAATACGGACGCACCGTTACATAAGCGTCATTATTAGACTTGTAATTTGTTAAATCCTACAGATAAATACTGTCATTTTGTTGCATGGACTAGCATGTGTGAAAAACGCAGAGTGGTTAATAAATCGACATTTTTACGTGATTTCTAAACTTTTCAAATCACTCAAGCTCTGTCATTGTTATTGACGTAAGTGATAACATGTTATATGTACGTTAAGTCCGAGTTCGTAATTATAGTGTCAATTACTCTAAATTTGTGTTTGCTTAGTTATTTACTTTCTATGTGCCAAGTTTTTTTTTTTTTTTTACAGAGCCAACCGTGTCCGACGTGTCATTGTGCGCACAGAATAGTCGAGGCAGACGTTAACATACTACTTACATTCAACCCTCGTAATATTCTTCAAACTAAGTTTTCAACTACATTTTCAGTGCGAGTGGCGTCCGGGAATTTCTTAGCAAACTTTACTTCTCCAACCGCACATCGCTCGCACAAAGCCTCACTGTCCCACAATGGTACGCGGCACTTTCTAAACGGGGAAGAGAGCCACGGAAGTATGTGTTGCTTCCTCTCCTCAATCTGATGCTTAATAATAATAATAATAATAATAATAATAATAATATTTTCGTACATCAGATGCTGCACTACGGCGGACAAAAGGAGGTCCGACACGATTAGGATGTATCCCACTACTGTCGCCACCTCACTGTACAGTAGCGACCACTAGTGTCATTTCCCTTTCCGCCTCCAAACGGCCGTTATATACAGTACGTAGAAGCAAGGTGTGTATTCGTACGCACTGGAGTGCGATATGTTCTTCCTATCTTCAGTACCTTGTCTACTCTGTGCGCTTCATGGTATGGCTGCAGCTCTGAGCACACGGAAGATTCCTTGAGGCGTGTAGCACCCGTTTTTAAGGTAAGTGTTTAATTGTGTTGCTATTTTCGGCTACCTATGTCCTGTAAGGAATTACATCTGGCAGATATTCCTCGATAATTTCTATAAAAGAGTATATAATACACTCCTGGAAATTGAAATAAGAACACCGTGAATTCATTGTCCCAGGAAGGAGAAACTTTATTGACACATTCCTTGGGTCAGATACATCACATGATCACACTGACAGAACCACAGGCACATAGACTCAGGCAACAGAGCATGCACAATGTCGGCACTAGTACAGTGTATATCCACCTTTCGCAGCAATGCAGGCTGCTATTCTCCCATGGAGACGATCGTAGAGATGCTGGATGTAGTCCTGTGGAACGGCTTGCCATGCCATTTCCACCTGGCGCCTCAGTTGGACCAGCGTTCGTGCTGGACGTGCAGACCGCGTGAGACGACGCTTCATCCAGTCCCAAACATGCTCAATGGGGGACAGATCCGGAGATCTTGCTGGCCAGGGTAGTTGACTTACACCTTCTAGAGCACGTTGGGTGGCACGGGATACATGCGGACGTGCATTGTTCTGTTGGAACAGCCAGTTCCCTTGCCGGTCTAGGAATGGTAGAACGATGGGTTCGATGACGGTTTGGATGTACCGTGCACTATTCAGTGTCCCCTCGACGATCACCAGAGGTGTACGGCCAGTGTAGGAAATCGCTCCCCACACCATGATGCCGGGTGTTGGCCCTGTGTGCCTCGGTCGTATGCAGTCCTGATTGTGGCGCTCACCTGCACGGCACCAAACACGCATACGACCATCATTGGCACCAAGACAGAAGCGACTCTCATCGCTGAAGACGACACGTCTCCATTCGTCCCTCCATTCACGCCTGTCGCGACACCACTGGCGGTGGGCTGCACGATGTTGGGGCGTGAATGGAAGACGGCCTAACGGTGTGCGGGACCGTAGCCCAGCTTCATGGAGACGGTTGCGAATGGTCCTCGCCGATACCCCAGGAGCAACAGTGTCCCTAATTTGCTGGGAAGTGGCGGTGCGGTCCCCTACGGCACTGCGTAGGATCCTACATGTCTTGGCGTGCATCCGTGCGTCGCTGCGGTCCGGTCCCAGGTCGACGGGCACGTACACCTTCCGCCGACCACTGGCGACAACATCGATGTATTGTGGAGACCTCACGCCCCACGTGTTGAGCAATTCGGCGGTACGTCCACCCGGCCTCCCGCATGCCCACTATACGCCCTCGCTCAAAGTCCGTCAACTGCACATACGGTTCACGTCCACGCTGTCGCGGCATGCTACCAGTGTTAAAGACTGCGATGGAGCTCCGTATGCCACGGCAAACTGGCTGACACTGACGGCGGCGGTGCACAAATGCTGCGCAGCTAGCGCCATTCGACGGCCAACACCGCGGTTCCTGGTGTGTCCGCTGTGCCGTGCGTGTGATCATTGCTTGTACAGCCCTCTCGCAGTGTCCGGATCAAGTATGGTGGGTCTGACACACCGGTGTCAATGTGTTCTTTTTTCCATTTCCAGGAGTGTATGATTACATCCTTTGCGTGTATGTCGTGCAATTTCGCCCACTCGACTGTCTTGAAGGATCGGCCAGAAGTAATTTCCATTTTTTAATTATATTTTCTTCTTCTTGCTCCTTTTCTGATGAAAATGGCGAAAAATCTGAGGAAGTAAGAGGAAAAATGAAATGAAAGCTACATGAAAACGGTTGTGAACAAGGTTACGTCCAGTGAAATGACGACGAGATTGGTAAATAAAAAGATCGCAACTGAAGAGATTAAAAGTAGCAAGAAAATGCTGAACCTGTCAGTCGTCTCAAAATAAAATAAACACACGAAGGGTGGGCATGGAAAGACAATTACAAAGCGGCGAAGAAAACTCTAATTTATTGGAAACAATGGGTCAATAGAAGAGACTGAAAAGTACATTATATGTTTAAACTCATTTGAAGAAGACTTAATGCTATGTACCAAGTGCAGAGGCTGCCTCATGCTGGATGTGTTTATGAGGAGATATTTGTATTTTATTTGCGATCTCTACAAAACAGAGAGATAAACATTTATGATTTGAGTTGAAATACTAACAATCAATTCCGTCCCTGATCTATTCTATTATTACTCACTATGCATCATTGAAATGTATCACTGACAACCGACAACGGCCGATACTGCAAGACACTGTCTACAAACCTTGTAATTTTTGCTCTTTCTCTTTCGTTGTAATTCAGTACTATGGATAAAAAATAAAAATTATTACAGTGTTATGTCCATAGGATGTGTCCTAAAGTGAGAGAGCAGAATATTAATACACTCCTGGAAATGGAAAAAAGAACACATTGACACCGGTGTGTCAGACCCACCATACTTGCTCCGAACACTGCGAGATGGCTGTACAAGCAATGATCACACGCACGGCACAGCAGACACACCAGGAACCGCGGTGTTGGCCGTCGAATGGCGCTAGCTGCGCAGCATTTGTGCACCGCCGCCGTCAGTGTCAGCCAGTTTGTCGTGGCATACGGAGCTCCATCGCAGTCTTTAACACTGGTAGCATGCCACGACAGCGTGGACGTGAACCGTATGTGCAGTTGACGGACTTTGAGCGAGTGCGTATAGTGGGCATGCGGGAGGCCGGGTGGACGTACCGCCGAATTGCTCAACACGTGGGGCGTGAGGTCTCCACAGTACATCGATGTTGTCGCCAGTGGTCGGCGGAAGGTGCACGTGCCCGTCGACCTGGGACCGGACCGCAGCGACGCACGGATGCACCCAAGACCGTAGGATCCTACGCAGTGCCGCCACTTCCCAGCAAATTAGGGACACTGTTGCTCCTGGGGTATCGGCGAGGACCATTCGCAACCGTCTCCATGAAGCTGGGCTACGGTCCCGCACACCGTTAGGCCGTCTTCCGCTCACGCCCCAACATCGTGCAGCCCGCCTCCAGTGGTGTCGCAACAGGCGTGAATGGAGGGACGAATGGAGACGTGTCGTCTTCAGCGATGAGAGTCGCATCTGCCTTGGTGCCAATGATGGTCGTATGCGTGTTTGGCACCGTGCAGGTGAGCGCCACAATCAGGATTGCATACGACCGAGGCACACAGGGCCAACACCCGGCATCATGGTGTGGGGAGCAATCTCCTACACTAGCCGTACACCTCTGGTGATCGTCGAGGGGACACTGAATAGTGCACGGTACATCCAAACCGTCATCGAACCCATCGTTCTACCATTCCTAGACTGGCAAGGGAACTTGCAGTTCCAACAGGACAATGCACGTCCGCATGTATCCCGTCCCACCCAACGTGCTCTAGAAAGTGTAAGTCAACTACCCTGGCCAGCAAGATCTCCGGATCTGTCCCCCATTGAGCATGTTTGTGACTGGATGAAGCGTCGTCTCACGCGGTCTGCACGTCCAGCACGAACGCCCGTCCAACTGAGGCGCCAGGTGGAAATGGCATGGCAAGCCGTTCCACAGGACTACATCCAGCATCTCTACGATCGTCTCCATGGGAGAATAGCAGCCTGCATTGTTTCGAAAGGTGGATATACACTGTACTAGTGCCGACATTGTGCATGATCTGTTGCCTGTGTCTATATGCCTGTGGTTCTGTCAGTGTGATCATGTGATGTATCGGACCCCAGGAATGTGTCAATAAAGTTTCCCCTTCCTGGGACAATGAATTCACGGTGTTCTTATTTCAATTTCCAGGAGTGTATTTCGATTAAACACCACAGTTCCATAGAACAGTCAAAAAACTTCAGCCGGCCGATACTGCACTACAGTCCCCTAGTAAGATCAACTGTCTATTTCACTGAGGTGCTTGCATCGATTTTATAACATCTCGTACCAAACTCGTGTGTCACGTAGCAGCAGTTACAGATCTTTAAACTCGCTAAAGAAGAACTCAGAGTAAATGAATATCTTGTTGTTTGTGATTTTGCACAGAATTACTCATTCACCTTTTAGGATCAAGTACTGAGATTTCGTTGAAATAATTCACAGGTTACAATTTACCCGTTGTAGCTTGCTACAGAGTCTCAAATAGTAATGAGATTCGCCATGTGTCACATACGAAAATATCTACCTTCTGCGTGATACGTGATGTGTTTATTTTTTCCAGCACAATTTCATCAGTTTCTTAAAATGTCACTTCCAACTCCAAAACACATTTATTAATTTCCGGATAGATGTACGGCCAAGCACAAAAAAAAAAAAACAGAAAAAATTTCATTACTCTGTCCTACCAGCAGAAAGATTTTCATGTTACGGCCGAATGGCATTTTTCGCTATAGCATGTGGTAAAGGAAATTGTGATGGCGCTGTAGAGATTGTAAAGATATTAGCCACGCTTGTCAGCGTCAAGGCACTCACGGAAAACATCTTTTGACGCAACGACGTTTGTTAATGTGGTGCAAAGGAAATATTTCTTCATATGTATCCACTATACGTCGGCTTCCCATCTTCATTAAGACATTTCCAGCCAGTTATTTAGTTTGAGACTTGTGAAACGAGCTGTAACCGCCTTTTATTGCTTTGTCATTGAAGCTCCATTGTAAGTGGTTCACAATATCACTAAAATAATTTAAACCGTGTTTCTGTACATAACTTATGAACTGCATTTTCAGTCATTTGTGTTTCACATTTATGGGCTACCTTCTGTAATTTGATAGTATGCTAATGCTGACAAAATAAATTTGTGGGCCATCTTGATATTTACCACGTTTATATTTGAGAAATACAATAATTTTTTTCTAAAAAGTATTAAGACGGTGTGTTTTGAGCTATTCAAGGTCAAAGATTAAGGTCAATGACCTTGAATGTGAAAATTCATAGAAACCCGCCGTGTTGCATATCAATACAAATCTCTACTCATTAGTTTCTCGATTACACAAGCTTCGTTGGTGCACCTAGATTAGAGCTAGAAGTATAGTCATTTATGCTGAGACAGCTGCATGTAAATTACTCACAATTTCCAAACTGCAGACCTATAACTTTCTTTACAATTGTGAATTATCTCTGCAAATTGGTTTTCCGTCTCTTACCTGCATCACTGGATGCACCAAATTTGAAAGTAATCTTAGATGGTCGGGTTGAAAATGTTATTTTTCCGCGTTGAACTGACACTAAATTGACTTATAATCATTCTTTCCTTTTTCCTCCGTAGTACGTGATATCATCTTTATCTGCAGAGACTAGTATAAATTATGAATAATCACTAACTTTTTAACGAGCAAAAACGATATGGCCTCAAGGCTAAAGGTTCGAGTTTAAGGTCCACTCGGCGAACACAGAATTAGATATGGATCACAAGCTCTTATTGGGGAAAGATAGGGTATGAAATAGTACGTGTCCTTTCAAAAGAAAAATGTCGGAATTTGCCTTAGGCGATTTAGGAAAACCATGGGAAATAAATATCTATATGTCCAGAAGGGTATTCGAACCACTATCATTCCGAATACACGTCCAGCGTCTTAGAGTTGCCTACATTCCTCCGAACGTGTTCAGACTAAATCAGATGACTACATCAACATAAAACTATTTTCGATATTCTACGTGGAATAGCGACAGTCACTGGAGTAGTGGTCACGAAGTAGATGAAGTTAAGGAGTTCTGCTACATAGACAGCAAAGTAACCAATGACTGGCGGAGTGAGGACATCAAAAGCAGACTAGGACTGGAAAAAAGGGCATCCCCCGCCGAGAGAAGCCTACTAGTATCAAACGCAGCCCTTAATCTGTGGAAAAAATTTCTGAGAATGTACGTTTGGAGCACAGCATTGTGTGGTAGTGAAACATGGACTGTGGGAAAAGCGAAAGAGAAGAGAATCGAAGCATTTGAGATATCGTGCTACAGACGAATGTTGAAAATTAGGTGGACTGATAAGGTAAGAAATTAGGAGGTTCCGCTGAGAATCGATGAGGAAATGGTTATGAGGAAAACACTGACAGGTAGAAGGTTCAAGATGATAGGACATCTGTTAAGACATCAGCGAATGACTTCCATGGTACTAGTGGGAGCTGTAGAGGAAGACAGAGATTGGAATACATTCAGCAGATAATAGAGGATGTTGGTTGCAAATGCTAGTCTGAGATAAAGACGTTGACATAGGAGGTGATTCTTGGCGGGTCGCATCAAAGAAGACTGATAACTCAAAAAAAAAAAAAAAAGTTGCGACAGAAGAATTACGTAAATTTGAAAAGACAACCAGCATATAAGTGCCTTTCCATAGGGTCAGTCGCAGTGCCAAAGACTAACAGTCGTTGGTCTCGCTGTGCGCCAGTGTTAGCAGTGAGCAGGCCGCAGATTTACATTCCATTAGCATCGAAACGACTTGCTGGGCCGGCCTGAGCCGTCAAAGTAGCGACGTGGCTACAGGCCTGTGGCGTAGCTGCAGACTCCTTAACATCGACGAAGCTCGATCACCAAGCCCAGCAAATTGATGTAGTCAGTTGCTCGGT
This sequence comes from Schistocerca gregaria, assembly GCF_023897955.1. Lineage (NCBI taxonomy): Eukaryota > Metazoa > Arthropoda > Insecta > Orthoptera > Acrididae > Schistocerca > Schistocerca gregaria. The sequence goes on from NC_064923.1 coordinate 493,033,566, forward strand.
TGCTACCACCGCTTACCAAGTTGACAGGGAACAGTATAGACTACTCTAGGATACAGTCTCACAGATTCGAACTAATTTTAGTAAAGGAGGAACGAAGCGGGTAGTTGCGGAAACACTAAGGAGGTAAGCGTTTTATTTGTCGTACAAAGAACTAACTCATGCAAAAAGAATTATGATCTTTATTAGAGTTGTAATCACAATTGTTGCATTCGATGTTGAAGAAAACGTATAAATGTCCCTGATTAGAGATTAGATTAGATTATTTTTTCGTTCCATTGATCCGTGCTGAGGAGATCCTCGTGGATGTGGAACATGTCAACTTTGTTTAATAAAAAGCTGCAACAACAATACTAATAGTATGAATATATATACAATACATCATTTGTTTCTATTGAAAAATTCATCAATGGAGTAGAATAGTATGAATATATATATATATATATATATATATATATATATATATATATATACACAATACATAATTTGTTTCTATTAAAAAATTCGTCAATGGAGTAGAAGGAGTTGGCCACAGGTCTTTCAGGCTCCTTTTAAACTGATCTTCATTTGTAACTAATTTTTTTATGTTTGCTGGCAAAATTATTCCTGAGTAGTGGACCCCATTTTGAACTAAGACATACACAATTAGGTGACAAAAGACGTGGGTTAGCGATGCGCACATACACACAGTATCGAGTACATAAGGCACGAAAGAGCACTGGACTGGCGGAGCTGTCATTTGTACACAGCTGATGCATCTGAAAAGGTTTCCGACGGTGTTGAAATGAAAAGAGCTTACGGCATCGTTGGCAGGGAGGCCGCTTCCGGGGAAGTTCGGCCGCCTAGTGCAAGTCTTATTTCAGTCGACGCCACATTGGGCGACCCGCGCCGGTGATGAGCACGAAATGACGATGAGGACGAAACAACACCCAGTCCCCGAGCGGAGAAAATCGCCAACCGGGCCGGGAATCTAATCCAGGCCCGCCTGCATGGGAGGCGAACACGTTAGCAGCTAAGCAGACGGACTCTGACGGTGTTATGGCCGCACGACGGGAATTAATAGACTTTGAATGATAGTTGGAGCTACATGCATGGGACATTCAATCCGGAAATCGTTAGGGGATTCAATATTCCGAGACTCACAGTCTCAAGAATGTGTCGGGAATACTAAATTCCAGGTATTAGCTTTCACCACGGGCAACACAATGACCGACAGTCTTCATTTAACGACCGAGAGCAGCAGCGTTTACGTAGAGTTGTCAGTGCTAACAGACAAGCAACACTGTTTGAAATAACCGCAGAAATCAACGGGTAACGTACAACGAACGCATCCGTTAGGCTAGTGCAGCGAAATATAGTGGTAATTGGTTACGGCTGAATATGACCGACGCGAGTGTCTGCTGGGCCTCTTCTGGGTTTGTGACCATATTGGTTAGTCCCATCTTGTCAGATGAGTCCCGATTTCAAGTGATCAGACCTGATGGTAGGGTTCGAGTGTGGTGTAGATTACACGAAGCCATGGATCCAAGTTGTCAACAACGCACTGTGCGAGCTGGTAGAGGCTCCATAATGGTGTGGTCCGAATTTACATGGAATGGATTGGGTCTTCTGGTCCAACTGAACAGACCATTGATTGGAAATGGTTCTATTCGGGTACTTGGAGACTATTTTCAGCCATTCGTGGACTTCATGTCCCCAAACAACGATAGAATTTTTACGGATGCCAATGCGCCATGTCACAGGGTCACAATTGTTCGCATTTGGTTTGAAGAATATTCTGGATAGTTCGAGCGGATAATTTGGCCACTCATCGAATATTTATGGGACGTAATCGAGAGGTGAGTTCGTGCACAAAATACAGGACCGCCAACACTTACGTAATTATGGACGGCTATCTAGAGGCAGCATGGCTCATTATTTCTGCAGGAGACTTCCAACGACTTGTTGAGTTCATGCCTCGTCGAGTTTCTGCTCTAAGCCGGGAGAAGGAGGTCTGGAATGACATTAGGAGATATCTGACTTTTTTATACAGGTTTTTCAGAAAACATTTATTTGGTTATACAATATTACACTCCTGGAAATTGAAATAAGAACACCGTGAATTCATTGTCCCAGGAAGGGGAAACTTTATTGACACATTCCTGGGGTCAGATACATCACATGATCACACTGACAGAACCACAGGCACATAGACACAAGCAACAGAGTATGCACAATGTCGGCACCAGTGCAGTGTATATCCACCTTTCGCAGCAATGCAGGCTGCTATTCTCCCATGGAGACGATTGTAGAGATGCTGGATGTAGTCCTGTGGAACGGCTTGCCACGCCATTTCCACCTGTCGCCTCAGTTGGACCAGTGTACGTGCTGGACGTGCAGACCGCGTGAGACGACGCTTCATCCAGTCACAAACATGCTCAATTGGGGACAGATCCGGAGATCTTGCTGGCCAGGGTAGTTGACTTACACCTTCTAGAGCACGTTGGGTGGCACGGGATACATGCGGACGTGCATTGTCCTGTTGGAACAGCAAGTTCCCTTGCCGGTCTAGGAATGGTAGAACGATGGGTTCGATGACGGTTTGGATGTACCGTGCACTATTCAGTGTCCCCTCGACGATCACCAGAGGTGTACGGTCAGTGTAGGAGATCGCTCCCCACACCATGATGCCTGGTGTTGGCCCTGTGTGCCTCGGCCGTATGCAGTCCTGATTGTGGCGCTCACCTGCACGGCGCCAAACACGCATACGACCATCATTGGCACCAAGGCAGAAGCGACTCTCATCGCTGAAGACGACACGTCTCCATTCTCCAAGGCAGAAGCGACTCTCATCGCTGAAGACGACACGTCTCCATTCATCCCTCCATTCACGCCTGTCGCGACACCACTGGAGGCGGGCTGCACGATGTTGCGGCGTGAACGGAAGACGGCCTAAAGGTGTGCGGGACCGTAGCCCAGCTTCATGGAGACGGTTGCGAATGGTCCTCGCCGATACCCCAGGAGCAACAGTGTCCCTAATTTGCTGAGAAGTGGCGGTGCGGTCCCCTACGGCACTGCGTAGGATCCTACGGTCTTGGCGTGCATCCGTGCGTCGCTGCGGTCCGGTCCCAGGTCGACGGGCACGTGCACCTTCCGCCGACCACTGGCGACAACATCGATGTACTGTGGTGACCTCACGCCCCACGTGTTAAGCAATTCGGCGGTACGTCCACCCGGCCTCCCGCATGCCCACTATACGCCCTCGCTCAAAGTCCGTCAACTCCACATACGGTTCTCGTCCACGCTGTCGCGGTATGCTACCAGTGTTAAAGACTGCGATGGAGCTCCGTATGCCACGGCAAACTGGCTGACACTGACGGCGGCGGTGCACAAATGCTGCGCAGCTAGCGCCATTCGACGGCCAACGCCGCGGTTCCTGGTGTGTCCGCTGTGCCGTGAGTGTGATCATTGCTTGTACAGCCCTCTCGCAGTGTCCGGAGCAAGTATGGTGGGTCTGACACACCGGTGTCAATGTGTTCTTTTTTCCATTTCCAGGAGTGTATATCTTTTACATGAATTAAGATGGACACTTGCGGTTGATTTTAAATTTCGAATCAGAAATAAGAGTTTACCTTCGTGTCAAATGTAAGGTGCCATTTCGTGTGGTCGCCGCTAGGGGTCTCCCTAAAGGAAGTCGCCCATTAGCCAGCGTATTACTCAATGTCTGTCTAGTTGAGATGGCCTTAACACAACAACAACAACAGGCATTTTCGTTCTCCGTTTCAGCGGGTGCAATTCTGGTGAGAGGTAAATGAAAGCTTTTGTCCTAAACATAATTACAAAATATATTAATTTGCATGCATGTAAAAGATATATGCTATTGAATTTATAAAATCCCCTTGAAAATGAAAAAAACTTTGTAGTGGTATCTAAAAGTTAACATTTACCCCATGTTTCAATACTTTTTGTGCAGAAGGTAAAGTCATCTTAAACCAGACGAATCTTTTTGAAACACCCTGGCCTTTTACTCACATGCACAGACACACGCACACACACACACACACACACACACAAATATATATATATATATATATATATATATATATATATATATATATATATATATATATATATATATATATATACGTAATCACTGCCGTTTGTTGCATTGTAAAATGTTAATTATATCCGGAGATATTGTACCCTTGTACCCTTGAGTACCAATCCTCCGCTGTTCGATCGTGTGTATCAGAGAGCACCGAATAACATAGGGGTCCAATGGGAACGGTGATGGACCTTAGGTACAGAAGAGACTGGAACAGCACATTACGTCCACATGCTAGCACCTTTTTATTGGTCTTTTTCACTGGCGCACATGTACATTACCATGAGGGGTGAGGTACAGATACACATGCGGTTTCCGTTTCAATTACGGAATGGAATAGAGTGTGTCTCGACATGTCAAGCGAAAAGATGTTCAATGTGGTGGCCATCATTTGCTGCACACAACTGTAATCTCTGGCGTAATGAATGTCGTACACGCCGCAGTACGTCTGGTTTAATGTCGCCGCAGGCTGCCACAATACGTTTGTTTCATATCATCTGGGGTTGTAGGCACATCACGGTACACATTCTCCTTTTAACGTACCCTACAGAAAGAAGTCCAGAGGTGTAAGATCAGGAGAACGGGCTGGACAATTTATGCGTCCTCCACGTCCTATGAAACGCGCGTCAAACATCCTGTCAAGGGTCAGCCTAGTGTTAATTGCGGAATGTGCAGGTGCACCATCATGCTGATACCACATAAGTCGACGCGATTCCAGTGGGACATTTTCGAGCAACGTTGGCAGATCATTCTGTAGAAACGCGACGTATGTTGCAGCTGTTTGGGTCCCTGCAATGAAGTGAGGACCAATGAGGTGGTCGCCAATGATTCCGCACCATACATTTACAGTCTACGGTCGCTGTCGCTCTACCTGTCTGAGCCAGCGAGGATTGTCCACGGACCAGTAATGCATGTTACGTAGATTCACTGCCCCGTGGTTTGTGAAACCCGCTTCATCGGTAAACAGGTAGAACTGCAACGATTCAAATGGTTCAAATGGCTCTGAGCACTATGGGACTCAACATCTTAGGTCATCAGTCCCATAGAACTTAGAACTAATTAAACCTAACTAACCTAAGGACATCACACACATCCACGCCCGAGGCAGGATTCGAACCTGCGACCGTAGCAGTCCCGCGGTTCCGGACTGCAGCGCCTAGAACCGCACGGCCTCCGCGGCCGGCGAACTGCAACGCATTCTTTGTTAATGCCCATTGACAGAATTGCACTCGATGATTAAAGTCATCGCCATGTAATTGCCGATGTAGCGACACATGAAACGGGTGAAAGCGGTGACGATGCAGTATGCGCATGACACTACTTTGACTCAGGCCATCGGCTCTCGCAATGTCCCGTGTACTCATGTGTGGGTTCATGGCAACAGCAGCTAACACACCAACTGCACCCGCTTCTCCTGTGACGGGCCTGTTACAGACCCGTTTGCGTGCTACGACCATACCTGTTACATACAGTTTGCGGTAGCTGTTTTGCAATGTGCGGCACGTTGGATGCTCTCTGTCCGAGTACCGTTCTGCATATACCCTGCAGGCTTCAGCTTCATTTCGTCGACACTCGCCATAGATGAGTATCATCTCCGCCTTTTCAGAGTTCGAATACACCATGGTCACAGTTCCTACAACACTACACTATCACAGACGTCTGCTAACACGGTATACTACAGTTGGTCTGCGTGCGGAGACGAATGCAGAATAACAATAGCAGCAAGCGCTACATGCGAACACTGTGACAGATAGACCAAACCACAACAGTGCACTACAGCCACACTCGTAAACACGGTCGTCATCGTAAACATGGCCCTGCAGGTGCTGCTCGCCGACCGTGGCCCGTGTTTGTTACAACACGCAACTGAAGGTCGGAGGTTTCAAGCGTCAACTTTAGGTTACAATATCTCCGGATGTAATTAACATTTTACAATGCAAAAAACAGCACTGATTACGTATTTGTTTATATGTTCAGATGTGCTAACAAAACTAACGTGGTTCCATTTAAAAAATCGTAGGTTTGTGTTAAAAAAAAACATAGTTCCGTGCATTTTGGTATGGTTTGTGTTAAACAATTATATGGCCAATATATATATATATATATATTATTTACTACCTGATTTTGATAATCTTTCCCTGAAGCCAAGAGCTCAACGGTTCAAGTCATGATAGCTCTAAGGGATGAAGCAGACGGACGGGAATTAGAAGACCCGCTAGCACAAACGCTTGATTGAAGATGGTTCGCCGGCCGCGGTGGTCTCACGGTTCTAGGCGCGCAGTCCGGAACCGTGCGACTGCTACAGTCGCAGGTTCGAATCCTGCCTCGGGCATGGATGTGTGTGACGTCCTTAGGTTAGTTAGGTTTAAGTAGATCTAAGTTCTAGGGGACTAATGACCACAGCAGTTGAGTCCCATAGTGCTCAGAGCCATTTGAACCATTTTTGAAGATGGTTCGCCTCAAAGAGGAACATCAAAATTAGGGCTTAACATGTCGTCTACGACGTGATAATTAGAGATGGAGGACATGTCTCGAATTAGACAACGATGAGGAAAAAACTCGGCAGTAGCCTTTTTAGAGGTACCAATCACTCGCCTTAATCGATTTTTCGACACCATGAGAAACCTAAATGCCAGTCAGGAATCCACACCCAGGTTCTGCCTGATGGAATCTGAGAGGCCGTAGCGTTGCACAGCCTTGGTGGTCGCCACTCAGTTGACGCATCCTGTGGTCGCCACTCAGTTGGGGCATCCTCGATGTGGATTCGCTTCGTTGTAGCTGTCGACTAACGCACAGACCTTCAAGTAATGTCCTTACACAATTGCAATACGCTAAAATACTAATATCGTTAGAAGAGGCCAAGAAAGTAGGTCTAAAAAACAGTAGACTATAAAATCCCCCCCCTCTTGCCCCATGAGACCGTCTTCCTCAACTGACAGGAATCGATGGAACGGAGAGCAAATTTCTTTTAAATCATGAGCCCCAAATGGAGGGAACGACTGCCAAGGCTCACGAACTCTACAATTTCATCGAGAAGGAGTTGGAAGAATACGAACAGCGAAGAAGCATCATCGTTTGCAGGAGAATAAGCGAATTTGAGTCGCTGAACTGGACGACGACGCTTTTCATTCCGAAATAACTTCGTATGCTTTCGCTTGTCATTTATCGCTTGTTTCTGTCAGCGTCTTTCGTCGTTGGATTTTGTTCTTTGTTACTGTTGTTTGACTGAACATTCGTATAAAGGATTGGAGTTATAAGTACTACAATTCATCGGAAGACGGTTAGGTGGAGATAGGTTATGAACTTATGATTTCATTTATGTAAAGCAAGCAACGAGTTTTTCTTTATTTTCTCTGCCCACCTTCTTTTACTCTCAAGAACTTACAGATAAATGGACACCATTCCCTATTATGCGATATGGTTCATCATAATTAGTGCTAGAATGATTCATTTCTTCTCGATTTTATACTGCCTGTGGCAACGTTAGACGGTTTTGTTCTTTGCACTGTCGTCTACTTCTTTTGAATCCACAAGCAGTTCAAATTTTCTGCACATACAAGCATACTAGGATAACTACAAGGTTACAGTTTTTTCATTGGTTACTGGGCGTCAAACGTATTTTATTTAGTTTGCCTTGCATGAGATTATCTCATGAACTATCTTGTGCCAAGAGCACTTCACGCCACTGATGAGGAATTTGAGATACAAATTGTTTCAAATTTTGTCCCAGTTAAGGTTTGTATTTTTAATGTATTCTGTTTCGTTTTGGCCCTTTAATTAACGATTTGCAAATTTTCTTGTGGTTATTTTCTGTTGAAAATTAATACACTGATCAGCCATAATATTATGACCATCGACGTGCTATCTATATAAATACGTCCAGGCGATAGCAGTGTCACCTGGCGATGAAAGACTGCTAGTCAGACACACGCACGGTACATGTAGTGTCAGTGAGCGTATTGTCCGTATGTAGTGCGGGGAAGGCGCGCGATCTGTCTGAGTTTGACCGAATGCATTTTGGAAACTGCAAGACTCGTCGTGTGTTCATGAAGCGCTGTGCTGAGTTTCTTCTACACGTAGCGAAAACAAGATGAAACCGCGTCCACATGTCGTGGAGTTGGGAGGCCACTCCTCATTACAGATGTCGGACGTCGTACGCAGAACAGACTGGTAAAACAGGACAGGAGGCGAACTGCGGCGGAACTGAGTCTGAATACACGGTCCACCGAGCACTCTTAACCATGGGCCACCGCAGCCGACGAGTCATACATCCCTTCCATGCAACGACGCGTTGCCGAAGGTGGATATACCGGCTATTAGCTAAGTGGTCATGATGTTGTGGCTCATCAGTGTGTCACTGCACAGTCAGCTTAACTTTTTTACGAAACCTTTTATGTTATATATAGTCAACGTGTTTTTTCGTTACTAGTACTGAGATATTTGGCGGTGTACATAGCAGCAAAGTTCACACGCATACCTCTCCTCATATTTTTCCACCGCTTGATAAATTACGTGTAACAATATTCGCCTGTACAATGTTGCATGCAGTGCTTTTCCAGTGTACTTATTAACCCCTGTTCTCACCTTTCACCTTTCTAGAAGCCAAAACTACTCCTATGTCAACTGCCATTCTATGGTTCCGGTCGCCCGCATCTCGTGGTCGTGCTGTAGCGTTCTCGCTTCCTTCGCCCGTGTTCCCGGGTTCGATTCCCGGCGGGGTCAGGGTGATAGCTGGGTGTTGTGTGATGTCCTTAGGTTAGTTAGGTTCAAGTAGTTCTAAGTTCTAGGGGATTGATGACCATAGATGTCAAATCCCACAGTGCTCAGAGCCATTCATACGGTTCCGGTCACTACTGTCTGTGTATCGAAACCCGCTAACCAGTCCTATCGTGATACAAGTTTCGCACACACATTTAAGGAAATGCTGTGGTGGTACCACATTTACGTGCCAGAAACAGGAAATATGAACCACGAAACCACCAATTCGCATCTGCTGCCTTGCCGAAAGAGAGTACACAGCGCACCAAAAGTGAATCAACGTGGATGTTTTCCCTCAGTCCCCTTTGCCACTTGTAGTGAGATCTACCGTAGTCTGCAACTAGACAGTCAGTGTGTCCGCTATAGCCTGCTGCCTGTCGGAAACTTTGTAACTGCATCTGTGTGGACCTGCTTGCCTGAAGCATCCGCTCCCTTTGTTCGGGGAGAGCAGCTAACTCGAGAAGGAGACGCCAGAGACGTGTCAAGACGCAACAAGCTCCGAAGTGGGCGGAACGCACTGTGTATCTTAGCCACTTGTTGAAGGTGATGTGAGTGTCAAATACCCTCTTTTCTGTTTCATCACGTGAGTAGATATAATGGTGGATAGTGAATCCTCTTTGACTATTAACTCAAAACTTAAGTACACGAATGCCAAAACCAGAGGCCTGCAAGTGCCTTTTTTCTGTGTCATTAATCTTCTGACCGGGTTGATGTGGCCCCGCCACGAATTCCTCTCCTACGACAACCTGGAGTAGGGCTTGCAACCTAGCCCTCAATTATTTGCTGGATGTATTCCAGTCTCTGCCTACAGCTTTTACCCTCTACAGTTCCCTCAAGTACCAAGGAAGTAATTCCCTGATGTCTCAACTGATGTCCTATCATCCTGTCCCGTCTTCTTGTCAGTGTTTTACATATATTGCTTTCTTTGACAATTCTGCGGAGACCCTCCTCATTCCTCATCGATCCATCTAGTTTCCAATAGTCTCCCGTAGCACCACATCTCAAATGATTCGAGTCTCTTCTTTACCAGTTTCCCCACAGTTCATGTTTCACTATCATACAACGCTGCGCAAGTGAATAGTTGCGCGTAATGCGCAAGCAAAATCTTTGTGTGCAGGTGATATACTCGCAGGAAGAAAGTTGTATAGTTGATTTCACTCTTATTTCCCTGATAGCGAGCAGAAATATGCTTTACACTGTCACATGATAGAAACAGAAGGTAGGTGTCTGCAATCGTAACGTGTAATTTATAAGTATTCTTAAGACCCCAAGCTTAGTGTATTTATGTATCCAACAAATGACTGTACCAGAGCTCCGAAACGTTTATGTTACGATGACACAAGCATATTTCTTAAAAGTTCAAGTAACTAACTGACCAATAAATCAAATAATGGTTTGCCGGGAAACCTGCCCCAAAGCCAACAGGCTGGTTCATTTTCAGATGATATACAATTAATTTCACACACGCAGTCCTGTTAAGAGCGACATACCATCGCGATACAATGAAGTGAAAGACATCGAATATCAGAGGTTGAGGATAGACAGACAGCTCTCCTGGAACGGTTGGGAGTGGTTTTTTTTAACTTTTATGTCATGCATTTGCATATTTATTCTTTAAGTGTCTCATTCACGTACATGTATACTGAACATCGACAGAAAAATTTATTGTAGCTTGAAATATTTTATGATAATACCCATGGACCACAAATGATGGATAGGCTTATCATTCATACTTTAATTACCACTGACCACTGTTAGTACATTCAAGTAATTTAAATATTATAAAAGGTACTTATATCACTTGAATGTACTAATAGTGTTCAATGGTAATTAAAGTGTGAATGATAATCCTATGCCGGCCGCTGGTGGCCGAGCGGTTCTGGCGCTGCAGTCTGGAACCGCGCGACCGCTACGGTCGCAGGTTCGAATCCTGCCTCGGGCATGGATGTGTGTGTTGTCCTTAGGTTAGTTAGGTTTAAGTAGTTCTAAGTTCTAGGGGACTTATGACCTCAGCAGTTGAGTCCCATAGTGCTCAGAGCCATTTGATAATCCTATTCGCATTATCATAAAGACATATGTAAGCCTGCATGCAACACCTTTAACAGACACGAACGACTTATTCTGAATGATATCTTTGCTTGTTACTGAAGAGCAGGAGTCAGACGGTGGCTGGCTCCGTGGCACCAAGTCCCACAAGGAACTCATAGTCGGAGGCAGGAGCACACTCGGAGGGCTTGTCGGCTGGGCTGTGGCAGCAAGTCCCGTGAAGGACTGCCAAGTCAGTACACAGAACTTTACTTTCGAATTCAATGAACGCCTCTCGCACAGCTTCGCGCAATTTTTGTTTGTCTGTAAGGCTTTGGCTGTGTTTATGTTTGCTGTGAAGTTCTCTTTGCTTCCGCAGCAGTTGCCTAACTCGGTTGTTGTACCAAGGTGGCTTTTTTCCGTCACTTACGATCTTGCTTGGCACATACTCATCTAATGCATACTGTACGATGGTATTGAACTTCGTCCACTGATCCTCAACAGTATCTGTACTTGAGACAAAACTTTTGTGATGTGCCATCAAATATTCTGCAATCTGCTTTTTGTCACTCTTGCTAAACAGATAAATCTTCCTACCTTTTTTAATATTTCTATTTACTGCTGAAATCATCGATGCAGTAACCGCTTCATGATCGCTGATTCCCTGTTCTACGTTAACTGTTTCAAATAGTTCGGGTCTGTTTGTCACCAGAAGGTCTAACATGTTATCGCCACGAGTCGGTTCTCTGTTTAACTGCTCAAGGTAGTTTTCAGATAATGCACTTTAAAAAAATTTCACTGGATTCTTTGTCCCTGTCACCCGTTACAAACATTTGAGTCTCCCAGTCTATATCCGGCAAATTAAAATCTCCACCCAGAACTATAACATGGTCGGGAAATCTACTCGAAATATTTCGCAAATTTTCCTTTATGTGCTCTGTCACAACAGCTGCTGAGGCAGGGGGCCTATAGAGACATCCACTTACCATGTTTTAGCCTGCTTTAACCGTGACCTTCACCCAAATTATTTTACATTTCGGATCTCCGTCAATTTCCTTCGATACTATTGTACTTTTTATTGCTATAAACGCGCCTCCCCCTTCACTGTCTCTGTGGTATACATTCCAATCTGAGCTTAGAATTTCATTACTGTTTACATCTGGTTTCAGCCAACTTTCTGTCCCTAGTACTATGTGGGCGTTGTGACCGCTTATTAATGAGAGCAGTTCTGGGACCTTTCTATAGACGCTCCTGCAGTTTACTATTGGCACATTAATATTGTTATTCCCCATTGCGTTTTGCCTACTACTAACGTGTCGGGTCTCAGGAGGGGTCTTGTCGGGCCTATGGAGGAAATTCTCTAACCTCCACATGTACTCCGCTACCCTGTAGCCGCTTCCTGCGTGTAGTGCACGCCTGACCTATTCAGGGGGACTCTACATTTCTCCACCCGATAGCGGAAGTCGAGAAATTTGGACCCCAGATCTCCGCAGAATCGTCTGAGCCTCTGGTTTAAGCCTTCCACTCGGCTCCAAACCAGAGGACCGCGATCGATTCTGGGAACGATACTACAAATAGTTAGCTCAGATTCCACCCCGCGAGCGAGGCTTTCCGCCTTCCCCAGCTCCGCCAACCGCCTGTCTGAACTGGGGATGACCTCTGAACCCAGACGGCAGGAATCATTGGTGCCGACATGAGCAACAATTTGCAGTCGGGTGCACCCAGTGCTCTCTATCGCCGCCGGCAGGGCCTCCTCCACATCTCGGATGAGACCCCCCCCCCCCCCCCCCCCCCCACCGGCAAGCAGACACAGTGAACACTGGCCTTCTTCCCCCAACTATCTGCTATCTGCCTAAGGGGCTCCATCGCCCGCCTGACGTTGGAGCTCCCAATCATTAATAAACCCCTTCCCCCGTGTGCCTGCTCGGACCTTGCTGAAGGAGCGGTCACAAGTCCACTCACAGGCAGAGCGGGTGATGCCACACGGCCAGCCTCCATATTGACCCTCCGCCTCGTGAACCGCGAACGCCGCTGAACCCGCCACTCCCCTTGGGGAGAGGGGGGCCCAACCGCGCCCGGTACCCGCAAAGATATCTCGACAGCAGGGACTGTGGGCGAAGCATGTAACATCTGGGGTGTACCATATGAACCACCAGACTCCGCACTGCCGTACACTCCGAAACTGACCACGGCCATGAACACGTTCAGCTGTTCGCGAACAGTGGCCAGATCCTCCTGCGTCCGTACACAACAGTCACACATCCTATCCATCCTAAGAAATCAATTTACTGTATAGAGTTAATCACCTTTTAACTAGACTGCTAATCCACTAAAGGCGGCTGATAGCTGACTAAATTGTGGTTACTAGCCACTTCTTGTTGAAAACAATGAAAATAAGCAGTACCTGTCTCTCCACTGTATTCAAAACAAACGCTAGCACTACAGCTGACTAAATGGACTCTCTGACTGTATTCAAAACAAACACGAAATCTATGGAACACTATTACTAGTACTCGACAATTAAAGCTTCCTAAAAGCAAAAACACATGGGAGAAAACGTGAAAAGTAAGAAAAATATAGTTAATACTTAAATTAACGTAGCGCGCTGCACAGCAGATGTGAAGCAGACGGCAGTTCTCTTAATTATTTTTCTACAGCTATAAATAACGCACTAACAACTAAATACACCACTGATTGGTGGATGTGGTGGGACATCAGTATGACAGTGCTTGAGTTGTTTATTTCTAGGACAGAGAGGCTAAAAGCGAAATTATTGGATCTGACGTTTTTGCTGGTTTCTGGTGTGAGTTTTTCAACAACAAAACATAACCAATGATTAACTGTGCCCCACTTAATTTTGAGTTATTCCTGTTTCCTAGTTTGTGGACTTAAAATTTGTAATAAAATCAGAGTTGTGCAAATCACGCTTTTGTTAAAGTAGTTGACAAGCTCTCTATAATGACCTACGTTTTTAAATAAAACAATTGTCAATACTCCAACTTAAGTTTCACTGCTAGAGCCACGAACTTTTGAAGCGCTAATATAATCTGTTGTGCACATCTAATCCAGCACTTACTCTTAAGGGCGGATCTCTCACTGTTAATTTCAACGCAGATTTTTTTTACAGCACTCTGATTCCCATCATTATCTGACATTCATTAGTAAATTGAAATTATTATCTTATACACAAACATGGAATAAGATTGTGAGATCGTTGCCTGTTAAACTATTTTGCAGACGGTTGGTTATTATCAACTTTATCTTGCCCCATGCATCTTTCTTGCAGAGGAAATCGAGCGTAAATCAACCAGTCTCTCATTCCAGCGAGTGAATCCCCCCCCCTTTATCCCGCCATATATTTAGAGCTGCCTCTTTGGTCAGATTGCTTTTTAGATGACGCAATAGGCAAAGTTCCCCATAACAAGTCAGGATTGTACAGCTACTTCTGCAGTCTTTAGTCTTGCCCCATCGTATCCTCAGCTCACTCGACGCCACAAAACTCTAAATGGACTCGTTCTGCCATCGTGAAACCCCATTTAACTATCCACGAAAGAATATGGAGCTATTCTGCTTCTTACAACGTTGTAACAGTTCCTTCTTGAGTTCATCTATTTTCAGAGCATTCCTACAATATTTATGGTACATATCATACAACTTAATCATCGGCAGCAGCTGCTCATCTCTCCAGAAACCCATCTTTGCAGCCGTCAAAAGATTATCTACAAATATCAGCAATTCCTCTCCTGCCTCGATGGAAAAAGGATTAACTAGCACAGAGATAGCTCAACCATCTAACATTGGAGCAGTCAAACTGGACGAAGCCCTGTTCTCCCTTACAGCATTAAACTGTGTATAAAGTTCCGTATTATATGCCTTTAACTGAGCTCCTACTGTAAAAAAGACTGAACTGCTTCCTGACTGGTAATAATCCGTGCTCCTGACTCACCGATTGTGGACTCTGTATCCATACACAAAAAAAGAGAAAAAAAACAGGAACACATAATAAAATAACTATATAGCCCATTGTAACAATGAAATACTACTACGAATATTTACAGCTAATCATCAGCCATCCAGACTCATTGACCGTACCTACCACACATATGACAGGTAATTGATGCGTATTCTGTACAAGGTGTACTGAAACCCAGTAAAATGCATTTCATGCGTCTGACTGGCCACATGACTGTTTAGCCTTCCGTAGTATTCTCCCAAGTTCATACATTCCACTGAGTTAACAAACCCAGCCCTCAATTTCCTGACATTTGAGGTGTCCTGGTATCACATTTACCAATACAGCACGAGAAGGAGAAATCGGAATAGTCCTTGCATTCACTCTACTGTGGTGATCACAAAATATACTGCATTGGTTGACGTTGTGCCAAATCCAGTTAGCGACTTCTGTACTAGTATGTAGTACATTCGTTTTCTCTTCTGACACCAACTGCAGATGCTGAAACACATGTGGCAGCAATATGTAGTGGTGTGTTCGTGTTTGTGTGTGTGTGTGTGTCTGTGTGTGTGTGTGTGTGTGTGTGTGTGTGTGTGTGTGTGTGTGTGTGTTTTGATCTCTACATTGGGTGGAGTGGTGTGTTCGTGTGTGTGTGTGTGTGTGTGTGTGTGTGTGTGTGTGTTTGTGTGTGTGTTTGTGTGTGTGTGTGTTTTGATCTCTACATTGGGTGGAAGAGTTTTTCTAGTTGTCAGTATGGGTTTCGGAAGGAAGTGGAAAGCCACTGATAAATCGAGAGAGTACAGTGGCCGTGTTGTCGTAGCTAGGGCCATCATCAGACGCCAGTCCAGGCGCACATCAAGGGTGCTGAAATCAGCACTCAGTCTGCGTAGGCACACCAAGCTCATGGCGTCAGCAGGTTGTGGCGGACAGAATGCCATCAGCATTGCGACGATGAGGAAACACAGAGACAGGGCTCCAGCCTGGGTAGCATGCAGCTGTGGAGGCCTCCGGGCAACATGACTACGCTGGCAGGTGATGGTGCACCGGAGCATTTAGAGCTGAACTGCAGACTCCAGCGTAGACAGCAGCAGTAGATGTGCCCGCACAGGGCAAATCAGCACCAGTTGAGTACGCAACACTAGGCAAATGGGCAGTGGTAGAATACGTCCGCAGTAAGCAGATAGTCAGGCTCGGGCGTCAGCCAAGGACACCAAGCAATCGTTGAAAGTCAGCTGGCAACTCCCAGATTACAGCTCAGGCGCAGCAGGCAGTCATCAAGCTTATTAAACACCGCTTCTTGCACGGCAGCCAAATGACCCATTTCAGGACAATGACTAGCGTTGAGTACATCTGGTAGCTGGTGGCTAATTGGCTAAAATGGGCAGTACAAATGGTTCAAATGGCTCTGAGCACTATGGGACTTAACTGCTGTGGTCATCAGTCCCCTAGAACTTAGAACTACTTAAACCTAACTAACCTAAGGACATCACACACATCCATGCCCGAGGCAGGATTCGAACCTGCGACCGTAGCGGTCACGCGGCTCCAGACTGTAGCGCCTAGAACCGAACAACCACTCTGGCCGGCCATGGGCAGTACATTTCACGGTCTGACCCACCAATGTTTTAAAAGACACATGCTACAGGAAGCTGCCCAATGCAAGGATAGGTCATGTGGCAACCATGGTCGGTATTACTCCAGCCTGGATTCGTTCAAATGGTTCAAATGGCACTGAGCACTATGGGACTTAAAATCTGAGGTCATCAGTCCTCTAGAAATTAGAACGACTTCAACCTAACTAACCTAAGGACATCACACACATCAATGCCCG
Source organism: Schistocerca gregaria (assembly GCF_023897955.1). NCBI lineage: Eukaryota > Metazoa > Arthropoda > Insecta > Orthoptera > Acrididae > Schistocerca > Schistocerca gregaria. The sequence continues at coordinate 493,050,213 of NC_064923.1, forward strand.
AGGCAGGACTCGAACCTGCAACTGTAGCGGTCGCCTGGATTCGTACTTCTGTTGTGTCTGCGATGCTTGACCGCGCCAATGGCAGTGAGGCCTAGATGGATGGTAACTTAATGTATGGCATGGCCTGGGCAGCAACTCCTGGTGCATCAGCTCTGGCCATTCTTATCAAAAAACATCTAAATGGTCTTCCACTGTTCTGCTTCCCTGACGCTTCTTGCATCAAGTGGTGACTGCGTCTCTTGTTACCTTGGGCACGCCAATTGAGGCGGAAACCATGGTGCAACAGTTCACACCATGATCATCTCACTGAGTGAGGTGGCGCATTATTTAACACACTGGACTTGCAATCGGGAGGATGACAGTTCACATCTCTGTCCGGCTATCCAGATTTAGGATTTTCCGTGATTTCTCTAAATTACTAAAGGAAAGTGCCAGGATGATTTTTTTTGAAACGGTAACCTTCTCTAATTGGAGCTTTCCCTCCGTCTCAAATGAACTCGTTGTCGACTGGACATTACACTCTAATCTTCCCTCCTTTCTTTCCACGATCATCTCGTGGACATCTGTTGAAGGAGTTAGATATTTACACTATTGGTTCATAGTACATCTATTCCTTCATGTAGTTTGCAGTAAATAACCCACTACATTTCAAAAGGGACGATATTGTACGTAATTAAGAGTACAAAGCCAGAAGAAAAAATTACATTCATTTTCCACATTAAGATGGAATTTAGCACAAGCACAATGATGTCACCATATTTCCAACTGAATGATGTAAAATGGCTGACAGACATCAAATTTAAGTTTTAAAACAAAAGTTTCTCTTTGACAGAAATTTCTGTTTTGTAGCAGAATTAATATTTGTAAATACTCTAAGACAAAAAGAAAAAACGACACACCACAAAGGAATTATCCGAATGTGACCGAAATTGGTACACGTAATGTACATGTACAGATAAACTAATGACTACAATTTCAGAAAAATTCTATGATTTGTTCAAGAGAAAATGCTTCACAAATTTAGCAGGTCAGTAACACGTTGGTTATCCTAGTAGTTATTCGGCTTCGCATTGATGATAGAGTTGTTGAATGTCCTCCTGAGGCATTATCTTGCCAAATTCTGTTCAGCTGGCGCTTTAGATCGTCAAATTCGCGAGCTGTTTAGAGTGCCCTGCCCATAATGCACCAAATGGTCTTATTTGAGGACAGATTCGGCTACCTTTCTGGCCAATGTAGGGTCTGGCAAGCACGAAGACAAGCAGAAGAAAATCTCACTCTGTGCGAGAGGCCATTATCTTCGATAGACGATAGAGTTAATTTCGGAAGCCATCCGTGAAGACAATTCTACTCCAGTCAATGAGATGCCAGGCCGAAAACGCGCCTCGAGACGCTCGGACAGTGGTGGGATTCCAACGTGACAGTCACCCGCCATGCACCTCTACAACCAAGAGTCATAGTATGGTGTGTCATTTCTTTTCATAGGAATCTCCCTTTGGTTGTCATCCGCGGCACCCTTACAGCACATCGATACATCGATGATGCTCTATGCCTCGATTGGTTGCCCTTCATGGCAAACCATCCTGGGCTTACAGTTCAGGAAGACAATGCTCCCCACTGACACAAGGCGAGAGTGTCTGCCAATTGTGTTCATGCTTGCCATACCCTGCCTTGGCCAGCAAGATCGCCGTATATCTCCCCAATTGATATCTTTTGGAGAATGGCGTTTCCAACTCGGGAATTTCGCGATCTAACGCGTCAATTGGACACATTTGGCACAATATCCCTCACAAGGACAACCAACAACTACGTCAATCAACGCCAAGGAGAAAAATTGCCTGCATGAGGGCCAGGGCTGGACCAATGCGTTATTGACTTGATCAATTTGTGAAGCTCTTTCTCTTGAACAAATTACCCAGTTTTTTTCTGAAATTGTAATCGTTTGTTTGTCTGTATATGTACATCACGTCACCGATTCCGCCACCACTCGGATAATTACTTCGTGATGCTTCGTTCGTTGTTTCTTTTTTTATTTATTTTTTGAGAGCAATGTGTGAAACGTGGTGAATAGGATCACTAATTCACATCTGTGTAAGTGGTCAGCATCAACGTACGAATATATACTTTTAAGGTAAAATGACTTGTTCAACATCATTACGATTAATCATAGAAATGAACAGTGGAACACCAAACTAATGAACGGGTAACATTCTGTGAGTCGCAGGGCGGAACTTCAAAAGTCTGATTCCTGTACGAAAGCTAGAAAATTTGCAAAGGCACATGCAAACACACTGTCTAGATACGAGAGTGTGCGTCGCCGAAGTGAAACAGAAAGAAGATAAGAATTTCTGGTGAGATGAGTATAGTACAATATCAACAGCAGCAGGTAATGATGGAATGGGTGTATGATTCGTCATTAACAGGAAAGTAGGTTAGAGAGTGAGTTTCTGTGAACAATTCGTCCCCTAGGATTATTCTCAGCAGAATCGACAGCAAACCAACACCAACAACAATAGTTCGATGTACTGTATATCCCTATGTCACATGCAGATGATGAAGAGACAGAAAGTGAGGAATATACTGGACGTGTTATTCAGTATGTAAATGGAGATGAAATTACTTTTATGATAATAATGAGTTATTTGAACGCTGTTGTAGGGAAACGAATGAATAGAAGACAATGTTACAGAATAATATGGGCGCAAAATGAGAAAGACTAGTGACAACTGTAACAAATTTCTATTAGTAACAGCGAATATATTGCTCAAAAATCAGAAGAGGAGATGGTATACTAGGAAATGGCCTGGAGACACGAGAAGATTCCAGGTGGGTTACATCATAGTGAGACAGAGATGAGAAAAACAGTCATTGGATTTTAAGACATACGTAAGAGCTGATTTAGATTCAGATCACAATTTTGTAGTGATGTAGAGTAGGGTGAAATTTAAGAAAATCGTTAGTAAGAATCAGTGTGAAAAGATGAGCCTGACTGCAGTACTGAGGAATGATGAGATTGGTTCGAAGTTCATTAAAACTGTATATGGTGCGATGTAAATAACATGGCAGGCAATACATTTTACGAGGAATGGTCATTTATAAAGTGGGCAATCATAGACGTTGTACAGAAAGTAAGGAAGGTAACTGTGAAGAAGTCTTGGGCAACAGTAGAAGTCGTTCAGTTGATCGACGAAAGGATGAAGTCATTATCGAAATATTTGCAGGAAAAATGAAGAACTCGAAAAAGAAATGATCGTGGGAAGTACAGATTCATCACATAGGAAAGTCAAACAACCCTCGGTGAAATAAAAGCAAAGATGGAAACATTAAAAGTGCAGTGATGATACCACTGTTAACTCCAGAGGTGAGAGCAGACAGGTGCCTTGAAGGGTTCTAAGAGAGGGAAAATTATCTGATAGCACGATAGGTAAAGAAATGGGTGTCTGTATGGAAGACATAAGGGATACACTATTACAATCACATTTTAACAGATCTTTCGATCACTTGCGGTCAAATAAAGAGCGAAGGGATGAATAACATTCATTTAGAATTTATAAAATCATTGAGTAAAGTAGCAATAAAATTACTTATCGAGATGGTTCGTGGAATGTTTGAGGTTGGAGACATAGCACCAGACATCCGAAAAAAAAATCAGTGCCCATCCCCAAAGAAAGCAAGAGCAGATAACTGTGAGAACTATTGCAGAACCAGCTTAACAGTTCATGGGCCGCAGATGCAGTTGCTGGCAATAATAATGTATAAAAGAATAGAACAGAAAATCATGTATATGTTAGACGACGATCATTTTGGTTTTAGTAAAAAGTAATGCAGTAGAGAGCCCAGTTCTACAGCCAAGTTGTCAGCATATCTAACTGATATGTCCATGACGTGGGCTCATTCCCGGTTGTGTCAGGGATCTTTCCTTGGTGGGAGTAGTGGAACGGGGTGCATTCAGACTCGTGGTGTCAGTTGAGGAGATACTTGAATGAGGAGTAGTGCCTCAAAGGTCTGGGAAGCTCACGATGGTCGGAGAATGGTGTATTTATCTCATGCCCTTCCATACCGCATCCGCAAAAAATTACACGGCGGCTGGTCGTTGCTGAATGGCCAGACAGAGCCAGTAGTTGGAGCTTTAGCTTTTCAAAAGCACCAGAGAAGCTATTCTGACGTTGCTCTTGATATAAGAAGCATGACTTGAGAACAATCACGACATAGAATTTAGTAATGTAGAAAAGGCGTTGATGATGTCATATGGTACAAGATTTTAGGAATTCTCAGATAATAGTTATAATCAATAGGGAACGACCAGTCGTATTAAAATGTACACGAATGAAGAGAGAATTACAGTGATGGAACACTAAAAACGAAGTGCTCGGATTAGGAACGGAATAAGACATTGATGCAATCTTTCGCCATTAGACACATTCTATACAACGAAGACGAGAAATGACGGAAATAAAAGTTGCGGAGTGGGATTCAAACTGAGTGCCAAACGCTATTAATGATACGCTTTGCTAATGACATTGCTATCCTCGCTCAAAGTGAGAAAGAATTGCAGAACCTGTTACGGAATGAACAGTGTCATGCGTACAGAATATGGACTGAGAGTAAACCGAAGGAAGACTAAATCAATGAAGAGTACCTGAGGGAGATAAGCAACACACTTAAGATCGAAACTGGGTCACGTAGTAGACGAACGAATTGGGAGAAAAATGAAGCATTGGGTTTCTTCCACCGTCTTTACATCTTGGGCCTGTTGCTCTTCCGCTCGCTGAAACTACGAAATTTCAGGAGCTCATGCTTGATAAAAAAAACTTTCTTGGTCCTCCCACGTGCCTTATCCGGCCGCCTGCTTTACCTGGGCCCTTGCTGTCTTACGTGTCTCAGCGGTAGTTCCTGGGGAGCGGATCGGACCACCCTCCTCCATTTGTAACGATCTCTTGTCCGTTCTAAACTGAACTATGGGTGTTTTGTTTATTCATCTGCACATCCGTCCATCTCACGCCGCCTTAAAACAATCCACGATCGTGAAATCTATTTGGCAACTGGCGCCTTTTACATTATCCTGGTTGAGATTCTCTATGTAGAAGCTACCGAACTACCGCTGTCATACCTGCCATATCCTCAGCGGTCCGCATACCGTTTATTTGCCATGCCTCACCACCCATCCTGTGTTTCGTTTCTCGATGACTCCTTGACCGTCAGTATGGGGCGCGTCCTTCTTCTCTGTTGCCTCCTGGAGTTCGCTTTCGGCCATTCCTCCGGCAGCTTAACTTCACGCTTCCTGCCACGTTCGCGACGCGTGTGAACCCTTCACCATTCGTGTGGCGGCCTGTGTTCTTTTTGGACTTCATTCGCTTCCTAAGAAAATTACTCCGGATTCGATCTATCGTTGTCATTTTCTCGACCCTCGCACGCAATTTAGCGATAGCACCTTCGTGTACACTGATGGCTCTAACACTGTCTGTCCTGTCGGGTGTGCCTTCGTCATTAGCACCAACCATTCGGTATAGGCTTCCGGAACACTGCTCACAAATGCTCCGATTCTCTCAGTGCTCTTCAGTGTTTCTGTGTGCAGTACGCTGTCCATCCCTTAATGCAATGGCTCCAAAAAAGCTTCCAATTGCTCGCTCTTGAGTCGGACACTGTGAGGTTTATGTGGATCCCTGGTAACCTCGGTCTGATGGGAAACGAGGCTGCTAACGCTGCTTCCAAGGCTGCAGTCCTCCTGCCACGGTCCACTAACTCTTCCATTGCTTCGGATGATCTCCATGTTGCCGTCTGTCACAGGTGGTGTCACTTTGGCAACATCACTCGTCTTCCCTTCATGGGAACAAGCTCAGGGGGATTAAACCCCTCCAGCGGCTTCGCTGACCTCCTCTCAGCCCTCTCGCCGAGAGAAGGTCATTTTAGATAGGTTACGTATTGGACTGTCGTTTTAGCCATCGTCGTTTGTTAGATGGTGATCCCCCACCTCTATGTGCTCACTGTTGTCAAACTTTGAAGGTTCACCATTTCCCGATCGATTGCCCTTGTTCTATCCGCTTACTGTCTAGTGTACTTCGCCGTGAGTTATAGGCCGTTTTAGCGAACGACGCTCGGGATTGTATTTTGTATCCGTCGTAGCAATATGGCGAAGGACATTTAAACTTTAATTCGGGACTTCTGATGTCTCTATGGAGTATTTTGTTGACCTTTCTCCAAGAGAAAGTCCTTGTTCTTAACTCTCTATCCTTCCGTCGATTAGGCTTAACGTGCAGACGCTTTTAACAACTTTTTCGTATTAGTGTTTTAAGGACGTGTCATGGGCACTTACGACCTCAGTTGTTTTTTCCTCCTAAAACAGAACACAACCAATGATCGACAGAGGAAAAAGGATTAAAAAAACAGACAAACGTGTCATTCGTCGCTTTAAGAAGTCTGCTCGTATCAAATACAGAATGTGTTACAAGTTAAAATATTATAAATTTCGTAGAGACCGAAAAGATTATATCCATGAATCAGAACGGTTTTAGAAAACATCGCTCTTGCTAAACTCCGCTTACCGTTTTCTCATATGATATTGTCAACATTTTATGAAGGACAAGAGGCAGATTTTATATTCCTAGATTTCCGACAAGTATTTGAATGGGGCCCCACTGCAAAATTAATGAAGATGCGAGCATACGGAATAAGTTCACAGATACATGAGTAGCCCGAAGACTTCTTCAGTAACAGAACGTAGTCCCTTGTCCTTGATGGCGAGTGTTCATCAGAGAGAAACGTATCTCCAGGAATGCCCCAGGGAAGTGTGACAGGACTGCTACTATTTTCTGTGCACATAAATAATGTGACAGGCAGGACGAACAGCAATCTGCAGCTGTTTGTTGATGATGCTGACTATACAGTACAGTAAGACTGCAAGTCATTGCTTGCTTTAATCATAAATATATGTCTGAGTGTTGCTAAATGTGATGATCTTTGCATAAAGAAAAGTGTTACTTTCTCAATAACCTTCAAATCATGAGCTACACTCTTAATTTTTTTTTACATACGAAATTAGTGAATTTCCTCCAGGCACTTTCGTTGTCTATGTCTGTGGTCACTTTCAGAACTCAAATTAATAATCAGTTTAACTCATTTCCTAATATTGAACCTTGAATTGCTATTATACCCATGCATCGCCACAATAACAAAAACGTGAATAGTGGAGGGAGTATGAATGATAACAGTGGCACATTTAAGTTCACAAAACTGACAAGTTCTTAAAGATCAATTTATAACTCCAAAGAGCTGATAAATCTTACAAAAAGAAATAACAAACTCATCAGAAAAGGATACCTTACGTTTCACTTTGACTCACATGGCAGCAGAAAATCGCATGTTGTAGGCGAGGGGCGGCATGCTACGGCAACTGCATTTTTCTGATGCATCCACGAAAACTTGCAAACTAGGCGAACTGCCTTTCTGATTATTGGAACATGGGAACCTTCCCTATCAGAGCCCTGAAATCCAGCAGAATTCAATGTGAGACGCGCCCATTTGCTGGTCTGGCCAAAACGATGTGACTCACAGGCACAACGGGACATGCTGGAATTGTCAAACGTCAAAACGCCGATTCAGGACGAATAAGTTCGCCCTGCCGAAACACAATATGTCTGAGATGCAATTCCACTGTAGGTACAGCTGAAAATTACCACTTGCTCTTAGTCCACCGCAAGTTACAGGCCACAAGTCTCATCCACAAGGAAAAATCTGTATTTCTCCACAAGGGAGGATTAGAAGATGAAGGAGGCATAACCATTTTCCACCAAGCCTCAGTACTGGAGCCAAATTAGCAAAAACGAAACCGCCTGCGTATTGTAAAAACCAATCGAACTCTCCTCTACTCATTGAATCTCCCCTCTCGACAGTTCTGTTGGCATGGTAGCCAATCCAGACACAGCACAAGGTTTCCCACACTTGGGGAAAAAACCTCTGTTTTGCATATCCTGAGAGGAACCAATCAGCGACTTACACCACCTCTTGTCTGAAAAAATAAAACTTTAGACTATGGAGGCGTCGTTCCCATAGTAAGCATGGCCTCGTTACGTCAAAAAAGTCTACCTAGATGGGACCACAGTCCCTCATTTACAGAGAGATCTAATCTTTACGGGATGACCGTTTCCTATTTCTGAAGTAAAGCTGTTGAGCTTCCTCTGAAATGCATGTTTCGCCGCTCACTAAATGAACCTGGCGACTTCCTGGCATCAAGCGAGTTGGTCATGCCTCCACTAAATACGTGCACCAGCCATTCTGTCCATATTGTCGCAGCTTCTAATATTAAACGGCTTATGACCTTCCAACCGTTTGCACAAATGCTCAGATAACAGCCGTCTCTCATAAATGGCTTCCTCCACCTGCTTTCTACCGAGTGACCACATTTTCTACGGACTGTTGCCTGGCCCAGGTAAAATATTTTGCAAGCCACAGCTCTCCTGCTCTGAGCCTAAGTGGGATGATCGGAGTTCCACAGACCGGGTTCCAAACTAAGAGGAAAGGGGGTGGTGCTACGACCTGAAGTGCCTCTGCACGTACAATGCAGAGAGTGCTGCTTCCCAGAATAAATCGCACAGCCAGGTCGCTGGATTCAGCATTTATGACCCACAATCTATCTCTCTCCCTGTTCTACGTTGCCTGCACTATGGCTCCTCGGGTACAAGTTCTCTACAGGTTATACATACAGTTATATGAACATTCTGCCCGCAATTTCCTCATGTAAAAAAGCCATAAACCATGCACACCAAATGTAATTCTGGGGAACACCGAGGTCATGACTTAAAATATGAACAACAATCTGACTGACAGTGTTAGTAAAGTTAGAGTGGCGTGCCACCTCTCATGACGTCGATATGAGCGACTGTAGGAGGGTGCAAGGTGACTTAGACAAAATTTCTATTTGGTGCGATGAATGGCAGCTAGGTATAAATGTAAAAAAGTGTAAGTTAATGCCAATGCGCAGGAAAACAAATTCTGTAATGTTCGCCTACACCATTAGTTGTGTCCTGCTTGACACAATCAAATCGTATAAATATCTGGACGTAACATTCGAAAGCAATATAAAATGGAACGAGCATGTGAGGATTGTATAGGGAAGGTGAATGGTTGACTTCGGTTTATTGGGCTACACCATTAGTTGTGTCCTGCTTGACACAATCAAATCGTATAAATATCTGGACGTAACATTCGAAAGCAATATAAAACGGAACGAGCATGTGAGGATTGTATAGGGAAGGTGAATGGTTGACTTCGGTTTATTGGGAGAATTTAGGAAAATATGGTACATTTGCAAAGGAGATCACATAGAGGACACTAGTTTGACCTACTTTTGAGCACTACTTCAGTGTTTGGGATCAACACCAGGTCAGATTGAAGGAAGACATTGAAGCAATTTAACAAATTAACATTTGTTACTGGCAGGTTCGAACAACGTGCAAATGTTACGGAGAAGTTTTGAAAACTAAAATAGGAATCCCTGCAGGGAATACAACCTTCTTTTCGAGGAACACTACTGAGAAAATTTGGAGAACTTGCATTTGCAGGTGAATGCAGAAAGATTCTACTGCTGCCTGATTGCTCAGCCGCCAGATGTACATGTGGATGATGTACACTTCAGATATGGAGACTGTTGGGAAGGTGCAGTTTGCAGCATAATGTTCACACACACTCAAAGCTTTATTCCTGACACCTCAAATTCCTTGAACTTCGTGTATCACTGTGATTGTCAGACGTGACGATGGTGTGTTCCGGTAACCAGTGTGGTTCCTCTGATGGATCTGGGTGCCAGACTAGGTTGCCATCAACTGTTTCACACATAGTGTCTTCTTCTGGGAGGGGGGAGTGCGAGCAGTTTCGGCAATACCAAATTTATAAAGTATACGTGATACAGTTGTAAAAATCGTTTTGGAATACCGTGAATAGTTCTCAATTTGTGGAAAAACTTTTCTGTAGAGGACACCACTGTATGGAAGAGAATCGAGGGCTCTGAGAAAAATAGAAAAGAAGAGAATGAAATATCCACTCTGCAGCGAAGTATGTCAGAAACATACCCCCCCCCCCCCCTCCCACCCTCCAGGCTATGGCTAAGTCATGTCTCTTCCAGGAGTGCTAGCCTTACACGTTTCGTAGGAGAACTGTGAACGTTGCAAGGTAGGAGACGACCTACTGGCGGAAGTAAAGCTGTAAGAAGGGGTCGTGAGTCTTGCTTGGATAGCACAGTCGGTGGAGCGCTTGCCCATGCAAAGCATGTCTGTCCAGCACAAAGTTCTAATCCGCCCTGAAGGTTCAGAAAAGAGGACAACAGAAGTGTTTGAGTCTGTGGTGCTGTAGAAGGATGCTGAGCATTTGGTTGACTAATAAAATGAGAAATGAGGATGCTCTCCACTGAATCGGAAAGGTGAGGAACATGTGGAGAACATTGCCATGAAGAAGGCACGCGATGAGAGGATAGCTTTAAAGATACCAGTGAATAACTTCCATTGTACTTGAGGGAGCAGTAGCTCCAAGGGAAGACAGAGGGAGGATGTGAGCTAACATCCCAAAGATGTTTGGGCTCACATTCCGTTCCTCTTCGTCAAAATGTTTTGGCTCAAACTTGTCTAGGGGTTGAACCGCACGTATCGCATTACACGCCTTAAATTAGACACTTGTGACAGTTTGGTTAAATTGTCTAGCTGATAGAAAGTTTGCAAAATACAAAGTTAACATAGCACATAATAAGAGTAATAATAATATCGGGAACTAAATCAACGACCCATAAATGATATAGGCCACACAGTTGCCATTTGGTTAGAATAATGTTTAATCCGAAAGCAAACAAATAGTGAAAGTGGTCGTGTTTAGAGTTATTGTTACACTCGAGCGCATATCCATTTGACAGAGTTCGATCATTCACAGTCTCATCGCGAATCACCAATCCAACACCTTGTTGACTATGTCCACCTCTTTGACTATGTCCACCTCGTTGACTATGTCCACCTCGTTGACTATGTCCACCTCGTTGACTATGTCCACCTGGTTGACTATGTCCACCTCGTTGACTATGTCCACCTCGTTGACTATGTCCACCTCGTTGACTATGTCCACCTCGTTGACTATGTCCACCTCGTTGACTATGTCCACCTCGTTGACTATGTCCACCTCGTTGACTATGTCCACCTGGTTGACTATGTCCACCTCGTTGACTATGTCCACCTCGTTGACTATGTCCACCTCGTTGACTATATCCACCTCGTTGACTATACGAAAAGTTAGAGATCACAACAGGCGAGCAGTTGCTCACCGCTCAGAGACTAACTCCCGCGATACCACACATCACGAAATTTTCTAAGTCGTTTCACTTCCTAGCTGACTAAAGACCGACTGTCCACTTACATGTCTCAATCCGAACTGTATCCTTTGGTGTCTCCAGCCGAACTGTACTCTTTGGTGTCTAGACTGGAACTGCACTCTGCCCGTCCCCGGCCGCTTTTACCAAGCGCCGAATATCCTCGCTCAACTGACTAGGGCAGATCCCTTCCCTGAAGCCGTCCATCTAATTGGCTACAGCTTATTCTACATTATTTTACATTTTAACACATTTAAATAATCAACACTTGACCACTTTCAAGTTCTAAGCATAGTAACAATAATATCCATTACATAATAAATGTTAAACTCTTTTACATCAAACCAATACAATTTAACTTTGAATGCCAAGGCCAGTAGCCTTTACCAATGTGCTTTCTGATAAATAAATAAAGAACAAAAGTAAGTATGATGCACTAAAATTTACAACACATATTCTATTATGTAATGATTCAATAAGGTGTAATGCTGTCTTCGTTGAATGTGTTTGCTGTCTAGGAAATCATAATCTGATGCTTAACTGAAAATACTGAAAATTTAAATGTACTATATCTTTTAAACAAATAAAGTTACAGAGTTGATATTTAGAACATTTGTCATTTTAATGATACGCTTCTATATGAAATGTCGATCGTCAAGATCGACCAAAACGTTCAGATTTTAGCATTCAGGTCTTTGTTACAAAACTTGTTTATTTCACTTTAACAGTAAATCCTAAACTATTATAGATGCGATCAACATTCAAGTTTTTTTGGGATCACCATGAAATTTTATGGAGGATGGAGGATTAAAATTACTGTATCTTCATTCCCTGCACTACAACAGAATTAAATAATTTTCATAAATGTTTCTCTTTATGGCCGATCTTAGGTCCGCCATATTTAAAACTGCTACGCCTCTTTGGCTGGGTTTTCCTATGGCATTGGTTCTCATCTATCTCACTCGCACACCCTACAGCGCTTAGGCCTTAATAGACAATAGACGCCTGTGAGTTTCCCCTTCACGTGGTGAATCTGCGCCCCTCGTGGCACACGTTCTCGACAACCGGGTTCGTTTCACAATTCCTGTAGGCTGACTCTTTCGGCCATATATTTAAATGAGAGCGCAGTGCTCGTTAACTCACAAGGAATACAATCAATATGTAACTTAGTACGTCGAGTGGAATACCCTGATTGGCAAAGGAGACTGAGTCATGGCGGGTAGCATCAAACCAATGGGAAGACAGATGAAAACAGGAAGCGTTTAATGCCGAGAACAATTATTCGGTGTAAAAGTGTAACAATTATACAGTTTACATTGTGTATTCAGTGTCAGGAACTTGAGAATAGGGTACAAGCCACGTAAAACCAGAAGCTAACGATCGACAGTTTGACGGACGCTACGGCGTTCTGCATACGCTAATGAGTGCGGCGCCGTGCCGCGCCGCCTGCTGTAGCGCTCGTGTCGCAGGCCGGGTCAGTTTGCAAACAGCGGCGCACAGAGGCGGCCTGATTGCTCAGCCGCCAGCAAACAAGCCCTGATTAGTACCTCGCCCCCGCCCCGTCACCACGCCCGCGGGCACCGTGGAGCAAAAGCCGAACTACTGCACCACAGTTGTCCAGCTCTGTTGACCAGTTTGTAGCAGTTAATAGCCAGAGCTTCAGGAACAGCGTGGAAGTGAACCAATTTGAACGAGTGTTCCAATCAGCTGGAACGTGGCTACTTCTGCAATAGATTTCACAAGGGCCATTTGCAACACAACCATGTTCCTCAAAAAATGCCGCGCGGGGTAGCCGCGCGGTCTCAGGCGCCTTGTCACGGTACGCGCGTCTCCCGCCATCGGAGGTTAGAGTCCTCTCTCTGACGTCGGTGTGTGTGTTGTCCTTAGCGTAAGCTAAAGTTAAATTACGTGGTGCGTAAGCTTATGGACCGATGACCTCAGCAGTTTGATCTCGTAAGATCTTACCGCAAATTTCCACAAAAAATGACGTTGAGAATAATTTGAGCTAGCATGACGAAAAACGTACTTGCGCGGCAACAAGGCTGCTCTCCATGGAACAAATGTCCTTTTGCTTTGACTTGGATTACACTTAACAACGCTAAAGTGCATCTTGTACTACCTGTATGCGTATATGATTTATTAACACTCTGCAAGCCATCGCCAAGAAACACTAATGTGCGTGAGTTCTTAAGGGACCAAACTGCAGAGGTCATCGGTCCCTAGACCTAGACTCTACTTAAACTAACCTATGCTAAGATCAACACACACACCCATGCCCGAGAGAGGACTCGAAGCTCCGGGGGGAGGGACCGCGCAGTCCGTGACATGGCGCCTCTAACCACGCGGCCACTCCTCGCGGCGAAACACTAATATGATGAGCTGTAACTTGGAAGAGAGACGACTGTTTTACATCCAGTTGGCAATGCAGTCATTAGGTGATCTCTTTTCTCTATAATTTGTATGTTGTGGATTAGAGGCACACAAGCCGGCCGGAGTGGCCGTGAGGTTCTGGGCGCTACAGTCTGGAACCAAGCGACCGCTACGGTCGCAGGTTCGAATCCTGCCTCGGACATGGATGTGTGTTATGTCCTTAGGTTAGTTAGGTTTAATTAGTTCTAAGTTCTAGGCGGCTGATGACTTCAGAAGTTAAGTCGCATAGTGCTCAGAGCCATTTGAACCAACCAGAGGCACACAGTACATGGTCAGAAGTATTGCACGTAACATTTCTGTCCACCTGAACTATTTTAAGCATGCTAATCGGTAGTATACTGACATGCCATTCACTGGTTTCATATTTCCTAGTTACAGTTTAGTTCATAGAGTGTTGTCCTCATGGAATTTAGAGATCTACGTAAGCAGGGTATCGAATGTATACATATATGCGGCTGTGAACATCAGAAGTAGACGTACGAGTACCTGTGCATTTAATATTAAACATATATGCAAGAGAGACTGTGCAGCCCAGAGCGCCAGAGTAGTGCTATTTTGAAGAACATGAATAGCTTTCGTGTTTTTGTCTAGAGCATGACTCATCAGCCCCGAGGGCCAAAAGAAGTAGAAAATACCTGTAGAGACAAAGAAAAAAATATAGGTAAAACATAGAAAGTGCCATATTCAGTAGGTCGAAATATTTTATTGCAGAAGTTTAAGGAATGAAGTCAATGGAGGTGATATTTCTGTAAATTGTTCCGAGAAAAACTTGGTGAATGCTACTTCCAGCCATCCAAATTTCACACGATTCTGACAAAGAGTATTACGAAGACATCCAGATAAAGCAGCTGGAAGAAATTAACCTGGGTCGAGGCCAAAACAAAGGTTTTTCCACGCGAATAGGCAACTGGTGGCATTAAGCCACCAACGTAAGGCCAAATTTTGATATTTGTGAACCAAACCTACAGCAGTGGTCGTAGTGGACAGCGACGGAAGTGAAGAGGGAGGCGACGTCTTCGCATCGATGTGGCGAGCAGAAGAGCCATCCACTGTTTCATGACTTTTATTGGACCTCACTACTGAAAGACCAGATGGAGAACCCAGATACCCTCCTAAGCCCTCTCTGAGGAGTGCAACCCTAAAGAGAAACGATCGAGTTAGTGAGGAGAAGTACTTCAAAAATAGTTCAAATAGCTCTGAGCACTATGCGACTTAACTTCTGAGGTCATCAGTCGCCTAGAACTAATTAAACTTAACTAACCTAAGGACATCACACACATCCATGCTCGAGGCAGGATTCGAACCTGCGACCTTTGCGGTCGCTCGGTTCCAAACTGTAGGAGAAGTAGTGTTCTGAAGATAATGCAGAGGGTAAAAGTGATACAGAGTAAACAGACAGAAGAAGGTGTACCGTAGCAAATTATCAAATTATGATTACGTTTCATTAATTTACAGAGAACCACTTCAGTTCTACTAATGATTATTCAAACTGTAAGTAGGCTGTTTATGTTTTCTTATTGGTAACGCCACGTAGCGCTCTGTATGAAAATCACTGGCTGTGCTGTGTGCAGTCTGTGGCTAGTTTGCATTGTTGTCTGCCATTGTAGTGTTGGGCAGATGGATGTTAACAGCGCGTAGCGTTGCTCAGTTGGAGGTGAGCCGCCAGCAGTGGTGGATGTGGGGAGTGAGATGGCAGTGTTTTGAGAGCGGATGATCTGGACAGAGACAGTAAATTTGTAACACTGGATATCACGAACTGATGTATATATTATGAATTTTGAACACTAGTAAGGTAAATACATTGTTTGTTCTCTATCAAAACCTTTCATTTGTTAACTATGCCTATCAGTAGTTAGTGCCTTCATCAGTTTGAGTCTTTTATTTACTGGCAGTAGTGGCGCTCGCTGTATTGGAGTAGCTTGAGTAACGAAGATTGTTGTGAGGTAAGTGATTTGTGAAATGTATAGGTTAATGTTAGTCAGGGGCATTCTTTTGTAGGGATTATTGAAAGTCTGATTGTGTTGCGCTAAAAAATATTGTGTGTCAATGTAGTGTTGATCAGAATAGGTAAAGAGCGAAATGTCTGAGTACGTTCAGTTTTGCTCAGCTGTTTGAAAATCAAATAATGTAAGAGATTTATCAGCACAGTAATTTTTTTAAAAAAAAATGGTTCAAATGGCTCTGAGCACTATGAGACTTAACATCTGTGGTCATCAGTCCCCTAGAACTTAGAACTACTGAACCTAACTAACCTAATTACATCACACACATCCATGCCCGAAGCAGAATTCGAACCTGCGACCGTAGCAAGCGCGCCATTCCGGACTGAGCGTCTAGAACCGCGAGACCACCGAGGCCGGCACACAGTAATTCAATAATTTTTCTAAGGGGACGTTTCATATGTCGACCCTTAGCCGAGGATACCTCACTGGAATCTTCTGATTTTTTCTTGTAGTTGTGTAATTAGTGTAGCTTTTTTTATTCCTAGTACGTAATTATAGAGAGAAATTCCTTTGTAGTTGTAGTTTTTCGTTGTTGTACAGTAAAACAGTTGTGGCATGCATGTAGATTCGCACCAAGTATTTCGCAGCTGCGTTTGTAATTAACTAGATATTATTTTCAACGCTAGATTAATCTGTTTTGTTATTTTGCTCTTCAAATTGTGCTTTTTTGTGCTGTCGTGTGAAATATTGTGACAATAATGGCGTGTGAAAAACGTAATACTAGGCTTCAAAGTAAACTGAGAAATGACAGTGAAGACGAAAGCAGTGTGTTAGCGCCGCCGAGTAATGAATTAACTAATGTTCAAAGTAGTAATTTGGTAATTGTGCATAGGGAAATGGAGCGGGCTGCAAATAATGGTGTAGGCAGTGAAACAATTAGTGAACAGGGAAGCATTATCGATCGATCGGTCGGCAACAGCTCGCCTCAGGAATCCGAAATGACGGAACACAATATTTCAAATACTGTAGACTCGGGTTTTGGGTCCTCACCCTTTTCTCAAATGAGTCAAGACACATTTTCTGCTTGTCAAAATGTGAATGTTGCCGGCGAAAGTATAAGTTATTGCATTTGCTGCTGCTGTTTGCCAGGTATAGTTCTACTGAATTTTACATTGTATTAAGCCAGTTTTGTTACTGATCTATTTTTCTTGTTGCTGCACATTGGATAATATTAGTTGTAATGTTGCATTTTCTCTGTTAATTTATATTTACTGCTGCTTGCTTTGGCAATTTGCATTTTTTTGTCATTGCTGTTTGTGTTAATTGTTTTGTGCTGCTGCATTGCCTCGTCCCTTAGTTTAGCATCTGAGCTCAGTAAATTTAAGTTAGCTTAAGATGGGGAATGCCATATAAGAGAACAAGTTATGATCAATTGGAAGAAATGCATTGAGAAGCTATAAGAAAATGGTTTGTCCAAAAAAGTATTTTGAAAGAGGATATGAACAAAAAAAGCATGGTTTAGGGACAACATGTTTAGGTAGGATTTTCTTGGAAATAAATGATGAGGTAAGATAATGGAAAATAAATAATGAGGTAAGAAATGTGTGAACATATAAATACAGAAAGCATGCTTGGATAGAATTTTTTTGGTGGAAACAAATGTTGAAATAAGAGGGAAGATATACGGAATGAAGTTTTGAGTTGGACTGCAGTACCAAATATCACACTGAAAACAAACCCCGTCCTGTATTTTTGTGTTATTACACTATGTGAATTTGTGATTTTCCTGTCTGTATGTGTTTAGCTAATAAGATTTATGTTGTAGAATTTTTCTGATAATATGGTATTTACTTCGTAAAGATGTTTAGACATTATTTATTCTGTTTTGTTTTAATGCTCATGTGTGAAGTTGATGTTTCAAAAGTTATTCTGATCTTTTATGTATTTACTTATGTCATAATTCCTGTAACACTGATGTAGATGTCTATTTCTATTCTTTTGTAAAGACTGTATTACTACAAATGTTATCAGTATTAATATATTTTAATGATGTTTTCTGTATCTTTGTAATTGTATTCCCATGTTATAAAATTGTAATGGACACCAGTTCAGCAAATTAAGTAACTTGTAAGTTACATTTCACTGCACACGTTTCTGTTGCTCATAGTATATGGACAATATGTGAGAAGTAGGGACTGATAGTGTTTGCAGGTGTGTTAATAACTCAGCAAGGGACTGATTAACAGCATTGCTGGTGCTAAGGACAATTCCAAAAACTTTGTGAGTACACAAGTGGTGGTTTATGGACTTGCTAAATTCTCCGCAAGACTCTTCGATGGTGATTGTGCACCTGCACAGTCGCAACAGATGGCTGCTGGCCGTCTCTACAAGGACTGCAGTGGGTCTACATCTTTGATGGCCCAACAATACAAGGACTGCAGTGGGTCTGCACCTCTGGTAGCCCACCAATACCATACTCTCTACGAGGACTACAGTGGGTCTGCTCTGTGATGCCCTACCTACCAATATTCTTCAGTTTCGACTGACTGTTCTGTGGGTTTGCTCTGTTGTGGCCCATTAGCTGTCTGCATGTCAAGAGTCAGTACTGTCTTTCCGTTGGAAGGACAAGACTACTTCTTCAAGACTGCATGGAAATCCACTACTTCCGTGTGCATTCTCTTTTGCTGCTCACACTTTGAGAAAAAAAAAAAACATTGCAATTGTACTATGATGAATGATCAGGACTGTCTTTATGGACAATGAGAAAATTTTAGCTTTTGACCAACATTGTATCAATAAGTGTGTGCATTTGATATCATTGTTATCGTAATTATGAAAAAAATTTCAAATCTGTATTGGCCAATGCCCAAAAAAATTTGTAAATTTTTTGTGGGGAGCATGGGGGCTATGTAAGTAGGCTGTTTAGGTTTTTTTTATTGGTAACACCGCCGCCACGTAGCACTCTGTATGAAAATCACTGGCTGTGCCGTGTGCAGTCTGTGGCTGGTTTTGCATTGTTGTCTGCCATTGTAGTGTTGGGCAGCTGGATGTTAACAGCGCGTAGCGTTGCGCAGTTGGAGGTGAGCCGCCAGCAGTGGTGGATGTGGGGAGCGAGATGGCGGTGTTTTGAGAGTGGATGATGTGGACAGAGACAGTACATTTGTAACACTGGATATCATGAACTGACATATATATTATGAATTTGAACACTATTAAGGTAAATACATTGTTTGTTCTCTATCAAAACCTTCCATTTGTTAACTATGCCTATCAGTAGTTAGTGCCTGTAGTAGTTTCAATCTTTTATTTAGCTGGCAGTAGTGGCGCTCGCTGTATTGCAGTAGCTTGAGTAACGAAGATTTTTGTGAGGTAAGGAATTTGTGAAAGGTATAGGTTAATGTTAGTCAGGGCCATTCTTTTGTAGGGATTATTGAAAGTCAGATTGCATTGCGCTAAAAAATATTGTGTGTCAGTGTAGTGTTGATCAGAATAGGTAAAGAGCGAAATGTCTGAGTACGTTCAACAATTTTTCTAAGGGGACATTTCAAGATCACGACCGGTTTCAGTCTGGCCCGACCGCATGCTGTGCGTTACCAAATACAATAATTTTATATACTTTGGAATATGATAATGCAACATCTCAAAACCGATAGTGGTTTTGAATAATCATCAGTACAACTGAAGCGGATCTCTTCAAATTATTTGATCAAGCGTCTATTTGCGGATGTCCTATGTAGCAAATCTTTTACAATTCTGTTTGTGTTTGTGTTTAGGCATTAAGAGTAAAACCTTTGCTGCTTACTGGATGTTTGTATTCTATTGAAAACTACTGCCGTTAATAATTTTTTGAAATTTGTCGTAAGGTCTTATGGGACCGAACTGCAGAGGTCATCGGTCCCTAAGCTTACACACTGCTTAATCTACCTTAAACTTACTTACACTATGGACAATACACACACCATGCCCGAGGGAGGACTCGAATCCCCGAGGGGGTGGGGGTGGGGGGGGGGGGGAGGCAGCCGCACGGACCGTGACAAGATGCCAAAGAACGCGCGGCTGCCTTTAATAGGTAATGGGACCAAAAAAAAGTGAGTAACAAACTAAAAGCAACAAATCTACCAACATATAAATATTTATATGTACAGAAAGAGTACTTCTGTAGAATTTTTAGGAGAAAAAAAATCGAAATTGATCAGAAAACGGCATTCCAGATATTGCTGTTCAAAACTCCTGGAGTTTTAAAACCTGACACTGTTCCAGGTACCACTCCGAAAACTGTGCTTTTAACGGATAAACACCTGATCCCCGGTTGTGCACATGCTGTAAGTCAAATGGATTAACAGTTGCTCATACAAGACGTTTCTTACACTCGTCTAATTCGTCCCCAGGTTATGTGTAATTGCGCAAGTGCTGAGAGCGATTACGTCCTCTACTGGATTAGAAAATAATCACACATAATCATGACATTAGAGAAAAGTGTTTGTTTTGGTGGTTCTTTGCACCCACGCAGAGTCTGTCGATTTGATGTGTATATATATATATATATTTGTGTGTGTGTGTGTGTTCTGAGGGAAAAAATTCCAGCACCAAAAAATAATAAATATAGAGTAATGAAATTTTCGGAATACCTTTGTCTAGGTAACATACACTCCTGGAAATTGAAATAAGAACACCGTGGATTCATTTTCCCAGGAAGGGGAAACTTTATTGACACATTCCTGGGGTCAGATACATCACATGAACACACTGACAGAACCACAGGCACATAGACACAGGCAACAGAGCATGCACAATGTCGGCGCTAGTACAGTGTATATCCACTTTTCGCAGCAATGCAGGCTTCTATTCTCCCATGGAGACGATCGTAGAGATGCTGGATGTAGTCCTGTGGAACGGCTTGCCATACCATTTCCACCTGGCGCCTCAGTTGGACCAGCGTTCGTGCTGGAAGTGCAGACCGCGTGAGACGACGCTTCATCCAGTCCCAAACATGCTCAATGGGGGACAGATCCGGAGATCTTGCTGGCCAGGGTAGTTGACTTACACCTTCTAGAGCACGTTGGGTGGCACGGGATACATGCGGACGTGCATTGTCCTGTTGGAACAGCAAGTTCCCTTGCCGGTCTAGGAATGGTAGAACGATGGGTTCGATGACGGTTTGGATGTACCGTGCACTATTCAGTGTCCCCTCGACGATCACCAGAGGTGTACGGCCAGTGTAGGAGATCGCTCCCCACACCATGATGCCGGTTGTTGGCCCTGTGTGCCTCGGTCGTATGCAGTCCTGATTGTGGCGCTCACCTGCACGGCGCCAAACACGCATACGACCATCATTGGCACCAAGGCAGAAGCGACTCTCATCGCTGAAGACGACACGTCTCCATTCGTCCCTCCATTCACGCCTGCCGCGACATGACTTGAGGCTGGCTGCACGATGTTGGGGCGTGAGCGGAAGACGGCCTAACGGTGTGCGGGACCGTAGCCCAGCTTCATGGAGACGGTTGCGAATGGTCCTCGCCGATACCCCAGGAGCAACAGTGTCCCTAATTTGCTGGGAAGTGGCGGTGCGGTCCCCCACCGGCACTGCGTAGGATCCTACGGTCTTGGCGTGCATCCGTGCGTCGCTGCGGTCCGGTCCCAGGTCGACGGGCACGTGCACCTTCCGCCGACCACTGGCGACAATATCGATGTACTGTGGAGACCTCACGCCCAACGTGTTGAGCAATTCGGCGGTACGTCCACCCGGCCTCCCGCATGCCCACTATACGCCCTCGCTCAAAGTCCGTCAACTGCACATACGGTTCACGTCCACGCTGTCGCGGCATGCTACCAATCTTAAAGACTGCGATGGAGCTCCGTATGCCACGGCAAACTGGCTGACACTGACGGCGGCGGTGCAGAAATGCTGCGCAGTTAGCGCCATTCGACGGCCAACACCGCGGTTCCTGGTGTGTCTGCTGTGCCGTGCGTGTGATCATTACTTGTACAGCCATCTCGCAGTGTCCGGAGCAAGTATGGTGGATCTGACACACCGGTGTCAATGTGTTCTTTTTCCATTTCCAGGAGTTTTGTAAATCTCAACTTATACATTAGTAATGACGTTTGCAACCTGTACAAGGTGGAGAGGAAGATGGTAAATCTTAACAAATGTTAATTATCCGAAGTGCAAATGCAAATCTGAAGCGGAAGTGGAGCTCCGATTCAGCTTTAGAATAATTTGTGTGGCATTCAGGAGAACAATGGCTGGCAGTAGGAGCCAAAAGTACGGTGGTACAGCGCGAAAAAAAAAGCCGCCGTAATTAAGCGTGTCGCCAGCTGCAGCTGCGCGGCTAACCAGCTGAGACCTTTCTCTGAGGTGAGGGTGCGAGCTCATTAGGCGCGGTAATGACACTCGCGCGGCGCTGATGAATATTCACGCCCCCACTGCGAGAAACTCGCTCCCTGCACGCCGTATTACGTGCGCCAAGAACGACTGTTTGTTCGTCGCCAGCATCAGATTTCGCAAACGAGAAGGTCGCGGAAAATGTGTCAGCTACGATATGTAACGCAGGTTACACCAGTGCTCACGCTGACCAACAAGCTTTCCTCGATACCCCTAAGACACTAACTTGTAATTGAACTTGGAATCCTGACATCTTCAAGCGAAAACATACACTGAAGGGCCTAGAAACTGGTACAGCTGCCTAATATTGTGTCAGGCCCCATTGAGCACGCGGAAGTGCCGCAACACGACGTTGCGTGGACTCGAATGACGTCTGAAGTAGTGCTGGAAGGAACTTACACCATGAATCCTGCATAAATCCGTAAGGGTTCCAAGGTTGGGGGGGGGGGGGTGGAGATCTCTCCTGCACAGCACTTTGCAAGACACCCAGATACGCACAATAAAGTTCATGTCTGAGGAGCGTTTAAATTCATAAGAATTTTCATGGACCCACTCTGTGGGAATTCTGGACGTGAGGGATGTCGCACTGGCCTGACTGAATTGCGTAAGTCCGTCGGGATGCATAACAGGCATGAATGGACGCACGTGATCAGACAGGATGCAGCCGACCGCGGTGGCCGTGCGGTTATACCTACGGTATGTAATGCAGTAACCAGTGCCAACCCAGTTTAGAAAGAATGATCTACGATCCTCATCTTTGATACTGTAGGCCGCAAAGTGCTGCTGTGGTTGCTGAAGGTAGATTTTTCAAGTCTTTTACATTATCGTCTTCACTACGAAAAGATGGCATAGCAATTTTATTGCTTTGTCCCTTTTGTCTAAGCAGCAGTGTTTGAAGAACAGCCATGAAATTCAACCCAAGTCCTCCGTTCTAGATAAGGGAAAGTAACACTGACAGGACAGCTGTGAGCAAAATCCATGTTATGTGGTGAAAGGGTAGGCCATGCCATTCCCAATCCCTTTTAATGGGCAAGGCACTTCTTTTCACATGACAGTTTGGGAATTTGGGTCGGATGAGAAGCGTGTCCCGTTTGGTTCAAATGGCTCTGACCACTATGGGACTTACTTCTGGCCGGTCTAGCAGTTCTAGGCGCTCATTCCGGAACCGCGCGCCTGCTACGGTTGCAGCTTCGAATCCTGCCTCGGGCATGGATGTGTGTGATGTCCTTAGGTTAGTTAGGTTTAAGTAGTTCTAAGTTCTAGGAGACTGATGACCACAGATGTTAAGTCCCATAATGCTGAGAGCCATTTGAATCATTTTGAACTTAACTTCTGAGGTCATCAGTCCCCTAGAACTTAGATCTACTTAAACCTAACTAACCTAAGTATATCACACACATCCATGCTCGACGCAGGATCCGAATTTGCGATGCGACCGTAGCGGTTTCGCAGTTCTAGGCTGCAGCGCCTAGAACCGCTCGGCCACTTTGGCCGGCAGCGTGTCCGGATGACCAAGGCGCTGTAGAGAAGAGGAACATCCGGGTTCGAGTCCCATTCCGGCAAAAATATTCAACCTTCACCGCCGATTTATTTCAGTGCCTGTTGGCAGCTGAAGTCCTGATTTTTCGTAGTAACTCATGTCTCTGTCATTAATGGCTCAGTGCATAATTAATTCATTATATTGGGTAGAAGTAATTTTACGAGCACAAGGAATATGATAGTCTAATTAGAAGCAGTTTTCAGTTCACAGAAACCGAGAAAACTTTGAGTTAGCTTGGAGAGGTTGTTTGATGGTTCCTCGCAGCGGGCTGAAACTGACCCGGGAACTAAGTTGGAGCGGGCGCTCTTACGGCCGGGCGGCCACCCGCTTCCTCCGCCGGACAGCAGTTAAGTGCCCCCTGACACAGACCGGCCTCGATCGACTCCGCGAAAAGCACTCTCCGCCGTCCGCGCGGCTTTTGGGAGAACCCAGCCCACGTCAGTCCACCACACTCGACGGAGGAAGCTCGCCGAGATCCCTGGGAATGACAGGCTTCTACACACAAGTTAGTGTAAATCTACGTCTACATCTACATGGATACTCTGCAAATCACATTAAACTGCCTGGAAGAGGGTTCATCGAAGCGCCTTCATAATTCTCTGTAATTCCAGTCTCGTACAGCGCGCGGAAAGAATGAACACCTGAATCTTTCCGTACGAGCTCTGATTTCCTTTATTTTATCGTGGTGATCGTTTCTCCCTAAGTAGGTCGGTGTTAACAAAATATTCTCGCATTCGGAGGAGAAAGTTGGTGATTGGAATTTCGTGAGAAGATTCCGTCGCAACGAAAAACGCCTTTCTTTTAATGATTTCCAGTCCTAATCCTGTATCATTTCCGTGACACTCTCCCCCATATTTCGAGATAATACAGAACGTGCTACCATTATTTCAACTTTTTCGATACACTCCGTCAGTCCTACCTGGTAAGGATTCCACACCGCACAACAGTATTTTTAAAGAGGACGGACAAGCGTAGTGTAGGCAGTCTCCTTAGTAGGTTTGTTACATTTTCTAAGTGTCCTGCCAATAAAACGCAGCCTTTGGATAGCCTTCCCCACCAAATTTTGTATGTGTTCTTTCCAATTTAAGTTGTTCGTAATTGTAATACCTAGGTATTTAGTTGATTTTAGGCTTTTGGATTAGACTGATTTATCGTGTAACCGAAGTTTAACGAGTTCCTTTCAGCACTCATGTGGATGACCTCACACTTTTAGGGTCAACTGTCACTTTTCGCACCATTCACATATCTTTTCTAAATCGTTTTGCAATTTGTTTTGATCTTCTGATGACTTTATTAGTCGATAAACGACAGCGTCATCTGCAAACAACCGAAGACAGCTGCTCAGATTATCTCCCAAATCGTTTATATAGATAAAGAACAGCAAAGGGCCTTTTAACACTACTTTGGGGAACGCCAGAAATTACTTCTGTTTTACTCGATGACTTTCCGTCATTTACGAACTGTGACCTCTCTGACAGGAAATCGCAAATCCAGTCACATAACTGAGACGATGTTCCATAACCACGCAATTTCACTACGACCCGCTTATGTGGTACAGTGTCAAAAGCATTCCGTAAATCCAGGAATACGGAATCGATCTGAAATCCCTTGTCAATGGCTTTCAGCACTTCATGTGAATAAAGAGCTACTTGTGTTTCACAGGAACGATGTTTTCTAAACCCACGTTGACTGTGTGTCAATAGGCCGTTTCGTCCGCAGCTCGTGGTCGTGCGGTAGCGTTCTCGCTTCCCACGCCGGGTTCCCGGGTTCGATTCCCGGCGGGGTCATGGATTTTCTCTGCCTCGTGATGCCTGGGTGTTGTGTGATGTCCTTAGAATAGTTACGTTTAAGTAGTTCTAATTTCTAGGGGGCTGATGACCACAGATGTTAAGTCCCATAGTGCTCAAAGCGGTTTGAACCATTTGAATAGCCCGTTTCCTTCGAGGTATTTCATTATGTTCGAACACAATATATGTTCTAAAATGCTGCTGCATATTGACGTTAACGATATTAGCGTGTAATTTAGTGGATTACTCCTACTACCTTTACTGAATATTGGTGTATAGGTGATTTAAGTTTCTTCACTACTCCGAGGATATTTACTTCTACTTTACTCATATTGGCAGCTGTTCTTGATTCGAATTCTGAAACATTTACTTCGTCTTCTTTTGTGAAGGCATTTCGGAAGGCTGTGTTTAATAACTCTGCTTTGGCAGCACTGTCTTCGATAGTATCTGCATTGCTATCGTGCAGAGGAGGCATTGATTGTTTCTTGGCGCTAACACACTTCACATACGACCAAAATCTCTTTGGATTTTCTGCCAGGTTTCGAGACAAACTTTCGTTGTGGAACCTGTTACAGGCATCTCGCATTGAACTCGGCGCTAAATTTCCAGCTTCTGTTAAGGACCGCCAATCTTGGGGATTTTGCGTCTGTTTAAATTTGGTATGTTTGTTTCGTTGTTTCTGCAACAGTGTTCTAACCCGTTTTGTGTACCAAGGTGGATCAGCTGCGTCGTTTGTTAATTTATTTGGTATAAATCTCTCGATAACTGCCGATACTATTTCTTTGAATTTAAGCCACATCTGGTCTACACTTATATTATTAATTTGGAATGAGTGGAGATTGTCTCTCAGGAAGGCGCCAAGTGAATTTTTATCTGCTTGTCTGAAGACGTATATTTTTCGCTTACTTTTCGAGGCTTTGGGGATTACAATATTCAATCCCGCTACAACAACCCTCTGTTCACAAATCCTTATATCCGTTTTGATGCTTATTAGACGTCATGGAGAAGTATCACAGTTGTTGAAACCAAGTTCTTTGGTAACCTGATACTTAGCTGTTTGGCACTGTAGTGTTGACAATATGAGGATTTTGATTCAAGAGTGCGTGCCTTTTCATACAGCCAGTCAGTCGCTGGAGTCAACTGGAGGCCGTCAGGATTTAGAGGAGTGGCTTCGTGTGAAACAGAATTGAATATGAAGTATCTACATCATATACATTTACATAGACACTCCGTAAGTAACCATACAGTGTGTGGCGGAGGGTACCCTGTACCACTAGTAGAAAACGACTATCTTTATGCCTCCTTAAGAGCCCCAATTTCTCGAATCTTATTTTTGTGGTCCTTAGATGCAATGTATGTCGGGGGCACTAGAATCGTTCGGCAGTCAGTTTTAGGTGCCGGTTTTCAAAATTTTCTCAATAGTGTTTCTCGAAAGCAAAGTCGCCTTCCCTCCAGGGGTTCCCATTTGAGTTACCGAAGCATCTATGTAAAACTCAAGTGTTATTCGAACCTACAGCAGCTCGCCTCTGAATTGCTTCCATGTCTTCGTTCAATCAGACCTGACACGGAAGTCTAACACTCTACCAGTACTCAAGAATAAGTCACACCAGCGTAGTAAATGCATTCTCTTTCACAGGTGAACCACTCTTTCCTAAAATTTTCCCAGTGAACCGAAGTCGACCATTCGCCTTACCTACCACAGTGCTCACAAGCTCATTCCATTTCATATCGCTTTGTAACTTTACGCTCAGATATTTAAGCGACTTGACTTTGTCAAGAGGGACACTAGTAATACTGTAACCGAACATTACAGGTTTGTTTTTCCCGCTCATCCGCATTAACTTACGTGATATAAATGTGGACGATGAATGAAGCAGGGAAAATATGGAGAGAGACAGAATATTCAAAAATTGTTCAAATGGCTCTAAGCACTATGGGACTTAACATTTGAGGTCAGCAGTCCCCTAGATTTAGGACTACTTAAACCTACCTAACTTAAGAATATGACACACATCATTGCCCGAGGCAGGACTCGAACCTGCGACCGTAGCAGCAGCGCGGTTAGGACTGAAGCGCTAAGAACCGCTCGGTCACACGGCCGGCAGTTCAGAGAGAAATTACAAGTGCAGATATTGTATTATATTTTCCACACCTACTACAAAAACAGCGGCCGGCAGAGAGAGAATATTAATTAGTAACACTAATGAAAAGATAATGATAAGGAATTACTGAAGAAGTAGTGTTCTTATTTTAAGTGGATCTAGTGGTTAAAATCAACATTCGTGCATGAAGGCTAAGATACATTATACATGACTAATTGGGGTAAAAGGAATGGGAAGGAAACGGGATGGGAAAGAGATAGTAAGGATATAATGGCTTCCCGCCCCATAAGAAGTTGCTGCAATGGAGCGGCGAGAGTTGAAAATTTGGGCCCGACAGGGACTCGAATCTGGATGCTCAGCCTCTCTAGAATCTTTCCATCAGATCCAAATTCCCAACTTCTCGCTCGCCTCATTTTGACATCTGTTGCAGCGTTGAGCAATTTTTGCAATACCCTCGTTATAGTAGGCAACAATTTTCTTCGCTGGACTGTAGCTCGTTGTCTGTCCCAAAATGTTCTCTCATAGCCAGCGGTCCATCTCAGGATGGATGAAAATCAGAAGGACCCAAGTCCGGGCTGTATGGTGGGTGATCATACAGTTCCCATCGGAAAAGCTGCAGGGACGTCCTCATTGCCCTGCAGTGTGTGGCCGAGAACTGTCACGAAGAAGGAAATGCCTGACAGTTATGTAATGTGGATCTGCATGAAATCGGAGGAATCTCCCGGCAGCCATCCAGACTTGGTGGGAGACATTTTCTAAAGATCCTTAGCCACTCACTGTGCGCTCAGAACTGAAAAGACCGTCGTGATGCTCTCTGCGAGCATATTAGACATTGCCAACAAATCTGTGCAAAGCTTCGTCAGATTTTCACTGTGGTTTCCATTTCGCAACAGATCATTCGTTTCACCAACTGCGACATGGTCGCGTATACACTCTTTGCTTTCCGAATAGCCTTCGTAGATATCAGTCGCACATGTGCGACTAAACAGACACCACTCATATCTATAATATATAAATTATGAATTACCTCCAAGAAAACGGTCTACTGACACACAGTCAACATGGGTTTATGGGTTTTGAAAACATTGTTCCTGTGAAACACAACTGTCTCTTTATTCACATGAAGTGTTGAGTGCTATTCACAAGGGATTTCAGATCGATTCCGTATTTCTGGATTTCCGGAAGGCTTTAGACACTGCACCACACAAACGGCTCGTAGTGAAATTGCGTGCTTATGGAATATCGTCTCAGTTATGTGACTGGATTTGTGATTTCCTCTCAGAGTTCACAGTTCGTAGTAATTGACGGAAAGTCATCGAGTAAAACAGAAGCGATTTCTGGCGTTCCCCAACGTAGTGTTATAGGCCATTTGCTGTTCCTTATCTATATTAACGATTTTGGAGACAATCTGAGCAGCCGTCTTCGGTTGTTTGCAGACGACGCTGTCGTTTATCAACTAATAAAGTCATCAAAAGACCAAAACAAACTGCAAAACGATTTAGAAAAGATATGTGAATGGTACAAAAAGTGGCAGTTGACCCTAAATAACTAAAAGTGTGAAGTCATTCACATGAGTGCTAAACGGAAATCAATAAACTTCGGTTACACTATAAATCAGTCTAATCTAAAAGCCGTAAATTCAACTAAATACCTAGGTATTACAGTTACGAACAACTTAAATTGGAAGTAACACATAGAAAATGTTGTGGGGAAGGCTAACCAAAGACTGCGTTTAATTGGCAAGACACTTAGAAAATGTAGTGACTGTCTACACTACGCTTGTCCGTCTTCTTTTAAAATACTGCTGCGCGGTGTGGGCTCCTTAAGAGATAGGACTGAAGGAGTACATCGAAAAAGTTCAAAGAAAGGCACCACGTTGTGTATTATCGCGAAATATGGGAGAGAGTGTCACAGAAACGATACAGGATTTGGGCTGGACATCATTAAAAGAAAGATGTTTTTCGTTGCGACGGAATCTTCTCACGAAATTGCAATCACCAACTTTCTTCTCCGAATGCGAAAATATTTTGTTGACGTCGACCTACATATGGAGGAACGATCACCAAGATAAAATAAGGGAAATCAGAGCTCGTACGGAAAGATATAGATAGGTGTTCATTCTTTCCGCGCGCTGTACGAGATTGGAATAATAGAGAATTGTGAAGGTGGTTCGATGAACCCTCTGCCAGGCACTTAAATGTGATTTGCAGAGTATCCATGCAGATTTAGATGTAGAAGATACACCAATTGTCATATACGATCTTTCAGCTTGCTTAGTTACTTGCATATTCCATGGTTCGTAGGATTGTAATTGCGACCTCTCGTTATGATGTGGACTGAGCCAGTTTTACTGTTCTAGTATATTTTCTGCTTTCTGACTGAAAAACAGGACAGCGTCATGAGGAACGACTTGATTGTCTGAAGCTGCTTTCTTTATATACTTTCAGAGATTTATATTTAACTATGTCTAGTCTCTTTTTCCCTCTAGAAATTCTTCTGAGCAGTAGGAATTGTCTAGCACACGTGTTTTCAGTTTATATAGAAAAATTTTAGTATCTCTTTGATTCTTTATATCACTGAGTAGACGGTGAAACATTTTTGTAGCTGAATGCATCACGGCCTAGTGTGTCACATTAATGCGGAGAGATCTATATCGTAAACGATTTTTCCTTCTAGTATTGGATTTATAAACATTACTATTGTATTCGAAATGTGAATTATATTTGCCCACAAACTTCATAAGGGAGTAGATCTACTATGAGGTTATTGCCAGTATGCACAGCTGTTTAAGGAGCTCCAAAACGTATTTTCACTCTCCAGCAGAGTGTGCGCTGATCTGTAACTTCCAAATCAAGACAGTGTGTTGGACGGGGAGTCGAAACTGGAACCTTTGCCTTTCGTGGGCAAATGCTCTATCCAATGAGCTATCCAGACGCCATTGACGACCCGACGTAACGCTCCTCTGCATAGTGAAAACGCGTTGTGGAGATAATCCCTTGGACAGGAGCTAAACCAAATGCCCGCATCGTCCTTTCTTTAGCGAGTGACAGCCCCACAAGACACGCAGGACAACTGTGAGCTTTGGGGAGCGGGAGAGAGGTACTGCTGCAAGTAAAACTTTGAGGGCGGGTAATGAATGTTGCCAGGAGGGCTCATTCGACTGAGACCTTTTCAGCAAAAGACAGATGTTCAGGGCTCGAGATCCGGTCCAGCACACAGTTTAGAAATGCGAGGAAATTTCTTTAGAGGTGTCTGGAGCCTCTACACAGGGTATTACATATTATCCTTATCAAACGCTTCTGCGCAGAAAAAACTTCCTCCTCAGTGACGCATTATCCCAGAATACGATCCCTTGAGACTTTATTGAATGGAAATAGGGAACGTATGGCAACTTTCTTCATTTTCATATCCAAAATCTTATATTACATGAACGCAAAAGTTTCCGAGTTAAGGTGATCAGGATCGGTCAATAAT
The DNA here is from genome assembly GCF_023897955.1 of Schistocerca gregaria. NCBI lineage: Eukaryota > Metazoa > Arthropoda > Insecta > Orthoptera > Acrididae > Schistocerca > Schistocerca gregaria. The sequence continues at coordinate 493,081,209 of NC_064923.1, forward strand.
AAGAAGACGCTCTACCTTTCTTCAAACCAGAGCTGTAGTGATACTTCTTTTTGCGTGGTGGCCTAAGCTGAGGGTTGTGTTTGCGAAGATCGTTCGGAGGGGGCGCAGCTGCATACGTTCTTGTGCGGAGGGGATTCGGAAAACTTAAACGGACAGCTAATCTTACTTTAGAGATTTCAGTTATTATAATTCCAAATTTTCTAATCATTTCCTTCTTTTTATTGCCAAGACATACTTCGGGATCTATCTGCTATTATGTATTAATTCTTGAAATACGAGGGCGTGCTGGAAAGTAGTACCTCCGAAACCTTTTATGCGAGAACTCCTAAAATTTTTAAATAAAAGTAACGTTAATATTATACATCTTTATTCCTAATGGCTACATAATTATTTTCAAACGAAGGCACCCTACTGACGAACATATTTCTCCCAACAAAATACCAGTTTGTTGATACAGTCACTGTCGAATGTTTGCCTTCCTTGTAGGAGTCTCGCCGTCACTTTACCTTGCACCACTTCATCATTAACAAAGTGAAGTCCTAGAAGGTGTTCTTTATGTTTTAGAAACAGATGAAAATCGGATGGAGCCAATTCGGGACTGTGTGGAGGATGATGACGATACTGAACCCAACGCGTCGGAATGTTGCAAATGTTGCAGCGCTCGTGTGTGATCTGGCGTAGTCTTGCTGGAGGGGAAGGTGCCCCACGTGTGCACGAACTCTTCGAATTGGGAACTCGAGTAGAGCACGCTATTTCTCTCACACAGGCATAGTTACGTTACGCACCGCCATGTTACACGGTACAATTCGGAGCCCACTAGCGGCAGAGTGCAGCAAAAATGTAGACGTTAAGAATAAACACGGAGAATGTTACTAACAGCAGATTCATATGAGGTGGGAGATTGCTGGTATATTCATGGATTTTGCGTTGGATGGAACTTGGAAGTTTCACAGTGATTGGCTAACGAGTATCCGGTGGTGACAGAGCCAGCAAATGTTTTAAAAGGATAGGATTTGAATTCTTCTCTTATTGTTCCAGATAAGGAACTGTCGGTCTTCGTCTGTACGTCCACAAGGTGAAGCTTTGGCTGATGATCGTTTTCCGACTCTGTCTCAGAGCAGATCACAGATGCTGCGGCTGACTTATAACTTTCATATACCACTGAAGCAATTATCTGCATCTGAGTTTTAGAACGATCATATGCATGAGCAACATTTGCACACGCGAAGTTATTTGTTTGGAGTTAGTCTCCTGCTTTTCTGAATTAATTCACTCACAGAGCTAGTTGAACTCGACACGCACTTATGGAAGCGTACTGTTGCGGGATCTTGCCTTTAATCTGTTAACTAATCTAGCAATAATTGGTGGTTTACGTGGACAGAGCTCATTGTTTGGCATTATTAACATTTACTTTCCAAATTCACCCACCTGTGCTAAGATATTATACCGTATGTTCAATAATTTATGTAGATTATTGTGCACTTAATGATTTCTTGTATTATATACTCGATTTTTGGAGGCAGGTCCATGATTTTCTGCAGTAAAAAAGACCTTTAGTCTGATTCCATAGTGCGATGAAATCCTTTCTCACTATCTGTATGCGAGCTACGACACTCATATTTCATGCTTAATTGGGCTACTCCTATTCAGGTTCAGATATTCGATAATATCCTTTTCGGGACTTCGTGTTAACCCTATCAGTACCATACATTTTCCATAACGCGCATCACCATAGAACATTAAAGATAAAATACATTAACTGTTGTTGAATTACTTTTTAAAGAGGTAATGATGTGTAAGTAAGGTCCAGAACCTGAAAAAACCGTTTAGTACACCCTTAGCAATATCGATGGATTTCCAACATGTCCTACCGGCTTTACGGCCACCACAATTTTTTTTTAAATTCAAATTTGATTCATTGTTGTTGAATTTTACTCTCAACATACTTCTCAAAGGGATATTGATGTGGAAGTAAACCCCTGAACCTGGACATACTGAATACGATCTATTACGGATTTTTAAATTTTTGGGTCAAGGTTAACTGAAAAATTTAAAATATGTATCCAATCTCGTACAAGAATTCATTAAAAACAATAAATAATTTTTTTTCAAAATTATGAAATATAAAGTAACTGACTAGATTACAATATTTTCAAAAGGTGGGCATAAAGTACCCCATCCCTTGGTTTTGAGAGTGTTAATATTCCACGTGATCTTATGAGCAGTGGTCTTTTCGCTGTATAGGTGACTGGGTTCAGATCTTGATAGCTCCATAGCATACTTAAAGCTCAATCGTAGTCTTTCACAGTAAGCATAGAAGTGGCAGTCTTAAACATCTGAATACCTGACAATATGTTAATTCTACATTTCAGTTTTTTTTACAGCAGTAGGTATCTTCAGTTCGCCTCCTTAGCTGTCGTCAGCGAGCCTAACTTCAATGCGGAGCACACGTGTTCAATTCCTGGTACTGCCAGGGATGCTTCCGTGGCGAGAAGGCTGCAATGGGATCAACTCGGCCTTGTGATGCCGGCTGATGAACTACTTGAATGGGAAAAGCGGCACTAATGTTGGATACTGTATCCAAATGACGCCATACGTCACAGAATGACATGGCGGCCGGTCGGCTAGTAACTTCTTTGTATCCTTCTGGCTTCAGAGAAGTCGAAATGAAATAAATAAATTAATTCTGTCCGTCATCGCCTTCCCTAACATCAGAGTAGAAGCACAACACCTTGCAAATCGCCGGCCGGTGTGGCCGACCGGTTCTAGGCGCTTCAGTCAGGAACCGCGCGACCGCTATGTTCGCAGGTTCGAATCCTGCCTCGGCCATGGAGTGTGTGATGTCCTTAGGTTAGTTAGGTTTAAGTAGTTCTAAGTTCTAGGGGACTGATGACCTCAGATGTTAAATCCCATAGTGCTCAGAGCCATTTGAACCACATTTTCTCTCTCTCTCTGTCTCTTTGTATAGGGACTGGGCAGAAACGCTATAGAGACTTCGAAATGTGCTCTAAGCACCTCTGGAATGTCTCTGTGTTACCGACTTTGTGCAGTTCTCTGGCCTTGATCACCGTCTTTGATTTTTAGTAACAATCTTTCCAGGTTCACTCGTATACACTGAGGTGACAAAAGTCATGGGATATCTCATAACACTAGGTCAGACCTCCTTTCGTGTGGCCTAGTGCATAAGCTCAACTTGGCATGGACTCAAGTTATTGGAAGTCTCCTGCAGAAATATAGAGCCATGCCGCCTATATAGCGTTTAATAATTACGAAAGTGTTGTCGGTGCAGGATTTTGTGCACGTACTGATGTCTCAGTTACGTCCCTTGAATGTCTGATGTGATTCATGTTGGTTCCACAAACCAGCCGCGAACAGTTGTGGCCCACTGACATAATGCATTGTCATCATAAAAATTTCATAGTTGTTTGGGTAGATGGAATCCATGAATGGCTGCAAGTGGTCACCAAGTAGTAGAACATAAAGAACGTAAGAATTTCTTATCAGTGTTCGGTTCACTTGGACCAGAAGATCCAGTCCATTTCATGATAACATAGCCCACACCGTTATGGAGACATCACCAACTTGCACAGTGTCTTATTGACAACTGGAGTCCATGGCTTCGTGTGATATGCGCCACTCAACTGAGCAGCCTTCTCGGGTCCATCCGACATGAGTCTAGGAGAGGTGGCCCAGACGATCTCGTGCTGCGATCAAAGACACTCGCGTCGGTTGTTCACTACCGTTCCCCACTAACGCCAGATTTCGCCGCACTTTCCTGATGGATACGTTTGCTCAGTGTTCTGTCACTGTATAATAATTCCGAAGTATAATATAAAAGCGTTATGTGTAGAAAACTTATTAGTGTAATATTCAAAGTAAAAAGTTATGTCAGTATAATATTGGTACTAGATGAATAATATGTCTGCAAATAAACGAAAGGTAACTGAATGGAAAATGTAAATAAAGTTTGACGCAGCTCCCAGAGGAAACAGGCATACGACTTCAGTAGAAGAGATAAAATGTTTGTCAGATGTCATAAATTTGCCGTAAATAATACTGAAGCGACAAAAAGTGATATAGGCATGCGCATTCAAATACAGATATATGGAAACAGGCAGAAGACGGCGCTGCGGTCGGCAACGCCTACATAACACAGCAAGTGTCTGGCGCATTTGTTAGATCGGTTACTGCTGCTACAATAGCAGGTTATCAAGATTTAAGCGAGATTGAACGTGATGTTATAGTCGGCGCACGATCGATGGGACACAGCATCTCAGAGATAGCGATCAAGTGGAAATTTTTCCGTACGACCATTTCACGAGCGTAATGTGAATATCAGGAATCTAGTAAAGCATCAAATCTCCGACATCGCTGAGACTGCTTTTAAGATCCTGCAAGAACGGGACTAACAACGACTGAAGAGAATCGTTCAACGTGACGGAAGTGCAATCCTTCCACAAATTGCTGCAGATCTCACTGTTGGACCATCAACGTCATTGTGTGAACCATTCAACGAAATATTACCGATATGGGCTTTCCGAACGCAATACCCATTCGTGTATCCTTGATGACTGCACAACACAAAGCTGTACGGCTCGCCTGGGCCCGTCAACACCGACAATGGACTTTTGATGACTGGAAACCGGTTACCTGATCGGACGTGTCAAGCAGATGGACGTGCACTGGTATAGAGACGACATCCTGAATCCATGGACCCAGCATGTCAACAGGGTACTGTTCAAGCTGGTGGAGGGTCTGTAATGGTGTGGGTTGGGAGTGCAGTTGGAGTGATATGGGATCCCTGATACGTCTAGATATGACACTGATAGGTGACCTGTACCTAAGCATCCTGTCTAAAATGGTTCAAATGGATCTGAGCACTATGGGACTTAACATCTTAGGTCATCAGTCCCCTAGAACTTAGAACTACTTAAACCTAACTAACCTAAGGACATCACACACATCCATGCCCGAGGCAGGATTCGAACCTGCGACCGTGGCAGTCCCGCGGTTCCGGACTGCGCGCCTAGAACCGCGAGACCACCGCGGCCGGCATTATCGTCACCCCTAACCAACATACAGCTATCTCTGGCACCGAGGCAGAACCAACTTTCATTACAAAACGCAACAGATATCCACCCTACCCTCCAATGAGCTGTCTCTTGACACCACTGAAGTCGCTAATGGAGGTGGTTTGGGGTCACTGGAATGCAAGCTGCAGGCCGTCTGGCTTGGGCCAATCCTTGAAGTAGCTGGTTTGTAACAGTTCGTTGACCCCCTGTGGTGGCAACTGCTGCTGGAACTGCTGCTGCAGATGCAGTACGATGCGCAAGAACCAAACGCCGAACTTGGTGATCTTCTCCCCTGGGTAGTTCTTCGTGACCGTCCAGAGCCCCGTCTTCTTGCGACTGAACATTCCCGTGACCACCGCTACCAGCTACCACACACGGTGGCTACGTTGCTCCTAAGTCGTCCTGCTATATCACAGAAGGTACACTCAACTTCTCCTAGCAATGTTAAATGACCACGTTCCAGTTCAATGACGTGTTAATAATGGCGTCCTTGTTGCCTTAAACACATTCTTGACTAACATCTACTCACCATATACAATCTCAAAGCTTTCTAACGCTCCCAATCCTTATAGCATGTATTTAAAAGAAACCTGATTCCCATCCTCATAACAGTGCTATTAACTCCACTCTTGTGCTACTGGCCCGAAAATTAGACACCATCTTTCGGATGTAGAAACACGCCTACCATCTTTCGTTTATGTTGCACAAATTCTTCTTGGTGTTGCGATTTTTTTCCGCCAGTGTATACGCATTTCAACGTAGTGGAGCAGACACTGCCGCTCGCGTTATCGCTGACTTCACCAGCCACAGTGAACATCGCCGTCTCTGCCGCACTGGTCTGAGCGCACACAACTTTGTGTCACCGTTCTCATATCGGGCAGTCTTCCTTTGTACCGTCATCAATTGCTCTTCTGAGTAACATCACTATTATGTATAACTATCCCACCATTTACACCCATGGTCTATATACAGAGCTCCACGTAGAGCGCACCACTTAACATACCTTATTCTCTTTCCCTCAGACAGGCCTCAGTTCCGCTGTCAGAACTTACAACATTTCCATATTATAAACTTTCGCCTCAACGTCACAGAACACTGTCACCAACCTTCAGAACATTCATAACTTTCTGCACCTTAATCCCGTTTTAATGCCCCGACACTAATACTTGTCAGGATCGGCGCCATCAGGCGGACATCAGCTATAAATACTTCATAATGCGGATGACGACCAATTTCATCACCGCTTGTCCGTGCAATAAAGCCTGCACCGACGGCAGCAGTAAGCACGCAGCTAGAAGCTCCTATAGAAAGTTACACCAGCATTAAACAATCCACCACCCAGTCCCAGAACCCAACTAAGTTTCCATCCACAATCCCACAACTGCCATAGAGTTCAAAGGCTAGTGAAAAATGTTCGAAGCGTCAACCTGTGGACCACATTTTGATCCTTGACGTCACTAGGTACGAATTAACTGCATCGGAACAGAACCGACGCACACTAATCTTACAAGAACATTCCCAACTATTTCATATAAGTATACCCGCCCAGATCTTAAAATCCCCATACCCCAAACCCTCAATTCCAAGACAAATAAGTATTATCAACCTAAATATCATCTGAACCATTCCTCCTAAGGATGTTGTCTCAACTGGGAACTCCCATATACCAAGAAGTTTCCATCTGTTACCTTTGGCTAACCTACACCCATTACTCATGTACCCAACCCACATTCGCAATCTTGTCCACCACCGACCTTCAGAGCCGACTTCTGAGAAACTGATCTAGCCACAGAACCAGAAATAAGTTTCTGTCCCGAAATAAACATCCGGAAGACACTCCAGGTCAGAAATAACTACAGCCGAACATATCTCGTCCGCGTCTTTTCAAAATTCTCATCCACATCTAATAAGCGCCATACGCAGTTTTGTTCTAATACAGCGCAAAAAGCATTTAGTTAAACCATCCAAAGCTGTCTCTGCAGCTCACCATTTTTATAGATGATCACCTTTTCCAAAAATTCATAAAGCAGCCAATCTGCCCTTACTGCAAGGAATCCCACTACTTTAAATATTGGCCCAATCGCCAGTCCCATTCTATATCCAAAACATGCAATCAGTCCCATACCACTTTTTCCAGAAATACAACTATAAACCATAATCCCTTAAACCTGAACTCACACGCCCATTACACCCAGCTGAAAATACTGTCCAATCAAGTGATTTCACCTATCACGGTAGAAGATGCAAACCGGTTTCGTACCATTACCCACCAAGTCGTCTACCCACACCAGCATTCCCACTTCAAAAACGTCATTACTCCCACTGCCTGCGCCATTTTTTTGGCCGGCCGGAGTGGCCGTGCGGTTCTAGACGCTACAGTCTGGAACCGAGCGACCGCTACGGTCGCAGGTTCGAATTCTGCCTCGGGAATGGATGTGTGTGATGTCCTTAGGTTAGTTAGGTTTAATTAGTTCTAAGTTCTAGGCGACTGATGACCTCAGAAGTTACGTCGCATAGTGCTCAGAGCCATTTGAACCCTTTTTTTGCTCCATTTTTTACTTTAATATCTGAATTAAAATGCCTCAAATAATGCTTATTTCTTGTTCAAACGCACAGAAACACATTTCCTCACCATTCTGCTGATATCCTTACCCTCATTAGCATAAAACCCAGCTTTCTCTGGTTTCCTTCTAACATACGCCTCTCGCCTGATGCTAACACACTGCCATTCACTATTCTCCCTGTCCCATTCCATTGGGAGCCTCAAGTGTCTCTGCTGCGACCCCGTCGTTGCCACTCCAGCTGTCTACCAACTGCATCCGCATGTCCGACCACCAGCATCACGAGCATCAGCTACAGAACTGCAGTTTCCACCGGCAACATCACCAGAATCATAACCACCATAGTAACATGAAACCTCAATGTGCGAGATTAGCTGTGATATTTTAATTGTTTACTCGTCTCAAAAGCATGATAAATATACACAATTAAACATATACATATTTACATAACAACCATAATTATATGCACATAGATTTCAAAGACAAAACAGGACAAACGAATTGGCCAAATCTACACTACTGGCCATTAAAATTGCTACAGCATGAAGATGACGTGCTACAGAAGCGAAATTTAACCGTCCGGAAGAACATGCTGTGATATGCAAAGGATTAGCTTTTCAGAGCATTCACACAAGGTTGGCGCTGGTGGTGACACCTACAACGTGCTGACATGAGGAAAGAAATGGTTCAAATGGCTCTGAGCACTATGGGACTCAACTGCTGTGGTCATCAGTCCCCTAGAACTTAGAACTACTTAAACCTAACTAACCTAAGGACATCACACATATCCATGCCGCAGGCAGGATTCGAACCTGCGACCGTAGCAGTCGCGCGGTTCCGGACTGAAGCGCCTAGAACCGCGAGACCACCGCGGCCGGCACATGAGGAAAGTTTCCAACCGATTTCTCATACACAAACAGCAGTTGACCGACGTTGCCTGGTGAAATGTTGTTGTGATACCTCGTGTAAGGAGGAGAAATGCGTAGCATCACGTTTCCGACTTTGATTAAGGTCGGATTGTAGCCTATCGCGGTTGCGGTTTATCGTATCGCGACATTGCTGCTCTCGTTGGTCGAGATCCAATGACTGTAAGCAGAATATGGAATCGGTGGGTTCAGGAGGTTAAGACGGAACGTTGTGCTGGATCCCAACGGCCTCGTATTACTAGCAGTCGAGATGACGGGCATCTTATCCGCATGGCTGTAACGGATCGTGCAGCCACTTCTCGATCCCTGAGTCAACAGATTGGGACGTCTGTAAGATAACAACCAACTACACCAACAGTTTGAGGATGTTTGCAGCAGCATTGACTATCATCTCGGAGACTATGACTGCGGTTTGCCCTTGAAGCTGCATCACAGACAGGAGCGCCTGTGACGGTGTACTCAACGACGAATTTGGGTGCACGAATGGCAAAATGTCATTTTTTCGGATGAATCCGGATTCTGTTTACAGCATCATAATGGTTGCATCCTTGTTTGGCGACATCGCGGTGAACGCACATTGAAAGTGTGTATTCGTCGTCACCATACTGGCGTATCACCCAGCGTGATGGTATGGGGTGCCACTGGTTACACGTCTCGGTTACCTCTTGTTCGCATTGACGGCACTTGGATCGGTGGACGTTACATTTCAGATCTGTTACGACCCGTGGCTCTACCCTTCATTCGATCCCTGCGAAACCCGACATTTCAGCAGGATAATGGACGACCGCAGGTCCTGTACGGGCCTTTCAGGATACAGAAAATGTTAGACTACTGCCCTGGCCAGCACATTCTCCAGATCTCTCACCAATTGAAAACGTTTGGTCAATGGTGGCCGAGCAACTGGCTCGTCACAACACGCCAGTCACCACTCTTGATGAACTGTGGTATCGTGTTGAAACTGCATTGGCAGCTGTACCTGTACACGCCATCCAAGCTCTGTTTGACTCAATGCCCAAGGCGTATCAATGCCGTTATTACGGCCAGAGGTGGTTGTTCTGGGTGCTGATTTCTCAGGATCTATGCACCCAAATTGCGTGAAAATGTAATCACGTGTCAGTTCTAGTATAATATATTTGTCCAATGAATACCCGTTTATCATCTGCATTTCTTCTTAGTGTAGCAATTTTAATTGCCAGTAGTGTAGATTGAGATAGATTTCTGCTAAAGTGAGTCACACGTCAGGCGTTGTAACTGGTAAGCAATAAATATTACTCCGAGCATGAAAAGAGATAGAGAAAGCACTGGCAGATACGGGTGACTGTTTGTTCTTGGCCAAAGTCGAAATTCTGTCTTCTGATATGAAGCCCCATGACTTAGGTGATGAATGAGCCTTATTCGGTTAATGGTTCCTCAAACACACCAATGTTCATTCTAACCAGCCAGAAGATTTTCACTCGGTTCCATACAGCCTGGATACTTAGATTTTAAAAAAAAAACAGCGCTATCTTTACTAATGTGGTTTATTATTAACGATTATCTTTAACTATATCTTCCAGAAGCTGTACCTTTGAAATATTTTGTAGTTACTGCTCAACACTAAAACGGTAGCTAAACAGAAAACCTGCGAATAAATTCCATTCGCTTTTTCGTTGTATTTGTGCCGCTGGACCTAAAGGAACGGAATATCAAATTCATGTCGCGACTGATCTTTTTGTAGCATATCTGATCGAACGTACACTGGGGTGACAAAAGTAATGAAATAGCGATATGCACATACACAGATGGCAGAAGTATTGCGTCAACAAGGTATAAAAGGGCAGTGTACTGGCAGAGCTGACATTAGTACTCATTCATGTGGAAAGGTTTCCGACGTGACTACGGCACACGGTGGGAATTAATAGACTTTGAACGTGGAATGGCAGTAGGAACTAGAAACGTGGAACATTCCACACCGAACATCGTTAAATAATTAGATATTCCGAGTTCCACGGAGTCAAGAGTGTGCTGAGGATACCAAATTTCGGGTATTACGCCTCACCACGGGCAACGTAGATCCTGATGACCTTCACTGAACAAACGACAGCAGCGGCGTTTGCGTAGAGTTGTCAGCGTTAACAGACAGGCAACACTTCATAAAATAAACGCAGAAATCAATGTGGGACGTACAACGAACGTATCTGTCAGTAGAGTGCCGTGAAGTTTGGCGTTAATGGGCTACGGCAGCAAACGACCGACGCGAGTGTCTTTGCTAACAGTGCGACGTCGTGTTCAGTGGCTCTCCAGGACTCATGAGCATATCGGTTGGACCATAGAAGACTGACAAACAGTGTGCTGGTGAGATGAGCCCCTGTTTCAATTGGTAAGAGGTGATGGTCTGGTTCGAGTGTGGAGCAGACCCCACGAAGCCATGGACCCAAGTTGTCAACAAGAAACTGTGCAATCTTGTGGTGCCTGCATAATGGTGTGGACTGCGTTTGCACAGAATGAACTGAGTCCTCTGGTCTAGATGAAACAATCACTGACAGGAATGGTTATGTTGGGCTACTTGGAGACCATTGCAACCATTCGTGGACTTCACGTTTTATGGATGACAGTGTGCTATGTCATCTGTCCACGGTTGTTTGCGATTGGTTACAAGAGGGAGTGATTTGACCACCGAGATTGCCCAACATGACTCCCATCGAACATTTATGGGACATAATCGATAGGTCAGATCGTGCACAAAAATCTGCTTCGGCAACACTTTCGCAGTTATGGGCGGCTATACAGGCAGTATGGCTGAATATTTCTGCATGGGACTTCCAACGACTGGTTAAGTCCACACCGCGTCGAGTTACTGCAGTACGCCGGAGAAAAGGCCGTCCGCGCGATATTAGGAGGTATCCCACGACTTTTGTAACCTCTGTGTAAGTAAAACGACCAAGTGGGAGATTCAGGGATAAAAATACTGCATAGAAGCAGCATCTTGAGTAGAATAGTTAGCATGAACCTGTTGGGAGATAATCTCGTACGGTGGTGAGAGAGATTCTCAGGGGAATATATCCGAATTGTTTGATAAAATACGTATTTCTGTATCTCTGGCAACGACAGAAGGCAATAAAGGTGGCGGCGCGCGGGAGTTGTGCAGTGGCGGGCGAAAGTCGGCCACTCACTGCTCTTCCACGAGGATGCCGCTCACGGAGCGTGCGTCGTGTTTGCTCTGCCTGGCTGCGCCGCAGTTTATTACTTTTTGCCGCTCCCTGCTGTGTGCGGCTCCCCCAGGCTGCGCCGTTCGTGCTCTGCGGGCCAAATCAGCAGCCCGCCCGACAATCCATCGGGTAAATGGAGTTCCAGCCGGTCGCCTCGAGAATACTTCCTCTGGTTAAAGTAACGTGACTGCACAATTATTAAAAATCTCCTGTACAATACCTTCCTCTAAACCCAATCACTCTTGATGGCAGGCATTGTGCGCTTTGTCATGTTGTCCATGACAGAAATATTTGCAGTTTATCAACATACATAGTTCTACAGGGTGTTTCAAAAATGACCGGTATATTTGAAACGGCAATACAAACTAAACGAGCAGCGATAGAAATACACCGTTTGTTGCAATATGCTTGGGACAACAGTACATTTTCAGGCAGACAAACTTTCGAAATTACAGTAGTTACAATTGTCAACAACAGATGGCGCTGCGGTCTGGGAAACTCTATAGTACGATATTTTCCACATATCCACCATGCGTGGCAATAATACGGCGTAGTCTCTGAATGAAATTACCCGAAACCTTTGACAACGTGTCTGGCGGAATGGCTTCACATGCAGATGAGATGTACTGCTTCAGCTGTTCAATTGTTTCTGCATTCTGGCGGTACACCTGGTCTTTTAAGTGTCCCCACAGAAACAAGTCACAGGGGTTCATGTCTGGCGAATAGGGAGGCCAATCCACGCCGCCTTCTGTATGTTTCGGATAGCCCAAAGCAATCACACGACATCGAAATATTCATTCAGGAAATTAAAGACGTCGGCCGTGCGATGTGGCCGGGCACCATCTTGCATAAACCACGAGGTGTTCGCAGTGTCGTCTAAGGCAGTTTGTACCGCCACAAATGTCCAGATAGCGTGATGCAGTAATCGTTTCGGATCTGAAAAATGGGCCAATGATTCCTTTGGAAGAAATGGCGGCCCAGACCAGTACTCTTTGAGGATGCAGGGACGATGGGACTGCAACATGGGGCTTTTCGGTTCCCCATATGCGCCAGTTCTGTTTATTGACGAAGCCGTCCAGGTAAAAATAAGGTTCGTCAGTAAACCAAATGCTGCCCACATGCATATCGCCGTCATCAATCCTGTGCACTATATCGTTAGGGAATGTCTCTCGTGCAGCAATGGTAGCGGCGCTGAGGGGTTGCCACGTTTGAATTTTGTATGGATAGAGGTGTAAACTCTGGCGCATGAGACGATACGTGGACGTTAGCGTCATTTGGACCGCAGCTGCAACACGGCGAACGGAAACCCGAGGCCGCTGTTGGATCACCTGCTGCACTAGCTGCGCGTTGCCCTCTGTGGTTGCCGTACGCGGTCGCCCTACCTTTCCAGCACGTTCATCCGGCACGTTCCCAGTCCATTGAAATTTTTCAAACAGATCCTTTATTGTATCGCTTTTCGGTCCTTTGGTTACATTAAACCTCCGTTGAAAACTTCGTCTTGTTGCAACAACACTGTGTTCTAGGTGGTGGAATTCCAACACCAGAAAAATCCTCTGTTCTAAGGAATAAACCGTGTTGTCCACAGCACACTTGCACGTTGTGAACAGCACACGCTTACAGCAGAAAGACGACGTACAGAATGGCGCACCCACAGACTACGTTGTCTTCTATATCTTTCACATCACTTGCAGCGCCATCTGTTGTTGAAAATATTAACTACTGTAATTTCGAAAGTTTGTACGCCTGAAAATGTACTGTTGTCCCAAGCATATTGCAACAAACGGTGTATTTCTATCGCTGCTCGTTTAGTTTTTATTGCCGTTTCAAATATACCTGTCATTTTTTAAACACCCTGTATATATAAGTATGTGATTTATTTTTATTTTGCGCAGTCCACATCTCCGAAAAATATAAGTGACTGAGAAGGTGGAGGAAACTGGTCACGAAATATTTCGTCACCACATTAGTGGCGAACGCCATACATTGATGCGGTAAATTAATATCTATCTATACATATTATAAATTAAAACGCCTGCAACCTTTTTCTGTCGCCATGTGCATGCTTATGTCAAGAACTACTGCAGGGGTTTTGATACGATTTTGGTCAAGACAGCCTGGTTCACGAGGAAAGTTTTTGTATATAATGTATTACCACTATGCCAGACAAATAACTTGGGTGTAGATACTCAGTGCTACATGTGCGAAGCTGGTACAGTTCATTACTTTATTACAATTAATGCTGTTCCGAGTAAACAGAGAGCAGGAGGAGATGCATAGGGAGAGGGGCAAGGTGGAGTTGAATAGGGACATGTGGAAAAGTGGAAGTCAATAGTGAGAGGGGGCAGGAGGATATGGATAGGAAGAGCGGCCAGGAGACGAAGGAAAAAGAAATGGGCGGGAGGGGGGCAGGACGAGATGGACAGAGAGAGAGGGGCCGAAGATGAGCAGAGAGAGACAAAGGCAAGAGGAGGAGATGAACAGATTAAGGGCGAAGGAGGAGAAGGTTGACAGAAAGGAGGAGGAGGCGATGGAGAGAGAGAGGGGGGAGGGAAGGAGGAGAAGGATATGGAGAGAAAGAAGGGGAGGAAGAGGAGGCTGATGGAGAATGGGGAAGGAGGAAATGAATAGAGACTGGAGGCAAAATGATATGGACAGGGAGAGGGAGTATGATGACATGAGCCAAGAGAGTGGGGAGGAAAGGAGAGATGGACCAATGGAAGGGGTAGGAGGAGATGGACAGAGATAAGTGGGAGGAGAGAATAGGCATACAGAGTGGGGCAAGCAGAGTTGGTGAGCAGCTGATGGGTGGAGTTAGTGGGAGGAAGACATAGACAAAGGAGCAAAGGGAGGTGGCAATAGGAGGATGACAAAGGGTAGGGAAGGAGGAGATGGGTAAAGAGTGGATGTTGGAAGAGATGTGTAGAATATATTTGACATACAAGTACATGAGCAAGGCCCTGGAATAATGACTAGAATATAAGTGTCAGCATTGTGGGATTTAGAACCTTCTAGGTGCAAAAGCAGTAGAGATATGGGAAATCACATGTTTTTTCAG